>NC_083886.1:13117500-14367500 GCF_032452875.1 Bos javanicus | reverse complement strand
AGCTTCTGTACACAAGCAGAGCAGCCCGTGCAAAAACCAACCAAAGAAAAAGGCCATTAGTGCTGTATCCAAGGCCCCTGCCTTGGTTCTCCCACCCCCAGAAAAAGTGACAGCTAATGATCCCATATAGATCCACTGAGCCATACATTTGTTTAATTGCCTAAGAAATGTTTGTGGAGAGTCTATTTCAGGTAAAGCAATGTGGTACAGAGGACACAGAAGTGAACAGAACAGGGTCTAGTCATGAAGGAGTTCACAGTCCAGCAGGAGAGCTGAAACAGACCAAGGGACGTGGGGAGGAGAGGGAAATGGGTGTGAGAGAGAGGAGGAGGAGGATGGAGAGTCAAGGGAGGGATTTTTCCCAGCTGAAGGTGCAGGAACAGCTTCACGAAGGAAGACCTTGAAGGGTGAGTAGAGTTTGCAGGGATAGGAAGAAAGCCATCCAGCAGCAGCAAACCGGACGAGTCAAAGCAGAGTGTGAAGGCAAAGTGTGCCTGTGAGAGAGGCAATAAGTGGTTAATGAAGAGGGGCAGAGAAAGATGAGACTGACCTCTGTCCACTGAAAGCCACACGCTCCCCCACGTCCATTGATTCCCAACACACACACACACACACAAAGCATCTCAGCATCACAAAAGAGAGGAGCCAGTCCAAATTCTGCCAGAAATCAATGGCATGGAGATATGTCCAGCCACAGATACACCTTCAGAGAAGAAGCTTTGGAGGCGCAGACCTATATCCACAAGCCATGTCACTGTCGAGCAACTCTGTGCGTTGTTACCCTCCAGGCCAGTGCTCACTGAGCACCATTCCTAGTGCTTCACCGAATCATGAATTCCCACTAGAATGTAAGCCCCATGGGGCATGGAATATCTCACTCACTGCTAAATCCCCAGAGCTCAGAACAATTGCTTGGCACAGAGGTGTTTGACAGTGAATAAATGATTGAGCTCATGGCTTCGTTTAATAAGGTGGTTATGCTATAAGAAGACTTCCCAGGTGGCACAGTGGTAAAGAATCCACCTGCCAGTGCCAAAGACACAGGAGACGCAGGTTCAATCTCTGGATCGGGAAGACCCATTCCAGTATTCTTGCCTGGGAAAATCCATGGACAGAGGAGCCTGGTGGGCTAGAGTCCATGGGGTCCCAAAGAATTGGACACAACTTGAACATTCACACACAGGCATGCTATAAGATAGACATAAATATTACCCACCCACCCTCATTTTATAGAAAACTCAGTCTTCGAGAGATTCAAAAACTTGCCAACTGGTCATCAATGCAAACCCAGCTTGGTCACCAGGGCAAGCTCTCTGCCAGCTAGGCTAAGAGCAGCAGCCTTGCCTCTGGCTTTTATATCTCTGCAGTTGTGGTTATGTTTCAAGAAGGTATAATTTGAGCCTTCTTTTTCATAGGCTGCATAATCATGAACTCTGATAACAAGGCACTAATATATCCACTGTCTACAGTTACACACCCTCAGTCAGCCCACTTTAAGAAAGCCCAATACAAACAAAAACACTGAGCACCGTTTCAAAGTAGGTAAATCTAGGAATTCTCCTTTGCTTTATAGAAAAATTCTTTGCACTATAAATAAGAGGTGTTATCAAAGCAATGTTTTAAGCAGCAGAACTTCCCTGGACACAGCAGTGCTTACCCAAAGGGGACGGATGGAGTGTTGACGCTGACATTTGTGGATTGCCCGCTTCGTGCCAGGCATTTCAGCTCCTTGTAGAGGAGACAGTTTACTCCCACTTTAGAGATGAGGAAACTGAAGACCTTGGGAACTCCCTGGTGGTCCATTGGCTAGGATCCTGTGCTTCCACTGCCAAGGGCCTGGGTTCATTCCCTTGGGAACTAAGATCCCTCAAACTGCAAGGAAAGGCACAGCCGGAAAAAAAAAAAAAAAGATGGGGAACTGAAGATCAGGTTCAACACGTTTAGTCATTCAACATTTGCTCATTCTGGCTCTGTGCAGGCCCCAGGAAAGCAGATACATACAGGCACATCTTTGAACCTACCCCACTCCCCCATCCCACCCCGCCCAAGGGCACTTGTAATGGGGAGAGATAGGTAATAAATGAATAAGTGCACAAATCTTCAACAAAATGTCATGTTGTGATAAGTGCTATGAAGAAAATGCAGAGGGTGATAAGAGAGAGCTGGGGTGTCTCATGCAGATATGGAGGCATTAGGGGACCCCCTTGGGCCCCTCAGTTAGAAGCTGGCTGACTTCATCTCTGGCTCTTCCACTGCAATACAAAAAAAAGGTGGGGGAGGGGAAGAAGGAAGAAGGAAAGAGAGAGAGAGGGAGGCATTCAGCCTCCAAACAGGCAGAAATCCAAATGGAAAAGAGTTGCTAGAGAAGCAAAGTGTATGTGAAGTCATTGTCCATCACACACCCCTCTGCAGTTAGCTCTGGAGCCCTGGCACTAACTCTCTGTGAAAACAGGGAAGTGATCTGTAAAATTCCAGCTCACCCTGCTTGGTGGAAGCCCTGGAGCAAGGAGGTCTGGGGCTGTTGGGGGAGAGGGCGATGCAGGCTGATGAAGTGAGGCTTGGGGAGGGATGAGGAGCCAGGCCTGTGGCTCACCTGCCCAAGGGCACGTGGCTTCCCAGGGGATGTCCCATCTCTTTGTGCTCCAGGCTCCCCATCTGTCAGCCGGGGATGGTGATGGGCCCCCACTTTGAGGGCTGTGGGAGAAGGAAGTGCATGAGCGCACACGGCTGCCTGCTGTGGAGGGACTGTCGAAGGTCTTCTCATCTGCAGGAGCTGGAGGAACTGAGGCTGCAGACGGGCAAAGAGGGCAGGAGGGAGAAGAGGGGTGCAGAACTGGAGAGCGGCGGGGGGACGAGAGGAGATGAGCAAAGAGGAAGCATGTGTGTGCACCATGACCAGGCTTCCCTCAACCTCCCCCAAAGCTTAATAGATTTCTAAATGGGCTTATTATCACCACCTATGAATTCTTTTAAAGGACCTAATTATCAATATAAAACACCAAACTAGCTAATTAGGTTTCCTGAGCGGGCCTTGACACGGGTGCAAACAGGCTCTCCGGATGGTAGTCCTGGTGAAGCCTGCAGACCTGGATCAATGGTTAGGGGGTGTGGGAGGCAGTGGGGAGGGCTGCCCACAGTCCCCAGTTGGGCGATAACTGCAGGGCCCTCCTGCCAAGGCTAGGTCCCTGGAGACACCCACTGCCTGACCTCTCTCACCTGGTGGCCTGGAGCCCAGGGCCTACAAAATAGGGTCCAGCTGCCCTTGCACCCCTCTGGCCTAGGAGCTGAGGATGAAGCAAGCGGGTGTCCCCAGAATCCAGCTTGATGGGGGGGGCGCTGCATGCAGGCGGAGGAGTCAAGGAATCAAGCTGTTGGCATCCCTCCCTCCACTCCTAAGCAGAAATGCCCAGGGCAGGGACTTTACTGAGATGCTGAGAAAATGCGCTTGTCCTACACATCATTGGCGGGATTGTGGTGGGGGGCGTAATAACATGACAGAGATGGCTACGCCCCTCCCCTAAGAGATTACAGGACCCCTGTGGGGGGCGAGGGCCCGAGTTCTCAAGGACTGGATGGTGCTCACCTGAAACCCTGTCTCCACTACAGCGATTTCCAAAGTGTGTTCTCCAGACCCTAGAAAACATCAGCATCATCTGGAAAATTGTTGGAAAGGCACACCATCGGATACCCACCCAGGGGTGGGGCCTAGCAAACGGTGGGTTTTTTATTATTATTATTTATCTATTTATTTGGTGGTGTTGGGTCTTAGTTGCAGCATGCAGGATCTTCCTTGCATCATGTGGGATTTTTCTGATGAGCCATCCAAGAAATTCAGAGGCTGGCTCCAGTTTGAGAACCTCTGCTCTCGTGTATACATACAGGAGGAGGTCATTCATCAGCGCAGCTGCCGATGGTGCTGCTGCTGGCTTGTCCAGGGGTGGTGGGGGGGAGAGGCGGGTGTGGAGAGGCCTGTTTCTTAAATTAAACTAAATGATGGCCATTAAGGGGGCGTCCCCTGCACATAATTAATTCTCCTTTAGCTAAAAGGGGCAGGTGAGAATTGGACAGCTACTGATGATCTCGGCGTGCCGCACCCTCATTCTCTGCCACCCTCCCGTCTCCAGGGTCCTTCTCTGGGGGCCCCACCCCTCAAGTCAGGTTCTCTTTCTGTGCAGCCACCCCAGAGGAGTCTGAGCTTTGATAGCTACCTGGCACTCACTTCTCCAAGTGCCACACCTATGTCCCCTTCTCCAAGTCAGTCACCTCTCAACAAGTCTGCCTCCTCCCTCCAGTCCTCTGCAGACACACGGGGTCCCCATGTCCCTCTTCCATCAGAGCACTTCCGCTTTACCCAGGTTGGCATGTTAAACTCATGGGCAGAATTTTGTTTACTATTTAAACCACAGGTGCCACAACATTAAGAGATGTAAAAATCTTGGAGCTTGAAACCCACACCCCAGGCCTTTCCAGACTCAACGGACTAAGGAAAGCCAAGCTCTTGGGGTGGATTGGGCCGTCCTTTACTCACCCACTCACCTTTACTCACCCCAGATGAGTGCACTCACCTCTCTGAGCCTCATTTCCACAGCTCTCAGGTGTGGGTGATGCCACCCATCTCGTTAGGTTTGGGTAAGGATGAACAGAAACTGTATGTGGAAAGCCTCCAGGTAGAGTCGGTTCCACATTAGGGCTGGGGACACACTCCCCCCCCCCGACTCCCTCCAGTGGGTTCCAGATGAACCCAAATGGGGCTCACTCTCTGGGTCTCAGCAGCTCGCCCCCTCTATACTGTTAATAAATCCTGGAGTCCAGGTGCTAGGCCAAGTTCAGGGCAGTTCAATAAACCTTTTCACAGGTACCTGCTGTGTGCCAGGTGCCTTGACAATGGCTGAAGATGCAGAGACAGAGCAAGAAAGGACCTTGTACACCAGAAGTTCAAGTGTGGTAGGACAGATGCATTGATAATGCTTCCTTAAGAAGAAGGGAAGAAGCAGAGTGGTGCCCCAAAAGAGAGTAGCCTTGGAGACAGACCTGGGTTCAGATCTTGACTTTGCCACTAAGGAACCAGCTAATGCTGTGATTTTTCCAGCAGTCACGCATGGATGTGAGAGTTAGACCATAAAGAAGGCTTAGCACCGAAGAACTGATGCTTTCGAACTGTGGTGCTGGAGAAGACTCTTGAGAGTCCCTTGGACTGCAAGGAGATCAAACCAGTCAATACAAAAGGAAATCTACCCTGAATATTCGTTGGAAGGACTGATGCTGAAACTGAAGCTCCAATACTTTGGCCACCTGAGGCAAAGAACCAACTCTTTGGAAAAGACCCTGATTCTGGGAAAAATTGAAGACAGGAAAAAAAGGGGGTGACAGAGGATGAGATGATTGGATGGCATCACTGACTGAATGGACATGAATTTGAGCAAGCTCCAAGAGACGGCAAAGGACAGGGAAGCCTAGCACGCTGCCGTCCATGGGGTCACAAAGAGTTGGACATGGCTGAGCGACAGAAGAACAACTACATTGTGCTAATATTACTTAATCTCTTTGTATCCCCTTTTTCTCCTTTATAAGGTGGGGAAAAGGAACTTCAAGGATGAGGCTTACAGATGCTGTAGGTAAGCGCCTGGCACATGTGGAGGCTCAGAAAATGCTGCTATCATTATCATCGTTATGAACGCAGTGGGCTTCCTCGTCCTCCAGGAGCCCACCCTGCCTCTGCAGGGTCAGTGGCTGCACCATCCTGGTGGCCCCAGGCTTTGGAGTTAACCAGATGATCCTTTAATACACAAAGAAACCCCAAATAGCTTAACCTCAGCCGCGGCACAGAGGGCCCGGCTGCCCGGCAAATACTGGCCCCAAATCCTGTGCTCCATTATTGCATCTGAAAATCCGTTAACATTTCACACAATTTCCTGCACAGCAGTGCGCTTCATAATGCTGGGAGCCAAGCCGGCCCAGTAATTGGGACTGGAGTGGGGCAGAGTCCAAAGCAATTAATCCAGCCTCCTTCCTTGTTTGTGCCAGGATAAGCCTGACGGGGTGGAGAGTAATTGGAAAGGAGCGGCCTCCATCCCCAACTCGGAATTAATATTTTCCTGTCCTGATTTAATTCCGCCCGGGAACAGTGACACAGAGACACGCCGTGTCAAGCGCTAAGTAATCCACCACGAGCCACCTGAGGAGGAGCAAAGGACTTTTCCTTTTCTTTACGGTTGGTGGGGGGTAGAGGGGAATGGCAGCTAACGAGACAGAACCTCACAAGTTGGAGGGCTTTCCAAGGACATCTGAAGCCTAACTCTCCTCTCCCCCAACCCCACCCAGTGTAAGGACACACCACAGAGGAGACGGACCTGAGTTCAAATCATGGCTTTGGGACTTCCCTGGCAGTCCAGTGGTTAAGACTCTGTGCTTCCAGTTCAGGGGACAGGGGTTCGATCCCTAGTCAGGGAACTAAGATCTCACTTGCAGAGCAGCAGTGGATCAAAATATATATATAAATCCTGGCTTTGCTTAGAGGTGTGACCATGGGCAAATCATTTAAACCTCACTGAGCCTCAGTTTCCTCATCTGTAAAACAGTACCTCCCATGAATAATTGTCATCGGGTGCATTACAATAAATACAAGGCACTTAATGCCTATATAATGGTCTATCAATGGTTGCTATGTTTCCTCTTGTTCTAGTTTTTATGACCAGGAGCCAAGCACAATGGTAAGCACGAAGAATAACACACAAGAAAAAAAAAAAAAAGAAAGAATGCCAACAGAAACAAAACAGAGGCCCAGGACTTCCCTGGTGACTCAGTCATAAGGAATCCATCTCCCAGTGCAGGAGACACGGGTTCGATCCCTGACCCTGGAGGATTCCACACGCCTCAGACTAACTGAACCAGTGCTCTACAGCTGTTGGGTCTGTGCTCTAGAGCCCGGGAACCACACTGCTGAAGCCCCTGCCCGGCATCAATGAGAAGCCTGTGCACTGCAATAGAAAGCAGCCCCCATTCACCATACTTGGAGAAAAGCCTCCACAGCAACGAAGACCCAACACAGGCAAAAATAAATATGTTAAAAAAAAACAACAGGGGCCCAGAATTGTAGGAGCTTGAATTCTAGTCCCATATAGCTAGAGCTTGTTGTATACAGCAGGCATTTAATATGCACTGGCTCTTTGCCTTGTGCTGATGGCATCCCTGGGCAGGCGAGCATTCGGCCTCTGCCTGATCACTTCCCGTCACTGTGCTGCTGATGCCTTTGCCCACACGTCAGCCTCCTCTTAGGCTTCTGGCTGCCTCCCTGTCACCGCATCCCCCCACCCCACCTCCACCCAGTTCTAGCTCCGTTCTAGGGCCAGCTGGAGAGAGACACATCCTAGCACAGGATCTGGGGCTCAGGAATGTGCAGATTTCTGCTGGAGACTCCTGTGTGGCTAAGCCTTTTCCCAACTGGCTTGGCCGTTGTCTTGTGGGAGGAGGGCTCCCAGCCGTATCCCCTCTCATCCCCGGGGTGCTGTCCGCAGGGGCTCAGGCATGTTAGGTGAGGAACTGGGGAGGAATTAACCTCAACTACCAAGGAGGTACCCTTCCGTGTCCCACATCCCATTGGCTCCTGGAGCTCCCTTTCACCTCCCCGGCAAACGATTTCCAATGAGTTCTTGTCCCAGAGTCTGCTTCTGAGCAGACCGAGACCACCGGGTATCCTATAGATCCTGAGGCCCACCTGGCCCGGCCATGGGGCCCCTCTAATAAAAGTCAGCACCAAGAGACAGAGCGGGGAGGACATGCCTCCTGACCACTGGGCAGCCTGAGCATCCCAAGGCTTTTGAGGTGTTGGCAGAGGTGCCGAGTGGAAGGGCAGACGTTTCCCAGGAGGTGGGGTGGGCGGGGGCAGACTTATTCACGAGTGAGCTGAGACCCCTACCCACCAGGACACTCAGAAACACTTACAGGCCACCAGGCAGCAGGAATCTTACACGCTCACAAGGGGCAAAAACCAGGGAGGTCAGGTTATTTATGTTTCCCCCCACCAACAGGTGGAAGGAAAAGCTTCAAGGGTGGGAAGGAAGATGCCTCATTGGGGTCCCAACTCCCCCCAAAAAAGTCAAAGCAGACAGCTGCCAGAAAAACCATGTGTTTCACAAAACTGCAGGAAAACACTATGCAAATGTCAAACTGATGAGGGGGTGGGGGAGCAGGCCAGGAATAAGCCAAACATTAAATCACATCAGTAGGAGAATAATAGCTAAACTCCTTCTTACTTGTAGCACTCAATTCTGCAGTCGATATGGGCCAGAATGAATGAACAGACTCCTGAGAGCCACATCTAAATTCAACGTGTGCAGCACCCCAAACTCCAAGAGGGGGGCAGGCCAGCCAAGGGCAATCCTGCCTCACCCCATATCTTCCACCCACAGGGGTTCATGGGAGGGTACCAAACCTAGCCCCCAAAGGCAGGTAGGATGTAGTGAGAAGAGCTCTGCGCAGGGGCTGGGTGACATGGGGCAGGTCAAGTGCCGTCTCTGAGCCTCTGGGAATCAACATGGGGGCATCTTGAGGGGGTTGGTGGGATGCAGGGTCACAGAGGCCTGGTGGTTGGCCACAGTGCCCAGAGCGGGAGGAAGCCGCTTGAATGGGGCCAGGTAGTCTGTGTCGTGGCCCAGAGTGAGCCTGGGGGCACAGGAGAGGCTGAAGTGCCCAGCTGCATTCAGAGCTGCATGTGCAGAGGGTCACGGATCAGCTGGCATTCATCCCACAGCCATTCACGGATAGAGACTGCATGTCAGGCACAGCCAGTACCTGGGAACAACCACATATGTGCTGTGGTTCTGCCCTCCATCAAAGACCAAAGGGGAGGGACTTCCCTGGTGGACCAGAGGTTAAGACTCTGCCTGCCAATGCGGGGGACACAGGTTCGAACCCTGGTCCAGGAAGATCCCACATGCAATGGGATAGCTAGGCCCTTGACCCACAGCTACTGAAGCCCACGTGCCTAGAGCCAGTGCTCTGCAGTAAGAGAAGCCACCGTAATGAGAAGCCCATGCACCGCAATGAAGACAGCCCTTGCCCACCGCACAGCAACAGAGACCAAGTGCAGCTAAAAATAAATAAATTTTAAATGTTTAAAAAATTTTTTAATTAAAAAAAATACTTTTATAAACAGCAAAAGGCCAGAGGGGAAGACATAACTGACACACCAATTCAGAACCTGGGAGGATTTCTGTGTGCAAGCTCAGCTTCTAGGGCCAGGGGGCAAATGGGTCTTACCTGAGCAGCTCCTGGGAGCCAGGCTGGAGTCAGCACTCATGTTTTCTCACTCCATCCTCAGAAACTCACTTCACAGAGTAGGGGATTGGCTCAGAGTCCCATTGCTGGAAAGAGGATGTGAGCCCAGGTGTGTGATTTTAGAGACCAGCACTGCTGGTGACTCATCAACCAGGCTCACACAGAGATGAGGATGCCGGTGGGTGGAGCTGGGACACTCCGTCCCTTCCCGGGGGGGCAGCCTCAGGGCTCCACTGCTGTCTTCAAGCTCCCCAACAGGTGAAGGACCCCTCACACCCTTCCTTGGGCTTTATCCCAGCTGTCTCCAAAGGTCTAGACATGACTCAGGGCCAGAAGAACCTTCCCTATTCTGCCTTCATCCTCCCCACTGCTCCTGCCCCTGACCTCGGGGACTTCAGTGGACTTCTGTGGCTTTCATCTCTCCAGAATCGATCTCTTTTGAGACTGTACCTCGAATTTTCCTGGGAGCCTGCATCCCTCTCCCACTGTGAGTCCATGACGTTCTGCAGGGGCAGAACCAGGGATGCCTGTGGGCGTAAATCCTCCCTCTGCCCCCAGCTAGAGTGACTGGTTCATGAGCAGGCATGTAACCTTAGCTGGGCCAGTGAAATTCAGTCTCGAGAATTTTACTCTTACTACTGGAAAGAACATGTTTCCTTGGTTGAATCATTAGGATATGGGCCTGGCAGCCATCTTGTCACCATGAGTAGAAGGCATTCCCTGAGAAAAGTCCCGAGAGGGCAAAAAGAACTGAGAGAAGAAGACAGATATTTGGTAATGTCTGAAGTTCCAGGTCACATGTTACCTGAAGACTCCCTTGGCTTCCTTAATAGTCAATAACCTCTTTTGTGGTGCTAGAGAAGACTCTTGAGAGTCCCTTGGACATCAAACCAGTCCATCCTAAAGGAAATCAGTCCTGAATATTCATTGGAAGGACTGACGCTGAAGCTCCAATATTTTAGCCACCTGATGCGAAGAGCCAACTCATTGGAAAAGATTCTGATGCTGGGAAAGATTGAGGGCAGGAGGAGAAGGAGGCAACAGAGAATGAGATGGTTGGATGGCATCACCAACTCAATGGACGTGAGTCTGAGCAAATTCTAATGAAGTGAAGGACAGGGAAGCCTGGCCTGCTCCTGCCCAAGGGGTACCAGAGAGTCAGACATCACTTAGCAACTGAACAACAATAATAACCTCCTTTTTGCTTAAGCCAATTCAACTTTAGGTTTCTATAAGCCTCTTTCCCCAAACTGAAAAGAATTGGGACTAATGTAGGCAACAACATCCCTTGGGAATTGTGCCAGCATGTGAACCTCTGCCCACCCTCATCCTCTAGAAGGAATCTCGGACAATGGAGTCCAAATCCATCTTTGGCAGTGGAAAAAACTGAATCCCACAGTTTTTTCAAGTCACTTATTCAAAGCACAGAGCCAGTTAGGGACAGAATTGAGGATCAAATTCAAACCTGAAAACTCTTACTCCTGTGTGCTTTCTGGACAAATGTGTGATCTGTTTGTCTAGTTCTGAAAAGGTATATGTGTGTGTGTGTGTGTGTGTGCGTGCTTCTGGGTCCTCAGAGAGATACTGAGGTCCCCAAGGGCGATGCTTGTGCCATGGACATGCCTGACATCTCCCATGAGTGCATGCTAAGTTGCTTCAGTTGTATCCGCTTCTTTGAGACCCTACGGACTGTAGTCTGCCAGGCTCCTCTGTCCATGGGATTCTCTAGACAAGAATACTGGAATAGGTTCCCATTTCCTACTCCAGGGGACCTTCCCAACCCAGGGATCAAACCCTCATCTCTTGCATCTTCTGCATTGGCAAGTGGGTTCTTTACCACTAGTACCACCCACCCAAGTCAGTGTAGTGGGTCCCCCAGGTGATCCCTGGACATTAAGTATCAATGGGCTTCCTGGAGATGTCCTCTGGCATGCCCAGTGTTGGGCAGTCATCTGTTTCGGGAATGACACACTGCATGCCCAGGGGAAGAGGTCGACCTTTCTGAGACACAGACTAATATAAAGTTGAATATAATAAGCATAACACTAGCAAAAGAGGTATCTTTCATGAGTTATCTCTTATGCAAAAGTGGACACTTGCTTAAAAAAAAAAAAAAGGATATTGCATTCACATTAAGAAAATCCAAGACCCGAAATTTAAATTTACCCTATGAGTTTAGAGGATAAAGGACAATTTTATAAAAAGAGTCTAATTGTTACAGCAGTTCTGCTAAGGATTGAGAGTGGGTGTTTACAGACCGCCCCAGCAGGAAGGCAGGAATGAATGAAACAAAGATGTTAAAGACAAAGGCCCTAAGCCCTACCCACTGAGAACCCCACTGAGCCCTAAGCCCTACCCACTGAGAACCCCACTGAGAGGAAGGCAAGGATCTCAGAGCAGTAGAGGAAGAAGTCAGTAGACAACAGTCATGCAGATACATGATTGTGTAGAGGGGGCGTAAACACCTGTGTAAAGCAGCATTACTCCTAATCGCACTGAGCTGAGACCCCATGATCTAGCCAGACAAGATCCTGGACCCCAAATCCTGGAGCAGCCTGGACCCAAGACCAAGTCCAGGAGGATATGGTTTAGCACATCACAGTAGCCACTGCCTTCTCCTTCAACCCATTGCTACAGGGCCTCCCCCTGATGGCCATCCTCCTATGGGAGAAGTAAATGTACTTTCCACTCCAATGACATTGGAGTTGATAATATGACTCCTTTTGGTGAATGGAATGGAAGCAGAAGTGATAAATACATGTCAAGCAAAAGCTTTAGGAAATGATAATGGTAGGATAATGCATGCAGGCAAGCTCAGTCACTCAGTCATGTCTGATTCTTTGCAACCCCATGGACTGTAGCCAGCCAGGCTCCTCTGTCCATGAGGTTTTTCCAGGCAAGAACACTGGAGTAGGCTACCATTTCCTCCTCCAAGGGATATTTCAAATCCAAGGATTGAATCTGCTTCTCCTGTCTCCTGCAAGGAGGCAGATTCTTTACCCACTGAGCCACCTGGGAAACATCAGATATTTCCACCATCTTTCTTGCTCTTTTCCCTCTGCCACTGGAATAACAAGTCTTTGATTGAGACTGCTTTTTCAGTCTGATCCCAGGAATGAAGATATACAGAGCTGGGTCACAAATGACCCACAGCAGACATGTACCATGAGCAAAAAATTATCTATTGTTGCTGTAAGCTGCTGAAACTTGGGGATTGCTTGTTACTGCTTCCCAAACTAGCAAAAGCTGACTAATGCAGAGGGCAACAATCACAGCTTTAAGGCCACCTCTGACAACAGAATGGGATAAGTGGCTCAGATCATGTCACTTTAGATCCATGGGTATCAAACATGTCTGGGAATCACAAGGGATACTTAGTAAAATATCCCACTCCTGAGCTTTAGTCAGTTCATCCAAGGAAGGGCCTGGGAAATTAATATTTTTGACTAGATCTGAAGGTGATTATCATGTGGCTATCAACAGACTATACCTTGGGAAACTCTGATCTAATGAGTCCAGTCTTTTTGATACCCAGAGAGGTACGGTGACATGCTCAAGGTCACACAGCAAGATGCCAACAGAAAACAGATCCTAAGCTCTTTTTCCTGAAGCTTGCTGTCCTTCCCTAGAGAAGAGGGATGGGGGGGCAGAAGGGAAAAGAGAAACTCACAGACTGAAAATGCAGCTCCAGAGAGAAAGACCAGTGGAGGCTAGGAACTCAAGTTGAATCAGGGTCCAGATTCCAGGCTGAGAAGGAGGCTGCCCTGTGGGTGGGTGGCTAAGTGGCCCCTGGAGGCCTTCTCCGGAAGACTAGAGGTGGGGAGAAAGGATTCGGCTTTCAGAGCAGGGAGGCTAGAGGCAAGAGATAGAAAAAAATAAATAAAAATAGAAAGGGGAAAAAAAGCCTTCTAGCCCTGGTGAGCCCAAACATCCCCAGCATCACTGCAGGAGCCGCCCCAGCCCTCTTCGATTTTGATGTACAGTTTGAAACAAATCAATAGCAGTATAATAATACTCAGCACGCTGTGTAATTTTTATATCATTAGTTTTCATTTTCCGCTCCCCATGCATCAAAAAACTTACAACGGGCTCGTAAAGTTTATTTAGTATTCCATGAATTCCTAATCAGTTTCATTTCATAATGATTCAGGAGCCGCCCGCTGCCTAGGCCCCCATGTCAAAAAATCGATAAAACCAACACAGTTTTCCTGATGGCGGCTGCAAAAGGATCTATTGTAGGGGAATTATGATTTATGCCCTGGCCTGACCGTGAGCAGCAGCCTCCACCCGGCAGCTCAGGGCTGAGGTCTTCGCCAATAATGATTTATGCACCTTCTGCTGGCCCCACCCTGGCTCCCTCCCTGCCCCAACTGGCCTCTGACACTGGGGGGGGCGGGGGGTGGTGGTGGACCGGGGGGGCAGGAGGAGGCAGGTTCAGCTGGGAGGGAAGAAGGCACAAGGGAGAGGTTGACCAGAAGTCTGAGCATCCGTGCATGGGCCCAGCATCTGTCTCTAGGTCCATATACTTCCAGGAAGGCCTGAGCAGAGAAGTGAGATGTTTGGGGACCCACCCCCCACCTGGCCCCAAAGATCTTCAAAGGGAACAGGGGTGCGTGGATAAAGCAGGGGTATCCCTGGCTTTGCAACTGGAAACCTCAGTCCCATCCAGCATTCCATTCTGGCCTCACAGATAAGTCCCTGGCCCCCCACCTCAGCCCCATGCAGTCACCTCCACTCTTGCTGATTCTGCCCCAGTGGCTCCAAAGAAGCTCAGTGGGAAAGCGGTCCCAAGGGTCGTGGCGGCCAAAAGGCCTCAGCTGAATCTCATGGGATGCAGACACAGCCAGCTTCCAGGAATTCTGAGGCTGGAATGCAAGTTTCCCAGCCTCCCAAGAGGGATCAAAGGGTGGGCTTGACTCTCTCAGGTGCCTTCTTGTCTCCAGAGGCAGCCTGGCTTGGTTTTGAGAACCCTCTGCCCTCCCATCCCCTTCCTCCACTGGTGGGGGATTACTAGGTCTAGGAGACATGATAAAGGGAGGCATTCAGTCCAACAACTGGTTTAATTAACAGTAACCAACCCAGCCCAGAAACAGAGACCTCAGGGTGACTCTCCAGGGGAGAGGATGCTACACTGTGATAGGGAGCCACCAGAATTGGAGCCCCCAGGACGTGCACTCCCATCCACCACCTAGCAGTTGGCTCACCTGCCTGCAGGGAGTGGGGGGCCTCATTTAGGTGGGTTGAGAGGGACAGATGTTCAGGGGCTGGGTGTCTGCAGGGACTCTGTCCCCGGTCAAAGGGGGAGCTCCAGCCTTAGACCCAAGTTAGAATATATTCTTCCTCTTCCTGCCTCCGCTTGCCTTTTTGTTCACTTATTTGACAAACAGGGAAAAGACACCTCACAGCCACTCCATCTACGTGTGACTCAGAGGTAAGGGGCTCGCCCAACCTTGCACAAGTGAAAACGGGCAAAGCCAGGGTGCTAAGGAAGGTTTTCCAGGTCTAGGGCACGCCCCGCCCCACCACACCCAGTGACCCCCTCCCCATGCCTGGCCTGTACCCCTCTCTCCCTTATTCAGGCTCTCCCCTCCCCCGCCTCAATCCCATGCACACAGCAGCATGAAAAGAGCCAGACTTTGGGACCAGACCTGGATTCGAATCCTGATTTCCATCATCACTGGCTGAGTGACCTTGGGCAATTTAATTAACCTTTCTGAGTCCGGCTTCCCTCACGTGTGAAAATGGGAGTCATAATTTCTGCCCCACCGATGGCGAGGGCTCAAAAGGGCAAGTATATAAAACGCAAGTATATAATCCCCCGGGAGGCCCCTGAGAGAGGCTTCCTGCCCTTCCCCCCACTGCCCTTCACCTCTCAGCCTCACTCACAACCCCAGCAGAAAGTCACTTGGGTGGTGCTGGGGGTCAGAGGAGGCCTGGACATGTCCCCACTTGCCCAGAATAACTGAAAAACCAAAACCCAGCCAGGACTTGGCATCCATGGGCTCCAGGCTGTCACTACTCTAAGCTGCGGTCCAGCTTCATTTACGCAAATCTGAGCTAAACTCCTGCCAGGGCCCCCGTCCCCAGCTATTAGACAGAAAAGAGCCTGGAGCCTGGCAGCCCACAGTCCTGGGAATTGTGTCTTAGGAACCAGCAGCTTCTCCCAGGTCAGCAGCCAGAGGGTGGGAGGGGCTGGGGAGGGGTGCGGTGCAGAGACAGAGCCTGGATCCGGGTGGGAGGAGAGGAGGGAACGGGGCTGAAGAAGCCCTGCCTGAACCCCTCCATCCCCCAAAAGGGGAAGCTGGGTTTCTCCCCTTGCAGAAGAGTCCAGATTTTTCCCCATGGAAACGGAGACCCTGGATCCTGGTCACCGCTCCAAGGATGCAGGCTTTACCGCCCCAGCTCAACCGGGATGGGCAGCCAACAGGCTGCTGTTGGCTCTCCCTGGTCTCGCTCCTTCTCTGCCTACTTCTGTCTCCCGGGCTCCATGTCTTGGTGAGTTTCCAATCCTCCTGCCTCATCTGTTCTCCTTTCCTCCATCACTGACTTCAGCCCCTAGGGAAAATAAACATTTCATCCTGCCAGGCCTGCGGGGTCCTCACACCTCCCCCACCCCGACGGGCAGTGCTAAAAGGCCTGAGATTTCAGGGAATAACCTCTCTCCCCGGATCCCCTTTCTGCTGCCAGATCCCCCCTCTTTGTCCCCTCAGCTGTTCCGTCACCCCTGGGCTCAGTGACAGTCCCTACTGGGAAGGTAGGCAAACTGGGCCGGGAGGCTGATGGACGGCTAACCCAGAGCTGGACATCCAATGGCCGGCACCACAGCACAAATGCCAGCCTGCTTCTGGCAGCTGAGGGCACTAGAGGTATCCGTCTTCAGCCTCTTTTTCGGACCCCCATAAACACACACGGGCTCCTCAGCCCCAGGGGCTGGCTCCGCACAGCTTTGCTGCCCCCACCCCTGCCCTCTCCCTCTCCCTCTGCCCCTGCATGCACCTCTCACTCCGCCAGAGACCAGAGTCTCAGCTGCTCCAATGCCTTGACGACTGGGTCCCACTCAGGCTCTCTGAGCATCAGTCCTTTCATCTGTGAAATGGGCTCAGTGAGAGATTTCCTGTCAGGGCGAGGGGTCAGGGTTGACTCATGTGCTTTGGGGGCTGTGACGCCTTCTTTAACCATCCTTGGATGTCATCACACAGAGATCTTCCCCAGATGACTCTGTAAGTTACAAAGCTTTCCCGCTATCAGAGTCACTGGAGATCAGAGGCTTGTTTCAGGGACACAGACAGTCACAAAGAAAACAAGAAAACAGAGGGACTTCCCTGGTGGTCCAGTGGCTAAGACTCCTCACTCCCAACGCAGGGGGCCCAGGTTCCATCCCTGGTCAGGGAACTAGATCCCACATGCTGCAACTGCGAGTTCATATAAACTCGCACACACTAAAGATCTTGTGTGCTGCAACTAAGACCCAACGCAGCCAAATAATTTTTTTTTTTTTTTGAAAGAAAAAGAGAACAGGAAAATGGAGACCTGACTCTGCAGTCCTTAGCCATGTGACACTGAACAAGGACGCTCCTTGGCCCTCCTGAGCCTTAGTTCCCTGTCTGTAAAGTGGGACCGATCATCCTTATTGTCACCAGGTTTAGACATCACATGAGATGGGAGTAAAAGCACCGTGTTGCAGGGGCACCTGGTGAGTTCACAACAAACGATGCTTTCCTGTCCCTCCTCCCGTCTTCTTCCTCTTCTGTACCCCCCGTCCCCGCCACCCCAGAGCCACAGAAATGAAAAGCCATTTTCCGTAGTGAACATTGTGTTTTTCCATAGTGTTTTCTTAGACACCTGGAAAAGTTTGGCTGGAGCTTATGACAAGCAAGTTTGCCCTTTATTGGATGCCAAGTACCATGCATCTCTGTTTCCTGTGGCTCAGACGGTAAAGAATCTGCCTGCAATGCAGGAGACCCGGGTTCGATCCCTGGGCTTAGACGATCCCCTGGAGAAGGGAATGGCAACCCACTCCAGTATTCTTGCCTGGAGAATCCCATGGACAGAGAAACCTGGTGGGCTCCAGTCCATGGGATCCCAGAGTTGGACAAAACTGAACGACTAACACTTTCAAGTACCATGCAGGGCACACCCCAAGCAGCATCTTTTTCCATTTTCTCCATACCACCACAAGGCAGGCATCATTACCTACTGATGATAAGGCCCAGAGATGGGGCAGTGACTTCCCTAAGGTCACACAGCAAGAGCCAGGGTTGGGAATCAGTTCTGTTTGCAGAACTGGCTGGAGGCCCAAGTGAGCTCCTTTCACCCAGATTCTCTCCTTTCCCAACCTCCCACACAGGGGCTTGGTGTGGAGATGCAGCATATCACATGCAGAAGGTGGGAGATGGTTTGCTGTTCCACTTCAGGGATGAGGAAACTGAGGCCGAACAAGGATAAGAGGCTCAGGCAAGGACTCGCAGACAGGAGGGGTATAGACTCAGCTGGAACCACCAGCCTACCTCTGTTCTCGTCCTGCCCATCTGAGCCACTTGGCATTTAGAGGGAAAGACTATTTACTGGCCTCAAATCCCAAGCCCTAACCCAGCCATGACTAATGTTGTCTCCTTCCCCACCCCATCCTCAGGGATGTGCCCCAGGACAGACCCTCCTTCAGGTCAGGTCCTGCAGAGGGGGCTACACACTTGATTGCTTTCACATCTATGGCACTGCAGGTCAGATCTCACTACACCAAGAGCCATTACAACAAAAGAGCCTGCCTGCCATTGCAGGAGGCACAAGAGACACAGGTTCAATCCCTGGATCAGGAAGATCCCCTGGAGGAGGAAATGGCAACCCACTCCAGTATTCTTCCTGGAGAATCCCATGGACAGAGGAGCCTGGTGGGCTACAGTCCACAGGGTTGCAGAGTCGGAAATGACCTAGCCACTAAACAACTCTACCAAGATATTTTGCCAAAGCCAGTCCAGGAGGTATGTAGTCAGCTCATATAGCATCTCCTCAAAGGACTGGGCAGAATGGGGATCTGCATGCCCTCATTTCACAAGTGGGGAAACTGAGGCTCAGAGAGGGCTCACAGAGGGGAAGTGGTGGATGGCCCATGTCAGTCTGGCCACAAAACCTCCGAGGCTCCTTCCGTTCTCCAGACTTTCCTGAGCCAGGAACTGACACGGGTACCTGGGCCCAATACGCACAAGGGGCTGCTCGTATTTCTGCCTACTGACAAATGCATGTGGCGTGGTGCCCACACCCCACCGTAAACACGTGCATGGCACAGGCATACACCAGGTACACACACACACTCTCTCACAGGCACACACAGGCCTTGGGGCAGTGGCCCTCCACGTGGGATGCACAGGTATCGCTTGGGGACCTTTGAAACATACCCGAGTCAAGTTCCACCCCCAGCAATGCTGATGGCATGAATGTGTACCAGTTATCTACTGCTGCATAACAAATTATCGCCTACATGTAGCAACTTACAACAACCTTTCTTCTCCTATGAGGTTTCTGAGGGTCAGGAATCTAGGAGCATCCCTCCCGTTCCACCTGCCCTGGAGGCTATCTCAAAGACTCCCATCCACAGGCGCGGGGTCTGACCCCCAGCCCATCATCTCCCCTGCGCGAGGTGCCTCCGGGTCTGGTTTCAGCCCTGTGCGAGCACATGGGCTTGCGAGAGCAGGTGTCCACACAAACATGTCTGCTTACCAGCCAGGGCTCCTGACCGGAGGGACCCGTCTTCTCTGTACCCCTCCAATGTCGTCTGTCTTTCTTTCCCCTTCTCTCCCCTCTTTATCTCCCTTCTCTTTTCTTGCTCTTTATGTTTAATATCTTTTGAAATTTTTTACTTATTTGTCTTTTGTGTCTGCGCTGGGTCTTTGTTGCTGTTCACAGGCGTTCTCCAGTTGCACAGGCGAGCGGGGGCTACGCTCTAGTCACAGGGCGCGGACTTCTCATTGCCGTGGCTTCTCATTGCGTGGAGCCTGGGCTCGAGGGCACGTGGGCCTCCGTAGTTGTGGCAGGTGTGCTCAGAAGTTGCGGAGTGTGGACTTAGTTGCCCGGCGGCGGGTGGAATCTTCCTGGACCAGGGATTGAGCCTGTGTCCCCTGCATTGGCAGGCAGTCTCTTAACCACTGGGCCACCAGGGAAATCCTTTTATTCTTTCATCTTTTTTTTTTTTTTTGGCTGCACCGCCAGGCATGTAAGACATTAATTCTCCAACCAGGGATCGAACCCATGCCCCCCGCAAAAGGAGCACAGTCTTAACCACTAGACCGCCAGGGAAGTCCCTCTTTTCTTGTTCTTGACTCTCTTCTACTGCCTTGTCTCTCTGGCCTCTCTCTCCCCTTCCTGATCCTGCAGTCTCTATGCCCTCTCCTTCTCGCCCGCCGGGAGGCCCAGCAGCATCTCTGGGATAGCTCTAATGCAGCCGCCCTTCCTTGCCCTCCTCCAGGAATCCCGCGGGCCCGGCCATTCCGGGTCTCGGGGCGGGGGAGGGGGGGGGGCCACTTTCCTTCCCGCATCTTTAACTTCCGGGTGGAAGGGGATGTGGATGATGGGTGGTGGGCAGGAGCCAGGGAAGAGCCAGTCCTGGGTCTGCATCTACTTCCTAACTCGTCTGCTTCTCTCTCCCCGTCTGCTGCGGGCCGGACCTATGGGCTTCCAGAACCTTCCTTGCTCTCCACACTCTCTGTTTCAATCTCCATCTCTCTCCCTCTCTCCCTTTCTGTTGCTGTGACTTCCTCGTGGAGAGAAACGGGCACTGGCCACAGCTCCGAAGGCTGCGGAAGCAAGGAGAGTAGCTCTGCCCTAGTAACACGCAGCAGAGACAACTCTTCTCGGGAATTAATGAGACCACCAAGAACAAAAGAGGCGACGACCAGCAGAGGCCAGAGAGGCGGGGCCCAGCAAAGCCGTCCCCGCAGAACCGCACGCCCTCAATAATAGAGTGAGGAAAAATGGAGTAGAGATCCCTGTGGTAAAAACTATTAGAGGAGGCGAATTATAAAACTATTAACCAGAATGTAACTCCCAATTAAAAGATGATTTAACACTGGAACCTGATGGATGAATTTTGATTAAATGGAGAACTATTAGGAGCCCAGGGATAAGGCTGCTCCTGCCAGTTCTAAAAGTTAAAAGGCAGTTTGATATAAAAATTTATAAATTAAGGTTAATTACTTTAAATAACATGGCTGCAAGCAATGAAAGGAAATTTGTCAGAATCTCCAGAGTTTGGGGCAAGATGGATACAGATGTCCCAGCTGGCCCCCGGGAGCTTGGAGGTCAGGGTAGGGACAGTTGAGGCCAGCAAGAGGGCAGGTGATGTCTGCACTCCCACCAGGCCCCCCGAGGAGCCAGGTGCGGCCTGAGGCACCAGGGGTGGGGGTGGGGGGGTGCCCCCATTGCCCTCTGCTCCGAGGCCACAGCACAACACACTGGTTCGGGAGATGGGCAGGAAGGAGGCCTCAGGGCCCCAGAACTGGTCTGAAGAGCTAGTCTCCTCTGCCTGGGGAGCCTTCCCCCTGTTGGAGGGGTCACAGCAGAACCGGCTGTTTACTGAGCACTCAGCAGGGGTGGGAGATCCATCACCCCACCCTGGTCCTGCCCCAGCTGGAGGAGTCATCAGCACCCCCATGCCTGACCTGTCTGGCTCTGCTTTGTACCCCCCGACCCCACCCCATGAGTCCTGATGGGCAGGACAGGGCCCTACAAGGCGATTCTGCAGGGTGCGGACTCTTCTCCATCGCCCCAGGGTGGTGGGCTCTAAAGCCACCCCATAGGCCAGCCCTTCCCTGGGGCCCCAGAGCTTCCCTGGGTAGGAGGGAGGCTTCCAGTAGGCGCGGGAACTGCGCATGCCCAGGGCAGTCCGAACCCTCTACTGCCAGGCAGTCCTCTCCAGTGCTCTTCCCTGGGAAACCATCCCCTCCCTAGAGCCCCACCCCTGCCCTGGGAGGATGTCCCCAGCATGGGGTGCGGGGGGACGGAGCATTGCGTCCCTGGGAGGATAGGACCACAATGGGACCACAGCAGGGGACATCCCCCACAGAGGACAGTGCTCAGCTCACAGCTAGGTGACATTAACACAAGGCTGGTTCCCAGGGTGGGAACGTGGGCATTCAAGCCAGACTCCTCGGGTTCCAGCTCCAGTTCCAACACTTACCAACCTACGTCTTCAGGATTTACCTCTCCAGGCCTCATCTCCTCATCTGTAAGATGGAGATGGGGACTTCCCTGGTGGTCCAGTGGTTAAGAAGCCACCTTCCAAGGCTGTGGATGCAGGTTCGATCCCTGATCTGGGGACTAAGATCCCACATGAGGTTGGGGAAAGAGCCCACGAGCTGCAACAAGGATCACACATGCCGCAGTCAGCACCGGAAGCAGCCAAATTAATAAATGCTTTTTTAAAAATAAATAAAATGGAGATAATAATCTCTTCTTGCAGGACAGCCAGGCAGATCAGAGGTAAAGCCCCAGCATACAGCAGGTGCTCATTAAATGGCCGTGGTTCTCATCCCCTGTCCTCACTTCTCATCTTGTAAGAGATATTATCATCCAGTAGAGCTTTCCCCAGGCTTCCTGGCACAGGTGTATGTAAACACTTTGCACACATAAGGTAAAGACACCTTGTTTAATCTTCCCATCACCCTTTGCAGTCAGTCGAGTCATTACTCCCATTTCACAGGTAAGAAAACTAAGGCAGAGAGGTTCTGTCACAAGCCCCAGGCCTCACAGCTGGCAGTGGCCAGTCTAGAGTCAGATCTCTCAGCAACTTGACCCCCTCACCTCACACCACCTCCCAGGGCACATGTTAAGGCTTTTACACTCTCGCTGTGCCTCTTACTATAAACTTCAAATAAACTATATGGAAGTAGAATCAACAAGAAAGGAAGGAGCAGGTAGAGGAATAAAGGAAGTGGGTCAGAAGGGAGGGAAGGAGGAAGGAAAGAAGAAAAGGGAAAGGGATAAGTTGATGAGTTTATTTTTTTTTGCAGCACGTGGGCTTTCTTTAGTTGCAGTGAGCAGGGCCGACTCTTCGCTGCAGTGTACAGGCTTCTCATTGCCACGGCTTCTCCTGTTGCAGTACACAGGCTCAAGGTGAGCAGGCCTCCGTAGTTGTGGCTCTCAGGCTTAGCTGACCCATGGCACGTGAGATCTTTCCGGACCAGGGATTGAAGCCGGGGCCCCTGAATTGGCAGGTGGATTCTTAACCACTGGACCACCCGGGAAGTCCCAAGGAGTTGTTTTTTGCTTTTGTTTTCTAAACAAACCTCTGTGGGGTAGTGGTCAGGTGTGTTAACCTTGGGTGAAGGGAGAATACACCAGGGAGGTTCTTTGGGGCAGGAGATGATCCGCTTCAAACACAGATGCTGATTACACAGATGTTTTTACTTTGTTAAAAATTCATCACTCTGTGTGCTGATTTGTGCTCTTTATGTAGAAAAATTATTATAATAAACAACTTTTAAATGAATATGATAATAGGGTAAATTTTATGATATATGAATATCTTAACAAAACTGTTTTCTTTTAATACAGCACACTAAAAGCTATGACAAACCTAGACAGCATATTAAAAAGCAGAGACATCACTTTGCCGACAAAGGTCCATCTAGTCAAAGCTATGGTTTTTCCAGTAGTCATGTACAGATGGAGCGTTGGATCATAAAGAAGACTGAGTGCCAAAGAATTGATGCTTTTGAACTGTGGTGTCGGAGAAGACTGTTGAGAGTACCTTGGACAGCAAAGAGATCGAATCAGTCCATCCTAAAGGAAATCAACTCTGAATACTCATTGGAAGGATTGATGCTGAAGCTGAAGCGCCAATACTTTAGCCACCTGATGCGAAGAGCTGACTCACTGTAAAAGACCCTGGTGCTGGGAAAGATTGAAGGTAGGAGGAGAAGGGGACAGCAGAGGATGAGATGGTTGGATGGCATCACTGACTCAATGGACATGAGTTTGAGCGAACTCTGGGAGATGGTGAAGGACAGCGAAGCCCGGCGTGCTGCAGTCCATGGGGCCCAAAAGAGTCAAACACAACTTGGCAACTGAACAGCAACAACATAAAAGGCAGTCCTGACATTGCTTAGCGGTGCATAATAGAGACCAAGCGTGATAAGACTGAGACAGAGCCACAGAAGCTCGTGGTTGGCCCTGGGACGAGTCCACCCTGGATGCTTCTCAGAAGTGGGGTGTCCTGTGCTGGTGGGCTGTGGGAGAGGGGCAGGAGATGGGGGGTGCCTGTCTCACCATACACCCTGGGCCACATCACTTCCCCTCTCCAAGCCTCCCTTATTTTTGTCAGGAACAAGGGGAAGAAGGGGAGAGCAGCCTAAAGGGTCTGACCCAGGCAAAGGCTTAGAGGAGAGGAGAGAGGAGCCCCAGGCATGAGGAACAGACTGGACCTGCCCTGAGCTCAAAGAAGGGATCAGGGTGCTTAAAGCTGGGAAGGATGCAGAAAAATCTCCCAAAAATCCTGCACAGAAAAGGATCATTGCAACTGACACACAACTAACATGATCGTGATGATCTCTTTCTCGGTGTCACTGTTATTGCTACTGGCGTCACTGTTGTTACCAGGGAAGCCTTGGGGGTGAAGTACAGCTCTTCCCAAAGTGAGTTCCAAGGAATGCTTCTCCCACAAGCTTCTTCCCGACAAACTATCTCACGGTGAGGAAGTTCATACTAACTCTGCTCTCCTCTTAGAGCTTCCTAAGGCACACCAGTGTAATAAAGGCTCTGAGAAGTCCTGAAACAAATAACTTCTAATTTTTGAAAACAGCCTTCCCTA
Organism: Bos javanicus; assembly: GCF_032452875.1. NCBI lineage: Eukaryota > Metazoa > Chordata > Mammalia > Artiodactyla > Bovidae > Bos > Bos javanicus. The sequence continues at coordinate 14,343,424 of NC_083886.1, read as the reverse complement.
AACAGAGTTGATCATGGAACATTTTTTAACACAATAATTATTAACACACACCCCCACCCCCAGGAATTCAGGCTTTGTGGATTACAACTTGAGGAATGAGAGGGAATAGAAAGAACATACACTCCAAAATAGGACAGACTAAGCTCCATGTCAGCCTGTTTCATGTGGCCTTGGGGAATTTGTTTTCACCCCTCTGTGACTCAGCTTCCCCAGCTGCTAAGTGGAGCAATCTCAAAATGTAGTGGTCAGATTTAAATTAAATGTGGCACATAATGGAATTCCCTGGCAGTCCAGTGGTTAGGACTCAGTGCTTTTGCTGCTGGGGCCCAGGTTCAATCTCTGGTGGGGACACGAAGATCCTGCAAGCCATGCAGTGCAGTCAAAAAACAAACAAACAAAAAGAATGTGTCACATAAGAGATACTCAACAAATGTATGTCCGCCCATTTTACAGATGAGCTAACTTGCCTAAGAGTACAGAAGCAGGGAGCAGCAGCCACGGGGTGCCCAAGTTTAGGTCTTCTGTTTGGAGAGGTGGCTGCGAAACTCTGCCTGGTCTTAATATGTGGGGCAAATGAGATACTTTTAGCTGAGGAGTCCTGCTCTGAAGTGTAAAGGATACAGGATTAGTTCCTGACAGGACAGCATGGCACAAGCCCTGGATCGTCTGAGCCTGAGTCATGACTCCACCACTTACAAGCTCTGTGACCTTGGGAAGGTCACTCAACTGCTCTGGTTTCTGCATCTGTAAAGTACAGATTAAACAGTTCTCTCTCCATAGGGTCATTCTGAGGCAGAAATGAGGTAAAGTGCTTAAAAATAGAGATTGATATACAGGCCCTTGAGACATGAGCTATTATTTTTATTTTTTAATTTTTATTTATTTACTTGGCTGTGCTGGGTCTTAGTTTGCAGCAGGTGGGCTTTAGATCCCTGACCAGGGATCAAACCCAGGCCCCCTGCACTGAGAGCCTAGAGTCTTAGCCACTGGACCACCAGGGAAGTCCCAAGCTATTGTTTTTTTATTACTCTTACTGTTCATTGCTGGGCTGCAACTCAGTTGACAGAAGGAGGGGAGAATTCTTTCTCCCACAGGGTCCTGAAAAGCAGGGATGGCAGTCCCCCATCTGCCAGGACCCCTCTTCTGGGTCTGTTCTTCCCCAGATCCCAGCCACACCTGGGCCCCTTCCTGTCCCTGCAGAGAGCTCACCCTGGACGCCCACCCTCTTGGGGCTGCAGTGCCAAGGGCGAACCTGTGATGTGCGGGTCCTCACGGGCTTCATCTCGCTGCAGAGTTACTGTGACCACCCCCTCACCCAGCTCCTGTGTGAACAGTGGACTCAACCTCTCCAATCACCGTCACTTCCGTGCCACCTCCGAGATGAACATGAGTCTTGCCTCCAGTTTATCGGTGGAGAAACTTAGGCACACAGCACAATGAAGGCACCCCCGGGAGCCCAATTGGAGGGCCATGAACCTAGATTTCCTGACCTCCAAGCCCTGGGTTTTCTTCCTGTATTGCAATAAAACAAACCCTACCTTTCCAGGTGGCGCTAGTGGTAAAGAATCCACCTGCCAATACAGGAGACACAAGAGTCGCTGGTCGGTCTGGATCTTTCCGACTCAGGTTCTATCCCTGGGTTGGAAAGATCCCCTGGAAGAGGCCATGGCAACCCATTCCAGTATTCTCGCCTGGAGAATCCCATGGACAGAGGAGCCTGGCGGGCTACAGTCCATGAGGTCACAAAGAGTCGGACACACACACAAAGTAACTCTGAGTTGTAAGGTTGTCCCCTTACCAAAGAGGCCCTGCGTGCTAACAGGTGGAGCCCAGGGAGACAGTGAGTCGTGTCGTTTAATGTCCTTGGCCTCAAGGCGCCCCGCCCCTTTCTCTGCACACCCTCCAGAACACCTGCCACTCCCCCCCATTTCTGGCCTCCCAGGACCACGCTCCCAAACAGCGAATCACACTGTTGTCTGGACTCTGAAGGCTACAGAGGCCTGGACCTGCGCCACCTTTAACCCCCATAGATAGAACTGAGCTATAGGTACATATAATCACGTTCCAGCCTAATGAGCCTCCTGGTCTCCCCCAACACAGAGTTCAAAGACCACGGTAGCCCCATCAGAAGATACAGCTCTAGGGTTAGAGGCCCAGGGTTAGGGCCAGAGTCACCCCTTCTGCTCTCTCCTCATGCGTGCTGAGTCACCTCAGTTGTGTCCCGACTCTTTGTGATCCTATGGACTGTAGCCTGCCAGACTCCTCTGTCCATGGGATTTTCCAGGCAAGAATACTGGAGTGGGTTGCCATGCCCTCCTCCAGGGGATCTTCTCAACACAGGGATCAAACCCGTGTCTCTTACATTTCCTCCATTGGCAGGTGGGTTCTTAACAGCTAGTGCCACCATATATATGTGTATGGTGGTGGTGGTTTAGTTGCTAAGTCGTGTCTGACTCTTGTGACCCCTTGGACTGTACCCTGCCAGGCTCCTCTGTCCATGGAGATTCTCCAGGCAAGAGCACTGGAGTGGGTTGCCATTTCCTTCTCCAAAATGTGTGTATATATATATATATGTAATACACACATGCACACACATTCATAAGACAAAGTGACATGTATTTGAATCTTCTTCTCCTATCTCCCGCTCCCTCCCACAGCTCATTCAAGGTGCCTCAACCTCCCCTGAAGCCCTCACCAAACCAGCCCCTGCAGGTGCCTACCTCTCTTTGCTCTCCCCTCTGCCTTTTATCCTTTGATCCTATCCAGCCAGGAGGGGCACTCTGTCTTTTCTGAAGGAAGTTATTCTAAGGTTTCTGGGCTTCTTTCAACTTTTTCCAATCCACTATGCCCACCCAAGCTATTGAGGCCCAAACAGGGCTAAACACAGAAACTTCCTTGGGGACAGAGGAAAGGTGAAGTCTGGGGACCCTTGAGTATAAACTTTTGGGGAGCCTGTAATAAATAGATGATGTTATTACCAGGCATGTCAACACACAATTTCTGCCAGTCACAGTTTGCTCCTCAGGGAGCTTCCAGTCAAGTTGAGGAAATAACCTGAAACAATTAGACAATATTGAAAAATCTGACCTACCTGTAGCAGACAGGCTGCTGTGGGCTGGATGTTTGTTCCCCACAAAATTCACATGCTGAAGCCCAAAGTGATGGGGTTTGGAGATGAGGACTTTGGGAGGTAATTTAATAAAGTCAGGAGGGTGGGGCCCTGTGGTGGAATTAGTGCCTTGTAAGAAGAGAAAGAGACCAGAGCTCTTCCCCGCTCTCTGTCCACCACGTGAAGAACCCAGAGAGAAGGCAGCCATCTACAGCCAGGAGAACGGGGACCCTCCAGGGAACCAAATGAGCCAGTGCCTTGACCTTGGACTTCCCAGAACTAGGCAAAATACATTCCTGTTGTTTAAACCACCCAGTCTATCGTGTTTTGTTATGGCAGCTCAAGCTGACTAAGATACATGCCTTCTGAGAATTCCCCAGTAGTCCAGTGGTTAAGACACTGCACTTTCACTGCAGAGGACCCTGGTTCAGCCTCTGGCGAGGCAACTAAGATCCCACAAGCCACAAAGCATGGCCAAAAGAAAAAGAAAAAGATACATGCTTTCTGAAAGAAGTGGTCAGGAAAGGGGTTCCAGAGTGGGAAAGACTTGAGCCAAGCCTACAAAGAAAGAGATGAGTCAGCCTTGACCAGGGGGCAAGAGAGGGCATTCCTGCAGGGCACTCTGAGTTTGCACGGGTGCAGGTAGGAAGAGGCACCAAGAACTGACCAATCAGGAGATGAGAAGTTGAGAGTTGTCGAGGCCGGAGAGGCAGGCTGGGATCACATCACAGTGGGGCTTGAGAGCAGGCTGGGAGTCAGAGCTGTGAACCCTGGGTCATGGGTCCACGATGGGGCCACGATGGCTTTGGGGCACAGGAATGAAGCAGTCAAATCTAAGTTACAGGAAGCTAACAGGTGGCCAGGAGGAAAAGGTGGCGGAAGGAGAATTCTGGGGCGAGGAGCCAGTGAGAAAGGCGGCTACAGAGGTCCAAGATAAACAGGCCAAGGGCAGGAGCGGTGGGGCTGGAAGGGAGGGCTGGATTCAGATGTTGACAGCAACCAGATGGGAGGGTGGGGAAGGGAGAAAGATCCCTGGTTCTAGGTGATGGCTGCTTCCCCAGCCCGCATCTCTTGCTGCCCCTGCCGACCCCCTTCCCATCCCAGTCAGTCCCAGTCAAATGTCCTCTGCCTTTTCCCAACCTTGATGGCCTAATTTATCCAGCCTCCTAGTGTGCTCCTCCACTCCCCATCCTTCCCTTTGAAGCCCCAGACTCTGAGCCACAGCTTCTCCCCTCACGAAACCCCCTACTTGCTCTTTCCTGCCCTTGAAATACCAGGGAGTTGTTGCTGGTCAAGCGCTGCTCAAAGGAGGGAATCACCTGTGAAACGTTTAGCACAATGCCGGGGATACAGTAAGTACCCAATAAGCACTGATTCATTTTTACGTAACAGGTCCAGGACTTCCCCGGTGGTCCAGTGGTTAAGACTCTGCCTCCCAATGCAGGGGGCGAAATTTTGATCCCTGGTTGGGAAACTAAGGTCCCTCCCATGCTCCAGGGTGCTGTCAAAAATTGACTATAGGGGCTTCCCTGGTCGCTCAGTGGTGAAGAATCCACCTGTCAATGCTGGAGACACAGGTTCCATCCCTGATCTGGGAGGATCCCATATGCCACGGAGCAGCTAAGCCTGTGCACCACAGCTACTGAGCCTGCGCTCCAGAGCCCGGGAGCCGCAACTACCGAAGCCCGCGCTCCTCGGCGAGAGAAGCCATCGTAACTAGGGAGTAGCCCTCCCTCCCCCGTCTCTGCAGCTAGAGAAAAGCCCATGCAATGACAAAGACCCAGCACAGCCAAAAACATAAATAAATTTAAAATTTTTTTAATTAAATATATATATGAAACAGATCCTGTGCCAAACACTAAGGAGGCCAGACACATACATGAAGGAGGGGCCCCTGCTTTCACAGTTAACAGGATATGCAAAGAAATGAAGGCCTTTTGAATTGCAGAAGACAAAAGAAATAAAAGACACCTCTATACATCCTCAGGGTAATCCCATCTTGGGGGGAGGTTTTCAGGGGCTCAGTCTCTGCCTTTCAAAAGCTTAGAGTCTAATGGAAGAAACACAGACACCCACCCTCTCACCCCCACCTTCCCAAACCCCTGCCCCCCTCCCCCCCAACCCCATCCGCAATCCCACTCCCACCCCCCATCTACCCCAGGAACTTCCTTTCTGCTGGGTACGTTGGACTTTGCACATCAAGGGCTCCCCGCCTGGGCTGTCCTTTCTGTCTGAGCACTTGGAGAAGCACCTGTCTTTTTTTTTTTTTTAATATGTATATTTTTTAATTTCAGCTGCCCCGGGCCTTAATTGCAGCACACGAGATCCCCGTTGCTGCATGCAGGATCTCTGCTGCTGCGAAGTCACTTCAGTCGTGTCCGACTCTGTGTGACCCCATAGACGGCAGCCCACCAGGCTCCCCGGGCCCCCGGATTCTCCAGGCAAGAACACTGGAGTGGGTTGCCATTTCCTTCTCTAATCGATCTCTAATCGCAGCAAGTGAACTCTTAATTGCGGCATGTGGAATCTAGTTCCCTGACCTGAGATCAGACTCAGGCCTCCTGCTTTGGGAGGGCAGAGCCTCAACAGTTGGACCACCAGGGGAGCCCCAAGAAGCCTTTTGTCTTCCTTCGTTTATCATCTCCTCTGAGAAGCCTTCCTGGGTCCCCATCTGACACAGGAGGGCTCCCATCCTTGATGTTCCCGGAGCACTTTGCTTCCTCCTGCATCAAATCATTCACACTCTGCACCAAAGGAGACTCTCGTTTGTGTGTGTGTGTGTGTGTGTGTGTGTGTGTGTGTGTGTAGTGTGGGTGTGTGTGTTTGGGTGTCTGTCTTCAGATCACCTGCCCGTGGCCCACAAACCGCCACACCTGTGAAGGCGGAGGTCAGGGCTGCTCCACAGTGAGCATCTTGGCACACAGCTGATGTTGAACAAGTGAACACATGGATGGACTGGCTGAGGGTGAGAGAGACAGTCTGGAGACCTTGGTCTGCTGGAGAAGGTGGATGCTGGGTCAAGCCGCAGCCTTCTGACACACACCTAGGATGATGATAACTCTCCAGGCGCCTCTGAGAAAATCCAGGCACCAAGAGCAGCCCTGTCTGCCCTGTCTCTACATGCCAGCCATAATCAATAGCAGTGCCCTCTGTCTTCGGGACTGGCTGTCTTCCCCATCTGGGCAGCATGCCCTGGAAAAACCACCACAAATAAAACATACATCCATTGCCAAACAAACGAGCAGGAGCATATGACAAGAAAATCAGAGTTTGTCCCAGTGCCCTCTGGAACCAAGTCGGGGCTTTGCCCATCCCTGGGATGGTTCACACAGGCAGAACAAGAGCAGCGTAGATCTTCAAAACAAGCTGGACCAGTCAAGGTCGAGGACCCAGAGGACAGAGAGCGGGCTCCACTCCCTTCCTCCTAAAGGTGTTTAGGAGGGTTCTCCCCAGAGCCCCAAGAGGAGCCCGTAGCAGTGCTGAATTCACATCTTGTGTGATCTTGGATAAGACATTTGGCCTCTTTGAGCCTCAGCTTCCCCATCCAGAAAATGGGTATGATGACAAGCCGGCAAAGGGCAGCAGCAGAGCTTTGTAAAGGGCACAAAGAAGAGGCTTGGACCCTGTGGATTGTTTTAGCGTTACTATTATCAGAGCACAACAGCAGAGACTCAAACCAGGACCCCGAGGCCAGTGCTGTGACCCCGCCAAGGGGCCCCCGGCATCTGCTCTGAGCCAAATTTTCTGAAATGAGGTCCAACCAAGGCAGAGAACAACTGGGGAGAGGAGGGAGAGAGAGAGAAGGGCATGTGTGTGCAAGTGTGTGTGTGTGCCTGTGTGAGTGTGGCACAGGAGTGTACATGTGCCCCAGGGTAGGGTGGGGAGGGGATGGAGGGGAGAAGGGGAGAATTGAGAAGAAGAGAAGAAAAGAAGAAAAGCACAGGGACGAGAAGGACTGAGGTATTCGGTTACATGATCTAAATTCTAATCAAACATCATTTAAAGCGTGTTTTATTTCAGCCTCGGGAGAGCCGGTCCCTCCTGGCTGCTCACCATGGCAACGGGCCGCTCATTTCAGAAGTGTCATGCCACATTATCGTCCTGCCGCCTCACACGCTCTCGCCGCCTGACAACTTCGCTCTGCCCCTTGCGACAACCATCCCCGCTCAGCTGGCTTATTTTTGGTGTCAGCCGGGCCCCCTCCCCTGCCTCCCCCTCATCATCAGTGGATTGAAAGACAACCTCAGCCCTCCAGCCGGTGAGCATCGTGGCCTATTTGGTGATAAGAGATAATTTGAGGAGATATTTGCTTACATGTGTATGAACAATTTGCTGCATTAAGACAATTCCACCTGGTGTGTGGATGGGGATGGGGGTGGGTGGCTAGTGCTCAAGCTGACAACACCCCAGGCAAGAGGAGAGGGCGGGCACCCCTCATTTCTCGACTCCCCCCCAAACTGGGAGCCCTAGGAGATTCCCCTCGGGTTGCCTACCCCAGCATCATCACTCGCTGTGTGACCTTGTTCAGGTCGCTCCCCTTCTCTGAGCTTCCCTGCCCTTATCTGTCAAAAGGTGGGGTTGGACCAGCTGGAATCTGGGATCCCTGCCAAGGACCAGGGTAGGGGCGCAGAAGGCCGAGAACCCAGAAAGAGGACAGACCCCTGGTCTGGTCACCACTATGAAGGTTGATGAAGGGAAAAGAGGTTAGCCTGACACCACCCACCTCCATCCAGGTGACCAATGCAGAAATGGACGGGGCGTGGGGGATGGTTCCTGAAGCGACCCAGGATAGGACCCTGTCCTGGGAAGGAAGGGCCTTTCTGGGACCCCCTACTCTGCTCTTCACAGAACAAGAGACATCTTTTCATCACGTTCACACACACAGGCTCCCACATGCGTCTCCCCTAGATCAAGGGCCACCTGGAGGTAAAGGCAGACTCAGAAGGAGCTGGGAGAAAGATGTGTACCCTGAGACCCCAGTTTAGAAGGTAAGACCTTGGCCCCAAAAATAATGGGCTGAAAGGCAAGGTGCCACCACCCAATGCCTCCACCCACCAAACATCAAGAATAATAATGGTGTGTGTGTTAGTTGCTCAGTCATGTCCGACTCTTTGTGACCCCATGGACTGTAGCCTGCCAGGCTCCTCTGTCCTTGGGATTCTCCAGGCAATAATACCGGAGTACGGAGTATGTATCCATTCCCTTCTCCAGGGGATCTTCCCAACTCAGGGATCAAACCTGGATCTCCTGCATTGCAGGCAGATTCTTTATTGTCTGAGCCACCAAGGAAGCCCTAATAATAGCAGACCTATGGCTGATTCACATTGATGTATGGCAGAAACCTACTCACTAATGTAAAGCAATTATCTCCAATTAAAAATAAAACAAACAAACAAACAAAAGAATGATAAAGAAGCTACGTGTATTGAGGGCTTCCAGGGGCCAGGCCCTATGATGAGATTATAAGGGTTTGCAGACCCCTCTCCGTGTGCTATGTCCTCCTGCCCCACCCCCATAGGGGAGGAAGCAGGTCTAAGAGAGCTTGTTGGCCCAGGGGAGCTTCTGCCTCTATTTACTCATCGGTCAGATGGAGTTAATATAGTTCCTTCTGTACACGGCGGCTGTCAGGATTAAGAGAAGGCTTAGCACAGTTTGGGGCACATAGTCAGTGTTCAATGATAACGGCTATTTGAAGTTGTCATAGGAACTGGGGTCTGAGGAACCAGGGCTTTCTGAAAACGGGCCTCACTTCCCCAAAGCCTCAGCCTGTGTTCACCTGGGTCCCGTGGCTGGTTTTGCTCCCACCAGGGCCCCGTCCTAGAAAGGATGAACCCCTGGGATGCCTGCACCTGCCCCCCAGCCCCATAGAATTTCTCTAGTAGGGGGTCTTTGGCCTCTCCAGGAGTAATTCAGACCATGGAAGGCAATCTCTCTCCCACCATCCAGGGCACCTTCCACTGGAACCTGAGGATACACAGCCCCCACCCCCCCCACCCCCAGGGACCCTCTTCTGTCTGCCCAGGGTTGAGGGCAAGTGTTAGCTGAGAGGTCTGACCTCCACCTCCCACACCTGACTACCCTCTGCCCTGACCTGCGGTCCCACCCAGACTCCGTAGGAGAACTGGCCCAAGGAAAACCACAAGAGGGAGGTGAATGCCAGCCTCCTTTACCATTGAGTGCTGGGTCATCTCCTCAAGGCCTCTGCAGTCCCCTTCCCAGTGAAAGAGAGCGGCCGCAGAAGAATCTCTCTACGGTCAACGGGACTCAGGTCCAATCCCAGCTCCACCACCTCTCAGCAGTGGATTTTTAGATCAGGGGCCCAGCCTCAGTGTTCATATCTATAAAATAGGGATAACAATATGTATTACGTAGGGTTGCTGGCATGATTAAAGGTATGCTGAACACTTAGTAGGCATCCAAGAAAAAGCAGCTGTTATGAATAAAAACCACCAAAGCTGCCCCAAGTAGAGCCAGGGAACTGTTTCCTTCCACCCTCTGGGGGTCTCTCTGGCCCAGCCCTGGTGCCCTGGGCTTACTCCCCCCAGCCCCTCCTCCTGACTCTGCCTCTCTCTGCCACTTGAGCCTGGGAAATGATGCTGGGGCAGGGCAGGGGGTGGGGCCAGTCTGCAATGTCATGCCCCTACTCCAACAGGGCACGCATGCCCCAGCCTGGGCCTCTTTTTCTCAGCAAAATAACAAAATGAATCAAATTACTCATCTCAACACTCCACTCACATGCGCTTGGCTCAAAACTGTGGGAGAGATTAAGGGGTCTCCGGGAAGGAAGCTTTGCCCAAAGGAGGGACAGGTAGACGGGTCAAAAAGAAGGGTTATCAAATCACAGCCAAATTTCTGTATTTTTTTAATACGACGTGTTAGTGAAAGTGTTAGTCACTTCAGTCGTGTCCAACTCTTTGCGACCCCATGGACTGTAGCCTGCCAGGCTCCTCTGTCCATGGGGTTTCCCAGGCAAGAACAGTAGAGTGGGTTGACATGCCCTCCTCCAGGAGATCTTCCCGACCCAGAGACTGAACCCAGGTCTCCAGCATTTCAGGTGGATTCTTTTCTGTCTCAGCCACCTCGGAACATGAAGAGCAGAAGTTATTTTCATGATTATTTTCCTGTATTATTTTCAAAACAGCAGGAGGTTGCTGGATGCCGACACTTCCTGCACCCACAAGCTCCCCCACACCCAGTGCCCAGATCCCAGAGCTCTTGGAGGCAACCTGCTGGGGGTTTAGGGTTCAGTGACACAGGCTGGGGGGTCCCGCAGACCTAGATCCCTCCCTGCTCATCCCTCCCCAGATGCAGGGTCTGCAGCAGGTCACTTAACCTCCTGAGCCTCTGTTTCCACATCTGCACTGTGAGCAGAAGGCCGACCAGACCTCAGGACCCCTGTGAAGAGTTAAGCTGCCTCCCGCACCCCGTCCTGACCAGCAGAGGGTCCCTCAGGTCCCCGGGCTGTGGGCCTTTGCCTCTCAGATTTTCCCCTGAAGCAGCTTCGGGCCCCAGATCGCTTAACTTCCCCAGATATGAACGGGTCAGGAAAGAGGTGCTGGGCGTCCGGCTTCCCTCCTCCGGCGCGGCTGCGGCCGCAGGGCCTCAGGGATTCAGCCGGGATCTCGGCGGGTGCCTGCGACAGGCCGATCCCCCGCACCCCCCCACCCCCGGGGCCTTGGGGGAAGGGAAGGGGCGGGCGCCTCCCGCTCACCTTCTGACGGTGAAATGTGGCCATTTACCTTCACGCTTCAATGCCAGCCCCTAAATCACTGTCTCCGCGCCCGCGCTCAAGGTTGCTCCCGGAGCCGGCCGCCAACAAAGCCGCCGCCGCCTCCGCCCGGGACCCGGGCACCGAGCCTCAGCCCCCCTCCATGCCCCGACCCCCGCGGCCGCGAAGACCGGGAAGGGCCCGCTCCCCGCCTGGTCCGCTGCGCCCCCGCCGCCTTCCTCTTTCCTTCTGTGTCTGTCTCTCCATTTTTTTGTCCCAAGGCCCTATCTCCGGGACGAGGCATCCAGAGGCTCTCGGTCCAAACTCACCAAGAAACCTCAAGTTCACTCCCCTATGGTAAATGGACGGAGTGAGGAACACCGGCTTGAGTGAAGGAGGCTCTTAACTGTGTAGCTACTTTACGCTTGGGTCCCTCTGCCCCGGGAGTCCCCGGACTGCAGAGTCTTTGATGCAGAGACGGCCTCGCGAGTGTCACTGATAACGCAGGACCGCGTGCGCTTCTCACCTGCAGCCGCAAACACTTCACCCATCTCTGCGGCTCTGCTGTGACATGGCTTCATTAGCCCTGCTCCCTTCCTTCCCCTCCGCGATCTTTCCCTCCCTGATCTTTCTTTCCTGTCCTCCAGGATCTCCATTTGTCTTCCGTGCAAAGAGACAAGGGAGGGGGAGACGGGAGAGAGTCCAAGTTCTGGGCACACAGGACACAGGGTGGGGCGGCTGTTTGGAAAACGGGGAGCTGTTGGCGCAGAGAACCAGGACCGTGGCGAGGAGGTCTCCGTCCCTGCCAAGGCCTGACGTTCCCCCACCTGCCAGTCACGGGAGAGGTCAGCCCAGGGGGAAACGCACACGGAGGGAAGGAGCAGGGGGGAGGTGATGACCCGTCCCCACCCCACCCCCGCCCCGCTTAGGCCCCGCCCTAACCCGGAAGTGAGGCGCTGGCCACACCAGGGCTGGGGTTCTGCCCTTGTGCTCCGAGCTCTGTTTGCAGTGTCCATTCGCTGTGCCTCGAATCTCACTCATTTGCACCCTTTTTCTTTTTTCTCTGTGTGGATCGGTTAGATTGGCGTCTCATCTGACTGACGGAGACTACGCTTTCTCATCAGACCAGAGGCACCCTCCCCCACCGCCAGGGCAGAGCTGTATTCCTCCCCCGCCACCCGCCGCCCCGCATTAGATTGCTTGCTCCCCAGAATAGGGGAGCCTCCTCCATTTGCCTGAGAGCTTTCCTTTGGCAGGGGATCTGTCCCCCCATCAGATTCGGAGCTCCCCAGAATAGAGGCTTCTGTCCCCTGCCATCAGACTAAGAACTCCCCCAGGTCAAGGGAGTCTCTCCTCTGCAGACTGGGAGTCCCCATCCCTCCCACCCCACCCCCCAAGATCCTGCTGACCTCAGCTGAGCTCACGTTCAAAAGCCCTGGGTCCTCCCCAGTTCTCAGGCACTGAGGCTCTAGGATGCTCTAGTCTTCAAGGATGGATTCAAACCCAGCTTCATTGTGGTTTTGTTCTGTGACCTTGAACAAGTCACATGACCTCTGGGGCGCATACTGCAAGTACTCAGGGTCTTATGAGGCTTCAAGGAGACAGTATGTGGTGAAAGGGCCAAGGCCAGCGTCTGGCATACAGCAGGTATTCAATAAATGCTGTTTCTCTTCCCCTCACTAAGCTGAGAAGTACATCTCAAGCCAGCTCAGCCTGAGAGGACAGAGGGGAACCAGAGTTGGAAAAGAGTGCCCACAAAACACACACACACACACACACACCCACAATCCCATCAAGCAACTGGGTAGTGGCCTCCTTCTTTAGGGGATGGGGCGGTGGCAAGGAGTTAAATGTATTAAGCAATTTACAATTAATATAGAAGTCATTCCAGAGATAGCTACTAGAAAGAGTACAACAGGGCAATTAACCCACTAATACACTAGGCTATTACATCGCTATGTCTCTTATTTTAGCCCGAGGTGATTTGAAACGCATTGGATTAAAGGATATTACAGGAGATAGCATGAAAAATAGCTTAATGTAATGAGCCATCCCGTGATGTCTGCTATTAAAGATGATTTGCAGTTGAAAACTACAACATACAGTAGTTCAGCTATTTGAGAACCGAGGGGGTGGGGGTGGGGCAGTGCTATTAACCCTTCCCTCCTTCCAGCTGCCCCTACCCCCACCAGGCCCTCCACTACCTTCATGCCAAGATTATCAAGTGCATCTTATTAGGCGACAATGGCTTCATTGGGAGATTGGAGACTGGGGCCTGAGGTTGATAAAGAACCAATAATCTGCTAATAACCTTTAAAAAATAGATTCCCCCAGGGAGCTGTACTAATGGGCTGAGGCTGGGGAGGGAGGTTGATTGGCAACCGGGTGGCTAATGTGGAAAAGGGTGGGGGGATCCGGGTGGGGGGAGGCTTCGCTGGGCAGGGCCAAGATCAACATGAACCCCAGCCCTGGCTCCCCTGACTGAGAGGGCAGGGAGATGCCTGGGTATGGACTGCTGCTTAGAAGGTGTGCCCAGGTGTACATGTGTGAATAAGTACAACACACAAAAATAATTTTTCTTCTGTTTAGCAGATCTTTGTATGATGCATTACGGCTTTTAAAGGGTATTTCACATGCATTAGTTCTCGAGTTGACAAGCATCCAGAGAGACAGGTGGTAGCAGACCTTCAGTGGACGAAGATATGTGAATCAGAGACAGCAAGTAACTTACAGAAAGTTAATTCTGCCAATTGTGTCATAAAACAGGGATCAACAAGAGGTTTTCTTATTTCAAAGCCTGTGCTTAAAGCCAGGCCACTTTAGCTTATGAGCGTTCTACCCGCCTGCTCCAAGGTCACAAAGGTCTTCTCTTATGTTTCCTTCTTCTTCTTCTAAATGTATTTATTTATTGGCTCTGCTAGGTCTTCACTGCTACCTGCAGGCTTTCTCTCGTGTGGTGAGTGGGGGCCACTCTCTAGTTGTGGAGCACAGGCTCTCGGGAGGCTTGGTCGTTGTGGTGTGTGAGCTCTATAGTCATGACCCCCAGGCTTTGTTGCCCCACGGCACGTGGGATCTTCTAGGACCAGGGACCGAACCCATGTTCCCTGCAATGGCACCAGACTACCAGGGAAAGTCCCTTCTCTTATGTTTGCTTCCAGAAGTTTTATTGTTTCCACATCTTACATTGAGGTCATTGATCCATTTTGAATTAACTTCTGGGTATGATCTGAGGTAAGAGTTTATGTTCATTTCTTTCAGTTGGACCATGAGTGTGTTTGCACATCCATGTGTGTGGATAGGTGTGTCTGGACTGGAGTACACACACATGTGCTGGCTTCCACACAGAAGTTGCCTAATCTGAGGGCACACACATAGAGGCTAAAGTGAAAGTGAAAGTCACTTGGTCATATCCAACGCTTTGTGACCCCATGACTGTAGGCTGCCAGTCTCCTCTGTCCATGGAATTCTCCAGGCCAGAATACTGGAGTGGGCAGCCATTCCCTTCTCCAGGGGATCTTCCCAACCCAGGGATCAAACCCAGGTCTCCCGCATTGCAGGCAGATTCTTTACCCACTGAGCCACCAGGGAAGCCCAAGGAAGACACATATAGAGACACGTTGAAGGTCAAGGGTGTGTGAGCACAGTGGGCAGGAGAAGCCAGCAAGTACCCCAGAGAGGCCGTGACACAGGCTTGTTTAGGGGAGCATCGTGTGAGTGTGTGCTGGCATATGGCTGTGGCTGTCACTGTACCTGTGTTGGTAAATGGGTGTCCCCAGGCATAGATCAGACTGTGTGTATGCTCACAGCTGTGGGTGTCACTTAGCATACATGTGTGGTCAGCATTTGTGGGCATGTCATGGTTGTAGCTGAATCTGTTTGTGTGTGTGTATGTGTCTATGTGTGTGTGTGTGTATGAGGTTGTTGGCATGTCTGGGTTTGTGTGCACCCTATTGTGCGTACGAGCTGGTGTGTGTGTGTGTGTGTCTGTACATGCACACCACTGTGTATGTATGCTGGTGTGTCTGTGAAAGCATCATCGTGCATGTGTGCTGGTGTGTCTACGTGCACCATTGTGCATGTGTGCTGGTGTGTCTGTGGGCGTGCACCATTGTGTGTGTGTACTGGTGTGTCTATGTGTGTGCACCATTGTGCATGTGTGCTAGTGTGTCTATGTGTGAACACCATTGTGCATGTGTACTGGTGTGTCTGCACGCACCATTGTGAGTGCATGCTGCTGTGTCTGTGGGCATGCACCATTGTGCATGTGTGCTGGTGTGTCTGCACACACCATTGTGTGTGCATGCTGCTGTGTCTTTGGGCATGCACCATTGTGTGTGCATGCTGGTGTGTCTGTGCATGCACCATTGTGCATGTGTGCTGGTGTGTCTGTGTGCATGCACCATTGTGCATGTGTACTGGTGTGTCTGCATGCACCATTGTGTGTGTGTGCTGGTGTGTCTGTGGGCACGCACCATTGTGCGTGTGTGTTAGTGTGTCTGCACGCACCACTGTGTGTGCGTGCTGCTGTGTCTGTGGGCACACACCATTGTACATGTGTGCTGGTGTGTCTGCACGCACCATTGTGCATGTGTGCTGGTGTGTCTGCACGCACCATTGTGCGTGTGTGCTGGTGTGTCTGCACGCACCATTGTGCGTGTGTGCTGGTGTGTCTGCACGCACCATTGTGCGTGTGTGCTGGTGTGTCTGCACGCACCATTGTGTGTGTGTGCTGGTGTGTCTGCACGCACCATTGTGTGTGTGTGCTGATGTGTCTGCACGCACCACTGTGTGTGCGTGCTGCTGTGTCTGTGGGCACGCACCATTGTGTGTGTGTGCTGGTGTGTCTGCACGCACCATTGTGTGTGCATGCTGCTGTGTCTGTGGGTGTGCACCATTGTGCGTGTGTGCTGGTGTGTCTGCATGCACCATTGTGTGTGCATGCTGCTGTGTCTGTGGGCACGCACCATTGTGCGTGTGTGCTGGTGTGTCTGCACGCACCATTGTGCGTGTGTGCTGCTGTGTCTGTGGGTGTGCACCATTGTGCGTGTGTGCTGGTGTGTCTGCATGCACTATTGTGTGTGCATGCTGCTGTGTCTGTGGGCACGCACCATTGTGCGTGTGTGCTGGTGCCACTGTCTGTGTGTGCATGTCACTGTGCCCATGTGTTGCTATCTGCACATCCCCTGGTGCTGCCACCTCCAACAGCTGCAGGGCCAGCCGGGAACAGCCCCCGTGCCCCCTCCCTGCTGTCTTTTATCATCATTTGCCACGAAAGGGAGCCCAGGAGGACGGTGATAAATAAGGGCCACTTAAAATATGAGACGACCACTCTGACTTTGGGGAATATTTCTTCTGTGGAGCAGCTGGTGCCGCCTCTGTCCTTGTGGAAAGGGGTCCCAGGGGCGGCAGCCCCTGCCTGGCTTCCTCAAGCTCCCTCCTCTCTACTCCCTCCCCCGCCCCTGCCCTCCCAGCTCTGGTCTTGGAGGGTTTGGGAGGCCTGGGAAGGGGAGTGGAGGGGACGCACCCCAAGGCCAGTGCTGTCAAGTCAGGATGGCCCTCAGCTTGCCCTTCCTCGATGCTCTGTGGAAGACGGAGTGTCAGCTGAGAGGGGGTGGGGAGTACGCGGCCTCCATCTTGTGGGGTTCCCCTTCTAACTCCCTTTCCTTTCTACGCTCAAGTGAGGGGACAATTGAGGGGCTCCAGAGAGCTGAGACACATGGAGAAACACATGTGGACACATACCCAGTCACATACTATGTGCCAAGCCCGAAGAGAAAGACACAATAGACACATATCCTGTGCAGAGAGAACCATGAACACACACACAATACTTGCTAACAATAAAGACACAAGCAGGTGTGCAGAAAGACTTGTATGTAAGACTTGTTCTGGGAAGACATGAGTTCTAGGAAGAGGAGGAAGAGGAGAAAAGACTCGAAGAAGCCCAGAGAAGGAAAGAAATATTTAAAAATACAGAAACATGGATGTAAAGGATGTACAACTGCACCAGGATAGAGGTAGCCCCTAGGGGGGAGGAGAGGCGGGGCTAGGGGTAGAGGACTGCCCTGTATGGGAGTACAGGTTGTTGACTGCCCAAAGGGCAGGCAGCAGCTAAAGTCCAGTCTTTGCTCTACTGACCAAGCCACACCCTGCTATGAGGCTGTGGTTCACAGAGAGCGCCCTCTACCAGTCTTGCCCTGTACCCACAGGAAGGCTGTACCCTCTGGAAGGCTGGGCCCTCCCAGAGCAGTCACATTTTCCTAATTCTTACAGAGATGCCTCTTGGACCAGCCAGGCCCTGAGAGGTGGGGCTTCTTCAACTGTGTCCAGGAGATATCATTTGCTTTAAAAAAAAAAAACACAGACCTCCCTCATGCTCCAGTGGTTTAGAGTCCACCCTCTAATGTGAGGGACATGGGTTCAATCCCTGGTTGGGGAGCTGGGATCCCACATACCTCAGGGCAACTAAACCCACGGCCACAACCTGAGCCCACGAGTCACAACCAAAGAGAGGCACGTGAACTGCAACAGAAGATCTTGCCTGCCATAGCCAGGGCCTGGCTGGCCAAATAAATAAAAAGAAGCTTAGAAGATTAATTTTAAAACAATAAAAAGGTGAAGAAAAGTAGAAAGTGAGACAGAGGAGAAAAAGGAAAAGAAAGAGGGAAAGAAGGGAAGGAAGAAAGAAAGAAGAGGAAGAAGAGGGGCATCAAACCACAGAGCTTTTCTAATCAAAGAACTTGTCACTGTCACTCTGCTAGTTGAGATGCCAGGACTAATCTGGGCCCGCCAGCATCCAGGGCTGGGGGTGAGGGGTGAATTAGAACTAACAGGTCACACACACACACACACACACACACATCTCCCTTGCCCACCCTGTCTCCCTTCTCAGACTATGCCAGGTGGCCAGGGACCTGTCATGTCTCATTTCCTCCTCCTAGACCTAGTGATGGGAGCTGTGGAGAGGTGGGGGGAACCCTCCTGAGCTGACCTTTTCTCCTTCAATTTCCCTCCCAAGCTCCTCAGCCATCAGCCATGGGTGTGCTGACACCTTCAGATTCCATAACCCCCCCGACACGCACAGAGCCGTGTCACCCCCCATCAGGGCCGTCTGGGAGACGGGGCAGGGCAGAGCTAGCTTCCTTTATCTGGGGCTTTCAATCTCTGAGCTTCCCCAGGTGGGCACCCTGGAGTCTACCCAAAGGCCCCCCCACCCAGAGCTTCAGATCTTTAATCCCCACCCCACAGCACCCCCCAACAACACCCTCCCCCCAACCAGTCCTCCCAAACATTTTCCAAGGCCCTGGAACACCTTTCAAGTCTGTCCCC
The DNA here is from genome assembly GCF_032452875.1 of Bos javanicus. NCBI lineage: Eukaryota > Metazoa > Chordata > Mammalia > Artiodactyla > Bovidae > Bos > Bos javanicus. The sequence continues at coordinate 14,325,278 of NC_083886.1, read as the reverse complement.
TCTATGGAAGCGAAAGTGGAAGAGAGCTGACCTTTACTGAGTACCCACTGTACCATTTGATGCTCACAAGAACCCTTTGAGATGAGTTTTAATTCAGAATCTCCAGTTAATAGATGGGAAAGCCTCGCAGCTTCCCCAGAAAGCAGGAAAAGCAACCCTGGTCTCTTGACTTAAATCCTGCTCTTTCCACTACAGCATCAGACTCTTTCCTGGAAATCTCTTTCTCCCTAGTCTTCTCAATCTGATCACTGAGGGCCTACCCCGTGCCAGGCACTGGGCTAAACAAATTACTGCATGATCTCATTCAACACTACACTCACCCGTAAGGAGTAGCTATGAGTATCCCCATTCCACAGATGAGGAAACTGAGGCTCAGAGCAGCTGAGCGACTCGCCCAAGGTTATGCAACATGGGAATGGCGGGGCCAGGACACAGACTGGGTCTCCTGATACCCAGTGAACACGCTTTGCCCAGTGTGATGAAAACACGGATCCTGCCGCTACTGCCTGCAGCCTAGAGCTGGCAGCAGGACTCCCAGGGCAGGCCCTTCCACTCCCCAGGGCCAGCAGAGGGAGGTGCAAGCTTTGAGGGCGGGTTGGCCGGCCTCGGCAGACAAAGAGGAAGGAGGGATCAGGGTCGAGCACTAAGCATCCTCTATCTTCCCAGGAGCGCCGGCCCCATTGTCCCCACAAGTGCCCTCAGATTGTCAGAGCCAGAGCCTCATCTGGCCCTCAGAATATATGGCCACAGAATAATATGACGGTAGGGGGTGGAGAGGTGGGAGGCTGGGGCGGAGGGGCAAATGAAGAAGGATCCACACAGCCCCCAGAAGAAAACTTAATAGTCTGGGGGCTCCCTTGGGTCCTTCTCATTAAAAAAAGAAAAAAATCTCTATTTAAATGCAAATTTGTGCTGGAGCTGGGATGGGTTGGCGGGAGGCAGAGAAGTATCCAGACACTGATACAGACCCGCCATTGAACCTTCTCCCCAGGCTCACCTCGCAGTCTGGGGCCCTGTGCCCAGAAGTTAGCTTCATCCCCAAAGATCGCACCCTCCCCACTTCCCAGGAAAGCCTGGTTCAGCTTAACCCCTCACCACCTCGCTGTCTCTCTTTGTATCTGTCACACACACACACACACACACACACACACACACACACACATTCCCTCTAAGCTATAAATAGAAATATGTGGAGCACAAGGAATTATACCCAGTATCTTATAATAACATATAATGGAGTATAATCTACAAAAAAAAATCTGAAATCACTATGCTGTACACTTGAAACTAAACAGTACTTATCAATTATACTTCAGTTAGAAAAAGAAAGAAAGAAATGTGTCATTGGAGAAAGGGTGGCAAGCTGTAAGCCTAGATTACAGTTTTCTCCCTAAATCCAGAAAGGCGGGGATCCTATCCCTCCTCCACACACCTTCCTCCAAGAAAATAACTTCAGTTTGAAAAGAAGAAGCAGAACTTATACACTTGTATCTACTTTTGGCCCAACCCTCTATATCTCCTGTGCTGTGCTGTGCTGTGCTGAGTTGCTGAGTCCTGTCCGACTCTGCAACACCACGGACTGTAACCCACCAGGCTCCTCTGTCCTTGGGGATTCTCCTGGAAAGAATACTGGAGCGGGTTGCCATGCCCTCCTCCAGAGGACCTTTCCAACCCAGGGATCAAACCAGCATCTTCTGCATCTCCTGCATTGCAGGTGGATTCTTTACCAACAGAGCCACCAGGGAAAGCCAAGAATACTGGAGCGGGTAGCCTATCCCTTCTCAGGGGGATCTTCCCTACCCAGGAATCAAACTGGGATCTCCTGCATTGCAGGTGGATTCTTTACCATCTGAGCTACCAGGGAAGCCTCTATGTCTCCTACCCCTCCCCAAACCAGAAAACCTTGAATACCTCTCTCTCTCTCTCTCTCTCACACACACACACACACACCAGGTTTCCAACTAGACAACAGAAGACAAACCCAGCCCTCAAATCCAATTCTTGTGGGAAACACAGTCGCAGGGTAGGGGATGGAAGTTGGCAGCTGGGACCCCCACCTACCCAGCACCCACATCCTGGCCCTGCCCCCCTCCCACAGACAGGAAGATCCCTTTGCTCCCCAGCATCAGCAAATCCTTCATCCTGAGCTCCATCCCCACCCCCACCTCTCTACACCCATTACCTCCGGGGATAATTATGTGGGTGATTCGCTGGCCCTGGAGGGCTCTTCAGCAGTAGGCATTAACTCCAGATGAGAGGAGGGTTGCCCCTGGCTACCACCCTGCTCTCCCCTCTTCCTCCCCACTAACCAATGAGGGTGTTAATTTAGGGGGAGATAAGGAGATGCTATGTAACTCCATCCAGAACACGTTTACCTGCCCCCAAACTTTCTTTTTCACTTCTGTTTCTGGCTTTATCAGGAGAAACTGAGTCAAGAGCTTCATCCCAAGATAGACACAGGGGTAGAGATTCCCCAACACTGCCTGTGGGCCCCGCCTCCTTCTTCCTGCTTCTCCCCCTCTGCCGCCCCACCAAGCCCCCCACCCAGGTAGATCTTTGCTGCTCCATGTTGGCTAGGATGAGCTGTCTTTGCCGGATGCTGCATGGAGGTGGCACAGGGAAAGGAGGTTTGGGATTGGGGTGGGGCATCCAGGAGACCCATTAAAGCTTCCCAGCCAGACCCAAATTTCAGGCTTGTCTGCTCATGCCCTTGACAGTCAGCTGTTGAGAAGAGAGGACAGCCAAGGTCAGTTCAGAAAGAAAGTGCAAGTGTTAGTCACTCAGTCGTGTCCGACTCTTTGCAACTCCATGGATCGTAGCCCACCAGGCTCCACTGTCCATGGGATTCTCCAGGCAAGAATCCTGGAGTGGTAGCCATGCCCTCCTCTAGGGGATCTCCCCGACCCAGGGATCAAACCTGCATTTCTTATCCCTCCTGCATTGGCAGGCATGTTCTTCACCACCTGAGCCACCAGGGAAGCCCGTGGTCAGTTCACCCACTGCCTATTCCTGTGCTTATGGCCCACACCGGGCTCCCCTCTGGACACCACGGGGCTCTTGGCGTGGGAGGAAAGGCCTCTGGGACCAAGAGTGGTCGGAGCAAGTGTGGGGACCTTGAGTGCACGAGACAGAGTGGGGGCTGGAGGTCAGGGACGGGGAGAGACCCCTCCTGCCTCCTTCCGAGAAAAAACCCTGAGCGAGAGAGAAGCGAACGACCACAAGGAGAGGAGGATTCACGGACAGCTGGGGCTCGGAGAGCCTCTGCTGAGACAGAGAAGGGCCCAGAGAGGGAACGGCATTGCCTTCTGTCACACAGCGTCACAGCTGGGAGGAGAAGGCGGGAACCTGGGCTCTTGACTCTGAAGCCACAGGCTGACTTCAATTTGACGGAAAGAGTTTTTTGGTTTAAGATTTTTTATGTGGACCATTTTTTTTTTTAAGTCTTTATTGAATTGGTTACAATAGTGCTTTTGTTATGTCCTGATTTTTAGGTCTGGCGGCATATGGGATCTTAGCTCTCTGAGCAGGGGTCAAACCTGCACCCCCTGCATTGGAAAGTGAAGTCTTAGCCACTGGACCACGAGGAAAGTCCCTGGAAAGAGTTCTCTATGTACAGTTGGCACACCCACAAGTGCAAGCCGTGCCCAGCATGTGCAGGAGCCTGGACGTATTCGCTCACACAACTGCTCACACATGGTGTCTGCATGTGGCAGTTTGTCTGTCTACGTCTTCATGATGTTTGTGGGCGTGAGCCTGTCTGTGCACGTGGGGCTGGGTCACACTCACGGGTGTGTGTGGAGGGCGGGGCCCAAATCCCTCCCTGAAGGTTGGGGAGCAGCAGCCTCCACCGCCCCACTGGCAGGGGTCCCTGTGCCCAGAGCTCCTCCCAGAGCTGCTCCCCGGGAGCTGGCTGGGCCTGGGCAGACCCCCGGCCCCAAGCTCTTCCGTTCAGCCGCTTCCTGCCAGAGGACCCTCCCGGAGGAGGCCAAGCTGCTGGTGCGATGGTAGAAACAATTAACTGGAAGAGACAGCTCATACCCAAAGGAAAACATTTCCAGATACGATATTACAGCCTCGCCCTCAAAAATGTGGGACTTTACCACGAGGAAAGACAGTTTATTAGAAGACACATTTTTTAATTTAATTATGTAATCTTTGGGGTTTTTTTTTAAAGCGGTATGGAGTGGGGGAGGGGCTGAGATGTTGGAATGCATCCTTTGCTTCCGGTGTGTGACCCCTGGGACACAGTACGGAAGTGGAAATGAGGAGGTGACTGCGGACGTCCCGGGGATGCGGCAGACCCAGATCCATCCTGGAGCCCCCAGTATAATACTGGGGTGGCTCTAGGGACCGCGGGGCAGAACTGGGAAGGGAAACCACAGGCCAAATCCACCGCCGCCTCGGGGGAGGGGGAGGGCCTGGGCTCACGCAGGCGATCCATCTCACGGCCAGATCAGGCCGTGGTACACTCCTCCTGGCCTCTGCTTGACACACAAGTACACATAGACTCACACACATACACACCCACAAAAAACACTTACACCATGGAGCGGCCAGGCAGTCCAGGCAGTCACCCAGACCAGACCCCCAACCGTCTAAACAGTCCCGGGAGAAGAAGGAAAATGAGGCTCCTCCAGTTAACTACTGAACAGCCTTCTTGGCTTTGGACAAGTTGCTGACCCCTCCCAGGCTGCAGTTTCCCCGTCTTTGTGGAAGGTGGGATAGATGGTTTCTAAGAGTCTTTTCAGCTTTAACCCCCGTGCCTTGAATCATCATCCTTTGTACACGCCTTCTTCCTCCTGGACTTTCCCAAGGGTGGGTAGCAGGCCCTGGTATCAGGCAGTCATCAGCTCCAATGCCCACCCACCACTTGCTAAGTATGTAACCCCAGGCAAGGGACCATGTGTCTCCACGCCACCATGTCCCCAACTGTAAAGTGGGGAGAGCAACTATGCCATAAGATGCCAGCCCAACCTTCTGCCTACTGTTGAAGTGTGGGACTCAGGGTCTCTGTCGTGCTCACTGGTCCCCAGGAGAGACCATGAAAGGCCCACGAATGCTCCCCAGGGGTGAATATAGCCAGTATTGGCAGGAAGCAGAGACATTAACAGGACCCCAGGTGGCGCTAGTGGTAAAGAGCCCGCTTGCCAATGCAGGAGACACAAGAGATGGGGGTTTAATCCCTACGACGGGAAGGTCCCCTGGAGGAGAGCACAGCAACGCATTCCAGAATTCTTGCGTGGAGAATCCCAAGGACAGAGGAGCCCGGCGGGCTACAGTCCATGGGGTCACACAGAATCGGACACGACCGAAGCGACTTAGCAGAGCACCTCTCTTCATCTGACTGCCCAGCTGTGGCTTCTTCCACCCTCAACCCCATGACCTCTGACCTTTCCCCCTGGCCAACTCTAACCCCCTCCTCCATCATCCAGCCTCCTCCCTGGGTCCAGGGTCCTCAAGGCACAGAAACCCAGGGGCCTGTGTCCTCAGCCCAAAGTGCTGGTGCTGCCGAGCTACAGGAGGGGGGCCCGGGGAGGGGGGGTGCCCAGGCATGGGAGCATCTTTGGCGGCAGCAAATCTCCCCACTTAGGTACTAATGCAGTAAAGTCCTATCAAGTCACAGTGAAAAGGGGCGTAATTTTCGCAGAAAACAATGCAAGTGATGTATGCCAGAGACCGGCTCACAATAAAACTGTAGAGGAGGGCAGAAAAAATGCGCCCAGTCAATACAATAAAATCAGCACAAATACACCCGTGTAAAGCAAATAAATCTCCCAATCCAAACATTTTACAGCACGCGCACCACAAAGAGGAAGGCGGAGAAGTGAGTGTGTCTGGGCTGTTCAAGATTTTCCCAGAAATCTCTAGGGGAAAAAAACAAAACGACCAGCGAGGTCCCCCCTCCCCTGCCCCGCATCGCCCCAACCACTGCCCCCCACCCCAGTAAATAAATAAACACATATGAAGGACTTGGGGGCGGGTTTGCGTTTCTGGCCTCAACCTGCGAAGGCGACTGGGAGCTGGAGGCCCCCAAATTACCATTCATCTGGCCTTGTTGTGGAAATTTTCAAGGGATTTGCAGTAATTATATGACAAAATGCTTGCAAATCTCACTCATTGCTGAACAGAAACAGGCGGGTCAGGGATTGAACACTTTCAGCTGGGTAATTTGTAAATGTCAATCAGGCAACAGGGCAGAGAGAGAGACAGAAAAAGAGGAGCCAGGAAAAGACTGTAGCAACCTCAGTGTAAGAGGCTTCTTCACCCTCCCCAAGACGGCAATGGAAAGGGCCAGGCCAAAGTCAAGGCAGAAGGTTTGGGGTGAGGGGGGTGGGTAGGGAGGGGAGAAGGAGGAGTTAGGAGAAGCCGGGAGAGGAAGGAGGAAAAGGACAGAGCCCAGAAACAGACACACACAAAAAAGAGGCTGGGATGAGAGGGGAGGGGGAAGTTGTGGATGGAGAGAAAAGAGAGTGAATCAGGAAAAACAGTTTAAATAAAACCAGGGGAGATTAAATTAACTGATACATACATTCCAAGAGGTAGGTCGCAGGAGCAGCTATAAATACCAGCTCCCTATCTCCCCTGCTCAAGACAGCGGGGAGAGCAAAATAAAATTAAAAGATATAACAATAAAAATTACAAATGCATCTTGAGGACCCTGTCCCCGAGGTCTGTAATGGAGGCACCGAGCAGGGTGAGCTTGGGGCACAGCCTTCACTCAAGCCAGGGGAGCTTCAAGGTGGAAGCCGTAGGAACGTTATCTGTGTGGCCGCTCATTCTGTGTCTCCAATTTTATATGGCAGACACGCGGAGTGCGCACTACAATCCACGTGAAGGACCTAAAGGATGGGGGTGACCGCCGTGACAACTGATGGGGCACTTGCTAAGGTTTTTCCTGGTCATCGCCACCCCTGGAGGGAACTAGGTTTTTATTCCACCCATTTTACAGGTGAGGAAACTGAGGCTTGGAGAGGCTGTGATTTTGGCTCAAGAAAATTTGCTCCTTAACAAGAAGAGCATGGATTTGAACCTAGGCTCACTAACTCCACATCCTTTCCACCACTGCCTTCAAGGAGCTTATTCCTACCAGCTTCATTTGAGGAACTACACACATTCTTCGAGCACACACCTGTCACACCACCACTACGTCGCGTGAATGGCAAACCTGACAAGCTGTGAACAGAACAAGATACCATTCTTCTGAAGCAGGAAAGTCCAGCTCTCCAGATTCCAAGGATCTTTTTTAGCATCTCAAAATCACTTGACACCCCACCAACCACAGGCAGTCACAAGCGCACTGGATGGTTCTATTTCTAAACACCTGTAAATTGAGAAAAGCGCCCAATGACCCAAAGCTACAACAAACCCAAGCACACTTTTAAAGGAATTTTAATTTTCATCACCATATTCTTGGGGGAAAAAAATTAAAACGCAGGCAAATAAGACAGAAGTCCTGCAGTCTACACTTTTGTCATGATCTCCAAAGGGGGGTTATGTTGACAGCCACAGGGCCACTCCAGCAGAGCTGGAAGGTGTTTCTCTTACAGCTTTAAACTGGAGTCTCACCTGCCCACACTGCCTGGAGTGCACCATTCACTCCTCAGAGGAGCAGCAGGGTGCCCGGGCTCCTACCCTGTGCTGAGCACGGCTCTAGAGGCCAGAGTTACAGTGGCAAACAAAACAGGGGACCAAAAGCCCGCTGTCCTGGAGCTCACTTTGCATTCATCATTTTCTCAGTCTTGAAATGATTTTGTGAGAGGCACAATTATATGCCTTGTCTTTCGTGAGTTAAAAGTGTTAACTTACGGAATGTAACTCACATAACCCTTCTGCAATACTTGTTGGCATTTCTTCCTCTTTAAATGCACTGGAGGGATTTCCCTGGTGGTCCAGGGGTTAAGAATCTGCCTTGCCATGCAGGGGACATGGGTTCGATCCCTGGTGGGGGAACTCAGATCCCACAGACTGAGGAGCAACTAAGTCCGTGAACTCTAGAGCCTGCGCTTCACAGCTAGGGAGTCCAAGTGCCATGAAGAAAGATCCCACATGCTGTAACTAAGACCTGAGGCAGCTAAATAAATAAATAAAATTTTAAAAAATTCATTTGAGTCAGTTCTAGTGAGTTCTAGAGCCCATTATATAGCATGAAGTCAGAAAGATAAATATTGTATATTGACACATATATACGGAATCTAGAAAGATGGTACTGATGAATTTATTTGCACGGCAGCAATGGAGAACATAGAGAACAGACTTATGGACCCAGGGAGAGGGTGAGACATATGGAGAGAGTAACGTGGAAACTTACAATACCATATGGAAAATAGACAGACCATGGGAATTTGCTGTATGACTTGGGGGAACTCAGGGGCTCTGTAACAACTGGAAGTGTGGGATGGGGAGGGAGATGGGAGGAAGGTTCAAGAGGGATGGGACATATGTACACTTATGGCTGATTCATGTTGATGTTTGACAGAAAACAACAATATTCTGTAAAACAATTATCCTTCAATTAAAAATAAATAAATTTTTTAAAGATTAAAAAAAATTTCTTTTTAATGTATTGGAACCTCAGAAATAGAAGAGGCCTATAGGGAGATTCTGGGCAGGGCAGGGCACTCAAAGTCATCCATATCACAAAATGTAGCTGCTACCCTCCTGGATGCCAGAGGTGGCCAGGGTGATGCAGTCACCGGCCGGAAGGCGCTGACACCCACCGGCCTCTCCACCCACGGCTGACCCACCTCTGCCTCCCGCCTTTCTTCCCCTCCTTCGGCCAACATCGTGATTCTGGAGTTAAGAGCCCCTGCTCTGATTGGTTAGTCCCCCAGACTATTTGCTCGTCCTGCCCACCACCTCTCAACAAAAAGAATTCCTGGAGAGGGAAGGCATCGGGGAAATTTGCAAATAATCCACTTAGCTATGACTGCATGGATGAGGTCACTGCAGAGAACAGAAGCCTTGAGTCTCTCCACCCCAGCATGGCCATAGACTGTGCAAACCTGAGCAAAATGTTTTCATCTCACTGCAACTTTTTTGCCTCATCTGTAAAATGGAGATAAACACTAGCAGCTGCTCTAGCAGGGCTGTTGTGAAGACAAGGACACAAGGCATGTGCTCGGTAAATGTTAACTATTATGATTATTGCCTTCAAGAGAACATAAAATCCGGGGCAGGAGAGAACGTGGGGGCAAAGCTACAGAGTATCTGAACCTGTTGCTGGCAGCAGAAAGTAGGAGACCAAGTCTCCATCTGCCAGTCCCTAGCTCTGTAACGGCCTCTCTCCCTGAGCCTCAGTTTCCCCATCTGTTTGATGAAAAGGTTGGGATATCTGGGCTGGAAGTGTCTCTGGTTCTAGAAATTAGTGTTGGAATGAGACAGGGCTCAGGACAAGAGGGGACCAGCTACAGCCCTTGACCAAAGCTGGGATGTCCCTGGATGGGGCTTTGTCTCTCTGGCAGGTTCTCCTGGAAATGTCAGGCTCAGAGGAGTAAACGAAATGACCCCACAGACCCATGGGCATCAGTTGGCAGAAGGCGGAATGCTTGAGGGGGCAGCAGGAGATGGGGGGTGGCACCCTACCGTCTCACCTGCCATCTTGGAACCTGGTACCTGCTCCTTCCATTAGCTCCACCCTCAGCTGGATTTAATGAATCTGAGAAAAATTATGAAGTCCCATAAAGCCACAAGTATCATAAAAAGTATAATAAAATTGAGAAAAGCTATTAAGTTATAAATACAACCAATGCATGCAACATCACTCAGTCGGGGAGGAAGTCGCTATAAAATAAAGTCATTCCACAAGTGACTAAATCTCTTAATTCACAAGGCACACGCTTCCCGTTACGGCGCCCAGCTCCGTTGTCTCCGCCAGGAGTTTTGTGTCACGGGAACTTTCCGTGGCAGAGAACGGTGGGCGGGAAGACAAAGCCAAAACCGAGACCAGATGACAGAATAATAGAGCAGGAGCGAAAGAGGGAACCCAGGCGGTGGGCAAGATCTAGGTAGGAGGCCTGGGAAGTAGGACGCCCTTCGGAGTCCGCACTGTGCGGTGGGATCGTCAGGATCCCAAATCCACCACTATTTACTCTGCCCAGCAGCCAAGGTGAAAGAAGGGACGGAACTGCACGGGAGGGAAGTTTTTAGCTAGTGCTTTGATTTGTGGGCTCCGGGACCCCTTGATTCCGGCCGGGGGCCCACCCACCCTCCTAACCCGGGACTAGCGACAGCACCCCCGCCCCCTCCCCACACACCCCCGTCTCCCCCGGCGCCCAGTCCCCCGGGCGCATCTCCCTGGGGCGTCCCCCCTACCGAGAGCCACCCCCGCGCTATGAATATTCATAGCTGTAATTAGCGCGCCCGGCGCCCATGATGGTTATTGTGCGTCCAATGAAAACAAACACGCTAATGAGCAGCTCTAATGCCGGGCTGGCGGCGCGGGTGGGGAGGATCCCAGCGCGCCCCTCGCCTGGCCCGGAGTGGGAACCGGGAGCACGACCAGGGCGCTGGGGACGGAAAGGAGCGACCCCCGAGAAGGGTGTGAGATGGGTCTAGGAGAAGGGGAGCAAAAGCGAGAGGGGGGGGGGGCGCCCCAAGGAACCCTGTCCCCGGAGGGCGGCCGCTGTGCGCTTTCACACCGCGGAGACACCTCTGGGGAGGGAGTCCCAGCCTCGAGCAGGGGCTCCTGAAACCCCGGGAGTTAGGGCTACACAGGCCCGGCCCCAGGATGGGACGCCGAAGCAGCCGGTGCGCCCTGAGCCCCGGCCTCGCTGGACCAGTGGATTCCAAAAGACTGCATTTTTAAAAGTTTTTGCGGATTGCCCAGGGCCTATGTAGAGACACAGAGGGGCTTCCCAGGGGTCTCCGTGGTAAAAAAAAAAAAAAAAAAAAAACTCGCCTGCAATACAGGAGGCCCAAGTTCGATCCCTGGCTGGGGAAGATCCCTTGAAGAAGGAAATGGCACCCCACTCCAGTATTCTTGTCTGGAGACTCATGGACAGAGGAACCTGGCGGGCCACAGTCCACGGGGTAGCTAAGAGTCGGACACTGACTGAAGCGACTCAGCAGGCACAGGGCCTAAGGCAGCCCCAGCCTTGTCCTCCTAGGAAGGGTGGAAGGAATGCCTGGAGCGCTCTGGGCCCAGGCACGGGGTACTGGAGGCCGGCGCTGAGGCAGTGGGGAGGAGGTGGCCGTGAGCTCCAGGGAAGGAAGGCAGCCCCAATGAAGAGCAGGATATAGAAGCAAAAGGGACCTAAAGTCCACCAGCTGACCTACCAGGTGCCCTTTTCAGTAGAGAGGGACAGGGTAGAGGACAGGCCGCCCTATTAGCTGGACGCTAAGGACAGTAACACATTAAGTGGCCAGGCACCTTCTCATCCATGCAAGGAGCTGGGAGGCACACACATTAGGAAACCCCTAGGAGGGACTTCCCTGGTGGTCCAGTGGTTGAGACTCCATGCTTCCAGTGATGCTCTGGGGACCCCTGAGGGCCAGCAGGAAGGAAAGGGCCACAGTCCCGCTGCCGCAGGAAGCTTAGGTAAGAAGGATGGTGCGAAGCACAAGCACCCTGGCCGCTTGTTGGCCCTGGCATCCACCATACCCTGCACGGGGCACACACAGAAGGAGCTGCCTTAATGTTTGTTCAAGTAATGAAAGAAGGGGGAATTCCCTGGTGGTCCTATGGTTAGGACTCAGCTTCCACTGCAAGGGGCATGAGTTCAGTCCCTGGACAGGGAACTAAGTTCCCACAAGCTGTGTGACATGGTCAAAAAATTAAAAATAAAATTTTTTTTTAAAGAATGAAAGAAGGTAGAGACTGGAAACAGGGGACTTAATGTGGGAAGATGAAGAGCAAAGGAACGATCCAGAAGAGAGATGGGGGGTGAAGCCTAGACGAGTGGTGCTCAAGTGTAGCATAATCAGAATTGAATAAGGATTTCTTAGTTATGCACACAGAATTTTTTGGATCAAATTTCCATAGTATTATTGTGGGGAAATGAACAGGATGGCACCAGTCAGCCTCTCTCCCCCATGCTTTCACGCCCTCTCACCCCATGTTCTGTAACCAATGACTTTGTACCGTAAGCAGCTGAGCTCACTTATAGCACTGCACGTGCGTGTCAGGAGGTAGCCACTTGGCCACAGGCTACTTTGTGTGGTACACCAGAGGTATGAGCTTCACCATGAAAGCCCTGGCTGCTGCTGCATTGGAGCTGCATTGGAGCAACATCATGGTTATGTTATATGAGGTTATGTTATGGCTGTTATGGTTATGTTATGGCTGCTGCTACAGCTGCTGTGTCAACCAGGAGAGAGGCTGTTCACACTGTCTCCTGAACCCAGGGTAGGCAAGGCGAGCTAAGAGGCTGGAAGGAGACTTGAGGAGCCATAGGAAATGCAGACACATTTAGCTCCTACTCACCTTGCCTACCCTGGGTTCAGGAAATAGTGTGAACAGCAAGACAACTGGCGTCATGAACAGGATCAGCAATACAATTATTATGATAGCCAAAAAGGAGAAACAACACAAATGTCTATCAAGTGATGAATGGATAAACAAAATGTGGCATATACATACAATAGAATAGTATTCAGCAATAAAAAGACTAAGCTGCTTTTATACTGCTACCATATGTATGAACCTTGAAGACATCATGCGAAGTGAAAAACAGCCAGTCACAGAGGCCCACATGTTATATGAATCTATTATATAACATTCTGGAAATGTCCAGAAGAGGCAAATCTACTGGATAGATTTGGGGTTGGAGGATAAGAGAATTCGGAAGTGACAACACATTTCTTTCTGGGGTAATGAAAATGTTCTCAAATCAATGTTGTACATCTCTGTGAATATATTAAAAGCTATTGAACTGTACACATTTTTTTTTCTTTACTGTACCTGACAGCATGTGGGATCTTAGTTCCCTAACCAGGGTTCCAACCCTAGCCTCCAGCATTGGAAGGGTGGAGTCTTAACCACTGGACCATCGGAGAAGTCCTGAACTGTAGAGTTTAAAAGGGTAAATTGTGTATCTCAACAGAGCTGTTAACAAAACTTTATGCTAAGTAAAAGAAGCTAGACTCAAAAGATCGTCCGAAATAAGCAAATCTATACAGACAGAAAGTAGATTAGTAGTTGCCCAGGGCTTGAGGGAGGGAGAGGATGAACTGTAAACAGACGTCAGGGATCTTATTGGGGTGATAGAAATGTTCTATAACTGCGTTGTGGCGATGGTTGCACAACTCGATAAATTTCCTAAAAAATCATTGAATAGCATGCTTTAAAAGGGTGAATTTTATGGTATGTGAATTATACTTCAATAAAGTTGTTTAAAAAAAAAAAAAAAAAAAAACACGGATTGCTGAAGCATTCTCACAGTTTCTGATTCAGTAGGTTTGAGATGGTTGGAGAATCAACCCTATTATCTGGTGACAGCTAAGGCCCTTCCACCCCAGTGGGAGGAGGTCCCACCCCAGTGGGAGGACTGCTGGCCTACAGAGGTGAAAGGCCAAAGCCAGGAAGGGGAGGAGCCTGTTAAAACAACAACAACACGAACAAGGACACCATCCTGGGCACACCTCTCCACCCGGCCTCCACCCCGCCTCCAGTGTAACCCCAGCGGATAACCGGGAGGCGCTGTAATAGGCGGCAGGGAGCCTACCGCCCCCAGCGTCTGGCAGACAGGCCTCCGCGCAGACAGCGGCAGAGTTCATTTCAAGGCAGCCTCTTCACCATCAACAGAAATTGGCAGCGTAAATAGGAACCGCTGTTTATTTGCCACTTACCTCTGTCTTGTTCCGCTTAAATACTGAGGGGAAACCGGAGCCATTAGGGTCAGAAGAAAATTACAAGCATGCGGCGTCGCTGTGGGTGGGTGAAAATGATATTAGAGATGGGGGGGGTGGAATAAATAGAAGAAGGAAGGAGAGAGGGTGGGGAGAGGAGGGAAAACTGCCTTGCACCAACAGAGCATGAAATAAAATAAAATTAAATAAAGATCTGTTTGGTGGGTGGGGAATCTTCATCCTGGGAAATATGGGTGGAGTCTTCGGGGGAGAGGAGAGTTGTTATTTATTTTATTTTATTTTTGTAAAGCCAGACTGAGGAGATGAAATTCTGATTTCTGTTGTCTGGCCTGATGAGCAAAGTTGAACGTGATTCTTTTTTCTCTGGGTCACCAGGAAACGGGCCCAGGGAGGGGACAAAAGCCAAAAGCAACCATCACCCCCACCTTGGGATGGGTTAAGGTAATCTCCCCCACCTCTGGGGTCTCGGCTTCCCCCGCAGGGGCTTCACACCCAGAGGCCGCCCCCCTGTTCCCCCACCGGCCCCCACCCCCTGACAGCATTAATTGGAGGCCCGAGCAGTACCACATTTATTACCTCCCCTCCTGCTCCACACTAAATCTTGTGGCAATGCTTCTAAAAGTCAATAAAACGAGAAGGAAGATGCGATAAAATTAAGGTGGAAAGTGCGATGGGGAGAGGAAATGGGAATCTTCTTTTTAATTTAGCTTTAATTTTAATTTTTTGTCACCTCTCCAAACAGCCTGCGTGCTGCTACAGTGGAGGGATAGGGGGCTGGGGAAGAGGCTGGCCTGGCTTTTTAAGGGCAAGAAGAAGCTGTGCTGTAGGCTGGGTCTTGGGGGAGGGGGGTGATGAGGAGGGGGCTACCTGTCATGGGTGCTGCAGCTGGGAGCAGACAGGAGTTAGGGGTGGGAGGCTGCCTGCCAAAACCTTACCCAGGAGGCCCTCTTTTGTTTGTGCTCCCAGAGCAGCCTGTCCATCAGGTTGATTCTGTGCACCCTGAGAGTAGGACCTGGGTCTGGATGATTTTAATCATCCCTTTACCTGGTACCTAACACATAACCCCTAGTGGCTCAGACCATAAAGAGTCTGTCTACAACGCAGGAGACCTGGATTCGATCCCTAGGTCGGGAAGATCCCATGGAGGAGGACATGGCAACCCACTCCAGTATTCTTGCCTGGAGCATCCCATGGACAGAGGAGCCTGGCGGGCTGCAGTCTATGGGGTCGCAAAGAGTCGGACACTGAGCGATTAACACTATTACTACTTACCTGGTACCTGACACATAATAGTGATGCTGATCTGATAATGATGGTATCAGGATCATTGCTCCAGCATTGTCCTTATACAATTTCATCTTATTCTTCCCATCGATGCTATGAGATAGGTACTGTTACAAAGACCCATTTTACAGATAAGGAGATTGAGGACAGAGAGCTGAAGCCCCTTGACCACAGTCATAGAGCTTGTGGGTGGCAGGAGTGTTATTCAGGAAACAGATGTGGATAATTCTTACTTATCAAGTGGATAAGGTCATCCCTCGTGGTCCAGGGGCTAAGACTGCACGCTCCCAATTCAGGGGGCCTGGGCTTCGATCCCTGGTCGGGGAACTAGATCCTGCATGCTCCAACTAAAAGACCGAGCATGCTGCAACGAAGACCCAGGGGAACCAAATAAATTTTAAAAAAATATTTTTTTAAGTGGGTGGATAAAGGGCTTCAGTGGCAACAACAACAAAAAAATCCACCTACCAATGCAGAAGACCCTGGTTTGATCCCTGCTCCAGGAAGATCCCACACGCTGCGGAGCAAATAAGCCCGTGTGTCACAATTAGTAAGCCCGTGCTTTGCAACAAAAGAAGCCACTGCCATGAGAAGTCCGCATGCCGCAACTCGAGAAAGCCCGCGTGCAGCAACAAAGACCCGGCACGACCAGAAATAAATAAATCTTTTTTTTTTAATGGATGAATTAATGAGTGAATGAAACTTTCAGAATGCTGACATATTGCCAGTGGTCCTGGAGTCCCTCCCACACACACTGAGCCCATGAACACTGGGGTTGCAGAGCAAGGCAGAGGCAGCTGACCTCAGAGCCCTGTGGAGCAGAGGCTTCTCCGTGTTGGTGGGAAAGACCTTGAGTTCAAGTCAACATTCGCTGTCGCATGATTTCTGTCCCATTTTTAGGAAGGATGGAATCACACTCGATCCCTCATCTCTCTCAAACCAGATGTCCTTCTCACAGAGTTCCAAACAGGAGACAGAGGCTCTATGGCTCCAGCTGTAACCTCTTCCCAAGAACAGGAGCCCCTAGGCAGCAGCATAATTCAGCCTCCTGTCCCCTGGCACCAGCCAGGTGTCCGGAAGGTTCACAGCAGAGAAAAGTCGGGCCCAAGGAGAGGACGGGCTTCCCTTGGGTCACACAGTTGGTCCCCTCTCCATACCTGGAGGTTTGCTCTGTCTTTTGTTATTGTGATGAGAGTCCCAGAATCAGTATTCTTTCACATCCTAAGTTTGCTTGCGTCTCAGGCCTTGGTAACAGCCTTCCAGGAGATGGGTAGGAGGCAGCTACTCTTTCCTCTACATACAGATGGGGAAACCGAGGCTTAGACGGGCTCAAATTGTCTCCAGGACCACGTACTAACCCTGGCATCAATGCCCAGTGAAGGATTCTGACTGTTGTCTATCCTCAACTGAGTATGAAAAAAAAATTATGTTTTCAGAAGATATTTTCCTCTATCAAGCTCAGGTTGTGAAGCAACCCTGTCACCTCCTTGCCCCACTTCCCCGTCCACTGGGCGCACTGAGTGGCCCTGCCCCACCCCAGTATCGCCCTTCTGTATTTCTGAAGACTGGAGGAGGCTCGAAAGGATGGACTTCTTGCCCCAAATATTGTTTCCCTCATCAAAACAACACACTCTCAAAGATCACTTGACATCATGGAGAAGCACACGAGAAGTGTTTGTAAGTTAAAAAGAAATCAAGCTACCAAATGTCGTGCAGAATATAATCCTAATTATGTTTCATTTCAAATGTAGTTTATGGCTATATTTCTGTCCCAGGGTAGCTCAGCTGGAAAAGAATCCGCCTGCAATGCAGGAGGCCCTGGTTTGATTCCTGGGTCAGGAAGTTCCCCTGGAGAACAGATAGGCTACCCACTCCAGTATTCTTGAGCTTCCCTGGTGGCTCAGTGGTAAAGAATCTGCCTGCAATGTGGGAGACATGGGTTTGATCCCTGGGTTGGAGAGATCACCTGGAAAATCAACCCTCTCCAGTATTCCTGCCTGGAGAATCCCCATGGACAGAGGAGCCTGGCGGGCTCCAGTCCAGGGGGTCACAAAGAGTAAGAGCGACTGAGCACAGAAGGCTAGAAGGATATACACCAAACTATTTATAGTGCTTTTGTTTCCTTCCTTAATATTTCTGTATTTTCCAAATTTTCTGTTGAGAACATGTGTTCAGTGAATTTTTAAATTTGCCTTATTAGGTTACAGTTTTTAAAATATTGATGCCCTTTAGCTTGCTGGCTCCATGGCCCCATAAGCATCAGCCAAGAACAGATCACATACGTGTGTGTGTGTGTGTGTGTGTGTGTGTGTGTGTGTGTGCTGGGGGGGTCCCAACTCCCCCACCTTCTCCCAGTGACTGCTGTTCATCATAACCAGGACAATTAACCATCCCTTATTATTCACACGTCATGATTACTAATCACCCTTATTAATATCCATGCTTTTCAAAACCACAAGGCAGCTTGGCTGGGATGCTTGGAACTCCACAGGAGTCCAATCCTGACCCCAGGCATGTCCCTTCCTGACTTGTGCCTTCACCTCCCCCGAACTGGGAAGACCTGCCCCTTCCTCATCCCTCTGCAGTGACCACTGCCCTCTGCTTCCCTTCTTTGCCAGCTCATGAGAGACTCACACCCAGAGAGGTCCACCTAAATTCCCAAACCCATTTGCCACCTGAACCACTGACCTTCCTCCCACTGGAGCTGAAATAAGGGTCTCTTCCTATAGTTGATCCCTTTTCCCATTCCGTCCAATTTGTTCATAAAATGTATGCTCTACCCCCAAACAGACGTGTTAAAGCTAAAACCTGAACTTCATGGTTCTCCCACTTACCCATTCTCAGTCTCTAAATCTTGCTACCTGTTTGGGAAAATGCATTAGCAATTTCGCGTTAAGCTGGCTATTGATAACCTTGGCCATTTGGCTAACACTAAATCCCCTGGACAAGGTTTGAAGTAGATTTATTCTCCGGGTCACTTCAGCTCTTGGTTTTTGATGTGGTGGTGGCTATGCAGTAGTGAAATGGGCCCAGACCACGTGCACACAGGGACTTTACCCGGCTGGTAAATTACTGGTAATTACCAATATACCAGTCCCCAAAGAGGTGGTGTAACCTCTTTTGGGTGAAGGTGAATTTAAAACCACAAGAGATGGTTGAGTGACTTCCCTAGGGGTCTAGTGGCTAAGACGCCAAGCTCCCAATGCAGGGGGCATGGGTTCGACCCCCAGTCAGGGAACTAGATCCCACTTGCTGCAACTAAAGATCCTGTGTGTTACAGCTAAAGACCCCACATGCCATAGCAAGGATCCAAGATCCTGACTACCACAACTGAGACTTGGTGCAGTCAAAATCTAAGTAAGGAGAGAGGGAAAAAAAAAAAAGAGGTGGTTGGAGCCTCCTCTGCATCGATCGTGCTCTAAGTCAAGATACCAAGGACTGATTACCACCGAAACCCCGACTGCGAGACTGAGCCATGGTACCCTACCTATGCCTACTCATGGAACATACTGGGGATGAAGACCATGGTGGAGGCAATTTGAGCAAAATGCTCACAGCAGCTGCATTTATTACAGTAAGAAATTAGACACCCCTCACATACCCAGCAAGGAGGGAGTGACTGAAAGAGGCGGCACCCATCGAAGTGATGGGACACCACGTGGACGTTAAAATGACCATGTTTCAGACTCTGTCACCCTGAAAACATCTGTGTGCCTGGACGTTAGGTGAAAGCAGGAAATCCAGAGGGCACACAGCCCCCAGGAAGAGTGCCCTGCACCAGCGCAGGGGAGAACTGGGTTCCAATCCAACCTCATTGGTTAACGCTGTTCATGAGCCTTGATTGTTCCATTGGTAAAAGGCAATCAACACCCCTGCTCGTGGCATGGTGTTGTGGGAGGGTTAAATCAGATTCCAAAATTAGCTAACAAAAAACACAAAAAACACTCCCTGAAGGCAGTAAACATCAAGAAAGAACTGACCAAAACGTGAACATTTAAATTGACAAAATGTGAAAGTTCTTGGAATTCCCTGGCAGTCCAGTGGTTAGGACTCCATGCTGTCACTGCTGGGGGCAGGGGTAGCCAGTTTCAATACCTGGTCCCTGATGGGGGAACAAAGATCCCACAGGCTATGGTGCAGCAAAAAAAAAAAAAAAAAAAAATTCTTTAGATCCTTTTTGGAATAAGTCCATTTTAAAAAGAGAAAGAAAGAAAAAAGACAAGATATGGTTTGAGAGGAAGGGCTCCAGAGCTTTGAAGCTTCCCCGTGGGGGACAGGAGACCCGGGAAGGATTGGCTGGGCTCTGGAAGAAAGAGAGAGAGGGACTTCCCAGGCGGGCCAGCGGTTGAGAGTCCACCTGCCAAGGCAGAAGACAGACACAGGTTCCACACGCCGAGGAGCAACTGAGCCCGCGGGCCACCACTCCTGAGTCCATGCTCTGAAACAAGAGAAGCCTGAGCACAGCAATGGGGAGCAGCCCCCGCTTGCCACAGCCAGAGAAATCCCACACGCAGCAATGAAGACCCAACACAGCCAAAAATAAATAAATACAATTTTAAAAAGGAAGGAAAGAAAGGAGGGGGAAAGACATGTGGGTTCCCCCCAACCGGGGCCCCCAGAGAGGACCAAAGCCACACTCCGTGGCTGGGCACAAGAAATTTGTCCATCTAAAATGAGAAGGAACAAAAATCATTCCCACCCGGCTCAGCCCTCAGGAAGCACCAAGGAGCCTAAGGAGTCACACGGGAGAAGAGGGGGAGAGAGGCAGCGGGAGGGAAGGGGCGAGAGCTGGAAGCAGGGAGGGAGGAGGGCCCAAGCATCTCCTCCTGTAGCTTGCGGCCTGCCCCTGTCAGCGTGAGCGACGGGCTCTGCCAGCCGGCTCCAGGAATGAGAAATAAAGGGGCATCTCTGCTAGCTGGTGGCCACCACCTCCTCCTTCTCTCCTGCTGCCCAAACAGCATCTCCTTCCCTGGGTATCCATTTGAAGAAGGAAGAGGCTAGTAAGCCCAGTGTAATGTGAATCACTCGACCTGAGTATTTCTGGCAGAGAACAGGGTCCTCCCCAATGTGTATCTGCCTTGGGGACTTAAGAAAGACGTGGGACCCCAGACACCCCCAAGGCTAGACTGTCCCTCTTTATTATCCTAGCACAGCCTGGGGACCACCTTGCCTCCCTGTCTGAACTTCCTCCCACACAACCTTCTTTCTTCAAGGAGTGGGGATGGGGTTAAAGACACAAGATGAAGCTGAAGGAGGGGAGGATGAAGAAGGGAAAGGGATGCTCTTTGGGGGGAGGCGGTGGAGAAACGTTTTCCTCCACTGTTGTTTTTAAGGGGAAAGGGAAAAAAAGAGGCGGGTCACTTTGAGCGAGCAGATTCCTCAAATGTAGGAACTGACAGCATTTTAGTAAGGATCCAAGTAATTCAGCCTCCTCCTCTCTTCCCAGAAAAAACTCTCTTCTAGTTTTTTATTTGTTTTTTTCAGTTCTTTATTTTTGGCTGCACTGGGTCTTCATTTCTGTGTGGGCTTCCTCTAGTTGCGGCAACCGGAGACTGCTCTGTTGCACGGAGTGGGCTCTGAGTGTGTGGGCTTCGGAGTTGCCGCACGGCACACGGGCTCAGTTGCTCCGAGGCACATGGGATCTTCCCAGACCAGGGATCGAGCCCGTGTCCACTGTATTGGCAGACAGATTCTTGACCACCAGGGAAGTCCCACTTCTAATAAGCCAGGAACTGGGTCAAGGCCCTTTCAGCCTCATCTCACTCGCCCTCTGCTCTAGGAAAGCAGCCTCTTTGCACTTTGGTGCACGTGTCCCCAGCGTGTCCACCTCTAGGCTCTGCTCCTGCTAATTCCTTCCACCAGGCACCCCTCCCCTTCCCCACCAGTCAGAGTCTCATAGCAGCCCCTCCTTCACAAGGCCAGGCAATCTCTCAACTAGAAATGCTCCTTTTTGTCTCTGCTGTCTAGGAAAGGAATTACACTCTGGGATTTTCTGCTCACACCCCGATCCCCCAGCTGAATGGCATCTTGCTCATTCCCTGTGCTGCCTTTCCCCTAATCAATCAATCAACAAGCTAGGAAAAGTAGTTGGGGTTGGGGACGGGAGGCCACAAAATTGCCCAAATTCCAGGTAACTGATCCTATCAACGAAGTTTGGATTCACAGTCTGAGGCACATCACACACGTCACCCCCTGAAAGTCGCATTCCACCCTGCAGAGCAGACCCTACTGCCATCCCATCCTGCCCAGGACCCAGCCCCCAGCTGGTAAAGGATCGGAACCCCAGGCTGGCCAACCCCAAGACCCACATTCTTCCTATTTTGTCACACTGCCTCCTACTGGTCTTTTCTAGGGGAAGAGGGAGCCGCCCCCAATCCAAATTCTCCCAGAAGGGAGATGATTCCTCTTTGCTTCTTCAGTCTCGTTCAAGCTGAACTCTGACCAGCTCCACCACTCAGCCAGCTGCTGGGTAGGTGGGGTGGGTGGGGGCTGGGGAGTCCTGGGCACTAACAACATTAATGGGAGTGACCAAGCACCTTCTTACGGGCACAAGGAGCTAGGAGGCACAGACACCGAAAACCTCTGGAAAGGACTTTCCTGGTGGTCCGGGGGTTTAGACTCCATGCTTCCAATGCAGGGGCATGGGTTCGATCCCTGATCAGGGAGCTGAGATCCCTCATGTGGCATGGCCAAAAAAATCTTCTGGGATAGAGCTCCACTGTATTACTTATTCCTGGGTCAGTCCGCAGCTTAGCAGCAGGAATTAGCCTGGAGGGAGAGGCTGCTGGGGGAGAGGGAGGCTCATGCAGAAAGAGACGCTCACAGAGGGGAGAAAGGACCCCCTGACCTCTACAGGCTTCCCCGCCAGCCCCTCATTCTAAGCTGGGATGGGGAGAGGGGTTGATCCCAACTCAGTCTCTGAAATTTCTTTCTTGACTTCCTGTGTGTGCGCTCAGTTGCTCAGTCATGTCCAATTCTCTGTGACCCCATGGACTGGGACCCACCAGGCTCCTCTGTCCATGGGATTCTCCAGGCAAGAATACTGGCGTGGGTTTCCATTTCTTACTCCAGAGGATCTTCCCAACCCAGGGATTGAACCCGTGTCTCTTGTATCTCTTGTGTTAGCAGGTGGATTCTTTACCACTGTGCCACCTGGAAAGCCGTTGACTTCCTAGGCCTTTGGAGAAATGCTACAATTCTCCCCTGGGGCCTTACCTTCACATCTCGGCCTGCGTTTCAGTCCCATCCCCAAGGCTCTGGAACAGACATGCCGACATGAATTGCCAGGCACCACAAAGCCGTCTGATGGCTTACCTGAACTCAGGTAGCCTGCAGGATGGATGGAGTGCAAACGCTGGCATCTCTGTTACATACACACAAACACAGTTTAAACTGACCCTTCCCCATGCATTATCTTAACTGGTTTAAACCTCAGAACAGGGTCCTGGGAGGTGGGCAGGGCAGATGTCTTGAACCCATTTCTTAGATGAGGAACCTGAGATTCAAGGAAGGCAAGCAACTGAATCAAGGTCTCACTGTCCAGAGCTGGTGACCATGTTACTGACAACCCCACAGCCATTCAGTGCCCAGAGCAGCACTGAGCGCTTTCCATGCATCTGACATTCATTCAGCCCCACGGGGGGAGATGTTGTTATCATCCCCATCTCCCCATTTCACAGATGATGAAACATGCACTTAGAGTTGTTAGGTGATTTGGGGAAGCCACTTGGAGCCAAGCCCCAAACTGCCTGGCCCCATGGACCCTCCCCAGGGTGGGTCCCCTGAGTCCCCGGCACCTGTGACAGTGTGTGACCCGCTAAGGGGCTCACTGAACGTCTGCAGCACGTTTGTCCACTGAGTTGTCCCCCACTTGCTTGATCTTACTTCTCCTTCAGGACCGTTCTCGTCCTTCCCTCTCCTGTCTCCTTAGACGGCTCCAGCCAGACATTTGACATATCTCCCCCAGGAGTTCAGGGTCACGGAACCCCCAGGCCCCCTAAGGAGGCTGGAAAGACAATCTGCCACCTCCCTCTCTGCACCTACCAGCTTTCAGGGATTTATGGTTTGATGCAATGACACCCCTTGCCTCAGTTTCCCCACCTGTACCAGAGCTGTAGGCAAGCAGGCTGCTGGAAAAGAGGCCCTCTACCTCCTTCCACCCCAGGGGGTGCCGGGATTGTCTTTCTCTCTCGAGCCCCACAGAACCCCAGACATGCAGTGAGGGACCTGCAAGGGGAGAGAGCAGGACAGGTATGAGGACTGGTCAGGCCCACCTTCAGAGTGTGCATTCCTAAACAGGGAAGATGCTAATATCTGAGGGCAGGGGCCTCTCAGGGAAGATCCCCCACAGGCTGAGGTTTGAAGGTCCCTTTGGAACACTGCCAACTCCAGCTGCCCCAACCCCAGGAGTTAATCAACCAACATCACTGAGAGTTCACTGGTCTGCAGGCAAAGAAAGGGTGCAAGATGCAACTCCTGCCAACCACCAGCCAAGAGAGATGCTTCACTTGGGCACACTGAGTGCTTCTCTGGACACACTCTTGTTTAAGCTTGCCAGCAACTCTGAGAATTATGTCCATATCACAGAGTGAAGCAGAGGTCTCAGTGGCCTGCCCCTCATCACATGGCTCTGTGTGTGTGTGTGTGTGTGTGTGTGTGTGTGTGTGTGTGTTAGTTGCTCAGTCATATCTGACTCTTTGCAACCCCATGAACTCTAGCACCCAGGCTCCTCTGTCCATGAGACTTTTCAGGCAAGAATACTGGAGTGGGCAGCCATCTCCTTCTCCAGGGGATCTTTGCAACCCAGGGATTGAACCTAGGTATCCCACACTGCAGGCAGATTCTTTACCATCTGAGCCACCGGGGGAGCCCCAGTCACATGGTTGGGACACGGCTAAACTAGAGACAAATGCAAGGCTTTTGGGGCCTGTGCCCGCATCTTTTTCTGAGAACAAAGCTGTTTCCTCACCAACATTTCTCAAGCCTTCCTTTTTTAAATATTTGTAATTATTTATTTTTGGCTGTGCTGGGTCTTCATTGCCGTGTGCAGGCTTTCTCTAGCAGCCTCGAGCAAGGACTATGCTCTAGTTGCCGTTCACAGGCTTCTCATTATGGTGGCTTCTCTGGTTGCAGAGAACAGGCTCTAGAGCGTGGGCTCAATAGTTGGGGCACATGGGCCTCTTTGTCCTATGGCAAGTAGAATCTTCTGGACCAGAGATCGAACCCATGTCCCCTGCATTGGCAGGCAGATTCTTAACCATGGGACCACCAGGGACGTCCCCCAGGCTTCCTTTGATAGAGGCTGGATGACTTACACCCTCCTCCTCCCCCCCAGCCTCTGACCTGTCCTGGGGTCCAAGAGCAGATGAGGTGGGCCCTGGGTTTAGAACCCTGAGCTTTAGTGGTCAATGACAGGACTGGAGGAGACTCTTGAGAGTCCCTTGGACTGCAAGGAGATCAAACCAGTCAACCCTAAAGGAAATCAACCCTGAATATTCATTGGAAGGACTGAGGCTGAAGCTCCAATACTCTGGCCACCTGATGAGAAGAGCTAACTCATTGGAAAAGACTCTGATGCTGGGAAAGATTGAGGGTAGGAGGAGAAGGGGGCGACTGAGGATGAGATGGTTGGATGGCATCACTGAATCAGTGGACATGAGTTTGAGCAAACTCCAGGAGATAGTGAAGGACGGGAAAGCCTGGTGTGCTATAGTCCACAGAGTCGCAAAGAATCAGACACAACAGCAACTGAACAAAAACAGGACACCTGGCTCAGGCCCCCCACCCGACCTTCACCCCCATGCAGCACACATCTCTCTGTGCTTCCTGCTGCCACGCTTCCAGTCCCCACTGCCTGTAGCCCCAAGGATGACCAGGAGACCAGAGTGGGAGGAACCACACTCCTGACCCCCAGCCTGGCTGGGACCTCTCCAGTGCCTGTCACTTAGCCCCAGCCGGGCGTCAGGTCCAGCCAGACTCCCTTCCCCTCCAAGTCACCCCTGCCGTGCCCTCTGGCCAGGCCCCGCCAGGCGCTCCGGGGATTGACCGATGTCAGAGCGCCACCTAGTGTGCCTGGTGGGTGCCCCGGACCCTGCCCAGGACTTGCCGGGTTCACTCTGCTGCTGCTGCTGCTAAGTCGCTTCAGTAGTGTCCAACCCTGGTCGACCCCATAGACGGCAGCCCACCAGGCTCCCCCGTCCCTGGGATTCTCCAGGCAAGAACACTGGAGTGGGTTGTCATTTCCTTCTCCAATGCATGAAAGTGAAAAGTGAAAGGGAAGTCGCTCAGTCGTGTCTGAGTCCTTGCGACCCCATGGACTGCAGCCCACCAGGCTCCTCCGTCCATGGGATTTTCCAGGCAAGAGTACTGGAGTGGGGTGCCATCACTTCTCCTCTAGGGCAGGTCAAACACCAGGAAGAGTCTCTACCCTGGCTGGGACTTGCTTCCAAATAGCCTCAAATCCTACCTGCTGATGTTCTGTGCTGTGAAACTATTCCTCCAGTCACAGAGAGACCCTGGCACCTAGTGAGGGCAGTCCCCTCACAATTCAAAAGCTTTGCCCCATCATGAGACAGCACTGCCCGCAAAGCCCTGGCTTCATCCTGCCTGTAAGGCTTAAAGTGAGCTTTCCAGTAGTTTAATCAAATTGCATTATTTTGTGTCCATTGGTGAAAAGCAAATTTCCCAAATTAGCCACAATTTTGATAAACCCTCTTTCTGTGCGCTCAGTCGTGTCCTCTTGGTGACCCCACGGACTGAAGCCCGCCAGGCTCCTCTGTCCATGGGATTTTCCAGGCAAGAACGGTGGAGTGACTTGCCATCCCCTTCCAGCCCTGATGTTGCACAAGAGCCTCAAACAATGAGCAGTGTGGGGCCTGTGCTCCATCCCACCCCCGCCTCCAAACAGTTCAAATGAGCACACAGCATGGGCAGGGAGGTCAGGCCAAAGTCCAGGTTTGAAGCCTTGCTCCATACCAGCTGTGTGACCTTGAAAAATTCACTTAATAATGCCCTGGGGAATAATGGCCTAATAACGGCCTAATAATAATGGCCTAATCAGGAAGGAAATCCAAAAAAGAGGGGATATATGTGTACACTCAGCTGATTCACCCTGCCATACAGCAGAAACTAATAAGGCAACTATACTCCAATAAAAAAAAAAAAATTTTTTTAAAGAAAAACTCACCTAGGCTCTCTGAGCCTCACTTTTCCCACCTGTGAGATGGGGTTGTAACGAGCATCGTATGAGATAACAAACGTGGCCTTCAGCAGTGCCAGCCACTCACCCGAGTCTCTGTAACAGCCAGACTCGTCTTCCTCGTCTCCCGTGGGGACTCCACAGCACCTCAAGCCAGGTCTCCGCTATTTTCTCGGTCTCCGAGAACACGTCACAGGCACGTTGCCTCTGTTTTCCATGAACGTGTCCATCTACCCATCCTGGCGCCAAGCCAACAGCGAGTGTATATTAACCAGCCACTCGACAGAATGTTCTCAGGCCAAACGGCCACACCTGTGGGAAGAGCCCGTTCTTCAGTTCAGAGGCGAAACCAATCCAGCTTTCTAGTCCTGTCCAAACAAACACGCCCTGTTCCAGAGCCTCAGGCTTCTCCCCGATCTGAAGTGGTGTTGAAGCTCCTGACTTGAACAGTGTGTTAGGACATAAAGAAGACGTATATGAAGGCCCTGGTAAAGGGTGTCACATCCAGCAAGTAGAATAACAGGTAGAATGTATTATGCTGATTGCTGGGAGGCCCAGTTGGTTTTCAAAGCAATGTCAACGGCGGGACTTCCCTGGTGGTCCAGTGGTTGAGAATCCGCTTTCCAACGCAGGGGACGCACATTCAATCCCCGGTCGGGAACTAAGAGCCCACATACTGCAGGGCAACTGAGACTTCGAGCCACAGCTACTGAACCCATGCGCTCTAGAGCCTGCTTGCCACAACACAAGGTCCCACGTGCTGCAACCTGACACAGCCAAAAATAAAATAATTAATTGAATTTTTTTTAAAAAGCTACATCAAAGGAAAACAGAAAGAGCTGTGTCATCTCCGTGCAC
Organism: Bos javanicus; assembly: GCF_032452875.1. Classification (NCBI taxonomy): domain Eukaryota; kingdom Metazoa; phylum Chordata; class Mammalia; order Artiodactyla; family Bovidae; genus Bos; species Bos javanicus. The sequence continues at coordinate 14,298,133 of NC_083886.1, read as the reverse complement.
CAGAGACATCAGGGCAAGGAGGCTGAGGGCAAGCCGGGCCCGAGTGAGAAATGCTTGAAACAGGCAAAAATGAAAGCCCAGCCAGGGTCTCAGCCAACAGCTGATCTACGGAGAAGACATCCCACAGGCCAGGAGCAACTGGGTGGGGGGTACTCTCTTTCTCCTGGGCTGGGGATGGGGAATGGGCCAGTGCAGTGGGGGAGGAGGGGGTGAACAGCCTCTTTATTAACACAATTATTTTATTTGCCAAAAGGTAATCATCCTAAGTGAGGTCAGCCGCTGGCCCGCAGAGTTGCCATGGCAACAGAACGTGATCGCTTCCAGCAGCAGCAAGGGCTGGAGGAGGCTCCTAAGGAACAAGCCCCCCAGGCCTCTCTTCTCCTCCCCCCAGAGAAGGGCTGAACTACACCGGCCGGTGTCTGCGTTCCCCTCCACGCCCCAAGTGGCAGACCAAGAATCCTTGGGAGACACCCCAGCCCAGGTTCACAGGGGGTCCATCTTAGGGGAGAGAGACCTTGGCATCCATCATCCCTCCTCACCCCATAATAACCCTGCCATGAAGTGACTGAGCATCGCCTGACCATTTCACAGACCTCTGCGGCTCAGAGGGGTTAGTGACCTGTCCACAGACACACAGAGCTTGGCGGTTTCGGGGCCGGAAGCGTGAAGCACCACTCGCGGATGCCTCAGAGCCAGGGGCTGTGAGATCGACGGGGAGGGACCGGACCGGGGTCTTGAATCACCACGGAACTGGTGTGGAGGAAAAGTTGCTAAAGTAAAATCAGAGGCCCGGGTTTGAGTCCCAGTCCCCCCCTCGCAGGTCACGTTACCCACAGCAAATGTGCTCTGAGCCTCCATTTACCCAAGGCATTCTGCCACTGTGACTTGTCAGACTCTGCAAGTTCAAGCAATGACCAAGACGTGTTTCTCCATCTGTAAAATGGGCCAGTAATGGCCTGTCCTGGGGACCCAGGTAAATTTGCCCCAGTGTACACAAATGTAAGACTCTAGTTCTGGTGTTCTGGTTGTTTAGTCATTAAGTCAGGTGAACGACTCTTTGCAACCCCATGGATGGTAGCCCACCAGGCTCCTGTCCATGGGATTCTCCAGGCAAGAATAGAGGAGTTGCCATTTCCTTCTCCAGGGGATCTTCCCAACCCAGGGATCAAATCCGAGTCTCCTGCTTAGCAGGCAGATTCTTTACCACTGGGCTGCTGATTGACACCTAGTTTATCTCCATCCAAATCTCAAAGAGTGTTAACTCTGCAGAGAAGAGTTAACACCAACTGCGAGTGGTGCTTCAGGCTTCCGGCCCCGAAACCTCCAAGTTCTGTGTGTCTGTGGACAGGTCACTAACCCCTCGGAGCCACAGTGGTCTGTGAAATGGTCAGGCGAGGCACCCTGACCCCAAATCCTCCAGCCCTGAAGTCCAGGAGATACCACAGCAGAGGCAGGTCCAAGGCCAGGTAGAGCCAGGCTGTTGGGGTCCCCTTGGCTTGTGCCCAAAAAGCGAAGAGGAACTAGAGCGCCTCTTGATGAAGGTGAAAGAAGAGGCTGAAAAAGCTGGCTTAAAACTCAACGTTCAAAAAATGAAGACCATGGCACCTGGTCCCACCAGTTCATGGCAAATAGATGGGGAAACAATGGAAACAGTGACAGACTTTATTTTCTCGGGTTCCAAAATCACTGCAGATGGTGACTGCAGCCATGAAATCAAAAGACACTTGCTCCTTGGAAGAAAAGCTACAACAAACCTAGACAGTGTATTAAAAAGCAGAGACATCACTTTGCCAACAAAGGTCCGTATAGTCAAAGCCACGTTTTTTCCAGTAGTCATGTACAGATGTGAGAGTTGGACCATAAAGAAGGCTGAGCACTGAAGAATTGATGCTTTTGAACTGTGGTGTTAGAGAAGACTCTTGAGAGTCGCTTGAACGGCAAGGAGATCAAACCAGTCAATCCTAAAGGAAATCAGTCCTGAATAGTCACTGGAAGGACTGATGCTGAAGCTGAAGCTCCAATACTTTGGCCACCTGATGCAAAGAGCCAACATATTGGAAAAGATTCTGCTGCTGGGAAAGATTGAAGACAGGAGGAGAAGGGGACGAGATGGTTGGATGGCATCACCGACTCAATGACATGAGTTTGAGCAAGCTTCGGGAGATGCTGAAGGACAGGGAAGCCTGGCGTGCTGCAGTCCATGGGGTTGCAAAGAGTTGGACAGGACTGAGCGACTGAACAACAACCACATAACATCTACTGTGCCCTGGTAGAGAAGTGTGACACAGGTACGAGAAAGTGAAAGTGTTAGACACTCAGTCGTGTCCAGACTCTTTGACACCCCATGGACTACAGGGTGCCAGGCTCCTCCGTCTGTGGAACTTTCCAGGTGAGAATACTGGAAGGGGTAGCCATTCGTTTCTCCAGGGGATCTTTCCGACCTAGGGATCACATCCAGGTCTCCTGCATTACAGACAGATTCTTTACTGTCTGAACCACCAAGGGACAACCGCAACCAGAAGGAATTCAGGTGGGGTGGTGGAGGGGCTGACAGGTTCTAAGGGAGCATCTGGGCAGGCTTTGTGGGGAGAGGGGCAGTGAGGCTTGAGCTGCGTCTCCCAGAAGGTGGACGTGGGGATGAGAGCAGGAGGGAAGACATTTCCAGCAGTGGAAACTACCCCCAATAAAAGCCTTCAAAGTGTCAAGTGCAGCAGGGGTTTGGAGGGAAGAGGGTTTGAGTAGGGATTGAGGGCAGAGTGAAGGAACTTCAAGGGACCCAGGAGGATGTAGGAGCCAGATTGGGGCAGATTGTGGATAGCTTTGACCTTGAGGCTAAGAAACCTGCACTTTATCCTGGAGGAAACAGGAGCCATTGAAGTTTTCTGAGCTGGGACAGGAAAGATCTGATTTGCATTTTAGGATTACCCTTTGGAGAGGGAGTGGAGACAAAAAGGCTATCCGAGGACTTCCCTGGTGATCCCGTGGTTAAGAATCCACCTGCCTGGAGAAGGAAATGGCAACCCACTCCAGTGTTCTTGCTTGGAGAATCCCAGGGATGCGGGAGCCTGGTGGGCTGCCGTCTATGGGGTTGCACAGAGTTGGACACGACTGAAGCGACTTAGCAGCAGCAGTGACTATATATCCAGCTGAAGACTAGCCAAGGGGGTACTCTTTCTGCCCCCTTCTGATGCCTATGTCAGAAGCTTTCTCTGTCTCCTTTATACCTTAATAAAACTTTATTACAGAAAAAAAAAAAAAAGAATCCACCTGCCAATTCAGGGGACATGGGTTTGATCCTGGTCCAGGAAGATTCCACATGCCACGGAGCAGCTAAGCCCGTGCTCCACAGCAAAAGAAGCCACCACAATGAGAAGCCCGTGAACCGCAACGAGAGAGTAGCCCCTGCTTGTCCTAACTAGAGGAAGCCCAGTGTAGCCATTAATAAACAATTTTTATGGGAGCCACCTCCCTCCATTAACAAAAGCAACAGCTTATGGCCTGACTGGAGACCTTTCGTTGTTCAGTTGCTAAGTTGTGTCCAGTTCTTTCCAACCTCATGAACTGCAGCACCCCAGGCTCCCCTGTCCTTTAGCATCTCCTGGAGTTTGCTCAGATTCATGTCCATTGAGTTAGTGATGCTATCTGACCATCTCATCCTCTGCTGCATTCTTCTCCTTTTCCCTTCAGTCTTCCCCAGCATCAGGGTCTTTTCCAATGAGTTAGCTCTTTGCATCAGGTGGCCGAAGTATTGGAGCTTCAGCATCAGTCCTTCCAATGAATATCCAGGGTTGATTTCCTTTAGGATTGACTGGTTTGATCTCTTTGCAATCCAAGGGACTCTCAAGAGTCTTCTCTAGCACTACAACTCGAAGGGATCAATTCTTGTAAGGAGACCTTATAAGCTCTTTTTTAACCACTGCACATAGGCCTCAAGCTGTGTGGGTTCCCAGCCCGAAGACAGTCGCTAGGGACAGTGAAACTCCAGGCGCTGGTTCCCACACTGGCCTCCTCAGACAGGGCCCCAACACTGCCTGAGGAGTATGTAAGTCCCCCGAAAGGTGAAGGGGCAGGAGATCAGAAGGGGGCTGGGAGGGAGCCCCTTTACTGAAGGTCTGCTCAGTCCTCACCCTTTACCCCCGGTTCCGGTGACGGGGGTAAGTGCCCTGAAATAATTCTCTCTGTTCCAAAGAAGGAAACCAAGACCCGAGGCGGTTGGGAACAGCCCGGGAGCCCCAGGGCCAGAATACAAGCCCAGGTGGGTCTGACCTCAAAGCTCCTCCGACCACAAGCAGGAAGAGAAACGGAGGGGAGGAGGACCTCGCGGGAGGAGGACCACTCTGGCCCAGACACCAAGGGGAGGCGTTCTGTGGGACCCCATCCCCCGCCCCTGCCCCAGCAGTCTCTCCACCAGCCTCCTAGGACACATGCTCACGCACTCATGCTTTGAGTTCTTGGGGCTTCACAGACATCCACAGAGAACATCACAGTTCATCCAGCTTCCCAGTTTAGATTCACCAACCTCATCTGAGGACCCCAACCAGAGTCCCTGGCCTGTGCCAGATGATGTTAAGTAAAGGCAGGAGACAGCAGAGGGGGTCCCCAGGATGGGGTCCATGCCCCGCCAGCCCTGGGGGACCGCCTCCCCGGGGTGGGGACATGGCAGACAGGAGAAGTGCTGAGGGAAGGCTGGGCCCCTGAAGGGGGACAAGGACAGCAGGTTAGAAGGGGGCATCTGGGCAGGAGACATGGGCAGGCCAAGAGGCAGAGAGGAAGCAGATGGTTCTGGTTCACCTGCCGTGACGCCCAGGGTGCTGGCCACACACCAGCCCAGTAATAGCACCAGTTCAGGCCTAAACTTGAATCAATCCATCTAAAGCTTGGGCGCAATCAGCTGCAAAGAAGATTAGCCAAGACCAGGGAGAGGAGGAGGAGGGGGGTGCCTGGGCAAGGAATAATGTGCATGGAATCTATCTTGGGGAGGGAAAGGGGGTCCGGCACCCCTTCCCACAAGACATGGAGTGGGAAGTGGAGGTAGGAGACAGCTATGTCAGCTTGGAGGGCACAGATCTGACCCACTGAGGCTGAGTCAGACCCTAAAACTCTGCCTCCAATACCTCCCTCCCTCAACCTCAACAAGCTCAAGTGAGAAGAACTTCCCAACCCCAGTGAGACCCCAGAATGCCTGAGCAGCTCAAGCGGTTCACGCCGTCCTTGGCAGGGGAGGGCAGTCTCAGCAGGGGATCTGTGGTACCCCCGTGGTCCCCTTCAGGCCAGGTTGTACTTGTACCCGGGATGACCCAATGGGCTACATTCCCGCCCCACAAATGCTCTGGAGGCAGAGTGGAAAGTAGGAGGCTACAAATGGAATCAGCTGCCCAGCATAACGTATTAGCATCTAGGCGAGATTAATCAAGCCCAGAAACCTCGAGCAGACCCCTAATTAGTTGCTGCTGATAACTATATTTGTCATGCTCTCCAATTATTCCACTGTAAATTTCAGAGTTTAATTGCACCTTGTTCTTCATTGAAGTGTCACTGTTTGCACATGCTCCCCTAATTCTTTAGCAAATTTGACAAAATTCAGCATTAAATATAGATTATCTTTAGATTTCCATAATTAACACAACCAAACTGTCTCAGGCCTAAATATTTCTCCCAGCACCATAAATCTGGCCTGTCCCCAGAACCCAGAGAGCTGCTCCCAGCTCTCCCGGCAGAGGCCGCAGTGAGAACACGCATGCACATCCTTGAACTCACACAGGACACGCCTGTGAAGGGCTGGGGGTACAGGCGAGGCTTCATTGAGGGCACGCATCCAGGGACCGTCCCACCCCCAAATGTGTGGGAGACCCCATTGAGGCTGCTTGCTGGGGCATCTCAGCCGTGTCCCAGGGCTTAGAAGGCCAGGCCAGCATCATGGCTGACCTCTGTCCCTGGCAGGCGGTGATGTTGTGTGTGAGTCGCTCTGTCGAGTCCAACTCGTTGCAAGCCCATGGACTGTAGCCCACTAGGCTTCTCTGTCCATCGGATTCTCTAGGCAAGAATACTGGAGTGGGTTGCCATTTCCTTCTCTAGGGGATCTTTCCAACCCAGGAATCAAACCCAGGTCTCCCGCATTGTGGGCAGATTCTTTAATGTCTGAGCCACCAGAGAAGCTCCCTGCAGCCAGGCCATAAGCCACTCCACACCACGAAAGCCAAAGGGCCCGTGTGAGCTTCATCCCCATTAAGGCAGTCTTTGGCTCAGGCGGACAGGGATGCTCTCTGTGCCCACCCTCTCTCTGGCGTCCTCACTCACCAACCTTCCCTCCAGACTCACCAGGTGCACACATGGTTGTTGTTCGGTCGCTAAGTCGTGTCCGACCCTTTACAGCCCTGTGGACTGCAGCTCACGAGGCTCCTCCATCCTTCACTGTCCCCCAGAATTTGCTCAGGTGAACATATGTCCATCCTACTCTAAACACTCTCACCTGGGGCTCTTAGTTCAGACACTCTCAACATCAGGCTGCAAATCTTTTCCACCAGTTCCCCCAAGCCCCAGTTTTTTGTTGGGGAACAACAAAACCAGCAAGGCGTCCCATTTCCAAGATGACATTGGGACAGCAGGGATAGAGAGGAGAGGACAGGGATGCCTATGCCCCATCCAGAGCCCTCCCAGTCCGTGGCCCCTGGGAACAGATCCATTGGTTTATCCCAAGTAGGGCTTCCCAGGTGGCACTAGTGGTAAAGACCCTGCCTACCAATGCAGGAGATGTAAGAGATGAGGGTTCAATCCCTGGATCGGGAAGGTCCCCTAGAGGAGGGCATGGCAACCCACTCCAGTATTCTTGCCGGGAGAATCCATGGACAGGAGCCTGGCGGGCTACAGTCCATGGGGTCATAAAGAGTCAGACACAACTGAAGTGACTTAGCACGCACATGCACACACCCCAAGTCAAGTCTGGCTGGTGCACAGGCAGCAGAAAATCCAGAGTTCAACTGCCTGCCAAGCCCCATCCCCCATACTGCAGTCATGCAAGCGTGCACACACACACACACACAGACTCACACACAGATACAGAGACAAATGGACTCAGATACACAGAGATACACCATCAACACCCAGGGACACACACATAGACATAGTCACATACTGACATGCAAAGACAGACATACACAAGCAGAAACACACACTGCTCTGCCCAAACCCAGAAGATGGGGTCAGCCAGACAGGAGAATACTCACTCCCCAGAAATCAGGGGCATATCTAGAATCTTGTTGCCTTGAAGGGTCAGAGCGGGCTAGGGGCTCTGGAAGACAGCTCCCCAACCCTCTCATTCTCTTAAGAAGCCTCAGAGTATACTCGCTGCAAATTGGGCAGAAAATCAACGACCTTTAATGAGATTTGAGTTTTTGCCCCAACGAGGGGTGCTGAGCTGGGGGTGATGCGGGAGCTCTCTGGGTGCAGCACGCTAGGAGATGGGGACAGACACAGCTTACAGGGCAGGGAGGGACTGGGCAATGAGCGGCAGGGAGGCTCCAGGGCCAGCAGCCTCGGGGACAGGCCAAGACAGAGGACCAACAGATAGGTGATCAGGCTGCCACCCGGCCCCAGCCTCCTGGGCCGAGAGGGCCCCTGGGCCGGCTTGGGTGTCTGCTGGGGCCAGGCTGCGTTCTGGATCCAGGACTCTGGACTCCCAACCTCAGAAGGAAGTGGGGCTGAGATCCACCCAGATCAGAGGAGCTGCTTGTGGCAAAGAAGAGCAGGAAGCGGCAACAGAGGGTGGGGGTTGTATAGCCCACTCAGGGTCATTGGCTTTGGACGGTGATGATGAGCAGTTATTGAGCAGCTGCCTGGCTCCAAGCACCTGTTATCATCATTCTGCAGAAAACCCTGCAAGAGACACAATAGCCCCCTTGCTCAGATGAGGAGAGTGAGGATCAGAGAAGCTGAAGAAATTGCCCACAGCCGCCCAGGTGGCAAGTGCCCGAGGCAGCACCTGAACCAAGGTCTGCCAGGCCCAGAAGTCTGTGTTTTCCCTGTTCTGCTGGCAAGCAGCACCTCACAGGCCATGAAGGTGCCACATCGTCACCTGTCTTCTCCTCTTCCAGATACTTGGGCCATCTGGGTCAGAGCTTGGGTTCAGGCTCCAGAGTGACGGGAACTCAGGGAATCTTCTCCACATCTCAACCCCAAATTACAGGACGTACCCCAGGCACAAAACAGAGGACATCTGTCAGCTGAAATCCTGTCTACCCTGGGCTGGTTTAGGTGTCTGCTGGGGCCAGGTGTCTACCCCACTGGCTAAAGTTTGAGTTCCCTCCTTCCCTACTGAATAACCAAAGGGATCAGAGGCCATCAACCCAATCTTAATATCATGTGCCTGAAGCCCCTGGCAATATCCTACCTGAGTGGTCATCTGAGTGCTTGCATTCCTCCAGTGATGGGGAGCTCACTACCTACAAAGTACCCCCATTCAATCTTTGGAATCCTGTTAAGACTGAGCTGCTATTTGACTCCCTGGGCCTCCCACTGGGCCCATCCTGCCCTCTGGGTTATCAGTCTGGCCCATGAAAAGCTCTTCTGTAAGTGGAATACCACGACCGCTGCTCCCACAACAACCATCACCCCCACTCTCCTGGCTAAACTCTTCCTCATTTCCTCAACCACTGCAAACTGTCTTCCCCCATCCCTCCTACCCACCCAAAGTTGTCAGCAGCATTGTTGACACACAGGAGTGGTTAAAAACAACCATTTTGGATGGACTTGGCAATGAAGGCACAGACAATAAAAGAAGGTAAATGAGACTACATCAAAATTTAAAACTTCTATGTATCAGAGAGGACTTCCAAGTGGTGCGATGATAAAAGAATCTGCCTGCCAATACAGGAGACACAGCAGACATGGATTCAATCCCTAGGTCGGGAAGATCCCCTGGAGAAGAGACTGGCCACCCACTCCAGTATTCAAATAAAACAAAGATTAAAAACAGAACTACCATATGATCTGGGCTTCCTAGGAGGCACTAGTAGTAAAGAACACGCCTGCTAATGCAGGAGACATAAGAGAGGCGGGCTCAAGAAGATGCCCTGGAGAAGCGCATGGCTACCCACTCCAGTAATTCTTGCCTGGAGAACCCATGGACAGAGAAGCCTGGAAGGCTACAGTCCATAGGGTTGCAAAGAAGCAGACACGACTGAAGCGACTTAGCACGCACACACCATACGATCCAGTAATCCCACTTCTAGGTGTGTATCCATAAGAATTAAAACACAGGATCTCACAGAGAGATTTGCGCCTTCATGTTCAATGCAGCGTTATTCACCACAGCCAAGAGACAGAAGCAATCCAGTGCCCATCAACTGATGAATGGATAAACAAAACGTGGTAGATACACTCTCTGAAATATTATTCAGCCTTAAAAAGGGAAGGAAATCCTGTCACATGCTACATGAACGAACACTGAAGACATTGTACTAACAGAAATAACGCGGTCATAAAAAAAAATACTGTATGATACCACTTCGAGGAGTATCTGAGGTTGTCAAATTCACAGAAACAGAAAACAGAATGGTGATCGTCAGGGACTGGGGATGAGGAATGACGGTTTAATGGGTAGAGAGTTTCAGTTCTGTAAGATGGGAAAGATCTGCAGATCTATTTCATAAGAGTGCAAAAATACTTAACTCCTGGAATGTACACATAAAAGTGATAAGGATGGTAACCAAAAATAAGGAAAGAGAAATGATTTTGGAGTCAGGCAAAATTGGCTTTGATTTCCAGCTCTGTCATTTCCTAGCTGCATGACCCTGGGCAAGCTGCTGAATGTCTGTGAGCCTCTGTCCCCCAAACCAGACGAGGGACTTGAGAGAGTCTGAGAAGAGCGTTATCTTCCTGGCAAAGTCAGTGGAGGACCCTGGACATGGTCACTATTGGAGGGATACATTAGTAGGAAGGGATTAACATATACATACTACTATGTATAAAATTACCTGGTGGCTCAGACGGTAAAACATCTGCTTACAATGTGGGAGACCCAGGTTTGATTCCTGGGTCGGGAAGATCCCCTGGAGAAGGAAATGGCAACCCATTCCAGTTCTCTTGCCTGGAAAATCCCATGGACAGAGGAGCTTGGTAGGCTACAGTCCATGGTTGCAAAGAGTCGGACATGACTGAGCAACTTCACTTTAGTGGCTTTTAGTGGCTTGTATAAAATAGATAACTGGCCTTCGCTGGTGGTCCAGTGGTGAAGAATCACCTGCCAATGCAGGGGACACAGGTTCGATCCTTGGTTGGAAAAGATTCCACGTGCCAAGGGGCATCTAAGCCTGTGCATGGCAACTACTGAAGCCCAGGCTCCCTAGAGACTGAGCTCCTTAACAAGAGAAGCCACCACAATGAGAAACCCGTGCACTGCAACTAGAGTCACCCCAACCGGAAGCAACTTGAGAAGGCCGTGCCCAGCAGTGAGCACCCAGTGCAGCCAGGATATCAATCAATCAATGAATGAAACCATTTCTTAAACACCCGCTAAAAAATAGGTAAAATAAAAATAGATAACCCACAAAGACCTTCTGTATAGCACAGGGAACGATACTCAATATTTTGCAATAACCTATAAGGAAAATTTAAAATTGAAATTAAAAAACGCTTACTCTTTGGAAGGAAAGTTATGACCAACCTAGATAGCATATTCAAAAGCAGAGACATTACTTTGCCAACAAAGGTCCGTCTAGTCAAGGCTATGGTTTTTCCTGTGGTCATGTATGGATGTTGGACTGTGAAGAAGGCTGAGCGCCGAAGAATTGATGCTTTTGAACTGTGGTGTTGGAGAAGACTCTTGAGAGTCCCTTGGACTGCAAGGAGATCCAACCAGTCCATTCTGAAGGAGATCAGCCCTGGGATTTCTTTGGAAGGAATGATGCTGAAGCTGAAACTCCAGTACTTTGGCCACCTCATGCGAAGAGTTGACTCATTGGAAAAGACTCTGATGCTGGGAGGGATTGGGGGCAGGAGGAGAAGGGGACGACAGAGGATGAGATGGCTGGATGGCATCACTGACTCGATGGACGTGAGTCTGAATGAACTCCAGGAGTTGGTGGTGGACAGAGAGGCCTGGTGTGCTGCGATTCATGGGGTCGCAAAGAGTTGGACACGAGTGAGCGACTGATCTGATCTGATAAGGAAAAAGAATCGGAAAAAGTATACACACACATACATATGTGTAACTGGATCGCTGCACTGTACACCTGAAATTAAGACAGCGTCATAAGTCAACTATACTTCCGCTATGTTCGTTATTGTTGTCATTTAGTCGCTCAGTTCTGTCCAACTCTTTGCAACCCCATGGACTGCACCCCGCCAGGCTCCTCTGTCCAGGAGATTCTCCAGGCAAGAATACTGGAGTGGGTTGCCATTTCCTCCTCCAGGGGGATCTTCCCGACCCTGGGATGGAACCAGCACCTCCTGCATTGGCAGGCAGGTTCTTTACCACTGAGCCACGCAGGAAGCCCACTACATACTTCAACTACACTTCAGTAGAAGTCACAAATAAGTAAACAGAAATTCCTGACATGGCTGGAGCAGCAGAGTCGTGCTGTAGAAGCTGCCCTGTGCGGAAGCTGCTCGGGCCTCTCGGCCTGGACTGACTGTGTGCCCCGCTGTGCCCGGGCCTGGCCCCCCACTGCCCCCCCACCCCATCCAGCTCCCCTCCTTTCCTCCTTCCCTCCTTATCCCTCACTCCGGCCACCTGGCTTCCTTGGGAGCCCAAAGCACACCGCTCTGCCCCTGCCAGAAGGCGTCTGGCCCTTCTCGTGGTTTCCACAGCACAGAACACTCAGAGCGCTCACTCCTTCCCTTTCCCGGGTCTTTGTGTACAGGTCATCTTTGCAAGGGGGCCAGTCTCTGACCACACTATTCAAAGTGGCGTCTCCCCCACACTGCACGCTCACCCACCTCTTCCTGCTCCACTTCTTACATAACACACTATATAATTTTACTGACTGATTTTCACTGACTCCCACACTGCTGTATCCCCAGCTGACCCATACTAGATGCTCAATAAATACTTGTCCAGTGACAGCACGAGCTAAGCCTCAGCAGTCTGTCCCCAGAAGACCTCTGCCCCGCCCTCTACTCCCATCTGAGCGGCAGGGCCTTGCAGCTGGACGGACTCCCACTCCCAGGTCCTGGCAGGAGAGGCCAGAGCCCTGGGGCCTTGCAGCTCCGGGCTCCCCAGCTGCCTCCCCCTCAGCCTGGGCACCGATCCCGTCCATTAATCCTGGCCTCCGGCAGCCTCATTTGGATGCCCACCCCAGTCGATAACCAGCGGCTGCCATCGATCAGCCCCAAGGGGTGGAGCCAGAGGAGAGGCAAAGAGAGGGACATCCAGTGTGTGGAGACGCAGCCCCGGAGAGGGAACAGCGGCAGGGACCCCCGGTGACAGCAGACAGGATGGACAACATGGGAACACAGAGGCAGAGCTGAGGAGGAGAGGAGGCGGGAGACCCAGAGCCCTGAAGACCTACCTTGTGCCATGGGCATCTGCTTTCAAGCCCCAGCACACCCTCAGGATAAAGCCAGTCTCAATTCAGTTCAGTCATTCAGTCATGTCCAACTCTTTGCGACCCCATGGACTGCATCATGCCAGGCCTCCCTATCCATCACCAACTCCTGGAGCTTGCTCAGACTCATGTCCATACAATCGGTGACGCCATCCAACCATCTCATCTTCTGTTGTCCCCTTCTCCTGCCTTCAATCTCTCCCAGCAGCAGGGTCTTTTCCAGTGAGTCAGCTCTTCGAATCAGGTGGCTAAAGGATTGGAGTTTCAGCTTCAACCTCAGTCCTTCCAGTGAATATTCAAAGCCAGTTTGGGCACCATTTTACTTTTCTGATGTGGACCATTTTTAAACTCATTGTTGAATTTGTTACAATGCTGCTTCTGTTCTGTGTTTTGGTTTTTGTGGCCACGAGTCATGTGGATCTTAGCTCCCCGGTCAGGAATCAAACCCACACCCCCTGCCTTGGAAGGCGAAGCCCTAACCACTGGACTGCCAGGGAAGTCCCACGGGCACCATTTTACAGGGAGAAAACTAAGCAGAGAGGCTCAGAAACTCAGCCCAAGTCCAAGGCTTTAGACACAGGAGCAGCGGCAGGATTTAAACCCAAGTCTGGGTGTCTCTAGGAGCCATGCCACCCGCTGCAGCCCACCCAGCCTAATACCCACAGCCGAGCGGGGAGTGGGTAGAGGTGCCCTGCACTGGGGGCCCCACTTTGAGCTTGTCAGGAGAGCGGGGGAGAGGCGGAGAGGGGAGACAGGGTGGGGTGCTGCATGGGCAGAGGGGCTTGGTGTTGGGGGTTGAGAGCGTGGCCGCATGCCCCCGTGGCTTGGCCTCCCAGGAGGCAGCCTCCGAGGGGATGCTTGGGCTGCAGGTCCTCTCCTGCCCACCCTGGCTCCTCCTTCCTTCCTACACCCTTCTGACTGCCCGACCATGACCCTGGGCAAGTTCCTCAACCCCTCCGTGCCCGTTTGCTATCTATAAAGCAAAGGTAGTAACGGTGGCCGCCCCAAAAGCATCGAAAGGATTCAAGGAGACACGTAAAACTTCCAGCACACGGCACGTACATAATAAACATTAGTACTATCACCACCGTCAGCATCATTATCGTTCCCATCATCAACATCGTCGCCCTGCTGCCAGCTCCCGGGTCCCACACCCACCACGCTGAGAGCGGGGTGTGTGTGTGTGTTAGCCTCGGGGCTCCGATTTAAGCAAGATCCAGCCCCATGGCTAGTACCCCCGTCGAGGGGAGGGGTTTCCACGCCGGGCCTGGGTGCTGATGGATCTCAGCGGGGTGAAGGGCTGAGGGCTTTTGCAGAGCTGTCCCCTCAGCCTTCGATGAGCTCCTTTGTTTCAGAGAATGGAGAGCAGCTGTGGCTGGGGGATCATTTGCATCTTGCCTCCTCTGAAAAGTGGAGGGGCAGGGCCAGCTGGAAACACGCTGAGAGATTTGCCCCCCACAACCCACCCCACCGAAGAGAAACAGGAGGCAATTAGTCTCCGACCTCAGGACCTATTTGCTTGTTCATTCATTGTTTATAAACTACCCTCCCTCTCCCCGTAAGTGCCTGGCCCTGTGTGGGGGACCTAGGAAGCTATTAATAATTCCTGCCCCAAAGACTCAAGGACGGGGTGGGCCTTCCTGGGGGTGCTTAGGGTCTTCAGAGGACTCTGGGGTCCGAGAGGCTGGGGGAAGGGCCTTAAGGCTGCTAGGAAGAAGGAAGCAAGCCCCCCTCCAACCCCTTTACTGCCTCCCTTGTTTGCTGACTTCTCATTTTCTTCTTTCTGAAGGAAACTGTTGAGCCCACTGACATTTTTTTGAGTTGACATACAAACCACAAAAGGGACCACTTTCCATCGTCTCTCCCTTCTGACATCCACAAACCTCAGCAAAAAGCAGGGCACGGGAGGGGGGCCAGGAGGGTGAGAGGTGGCAGGAGAAAGCAGAAGGGGTCAAGTTCAACTAGACTGCCTGGATGGGGGGGCGCGGAGGGGGAGTGGAGAGGGGCTCGGGCCCAGCCCCACCTCCAACCGAGCCCCTCCTCCCCTGGGCCACCGCAGCTGGTGAAGAGCATCCTCAGAAATGGACCATTGTGACCGAGAGGGCAGAGCGGGGCGAAGGACAGGCATTTCCATAAGAAGCCTTCTTGGAGTGTAGTGGAGAGGAACCTTGTTTAGAAGCGGCCTTCCCAGAGCCCGAGGAATAAATCTCCTGGTCCCAGTTCATTGACCAGCCCCACTCCCTCTCCCAGTCTGAGGACGGAGCTGGAACAATTCATGGGGGCAAAGCTCACGCCCTCTCCTGCTTCCTGGAACCTGACAGGTCCTTGGGACTCTGGCCTCCACTCCCCGACCCCCCAGCTGGCTAAACCAAGTCCTGGGGTGTAGAATGATCGTTCTGAGAGCGACTCTCATTCCCTGTGAAATCACAACAGCTGCCCGTTGCAGACAGCTGACCGATTTAGCGGGCTGTGGGCTTCCGGGCTGTGGCGTCGTGTCCCCGTTTTGCAGAACTGGATAGATGTCCTGGAGGAGAGCGACTTGCCTCTGGTCATCGAGCTAGGAAGTGGTGGGTCAGGATGAGAGCCCAGGACCAAGCCGTGTTCACAGTCACGGAGATCCAAAAGGAAGGAAGAAGTGGCTGGACTGGGTGGGACGCACTGGGGAAGAGAGGCTGCTTGAGGAGCAAGGGGCAGCTTCAGGTGCCAGACCCCCTCACCAGGCCCCCAGGATCCTGGGGTGCAGGGACAGAGACAGCCTCTGGGCCAGCGGCCACCTCTCTCCCACATAAAACCCTGTCTACGCGGGTCTGAGCACAGACCTAGCAGCGGGAAGCAGTGAGCTCTGGGCTGGGGAGTTAGAACTTTCTGGAGCATCTCCCCCAGCAGGATGAGCTGAAGACCACCAGGGAGGTGTTAATGAAACAGAGAAGCTGCGAACAGACCCAGGAGGGATTCCAATCTGACACCTCCACCCCAGCCCCCCGCCAGTAATGAGCCAGGACCTGCCCTTCTCCCCAGAGGGGCGTGGTGGGGGTGGGGCAGCAGGAGAAGGAGACATCCTGGAGCTTCAGAGACCTCTTTTCCTATCAACATCATCACCATTATCATTATTTCTGCTGCCCTGAAAGTGTTCACCTTTATTGAGCACCTACTGTGTCCCCAGAACCGTGCTGAGTCCTTTTTATACATCCCATCGTTAAAGCTCACAACGACCCCTATGAAAGGTACTGTTCCTATCTCCACTTCACAGATGAAGAAACTGTGATTAAATCAGGTTAAGGGATGGGCCTGAGGCTGACCCAGGACAGTCTGACTCAGAAATGTGTGTGTTTTAATATTCATTATTTGGCTGCGTGGGGTCTTAGTTGCTGCCCACAGGATCTCTGCAGGGTCTGTGGGCAGCAGACAAGTTCTCTCGTTGTGGCACGTGGGCTCCAGAGCAACAGGCTCAGCAGTCGCGGTGCAATCCCTTAGCTGCCCTGCGGCGTGTGGTGGCTCAGTGATAAAAGAACCCACCTGCCAATGCAGGAGACTTGGGTTCAATCTCTGGGTTGGAAAGATCCCCTGGAGAGGGAAATGACAACCCACTCCAGTATAATTCCCTGGGAAATCCCATGGACAGAGGAGCCTAGCGGGCTACAGTCCATGGGGTTGCACAGAGTCAGACATGACTGAACGACTTAACAACAAAAACAAAACAAAGTAGGAGATTAGTTCCCAGACCAGGGATGGAACCCATGTTCCCTGCATTAGAAGGCAGATCCTTAACCACTGGACCAGCAGGGAAGTCCCCTAGAAGTGTGTTCCTGATGCTTTAGCTACTTTGCCTGTGAGAGGACCCAGGCAGTCCTCAGGAGGGTAGGTGGGGTTGAAATGCCTCCCTGTCTGGGGAGAGGCCTCAGGGTGCCAGGGCCAGGCCCACTCCTCCAGGAAGGGAGGCGTGTGTGCCTCAGGGCTAGCGCTGGGCTGGAGAGTGAAAGCAACATCGTGTGTCCCAGGAAGTCCAGAACTGGGGAGAAAGGAGAGCAAGGCCCCAGCCCCGCAACCTCTGGGCTCCCTGTGCTCTCACGGCGTCTCTGCTCTAACTGTGTGCAGTGAGGACTGGGCCAAGGGATCTGGAAGGACCTCCAGCTCTGCTCACTGCCTGGAGGACGGGATGGAAGGGCTGTTGAGTGGGGAGGCCCGAAGTAGTGGGCTACATGGGGTGGGGTGGTGGGGGGCGGTGCTCGGAAGACCCCTGCCTCCTGGCCCCAGAGGAGGGCGCTGAGCAGCTCTGAGAGCAGAGTCCTGTGTTTGTAAACATCATCAATCAGGGATTAGCAGATGGGCATGCTAATTGCACCTGTGGAAGTCAGAGACCTCAAGGTTGATTACATTTACAAACTGTGGGGCTCCCTGGCGCCCGACTCTCCCTGGAGGAGTAGAGGGGCTCTAGTTGAGGATCCCAGCCTGGGGCAGGGTGAAACTGGAAATTTAGCCTTCTGTAGGGGGAAAAAAAAGACGCCAGCCCTGGAGGGGGTAGGGTTCTCTGGGAACCCCAACCTTCTGAGACCCTGCCCCTTTTGGCTTGGAGACCCTGATAAAGGAGGAGCCTAGGAATGTCATTTCAGCCCCTGCCTCTTCCAACCCACCTCTGTTCTCCCCGGTAAACCATTGTGTCTTGCAGCTAAAAGGGGTCCTAGAGCCTCTGGGGAAATTGAGGCCAGGGTGGTGGGAGGGCAGGGTCCAGTGTCCTGACCTCTAGGTCGGCGCCCCCATGTCAGCTGTGAGAGCATCTCAAAGTCCGAGGAAACAGGGCCGAGGGCTTTACATGCACGATCCCCCCACGTGGACACTGTTGTCGTCCCTATTTACAGATGAAGAAAGCCAAGGCTTGAAAAAGTTAAGAACATGGCCACCTTGACACCACTGCCAAAGTCAGAGCTGGAGCTCAAAGCGCCCACTGCTTGCCAGCCAAGGTCATGTCCTCAGCCAGCACTGTGCTCTCCTCCAGCCGCACCCTGACCCTGCTGCCCTTCGTACCCATGGCCTGTCGCCCCAGCTCCCGGGTGTTGAACCACACTGAGCTCAGCAGCCTCTATGCACCTGGCACCTGAGGTCACGTGCAGAGAAGCAGGCCTCAGCCTTGGCCTCGGGGCCTTTCTTCATTTGGAGTGTCTGGGTTGCATGACAATTACGTATCTGTATGTCCTGGGCAGGTAATTACAGCCGCAATTCCCTTTGGTTCAAGTGAACCTGTCTTCCAGAGGACAGCCAGCCTGCTGCCTGGGGGGATGAAGCAGGAAGGAGCCACCTGGGCCCGGCTGTTTCCCTGGGGGAGTGGCCCTGGAGGTGACCCAGACCACAGAAAGCTGACTGATAGCAGGCCCAAGGTTAGATAGGGCTCCGGACACCACAGAGGAGTCGGTGGGCAGGAGAGGGCTCCAGACCCCGAGAACAGCCAACCCTACCTCTAGGTTTCATGCTGGCTTTAGTTCTGGAGAGCAAAGCTCAATTCTGCACCCCAGGATGGAGGGGAGCACCAGGACACCTCAGTTTTCACCAGATCTGTTACTCTGGGATCTCCAGAGAAACAGACCCAATAGCAGAAACAGAACCTCTCTCTCTCTCTATGCTGCTGCTGCTAAGTCGATTTGACTTCCCAGGTGTACAGTGGTAAAGGATCTGCCAATGCAGGAGATACAAGATGCAGGTTTGATCCCTGGGTGAGGAAGATCCCCTGGAAAAGGAAAGGACCACTCACTCCAGTATTCTTGCCTGAAAAATCCCACGGACAGAGGAGCCTGGTGGGTTACAGTCCATAGGGTTGCACAGAGTCAGACATTACCAAGCATGCAGGCAAGCTTGTGCACACACACACACATATATGCACACCCACATACACATACACACTATATGTTATAAGGAATTGGGTCATGTGATTACAGAGGCTGAGAAGCCCCAAGTTCTGCAGGGTAGGGCTGGAAACCCCAGGAGAGCTGATGATATAGTGACCATCTGAGGGCTAGCAGGCTTGAGACCTGGGAAGAGGCCATATTCCAGTTCCAAAAGGCAGGCATATTCTCTCACTTGGGGAAGGGTCAGCCTTTCTGTTCTACTGGGGGTCTCAACGGATTAGACAAGGCCCACCACACAGGGGACTGCGATCTGCTTTACTCAGTCCAGCAGTGCTAATCTCATCCAAAAATACCCTCACAGAACCACCCAGGATAATGCTTGACCAAGTATCTGGGCACCCTGTGGCCCACTCAGGTTGACACATTGATCTGAACCCTCACACCCAGGTTTGAATTATGACATGCCAGGCCTGGGCACACAGTCCTGCAGTTTACACAATGCTTTTTTATCTTTACAACTTCCCTGTTGGGGAGAGGGTAGCTGGAGCAGGTGTAGATGGCACTATCCCCATTGTATAGATGAGGAGACCGAGACACCACCCAGGAAGGAAGCCAGAGTCAGGGCTGGAGATCCAGCATCTTCTGAAGAACCTTGGGGACAGGTAAAAGCTTGCTTGGCCCAAACTTTCTGGTATGCATTCAAAAGCACGGGTGTGAACGACTTGGAAGCAGTTGGACATATGTAGTAATGTGACAGCCAGTGATTCTCCAACTGACTGTATACTGGCCATCAGCGGGATAGTTCTAAAAAAAAAAATGCTGGTGCCTGGCTTCTTCCCGAGAGATGCTGATTCAGTCAGCCTGTACCTCTGCACACCTGGACTATTCAAGTGACCCTCCCGTTCCCTGACCCCACGAGGCTAAGGATGGCCACAGCCAGAAACCACACAAGGGGGACCGCCCTGGTGGTCAGAGGTTAAGACTCAGCGCTTCCACTACAGCGGGCATGGGCTTGATCCCTGGGCGGGGAACTAAGATCTCACTTACCATGTGGTGCAGCCAGAAAACAGAAGAAAAACAAAAACACACTAGCCTCTACGTGGAGAGAGCAGAGGTGATGCAGGAGGTGGGGTCGTACACCTGAGCTGGATGGAGGTCACATCTGTGTGGCAGTCAGGGACAGAGCTCAGGGAGAAACCTGTGTGATGGAGATCTATGGAGTGTATGAAGGAGGGGTTCTTCCTCCTTTTTGAGAGGAAAAGCTCTGACTTTAAAGCCATCTTTGTCCCTTTCATTCATTTATAATTTACTTTTTAATTGGAGGGACTCCCTGGTGGCTCAGATGGTAGAGTCTGCCTGCAATGCAGAGAGACCCGGGTTCAATCCCTGGGTCAGGAAGATCCCTTGGAGCAGGAAATGGCAACCCACTTCAGTATCCTTGCCTGGAAAACCCCAGGAATGGAAGAGCCTGGCAGGCTGCAGTTCCTGGGGTCACAAAGAGTCGGACATGACTGAGCGACTTCACTTTCACTTAATTGGAGGAAAACTGCTTCACAACGTTGCGTTGTTTTCTGCTGTGCAACTATCCAAATCAGCTGGAATTATACTATTTTTTAAAAAAAATATTTATTTGGCTGCACCAGATTTAGCTTCAGCACGTGGGATCTAGTTCCCTGACTAGGGATCAAACCCAGGCCCCCTGCCTTGGGAGCACAGAATCTTAAGTACTGGACCACCAGGGAAGTCCCATCTTTGGCCTTTTAAAAATTGAAGTTCAGTGTCTTTCTAACTGGCATCACTATTAGAATTCGAGCTGACTCCACCCCACAGAGAACAGGGCAGTACTACTTACCAAGCACCTGCAGTGTGTAAGGCCCTGAGTTCCCCAGCCTCTCTCCTCCCCGCCACCCAGGGAGGCAGGATTATCCCCGCCCACTGAGGAGCAGGAGGGGGAGGAACTGGCCAGTCAGAGCATCAGGACCTGTGCCTCAGCGGCCATCCCCCAGACCCACGCTCCTAAGCAGTGCTGCTCAAGGGCTCATTCCATCCCCCTAGGGACACACGGCGGCGGCGTCTGGAGACGTTTTCGGTTGTCACAACTCGGGGGAGAGGGTGCTTATTGTCATCTTGTAGACAGAGGCCAGAGATGCTGCTAAATGCCCTGAGTTACCCAGCCCAGAACATCAGTAGAAACCTAATGGGTCCCGACCTGGGCTGCAACTGAGACCCAACTGGGGGAGCTTTAAAAATTCGGATGTTTGGAAATCCCTGGTGGCTCAGCGGTAAAGAATCCACCTGCCAACGCAGGGGACAAGGGTTGGATCCCTGATCCAGGAAGATCCCACATGCCGCGGGGCAACTAAGCCCATTCACCGCAACTACTGAGCCTGTGCTCTAGAGCCGGGGAGCTGCAACCACTGAGCCCTTTGCCACAACTACTGAAGCCCGTGCACTGCAGCTAGAGTAGCCCCTGCTCTCCGCAACCAGAGAAGAGCCCGAGCAGCAATGAAGACCTAGCACGGCCAAAAAAGAAAATAAATAAAATCCTTAAAAAAAAAAAAAAAGTCGGATGTTCACGTTGCACACTGACCAATTACATCAGGCTGAGGGGGTGTCAGCTGCTTTTCAAAGCTTGCCAGGTGGTTCCAGTCAGCAGCCAAGACTGCCCTAAGCTACTTATCCTAGTGGCTTCTGCTCTGCTCACGGGAGCCTGGGAGAGTAGTACCGAATCTGTCTGGGTTGTACAACAAACGGCAAATCTGCAAGGTCCTCACCACCTCCCAGAATCAAAGGCCAGAACTCTGGTTCGGCAGGTCTTTCCATGGAGGCCGACTAACTCACCCATGGTGGGTACTGGAGGGCCAGTGAGTTGATAGGTATTTGCTAATCTTTCCCCTGCGTCTCTGGGGTGGGCCACAGCCAGGAATCTCCCCAGGTGGCTGCGAAAGCTTGCCAAAGGGACCGTGGACCAAAGAACAAGGCTGCCACCTAGTGGACGAACCAGAGAGAAGGGGTGCCTGCTGGATATCAAGTGATGTTTCACTGGATCCTGACAACAGCCCTGGGGGTTAGAAAGATGAAGTCGTGTGTTCAGAGGGTTTGAGCCTGGATTTGCACCTGTCTGGCCCACAGGAGTGCCCCGGGCTTTCCTCTGCCTTCTCACACCCATCCAAGAGGAAGAGGACCCTGGGTGGGGCTGCCTGATCCCCTTCTGATGTCCAAAACTCCCCCTTGCTTCCAGGCGGGACCTGGGAAGAAAGAGACCCTCTGTCTCAGCACAGTGTAGAAATCAACAGGCTGCCATCTCCAACCGAAAGTCCAAAAAAACGGGAAACTGAACTTCCTGTGGTCTCTACTGCAAAGCTCCTGGCTCCCCAGGATAGCGGTTTATAAACAGAGGCCTGATGCCCACTCATAAGAAGACAAAGAGACTCCAGCACATTCGAGGGTGTGGGTGCGTGCGCTCCCCAGCACACAGATACCGTGGACAGTCCCGGTTAGCCCCCGTCTTGTCTCTTCTTTTCTGATCCTGAGGACAGTCCTGGGTGCTGAGCCACTCTGGCTGCTTCAGATGAGGCCGAGGGATCCTGGGGGTCATGGAGAAGTTGCTCTCTCCTCCGTTCCACCGGGAACCCCTTCCTCTGGCTGCAAATGGAGTGAAGAAGGATTCCTGCACAGACAGATAGAAGGACAAGGGTGGAACAGAGGAGGGACCATGGGCCAGGCACTTCTTCACTCCATCCTCAAGAGGCTGTAGGGGGCTTCCCTGGTGGTCCAGTGGTTAAGAACCTGCCTGCCAATGCAGGGGACACGGGTTCCATCCCTAGTTCGGGAAGATTCCCACATGCTCTGCAGGGCGATGAAGCCCATGCACCACAGCTACTAAGCCCGCACACAAACAAGAGAAGCCACTGCAATGAGAAGCCTGCAACTAGACAGTGACCTCTGCTCTACTGACTTTAACTAGAGAAAGTCCTTGGACAGCAATGATGAACCAGAGCAGTCAAACATTATTAATTTTTTAAAAGATGTAGATATTTTCCTCATTCGGCATATATAAGCAATTCGGACACAGCAAGATTGAGAAGGGTATTTAGGATGAATTGAAGCAGCTGTATGCATGTGATCAGAGGGAGAGAAGAAAGGGGAGTGGAAACTCACCTGCGGCCACGGAGACGTTTAAGGACTCGAGTCCAGGAGGCAGCTGCCGGCCGGGCAGGATGGTGAGGAGAAGCTGGCAGGAGGCCTGCACTGCCCGGGACAGACCAGAGCCCTCGTTCCCTGCAGAGCAAGGGGGCCGGAGGGTTACGGAGGCCCCAGCTGCGCAGGCAGGCACTCAGGAAGCTTGCATCTCAGCAAAGAGCAGGGACATCTACCTACCTAGCACGAGGAGGGTAGGCCGATCCCAGAGGAAATCCAAGCAGCGAGTGATGGGGATCTTGGAGGACAGGGCGATCTCAGGCCCCGGGCAGCCCACTGTGCCAGCCACGAGCCAGCCCTGCCGGGCTCTGGCCTGAAAGGGAAGAGGTGAAATCAATTCTTCAGCGGAGCACCAGCCAGGAGGAGCCTGGCCTTGCACATCTAGTCATCCCCTCGTTAAGCCGCTGGATTCAGTCAGTAGTTATCAAGTACCTAGAGTGGACAGGCTCTGTGCTCAGCACTGGGGATAAGGGGATGAACAAAACAGGCCCAAACCCCAGCCTCGTGGCAGGGAGGTCAGGGAGGCCTCACTGAAGTGTAGACCTGCAGGAGGTGAGGGGAGGGAGCACCACGCAGACACCTGGGGGAGGAGATACTCTAGGCAGAGATCAGTAAGGGCAAAGGCCGAGAGGCAGGCGCTTACCAGGCAAGCGTGAGGAACAGCAGAACAGCCAAGTAGCCAGTGGAAAGGGAGCTGCTGAGACAAGAAAGGAAAAAAGAGGCCACAGGAGGTAGGACCTCAAAGGCGACTGGAAGGCCTTTGGCTTTCACTCTGAGAGAGGCAAAGCCTTTGAAGCCTTTGGGCCTGTTTTGAGCAGAGAAGCCGGGACACGGTCTGACTTACGTCTCTACAGAATCACTCTATGTTGAGAGCAGAAGCAAGCAGACCAGTTAGGTTTCTGCAGTGACACAGGGAGAGATGATGGTGGCTTGGACCACAGTGGTAACAGTGGAGATGGTTAGCAATGGTCAGAATGTGGAAATAGAAAGAAAGAAGAAAGAAAGAAAGTTGCTCAGTCGTGTCCGACTCTTTGCGACCCCATGGACTGTAGCCTACCAGGCTCTTCTGTCCATGGGATTTTCTAGGCAAGAGTACTGGAGTGGGTTGCCATTTCCTGCCAGGTAAGTATGGAAATAAGGCCAAGGTAAAAATGAAAGGCTGTGCCTTAACAATATCTGTGTATTCTAAATCCTTTCTAATCTCTGGGCAAACCTGAACTAGCGGTGCCTTTGTCGTCAGCTGCACGTGCAGGACTGGACAATCACGTCCTCGTAAGACAGGTGGGATGTGGGGTGAGAGAGCAGAAGACCCAAGGAGGACGCCAAGGCCTAAGCAACTAAAGGCAGGAAGAGCTGCCATCAACTGAGCTGGCTAACTCTGCAAAAGGAACAGGAACATTTGGAAATCTTGTTTGAAACGCCCATTAGACAGAAAAAAGAGCTGTTGAGTTGGCAACTAGATATGTGAATCTGAGGTTCAGGAGCAAAACCCAGAAGGATATATATTTGGGAGGCATTCGTATCTAAATGGCAATTTAAAACCATCAGATTGCATGTGGCAAACAAGAAATAAGTATAGAACGGGGACCCAAGGACTGAGAGGAGCCCTGGGGGACGGTCAGGGAAACTGCTAAATACAGGGCAATACTGCCCCCTTGTGTCCAGCAAGGGAAGCACAGCTGAAGACAAATGCTGATGGACCACGGGTTTTGCTAAGATTTGACAGAGGATGCGACCGGCGCACTAAGCGCGGCTGAGAGGAGCTACCCCACATCCGAGGTCAGGGGCAGAAGCTGGGAGGGCCCCATGCCTGAAGGGCGGCGGCCAAGAGGAGTTACCCCACGTCCGAGGTCAGGGGCAGTGGCCGAGAGTGCCAGGCTGCGACGGCGCAGGAATGGCCGAGAGGAGCTACCCAAGTCCGAGGTCAGGGGTGGCGGCCAGGAGGAGCAACCCCACATCCAAGGAGCAGTGGCTGCGCGGGCACAGGAGGGCCTAGAGGAGCTATCCCACGTTGAAGGTCAGGAAGGGTGGCAGTGAGGAGATACCCCTCGTCCAAGGTAAGGAGCAGTGGCTGCGCTTTGCTGGAGCAGCCGTGAAGAGATACCCCACGCCCAAGGTAAGAGAAACCCAAGTAAGACAGTAGGTGTTGCAAGAGGGCATCAGAGGGCAAACACACTGAAACCATACTCCCAGAAAACTAGTCAATCTAATCACACTAGGACCACAGGCTTGTCTAACTCAATGAAACTAAGCCATGCTCGTGGGACAACCCAAGACGGGTGGGTCATGGTGGAGAGATCTGACAGAATGTGGTCCACTGGAGAAGGGAATGGCAAACCACTTCAGTATTCTTGCCTTGAGAACCCCATGAACAGTATGAAAAGGCAAAATGATAGGATATTGAAAGAGGAACTCCCCAGGTCAGTAGGTGCCCAATACGCTACTGGAGATCAGTGGAGAAATAACTCCAGAAAGAATGAAGGGATGGAGCCAAAGCAAAAATACCATCCAGCTGTGGATGTGACTGGTGATAGAAGCAAGGTCCGATGCTGTAAAGAGCAATATTGCATAGGAACCTGGAATGTCAGGTCCATGAATCAAGGCAAATTGGAAGTGGTCAAACAAGAGATGGCAAGAGTGAATGTCAACATTCTAGGAATCAGCGAACTAAAATGGACTGGAATGGATGAATTTAACTCAGATGACCATTATATCTACCACTGCGGGCAGGAATCCCTCAGAAGAAATGGAGCAGCCATCATGGTCAACAAAAGAGTCCGAAATGCAGTACTTGGATGCAATCTCAAAAACGACAGCATGATCTCTGTTCGTTTCCAAGGCAAACCATTCAATATCACAGTAATCCAAGTCTATGCCCCAACTAGTAACACTGAAGTAGCTGAAGTTGAACGGTTCTATGAAGACCTACAAGATCTTTTAGAACTAACACCCAAAGAAGATGGCCTTTTCATTATAGGGGACTGGAATGCAAAAGTAGGAAATCAAGAAACACCTGGAGTAACAGGCAAATTTGGCCTTGGAATATGGAATGAAGCAGGGTGAAGACTAATAGAGTTCTGCCAAGAAAATGCACTGGTCATAGCAAACACCCTCTTCCAACAACACAAGAGAAGACTCTACACTTGGACATCACCAGATGGTCAACACCGAAATCAGATTGATTATATTCTTTGCAGCCAAAGATGGAGAAGCTTTATACAGTCAACAAAATCAAGACCAGGAGCTGACTGTGGCTCAGATCATGAACTCCTTATTACCAAATTCAGACTCAAATTGAAGAAAGTAGGGAAAACCACTAGACCATTCAGGTATGACTTAAATCAAATTCCTTATGATTATACAGTGGAAGTGAGAAATAGATTTAAGGGACTAGATCTGATAAATAGAGTGCCTGATGAACTATGGACTGAGGTTCGTGACATTGTACAGGAAACAGGGATCAAGACCATCCCCATGGAAAAGAAATGCAAAAAAGCAAAATGGCTGTCTGGGGAGGCCTTACAAATAGCTGTGAAAAGAAGAGAAGCGAAAAGCAAAGGAGAAAAGGAAAGATATAAGCATCTGAATGCAGAGTTCCAAAGAATAGCAAGGAGAGACAGAAAAGCCTTCCTCAGTGATCAATGCAAAGAAATAGAGAAAAACAACAGAATGGGAAAAACTAGAGATCTCTTCAAGAAAATTAGAGATACCAGGGGAACATGTCATGCAAAGACGGGCTCGATAAAGGACAGAAATGGTATGGACCTAACAGAAGCAGAAGATATTAAGAAGAGATGGCAAGAATACACAGAAGAACTGTACAAAAAAGATCTTCATGATGCAGATAATCATGATGGTGTGATCACTCATCTAGAGCCAGACATCCTGGCATATGAAGTCAAGTGGGCCTTAGAAAGCATCACTACGAACAAAGCTAGTGGAGGTGATGGAATTCCAGTTGAGCTATTTCAAATCCTGAAAGATGATGCTGTGAAAGTGCTGCACTCAATATGCCAGCAAATTTGGAAAACTCAGAAGTGGCCACAGGACTGGAAAAGGTCAGTTTTCATGCCAATCCCAAAGAAAGGCAATGCCAAAGAATGCTCAAACTACCGCACAATTGCACTCATCTCACGTGTTAGTAAAGTAATGCTCAAAATTCTCCAAGCCAGGCTTCAGCAATATGTGAACCGTGAACTTCCTGATGTTCAAGCTGGTTTTAGAAAAGGCAGAGGAACCAGAGACCAAATTGCCAACATCTGCTGGACCATGGAAAAAGCAAGAGTTCCAGAAAAACATCTATTTCTGCTTTATTGACTATGCCAAAGTCTTTGACTGTGTGGATCACAATAAACTGTGGAAAATTCTGAGAGATGGGAATACCAGACCACTTGACCTGCCTCTTGAGAAATCTGTATGCAGGTCAGGAAGCTACAGTTAGAACTGGACATGGAACAACAGACTGGTTCCAAATAGGAAAAAGAGTACGTCATGGCTGTATATTGTCACCCTGCTTATTTAACTTATATGCAGAGTACATCATGAGAAACGCTGGACTGGAAGAAACACAAGCTGGAATCAAGATTGCTGGGAGAAATATCAATAACCTCAGACATGCAGATGACACCACCCTTATGGCAGAAAGTGAAGAGGAACTAAAAAGCCTCTTGATGAAGGTGAAAGTGGAGAGTGAAAATGCTGGCTTAAAGCTCAACATTCAGAAAATGAAGATCATGGCATCCGGTCCCATCACTTCATGGGAAATAGATGGGGAAACAGTGGAAACAGTGTCAGACTTTATTTTTGGGGGCTCCAAAATCACTGCAGATGGTGACTGCAGCCATGAAATTAAAAGATGCTTACTCCTTGGAAGGAAAGTTATGACCAACCTAGATAGCATACTGAAAAGCAGAGACATTACTTTGCCAACAAAGGTCTGTCTAGTCAAGGCTACGGTTTTTCCAGTGGTCATGCATGGATGTGAGAGTTGGACTGTGAAGAAGGCTGAGCGCCGAAGAATTGATGCTTTTGAACTGTGGTGTTGGAGAAGACTCTTGAGAGTCCCTTGGACTGCAAGGAGATCCAACCAGTCCATCCTAAAGGATATCAGTCCTGAATGTTTATTGGAAGGACTGATGCTGAAGCTGAAACTCCAATACTTTGGCCACCTCATGCGAAGAGTTGACTCATTGGAAAAGACTCTGTTGCTGGGAGGGACTGGGGGCAGGAGGAGAAGGGGACGTCAGAGGATGAGATGGCTGGATGGCATCACTGACTCGATGGACATGAGTCTGAGTGAAGTCCGGGAGTTGGTGATGGACAGGGAGGCCTGGCGTGCTTCGATTCATGGGGTCGCAGAGTCGGACACGACTGAGCAACTGAACTGAACTGAACTGAACTGACAGAGGATGAGATGGCTGGATGCCATCACCCAATCAATGGACGTGAGTTTGGGTGAACTCCGGGAGTTGGTGATGGACCGGGAGGCCTGGCGTGCTGCAATTCATGGGGTCGCAAAGAGTTGGACAGGACTGAGCGACTGAACTGAACTGTCCCTTCCTAGACATCAAAGTGGGTTTTTTTGGTGGTGGTGATGCTGCTGCTGGTGGTAGTGGTTTGGGGGGTTTGTTTTGTTTGTTTCTTCTTTGGTGGGAGGGACCAGGGGAAAGGGATAGACTAGTCCTTGTTCAAAGAGCCTTTCAAACTGCTTCCCTACAGGAGGAAGCAGGAACAACTGGTTTCTCACGAGTGAACATTTACTCAAGACCTACTTACTAGATGGGCTTCCCTGGTAGCTCAGATGGTAAAGAACCTGCCTGCAATGCAGGAGACCTGGGTTCAATCCCCTGGGTTGAGAAGATCCCCTGGAGAAGGGAATGGCTACCCATGCCATTATTCTTGCCTGAAGAATTCCATGGACAGAGGAGCCTGGCAGGCTACAGTCCATGGGGCCCCAAAGAGTTGGACACGACTGAGCAACTAACACTTTACTTACTAGGCAGTGAACTGAAAGTCACTCAGTCATGTCGACTCTTTGCGTCTCCATGGACTATACAGTCCATGGAATTCTCCAGGCCAGAATACTGGAATGGGTAGCCTATCCCTTCTCCAGTGGATCTTCCAGACCTAGGAATCAAACCAGGGTCTCCTGCACTGCAGGCGTATTCTTCACCAACTGAGCTATCAGGAAGCCCCTAGGCAGTGGAGCACTGAGTAAACCTGCAGGAGGAGCAAAAAGTACGCCTCTGAAAGGACTGCAGTGGAAGTCCCTAACGTCAGATTCTGCTCCATGTATGCTTTGTAAAACTCCAGATCCTTCTCTCCTCAAAGCGATTTAGACGGCTGGACGAATCACAAGCTGGAATCAAGACTGCCAGGAGAAATATCATCAACCTCAGACATGCAGATGATACCACTCTAATGGCAGAAACTAAGAGGAAGTAAAGTGCTTCTTGAGGAGGGTGAAAGAGTGAAAAGGCTGGCTTAAAACTCAACATTCAAAAAACAAAAGATCATGGCACCTGTCTCATTACTTCATGACAGAAGGGGAAAAAGTGGAAACAGCGACCGGTTTTATTTTGGAGGCTCCAAAATCACTGCAAATGGTGACTTTAACTATGAAATTAAAAGATGCTTGCTCCTTGGAAGAAAAGCTATGACCAACCTAGACAGCGTATTAAAAAGCAGAGACATCACTTTGTTGACAAAGGTCCATATAGCGAAAGCTACAGTTTTTCCAGTAGTCATGTATGGATGCGAGAGTTGGACCATAAAGGCTGAGCTCCGAAGAATTAATGCCTTCAAATTGTGGAACTGGAGAAGACTCTTGAGAGTCCCTTGGACTGCAAGGAGAGCAAACCAGTCCATCCCAAAGGAAATCAACCCTAAATATTCACTGGAAGGGCTAATAATGCTGAAGCTCCAATGGCCACAATATTTTGGACAGGGAAGCCTGGCGTGCTGCAGTCCGTGAGGTCGAAAAGAGTGGACACGACTTAGTGACTAAACAAACAAGGAAGCGATACCACCGCCCCCAACCCCTTCCTCCCTCAGCTGCTGGCCAGGAGGCTCTTGGAGACTGAGCTTGGTTCATTTCTTCTCCTTTACTAACACACCCCCGCTTCCCCCGCGCCATTACCTGTAAAAAACCGGCCAGGTCATCAGTGGAGAACACGTCCATCACCTCCATAGCCCCGGCGCTGGCCTTGCTGACTACTGGAGTGAGCGGGCAGCTGCAAGGTTTCCCCATGCCACCATATGAAGCCGGGTAACCTCAGGCCCGGTGCTGTGCCCTCCCCCATACCCCAAGGGTTAGGGGGTAAGAATTCTGGAGTCGGGGAGGCCTGGTTGAGGGACCACCCAAGGGTCAAGGTGCTTAGGAACTCGGCTGTGCCTCCAGATGGGGACGCACGGGAAATAAGGGGCGTCCATGCCTGTTTCTCCGGCTGGTGATGACCTTATCCACTCCGAGGAAGTGAGCGGAGCGCAGCACAGCCCCAAGATTCCGGGGATCCTGCAGCCCCTCGAGGACGAGCCACAGCTGCTGGGGGTCGTCTCCTGGCCGGGCCACCTCGGCCTCGGCCCAGGGCCGGGGCCGCAGGGGGCTCACTTCCATGCAGACGCCCTGGTGAACCTGGTGACGGCACAGGACATCCAGCTCCCGCCGCCGGGGCCGCAGCACTGGGATGGCCCGCTCCTCGGCCGCGCGCAGCAGCTCGGCCCGCTGCCCCTGCAGCCCAGACCTGCAGGCCTGGAGCAGGAGCCGGGCGACGCGGCGGCGGGCGGCCCGCAGCGCCAGGAGGCACGGGGACAGGCCAAACAGGAGCTCCGGGCCCCCGGCCGACCGCGGCATCGACGCCAGGTCATCCAGGGGCAGGCGGCCGAGCTCCTCCCCGCCGGGCCGCCCCCAGCGCCGCGTCGCTTGGGAGAAAGGACGCGTGAGGGGGAGGCTGCAGCAGGGCCAGGTCGCGGTCCCGACGGCCGGGGGCAGCGCCATGGTCGATAACCCGGCTGCGTCCGCAAAGGCGGCTACTCCCGCCGGCGCCGTCCCTCACGGGAGCAGCTCCGCTTCCGCGTCCGGACGCCCCGCCCCCGCCCGGGTTGCCGCAAGGCGCATGCGCGGAGGCTAAGCCGTTCCCACAGTGCCCCCTGCAGGGCCGGCGGAGCGACCACCATCCACCGTCGAGGCGCCGGAGCGAGGGGGTGCTCGCCGCTGAGCTGACCCGACGTCGGGCCGGGTGGCGTCGTGCACCCTCCAAGGTCCCGGGAGGCTGAAGGACCTTTCACCCCGGCGCCAGCAAAGGACACTTTAAGGAGATGTGTTGCGTTTCCTGTCCAACCTGGCCGGGCTTGGTGACGGCCCTCCGCCACCGGGTGCTGGCGGTTTTCCTCCGGAGCTGCTTCTGCATCCAGCCCCTCCGCGACACCTCCACTGCCTGTCAGACCTTAGCACCCGTCAGCAGAAACCCCACGGACGACTTCCGATCCCACGGCCCTGATTCTCTGAGTGACAGCTCTGGCATACTGACAAGCCAGCTGATGCCCTTGGCCCCACAGGTTAAGGGCCAGACTCCTTGCTCAAGACCCCCATCCCCACCCCCACCCTGGGATCCAGGCAGGAGCTGCCTTTTCAGTCTCACTGTCACTCCTGCACTAAGTTCTGTGCTATTCCAGCCCTGCGTGCTCTTCGGGGCCTCCCTGCCTGGCGCGCCCCGCTGTCCTCTTTTTCTGGCCGGAAATTCCTACCCATTTTCCAGACCCAACTGAAAGGTAATTCACACTCCAGGAAGGATGCGCCCAATCCACCCACCTTCCTGCTCTCCTGCAAGGAACTCTGAGACAACCATTCCTCATCACAAGAAGGGGGAAGAACTGAAAGACACTTCTGCAGCCAAGATTTTTTAATGCAATTTTTCTTTTTTTAATGATCACAGTGAAACCCACTTGGGAGGCAGGCCCTGGTCTTCTGCTGGCATAGTCAGAGTGGAGGGAGGACCCCACAAGGGATGGAGAAGCCGCAGTGGGGCTGGAGAACTGAGATGGGGCAAAGAAGGGGCGGTGGGGGAGGGCAGAAGGAAGCCCGGAGCCCCAGTAAGCATTCAGATGGAAGGTGAGGGCTTCCCTCCGCGGCCTCATCCTTCAGGGACAGTGTGGGTGGGGGTTCAGGAAGATAGGGGAAAGCCCCACTTTGGGCCACAGTCCCTTCCCCAGGCCAAAGGGAAGAAGGCAAGGGCAGCAGACAAAGGCCAGGGAGCCCAAGAAGAGGACTAAGAAAGCAGGAGCAGGTAAAACAATCAGGGGGCACCACCTCCTCTCCCCTCACCCATTCATGGTGGCAACAATTTGACATATAAAAACCTCAAGTTTTCTAGCCCCTGGTGGGGGTGGGGAAAGGAAGTGAAATCCAGGGGTTCAGAAATCAACACCCCCAGTCCAGGGGCAGGTGCCCAGCTGTAAGGGGGATGCGGGAAGGAGGAGCTCCCCACAGGGCGCTAGGTCACCTGCTCTGTGGGCCTCATCTGGATGTCTCCAATCTGCAGAAGGCACAAACAAGGCTTGAGGAAGCCAGGACGCTCTCCCCACCCTCTTAAGGCCTTCCCACTCTCCACCTCTGGGCTGGCTAGGCTCCTCCAGGGGACAGACAGCCAAGGCCAGACTCACCTGGACATGAGGGGGCGTGCTGAGAACATAGATCACGGCCTCGGCCACATCCTCAGGTTTGAGACACTGGGAGCACCGGGGGAAAGGAGAGAGGTGAGGACAGAATGATCCAAGGTCCTCCCCCCAACCAGGGAGGTCCTCTCCAGCATCCGTGTTCCCCCAACCCAGGAGAGGCGACAGGCTGGCTAGAAGGGCAAGGTCTGAAGGCCAGGGCACCCTCTGCCTTCATTTAGGGAGTGGGTGGCTTCACTGGGCCCCACCTTCATGTGTTCATAGGTGGCGGCTGCCTTCTCGGGGTCCTTGTCGTGGAGTTTGAAGGCGAACTGTGTCTCCACCACTCCTGGAGAAATGCACTGGGCCAAAAGAGAGAGCCTGCTCAGGAGCTGAGCCCCGGCCAGAGGCCAGCCTGGGGCAGGGGGCTGGGAGGGAAAGGACAGAGGCCACAGGGCCCCAGCCTCACAGGGACGGCCACCCAAGGTCCAGCGGCCACCTCCGCCCTCCAAAGCTGCAATGGGGGGGTTATCAGAATGATTCCTACCAGCTACTGGGCCATTACCAAAAGCCAGGTCAGCTTTACAAAGTGGCTTCCTAAGGGAAGCCTCATACCCTCATACCCTAGGTGTTTTCATCTCCATTTTACAGCTGGGAAGACTGAGGCATGGAGAGGCTGGCTGAGCAAGCCACCCAAGCTCGGGCAGCCTTCCCGGGGAGAGCCCCAGTCCTGCTTTCCAGCCGTGGCCTCCCAAGGTCCCTTGTGCTCCCTCAGCCTCACCCCTCCGCCCTCGCCCCCTTCTCTAGGTTCAAGTCAGCCCCTCTCCCGCCTTAAAGGCAGAGACGCGCAGGGACTCAAGGACTGAGCAGGGCCCCGCAGGCAGCAGCAGAGCCCGGGAGGCCTGTGCCAGGACGGACGCCGGGCTCTGGGGCCGCGAGTGTGTGTGGTGGGGAGGGGCCAGGGTCAGGTCGCCCCTCACCGTGGCTCGGATGTGGCTCCGGGCCTCCCGGAGTTCTTGCCTCAGCCCCTCCGTCAGCGCGGTGACAGCGTACTTGGTAGCACTGTAGAAATGGGTCTCAGCCGGGGGTGGCACTCGGTGGCCACACATGCTGGGCGCAGGAAGGGAAGGGGAAGGAGAGAGTGATGCCGGGCTGCCTGCCTGACCAGCTCCCCCCCAGGTGCCTCCTGAACATCAGGGACTGTTCTCCCGCCACTCATCCTGCTTGTCCACATCGAGAGCTCCTCCAGGCCCCCTCCTCCTCCAAGGCCTCCCTCCGTGGACCCCAGGATTCCCTCTTCAGTCCACGCAGGCTGTCAAAGCTCTCTCCCTTTCACCCGTGTGGTTCACTGAAAGGGTTCTCCTTAGAGTCTAGGGCACGGAGGCCGTGTCTCCGCGGGCACCCCCATGACAGAGACTGCAGTCTCTGTGCCACAGGGTGAGGTTCCTGCTGCGGCCTGAGGAATGCAGAACCCCAGTCCTGGGAGGGCCCCCAGGCCTCAGCCGCCAAGGGGCCGAGCTACCCCTTCCAGCCAACGAGGGGCTGGTGTTTGCCACGTACTCTTCTTCCCCTGCTGGAGGAGGGCATGGCAGCTCACTCGTTTTCTTGCCTGGAGAATCCCACAGACTGAGGAGCCTGGCGGGCTACAGTCCACGGGGTCACAAAGGGTCAGACGGGACTAAGCAACTAAACAACCACAACAACGTTCTTCCCCGCCCCCTAGTCGTGCCCTCTGGGTGTTAACTGGGTGTGAGATCCCTGCTCTACCACCGGGGAATTCTGAGGTCCAAAGAGGTCAAAGGAGCCGCAGCAGATCGCCCCGCTGGGGGGCGGGGGCACCCTGACCAGCCCTGGCCGCCGCACCTGTTGATGTTGATGATGTGCCCGTCATCCACCTTCCGCTCCCTCATGGACTGGCAGGCTTCCCGCGTGCAGATGCTGAGGGCCAGCACGTTCACCTGCAGGCGGGGTGGGGGGCAATGCGTGTCTGCATCTTTGGGCCCGTCTGAGCAGGTGATGGAGCCCCAGAGCACCCCGGGGTGGGGGGCATCCCAAACAGGGCTGGGTCCTACCCGAGACCAAGGACATGCCAGGGCCGCGGGCCTTACGTGCTGCTCCCCGTCCAGCCACCAGCCCCAGCGGACAGCAGAGGCGGCTCCGCTCGCTGGGTGATGCCCTCAAGTTCCCGTGTATTCAGAAACAGACACCACCCCTCCCCAGAATCCACCCAGGAGCGCTCACCATCTTGGCTGTCTCCTCTGCCTTAGGGAATTCACCCCCTTTTCTTCCCCAAATGCCCTACTCTTCTCTGGGACAGAGTCACGGGCTTTCCTCTCTCCGAAACAGCCTAAAATCCTTCCTTTGAAAATCTCTCTCCTCCGGACCAAGCTCAGCCTTTCACCCCGCTGCTCTCTGCCTTTCCGGCCCCTCCCTTGAGACTAGAGTGGACGGGAGAAGGCTGGCCCTCCGTCCTTCCACGCCGTCCTCCAACCTCCATCCTGTTTACAGGACTGGGCACAGGGGGTACAGTCACGTGTCACTGTGGCAAGGGGCCTCCCAAGGGCATGAAGCTTCCTGCACCCTGCCCACTTCTGCTCCTCTGGCAGAGGTGACCCCCAGACCCCAACCTGCAGGGAACAGAGGCCCAACGGAAGGGTCTCTGCTAAAAGCGCCCGCCCAGCCCCACCACTTAGGCTCAGCCAGGAGGGCAAGCAGAGATAAAACTTTCAACGGGCCTTCACTCTCTCCTCTGGGGAAGAGGGGAGACCAGCTGGGAGGTCAGACGTTTATCTTTATCAGGTGTCAGCGCCAGGCATCGGGACAGAACACTCCCGCTATAAACCTGGCCCGGCGTTCACGGCAGGACACAGGCGGTTTCCAGCCCTGCTTTTGGTCCTCTTAACAATGTGGGTTTGTGGGGCAGAGAACTCAGCTCTTGGGGATGGAGGGATGGAGGAGGAGAAACTAGGAGAAACAGATCCCCTCGGGCCAGGGGAGCGAATCTTCTAGATCCGGAGGTCGAGGGTTCCCTCTGTGATCACTGACGTGGTTCTCTTGGGAAATGCCTCATAAGACAATCCTAAGAGAATGAAAGATGGGCTCGATAAAGGACAGAAATGGTATGGACGTAACAGAAGCAGAAGATATTAAGAAGAGATGGCAAGAATACACAGAAGAACTGTACAAAAAAGATCTTCACGACCCAGATAATCACGATGGTGTGATCACTGACCTAGAGCCAGACATCCTGGAATGTGAAGTCAAGTGGGCCTTAGAAAGCATCACTACGAACAAAGCTAGTGGAGGTGATGTAATTCCAGTTGAGCTATTTCAAATCATGAAAGATGATGCTGTGAAAGTGCTGCACTCAATATGCTAGCAAATTTGGAAAACTCAGCAGTGCCCACAGGACTGGAAAAGGTCAGTTTTCATGCCAATCCCAAAGAAAGGCAATGCCTAAGAATGCTCAAACTACCGCACAATTGCACTCATCTCACACGCTAGTAAAGTAATGCTCAAATTCTCTAAGCCAGGCTTCAGCAATACGTGAACCGTGAACTTCCTGATGTTCAAGCTGGTTTTAGAAAAGGCAGAGGAACCAGAGACCAAATTGCCAACATTCGCTGGATCATGGAAAAAGCAAGAGAGTTCCAGAAAAACATCTATTTCTGCTTTATTGGCTATGCCAAAGTCTTTGACTGTGTGGATCACAATAAACTGTGGAAAATTCTGAAAGAGATGGGAATATCAGACCACCTGACCTGCCTCTTGAGAAACCTATATGCAGGTCAGGATGCAACAGTTAGAACTGGACATGGAACAACAGACTGGTTCCAAATAGGAAAAGGAGTACGTTAAGGCTGTATATTGTCACCCTGCCTATTTAACTTATATGCAGAGTACATCATGAGAAACGCTGGACTGGAAGAAACACAAGCTGGAATCAAGATTGCCAGGAGAAATATCAATAACCTCAGATATGCAGATGACACCACCCTTATGGCAGAAAGTGAAGAACTAAAAAGTCTCTTGATGAAAGTAAAAATGGAGAGTAAAAATGTTGGCTTAAAGCTCAACATTCAGAAAACGAAGATCATGGCATCCCGTCCCATCACTTCATGGGAAATAGATGGGGAAACAGTGGAGACAGTGTCAGACTTTATTATTTTAGACTCCAAAATCACTGCAGATGGTGACTGCAGCCATGAAATTAAAAGACGCTTACTCCTTGGAAGGAAAGTTATGACCAACCTAGACAGCATATTCAAAAGCAGAGACATTACTTTGCCAACAAAGGTTCGTCTAGTCAAGGCTATGGTTTTTCCTGTGGTCATGTATGGATGTGAGAGTTGGACTCTGAAGAAGGCTGAGCACTGAAGAATTGATGCTTTTGAACTGTGGTGTTGGAGAAGACTCTTGAGAGTCCCTTGGACTGCAAGGAGATCCAACCAGTCCATTCTGAAGGAGATCAGCCCTGGGATTTCTTTGGAAGGAATGATGCTGAAGCTGAAACTCCAGTACTC
Organism: Bos javanicus; assembly: GCF_032452875.1. Taxonomy (NCBI): domain Eukaryota; kingdom Metazoa; phylum Chordata; class Mammalia; order Artiodactyla; family Bovidae; genus Bos; species Bos javanicus. Next base: position 14,261,380 of record NC_083886.1, on the reverse strand, counting down.
TGGCCACCTCATGTGAAGAGTTGACTCATTGGAAAAGACTCTGATGCTGGGAGGGATTGGGGGCAGGAGGAGAAGGGGACGACAGAGGATGAGATGGCTGGATGGCATCACTGACTCGATAGATGTGAGCTTGAGTGAACTCTGGAAGTTGGTGATGGACAGGGAGGCCTGGCGTGCTACGATTCATGGGGTCGCAAAGAGTTGGACACGACTGAGCGACTGAACTGAACTGAAGAGAATGACATAATGTTCCAGCTGAACGGGGCTTAGGGATTTCATATACATGCCTCGCTTTACAGTCAGGCAAGCTGAGGTCTAGTTTTAGAGACGCCCTGACTGCAGGTGACGTCCACAACTTGGATCTCTCAGAAGGTTCTCTGAGGGCAAGGGCAGGGCTGCATATCCCCGTTCAACATTTCAACGTTCGTTGCTCATTTCGGGGCCCAAGCACCTGTCAGGTGTTACTGTGAGCACATATGAAAAGTCTGGTGGGGGGTGGGGGATAGAAACATTCCATTTACACACTGCTTTCCACTTCTCAGAATTAGTTTCATACCCTGAAGGTACTGCCCCATATTACAGTCTAGAGGTTGAAAATCCACGCCCTGAAGGCTGTGCTTGGTCTACACGTGGTTTTAAAACATTCTAAAAATAAAATAGACAAAAGTCCTTGCATTCCTGGAGCTGAGGTTTTGGTGAATGGGGTGGGTGGGGGTCTCCATGGAAATTGATGCCCCCGCTGCTCTCAGCGAAGTCACAGATCTGGCCACACACCGGGCAGCGGGGGTGGGGTGGGGAGGCCTGTGCTTGCCCAGACGGCAGAGGATGGGAGGGGCGGGGCCCTCCATGGCCAAGTGCTTCCCCGTGCGACCCGCCCCACTCTTTGGGTTCCTACCTGGCCTCAGGAGACACTGGAATTTGTGATCCCAGACATTGAAGGTCTGGGTGCAGTTCATCCCAATTACCATGTGACAAGACTGAAGTTCAGAGAGGGTGATGACCTGCCTGAAGCCACATGGTTACTGGAGGGGCTGAATGAGACCATCATCTTTAGCCTCTGGGTTCCTGTTCTTCCCATCAGACCGTGTCCCCAAGCACAAAGCTGCCACTTGGGGACATCCGATTGGGGGCAGTTTTCTTTCCTACCAATCTCTCTTCCAACAGAAAGAAACCAGCTTTTAAGCACTGCCCCCAGGGGCTCAGAGGAAAGAAGAATGGGAAAGATTTGGCCTTTCCTCCACTCCCTCTCCCTCTGGGGAGGAGAAGCAGGTGAGACTCAAAGTGCCCCAGGCAGAAACCTGAAGCCTCCTCTCCCTAGATGTCTATCTTTCTGCTTTCCTCCTGGCTATAGATGTCTATCTTCCTGCTTTCCTCCTGGCCATAGAGGTCTATCTTCCTGCTTTCCTCCCAGCTGCTGTGACCCGCTTCTCCCCCGCCACAGACCCTGCCCCCAGGCCTTACATTGAACATTTCCTTCCAGCCGCTGGTGCTGCCTGAGAGCAGGGTGTCCGGCCGGGCCAGGCCAGCATTGTTGATGCAGATGTCCACACCGCTGTGCTGAGAGCGGACCGCTGAGAACATGGAGAGGATGTCCTCCTCGTTCGACAGGTCACATCTGTAGGGGATCAAAGTCCCGGGGTAGCCTGCACTCTTACATTCAGCAGCCAGCTCCTATGAAACCCAACAGGGGTCTAACTGGGATGAGCTGCTCACTCCACACACAACCCACCCCACGCCCTCAGACTCCACCTCCCGCCGCTGTCACCTCTGGTGGCCATCCTCACAGCCTGACCTCTCAGGTCAAAGTCCAGGGGTGAGAGCAGTCCCTGAGCGAGGGTGGGGGAGGCTGAGATCATCAGTGGAGGAACCTCCCAAATAAACTCGAGTCTTCCGTTCAAGAAGGGAGAAGTTTCTGGGGCTCTGGGGTGAGGTGGGGAGGTCAGAGAAGGGGCCTGGGGATCCCGGGAATGGAGAGATGTCTCTTTTCTGACTCTTTCCCAACAGGAACACACCTCCGCTCATAGCCATACACCACCCCATGCTTCTTCCACCAGCGCCCAGGGTCACCAGGACCTCAATTCACTTCTCTCCCATCACTCTACCAACCCCTCTCAGAAGGGCTTATATCTAAATGATCACTGTCCCTCCACAAGCTGCAGCCAGCTGGCTCAGAACCCTCACACAGACTTTTCACTTTTCAGTTGAGCTGAACAGCTGGTCTCCCCTCGCCCTGCTTATAGAAATCGTCAGGAAGTCAGGAGAGTCTTTCTCTCTGACCCACGGGGCACCACCCTCCACCCCAGTTTCTCTGGAGACTGTGAGCCAAGCCAGGTAGCAGGTGACACTGGGCACTGCCAGGGCCCTCGAGACACTAAAGATCCCTAAGGCAGAAAGGCCACTGGGAGATGGCTGAGGTAAGCGGCCATTCAGAACCAGGAAGAAAACCAGCTGTGTGGTTGCTTTGGAGGCCAGTGACCAGGCACCAGAGCCTCCTCAAGGTGACTATGGACATGTGTCGGTGGGCCAGGGGTGCCAGGGCAGGGAGCCCTAGAGGAGGGCCAGCTTGGTCTCCTGCCCTGGAACACCATCCTACCCCCAAACCAAGTCAGGAATAAAGGGCTCAGTCAGGTGACCTAGGAAATTCTTTTCTGCTTTAACTTTCCATGAGTTTAAGCAGTACAGTCTTCTGGGTCTCAGAAGTCCCCCTTCACCCAATTTCACCTACTCAACATTTCACCTGCTCAACAACCCCCTCGGGAAACAGGGCTTCTCACTGTAGGAGGTTGGAACTCAAATTTTGTTTGAGTGTCAATGAATGAATCCATCAACCAATCAAGAAAAGCAGATGGTGGGCAAAGCAGCCTGGAATTCTGCCCTCTCCTGGCACGAAACTCTCCATTCCTCCTCCAGACTCAAAGCCCTGCAGCAAAGCCACAATGGAGGGACTGATAATACATGTCTCTCTGTTGCTGTTTTCTCGTTGCCCTACCTGTCCGCATCTATCCTCAAAAAGGACCTGAAATCATGTCAGTCCCCTCACAGCTGAGCCATCCCCCCTCATTAAAGGAGGCCTCCTGGGGGGTGAATGATCAATCGGGGGCTCTCCTCAGGGTTCAGGGACCCTTCTGGATGGTTTGCAGTGGGGGTGGAAGTAGGAACAGAAGGCAAGAGTGGCTTTAGAATCAGAGAATCAAGTGGCTTAATCCCTGGTCTGATCCTCTAGGCTCCTGAGGGGAGGCGGGCCCTGAGCACCTCAGAACAGGGGAAAGGGAGGGGCAGTGTGGGGCACGGGTATAGCCAGGTGACCTTGGAACCATCTAGGAGGCTATAAAGCGAACCTTTGGTCGGCAACAGGGGAGGGGACAGGCCTCCCTCCTGCACACCTTCCAGCTCAGCCCCACCCAAGGCCTCCTCGCCCTCTCCCTGCCCCAGGGACTTTGAGCAAGGGTGGAGGTCAAGCTCAGCACCAGCCCAAACCCTGAGGGGGGTCCTGGCTGGGGTAAATCCAAAGCTCCTATGATGGAAACTGCTCATCCTTCTTCCTCCCTGCTCCAACACAGCCAACTTCATTTCCTTCTTCTCTGAGCTCTCATTGCTCACAACCCTTGGGGCTCCCAACCCACATTAAGAGAAGAACCAGGGGGTTCAGTTCCACATTGCTTTGTCCCCCAGAGCACACAGGTTCAATGCCCTGGTTTACCTCCTCAGTCCCACCTGTGACAGTGAAACTGGAAAAAAGGTCTACTTTATATATACATCCCATTTGTCCCTTATGTCCATCGAGAAGGTTAACCCTCACCTTCAGGAGAAGGTGGAGCTGAGCCTCTTCAGAAAAGCTCCACTCCCACTCCAACCCCACTCTCAGTCCTGGGTGAAAAATGAGCAGGATCAAGTCCTCTAGCTCCTACTCGCTTTGTTTGGCTTTGTGGACTAGGTCTGGGAACCAGAGGAAGCAACCCAGTAGCCAGCTTCGCCACTGAGGCCAGAAAGCTTTCTTCCCTTCTCCCTGGCTTCTCCTTTTCTCAGCCAACCTGAGCAGGCAGGTAGGGAAGCAGGAGAAAAGATGCCAGGGAGTCAGAGACTTGGTATACTAGAGCAGAGGCTGTCAGGAAAAAAGCTCCCTAACGGACAAGACTTTAAAAAGCAAAGAGAGAGTCCTGCCCTGAGGGATCCAAAAGCCTCCTCCACCAACTAGGCATCCACCTCTCTTGCCCCTGAGCCCGCTGCAAGTGGCCCTGGGGTGGCGGGTAAGAGGGCAGCGTGACACCTTGGCTCCGACCGCTCCCCATCCCCCACCTGGACCCAAGCCCGGCGGAAACGACGCCACCCGGAGCCACTCGCTCCCCCGCAGGGCCTTACCTCGATGTTGCCCACGGTGCGGGCACAACCCACCACCTTCAGACCCTGCTGGACCAGGGCCCGGGCCACGGCCGCGCCGATACCTCCCGAGGCTCCCGTCACCAGTGCCAGCCGGTCACGCCACCGCTCCATGCCGGCTCTGGCCACGGTCCCGAGCCGCCCGGCCACCTCGCTCTGGGAGCAGAGCCCTTGGATCGCCGAGCTCCGCCCTAGGTCGTAGGGGCCCGGCCGCTCTCTTGTCACCCCCGCGGCGCCCGCAGTCGACCTGCCCGCGTCAGAGGTACGCCAGGACCTGCCTCCACTCTGGCCGGCCTCCGCCCCCTGCTCCACCCTCCGCTCCTCGGCGATCGGCCACATCCCGGCTGGAGGACGATGCGGGCCGGCGGCCCCGCCCCGCCCCGCCCCGCCCCGCCCCGCCCCGGCCGCGAGAGCACGGCCCCGCCCCCACCCCTCCCCGCCCCTGCCGCGAGGGCACGGCCCCGCCCCATCCGGCTCTCGCCGGATCCCGGACTCCGCTCCGTTCCCTCCAGCACGGCCCCGCCCCTTCCGGCTCTCGCCCGGTCCCCGCCCCACCCCACCCCTTCCGGCCCTAGCCCGGACAAAACCGCTTCTCGCGGGACTGGGCGCGAGGGTCCCGGGAGTTTGTAGTTTCCCCTCTGTGAGCTCTTATCCTTGGAAGAGAACGAGGCTCGGTGCAGGCTTGCACCAGGCCTGAGGACGCGCGTACTCGCCTCTTGCTCTGTCCGCCTTCCCTATCCTGACCCAAAGGCCAGGAAGAGAAGTTACGGGGCACTTAAGGTGACGCCACCGCCTTCCTCAACCAGCCGGCGGCTGATGGGAACGGTTCAGCTCAGATAAGGTTGAGCGTCTCAGCGGTCGACGCTGGGTGACCTTGGGGCGGGGTGACCTTTCAACCCCGCCTGATCGCTTGGCCTTTCCAACCGAGGAGAACTCATGGTTAAAAAGGCAAACACTCCCAAGTACATGTGTATTGGGGTGGAGGGCATTGTATCCCTCATGACCTATAGCCTACAACTCCTCTAAGCCCCCCTACTCCCACTGGAGCAAATATATCACGGTGTATGCGAAAAATTAAAGCAATAGCTGACGTTTATTGAGCGCTTACTGTGACAGGCACAGTAAAATACATTTTAAGCATCTCAAATATATTAATGTGCACAAGAGCCCTATGAGATAGAACCTATTAACACTGTCATTTTATAGGATATACGGAGACAGACGAGGAGCCTGGCTTGGATGGCAAGCAGTCCAGTATTAGGCCAGGGGATGTGTTCTGAAACTGCCTTCACTGTGTCCTCCCTTGTCTCTTCTTAGGTTGTTGGTTCTATTCAAAGTAGAAGTCACTTTGCTGACCACTAAGGATATTCCATCAAAACACTGAATACTGCCTCCCTTCTGCATTCTTTATATAGCCGTCCTTTCAAAGAGAAAACATCTCTGCTGGAATCCCACCACTGCAACCAATGGAATAAGCCGTGAATGTGGCTGGGGTCCCCAAGGGCAAAGATTAAAATAAAACCAGCCCTTGCTTAATTTAGGAATCTCAAGAGAAAAGTTGACTGCAACAGGTGGTGGAAGGAGGATTGGGCTCAGAGCCAAGGGCTGTTGGGAGAACCCTTAGTCATTTTTTTATGGATTCCAGGATGAAAGCAAACAAGGATCAGAAAGGAATTACTCATTTCATCTCTGCTCTAGTCCCTGTACCACACTTTGATTTGAAAAGACAACTCGGGGTGGCTCAAAAAAATACCAGCTACAAAAGTTAAAATCTCACTAAGCTTCTGCTGTTGCCCACTTGAAATCTGATTAGAAATCTGATTAAGTGGTAGAAAATCCACAAGGTTCACTCCATCCCCACTGCAGAGAGGTACTGACCGTCCCACCATTTGTCTGCTGCCCACCAAGTATTATCAACATGTAGACACAAAGCTGTAAGCACATGATTTTACTTAACTATTGACTCAACCTTTTAAATGGCAGCCAAATGCTACTCCTCGGGGAATCTCACCTTCAGTACTCACAGACAGCTTGTGAAAACAGTAACTGTAAAGCCAGAGTGGCTTTATTGTTGGAAACCAGATAAGGAACAGGCACTCACACAGACCGCAGTGTGGTCAGCTCTCAGTGGAGCCTTCTGCTCCCAGTTCTCTACGCACCAAGTAACTACTGATCAGGCAACCCCTGGTTGAAATTCTGCCAAGTTTTGCTTCACTCTTCTAGTTCAATCTGAACCTCTGAATTTAAGGTGCTCTATGTTATGTTATCAAGGAACATTATAAATAACAGCAGTTAAAAAATCTCACAAGGAAGTATGATGCTAGTCAGTATTTAAAGGTATCGCAGCAAATTTATTCTTTCAGAACAAAAGACTGGACCCTGCTCTTCTCAGCTGTCAACTCTGACGAAGGGGAAGAATTTTTGTCTTCAACAGCCTGTATCCCTCTCCTTATTTGCTCTTCATCCTCTCTATCATCATCACTGGTCAAATACCAAGACCACAGGTGGCTAATTAAAATACTGCCACACATTAAGTAGAAACATGTACACCAAATTTTACTATGCGTATTAATAAATATTCTTTATTTTAAATTTTGCACATTGCGCTTTAACATTACATCCAAACATTTCGCAAGTGGATGTCTACTTTGTAAAACCATATATTCAGCTCATTGTCATTTCTGTACAGAAGTATAAGTACAACATTACTTTTTGCCACTAAGTTGCTTTTTAGTAAGTCTCACAGGAAGAGAAACATTTAATGAAAAGAGATGGCTTAAATCATATGGCAGGCCTGCGCAGCCACACAACTAAAGACACAAGCCTGAAGAAAGAACAAACTAATGAGGTTACCTCCACCGTCTCCCAAAACAAGAAAGAATCACATTGATTTAAGATAAAATTTTGCCATAAGTCACTAAAATTAAAGAGTTTTTTTGAAAGAGAAGGCGCAGTAGTCATCTTGAGTGTTTCATTGAAAGACAGAGCTATTTTATTTATTTAATTTGCTCCAGCCGTTGTCAACCAGCCACTACAAATGGGCCTCTTGTGATCATTTAAGCGGCAGTATTTATTAAATTTCTCCTTCAGATGCTGTCGGTATTGTTCTCTATTGCTGTAGAAAGACTGGTTATTAGCCATAAATGACTGTATTTCATCTTGTGAGATAAAGATTTCCTCATCTGAAGTACATTCAGACTCATCCTGCAAATTAAAGCAGTAGTTAAGACTATGACTTAAATGAAGAATGCAAAATGCTATCCTAATAGAAGACAGCTAAAAACTAAAGCAGGCTAGTTTTTAGTTTTAATTCAGTCACATAAAGGCTTTAAATAGAATGTTTACAGGATAACAAAATGTCATTCTGCCTTGGAAAGTACTAAGTAAGAATAAAATGCAACTCAACTTGATTTAAAACTCGATCTATAATTTGTCCTAGAAGCCTACAAGCAGACTACTAACACACCTTAGCCTTAAAAAGTGATTAATTAGAGATGGTTATAAATAGCTTCCAAATTTTAAATAATCTGACTTTTCTCTGGCTGGTTCTATGTTGAAACATTTATCTCCACAAGTTAGGTAGAATATAACCTTTTTAAAACTTATGAAATATACAGTATCACCAATAAACTTTACAACTATATAAAAAAGAAAAAAGCTAGCATTCTAAAGGATTTGTTTCCCTTGGAATCCTGTGATGACTACAGGAAAGATGCCACCCTTTTCTTTCCTTGCCCCTCCTGCAAATTCCACACGAACTATGCCCTGGGTTGCTTGGAATCAGGTATAATTCATCTAAAGTATAAAGACTGCAAATCAATTATAAAAGATGTCCCAAGTTCAGTTAGGCTTTTATCCTACATGACATGAAGGTTACATGAAGGAAGTAACCCGGAAAATGGACTCTAGTTCAGATTCTATATACTTTCCTGGTCTGGAAGGTTGGCTACCATTAATTAGCACTCAGAAAGGTAGCTTGCTTATAACAATCCCCACCAAGGAGTCAGACTCTTAGACTTGATGCCAACTCTCTGTACCTCTCCCAAATAGGCTCTTCTACCTTTGAGACAAAGGAGGACAAGGAAATGTGCTCCAGAACAGTTACACAGTGGAAGGGCAGGAATGAAGTCACCAAAAAATAATAAAATACTGCTTAAGAGCCTCTTCCCATTCCCAATGCGAAACCCTCAAATACTGTCTCCTCCCACATCTACCCATGAGCAATCAATTATCCACAAAAAGATATCATGGCTTACTTACAAGGAGTTCAACTAAGCTCTTGGCACCTTTTCCAGAATCAGGACCAAACGATGTTTCTGTGGGTTCTGCAAACTGTGGTACGTTTTTCCTATGCTCAAACCAAGCCAGGGGCTGCCCGCCCTTTTCAGAGCTGCAGCAGCTTTCAGGATGTGCATCTTTGGTCTTGTCACGGTGAAACACTGTGTGCACGGTATTTCCTGAGGTCTCTCGAGTACCTGGATCTGTGATACAGCTTCCAAGCTTTTGGATCTGAAACCACAGCAAAAGTATCTCTCAGGTAAAAAGGCAGGTGGTGGTTGTTTAGTTGTCAAGTCGTGTCTGACTCTTTGCAACCCCATGGACTGCAGCGCGCCAGGCTCCTCTGTCCATGGGATTTCTTAGACAAGAATACTGGAGTGGGCTGCCATTTCCTTCTCCAGGGGAATCTTCCTAATCCAGGGATCGAACCCGAGTCTCCTGCCTAACAGGCAGGTTCTTTACCACTGAGCCAGGGAAGCCCCAAAAGGCAGAGCATAATAGCAATGACTCTTTTTTAAAGAAAAAATAAATGCCCTGAGAGTATGTTAAGATTTCACCAGGAATACAGAACAGCAGCAACAGCTGGCAGTTTCTAGGCATTTACTACACAGCGAACACTACACTTCCCAGGTGGCTCAGTGGTAGAGAATCCGCCTGCCAACACAAGAAACACAAGAGATAAGGGTTCAATCCTCCAGTCGGGAAGAGCCCCTAGAGGAGAAAATGGCAACCCACTCCAGTACTCTTGCTTGGGAAATTCCATTAACAGAGGAGCCTGGTGGGCTACAGTCCAGGGCGGGTCACAAAGTCAGACACAACTGAGCACGCACACACAAACACTATGCTAACCCATCAATATAATCTCATTTAATCTTCACAGAATCTGATCTGACAGGGACTATTATCCCCATTTTACAGCAGGGAAAACAGATCAAGCAAACTGCTCAAGATCACAGAGCTAACATTAAAAACTACTGTGAAAAAAGGAATTGGATTTATGTCGCACACTGTTGGACTGTTGGACAAACAACCACACATCAGACACACATGCCTATAAAAATCACAGGATGAGCAACCAACGGAACTGCATAGGTATTCATTCTAAAAACAAAAAAGCCTAGAGACTAAGGTGTGTAGCGACTAAGCCACTCCAAGGAAAAGAGCAAAGGTTTAAGAATGACATTTTATGACACTTACATGTTCATCACATTTCAACATCTTGCTTTTCTTTTTCTTCTTTTTATTTTTTCCTTTGGTGCTGTTCTCTTCTGAATTTGCCCAACATTCAACACAACTATCACCATCATCCTCTTTGTCTTCACAGTGATGAACACAGGAGTCATCACCTGAAGAAATCAGTAATTTTTTATTTATGTGCTTAACTCAGCCATGTAGCAGAAATAATTGGGAAGCTTAATCTGAACCTACCATGTTCGTCATGATTACAAATGCCTTCAGTGCAGGCGACGTCTGAACCCTCCCGAGAGCCTGTTTCACTCCCTTCCATGCTAGATGAATATCCACAATCACTACCATTACAGTGTGGCGATAAGCCTGAGAACAAATCGAGTGAGTTACTATTAACATGCCAATAAATATATTGAGACAAAGGATAACCCAAATGGGGACTACTTAAAAATTTCAAAACCAATGGCTTACTGAAAGTAAAAAGTACATTAAATAATGAAAATGTGACTGGAGACTTACGGTTTTTTATTTCATTATTGTTTAACAAATCAAATACCCTAAGTGTTTGACTAAATTATATGATATTCTTGGGTCTATAAAGCACTTCCTAACCTTTAGGTTACAGGCTCTCTAAAAGCTCTTGTATTTAAAAGAAAGAAAGAATAAACTTAAGAGTTAATATTTTTTAAACTGTTTACTTACCTTTCTTTATTTTAGGGGACCCCAAAAGATTGCCACTGGTAGGACAGGTACAGGATGTGTTTTCATTGGTAACAATTACTTCTACACAACTATTACCATCTTCAGTGCTGCCACAGGCTTTGCAGCTGTTTTCTATGAAGTCTGTTTCCTTTAAGGATTAATATTAAGAGATGGTAAAAATCTTTACCTCCATATGGCTATATTTTAATTTCCTCAACATTAACTAATTAGATAAAAATTAAAGAAAAAAAAAAACTATTCTCATGAAGATCATTAATTCATTTAAAAACTAGGAATCAACTAGAACCAAGTCAAGACCTTAATGGTATCAGGAAAGTCTAGGACAACTGTTCTCAAAAGTGTGGTCTGCTGGCTCCAGGGGTTCCCTAGGTCAAAACCACTTTCATCCTAACACTAAGATGTGATTTGCCTTTTTCATTGTCTTGACACTTACGCTGATGGTATAAAAGCAGTGGTGGGAAAAGCTGCTGGTACTTTAGCACAAACCAAGACAGAAGCAACCCAAGTGTGTACCAACAGTCACTGTACTCTTCACTTGTCAAGCATTCTCAGTGGAAATAAACAGAGATAAAAGGATATTTCACTTATAAATGTCTTTGACGCATGCAGCACTAAAAATATTAATTTTATTAAATACCAACTCATGAAGTAGAGGTCTTTTTATTAGTCTGTGAGAAATGAGAAGAATGCTTAAAGCATTTTTGATGAATACCAATGTATGACTGTCTCAAGAAGTGCCTGTGCAACAGTTTGAGTTGCAAGCTAAACTAGCTAGAACACCAATTTCACTTGAAAGAGAGGGTAAGAGACAAACTATGGTTATTCAGACTTGAATATTTAAAAGACATTTTCTCAAAAATAAATGAAGTCAGTCCAGCTCTTAAAAGAAAAAAACAGACAGTATTTGTTGTCACTGATAAAATTTAAACTTTCAAACTATAATTAGAATTTTGAAAACTTGTATATACAAGCACAATGAGATTGAAGCTTAAGACCTTTCTAATGGGAAGAACAGTGGTTTTAACATTGTTGTCTGATACTATGTAATGAAATGTCAGCATCTGGGGAGATGTGCCTACCTCAGTGAACCATTATGTTTTCAAATGACCAGTGCATGATGTTACAGAATCATGCATGAATAAAATCTGTTCAAACTGCTGATGGATTTTAAAAGTATGAAAGGTCACTTTAAGGTGTCAGGTTCCACACTATAAAAAATCTTACCACCTGTCAAGTTATAATGCCAAAGAAGAATATCCACAACTATCTAAAAAGGAATATTCCTCTCCCCTTTTCCTACCATATATGAGTGAAGTAAGACTTTATTCACATGCTTTGACCAAGCAACATATGCAAACAGACTGAATGCAGAAACAGATAAAGAGAATCTATCTGATTCCTTTTAAGCCAAATATTAAAGAGATTTGTAAAAATATAAAGTAAAGCCACCCTTCTCAAATTTTCCTAGAAAGCAGTTCTTTTTCAAAATATGTTATTCATGTTAACATTAAATAGGCTTATTATTTTTAAAAGAATTAACAAATAACTTTAAATTTCTCCACTTTAATTTCTAATACAATAAATGCTGATAAGTATAATTCACATAAACAAAAGCTCACTAGGCACCCTAATTTTTAAGAATGAAAAGAGATCCTGAGACCAAAAGTTGAGAACTGCTCTAGGTCATGCATGGAGATAACTTTTCACATTTGGGCTTTGATCTAACAGAATACTAAGGTCAGGTAGTAAGATACTACTAATTATTGAACATTGTCTTTATAAAACAAATGACATTAAAGAGGTTGTTATACAGACTACAGTAAGAAAAAAAGCCAACGTACAAGCCAGAGGAACCCATGTTCTGAGAAAGCACAGTGAAAGTGCTGAAATCTAGAAAAAAAGCCATATATTGTCAAGTCAATATTAAGGAGTACTACCTTCTCTTGGCTTACTTCCTTTTCATCTGCTGTTTGTAAGGGAGTAGGGATATCACATACACATTTGTTTTTTCGTCTATTCTTCCGTTTCTGGCGCTTCTTTTCTTGCTTGAGTTCTCTTACTCGTTCCTCTTCTGAAAATTCTTCACAAAGTTGTTCCAATCGACTAATACCCTGTACTTTTTCCACAGTCATCTATTATAAAAAACAAAGCTGAGACTGAATACTGGCTCAAACTTCCCTTTATTCTCCAAGGAAATTCTCACTTGTTAATTTTAAATGATATCACACACACAGAAACTGGCATTTCATGCTGTAATTTTGTCCAGCAGTCCCCAAAAAGAATTTTAAATTTTAATACCTTAAATGACGACAGTCTTAAAATATCAGGAAATGAATGTACAACTAACTCCAATGGGAAAGGGAGACTTACACATACTCCAGTTTGAATCCAGAAATATTCTAGTTTTAAATTTCAGAATTTTAACACAACAAAGTAAACATTCATCCTATTTCTTCATACAATGAGAACACGATTTAACCTGATTAAATGATCTAGTTTCTGAAGACACAAATATACAAAGAGAAAGGAATAAGAAATCTTTTCGGCAAAAACAAACACACATCTCCTCAGACTCCCCAGAACAATGTTTAAAGTCCAAGGATAGGCTTTTGAAAAAGAGTTTATAGTTCACATACCATTCTCAAAAGGGACAGGTGACCAGTTAAACAGTTATGACCCTGCCCTAGACTATAACAGAATATTCACTAGCTAAAAATTTATATTCTACAGAGCATAACTGAAAAAAGATATTACTAAATCACAACACAAAACCCAATACCAGCATTATAAAGAGCCTTCAGTGTGCTTCTAAAAAGTAGCTCTCATATCATGGCATTCAGACAGCATTTACTTCATATTACTGGAAAGAAGCAGGCAAACTGGGACTCATTAAATGTTTCTAATTTTGATGCGTATTTTTGGGCTGCTTTTAACTTGCCAATAGCTATGTTTCATAGCAGCTTCTCATTAAATAATCGTCAATTTCAGTTCTCTACTCTGAAAATGTCTAAAAAAATCAAGGCTGGCAGTGTGACAGGTTTAAAAAACAAAGAAAAATCCACAAACTTGTTCTAAATTCCAGTTCTCCAGCCAACTCCTCTCCTAACCCTCCAGAGCCATGACCAGTGGATCACAGCTCTCTAAGGCAAGGTGAGAGCAGCAATTAACATTAAGATTCAGTCCACAGTTCACAACTCCCGTGGTGGTCCAGTGGATAAGAATCGGCCTGCGAACGCAGCGGACATGGGTTTGATCCCTGGTCTGGGAAGATTCCACATGCGGCAGGGCAGATAAGCCCATGCACCACCACCACTGAGCCCGCACCCTCGAGACCCAGAGACCCAACTGCTGACCTGCAGGCTGCAACCACTGAAGCCCACGCACCTAGAGCCTGTGCTGTGCGACAAGAGAAGCTACCACAGTGAGAAGGCCACAAGAAAAAAGCCCTCATGTAGCAAAGAGACCCAGTACAATCAAGAAATAAATAAAAAAAAAAAAAAAAAAAGATTCCATCTAATAACTAAGCAGTCCAGACACTGAAGCAGTCCACTGTTCTTACCTCAAAACTCTTGCGTAAAGCATCAACACCAAGATAGAAAAGCATCTGCCATGTCTGCTCTTCTGCCCGCAGTTTTTGCCAGATTCGATGCAGTCTTTCATAAAGATGAATTCCCAAGCAGGTCAGAACTTCTTCTTGAGCTATATCTATTGTCTTAGCATGCCTTTCTCTTCTCCTGTAAAGAAGAATAAATCACACATGTTTCCTACAACTCTTAAGCTGAAACAGTAAGAGATTGATAACACCTCTCTGCAGGTTCAGGTTTTAAACATAATCTGCATATCTAGTAAACAAACTAATAACAAGACATTTATACATTCAAACTCAACATATATATAAATACACAAGCACACATGTATATTACCAATGCAAAATACACATGCAAGTAGAACTTAGTCCTAATACTGCTAAAAAGAAGGTAATTCAGGAACTGGCCCTAAAGAAATGTTTTTGGGGGCACAAAGACGTCACATATTTAAGTGTCTAGCTCATAGCAGGCATGACAGTTCACCTTCCAATTATACCAAATGCCTACTTGGTTTTTGTTCTTTTTGATGGGGAATGGAGAAAGACAATGCCAAAGTGATTCAATCCCGGGCAAAAGCCCTCTAGGCTAGTCTTCACTAGAAATGATCACCAACTTCAGTGACAGAAGTGGTGTTTGTATTCTAAATGCCTAGCAGAAAACAGGCACTCAAATGACAGCTAATACACAAAACAGAGGGGGAGTGGGTTCAATGTATTCTGTGAACAATTTTTCCTGACTTTTACAACAAAGCCAGAGATAAAATTTTAGGTTCCTCTGTAATTTAATAATAACATCCACAGTTCATGAATTACATTCAGTAAAGTATTTGTTAAACCCCTGTTGCAAAGATCTTGTTTCCTATGCAAAAACCATCATTATAAACAAAATTTAAACATGGAAATGCATGGATGGAGGGGAGGAAAAAATCCCTTCTAATCATTTTCAAGTGAAAATGATAAGCTATAATAATAAAAGCCAAAAAAAGCCGGAATTCCTACTTCAAGCAACAATAAGCAGACAATGGATCAATACTTTCTCCCTTTTTTTACTCAACTAAATGCATATTTAAAAAAAAGCAAAATCTGTACAGGCACACTTTAATTTACACACATATGTACTGAGGCAGAAGGATAAAATGAAGCAAAGCGCTAGATAGCCCATTCTAGCAAATTACATACTCATACCCTCCTGCGAACTCTGGCTCAGCACGACCCAGAAGATGTGCAATGAAGTCTGTCTCACAGCAAACATGAATGTGTCGCTCGTGTGGACAGCACCGCAAGCCTTCATAAAGTGCAGCACAGTAGCCCTTCTCTTTGCTGCAATCAAGTTCACCAATAAGGATATTATAGGCTCGCAGGACTTTATTTTTGCAATCAGTACAAAACCTGTTGAAAAGAAAAATTTCAAAATTAAGAACTGGCTGTGTAATTATTTCATGAGGTATTTAACAGTTTACTAGACAATGACACTCCCCTCCCATATTGAGTATTAAAAAAAGCCTCCACACACTGAAGTCATACACATATAAGGTAAATACACATTTAGGGATTACACAGCTATAGCTAGTTCTCCACTTGCAAATGATTTTTAAACTAGAGAAACACATGGGCCTAAAAGAATGAAGCAGATAAATATCTGTTAGTTCATAAAATACATGCCCAGAAGATATTAGTTGCCAAGGACTATGTATCGTCACTTCACGAGCTATCTGTGCAGGTCAGAAATAGAACAACAGAGGCTACCAACCAATGACTCTAGGATCCCTCTCCTTTCAGTCTCTGAAAATAGTTGGTATCTTCAACCAGTAAAGTGTTAGTTGCTCAGTCGTGCCCGACTCTTTGTTACCCCATGGACTGCAGCCCACCAGGCTCCTCGGTCCATGAGATTTTCCAGGCAAGGATATTGGAGTGGGTTGCCATTTCCTTCTCCAGGGGATCTTCCTAACTCAGGGATTGAACCCGGGTCTCCTGCACTGCAGGCAGATTCTTTACTGACTGAGCTACAAGGGAAGCCCTTCAACCAGTAAACCTTGATTCAAATGTTGACATTTTAATAAATACATCACCAACTAAGTATTAATATGTAGGGTGGGGAGGGCAAGAAGAACAGGAAAGTGGTACATGTATTTTTAGTTTACTGGTAATTTCCTAAATGTCAAATTCTTTCTTCCACACACACAAAAAAGTATGTTTCTCAACACACACATAAATAATACATACAACATATATGTAGAAATGTGGTTTCAACTTAAGTGTACTGAGAGAGTTGGACTGTGAAGAAGGCTGAGTGCCGAAGAATTAATGCTTTTGAATTGTGGTGTTGGAGAAGACTCTTGAGAGTCCCTTGGACTGCAAGGAGATCCAACCAGTCCATTCTGAAGGAGATCAGCCCTGGGATTTCTTTGGAAGGAATGATGCTAAAGCTGAAACTCCACTACTTTGGCCACCTCATGCGAAGAGTTGACTCATTGGAAAAGACTCTGATGCTGGGAGGGATTGGGGGCAGGAGGAGAAGGGGACGACAGAGGATGAGATGGCTGGATGCCATCACTGACTCGATGGACATGAGTCTGAGTGAACTCCGGTAGCTGGTGATGGACAGGGAGGCCTGGCGTGCTGTGATTCATGGGGTTGCAAAGAGTCAGACACGACTGAGCGACTGAACTGAACTAAATGCGGTAAAAGTGTAGAAGAGCATGTGAAGTAGAAGGATAACAATATTTTCTTCTAGAAACCAAACATCATTCAATCAGAGAAGAAAAAATAAGAGTCTGGTCTATTTTTGAATTCCTAAAATAAGGAAGAATTCGGTCAGGCTCACAATATTAGTAATTGGCTCTCTGAGAAGATTGGCTGTGATGGAATGAGGAAATTTTGCTCTCTATGATTTAAATTTATCTATCCAGGTGAGCTTATCTACTCCCACAGCGGTTCCCGTCAACATATCAACTCCACAGCTCCACTCAAGGCTCTGTCCTTGCCTGAAGGCCAGACCCATGCTGAAAAATGCGGGACAACATAGATGTCCAAAACCAAGGGCAACACAGTCCCCTTCCTATGTTACCTTCCATAGGTGTGAAGAAATCACCATTTACACAGTCACCCAGGATGGAACCTCAGGTAATTCCAACTCCTTAGTTAATTGCAACTCCTGCTTTTAGGGGTGGAGCCAATTGGTATCAACTCTTTCTTACACTGAGGAAGGTTACTTCTTTTCAACTCCCTCTGCCCTGTTTTAAATTGCCTAGTCAATTAAAAAAAAAAAAAGCTTCCTAATACATTTCCCTGCTTCCACTCTTACTAGCTCTAATGCAGCTCTCATACCAAAATAATTTTTTAAAACATCTCATTACCTCACTCTCAGCTTAAAAACCTCCCCACCATCTACAAATAAAGTTCAAACTTGTTAAGGCCTCCGGTGCTTTCTTCTCTTACCCAACCTACTATTTCCAGACTTTTTCCCAAGATCCGCTCTCCCTTCATGGTCCCTCTACACTGCCCTGCCCCCGTACATATACAATATATACAAATGGACTACTTCCGTTTTTCTTTAATTGAAGTATAGCTGATGTATGATGTTGTGTTAGTTTCTGGTGTATACCACAGTGATTCAGATACACACACAGACACACACACAGGTTCTTTCCCATAGTCTTTTCCATAATGGTTTATTACAGAATATTGAATATAGTTCCTGTGCTATATATACAGTAGGATCTTGTTGTTTATCTATTTTATACATAGCAATGTGTGTACCTGCTAATCCCAAACTCCTAATTTATCCCTCCCCTGTTTTCTTCCCCCTCTGGAAACCGTAAGCTGGTTTTCTATGTCTGTGAGTCCGTTTCTGTTTTGTAAGTAAGTTGATTTGTATCATATTTTAGATTCCACATATAAGTGATATCATATGGAATTTGCCTTTGTGATTTACTTCACTTAATGTGATAATCTCTGGGGTTTCCCAGGTGGCTCTGTGGTGAAGAATCCACCTGCTAATGCAGGAGACACAAGAGATGCAGGTTTGATCACCAAGTCGGGAAGATCCCGTGGAGGAGGAAAATGGTAACCCACTTCAGTATTTTGGCCTAGAAAATTCCATGGACAGAGGAGCCTGGCCACAGAGTCAGACAAAACTGAGCAACTAAGCACAGAACATGATCATCTCCAGGTCCATCCATGCTGCTACAAATGGCATTATTTTGGTCCTTCTTCTGGCTGAGCAGTACTCCACTGTGTGCATGCATGGGCACACGCATCATCTCCCTAATCCACTCACCTGTCAATGAACATTTAGGTCGCTTCCATGGACAATGGATTACTTTGTACATAACTGATGCGTCCCTACTACAAAGTCTTTTTTTGCTTCTGCTTCCTCCCCACTCCCCTCCACATCCATCTCCATTTGCCTAAATCATATCCATCCTTAAAAAAGCATCTTGCAATTTCCATAACTAAAATTCAACCTTCCTGTATTCCCATTATCTCTGACTTACACTTATCATTATAGCATTTACCCTTACAATGTCATACAATTATTTTGTTATGCACATCTTTTTGACCCAATAGCAGATAACTCTGTTTCTTGAAATGAATATTTGTTAAAACAGAAGCTCTAAGCCCACTTTGTAAACAGATGCAATCATGTTGGCAAGTAAAGTTAAATCACTGTTTCACTAACAGTTAAAAAAGAGACACAGAAATATACAAAAATTAATTCAAAATGTGTTAAAGACCTAAATATTAAGACCTGAAACTGTAAAACTGTTAGAGAACATGTAACAATGGAATAGGTGATGACTTCTCGCATATGGAATCAAAAGCACAAGGAACAAAATAAAAAGACAAATGAGACTGCATCAAACCTAAAAACTTCTGTGCAGTAAAGGAAACAACAGAGTGAAGGCCAACCTATGGAACAGAGAAAGTATTTACAGACCACACACTGGACAAGGGGTTAATGTACAGAATAAGGCACTCTCACAATTCAATAACAGACAAAAAAAAAGTAGGATTAAAAAGTGGACAAAGGACATGAACAGACACTTCAAAGAGAGGCTAGTAAGTACATGATAAAATGCTCAACATCACTAATCATCAGGGAGATGCTAATCAAAACCACATGAGATCACCTCAAGCCCACTGTATGTCCACTATCAAAAATTAGAAAAGAGAGACTTCCCTGGTGGCTCGGCAGCTAAGACTGCACTCCCAATGCAGGGAGCCCAGGTTCAATCCCTGTCTGGGAACCAGATTTCACACACCACAACTAGAGTTCACAGGCTCCAACTAAAGAGCCCTAATGCCGCAATGAAGACTGAAGACCCCAAGTGCATCAACTAAGACCCAGCACAACCAAATATATATATATATTTTTTTTTTTTTTTAATTAGAAAATAACAAGTGTTGTCAAGGATCTGGAAATACTGGAAACCTTCCTTGCACACTGTTGACAAGATTATAAAGTGGCTGCCAGCATGGCAAATAGTATAGCATTTCCTTAAAAAATTAAGAATAGAATTACCATATAATCCAGCAATCCCAATTCTGGGAACACATACAAAAGAATTAAAAACGGAATCTCCAAGAGCTTTTGGCACACATCCATGTTCACTACAGCATTTTTCACAAAAGCCAATATGTGAGAACAACCTAAATGTCCACTGATAGATGGACACAGTGTATACATACAATGGGACATTATTCATCCTTAAAAAGAGATAATTCTGTCATGTGTTAAAACATGGGTAAACCTTGAGGACATTATGCTAAGTGAAACAAGCTAAACACAAAAGACAAATATGGCATGATTCCACCTATATGAGTTATATGAAGTAACTGAACTCAAACAGAAAACAGAACGGTGGCTGGCAGGAGGTGCAGGGAGACGGAAACGAGGAGTTTTTAGTCAATAGGTGGGTTTAGCTTCAGTCACACAAGATGAAAAAGTTCTAGAGATCCAGTGCACAATAGCTAGTAAATAGTTGACAGTACTGTGCTATACACTTAAAAACTGTTAAGAAGTAAACGCATGTTATGTATTTTTTATCACAATTTTTAAAAAGTCTTCCCCTTGGTGGGAGAAATGGTCTTAGACACAGAAATAAAATTACTTCCACATTTTGAGGCTATAAATGGTAAGTCTACATTTTTTTAGTAAATAAATGGTTAAATATCATATAGTACCAATAATAAAGCTTGAAATATTTTCCCTATATCTTACTGCTTTAAATCATCAGTTTAATATGTTTGACTGTACATGATCGTTAAGTAGCATAAACATAAGCAAACAGTCATTTAAAATTTTATACAGAAGCTGTAAGAATGAAAGTGATTTTTCCTGTTTTCAAAAGTAACCTTGCACACAAATTAAAAAAAAAAAGTTTCTTAAGACAGAGGTTTCAGAGTTTCTAACACCTAATTTCTAATAATGCACTATTATAATTTAAATAGTGTTATAAAATCTTTAGTATACACTGCTCAGAAAAATCTATTAAATAAAAATAGATGTGCCAAGAACATCCACTATTCAGACCTTTAGAAATCATTTTCAACTGACTGTACCTCAAAAACTCAAACTGTACCTAAAATAAGAACTAGTTACACAGGAATAACAAGGACTTGCAAATCTGGCAGACGCATATTCCCTGATGTGCTTACTGTGTGCCAGATACTGTTCTAAGTAAGTCTTGTTATGTATCATCAATCCTAACAAATTTAATCTTATAATAAGTTCTATAGGAATACTATTTTTTCTTAAAACAGAAAAACACGGAAGCACAGAAAAGTAATCTGTACAAAGTTATAATCAGTAGAACCCAGATTCACTGCAATCTTCCTTAACTGCTCCTAATTGTACTTCTTCCCCTGAATCCTTAATATATTTATAAAACGGACTCCACCTTTCCTATAAAATACTGCCCCCCAAACACAGGAAATATCTACAACCAATATAGGAAATTTCAAAATGTTAGCTCTAGTAACTACTAATTTATCACCCAAAAAAGCTCTTTTGGATGGGCCAATTCATACTGAATACAAGGAAATATATATTGAAAAAGAAAGGTATCTATGACGGACCTATACATTCATTTGTTTTACATTTACTTCCCAAACTCCAAATAACTGACATTCTCTATTCTTTTCGGTACAATCAACCAATAAGGCAAAAAACAAGAAAGTTGTAATTGAAAAAAGAAAAACACTTAATAAACTTAGTATGCAGATTAAGTCATTAGCTCATTGCCATATGAACACCAACCTTGATAATGCCAGTTTTTATAATTTACGTGTGTTTTCTAGAAGCGTCCCCAAAGTAATTGTGTATATCTGTCCCAAAGACATAAGACACATAACCACAAACCCAACACGTGACAAACAGCACAACGCCACCTCTAGATGCCTCCTTTATGGGTTTCCTTTCCTACTGTACTCTCCCTCCCTATGAATTTGCAAATGTTAATGACACTTGGAAAATTCTTTGTAAAGTAGTATTCTAAAAAGAAAAATCTGAAGTTACTTTT
The DNA here is from genome assembly GCF_032452875.1 of Bos javanicus. Classification (NCBI taxonomy): domain Eukaryota; kingdom Metazoa; phylum Chordata; class Mammalia; order Artiodactyla; family Bovidae; genus Bos; species Bos javanicus. The sequence continues at coordinate 14,239,705 of NC_083886.1, read as the reverse complement.
ATAATACACGAAGCACATGATTTCCAACTCTATTTTTAGCTCTTGACAAAGAAAAAATAATTGAAAATATTACTAAGTAAAAGCTGCTATTTTAACTTTAATTTTGAAAATGATACCATGAAACACGTCCATCAAAAACAAGGAATACAAGAATTTCCACAGTGATTAAGTACACTTTATTCAATTCACAGTCACTCTGTGTTCCTTGAAAGGCTGGCCTGGAACCAACAGGTAAAACACAAGAAGGTCAACACTGAGCATCGTGCCATAAAGGAACTTCCTGCCCTAGCACTAAGCTCCGCCTGGTGGCAGGTATTAACGGGAGGGCTAGAGTACTATGGCACCCCACTCCAGTACTCCAGCCTGGAAAATCCCATGGACGGAGGAGCCTGGTAGACTGCAGTCCACGGGGTCGCTAAGAGTCGGACACGACTGAAGGGACTTAGCAGCAGCAGCAGAGTACTATTACAGGAAGAAGGTGACTGACACCTAAAGCATCTTCCCACTACATCATCATGACCTTTGGACTTACCTGTGTTTTCGCAGATACGTTTCTAGCGTTTCTAAAAGACAACTAGAGTCAATTAAAACTACTTCATCCCTGCATTCTTGGGACATGAGTTCCCATACATCCATCCAACAACCTCTGCAGAAAGAAACAAATCTTAGTGAGATGGAGGCATATATAATGGAAAAACATTTTAAAAAGCGGAGTAAAGGAGTGCTTGATTTTACCTGGCTGTTCCCTGGAAAGGTCCATAATGGAAAATGATCCTACACTTGCTGTCCTTCCTGTGGTCTTCACTACTCCTCTTATCTGTACTTAACTTCTCTGAACTGACACTGCTACTGCTCCCTTCACTGTAGTACAGTACAGTACAAAGCTTAGTGACACTGAGATGATCTGAAGGAATAATTTCTATAGTCTAAATTAAGATCATGAACTCTTTAATACATTAAGATATATTAGTAGGGTAAGTTTGCAAATTTGTATATAATTACATATTTACTTTAACCATATTAAAATGTTATTTATACAGGAGCTCATATCTTTACACAAAAACGTGTGCTCAACTATTACGTTTACTTGATAATAATTTAACATTTACATTTATCAAGATAGTAACTGTTTAATATAGTAAGCATTTTATGAGCATATCTACTTGAAATGTTAAAGTCAAAAGGGCTGAAAAAATTGCAAAATATTTTCACTTCTATACATGGATCAACTTTCCACAAATTGAAAATGCTAACAAGTGTTGATCTACTTAATGTGCTTTTATAGCTAGCCCATGGCAACAAAATTCTTATCTACCTTCATATTTACAAGTAGCTGGGAAAGTCACAAATTAATCTAATTAAATAAAATTTTACATTTTTGAAAATAAAGATAGCATACTAAGATGAACACTTAACACAGCCTAAATTAGTAGTACTACACAAATAATTTTTTAAAAACTTACTAAAAACTTCCCAGACTCTCCCTCCCCCACAGGTTTCAATGTGGCGCTGGTCACGCATTTTGCTTTGTTGCAGATGTGCATTCCAAGAGAAATGTGTTTCTATTTTCCATTCAATGATAGTCTTCTTGATTTTTCATGATTCTGAACAACTGGCTCCTGCCTGTTCTTCTGCAGGTCTCACTAGTCCTAGAAATTCATTACCTGGGATGCTTGAGATGGAAACACTTCTGAATCTTTACTTAACCTACTTTCTATAGCTAAATAGGTATTTCTCAACCCCCTGCCCACCATATAAGATCAGACATACAATTCAGCTCCCTAGTCTCATCTCACAAGGGCTTAAGAAAGGGTGAATGGTTCTTATTTTTGAAGCAAACACCTCAACTCCTGCTCTGCCTTGCATGTTACATCCTTCTACTCTAATCTCCCAAATTTCAAATTTTCTAATTATGCTTCAGTGATCCACATAACTCTCAAATTCTCAGTTTTGATGAAAAGGGCTGGGGAATGACTATTATACCATCAGAATGTGAAAGCATTATTCTAAAACAACTTGAAATTCTATAACTCAAATCAAGATTTTATCCATAATCTCTCCAAACCAAATGTCTTTATACTTCTTCTTCCTGTCAAGATCAAGCTTTCTGAAAAAGGGAGTCTTTTCACTTCTTTGTTCTACTTCCATACTTTCCACTGACAGCTTAGTCCATTAAGACCCTGCAATGCATGCATTTTTCTACACATTCTGATCTGGATTCTGATGCATTCAACCACAGATCCGCTCATCAAGATCACCAATTATCTTGGTGTTGCTATATCCAATGGACTCTGAGGTCCTTGATAACTCAGCAACCTTCAACACAGCTGTCCAACTCCCTGCCCCCCAAAACACTCTTTTCCCGTGGTTTCCTCCTGCCTCTCCAGCCACTCTCTCAAGTTTCTTTAGACTTATTCTTTCTTACCATTAAACTGAAGTCCTCAGCATTCCTTTCTGTTACCCTACTCTTCCTGTAGGTGATCTTATACGGCTGACCACTGAATAACACGAGGCTGACTTGCGCAGGTCAACTTACACGTGGATTTTTTTCAATAGTAAATACCACCGCACTACACAATCTGCAGTTACTGAATATGAGGACATGAAGGAACCATGTATAATATATGAAGTTGCCAACTAGCAGTTACACTCAAATTTTCCACTGTGTGGAGGATCTGTGCTCCTAACCCCTGTGCTGTTCAAGAGTCAGCGGTACACCACCCATCAGCTACAGGCCTACAACCTGGGCCTAGACCTTTCTTTCAGACCACACACTTACTCCCAGACAATAACCTAGGTTTGCTTGTATGAATATGAGAATACTCTAAGAAAGACTGAACTGGACTGTTACTATTGGTTAGGCTAAAACCTAATTAACTGTATTATACCTTCCCCTGAAGAAAATGAAAGGGGGGAACAACAGTGGAAAAATACAAAAAGTCATAGTAGCACAGAATGGCGGTGACCATCCGAAGTGGAGGAGGAGAAGTCTTGGCTAAGCAGACTATACTCTGACCAGCTATCCACATGGCACGGGGAATAACTGAAACTACCTTAGGAGGTGTTGCTTAAGATCAACTAACTCCACTCACACTGATTGCATAATTCGGCAAACAATCTTCCAAAACATCTGGCTTCCTATGTGGTGGGGCTAGAGCTGACATTGGATGTGAAGCCTGTGGAGGTTATGTTTTTTATTTCTAAGCTAAAACATAGGCAGACACAGCTATATGTCAATTTAATGAAAGTAATCGATGAAGCAAAGTCAAGAACAAGAGAGCAATGGAATCCAGAGCAAAAATGGAACGACTGGTCTTTGTAGGAAGGTAGCAATGGGCACAGATGTTTACCATGTGGGGTAGCTCTTGCTTTTCAGTTCCTCAGTGACAAACATTCATAATCAAGAAACAGAAGGCAGGCTTTGTATTGTATCAGACTATTCTGTGGTTTTAGTCAACAGGTTATTCAGATAAAGGTTACTGTCCAATGAAAATCAGACTAAATTCTGCACTCAGAGAGTCAGGAATTCTTTAAAGATACTGGTAAATCAGGTATGTGAAATAATTATCCTTAGATAACCATTTGAGGTTGTACAGAGCTTTACTGCGTTTAGAGTTCTCACATTTACAAATCATGTGTGATTCTTATGTAAATCTTGATTCTAACAAATCAATGTAAGAAGACACTTTCAGAGAGAGTCGGTGAAACGTGAATATCAACTGGGTATTATATTATTGTAGTTAAGTTTTTGTTAGGTGTTATAATGGCACTGTCATGAAAGAAAATGTCACTGTATTTAGAGATGAATGTAGTAGTAAAATAACATGATGTCTGGAATTTGCTTTAAAATACTTCAGCAAAGGAAAAGGCAAACAAATGAAATAAATGTGGCAAATCCTGGTAACAAGTGAGTCTGGGTAAAGGTATTTGGGGGCAACAGGGTCCTTGTATAGTCTCTCTACTTTTCTATGTGTTTGACAGTCTTCATGATGAAAGTTTAAAAAAATTTTTTTGTTCCTGAGTATGGGGGCAAAAAAGAGATTAACATACCACCACCTGGTCATCCAGATCTTTTTACCAGGGAGGAAAATGTCAACAATACTAACGAGATGTTCAAAAAACTAACTTCTAAAATTAATTCAGGAGCACAGTTTTATATCATCCCATTCTCCCCAAAAGTTACTTCTTAGAAACTCCCTTCAAATTCCATGACTTCTCCTTACCACCCACCCCCAACCCCAAGCAATTTTCAAGGGGAAACTTGACACTGAGCTGGGAGAAGGGGGCAGCCTTGGGCACTGTAGCATCTAACCAAGAAGAAAACTGCAAATTAGTTACATAAATTCACATTGCTTTAACTAACTCAAGGGTTTTTTGGTAAATCCTTGATAAATTATTAGGGAGACCTAAAGACAAGAAAGACAAGAAAAATAATTTATACAACTATTAGGTTAAAAAATGACACCACTACTTTGAAAAAATTAATATTGGCTACATAAATTAACCAAAGATCTCAACCTCCTTTCCCTGAAACACATTTAATACAAGGGAAAAAAATTTTTAGAAGTCAAACTTATACTGAGACCCTATATAGACCCAATGCAAAAAGAACTAGGAGACATATTTATTTTGACCAATTATATGGTGTTCTATTTTACAGTGTAAACAATTAATGAAATAAAACTAGCATTGTTTCTTCTCTTTTTACCAAATAGGATCAACATTTATAATCTTAACACTAACAAAGTATCTTGATAATCAATTTTACTTACCCCAAAGGTTTTGGTTTGTGCGTGTCTAAGGAGTGCAACTGACATCTCTTGTTCTTTTTACTTTTTGGAATAGCATCTATCATGTCATTTAGTTTGGACCTAATAAATAAACAAATAATAAAAAATAAATAAACCATTAAAGGTCTGATTAACATTAATTTTTCTTGAGAATTTTCAAAATCTTTATGCTCTTTAATGAGAAGTATATTTAAAGTATTACAGACGTATCACTTTGAAAAATTCTCTTCAAATGAACTCTAACCCAAGGGTCTATACAATATTCCTATTCCATTCCCAGACTATCAGAATGTTGAAGGAGGCCTGCTCTATTCAACATACTCTTTCCCTTAGTCTACATCCATCTCATTCATCCCTACGTCTGCATTGTATCTAGCAGTGTGCCTGGCACTCCAATATTTTATTACTTATTGCTACCTGACACTCAGCCATACTCCCTTATCCAAACTTACACTATCCTTGACAATTCCCTGGTGGTCCAGTGGTTAGGACTCTGAGCGCTCACTACCAAGAGCCCAGGTTCAATCCCTGCTCAGGGATCTAAAATCCCACAAGCTGTGCAGTATGGCCAAAAAAAAAAAAAAAAAAAGAGGCGGGGGAGGTTAATTAAAAATAAAATAAACAGGGGATTCCCTGGTGGCTCAATGGTAAAGAATCTGAGTGCCAATGCAGGAGACATGGGTTCAATCCCTGTTCTGCCAAGATCCCACATGCCATGGAGCAACTAAGCCCATGAGCCACAACTATTAAGCCTATGCTCTAGAAACCGGGAGCAGCAACTATGAAAGCTCACAAGCCGAAGAGCCCGTGCTCCGTAAGAGAAACCACTGCAATGGGAAGCCCGCGCACCACAACTAGAGAAGAGCCCCACTCTCTGCAACTAGCATAAAGCTCAAGTAGTAACGAAGACCCAGCACAGTCAAAATAAAAATAATTGTTAAAAGTCCTAGCTCATATAGCTAATAAGTTTTTAAAAAATAAATAAACATACATTATCCTTGATGAAGAGCCTTCAACAGAAATTTTATGCAAATATAGAAATACATAATGCTAAACATCCAAACCCTGAATCCAACCAATAAGCATAGGTTGTCAACTCTTAAATATATCCAGAATTAGATCATTTCTCATCACCGCCACTGTTATGACCCTTGTCCAACTTGCCTCTCTAGCTTAGTCAATTCCAACAGTTGGCCTCCCAAATGGTCTCCTTGCCGTCTACCCTTTGCCTTTACATTCTACGTTTCACTTAGCAGCTGGAGTCATCTTTCCAAGACAAAAATCATATTCTTCTATCTCTATTTAGAAATCCTTCAAAGCTTCTTTTCTTAGGCAGAATAAAAATCCATAATCTCTACCACCACCTTCAGACAGCTTCTCTTTTCCTATTCACACCACTTACCCTTTGGTGATCACATTTCACCTTATAGGTGGGTGTGTGGATACATGTGCATGTGTGTATGTGTATATACATATGTATACATACATATACATATGTATGTGTATATATATATGCATATGCTGATGGCACAAATTTATATCCCTAGGCCAGAACTCTCTGAACTCTACTTGCACTCCCAATTGCTACCTCAAATTAATATGCCCATAAGTCAGCTCTGCGAAATTGCTCCTCCTAGGGCTTCCAAGGTGGTCTAGTGATTAAGAATCTGCCTTTCAGTGCAGGGGACTCAGGTTCCATCCCTGGTTGGGGAACTAAAATCCCACATGCCTCGGGGCAACTTAGTCCAGGCACTGCAACTACTGGATCCAGCCATTTCCCATTATCTCTGTGGCCACTATACTGGTCACTGTTCTTTCTTGCATGGACTATTGAACAGCTTGTTTCTCTGCTTTCCACTTACTCGTAACACAGAGGTAAAAGGAAGCATAACTCCAAGGTAGACCACGTACTCCTCTGCTCAAAACCTTCCCAAATCTTCCCGTCTCAGAGTTAAGATAAAAGACCTCAGCATAGCACCACATAATTAGGCCTCTCGGTGCTCCTCTGACCTCATCTTTTATTACTGTTTCCTTCATTCATCTGCCCCCAGTCACAATGGCTTCCTTGCTATTCTTCAAACACGCCGGGGAAACTCCAATCTCTGAACCTTTACCCTGCTGCCCTTTCTCTGCTTCACCCAAATAACTACATGGCTCACTCCCTCACTCTATTCTAGCCTATATGCAATGTCATTTTATTAGAGAGGCCTTCCCTGACCACTCTCCACGTGAGTTCTACCCACTCATTCTCTATCTCCCTTACTGGTTTGTCTTCATAACAACTTTCTTCACAAAGTATATATTTGTTTACTGCCTGTCTCTCCCTCAAGAAAAGAAACTTTACAGTCATTGGCACACAGAAGTTACTTGTGGTAAATCTGAACTTAAGCTTTGCCCCAAAGTTAAAAAAAAGCTACCCACTGTCACTGAGTTTAAAAACTTAAGCAAACCCATTGTTTCCTAATTGATTATACTCACCCATGTACGTAAAACAATGTATAAAGCTTCTTTGCATCAGTCATGCAGCTTCGAGTTACAGACAGGACTCCCTTGGGCCCCACTGTCAGGGGTTCAAGGGCAGGATTTCCAGACTCCACAAGCTGGGAAAAGAGGCGTTCCACACTGCGACGACAACCCACACATGGCACAAGCTGAGAAAGTGCGCTCAAGACTTCACGTGATGTCACCACCATGGCAATACTTAGATCTTGTTGCTTAAGCATACTATGTCGCTGAGAAAAAAGGGAAAGAAAGATAAAGAAGAGTTCATAAGGAAGACATAAAATGACTTTCACTACTCCTTCTGATTCCTTATCCTTGTGCAGTAAGTACAACCCGGGCAGGGCCTGCCATCTACCTGCAACTGAGTCAGAAAGGCAAGATGGGTCAGCCTTACCCATGCTGCACTGAGTTTATTCCACAGCCCTTACACTGCCCTCCCCGGAGCCCAGTTTTAGAATCTCAAGTATGAAAAACTTTGCTTACGGACTTTCCCCGGTGGTCTAATGGCTAAGACCCTGAGCTCCCAGTGCAGGGGGCACAGGTTCAGTCCTGAGCTGGGGAACTAAGATCCCGCATGCTGCACGGCACAGCTAAAATAAACAAACGCTGCTTGGGATGCCAGGGCTGTGCAGTAGGTGACCAGCACAGCCAAAAGAAACCCTGCATCTGGAAATCCAGTGCTTGTTCAATGTGAGTATTAAGAGTAGTACTCTCACTTAAAAAGCTTTAAAAGAAAAAAGAATAAAAACAATGTAGCTTTACTATGTCTCCTTGTCAACCTTTAACAACACACTATGTTTAGCTGCATGAGTCAAGTTAGGATGGTGATCATGTAGGGCAGCAGTTCTCAACCTGGAGGCGTGAGCAGGTGTGTTACGGATCAGTGGGAGAGAACAAGGCCCATCTCACCTATGGAGGAGCCTGCAGTGAGTGAGTCGGAGAAGGTGATGGCACCCCACTCCAGTACTCTTGCCTGGAAAATCCCATGGACGGAGGAGCCTGGTAGGCTGCAGTCCATGGGGTCGCTAAGAGTCGGATACGACTGAGTGACTTCATTTTCACTTTTCATCTTCATGCACTGGAGAAGGCAATGGCAACCCACTCCAGTGTTCTTGCCTGAAAAATCCCATGGACAGCGGAGCCTGGTAGGCTGCCATCTATGGGATCGCACAGAGTCGGACACGACTGAAGCGACTTAGCAGCAGCAGCAGCAGTGAGTAAAATGCTGGTGCATATGAATGTAGGGAAATAGACAAAAACTCCAGGAAGTAACTTCTACTTGGCTGGAGCTATAGTTATACTACAAGTAATGTAGTGTGCTGCTGCTAAGTCACCTCAGTCGTGTCCGACTCTGTGTGACCCCATAGACAGCAGCCCACTAGGCTCCCCTGTCCCTGGGATTCTCCATGCAAGAACACCGGAGTGGGTTGCCATTTCCTTCTCCAATGCATGAAAGTGAAAAGTGAAAGTGAAGTCACTCAGTCGTATCCGACTCTTAGCGACCCCATGGACTGCAGCCTACCAGGCTCCTCCGTCCATGGGATTTTCCAGGCAAGAGTACTGGAGTGGGGTGCCACTGCCTTCTTTGCCAATAATCCAGTTTACCAAAATAAATAAATAAATAAAGGTGAGAAAGGTAACTCCCAAGAAGGATATTATCATATTTACCACTAACCTTTAATTCAGTTTTCTCCAAAAGTTGAAACAATTTTGAAATAAATTAGCCATTTATCTTCCTTTATACTGATCATATATAGTGTATTTACAAAGTATCACACTGTTTAAAAATTAAATAGGACTAGGAGTTTGGAATTAGTAGCCACAAACTATTACATTTTTTTAAAAGTCTTTATTGCATTTGTTACAGTATGGCTTCTGTTGTTTATATTCTGGTTTTTTGGCCATGAGGCATGCAGGATCTCAGCTCCTCATCAGAGACAGAACTCACACCACACCCTTTGTATTAGAAAGTAAAGTCTTAACCACTGGACATCCAGGGAAGTCCCGCAAACTATTACATTTAAAATGCATAAACAACAAGGTCCTACTGTACAGCACAGGGAACTATAGCCAATCTTCTGGGATAAACCACAAAGGAAAAGAATGTAAAGAATGCATACATGTGTACAACTAGTCACTCTGCTGTACAGCAAAAATTAGCATGACATTGTATATCAACTATACTTCCATAAAAAAATAAAATAAAATTTAAAAAAGAATTAAATAAAAATCAGAAAATTCACAATACAAAGTTTTTTTTTTAAACCAAAGAAAACAATTAGAGAAAATAACAAAGTTCTCAAAGAAAAGTTGTCTGTCCTATCTTTTAAAAACAGGGAAATTAAATTTAAAATTAAACCAGTGAAGCTAATGCCTTATGGACATGTAAAATGGTAACACACCAACCACCACCAAATCTTTTGCATCACAGGGATGTAAATGTAACTGGAGCAACAGTAAAAGAAAACAACCACACTGAACCTTACGACCTAGAGAGCCCTAGGTAAGATAAAATGACTGCTCACATCTCTGACTCCTTAAAACACACACATACACGCACATGCTCATGCACACACAAGCCATTTACAACATTAATTTTTAAAACTTACCTGAATGAACTGCTTCAGCTGTGTACCATTATTTTGATGCCCATCAAGATTTAACACATTGTCAGGAAATTCCATCACCATCTTAATATATAAAAGAATATAAATCAATTATTTTGCCTTCTTTGAAAGCATTGATACAGACTATTTTATAATATCCTAGGACAAAAATAGACTCCCCTAAAGCCAGATTTGCTCCCTCCCACCTCCATCAAAAAGTTAAAAAAAAAAAAAAAAATCCAAATTACAGTTTCTAAAGCCAGAAATGGTATAGTCATTAGAAGCAAGGGCACTGAATTCAGGCAGACCTGAATTCAAATGCACTTCTATTATAATTTACAATTTATGTCATAATTCTGGGCAAGTTACTTAACAAGTCTGATTTTCAGCTTCCTTATTTGTAAAATGAGATTAAGCAGTAACTTTTAGTATCTCTTATAGAACGGGTTGTGACTTATATTTAAAACTTATATTTAAAAATGTGTGTTGTAGTAGCTAATGAAAGCACTTAGTAAGTGAAATAACCTGATATCTTACATTAAGAATCCTGACATTTTCAGTTAGTCCTCACAGCTCCAAAATACAGTAAATCTTATCACGTAAATAACTATATAGACATATACGACTATATATGTAATGACTTCACTTCACATATACACACACACACAGATACACACTCAGAATAATACCCAACACATAGCGAATGCTGGCTCTAATCATGAACAGAAAAAAATACACTGAAATATTTATTCAGTTCTCAAAATTCATTGCAGAGGATGAGAGACACATAAAGCTTAAGGCTATTTCGGGATGTCAGACAACGGGAATCACTAATCACCACATTTCACTGATGTGTGACACACTAATTTTAAGGAGTACCTTACGCACCACTAGACACCACTAGGTTATGTACCACTAGGAAAGAACCATTGTAACTGGAAGATGTCACCAAATGAAAGAAGTATCCCAATTTTAGAGATGTTGAATATGAAAAAAGTATGCCTTCAAAACAATGGAATAAAGTAACACATTTATATCTTAACTAAAGCATTGTTAAGTGTATCAAACATACTACGCGAGGACAAACTTCTATTTCCAGGTGACAAGGGCCACAAACTCCTACACGCTCAAAGAGTGAAGTCAAGACCAAGACACCATTTGAGGCAAAAACTAAAAAGCTAAAAAACCCACTCAGCTGAACGGGATCTTAAAAAGACTCCTCCCTTCACCAACCAGCGTCACAAAGATCTGCTTCTTTAACCAAGTGACCCCTCTTTCCCTCCACATCAGAAATGAGAACCTAAACACATGCTTGTTCTAACAGTAAACAGAGGACGAAACAATCAAGGCAAGTATAAACAACAGATATATGACCTTTTCTTGATTTGTGAAGAGGGGACTACTGGATATGCATGCTAGAAAGGCAAGTAGATACTAAGGATGGATGCAAACACCTATTCAACAATCCAGAGGACTTGCATTTATTTCACAGAACCAAAAACTGCATGTACAATATGATTCAAATTTTCATGTGTATATTTTCCTACAGATGTGGCTATCTCTAGGTGAAAAGATAGATGACTTTCCCAAATGTATTGTAACACACATATACCACTTATTACCAGGGAAAGAGCTAGTGTTCCTTGTTTCCAATTCTATATTCATTATATCAAGTTCAGAGATATGCTCATGCTTCCATCTCAATAGCTTTTACTATGTTGGAAGTTTCTTCTTCCATACATATAGACTGCATGTCCATAGCTCATGGTTTTAGGATCAATTACCCAATTTTTAGGCTAACCAACTTGTCACCAGTTTTTGGTGTCTTATCCCCAAAGACTGATGGTAGTAATAATAAAGACATTTAACGTAGCTTTATGTATACTAGCCATGGTTCTGAGCACTGTCATATATTAACTTTGCCAACAATACAAAATAAAATTGGTTACTAGTCTCAACAATCCTGGTATTAGAAATCCTGGCCCATAAAAACTGAAAAAAGAACAGTACAATTAACTCACATGTTCTCTGGAGTCACTACATGGTTTAAAACACAAATAAATTTAACTCATCAAGTCATAAAAAAAGGTACAAAATAAACCATGTAACTCACTAGAACATTGCAAGTCACTCCAATCTACCATTTAAACAACTAATACTTTGATTTACATTTTCACTTGCTTGATCCATATATACATCATTTCACTACATATTAATTGCCACCATTAAACAAAAAACAACTGAGACAATTACCTATACTATTTTAAAATCAAAGTTATTCAATTTACCAAATCAATGTCTCTCCAGTTCATAGGTGAAATCCTAAATTCTGACTCTGTATAAGTAAATCATTTTTATTCTGATCAGCTGTACTTTATTGTTTTAATAATTAAAGCAGAGGACTGAGTGCACACCTGTATCTTAAAATCCACCAGCTGACCTTTAAAATATATGTTTATAAAATTTAATAGGGGCTTCCCTGTGATAAAGAATCCGGCTTCCAATGCAGGAGACACGGGTTCAATCCCTGATCCAGGAGGATCAAGCCTCAGGGCAACGAAGCCTGCATGCCACAACTACCGACCCCATGCTCTAGAGCCTGGGAGCCGTAACGCTAAGGACCACGCACCCTACGGTGTGTGCTCCGTAAGCAAGAGAAGCCACCGCAATAAGAAGCTTGCACACTACAACAAAAAGTAGCCCCAGCTGGCCACAACTAGAGAAAAGCCCATGCAGCAATGAAGACCCAGCATAGCCATAAATAAATAAATAAAATTTAATGAATAATACCTAATTCTCGAATCCTTTTTAAAAAGTCAATAAAGAACAGGGTTAAAATGTTTGAAACAGAACCCTCATTTCCAACCATTTCATTTTTACCTAACTAGTACAGACAAATGTAAAGATCAAGTATATTACTGTGTCTTTCCTGTGTTTCACTGGCTTGAATAATACTAAATTTTCTCTTGTACATACACAACTGGGCTCCTGAGCACGCATGCACACACTCACACACATATTCAATACCGCCCCAATTAGAAACTCCACGCTCACACTAAATAATTATTGTCCTTGCCTTTCCCTTTCAACAATGGCTTTTTACTTTGCTGTTTACTGGCCAATCACTATATGCTCTTCAATGATGACAACAAAATAAGAAAAAGGGAAAAAATAAAAAGAGAAAGATAAGAGGACAGTGGAACTATTTTTCCTCATTCTTTAAAATCACTTCCCTGACTTATTCTTCAGATCCTAGGTTACCCAAAGGAAGAGTCACGTAAAGTACTTCAGGTGTGGTCTCACAGAGGAATCATTAATGTCTGGCTTCATGATGAGGTTGCCTATCCCTAGGCTTGCCAAAAATAGAACAAGTCATTGTCCTGCAATTACTGCTTTATAAAGTTTATTGAATCCATTACCCACTTTCACTCTTAAGTACCTGTCCTGGTTTCTTCTGACCACAAATAATCTGTTCCTAGCGTATTCTCACAAGCTCTAATCCAACAATACTGTTTGTATTTATTAAAAATCCCTGTCCCTTTAGTTTTACTTTTTTACTTCTTCATTTTCACAGCCATCTGTAACATCTATCACCTTTGGTAAATTAAAAACTTAATCAAGAATTGAAAACAGGTGAATTTCCCTGGTGGGCCAGTGGTTAAGACTCTGAGCTCCTAATGCAGGCGGCATGGGTTCAATCCCTGGTCAGGAAACTAAGATCCCTCATGCCATGACACACATGGCCTAGCTTAAAATATAAAATAAATAAATAAAGATCTAAGTTTTGGGTTTTTTTTTTTTTTTAAGCAAACAATACTAAACTTCTAACTGATGCTAACTACCTAATCCTCAAAAGGACACACTACATTTTTCATCTTTTTAAAGTCTCAAAAACCCTTATCAGAGCTTCTAGTCCATTTAGATTGGTTTGAATTAGGAGGGTAAACTGTGTTCCACATTGTAGTAACTTGACAGTATGTATCAAGAATTTTATAGAAGATTTTTATCCTTTGATCCACTAATTTTCCTTTGAAAAGCCAGAAAAAATTGTTAACGCAAACAATGCATTATTTATGCATAATTCATATTAAGAATGTTATTCATAGCAAAAACTAGGACTACCTCTAAGTCCAGCAAAGGAGGAATGATTACATCCTGGAATGTCATACAACAAAGTATTGCAAGGCCATTAACACTGCTTAAGAATAACAAAAGAAAATGTTCTTAATATTACATTCAGTGAGAAGCAGCAAGATAGGAAGTGTTACAGAAGATGACATATCTCAACTCTGAATCTCTATGTTTCTATGATGGGAACTACATGAAATGCTGCTCTATAATCTCAGCTATCTCTGGGAAGCAGGGTAAAGGATAATTTGTTTTGTTTTGCAACTATTTTTCAAGATTATATTATAAGGAGTATATATTCTGACTATTAATTCCTTCTAAAAATACTTTAAAAACGGTAATTCTTCAAAGAAAGTGTGTTAGCCGCTCAGTCTTGTCCGCAACCCCATAGACTGTAGCCCACTGGGCTCCTCTGTCCATAGAATTATCTAGGCAAGAATACTGGAGTGGGGTGCCATATCCTTCTCCAGGGGATCTTCCCGACCCAGGGATCAAATCTGGGTCTCCTGCATTGCAGGCAGATTCTTTACCATCTAAGCCACTAGGGAAGCCCCAATTCTTCAAAGATGTCTTTAAAATAAAATCTGTATTCTGTCTATCTGCTATTCTATAATTCTAATAACACTGAAAAGCATTTTAGCTACACAGCATACCATTTTCCTAAATATTCCACCAGTTTACTTACTTGGGATTTTTCTCAAACACACCTGTATCAGCACTGTACTCAAGTACTCAAACCCAATGAACTGCCATGAGTCTTTTAAATGTGGCTGCAACATACCACATAAAAGAGGAGGCTACTTCCTCATCTACAAGCTTGTTAATTTCATTTTACAAATCCAACTTAAAATCGCTAGTTTACCCCAGGCTAGAGCTTTTGGCTTCTGCAAGGATAAACATTTGTAACTGACTGTAAACATTGTAACTAGACTTAACACCTAAAAGTTAACAAGGTTCTAAGACTTGAAATAATCACACAATGTTTCCTCAGAGGATTACCTATGGAGTCTAGGAACAAAGATCAAACCAAAAGTTACCTTCAGGGATACAATGTCATCAAACTATCAAGGACCCAGTGCTGAGCATAACCCTCTGTTGCAAGCTTGCTTCCTCCCTCTTCCTCAACAGGTGTTTGCTCTACACTCTTCCTTTAAGTACTGTCTGGTAGAACAGTTCTGAAACTTGTTTCCCTAAATATAATGGACACTTGACAAGATTTTACACAAACCAGCATTCAGTGACATATGTAAGTTCCATAACAAAGCAATGAAGAGTCCCACTCATTTCCTAGTGATAAAAACCTTTCCAGAGTAAAGATACATAAAAAAATAAGATGCTGCTTAAGATACTTAAATTAAGCAAGCCTAAATTTTATTTGCCTGGGTCACAAGTCCACCATACAATAAAAGCAAAACTCTATTGCCAGGTCAGTCCAATCCCAACTTCCCTAGAGAAGTAACAATAATAAATCACAGTGCAGGTTACATCTTTTTCTGAGGAAAATTTTGGAAATTCATTCAGAATAGAGTTTAAGAACACCCAAAGTTGCCTATTTTAAAAAACTATTTAATGGATATATCAATGCCACGTCCATATTAAAGGTGACTCTGTGAACATAAGAAGAGACTCATAAGTGTCTTAAATTTTTGTAAATACTCAAATCTTAGGTTGATTCCCCCTGTTTTGATAGTGTACACTCAATAGTAACCTTACATCCAAATTTTTTTTAACTTCAAAGATTATCTAGGACAATAAACACAAAAGGTTGATACCAAACTATAAGCTCTAGAAAAGTATCTGTGTTGGAGGGAGAGAGAAGAAAGAAAATTATCAATAAATGAACTCATATTAATTTTCAAATTGAGAAATCCTTCATTTAATTTGATCAGAGTGCTAATTTTTTAAAAAACACTTTTTAAAATACAAGTCCATTATACTTTTAATGCAAAAGGTGCAGTAATCATGACCAAAGCATACAAGTACACTTTCTAATGAAACACAAAGTCTATGTACCTTATGTGAGCCCAATCATTCTTTTTCCATGAAAAAAGAAAAATGCACTTAGGTAATTATAGATGCTTTCACTTAAAAAGTTCTAACAAATTAAGTCATTCAATAGCTCTTCTAATGCTTTTTAAAGGTACTGCAGCTCAATCAAGTCTTAATTGAGACTGGCAAACAGAAAGGCATAGAGTGACATCTCTACAATGACTTGCATTTTACACAAAATTTGAAAAAAGTTCAGTAGGTATTTGCAAAAAAGAAATTCAGGAGCAAAACACACCAACCACCTTTGAAAAGGAAAAAAGGCAAAGGCGGTATGATGAAGACACTTAGTTAACACCTTATCAAAACGCAAATGTATAATCCAAAGCTTCAGCATCATCAAAATGCACATTTCAAGATTCTCAGAAAAGGTCCATTTCATTTCTTAAGAAATTGTGATAAGCGACTGCACTCATTTCCTGTTCAGATTCAAATTTCTGCCATTTCCTTCTAAAGGAAACACTACAGCAACCCAGGGCAGAGGGTCTGTAATGCTGTACCACCATCAACTCTAAAAAAGGAAAACTACTCAGAACTGGGTTTTGACATTCAAGATGAGCCATCAGCCTTTTATAATGCCCTTACACATTCAATATTGTGGCTTCTTTAGGAAAAGCTACCTGTAAATTCAATAATCATTAATACCAAGAAAGCCCGTTTTGAAGAGTCATGGCCTCGCAATACAATCATTTCCAACAGTTTTAATGGACTAGGCATATTGAGACTCTAGCGAAATCAGATCCTTTTAGTGGGATCTTTCCTGTACAAGAGCATGTCACCCTGCCCTCCGTAATTATGCTTTATGGAGTGAGAGCTGTAGTATTAAGCTAGAAAATAGACAGGTAGCAGTGCAGCTGCGACATTTCCAGATAATTAAGCCTCCCCGAGGGTAGGTGGTTTCTGTAAGGAATAGGCCCTGGACGCCCGAGATCCTTCAGCCCCTCTCCGAGGAGCGTGCTTTGGGTAAAAGCACCATCTCCGAAAGGGAAAGGGTGAAGGAAGAGAGCGGCAAAGGAGGAGTAACAGCCGGAGAGAGGGGCTCTCAGTGCGGGTGGAGCGCCAACCTAGGGGCCCGCGGACGTTACCAAACGACCCACTGCAAAGGCGAGTTTGTGGGGCCTGCCGGAGAGAAGGCCTCGCCTAGGAGTTGCAACACACTCTTTTCTCCAGTGCGCAGCGCTCGGCCTGGGGGAGGGGGAGGAGGGGAAACAGCTGCCAGGGGAGCGGCGAGCCCGGCCCGGCCCGGCCCGCTCACCGTGAGGGTGTCGTCTATGTAGAGGGGAATCTGCCTCCTCTCGAAGGGGAATTCCTCCTCCCCGTCCCTGCACACAGCCACCAGTCGCGCCATCGTCCCTGACGCTGCCGTTGCCACCGTCACCACCTCCTCCCAGCTGCTGCTGCTGCTGCTGCTGCCGCCGCCGCTCCTGCCGCTGCCGCTGCCGCCTCCTCCCAGCTCCTGCCTGCAACAGCCAAACCCCGCGAGCGTAAGCACCCGCCGCCGCGCAGCACATTCGCCACGGGGAGGAGGCGGGGGGAGAGGGAGAGCAGCAGGAGGGGACGGGAGAGCTGGGCTGCGTTTCCCATCACCCGATTCCACACGCGCTCAGCCAATCAGCGGCGAGCAGCGCGGGGACCCGCCCCCTCGCGCCGTTCTCCCTACCCCCCCCACCCAGCCCGCCGGCCTCCAGTCAGGGTCCAAAGGAGAGGCGGAAGGGACCTGGCGGCTCCGGGGCTTCCCCCAGCGGGTCAGCGGAGTCCCGGGTCTAGGACGCCACCCCCAGCTTCCGCTCCTCAGCCCACGGCCCGCGGCCCAGGAGCCCTCAGCCCACCCCCCACACACAGCTGACCCCTTCTCCCCCTTTAAGGGCGGGCCCCGCCCCATCAGTCCCCTGGGCTGCAGTTGCCCAGCGCGACCCCGCCCCTGGGAGGGGTCGACCCCGCCTCAGCTCTGCGGAGTCCGCGGGGGAGGCACAGACCCTCCCCTCCTCACCCTTCTCGGAGGAGGCCTCCCGCTTCTGACCTTCACCGCTTGCGTGGTCGCCTCCCTGACCCCCCACCTCGGCTCCCCGTTACCGGCTGACGAGGCCCGCGTCGGGGCCGGCCTGGGCGGGAGCGCGGCTCAGAATGCCGTTTCCTCTCCAGGCTCAGTCAGCCGCTCGCGCCACGGGGGAGTGGGGGAGGGAGGGTGGGGGGGACGTGGGGAGGGTGGGGCGGGGCGGGGCCGAGCGAGCCGGGCGGGGCCCCACCTCCTCTCGCGAGACTCCAGGCGCGCTCCAGGATCGCCCCTTTCGAAACCCTGGCGGAGGGGGTGGGGTGCTCCCCCGGCAGCCTCCTGACGCGTGACCTGCGCCCTCCCGGGAGTCTAGCTACTCAAATAAACCCGAAATAGGGCTGTTAGGAGGGGTGAGTAGGCCTCCCCTCAGTCCTCCGCTGTGTGGGGCCCGGGAACCGCCCTCCCGAGGGCGGAGGGTAGAAGGGAGCGGAGCCGAGGGGACTCCGCCGAGGGTCGGGGCCCAGTGAGGACTTGGGTAAGTGAAGTCAGGGGGGAGCCGAGACTTTTCAAAACCAGTGAGAGCAAAAGGTGGGAGTCGGCGGAGGGGAGACGTGCATCTGGGGACTGAACGACAGACTAGGCTGGGTTTCCAGGCCCTTGACGCCGCTTTCCCTGACGCCCTGGTTCTTCAGAAGCTAGCCGCTTCCCAGACTCAGGTTGAGATCCCTCCGACAGGGGCAGAAAATACGTTAAGTGCTGACAGTTTTTTGTTGTTGTTACACTGTGCCGATAGTGGCTTGTGTACGCGTCCTGGGCAGAGAAACTTATTGGGTCCGGTTAATATTAACCTAGACACTCAGAAAGGACAACAGATCCCTCGGGCAAAGTGCTGGTGCTGGCCAAAGGCCCTTCCCTCTGACCCTCTTCCGAGAATCAGAGCTACCGTCAAGACAAATTCATGCACACACTGCGTGCCATGGTATACTCGGTTCTTACCTTGGAGGCGTTAGAGTCCTGTTTGTAAAGCCAATATAGTTGTCGGGAATATTTTTTTGCCTGTGAAAAGTCTTGACGATTTTAAGACTCACTCCATCGGATGCTCTTACAACTAACTAATCCTGGTGATCTGTATTTCCTGGTAGAATAGGCTAGAGCTGTGATACTGACTTTAAAAAGTATTTTGGTCATCACATTAAGTCTTAGAGATTCGCAACAAAAAAACCCATAGTGCATGCAACCCCTTAGCCATGTTGACTTATGACATTGTGTGGTCACTGTTAGGGTAGGTGACATAATAAACTGGAAGAACCATTGTTCAGTCCCAAAGGTGTGATTATCCAGTAAGTATTTATGTCCTTAGCCATGTTAGGAGAGCAGAAGAGTGTGTGGTCTTTAGCTTAAATTCAGTAGGCATATAGGATTGCATTAAGTTCTGACAAATTAGACTACATAGCCAAAATATGGACAGTTTTAGAGAATCTTGTGTTTTATGTAAAACACCCCTAAGGAAAAAGAATAAGGTGGCTTCTAAAATCTGAAAGTGCTCCTATAACGACTGTCAATTAATGTACCTATGGTATACCTTTCAAACTTTCTTTGGATGATGGTTGGTAAAGGGCATTGAAAATATAAGTTCAATGTATAGGTGCTAATTTTAATAACTTTCATGACTGAGTACACACTGGGTACTAGCAAAGAGTATTCACCTTGGGGGTTTATAAGTTTAAAAAAAGGCATTAAAACCCAGATATAAAACTTAAAATGAGGAGACTACAGCAATGTCTTTCCATCTGAGATTACTTCCCATGATTTGGATTTGTCTTCTAGATCCACCGAGCACACCGTGTAGTATTTTTGGACAATGTTTCACATACTATTTAATAATGGACTTCTTATAAGGCTAAAGAGTTAATATACTTGATAAATTGCTCTTTCTCAGGGAGGTCCCTGGGTGCTACAAATAAGACAAAATCAACATTTGAGGGGAAAATGCTTAGCAAATTACTTCACTGCAAAACAACTTTTTAGAATTTTTAACCTTGTATCTTCTTCAGTTTAGAGCAGGCATTCATTTTTTTCACTATTGGTCTGCAGCTATATTTAGCTGAAGCAAATGTATTTAGTGCTACAGCAAATGTTTCATGACTAAGGATCTGCCTTCAGAGAGCTTATCTTTGATAAAACGATTGCATTTTTAAAAGAGCCAGTTGTTGCCTTTTTAAATTTCAATACTGGCATTGTGAAGGGCAAAGCTGAAAATTTTTAAAGGCTAAGAGAAAGCAGGCAGTTAACAACAGAAGACCTTTTGCTGGTACCTCATAAGGAACAGTTGGTGCGATGGAGATGCGATATCATATCACATTCTCCATAAAAATACCATTCTTTTTCTTCTTTGGCAGGTCCACGATGTGTGAGAAGCCAAGGGCAAAACTCAGACATGATGAGATATGACTAGTCTCCAAGCTACCTGGGTTTAAAAGCAATAAAGGATACTGATTTGTTCCTTATATTCCTGTGTTCATAGAGGAATTCCTAGGGAGCAAAGTACGTTCTTATATAATTTACACAACATATTGGACAAGGTGCTCAATAAAAATAAAACATTGTCATCTACTGAACACAAAACTATTAATACATATGTAGTAGACATCCCCAGTTTATAATAGTGTAAAATTAAAGTCATGGGAATGAGTCACTTTCTGAAGGTCACAAATAAGTCCTAAACTAGATTATATTCTCTCTTCTTTGTCCCTCACTTCTCTCCTCAAAAATTGATAGTTGAAGATTAAAATACCTACTGTTGTTTTCACTATAATAACCTCATTGTTTTATGTGGTAGTAAAATCAACAGCAAAATCTTATTACTTAATTTACCACAGTTGTCCAGATCTGAGTATTTGTGAATTGGGTTTTCTTTTTCGTGACCTGACAGTGGGAAGTTCTATTATATCTGTCAAAAATAGGGACAGATTTTCCCCACTAAAAGAAATTTGTAAAGGAAAAATAATATCCACAAGTTAAAATAGAAGCCACATTAGGGCAGGGTGTTATTTTCTGTTGTTTCCCCAGCACCTGTATCTAGCACATTGGAACTTAGTAAATATTTATTTAATGATCTCTTTCTCTTCTGTAAAGTAAAATCAAATCAGATTGGTTTACTTTGTTATTTTTTATGAATGTAATTTCATTAACTTTCTCTTCCATGACTTTCCTAATTGGAGGTGGAAAAAACATATAGTACATTTTGTTCTTAGTTATGATTCAGTATCTATAATTGGGAGACAGACTTACTGAAAGATATTTAAGACCTGGGACAAGAAGCAGCAGACCAATTAGACACATGGTCATTAAGTCACCAAATACTTTTAAAATTACTCTTTTAGTGAGAACAATATGGTTAGAGCCTCTCAGCCCTCCTAAAATGCTTTGAACAGGTCAATTGTAGGATATTAGTACTGTGACACAGCAGGAAAACCAGTCACCATTGCTGCTGCTGCTGCGTCGATTCAGTCGCGTCCGACTCTGTGCGACCCCATAGACGGCAGCCCACCAGGGTCCCCCGTCCCTGGGATTCTCCAGGCAAGAACACCGGAGTGGGTTGCCATTTCCTTCTCCAATGCATGGAAGTGAAAGGTGAAAGTGAAGTCGCTCAGTCGTCTCCGACTTTTAGCGACCCCATGGACTGCAGCCTACCAGGCTCCTCCGTCCATGGGATTTTCCAGGCAAGAGTACTGGAGTGGGGTGCCATCGCCTTCTCTGCTTAATTTACATACTACAATCTTGGTTAAATTTCAAGTCTTCCTTATTAATCAGAAATAAAATCGAATCTTTTGTTTTTATAGCAACATAACTATTCAATATGTTGACTTTTTTGAGGGGGAAATTTCTTTCAATAGATTACCTCCAAATATAACTGTAGTTAGCAAGGATAAAATGCTACCTAAGCACTGAGCGACTCATCTGATGTGATCTGAAGCACTAAATTCAGTTCAGTTCAGTTTAGTCGCTCAGTCGTGTCCGACTCTGCGACCCCATGAATCGCTGCACTCCAGGCCTCCCTGTCCATCACAAACTCCCAGAGTTCACTCAGACTCACATCTATCGAGTCAGTGATGCCATCCAGCCATCTCATCCTCTGTCGTCCCCTTCTGCCCCCAATCCCTCCCAGCAACAGAGTCCTTTCCAATGAGTCAACTCTTCGCGTGAGGTGGCCAAAGTACTGGAGTTGCAGCTTTAGCATCATTCCTTCCAAAGAAATCCCAGGGCTGATCTCCTTCAGAATGGACTGGTTGGATCTCCTTGCAGTCCGAGGGACTCTCAAGAGTCTTCTCCAACACCACAGTTCAAAAGCATCAATTCTTCGGCACTCAGCTTTCTTCACAGTCCAACTCTCACATCCATATATGGCCACTGGAAAAACCATAGCCTTGACTAGACGGACCTTTGTTGGCAAAGAAATGTCTCTGCTTTTGAATATGCTGTCTGGGTTGGTCATAACTACTCTTCCAAGGAGTAAGCGTCTTTTAATTTCATGGCTGCAGTCACCATCTGCAGTGATTTTGGAGCCCCAAAAATAAAGTCTGACACTGTTTCCACTGTTTCTCCATCTATTTCCCATGAAGTGATGGGACCAGATGCCATGATCTTCGTTTTCTGAATATTGAGTTTTAAGCCAACTTTTTCACTCTCCTCTTTCACCTTCATCAAGCGGCTTTTTAGTTCCTCTTCACTTTCTGCCATAAGAGTGGTGTCATCTGCATATCTGAGGTTATTGATATTTCTCCTGGCAATCTTGATTCTAGCTTGTGCTTCTTCCAGCCCAGCGTTTCTCATGATGTACTCTGCATATAAGTTAAATAAGCAGGGTGATAATATACAGCCTTGACGTACTCCTTTTCCTATTTGGAACCAGTCTGTTGTTCCATGTCCAGTTCTAACTGTTGCTTCCTGACCTGCATACAAATTTCTCAAGAGGCAGATCAGGTGGTCTGGTATTCCCATCTCTTTCAGAATTTTCCACAGTTTCTTGTGATCCACACAGTCAAAGGCTTTGGCATAGTCAATAAAGCAGAAATAGATGTTTTTCTGGAACTCTCTTGCTTTTCCCATGATCCAGCAGATGTTGGCAATTTGGTCTCTGGTTCCTCTGCCTTTTCTAAAACCAGCTTGAACATCTGGAAGTTCACGGTTCACATATTGCTGAAGCCTGGCTTGGAGAATTTTGAGCATTACTTTACTAACATGTGAGATGAGTGCAATTGTGCAGTAGTTTGAGCATTCTTTGGCATTGCCTTTCTTTGGAATTGGAATGAAAACTGACCTTTTCCAGTCCTGTGGCCACTGCTGAGTTTTCCAAATTTGCTGGCATATTGAGTGCAACACTTTCACAGCATCATCTTTCAGGATTTGGAATAGCTCAACTGGAATTACATCACCTCCACTAGCTTTGTTCATAGTGATGCTTTCTAAGGCCCACTGGACTTCACATTCCAGGATATCTGGCTCTAGGTCAGTGATCACACCATCGTGATTATCTGGGTCGTGAAGATCTTTTTTGTACAGTTCTTCTGTGTATTTTTGCCACCTCTTCTTAATATCTTCTGCTTCTGTTAGGTCCATACCATTTCTGTCCTTTATTGCGCCCATCTTTGCATGAAATGTCCCCTCGGTATCTCTAATTTTCTTGAAGAGATCTCTAGTCTTTCCCATTCTGTTGTTTTCCTCTATTTCTTTGCATTGATCTCTGAAGAAGGCTTTCTTATCTCTTCTTGCTATTCTTTGGAACTCTGCATTCAGATGCTTATATCTTTCCTTTTCTCCTTTGCTTTTCACTTCTCTTCTTTTCACAGCTATTTATAAGGCCTCCCCAGACAGCCATTTTGCTTTTTTGCATTTCTTTTCCATGGGGATGGTCTTGATCCCTGTCTCCTGTACAATGTCATGGACCTCATTCCATAGTTCATCAGGCACTCTATGTATCAGATCTAGTCCCTTAAATCTATTTCTCACTTCCACTGTATAAAGGATTTGATTTAGGTCATACCTGAATGGTCTAGTAATTTTCCCTACTTTCTTCAATTTCAGTCTGAATTTGGCAATAAGGAGTTCATGATCTGAGCCACAGTCAGCTCCTGGTCTTGATTTTGTTGACTGTATAGAGCTTCTCCATCTTTGGCTGCAAAGAATATAATCAATCTGATTTCGCTGTTGACCATCTGGTGATGTCCATGTGTAGAGTCTTCTCTTGTGTTGTTGGAAGAGGGTATTTGCTATGACCAGTGCATTTTCTTGGCAAAACTCTATTAGTCTTTGCCCTGCTTCATTCCTATTCCAAGGCCAAATTTGCCTGTTACTCCAGGTGTTTCTTGACTTCCTACTTTTGCATTCCAGTCCCCTATAATGAAAAGGACATCTTTTTTGGGTGTTAGTTCTAAAAGGTCTTGTAGGTCTTCATAGAACCATTCAACTTCAGCTTCTTCAGCATTACTGGTTGAAGAATTTTTTAAGTTGATGAGGACCAAATTAGTCCTCATCAACTTAAGAAATTTAAACTCATTAGTACAATAATCATGTTTGCTGTTGACCCCTCTCCCTTACTAGCATCAGACCCTCTGCTCCCTAGACACACAAACACTAACTCTTCATTCCACCCATCGACTCTAGCTCAAAAAAAAAAAAAAAAATTAACCATCTGTGGGGAAAAGTTTCTTCACTCTATTGTAAAGTCAGTTCTTGATTTGACACTTTTGGCAACCTATATTTCATTGACTTAGCACAGTTTATAACAGTTTAATGTGTTTCCCCCATTAGATTGCAAGCTCCAAGATATCAGGAACCTTTTGTTTATCATCACTAGCAACTGCTGCTGCTGCTGAGTTGTTTCCGTCGACTCTGTGCGACCCCGTAGACAGCAGCCTACCAGGCTTGGGTGGGCTGGGATTCTCCAGGCAAGAACACTGGAGTGGATTGCCATTCCTTCTCCAATGCATGAAAGTGAAAAGTGAAAGAAGTTGCTCAGTCCTGTCCGACTCTTAGCGACCCCATGGACTGCAGCCCACCAGGCTTCTCTGTCCATGGGATTTTCCAGGCAAGAGTACTGGAATGGGGTGCCATTGCCTTCTCCAATCCCTAGCAGAGAGCAGGCTAAAAAAAATGAGTCTCACTGCAAAACTATTGTCTCATAATTATTAAGCTTGTAAATCACAACAAATAATTCAATATATTCTTTAGGGCATTTGGGTCCTCCCTCGTGGCTCAGAAGGTAAAGAATCCACCTGCAATGCAAGAGACCCAAGTTCAATCCCTGATTCAGGAAGGTCTCCTGCAGAAGGGAATGGCTACCCACTCCAATATTCTTGCCTGGAGAATTCTATGGACAGAGGAGCCTGGCAAGCTCCTGGGGTCAAAAAAGTTCGACACCTGAGCAACTAACACAGTCTTCTTTGGAGCATTTAGCTGTTTTGTGATCTTTTAAGTATTTGACTTTAAACATTTGCTTTCTTATACCGAGTCTTTTTTAAAGATTAAAATTGAGCAGTACTGTTGACAGTTCCACAACTGAGATATTTTAATGTAAATATTATAAAATACATACAATAGAAAATACAGAATGGTAATAGGTGATACAAGACAGAAAGTAAAAGGGGCTTTCCTGGCAGTCCAGTGGTTAAGACTCCCCACTTCCACTGCAGGGGACAAAGGTAATCCCTGGTGAAGGAACTAAGATCCTTCGTGCTTCTCAACACCCCCCCCCCCAAAAAAGATATAATGTAAAAAATCCTCCTTCCTACCCTCCAATCTTCCAGTGTCACAACTGTAAACACAACAGCTTCTTTAAAATAACTAAAATTTAGAAGTATTTTAACAAGTCACAAGGCTTTGTTTCTTCTATATTGATTTTACAGTGTTGACATACATGTAAAGTATTAAGCATCACTACTGTTAAAGCAGGAATGAAACTTTAACCCTGGATTGACAGATGCCCATTTTCTTCACACTTTATATTTATTCTTCCTCATTAACATAATATTGCTCAAAACATATAGTACCCCTATTGATCACCAAAATTTGATTGTCTTGTCTTGCAAGTGTAGCACATATATAATTAAGCAGTTGGTAAACATGTAGAGATTGAGCAGGCACAAGGCCCAAGGGGTACTGCTGTGTAATGTATCTATGGAAAGGTTGACTAGACCAGTTGTTACATTTGACAGCAAGAAAAAAAGTAACTGGTTTCTGTTCATTGCTGTGATTAAACAGAGAGTGGGTTCCTTTCTTTTGGCGTCAGAGACTATGGATTCCAAATGCTTTTTATTTGCAGTGGGTGACTGGATAAGTTTCCAAGAACATGGTACTGCTGCCTCTTTAATTACAAATTTGGCAAAACTCAAAATTATATCACCCAGTAATAAACTACTAAGAAGGATCAGGCAAGAAGCAACTATCCAAATACAAAAAGCTAAATTGGCCATTCTTCGAGATGCTACTTCTACATTTACCTGAACTATGTAAAGAGAAATGAAGAGGCCAATAGCTGTCAATAGAATACAGTATGCTACTTTTATCCAGTCTTTGATATGTGACCTTTTTTTAAGCACATATAACCCTGTTTGAACACCAGCCATGTGTACTGCCACGTACCCCAAGATAGAGACGATTCCTTCTCGGTTGGCATTTAATAAACCAACCCTTGTGCCACTACCATCAGTGCCATACAAAATTAAACTTTTCAGGGGGGTAAAATCAAGGGCTAGCTGGTGTAATGCAGTAATGATGATGGCCACAATCCAGGACCTATTTAGGGGGAAAATAATCAAAAGCAGTGATGTTATCAATTTCACAGCTATTAAGGTGAAGAAAAAGTTCCAGTGAACACCATATTCAGTTAAATGTTCCTGATAGTCTATGGATTTTATAGCAACTAATCGCCCCACTCCTAGGAAAACTAATGGCCAAAGAGAGTACAGTGACTTTGTAAGATAACAGAATCTGGAGCCTTTTGTATATTTTCTCCTAACCTCTGGAGAAACCATTGCAGACCCAAAAATAAAGCCCCCTACTCCATAATCCATTGCTCCTGTCCCGTAGAGCTCGGTTTTGGCATATCTTCTAGGAAATAGTGGGAAGTCCACAGCCAAAATGGCAACAGCAGTAAAGGCACTGTTAACGACACGGAAACAGGAGATGGCTGGAATGTGTTCTGATTCTAGACTGACTTTCAAGAATTTTTCACAGATTTTCTGGAAAGGCATTCTGGCATAGCAAGTTCTTCTGCAGTATATTTCATAGAGCAGCCCTGCCCCAAGGATGATTGCAACAAGATACTCGAGGAGGACAAATGAAGAGAAAATGGTCAAAGTGGTGACCAGGGGAACTATCAGGAAAGCAAAGTCAACCAAGAATCGAGTCCTCGAGTTATGTAAAGAAGAACATAATTGCTGTGAGAGAATGATCAGGAGTCCTCTACACAGGATGCAGAGTGCAGGCAGGCACAAGCCCTCGGTGATCTCCAGCACGCTCGTTCCATTCTGGTTACTGACAAAAGCTTCCTTCATCTGCTTTTGAGACATTTTTTCTTCTTCCTATGAAAACAAGAGCAAAGGGATGCATTTGTGAAAACCAACCTTTCTGTGGGATTGGCATATAGATGCACCTGACTGGATTTTACTTATTCCTGAATTTCAGAGCAGAATCTAGGACTTGAGATTCCCCTCCAAGGATTGTTGGAAGAAGCCTAATATATGAAGATAAGGATGTCCTACTAATAGAATGAAATTACTGGTTAAAAAGCTTTAGCTGGGGAAAAAAAAAAAAGCTTTAGCTGGGACTTCCCTGGTGGTCCAGTGGTTGGGAGTCCACCTTAAGAGTGCAGGGGATACCGGTTCGATCCCAGGTCCCAGAAGATTCCACATGCCACAGGGTAACTAGGCCTGGGCCACAAGCACTGAAGCCGGATACGTCCTGGAGCCCCTACACAACAAAAAGAAGCCACTGCAGTGAGAAGCCTGCGCACCCACAAGTAGAGAGAGAGTAGTCCCTACACTCTGCAAAGAGAGAAGCCCTCCCACAGCAAGGAAGACCCAGAATTGCTAAAAAAATAAACACAGTACACTGTCATGAAAACAATGTAATGAAAATTAAACACACCTAACTAATGATTTCGAGTCCAATATGTGGGGGGAGAAGAGGGATGAGGAAAGAGAAGGTGCTTAAATACACTTTGGATTTGGGGGCCCCAGTTTCTGTCCCGAGCCTCTCTGAACCTCCTGCCTCCAGCACAAAATGCGAACCCTCCAGGGATCCCCCGAGCTCCCCAGGCTGCTTGCTCCTCACCTCCTTTACAAGGTGTAGGTAGAGTGGAACGGACGCTAATCACGGAGGAGTAGGGACCGTAAATACATGCTAGTGTTAATTGTTTTAACGGCTACAAAACGCCTCTCCGCCCCACGTCCATGTCTGAAAAGCGGCACACGGGAAACACACATGTCAGTCAAACAAGAACCAGCCCGAGAATGCACGTTTGAGGGATGGCCTATCGGGACCCAACCACCCGAGAAGAAACCGATCCGAACCGGCTGGCCTTTAAAAAAAGAGCTCTTTTCCTAACAGACATGCGCACCGGTCCTCAAACCTCACGTGCTCCTGGGGTTTCAGCGCACCGCGTCACTGGGCTGGAGAGCTGGTACCCCCGCCGCCGCGGGAAGCGCGGAAGCCCGCCACTTCCGCCTCGCGAGCGGCGCTTCCGGCCGAGATGGGGCGGGGCGGCCCGCGCTCCCAGGCCCCGCCCACCGCGCGGCCCCGCCCCAGAGGGTGCCAGTTTCCCACGCCCCGCCTGTTCCCCGCGCGCCTCAGGCCCTCTGGGTCTCCGGCTCGGCCAGCCCAGGTCCTGACTCCGTGGCCCGGGCCGCTGGCAAGCCGGTCTGTCAGAGGCGCCCGGGAGGAAACGGGTCCCGCACCCCACCACTGGCCATCAGACCCCGCGGCGAGCGTCAGGGCGCCCGGTCTCCCGGCTGGGAGACCCACAGTCCCGCGAGGGCCCCGGGGCCCCTCCGTCCGTCCCCGTTCCCTCGCACCTCACCGCGGGCTCTAAAGTACCCAGTCCCGGAGCAAGCCCTCGGCTCCGGATCCTGGCGTCCCGGGCGGGCCACGTGCGCCCGGCTGTCGCGCGCCCCGCCCCCGGGGAGGAGCCCGCCGGCTCCCGGCCACTCGGCCCGAGGCGCGGCGCCCGCAGCCTTCCCGGCGCCTCCCCGGCCGGCGCCCGCCCTCTGCTTCGCAGGCCCTTCCCGCCGCCCTCACCCGGCCCGCCCGTCTGTCTTTCCTGTCCGGCCCGCGGGGGCCGTGGGACCGGTGAGTGCCACCCCGCAGCCGGGCCCGAAGGAACCGGGGAGGCCAGTGGGCCCGCGCGGCGCTGGAGAAGGGGGCGCCCCTCTTTTCCCCTTTCCAGAGCGCGGGCTTCACTTCGCCCTTTCGGTTTTGACCCTCTCGTATCCCAGGAGTAGGAAGCCCGGCTCTCTGCCTTTTGCTCCAGGACAAGGACCCTCCGGGGTCACGCCTTACCGTGCCTGCAGGGGCGGCCTGGGGTGCAGGGAGGTCCCACTCCCGCTGCGCGCCTTTCCCCTCCTGGAGACCTGGGAGGGGGGCCCCGGGAGGCGTGCAGGCAGCTGCGCCCTTGGCTGGGGGGTCACGTCCACCTTCCCGAGAAGGACGGACTGTCCCCGTGCCCAGTGTTTCCGGAGTGGCATCCCAGTCCTGGGCCCGGCGGCAGCTTGCCGGGACCGGGAGTGCCCGGTTCCCGCCGGGAAGCTGCGGGCGGGGCCGGCCGGGCTCCCGGGACCCTTACCCCGCCAGTCTCGTCTGCCCGGAGGCTGGGGGAGGGGGCGGGGGGGAGGGAGGAGTTGATAATCAGGTTGCCACTTGCCTGGCCCTGCCTAGGGGCTTTCATCTATTCATTCCTGTCTCCCTCCTGCCCACAGTGGTCACGCCCTTTTCAGAAATTCTCGGCTGGTAATCGCGAAGCCGACGCGGAACAAGAGCTCGGGGAACCTGGAGAAAACCGCTTCCATCTGACTTGATTCTGGCAGGAAGTGGGCTCCGTATCGTAATAACCAACATTTGCCAAGCGCTCTCAAAGGTACTATCTCGTTGATCCTTAACTCGGCCTTGTGAGGTCTGGATATTAGTAGTCCTTTTTGCAAAGGAAAACACGGAATAAGGCTTAGAGAGGTCCTGTGAACTGCATTTTTGAGGGGTTGTGGGCTCTGGATTCTAACTACACAATCTGCTGTATTCCCCTCTGATCCCTTCTCTTAAGACGAACTTTCCATTGAGGGAACTTCGTTGGCCTTGAGTCTCCAGAGCCCTCTGCACAGCTGTCGCCTGGATGGGGTACAGTCAGTGTCCAGAGTGAATGTGTCCACCACAGTCTTGATGCCCTCCTCTGCCTACATTGTCCTTTTTCCTGTTTTCTTGGAGGTCCCCCATTCCTGAGTTCTTTGAAAGGCTCAATGTATTCAGAGTCTCAAGAAGCTTTCCTCCAAGGTCAGTCCATTACCAGCACCCCTCATCCTCATCCCTCCTTGCTGGGGATGTGTGGGGCCTGGGAAATTCTAAGAGTCACTCACAGTTTTTCAGAGATTGGCCCAAACCCAGCCTCAAGACACCCCCCTCTCAGATGGACTCTCCTCCTCCAAAAGCTTGGCCTTCTTAAAGCTGACACTGAACTGTTCCACGTAATCAGTGCTCCCGAATGGATCATCCATTCTTCTTACTAACAATATTTCTCCTCTAAATGAATATTCAAATTTGGACTTTGTAGAGTGCTTTCACCCAATTGACCTTCACAGCCGCTCCCTGCAAAGTAGCTTTTGCAAATGAGGAGTGAAGGCAGGCAGGGAAAGTGAGGTGGCTGGTCAGGTGAAAGACTGAGCTATGGTTTCTGTCCCACACAACCGCTTTCCTGGAATATCAAGAATTGACTCCAGCCTTCCTGCCCCACTGAATACTGGCTGTACTAAGATGAAATATTTCTGTGTGCCCGAGAGGCTTCTCTGCTTTTCAGTGTCCTCACCCTCCATGGCACACTGACCCAGAAGATTTGCAGCCCCACCCCAAACCCTGTAGTGAAACTGGCCCTGAAGGAGCCCGAGGAGGCTCTGGAGGCTCTTGTAAAAGTTTCCTTCATTCCCTAATTGGCAGGGGGCAGGACAGAGTCTTCCTCTCTGCCCAGGCTCGCCCTGGGTCTCATTTTAGTTCCTGGTGCTCGGTGGGAGGAGCAGGACTGAGTCACCTTGGAGAAACCCTCATCACCTGTATGCGGCCCTTATCTTCTCTCTTCTACCACAGGCTCTGAGGTGGCTTGTCTCAGAGATTCCTTGGGAGCTGAGCCCTTCACAGGATCCATGCCCCAGCCTGTGCCCCCATGACCAGGTGGATAGCATTCCTCGTACCCGCGACCCAGAATCCTGGCTGACCACACTGAAGCAGGATGCTCCAGCAGGTAAAGTCCTCACCCTAAGATAACCCAGACCCTCAAGTACCTAAGGCAGCTCGGCCTCTTTCGTTTACCCGAATGATGCTTCCACTGCCCTGACCTGGAATGGAGGGAAAGACCCCTTTAAAGGCCTTTCTTCTTTTCTGTCTTCAGAGAGGCACCTCGCTGCCTTTTGTCTGTTGCTGAGAAGCTCTTCCTGATACCTAATTTGAATCTCTCCTGTTGTGGTTTTTAGCTCTTTTCCCTAGGATGGGTAAGACAAGCTGGGTGAGGGAATCCTTGGAGTGTTCTGGTGACCTTACAAGCCTGAACCTGTGAGGGAGTCCTGAGAGATGCTCCTCACAGCCTGAATTGTATAGACAAGTTGGAAGCCTGGGGCTTCCAAGAGGAGGTGTTCTTTAAAGCTGAGCCTTAAAGAAGTAAGAGTTGGGACTTCCTTGGCAGTCCAGTGGTTAAGACTCTGCACTCCCATCGCAAAGGGCACTGGTTCAACCCCTGGTTGGGGAACTCAGATCCTGCATGCCACATGGCTCAGCCAGAAAAAAGAAAGAGTAGGAATTAGTCAAATGGAGAAGGAAAGTAAGCAGTTCAGGCAGAGTCAGCCTGTGCAGAAATGTGGGAGAAGATGACCTATGTGGAAATAGACAAGAATTCTGATGAATGGATCACAGGGAACATGGGGAATGGGATGTGAAACCCGCCCTTCACTGTGGGCCTCTGCCGCTAAAGGCTCCTATGGCCACAGGCCTGCAGGATTCCAAATCACCCTTCCCTGTGGTGCCTCACCTCCTACCCATATCATCCTTCACTTGCAGCTCTTGGTCCAGAGAGAATGCCAGATGTTAGCTGAATTTTTTTATTTACTGAGTGTTGGCATTGGGCCATGGAGAAGGAAATGGCAACCCACTCCAGCATTCTTGCTTGGAGAATCCCATGGACAGAGGAGCCTAGTGGGCTACAGTCCATGAGGTCGCACAGAGTTGGACACGAGTGAAGCAACTTAGCAGCAGCCGCAGCAGCCGTTGGGCCAAGGCAGATGTTTAAGATGATTCCCGGACTAGTGGAGTCCCAGGCAAGTAAGACAGGATAACTGAATGTGAGGTCAGCCAGCCTCAAAGGAACCCTGGTAGACTCTGCTGCTTGACCTCTTGATGCTTTGGCTCATGAAACAGGCTTGGAGGCCAGAGAGCAGGCAGCACAGCTACCTGCTCCAGGCTTTTTTTTTTTTTTGCAGAGGGAGCTTTTTTATTGTGCATTTTTAACTTCTTTCTCATTTAAAAAACAGTAATGTTTATCAGGGCTTCCCTTGTTGGCTCAGCAGTAAAGAATCCACCTGCAATGCAGGAGATGACAGTTCGATCCCTGGGTTGGGAACATCCCCTGGAGAAGGAAATGGCAACTTACTCTAGTATTCTTGCCTGGGAAATCCTATGAACAGAGGAGTCTGCCAGGCTGCAGTCTGTGGGGTCACAAAAGAGTCAGACATGACTTAGCAACTAAACAACAACCATGTTTATCAAAACTGTACTAGCAGCTGCTCCATGTTGCGCTCTTGCTGTATAGTAAGCACTATACTAAGCGTTTTACACATATAATTTTGTTTAGTACTTGAGAAGGATACAGTATTACATACCCAATGCCATTATATCCCCATTTTGAAGATATGGCTCAGAGCAGTTAGGTGACTTATTCAAGGTCACGTTCATTACAACGATGTGGGAAATATAGATAAGCAAAAAGAACATTACAATTACCCATAATTGTACTGCCCATAGATAACTGACATTTTAAAGAATACCCTAGATTTTTCTCCCTAAAAATTTTGAAAACATTTAAAGATATCTTTCTCTTTGTAACCTGCTTTATTCAATTGTAAGGAGGTACTATAATTTAAGCTACTACT
Organism: Bos javanicus; assembly: GCF_032452875.1. NCBI lineage: Eukaryota > Metazoa > Chordata > Mammalia > Artiodactyla > Bovidae > Bos > Bos javanicus. The sequence continues at coordinate 14,206,248 of NC_083886.1, read as the reverse complement.
TGGACACTTGGGTTTTTTTGTTTGTTTGTTTTACATTGTAAATGTTTCTATATACACAGAACATTTTTATGGCCTTTATATAGTATCATGTTCTAGAAGAATTGCAGGGTAGTTTTAAGGCCCTTGGTATGAAAAGTGAAAGAAAGTGAGGTTGCTCAGTCGTGTCCGACTCTTTGCGACCCCATGGACTGTAACCTACCAGGTTCCTCCGTCCATGGGATTTTTCAGGCAAGAGTACTGGAGTGGGTTGCCATTTCCTTCTCCAGGAGATCTTCCCGACCCGGAGATTGAATCTGGGTGTCATCTGAGCCATCAGTATATTATTCCCTAATTATAAGAGCTACTTTTTAACAGAATGATAATAGCAAACTTTTGGTGGCAGAAACCAGATGTTTTTTCTAAATACTTTATGTGCTTGTTAGTATCTATGAGATCTACCACTACTACCACCATTCCCATTTTACAGATGAGGAACATTGGGGTGCAGAGAGACTAAGAAACTTACATAAGATTCTGTAACTAGGACGTGGTGGAATCAGGATTCAAACCCAGGCAATCTAGCTTTCAAGTCCAGCTCAAGAACCATGATACTCAGCTGCCTGTCTGGTTGGATCAGATCTGTTCATAAATTATGGCTGGGTGTGAGTGATTTCCTTTTTCCACTAGGGTAGAGGGATTTGCATGGACACAGTCACACTCTGACTTCAGCAGTTAATCCTGGAGATAAGAGTCCGCCTTGTGCATGCCTTGTGGTTGGGCCTAAGTTCAGAGAACAGGCAGCATCTTCGGAAGGAAACTTATCACTGGGCCTCTCAAACGACACTTGCCACTTTTGCTGGAGATTTTTGAACTCTAAGGTTCACTGGTCTCATTAGAAACCCGCACATAGGAACTTACGTGGTGGTCCGGTGGTTAAGAATCCACCTGCAGGGGACACGGGTTTGTCCAGAAAGATCCCATATTGCCACGGGCGACTGAGCTCTTGAGCTGCAACTGCTGAAGCCCCCTTGCCCCAGAGCCCATGCTCGGCAACAGGAGAAGTCTGCGCACCCCAACTAGAGAGTAGCCCCTGCTCGCCGCAGCTAGAGAAAGCCCCCGCACAGCAGTGAAGACCCAGCACAGCCGAATAAATACATAAAATTTTCGAAAAAAGAAACCCACACATGTTATATATCAGACCCCTTCTTCCAAAAGCAGATTTCAGCCAGGTTACTGCCTGCTCCGCACACCTTCTCTGCCGCCGCCTGGGAGAAGAGAGGAGAAGTGGGATCACAGGAGGAAAGTGGGGAGAAGTTACGTAAAGCGTTGGTATCAGGGATGGGCAAGGGCGAGGCAGAAACGGCCTCTTCCCCACTGGTGCTTGTTCTTGACCTCATCTGCTCTCAAGTAGACCAGGGCAGCAGGAGCTAATTAGTTAGCGATCCTAAATTCAGTCCCAAGAGGCACGTGATGAAGGCATGGTACTACCTCACAGCTGATAACGTCTCTATCAAAAAAGGCCCAAACCCTGGTTCTTTCCCTTCGCAGTACCCCCCACCTCGGGCCTCACCCCCACCAGCCCAGTAAGGTCGGGCACTGACTCACCTGAAAGCTGCAACGCATGGCAGAGAAGAAGGGATCGCATTTATTGATTTCCTGAGTACATGCTTCCCTGATGGCTCAGCGGGTAAAGAATGCGCCTGCAGTGCTGGAGACAGAGGGAATGAGAGTTTGATCCCTGGGTCGGGAAGATCCCCTGGAGGAGGGCATGGCACCCCACTCAGTACTCTTGCCTGGAGAACCCCATGGACAGAGGAGCCTGGCGGGCTTCAGCCCTATGGGGTCACAAAGAGTCGGACACCACTGAAACAGCTAACACTTCCACTTTGAGTACATTCTCTGTACCAGGCACCAAGGGCTTTGCTTTCTTCCCCCCAACATTTATTTATTTGGCCGCATCAGGTGTCAGTTGCTGCACTCAGGATGTTCATTGCATCGTCTGGTATCTTTCCTTGCAGCACGGAATCTCTGGTTGTGGCACGCAGGTGCAACACCTGGGCTCTCCAGGTGTGGCCCACTGCGTCCAGAGCACACAGGTTCAGTAGTTGTGGCTTGCGGGCCTAGTTGCTCTGCAGCAACATGGGATCTTAGTTCCCCGACCAGGACTCAAACTCACATCCCCAGCCTTGCAAGGCAGATTCTTAATCACTGCTTCACCAGGGAGGTCCCCAACTAAGCGCTTTCCATCTCTTTCTTGTTTTTCTTCCAAACAACCTTGTGAGTTGATTCTGTTTTCCTTTATTTACAAATAAAGAAGCCTCCGCTTAACCTCAGAGAGATTAAGAAGCTTATGCAGGCTCACAGGTCTAGTTAATGGCGGAGGTACAATTTGAACAACCAGACTGTGATCCCAGAGGCCGGTTTTCTGTCTCTTGTACAAGCCCTCACCCTGACGGAGCTGCCAGCCGGTCTGAGTCCCAGTGCTTCTGGTCCTGTTTTTCCCTCCCAGGTTAATGGCCACGGTTCAGGCTCAGCTGCCCACAGCGGGGAGTCCCTGAGGGAAGACCTGCAGGAGCTCCTGGGCGGGGAGGTCCCACCGCAGCAGCTCAATGACCTCACCAAGGTGAATCCTGTGACGCTGGAGACAGGTATGCCTCCCCTGCCCACCCACCCCACCCCAGAGGGGTGCGCCTTCTCCCAGAGGGTATTCGGCTCCGCTGCCTTGGGTCAGACAGGACGCGGACAGCCAGGTGGGCTGCTCCAGACCCCCGCCTGGCGGCTGCCCTCAGACTCCCCAACACAGGCTTTGCTCCAGATGTGGGGTTCATCTTAATTAGATCTTTCTCATACCTGCTCATCAGGGAGAGGCTGGGCTCTCATGGCTCTTGGCTAATTGCAGAGGGAACTCTGGTAGGTGGGGTGTTGGTCTGTACGTGCAGCTGTGTCTCCATCTGAGCCAGAGTTTGCTAACGGCATCCCTGCCTCAGTCCTGAGGTGTCTGCAGGCCCGGTACATGGCCGACACGTTCTACACCAACGCCGGCTGCACCCTGGTGGCTATGAACCCCTTCAAGCCCGTCCCTCAGCTCTACTCGCCCGAGCTGATGCGAGAGTACCACGCTGCTTCTCAGCCCCAGGTGAGACCCCCGCTTCCCAGGGAATCAGGGCTCCCCCTCCTCCCCACGGGCACCTGGCAGCTTCGCTGTCCTTATCCGTGTCGTTGTCAGCTGGGCTGTCATTCAGAGACTGCTGGGGCTGTGACCTTCCCACCAGAAGCTCACAGAAGTTTGGACACGTGCCAGGAGGTGCAAAATGAGAGAGAAAGCAGTATTTGCTTAACTGATTTTGGATCCTAAAATAGGGACATGGACAGATTTTTTTTTTTTTCTTGTTTGTGAATTTATTCGTTGGAAAGAATTTCCCAAGGCATATTTGTGTATTTAAAAACCACTTTTTGGGGAAAAGAATAAAATTACGTGCAGTTAGGATTGCCTTGGAAAATTCAGCACATGTTCGTTTCCACTGATTGGGAGGAGGGGTCTCTTTTTACGCAAGTGGGGATGAAGCTGGTACAGGCAGGGAACAGCCCAGAGGATGTTAGCGTGCAGGGAGAAGCCAGAGCAAACTTGGCGGCAGGAGCAGGGTGTTGTGGAGAGAAGCACAGATGAGGGTGGGAAGGTGAGCTATTCCAGGGCTGTCATCAGAGGGTCTGCACCGCAGCTGAGAGTCCACAGAGCTGCTTCATCGGGGTGGGAGTGGGGCTGTGAACAGAGCCCGCCGTGGGGATGAAGTTGGGGGAGTTGGGTTAAGGAAGGTGAGACCAGCGGCTGAATGGCTGGAGGCTTTGTAACTCTCCAGGTGAGAAGTGGGTGGGGTGAGGGCCTAGAGAGAGATGGTTCTGACAGCCTCCAGAATGATGCCCTCTCCCTTCAGGAAGCTGTAGGCAAGCGGTCATTGCTGGCAGAGCCGCACTGGGTCTGCATGGACTAACCTGGCTCATCCAGGGTTCATGTCTGGGTGGGCAGCCAGGGAGGTCTGGCCTGAGAGCCGGTCTTACCGACTGCCTCCTCAAAGGCAAAGCCGCGTGATGGTCCCCTCTGTTCCCTCAGTGCCCAGCTTGATGCCCAGCACACAGAGCAATTAATCCTTGTTGATGGAAAGGAGAACAGTAACACTGGAATCCAAATCACACAGATGCCTTTATTTGCTGAGTGGCCTTGAGAAGGTTATTTAACCCATATGAACCTCCAGTTTGTCATCTATAAAATAGGGTTACTTCTTAGGCAATAACTGGTAAGAAAGTTCTTGCAAATTGTAATAACATAAAATAAAAAAAGTAGCAGAATAAAACTATTGACATAAGATGGGAGGATAACGTCTTAATGTCATAAACTGGTCAAGGCCAGCAGTGCTTCCAAACTGAGAGAAGATGAATGGGTCACGCCTGCAGCTGGCCTCACGTTGTTATGCCAAGAAGTTTTTCTAGAGGAAGCCTCCACCGCTGCTGTGGACAGGCTCCCCGTCGCAGCCATCGCTGGATCAACCCCTCCTCGAAGACGGGTTTGCTGCCATGACCTTTCACCCCTTGATGTTTCAGACACTGAAGCCCCACATCTTCACTGTGGGCGAACAGACCTACAGGAATGTCAAGAGCCTGATCGAGCCGGTCAACCAGTCTGTTGTTGTCAGTGGAGAGAGTGGCGCTGGAAAGGTAGGCGGGCCTCCTTCCCACCCTGGCAGCTTCATGACTGGCTGGACGGGCAGACAGGCTGGGCTGGGGCTCCAGGGAGTGTCACTCCTGGAGTCAGCGTGCAGTGCTGGGTGGGACCTGGGCAGGAAGTCAGGAGCCAGGGGTTCTAGGCCGGCTCTTCCACCAGCTCTGCCCTGACCCGAGGGGAGAGTCTTTCCTCTCTGAGCCTTCATGTCCTCATCAGAGGACTCTCCCAGCTCTGACAGCCATTGGAAACAAAAGTCAGCAGTTGGGGGTTCCAGCATAGCGTTGAAGAGCATATCAGAACAGTATTCAGCTCTTGCAGACCTCAGTTCTTCCACGTGTAAAATGGCAAGGAGGGAAGGACTGGCACGTAGCTCACAGGGGCCTTCTGTGCACGTAAGGCGCTTGGTGGCGTGCTTGGCACACGGCAGCACTCCTCCAGAGTCGTTGGGGTTCCAGTAAGGAAGCACCCCGCCTGAATCTCTGGGTCACCGTTGATGGCAAGGGTGGTGCATGGGGCCGGATGCGGGGAAGGACAGAGTCTCCTGTGTGGTCATGCGGTCCCCAGGCGGCACAGTCAATCCAGGTGACACGGAACATTGTGCACGGATGGGTGAGGAGTTGCGCAGCTGTCAGAGGCCTGCTGGCCGGGGCCTCACCACCTTCTTGTCAAGCCTCACCAGCCACCCAACCCTTTCCTCCACGTTACCTTCTCAAGGGATTCTTTGGACTGTAAACCCACTCTATCTACAGTCACCCATGAAAGCATTGCCAAGCACCTAGGCAGGTTCTAGGCCCTGGGCTAGCCATGAGGAGTGGCAAGTGGAGAAACAGAGATAGCCCAGTTGGTAAAGAATCCACCTGCAATGCAGGAGACCCTAGTTCGATTCCTGGGTCAGGAAGATCCACTGGAGAAGGGATAGGCTACCCACTCCAGTATTCTTGGGCTTCCCTTGTGGCTCAGCTGATAAAGAATCTGCCCACAATGGGGAAGACCTGGGTTCAATCCCTAGGTTGGGAAGATCCCCTGGAAAGGAAAAGGCTACCCACTCCAGTATTCTGGCCTGGAGAATGCCATGGACTATGTATAGTCCATGGGGTCCCAAGGAGTCGGACATGACTTAGCAACTTCCACAACAGTGCTTGGCCCAGTGGGAAAGACAGACAAGGAAGCAGATGAAGACTGCACGCTCTAGGGATGAGGCTAGGACTTGGGTACACAGGTGATCTTCGAGAGCTGTGCCGAGGCTGCTGGTGGGGTGGTGATGCTCGGCTCCTGGATGAAGCCCATTGTCCTCCAGAATTGCTCTGGGGAGCTGAGGCTGGACCTGGCCCTAGACCCATGCAACCAGAGCTCAGAAACCCTTTATTGAATAGCTACTGTGGTCATGGGCTGGGCCTGGTATCTTTTTAAAATTTATTTTTAATAACTAGCAATATAGCTACATAGTTCAAAAATCGAGCAATACTACAGGGCTTACAAAGAAAAACAGAGGCCCTGCCTCGTGTCTCTCAACCCTGTTCCCTGTCTCAGGGGCAGCTGCCTTTCCATCTTAGCAGTTTGTTTGGGTATGGCCATCCATGTTTCTAAACAACGTGCTTATGTAATTAGTTACTGATTTTTCCCTTTTGAACCTTCGCTGTTCACTTCCTACTTTGACGGTGTAGCCCTGTTACCCTGCCCCCAAATGCATATGTAATTATCTTATGATTTCTAAGGAGGTTAATATATATAGTGCTCTTATGATTTCTAAGGAGGTTAATATATATAGTGCTATGTACGTATTGTTCACAGCCAAGCACTATAATATCCTATGATTATATTTTCTTTCTTGTATGATTTTTACTTTCTTCTTAATAACTCCCACATATATTCACTTGTATAGTTTTTACATACCTGTTCTTTATTATCAAACTTGTCACCAGAACTGGGAAACACCTGCCCAGCTGGCAGTACATCAAGTGCTTTTTCTCCCCTGGTGATGCCCTAGCTAGCGCTCTCATGTCTCCTCCATCCGGACTGGTGGCTGCCAAGGGCTGCTGGGGAGCTGTCACCCGGGAGCTGTCTGCCCCGCTCTGGGGATCCAGAGTGCCGTCCGTCCTGTGGTAAATCCCGTTGTCGGAGGCCAGTGGCTTCCTCCTCTTGCTTTACTGCCTTGTTTTACTGGAGCATTTTCTTTAGTAGCTTCTCGACAAAGGTTACATGAAGGGCATATTTTGAGTTGTTGCACATCTGCAAATGTTTATTGTGCCTTAATTTGACATCTTGGCTGGATATTCTGATCTCAAGTTGGAAATGATTTTCTTTCTGAATTTAGAAGTTATTTCTTCATATATTCTTCGAGTGTTGATGTTAAAAGTCCCAGTCCTTAAGTGGCAATTTGTATTTTCTTTCCAAAAGTTTTTAGGGTCATCTCGATAGGTGTTGAAATTCACAGTGATGTGTCTTTTCTCTCTTGCCGTGCTGGATACTTTGTGTAGGTCTTTTTAACCTTGAGACTCATGTCCTTTAGATTGGGAAAATGCTATATCTAATAATTTAATAATTTACACCACTTTTTTTCTCCTTCTGAAATTCCTATTAGTAGGGAGTTTGATAAATTGTCTAATATCCTATTTTTCTTACATATTCTTCTGTCTCTTAATATTTTGTCCTGTCTTCTGGGAGATATTCTCTAATTTATCCTTCAATTCTTTTTAATTTTGAATTTTTATTAAGCAGTTTACTTCTAAGAGTTCTTTCTTATTCTCTGAGTATTATTTCCCCCCCCGCCCCCCCCCGCCAGCATCTTGGTCTTATTTCTTCTCTTCTCTTTGAGGATCTTTCATGATTTTTACTTGGCTCCTGCCCTTTTCATTTGTTTCCTTCTAGTTCCTTTTCCTCTTTTGTTGTGATATTTGCAATCATGTAAAAGAAGTTTACCAAGTAGTTGATGATCTTTGAATTTCTGTTCATACTTAAGAGTAAAGCCTTAAGCAACTGATTAGAATCTACGTTTATGGACAGGATACCATAAACATAAGAGATTATGAAAGAGTTTAGAAAGCTACCTCACCAGGGGTAGCTTTCTAAACCTGTGGGACCCTGAATGCCCATAACTTTGTTCTCATGAGCTTGTTAGTATCTTTTCTCCAGAAAAGATTTCATCCAATCTCTTTCCTGAGAGATGGAAACTACAGTTATATGGAAATGATAAAAATTAAAAACATGAACAACTCCTTTATGCTTATCAGCAGGTTAGACATGCAGAAGAATACATCAGTGAACTTGAGAGTGGGTCAATACAAATCAAAAAACAAAGAGGGAATTGAGAAACAAAGAGAAAAAGTGCGTCCAGGAGCTTTGGTGCAACATCAGATGGTTTTCCATACTTGGAATTGGTGTCCCAGGTGAAGAGAGAATGTGGGTCGGAAGTATTAATAACATCCTAAGAAAATTACCAAAAGCTGGCAACCACAGATCCTTGTTCTTAAATGCAATTGAAAGGAGAAATAAAGTCAAAATTAGTAGTTTGATGTTTGTACATTCAAGTACACGTGGAATTGATATGGACTCTTCTGAGCCATAAAACAAATCTCAATTTGAAAAGATTAAAATATGAACTGTGTTGTAAATACCCTTTGGTAAACCCAAATATCCTTTGGGTCAAAGAAGTAATCACAATGCATGTTAGAAAACACTTTGAACTGAATGAAAAGGAAAGCACAACATATCAAAATCTGTGCTTTAAAAAAAAAAAGCAGTGCCTGGAGGGAAATTTGTTGTAGCTTGTGTTAGAGAGCACGAGAGGCTTGCGCACCACACCTGGAAAGAAGCCCCACTTGCCACACCTAGAGAAAAGCCCACACAGCCACCAGGATCCAGCACAGCCAAGAATGAGTGAACTGTCGCTGTTGAATCGCTGAAGTCATGTCCAGCTCTCTGCGACCCCACAGACCGCAGCATACCAGGTATCCCTGTCCTTCGCTATCTTCCGGGGCTTGCTCAAACTCATGTCCATCGAGTCGGTTACGCCATCCAACCATCTCATCCCTGTTGTCACCTTCTCCTCCTGTCCTCAATCTTTCCCAGCATCAGGGTCTTTTCCAGTGAGTCAGCTCTTTGCATCAGGTGGCCAAAGTATTGGAGCATCGGTCCTTCCAATGAGTCTTCAGGGTTGATTTCCTTTAGGATTGACTGGTTTGATCTCCTTGCAGTCCAAGGGACTCTCAAGGGTCTTCTCCAGCACCACAATTTGAAAGCATCAGTTCTTTGGCTTTCACTCACATCTGTACATCACTACTGGAAAAACCATAGCTTTGACTATACGGACCTTTGTCAACAAAGTGGTGTCCATAGTTCTTAAATAAATAAAAATATTTTTTTAACAAAACACTAAAGTAGAAACAGAAAAAAATAATGAAGTAAATGAAATCAATGGCTGTCTTTTTTAAAGATCAGTAAAATCAGTAACCCTCTAGTCAGACTTTTTTATTGGCCATGAGGCACAGCTTGTAGGATCTTAGTTCTCCGACCAGGGATCAAACCTGAACCCCCTGCAGTATAAGCACAGAATCCTAACGACTCGACCGCCAGGGAGGTCCCCTTCTAACCAGACTTAGAGAGAGAAAAGGACAAATTACAAATGTCAGAAATGAAAGAATAGGCATAACTAAAGATCCCACAGATGAGATTTTTCATTAACTTTATTTCAATAAATTCTCCAATTTAATGAAAGAGTATTTTGAAACAGTTAACGGCTGCAGCTCACACAAGAAGAAATATATAACCTGAATATCTAAATTTCTGAGGCAAATTTAAATCGTAGTTAAAAATCTTTCCTCTTAGAAAGGCCCACGCTCAGGCGGTTTCACTTTGTGGATTCTTCCAAGTGTTTAAGACCCTGATGCTGGGAAAGATTGAGGGCGGGAGGAGAGGGGGCAACAGAGGATAAGATGGTTGGATGGCATCACCGACTCGATGGATGTGAGTCTGAGCAAAGTCTAGGAGACAGCGAAGGACAGGGAAGCCTGGTGTGCTGCAGTCCCTGGAGTCATGAAGAGTCGGACACGACTGAGCCACTGAACGACAGCTACAACCAAGTGTTTCTGAAAATTAATGTTACCAGTTCCATACAGGTTCTTCTAGAAAACAGTAGAGAGGGAACACCTCCCACCTCAGAGCGAGACCTAAAAATACATATACCAAAAGAGCAACCAAAAAAAAAAAAAACCCAAAACAAAGCTACAACTAAAAACTTAGATCTAGAGCAGTGACGAGATCCAGAGTCAGTATATGGAAATCTCTTGTGGCTCTCTGTCCTCACAATGAACAATTGGAAATTAAAATGTAAATAGATCTCATCTATTTACATGGAGAAGGAAATGGCAACCCACTCCAGTGTCCTTGCCTGGAAAATGTCATGGACAGAGGAGCCTGGTGGGCTGCAGTCTGTGGGGTCGCAAAGAGTCGGGCACGACTGAGCGACTAACACTTAACACATACAGACCTCATCTCAGCTGATTATAAAAACAGTGGGAATTTTATAATTAGATTGCCTGAGTATAAATCAGAGCCCTATCATTTACTGAATATGTCATCTTCAATAAAATTTAGGTTTTCCTGATGCCCGAGTTTCATCATTTTGAAAGCAGGTAGTATATAACTGCACTGCATCTGTAGGGCTGGTGAAAACATACGTGGCTCAGTAGCCTGCTCAGGTCGGTGTGGGTGGCCCTCCTCTATCCCAGCCCCCGTCATTCCTTTTTTTCCTCTTTGGCTGTGAGGGTGCCTTGCGGCTCGCAGGCGTTCCCCTAGTTGTGTCCTTCGGGCTTCTCTTGTTACGGAGCACAGGCTCAGTAGTTGCCACTTACCGGCTTCTCTAGTTGCGGCTCTTGGGCTTAGTTGCCCCATGGCATGTGGGATCTCAGTTCCTCAACCAGGAATCGAACCCTTATCCCCTGCCTTAGAAGGCAGATTCTTAACCGCTAGACCACCGGAGAAGTTCCTCACCACCGCCCCCCCATTCGTAAATGCACCCTCAGGAGCTAGGAGAAGCAGAAGTCGGTCAGATGAGGGACACAGTTGAATTCAGCTTTCAGCCCTTTGATCAGCAACACGGATGGCGGACAAGAGGGCGGTCGCGGGCCCCAGTCCCCCTGGCAGGCTCACACGTGGACGGAACGCGGGCACAGCTCCCACGGGGCCGTTTCTGCCGCAGACATGGACATCCCGCTGCCTGATGAAGTTCTACGCCGTGGTGGCCGCCTCACCCACGTCCTGGGAAAGCCACAAGGTTGCCGAGAGGATCGAACAGCGCATCTTGAACTCCAACCCCGTCATGGAAGCTTTCGGTAAGCCCAGCGTCCTCCGCACAGCTCCTCCGCCCGTCTCCTCTGGAATTTACCACCATCCGGGCAGGGGAGCAGTGTTTTGAGACCCTCGCTTTGCGGGGTGGAGAATGACTCATCATTCAGTGCCTTGGATCCCCAACCATGCCTCCCGGGTGCCCTTAGCCTCCTTCCAGCTGTGGTCGCATCACTCTGTCGTCCTCTCCGTCTCGCCCAGGCAGAGGGAGCAGAGGTGCGGGAGAGGCTCACCCAGTCCATGTCCCGTCCTTCTGAACAGCTCCCTGATGGTTCAGAGAAGGGGACATGTCTGAGGATGCACAGCAGTCGTGTCCATGTTGGCACTCTAGATGTTGCGCCTTACTGTCCACCTCAGTAGTAACGCTTGTTTTTTTTGAGGGGGGTGGTGGGGCATACCGGTCTCTGCTGCTGCAGATGGGCCTTCTCTCGTTGTGGCAAGTGGAGGCTGCTCTCCAGTTGCAATGCCCAGGCTTCTCGTTGCAGTGACTTCTCTTCTTGAGAAGCACAGGCTCTAGGCGAGCAGGCTTCGGTAGTTGTGGCACATGGGCTTAGCTGCCCCGAGACACATGGAATCTCCCTGGACCAGGGATCAAAAACCTGTGTCTCCTGCATTAGCAGGAGTATTTTTAACCCCTGGACCACCAGGGAAGTCCCGACACCTTGTTTTTGATCCTTTCCCTTCAAACAAAAATCCCTGACTGCCTAGATTGGCTCTTCCCACTTTGCCAGGAAGTTCTAACCCAACTGAATCACACTTGCTAAAAGCCCAAGTGCCCAGTCCCGAGCCCTGTCCCCTGTGACCCGGAAACCAGTAGAGGGGCCTGTAGGTGGATTGAGGATAGCGGCGTGGCCCCGGCAGACCTGCGGCCACCTTAGCCCGCGGGGCCTCTGAACAGAAGCTGTGGTCCGCAGGGAACGCGTGCACGCTGAGGAACAGCAACAGCAGCCGCTTCGGGAAGTTCATCCAGCTCCAGCTGAATGGGTAATCTCTGCGGCCACCCTGGCTGCTGGGGGGCCGGGCGAGCTGGGGGGCAGTGCCCAGCCTGGGCTGCTGCCACGGGCAGAACCCTGCCGTGCCTGGCAGGTTCGTATGTGGGATGAGTGAACCTGTGCGTACACTTTGAACCTGGGGAACTCTAGGTGCCCCAGCCTGAGGGACCCAGGGACTGTGCCTGTCCTGACACGTGCCTTCTGGCTTCTGCCCTTCGCGGAGACTTCTAGTTAAAACTGTCACTTAAAACTGTCACCTCGGCCGCATCTCTGAGCCTAAGGCTGGGGCTTCTGTTCCTGCCTTGGGCTGGGGCAAAGTGAGGCACCGAGGCCTGGGCCCTGTCCCTGAGCTGGTTGGAGGGGACTGTCCCAGCCCTTCCCCTCCCTGCCCCTGCCCCCACCCCAGGACCTGCTGAGAGGTCCTCCCCAGTCCTCATGACCCCCTTTGCTTAAGTGGAAGAGCTGGGGCGAGGCTGCAGCCTGGCACACAGTAAGTTCCCAATAAACGGCTCTGGAGTGAACGGACCACTGACGGGCTCCAACCTGCTTGTGCCCAGGGCCCAGCAGATGACGGGAGCTGCAGTTCAGACCTACCTCCTGGAGAAAACTCGAGTGGCCTGCCAGGCCCCCAGTGAGAGGAACTTCCACATATTCTACCAGGTGAGTCCCAGGCGGGGCCCACAGCTGCCCAGGTGCAGGGCGGAGAAGGGTCTGTGCCTCTCAGCCTACCCGCCCCGCCGCCCACCTTGCTTCCTGCCTCCTCTTCGCCGGGCTTTCAGCGCTGCCACCCCACTTACTCCCACAAACCTCACGTCACACTCGCGTCTCGCCCTAGCCCTCGGCTCCCTGGGCAGTCCCAGGCCTGGAGGTGCGCTTGCCTTCTTTTCCCATCAGAGGGTCCTTGAGGCTGGGCCTGTCTCCACACGGGAAGCACTCACCTTCAGACGGAGGGCTGTCCTGGAACAGCAGCTGCCTCCACCAACCGAACAAAGCCTTCCCTAAACTGTGTCCCCTCCATTAGACCAAGGGTCCGCCGAGGCGTGGACAGTGTCTCGCTGCTCTCAGATCGGGACCGGGGGCTCCCCAAACAGGGTTAGGGTTTCCTCCTCATGCCACAGGCCCCCTCAGTGAGTGGGGTTTTTTTGCACCGAATGGAGATGCCCAGAACTATTTGCCACTGCTTTCCCGCCCCTGCCCGCCCTTGGCTCCCTACAGGGGCCTCTGGGTCTTGTGGTGTGGCTGCCACTCCCCCCCGCCGCCCACCCAAGTCCATGCAGTCCTGGGCATCCCCGGTACCCCTGGCTCAGCCACCCGTTCCCACCCCCACAGATCTACAAAGGAGCCCACGCGGAGGAGAGGGTCCGGTGGCGCCTCCCCGAGGGAGCCGCCTTCTCCTGGCTGCCCCACCCAGAGAGGACCTTGGAAGGTAGGGGGAGCCTTGCCCGGTGCCCTGGGCTAGCCCAGCAGCACCCACACATCCCTCCAGGGCCCGCCGCCCCCGCTGACCTTGGGTCCTGACGCAGGGCTGTGGCTCGGATTCCTTTACAGAGGATTGTTTCGAGGTGACCAGGGAGGCCATGCTTCATTTGGGCATCGATGCCCCCACCCAGAACAACATCTTTCAGGTCAGAGGAAAAGCCACACCACTCACATGTGGTGGCGGTGATGGGCAGCCCCCTTCGTAGGGCCCTTCTCTCAACTCGGGAGTCTCTTTCCCTGAGGATCTAGGACTCTAGGCTCCGACGGCATGATCACCAAGGAGGCGACCACCTCTCTGCGCAGCGGAGCCTGGAGACAGGGTGTCAGGGTGGACAGGGCCAGAGCACAGAGCGCTGTAGAAGAAACCAGCACGGTGATCCCGGAGGTCAGAGGGAAAGTGCCTGGATCAGTTGTTGCTCTGTTAAATCAGAGCAGAGAAAACAATGCTGCCACGTGTTTGTCTAGCGTGTTAAAACTTTCAAATCATCACTCTTAGCTCACTTGTTTTTTCAGCAGTTCCATGGGTGTGGAGATTATTCCCATTCCATGGTTGAGACCTGCCCAAAGCCAGACAGCACTTGGTGGTACAGATAGTTTCTTGGAGACATGCTGGTTCCAACTTCCCACCTCCTTCTCCTTCTTGCTGGGACTCAGTGCTGGCCCAGGCGAGCCAGGCCCAGTCACCCCCACTGGCGGCCTCCGTCTGCAGGTGGTGACCCCTGCAGAGCAGTGGGGTGAAGTGTGGCCTCCATCTCCATGTGGGGGTTGCTCAGGCAGGGGAGGGGGGTCACAGCCAGTACGGGCAGCTTATACAGAGGGACGGCACAGGGGACAAGCCCAGGGCAAGTGGACCACCCAGGAGTCTGGCTAAGTCTGCGAGCTTGAAGGCAGCATGAGCCCTGGCCCATCCACAACGCCCATCAGCATGGCAGTCTCCTCCTGCGGTGCTTGTGGCCTGGAAGCCACCCTTTCTGGGACCAGACAGGGATGGGGGGAGAGGCCCTGCTCTACCGGTGCCTGGTCCAAGGGTTTCCAAGTTGCTGGACCTGGGGGTCCTCTTCCTTCAGCCCCCCGGGGGCTCCCCCGAGTAGATCACCCACTGTACAGAGACCAAGATCACAGCTCCTTCCCTGGACTGGGCCGGGCTATCGGAGCCCAACAGTGTCGGGAAAGGGCCAAAGGGCACCAGAGCCAAGCCCCCAGCAGCCACACAGAAGTGGTCTGGACCACAGGAAACAGTCTGGTCCTGGAGCGGGAGACAGAGGGACAGACTGGGTGGCGTGGCGCTCCCTCTGGCTGCCCCAGGAGGGATCGGAAGTCAGACTGCCTGGGCTCTCATCCTGGGTTCCTTCTCCTTTACCAAGTGTGGGCTTTAACCTCTGTCTTGTCTCTGTCGTGGGCATCACCATAGCACGTGCCTCACTGGTTACACGAGACGATGCGTATCACTTGGGTAGAGCCCTGCCTGGCCGAGTCCCGGAGTAAGTGGGCAGTAAATGAGAGCTGTTGCTATTCTGCTTTCGTGATTCTGTTCGGCAGGAGAGAGACCCTTCCCAGGCTGGGCTCCAGCCCTTGAGAAGGTGCCCACTGGGTGTCCTCTCCTGCCCCCTCAGGCCCTGGCTGGACTGCTGCACCTCGGCAACACCCGGTTTGCTGACTCAGGGAACGAAGCCCAGCCCTGCCTGCTGGTGGACGATGCTCAGTGTGAGGGCAAGGACCGGGGGCCTTGGTCACACCGCCCAGGCGTGAGGCAGGCCCTGACCAGAGGAGGGCCAGCGTGTGGTGGGATCGGGTGCAAGGAGGCCAGAGGGTGCAGTTTGGGATCTGTGCCCCTGGGCTGTCGGCTGTAGGGCCCTGCCCTGGAGGGGTTCCTCCTCACCCCAGCTCAGCTGAGGCAGACAGCTTCCTCTGCATCTTACAGAAGAGAAAACGAGAGCAGGGGCGGGTGGGGGTGAGTGGGTTATGCAGTGCTTTATCCCACTCCTGGCCGTGTGGACTGGGGCACAGCAGTCCTGGGTTCAAGTCCTGCCCCTGCCCCTGCCCCTGCTGAGTCTCTTCTCTCCCCGTTCCTGAGTTTGCTCTGTCCCATTGAGGGGGTCACGGCTCCACCATGATGACTTCACGGGGCCTTGTGCAGAGGGCCTTTTGGACGGAGGGTATTTCTGCCTCCCAGGCTCTGTTGGGACGTCGGCCTTGCTGCTGGGGCTCCCAGAAGACCATCTGCTGGAGACACTACAGATTCGAACCATCCGGGCGGGCAGGGGCCAGCAGGTATTCCAGAAGCCCTGCTCTCAGGCCGAGTGCAACACCCGCAGAGACTGTCTGGCCAAACTGGTCTATGCACGGTGAGTGCTCTGGGCCCTGCCCTCCTCCCAGATGCCCCCAGTCTGGAGTTGGACCAGACAGAAGCAGACGGGTTCCCTGCCCCGTTCCCCAGCCCCGGGGGGACAGGAGGGAGTGGCTGCTGGGCTTCCCCAAGCAAAGCCCTTGGCTCGATTCCAGAGGGCTCTGCGTGGGGAAGTGGCCACAGCCTGGCCTAGATTCAGCGTGTTGTTCGGGGACAGGAGCCTGCCTTCGCCTTGGCGATGGGTGAGGAAGGCCTGCCTGGCCGGCCGCTGGCAAGGCCAGCCCAGAGGTGACGTGAGTTCCTCCCAGGTCCAGGCGCAGACCTGTGGATGAATAGGCTCCTGGGTCCCTGCCCTTGTGCTCTCTGTAGCCACCTGGGGTTTTGATAGCTGCTGGTAGAGCCGGGAGTTTAGCCCACAGCCTTGAGCAACACTGCAGGGAGTGGAGCCCAGAACGGGGAAGGTGGGGGTCTTGGCCTTTCCCTGTTGGTTCTGTGGGCATCTCCACCCTCCGGCCATGCACTTGGGGGCGTTTCTCACCCTGGGCTCTCAGACCCTTCAGAATGCCCCTGAGGGTATCTGGGGCCCAGGATTCTCTGAAACGATGGGACAGAACACCTCTGTGTGTGCGTGTGCACACATGCGAGTGCTTGGGAAGGAGGGAGGGTCCCGGTGCTTTCATGAGCTTCTCAAGAGCTAAGAGCCGGACCAGCACCAGTGAGGGAGTCAGAACCTCTGAGGGAAAGTGGCCCAGGGCCCCTGGGCCCAGACTGAACCCAGTTTAGCAAGGGACTCCGTTCTCACCCCCTCGAAGCAAATTTCAGGTCAGAATTTCAGGACAAGGATTTTTAAAGGTTTTGTGTCAGATCACGGCAAAATGGGTAGATAAAGCGTGCCGGTTACAGACACAGTGAACCTCTAACCATGGATCATTTTACACACAGCAAGCAGGTCCTTCTATCACTATCTCTTGTTTTTACTACCTCACATGGATATTTGAAGCCCTTATTGCAAAAATAGAAACTGTCTAAAAATTTGCAGAGCAGTTACTTAAAGAAATCGTAAGGAAGAAAACCCTTGTATCATGTCGTACGTGTCACCACGTTGGACGGCAACCATTCCATCGTCTGGGCGATGGTTGCAGAGTGCAGGGTGTCACTGTCCAGCTGGGGCAATGGGGTGCCCTCATAGGACAAAGTAGGCAGGTGTCGGGGGGCCTTGAGCTCTGGCCTCCACTGGGCGAGGTTTGCAGGGGAGTCCAGTGAACTCAGGCCTTTATAATCCCACCCAGGCCTGCCCCTCCACCCTTGTCTAGACAGCAGCTGGGTGTCAGGCCAGTGACTGGGCGCACCCACACCCTGTCTAGCCCCAGCATTCCACAGCAGACCTCAGCAATATTGCAGAGTCACTTTCAGACCACTGCAGTAAAGCGAGTCGCACAAATTTATTGGTTTCTTGGTACATAGATAAGATGTATTTACACTATATGGTAGTCTGTTAAGTGTGCGATAGCTTTACATCTAAAAGAACAATGTATAATAATTTTAAAATAGCACTTTTAGAAAAGTAGCACAATAGGCTTGTTCGATGCTGGTTGGCACAGACTTTCAGTCTGTAAACCAGGCAGTAAAGGAAGCTTACTGTGACGTGCCTGCAGCTGGTCCCCTGCTCACTCTTGCTGTGGACAAGCCAGGCCTTCGTGTGCCTGGGAACACACGTGACCCCAGCCTGCAGGTGTAGTGGGCTGGGACAGGATGGGCGGGAAACCAGCGGAGAGGGTTTAGCCCTTGACCTTTCAGGCTCAGAAGACAGGCCCTCCATCTGAGGGTTGGTACCCAGGCTGGAAGGGCAGTTCTGCCACCCTTCCAGCTCAGCCGGACCCCTCTCACCCGAGCCCACTACCCCCACACACACACCAACAGGCTGTTTGACTGGCTGGTCTCGGTGATCAACAGCAGCATCTGTGCCGCCCCCGACTCCTGGACCACTTTCATAGGTAGGTCGGTGGGCCCCGGACAGAGAGCAGAGCCTGGGTCTCCTGGGGGCTTCTGGGCAATTCTGCACCTATCCCCTGCTGCTCCACCAATGTGGGCCAATGTCACTTTCTCCAGTGCCCGTGTCTCGGCATCCCTAGCTCTCCAGGCAGGCTCAGCTGGTGCCCAGGCCACGAGGGCCCCTTCACCCGCTGGAGACCCAGATCCAGTCTCAGATTAGTGAGGAGCAGCGAACGGGCTCAAAGGGCCTTAGGGGGGATTTGAGAACATCTTTGGAACCTGGATGGGACAGTCAGGTAGGGGAACCTGGGTGAGACAGTCAGGTAGGGAAGGAAGCAAAGCTCAGAGGCATCAGTAACGTTGGCTCACAAAACAGCGAGCACCCACTGAGCGGCCACGACCCAGGCCATCCAGACTGGGTGGGACACGGGGTCCCTGGGGCCTGGTTCCCTCACCCCTTCGGCCTCTTCCCGCTGAGTTCTGAGGGGCAGGAGGCGGTGATGGGAACCGCCTCTCTCCTTGGGGTGGGGTAGAGTACCCACTCGGTTTCATCCTCAGGCTGCCAAGGGTGAGGCTTCACCCCAGGCCCCTGTAGCCCCACAGTAGCCCCCACGGGTTCCCCCGGCCCCCCAGGCCTGCTGGACGTGTACGGGTTTGAGTCGTTCCCCAACAACAGCCTGGAGCAGCTCTGCATCAACTACGCCAATGAGAAGCTGCAGCAGCACTTCGTGGCTCACTACCTCCGGGCCCAGCAGGTGCGTGGTGCACTGCCCGCGTCCTCGCCCTCTCCCCGGCCCCCAGCCCCGTCCCGGGTGCCACTGGGCGCCTTCAGTTCCCTCTGTGAGTGCCGAGGTCAGCAGGGAGTGACCCCCCAGAGCTCAGACCCCGACTGCCCTCCACCCCCAGGAGGAGTATGCAGTGGAGGGCCTGGAGTGGTCGTTTGTCAGCTACCAGGACAACCAGCCCTGCTTGGATCTCATCGAGGGGAGCCCTGTCAGCATCTGCTCCCTCATAAACGAGGTTGGAGGGTCGCTGGCCTGCGGAGCCCCCAGGGCGGGGCTTTGGGCTTTTCCCGGGACCTCGAGGCCCACCCTGCGCCTCTTTCTCTCTGTCTGCTTAGTGGGTTCGCCTGCCCTGTGAGCCCTCTGTCACAGGGGTGCCATGATGCTCCCATGGGTGGGTTCCCGTGCCCCTCTGCCCTGTGGCTGACTGCCCGCCCCACACAGGAGTGCCGCCTTAATCGGCCAAGCAGTGCAGCCCAGCTCCAGACGCGCATCGAGAGCGCCCTGACCGGCCACCCCCGCCTGGGGCACGACAGGCTGAGCCCGGAGCCCAGCTTCATTGTGCTGCATTACGCGGGGCCCGTGCGGTACCGCACCGCGGGCCTGGTGGAGAAGAACAAGGTGAGGGCCGCGCCGTGCCTTGTGTCACCTGTGAATCCAAACGCGGAGGCGTCGCCGCACGTGTGCGGAAACATCCACTGTGTTCCCTGCCCACCCGCACATCCTCTCGGGGTCCAGGGTCACCTCTCTGGCCCACCTTTCTGAGGTCTCTGCTACTCCGGCATGACCTGCCTGGAAACAACCCGCCTCACACCGCGTCTCCTGGCCTCCAGGTTCAGACGTGGGCCGGCCCTCCTGGGGCCCCAGTGACAGGGCCGGCAGCTCCCCCCAAGCCCCCTGCCCTCACCCGCTGCTCTGTCCTTTCCCCATAGGACCCCGTCCCCCCGGAGCTGACCAGGCTCCTGCAGCAGTCCCAGGACCCCCTGCTCAAGGTGCTCTTTCCTGCCGACCCCGAAGACAAGTCCCAGGAGGAGCCCTCCGGCCAGAACCGGGCCCCTGTGTTGACCGTGGTGTCCAAGTTCAAGGTGGGTCCAGCGGCGTTGACACCACGTGCTCGCTCATGAGTGTCCAGCGTTTGCCGAGCACCTCTTGGGATCGGGGCTGTGTGCCCGGAGCACAGCGGAGGCCCGTAGCCGTGGTCCCGGTCTGCGGTAGAGACGGGAACCTGACAGATGAACTGGGGGTCTGTAGTTGACGTGACAGGAAGCCTCAGGCCTGTGGGCGGCGGTGTGCCCCCTCGCCCACCGCCGACAGAGTCATCACAGCAGAGCAGTGGCTGCTGAACCTCCGTGGCGGCCGGCTGCCAGCTCCCTCACTTCCGGACAGACTGTCCTCGGCGCCGTGTGCTGCTCTCGGCCCCACCCCTGGGCCCTCCCCTCAGCTCTGCGTTACTCCCACCCTCGTGCCGCCCCTCTCGGTTTATTCCTTGTCCTGCTTCCCACCATTCTCTTCACCTCCCGGGGCAGGGAAACACATCCCTGTCTAGCCTCAGACACGCTCCTGAGGGCCCGCCCCGTCTGCGAGGCCCTGCGCTGTGAGATGACGGCGGACAGCTGTGTCGTAGCCCCGGCACACAGTAAGGGCTTAGTAATGACAGGAGTTGCCCGAATGAACGACAGGGGTTCTGAGAGGGTTCCCTTCTGGGAAGATTGCCCTGGTTGGTGTGGGGGGAGCCTGAGACTAGATGCAGGCAGATGGACCAGGTGGAGGGTCACAAGTCAAGAAGGGTCCCTGGGGGCGTGCTCTGAGTATACCCAGTGAGGGCCACTGGGAGTCATCCGGGGTGTGTGAGGGTCATGGGCTCCGGGTTGCCCAGCTGATGCCGCCCCACAGCCTGAGCCGCAGTCTCTCCTCTGCAGGCCTCCCTGGAGCAGCTCCTGCAGGTCCTACATGGCACCACACCCCACTACATTCGCTGCATCAAGCCCAACAGCCAGGCCCAGGCACAGATATTCCACCGAGAGGAGGTAACACACTGGGCTGGAGCTGCTTCGTGGAGGGTCCCATTGTGCCGAGACGCTGGCGGGGTGAGAAACGGGACGTCTGCTCCAGGTGGAGTGACGTGAGGAAGGGCTTCTCTCCCCAGCTCTGGCAGGACAGTCGTGTACGGTGGTGTGGTCTGTGCACTGCACAGTGGCCCAGCCACAGAGGCGAGTAGGGGCGACAGTGCATCTTGCTCTGTGCTCGCCAAGCCACATGCCCTGACGGACAGGCGGCCCAGAGGAATGGGTGTCTTTTACGATTAGCTGAGAGTCTGAGTCGCCTTACAGACCAGGCACAGGGCCGGTTCTGATGAGGGTGTAGTTCCTAAAATTTGCTCAGAAGCACTCTGTGGCCAGCAGCTGCCCTTTGCCCTGTGGAGGGATGTGGGTGAGGTGTGAGAGCTGGACGGTGCTGGAGTGGGTCCCACAGTCACATGGTTGATGTGGCCTTAGGGTCACGGCCAGGATCACTGCTCTATGGTAAAGACCTTGGGTGGGTCCCGGAAGCGTCTTCACAGTACAACCTCCCCCGCCTCTCAGCTGTGACGCACGGTGTTATCTGCAGAATATAAAACAAACAAAAACGAGGAACTGGATTGGGCTGCGTTGTGAAGCACAGTTGGAAGCAGTAAGATGGCCAGCACCGGCCTCGGCTGTACCAGAAGCCAGGCTTCACGTAAAGGGATCTGGGGCCACCAGGACCCCTTCTAGCAGGGAGGGTCTCTCCAGGTCCCTTGACTGCTCGCTGCCCCGAAGAGTGTCTGCCCTCAGGGGAGCCCGCAGGTCCCTGCCAGCGGGGCCACTGACGGCATGGTGTCTGGGGCCTATGGCCCCTGCTGCCCACGCCGTCTCCCCTCCCCGCAGGTCCTGAGCCAGCTGGAGGCCTGTGGCCTCGTGGAGACCATCCACATCAGTGCCGCCGGCTTCCCCATCCGGTGAGTGGGTTGGTCTGTCCGTCCGGCGTGGGGGCGGGGCAGAGCCAGGGAGGTGCTTGGGCCGCGGGTCAGCGGGACGTGGAGACGGAGTGAGAGGCAGGCCTGTGGAAGTCGGCCTGGAGCTTTAGGGCTGCGCTCACTTGCTGTGCCCTGTTTTGAGGAGGCACCGGGTCTGCCCTAGAGTCAGGAGAGATGGGAGGATGTGAGCGGGAGGCCATTACCGATCCTCCGGGCGCGAGGATGGCCTGGTGAAAGAAAAGGGGGTAGAAGCGGACTCTGGCCTGGCTGTGGGGATGGGACCTGGGCTGGTGGACGGTGGGTCACTGGCGAGGGGAGCAGCCGACTTCCAGGCCACAGAAGCAACGTCCAGCTTCCGTCTGAGGCAGATGGGTGAATCGGGACAGTTCCTGACACAGGATGACCTGGGGGGACGCCCAGGGGTGGGGAGTCAGGTTTGAAGTGTTGGGGCACTTGAGGGGCTGTTCTTGGTGACTTTTAACAGCACAAGCAAGGAGGAGACCCCAGGGGGAGGCGGGAGGTGTGAGGCCACTCCCTGAGGGATGAGAAGCCAGCAACAGCCTGGAGGGAGTCAGGGAAAGAGGAAGCGGGGCTGCGGGTATCCTGGAGGCTGAGAGCGAGTGCGCTCTGTGAAGGCCTTGCCGAGAAAAGCAAGGCTCCATCCGGGAGAGGCTAAGGCTGGCTTCCCGCCAAGGGAGCCCAGTGACCTCATCCACGCAGTGGGCACGGCAGGGCAGCATCTCGCTGGTGGTCGAGCAGAGTAAACAGTGACGTCGGCTCACCACTGGTCACTATTTCTCCTTCCGCCTGCCTCGGCTTCCAGGGTCTCTCACCGGAACTTCATGGAGCGGTACCAGCTACTGAGAAGGCTCCGTCCTGCCATAACCCCCAGCCCCCACGGCCCGTATCCAGATGGAGGGCGCTCAGGTGAGGGCACCCACTGGCCAGTCATCTGTTCACCCAGTTCCCTGAGCACCTACTTGGACCATCTCAGGGCGAGGGCCTAGGGCCTCAGAGATGAGTAAGACACAGTCCTGCCCTCATGGCTCTTGGTCCAATGGGAGAGAGACTAAAAGAAGGCAGTTAAGCAGTGAGGAAAGTGGCGAGACAGAAACAGGATGCTGTGGGTGGTGTAGAGAGGTATGAACCAGGAAGGCTTCCTGGAGGAGGTGGCATCTGAGGTGGGGTGGGACTAGCCAGGTGAAGGCACTCCATGGACAGGAGACAGCACCGTGTGTGTGAGGAGCTCCAGGCTGTTGAAGGTTGCTGGCTCCTGGGCATAGGAGACAGTGGGAGGCGAGGCTGGGGGCAGGCGGGCCCAGTCCCAGAAGCCGGACATTCTCCAGATAGATGGGAGGCACTTCCAGGAAGGGAGGGGGTGATACCAGCCTGGGGCTTTCCAGAGGCCACCGCAGGGTGGGGCCCTGGGTGGCCAGAGGGGAGAGAGGCTCTAGATGTGGGCACAGTTGGGAAATGTTGGGAAGAAATTGGTCGGACTTGGCTAGCATTGGATTCGATGTAGGGAGGAGAGGAAAGGATTAGCCAGGCCCGGCCAGTGGGGAAGAGAGGTCGGGAAAGGGCTTTCTTTCTGGGGCAGCTGCCAGGCCAGGCCCGGCCAGGGGGATGTCAGGAGAGGCCTGCTCTACGGGGGGTTGTCTGTCGCACTTGGCGTCACTGAGGCTGTGAGAGCAGGTGTGAAGACCCTGGGCAAAGGCCAAGGACGGGGCAAGTCCCCCCAATACACACACACAGACACACACACACACACAGACACACACACACACAGACACACACACACACACACCTGGGCAAAGGCCAAGGACAGGGTGCGTGCCCCCAGTACACACACAACCCCCACAGCCTTCCCCCAGGGCCCTGCACCCGCAGGCACAGTTCTGCTTTGTATCTCCCATCTCTTTCAGTTTTCCCACTCTCCTTTCATCCTTTCTCCCCACCTCTCCCCGCTCTCCCTGCGGTGTGCTCTCCTGTTCTGTCTCTTGCCCAAAGCCCCCTGGGCCCCTGGTCCGCTTTGCTGCTGTTTCTCATCTGCAGCGTTTCCTCTGGCCGCCGCTGTCTCCAGAGAGGCCCTGGGCAGCTAAAGGTGGTCAGAGCCCTCAGGTAAACCCTCCGTCTGTAGGAGCTGCCCCACCAGGTGTGGGGGGCAGGCAGGGCCCCCGTTGGGGTCTGGGGGTCTGTTCTCCGCTTTCCATCTGGGGTGGGAGGGCTCGGGGGCAGAGGGGGAGGCTGGGCTGCCCCGTGCGGCCCTCAGCATGTTTGGGGCCTTGGAAACGGGCTGGCAAAGCAGCGTGGGAGTCTAGGCACCAAGTGTCCTCTGCCCTAGGGGACCTCCAGGGTGGGGGCTGCCGGCCAGTGCAGGGCACAGCCTCCAGAGGGACACCAAGATCCCTCGGGGCAGCCTGAGGGACGATGAGAAGAGGCCCCCTCTGGCCTCCTCCCCAAAAGGAAGGAAGGGATGTTGAGAAGCATGTGCAGCGGGAAGGAAGCCTGTGGCGCGTCAGGGGGATGCCGAGGGGATGGTGACGGACTGACGGGCCCTGTCTCCATCTTCAGAGTGCCCTCCATGCACCGAGCCGGCCACACTGCAGGGCCTCCTCCAGCAGATCCTCCACGCACTGCCAGCCCCACTGCACTGTGGCAGGACCAAGGTGTTCATGACCGACTCCACAGTAAGCAGGCCTGGGGTGAGGAGCTGGCGGCCACGGGCCTGGGTGGAGGACAGGGAGCACGGGAGGCTGAGGACCTCAGCGGATGCCCTTCCCCCAGCTGGAGCTCCTGGAGCGTGGGCGTGCCCAGGTGCTGGAGCAGTGTGCCCGCCGCATCCAGCGTGGCTGGAGGAGACACCGGTGCCGCACGCAGGCCAGGCGGAGGTGGGCAGCTGTGCTCATCCAGGCAGGTAGGAAGGGGGCCCGGGCACACGGCCCACACTCACGGCCAGCAGGTGGGCCCAGGAGTGGCCGTCTCTGCAGCTGCACGTGATCCTATGGGATACCTGTTTCCCTTGAGACCCTGCTCCTAGAGTCCCCACGGACCAAAGCAGACTGTTTCCCAGCCTCTAGATGTTAACTGTGTGTCCCCATGGTGTGCTGGGCCTCGAATTCCCTGTCCAGCTCACCCAGAGCACCCCCAGTTCAGCGCAGACCACGTCCCACCCCAAGTAAGGGTTCTCTATAGGTGGCAGAGGCTCAGAAGTTGCCTTGAATTCCCCTCCCCCAGTCCTAGCTAGCTATATTTGTCATATATTATTCCCCTTGATGACAACTCTCATCATCACCTGGGTTCCTGGGCTTGTTGAGCTTAAGAAGGTAAAAACCAACAAGATCTGGTGAAACAAGGAAGCATGTATGAACCATGACACAGCCTCACTTTGAAAAGCAAAAATACTAGAAACAACCCAAATATCTAACAGTTGGTCAAGGCATGGCTACATTATGGACCCATCCTTGTGATCCAGCTAAGAAGTGTTTTTGAAGAATATTTTTAGTTTCATGGAAACCCCACTTCCAATATGATGCTTAAACCTGGGTGATGCGCTACACAGCAAGGTGATGCCACCTTCCTAAGGGGTGTGGGGGGGGGCCTGAAAAACGTGACGGGTGCTGCAAAACTACCTGGGCTGATAACAGGTGACTTTCGTGTCTTTACCAAATAGCCCTTTTTCTGAATGACTGTACCAAAAAATCAGAAAATGCGTATTTCAAAAGGAGAAAATTAAAATCAGAAAATGCGTATTTCAAAAGGAGAAAATTAAAACTGCCGCACCCATGATCAGCCTCCCATCTATGACCTTCACCAGGTGTGGCCCCATCCATGACCAGCCTCCCATCCTGTAGCTCTGACCTTCACCAGGTGTGGCCCCACCCATGATCAGCCTCCCATCTATGACCTTCACCAGGTGTGGGTGTGCAGTCGCGTCCTTCGTGGATCCATAAGGCGAGCGAGCAAGTTCAAATGAGGGCTTCCAGAAATAGAGGTCGTTTTAAAAGGTGCAGACAGTTCAGATCCCTCGTGTTCCCTGGGCGTTGCCCAGGGTAGGAGGTGGCAGTTTCCCTTGGCTGTAGGCATCTGCCTGCAGGTCTGAGCGCTGTTTTTCAGAGCCAGGTCCGCGTCCCGTTGACTCGGTCCCTGACCTCACGTGGCTGCCGGCGTTCATTCCTACGTTTACGGCAGCTCTGGCGCTGGTGTAGCCTGGTTTACCAAGAGCTCTAACTGGCATGTTAACTCTTGTTTCCTGTTTCTGGACAAACCCCTCAGCCGTCCGTTCCTGGCTGACTCGGAAGCATGTCCAGCAGCTGCACGCGGCTGCCACGGTCATCAAGCGTGCATGGCGAGAGTGGAGGGTGAGTGCTGATCCAGAGGTCAGGGCGGCCAGTGATGGGCCCGGGCTGCGGACTGGCCCTGCCCGCGGGGCAGGTGGCCGCAGGGCCTCACGAGTGATGTGGGCACCGCACCAGCCATGTGGCAGGACGGCTGTGACGGGCACAAGCCACTCAGGGAATACACGAAAACTCATACAGCCATACACTTTAAAAGCATGAATTTTACAGTGTTATCAATTAGATCTCAATAAGGTGGATTTTTTTTTGAGGTTAATTTATGCTTTTATTTGCCAGTATAATTAACCACAGTGGCCCGCAGGCTTCTTTGATCTAAAAAAATACATTTTATATCACAGTCCAACAAACACATACACATATATAATATGTATACATACATAAAAGTGAAACAAAAGTTTTGCCAAAAGTGTCTACCCCGAGTGTTAAATTTTTTTTTTGAGATCTTTTTCTTTTTTTAAAGCAGTTTTAGGTTTACAATAAAACTTGACAGGAATGTACAGAAATTCCCCATATACCGCCTCCCCTCACATGAACAGCCATTATCAAAAGAATGGTACCTCTACTTTTTTTTAGACCAAGGATGACTGCATTGACACGTGATCAAAACATCCCCAGTTCACCTAGGGCTCGCTTTAATGAGCAGAGCAGTGTTGCGTACTCTGTGGGTTTGGACAAAAAGTATGACCACGTATATTCATCATTATAATGTCGCTCAAAGTACTTTCACTGCTCATGAAAACTTCTGTACTCTGTATATTCCTCTCTGCAAACTCCTGACAACCACTGATCTTTTTATCGTCTCCACAGTTTGGCCTTTCCCAGAATGGCATACAGGTGGAATCTCTTTCTCCTCGAAATGAGAGGTTCAGACCCTTTATGAGACCACCCCTGGCCCACCCAGGCGTGGACTAGACAGGCTCCAGGCGGCAAGCTTCCCCACTACGTGCTGCGGCTTTCCCTCCAGTACTGGCCCTGCCCAGCAGCCACGTGGAGATCAGGGGGACACATGTTGGGTTTCTGTTCATAGGAAGGCCACACGTTTTGTGCCTGTCGTCACAGTGAACCCAGATTCCTGTCGGGTGTGTTATAAACAGATGAGCCATTTCTTCAGACCCCCTGCTCTGAGCACACCCCAAAGGCTGTTACTTTTTAAAAGTATGTGAAGCCTCAGCACAGCTGCCCTGTGTATAGGCCTGTGCCACATCCAGCCAGGTGCCCTTCAGTTCACCTTGTTAAGGGCAAATCACCAAAGAGACTTTTGGTTTCTGTTTTCCATTAAGAGCTGTGATATGCTGTTCTTTTTTAAGATCAGAATGGCCTTCCTTGCTTCTGAAGAACTGGATGGTGTGGAGGAAAAACACTCACCTCACGCTCCCTGCTCCCCGGGCTCCAGTCCGCTGCCCCCGGCTCAGACCAGGCTCCAGGGCGCAATAACCCGCCTCTGGCCCCTGGGACTGGCCCTGGCCAACGCGGCTGTGGGTGTTCACGGCTTTCAAAGGAAGCTGGTGGTCTTCGCCTGCCTCCAGCTCCCCGTGGGCAGCCCCAGGAGCTGCGCCGTCCAGACAGCCCAAGAACAAGCCGGAGTCCTGTCCATCCGAGCGCTGCCTCAGGTGGGCCATGCGATGGGGCTGGCGTCCTGACCGCCCCACTGCAGGGTGGGGGGCGGAGCCCGGGGGGTCGCAGCAGCAGCAGCAGGACTGAGGCTGAGATGAAGGCCTCCGAACCTTGTGCATCCCAGCTGGCAGCAGTCGAGTCGTTCCCATCATTACAATTAGGGTTTTCCAAAGTCCTTTCACTGTTAAAAAGCTGCCTCCAAGTGTTCTAGCATCTCTTCTGAGTCATCTTTAAATTAGTCCTACTTCCAAAAAAATGGGTTGTGGTAACAGCAGCTTTTCCCCTCCAATGGCGCTGGATTTGGCACCATGCTTCCCCCTACTTGGGCTTCCCTGGTGGCTCTGACGGTAAAGAATCCGGCTGCAATACAGGAGACCCAGGCTCGTTCCCTGGGTTGGGATCCCCTAGAGGAGGAAATGGCACCCCACTCCACTATTCATGCCTAGAAATCCCAGGGACAGAGGAGCCTGGCGGGCTATGGTCCACAGGGTGGCAAAGAGTCAGACACGACTGAGCGAGACTAACACACACTTTCCCCTTGTATTCTTTGGCTTACCCTATTCCTGACAAGCACATGAGTCAGTGGTTCAAGGTTTTATATTGTGGGCAGCCGCCAGGGAAAGAGGCAGCGAGCACAGACGAGGGCTAATACCCGCCTTTTACAAGGATCAAGTGACACAAGGGAGAAGGAAGGAAACACTGCATTTCCTCCCGGAGGAACTCCTACAGGACATAATCTGGATAAAATCGCCATGACAACACACGGGCCTGCCAGAGCGTAAACAGAAGTGCAGCTCTTTGATCTTCCAGCTTTAAGCAGTCCTAAGACTGGGACAGATGATATTCTTAGCAGGGGAGAGCTCCCTCCTAGCTTTCCTCATCTATCTCACACTGGGTGGATGTGACACTTTGTCTTTAATACTGTTTTGGAGTCTGCTCCCGTCTTAGTAAGGAGGAAAAGCGCACTAAGTCAGTCTGCCACTGCTGTGACTCCGGCAGGTCCTCGGGTGTCCCCACCTCCCTGCATTCCTAGCCTTCACGCCAAGAGGTCCCTTCAACCTCCCAGGAGCTGGGGCTGAGCTGCGTCTCTCTCCCCAGGGCTCGATCAGGTTTCACTGCAGAAAGTCTCCGCTGCGCTACGCTGACACCTGCCCTGGACCCTCGCCCGACAGTGTTACTGGCTTTAATCAGATCCTGCTGGAAAGACACAGGCCGGGCCACGTGTGACCTCTTCTCCCCTCCCAGCCTCACCAGCTGGGCCATCCCCTGTGCCTTTTTTCCCACAAGGCCTTTTCCTGCCAGCAGCCTCGCCAGAGACATGTAATCAACACCCGGCTGCCAGACGACTCCCACAGGGACTCCGAGTGCACTCAGGGAGCCGTGGCTCCAGCCTGCAGGCGGGCCAGCGGCTGCACCAGTAGCCTGGGGCAGCAGTCTACACATCCCCTGCCCCCACACCCTGATGGGTATCAGGGTTGGCAGTGACCAAACCAGGATTAGGAAACATCAGGGCCTTCACTACCTTCACAGATCTAACTCAGCGGTGCTGGCCATCACTACAGTGGACACCCCACAGGCAAAGTCAGCTTGATATCAGCTCTAACATTGTGGCTGGGGGAAACTTTGCCTTGAGTTCCTTTAAAAGGAACAAAACTTTACTATTTAAATATTTGATTAATTTAATGTCAAGCAACTAGATTATAAATCAAGAATGATCAACGCAATATACCAAAGAAACACCACACCAAAATTTTATTAACACTGAACACGTTTTTACTCAAATGGGTGTGGAAATTGAGTAAATATTTATGTCTTAATTGTATCAAAAATAAAACACTTAAAAACCACCATTTGAACATCGAGTTCTCTCCATACGGGTCTGCCATCCTGAGTACCCCCACAGTGCCGGAAGGAGTCTGGGGGGCCCACCTGACGTCAGCCGCTGAGTCCTGGCATCGCCACCCCTGGGCAGGGCCCCCCACGTGACGGCCTCCCAGGAGGAGCAGGCAACACAATAATCCACCTTAAGGATCCTCGTTCTGAGACGGCTCCACGATACTCAAGCAGCAGTCAGCAAACTCCACAAACAAGGGCTCCTGCATGCAGGCTCGCATAAGCTTGGCCTTGTCGTCCGCCTGATCGAGGTCGACCATCAGCTGTCTGAGGTGTGGATTGAGCAGTAAGCTCCTCAGTGCTGCAGACTCCCCTTAAAATGAACAGTGAGGAGAGCCAAGCTGAGCTCAAGTGGGTGCAGACAGAGACGGCTGAAAGCCAAATATTCCAAACGTAATAAACACCAAGCACGCTGCACCCCCTCACCCAGCATTTCACATGACGTGGGGCTTCCCAGGTGGCGGTAGTGGTAGAGAATCCACCTGCCAACGCAAGAGACACATGAGATGTGGGTTCGATCCCTGGGTCAGGAAGATCCCCTGGAGAAGGGAATGGCTACCCACTCCAGTATTCTTGCCTGGAAAAGTCCATGGACAGAGGAGCTTGGTGGGCTACAGTTCAGGGGGTTGCAAAGAATCAGGTATGACTGAGCATACATGCTCACGTAAGGTGAGGTCAGCATGTCAGATGGTTTCCAAGTTAAATGCTGTCAGAATCTTATTCTTTATTAGTCCTCTGTAAATATCTTAATGCCATTCACCCAAGTAAAAGTTACTGTACCTGCACAGACTTAGCTTAAAAATTGTCTTACCTGCAAACTTACCTAAATTCTTTAAATTCTGCAAAGACACTCTGTCCTCTTCCTCATCACTATTGAGAAAATCAGCCACAGAGTCATCATCATCTAAGGAACCTGTTTATGAGCGCAAAGGAAACCTAGGTGCCAGGTTTTAACAACTCCAGTAAATAAAAAATGTGTGTGCACACACACAAGAACAGAGATAAAGCAAGTGGGTACAGACAAAACCACCACTTCTGAGGAATTTGTGACTACACTAACACTATTTTAGGAAAGTGAAGAGCTGCTGATAGTGTTCACACACTTAAACTATGTTTGGGCTTAGGGCCTTGTTTTCCAATTCTTTCCAGCCTACCTCTGCTCACTACAGCTCCAGCCCTGTCTGTAAAAACCCACGGACAGGACTCCCCTGTGTTCTCGGCATGGGCGGAAACATCCGAACCCAACAAGTTTCTCAAAGGGCAGAAGCGGGCCATCCCCTGGCTCTGACTGCTCAATACCTTTTCGGTGGCACCGGGAGGGGCCGTCTTCAGAGCCCAGCATGATGCATGGTGCGCAGGAGGCGTTAAAGAAAGGGTATGTGGGGCTTGCCTGGTGGCCCAGGGGTTAAGAATCTGCCTTGCAATGCCCGGAAGATCCCATATGCTGCGCCACAACTATGAAGCCTGCACTCTGGAACCCGAGCGCCATCCCACTGAAGCTCGCTCACCCTAGAGCCTGTGCTGCTCTCTGCAGCTAGAGAAAGCCTGCACACGGCAACCAAGGCCTAATACCAGAGAAAAAAAAAAAAATTTTAAAAAGGCTAGATGGATGGGGAGGACGGCAGCACGCTCGCGCTGCAGGCTCTGAGGCCGCCAGGAGCAGCAAGGCCAAAGGCCACGTGCCCTGCGGGTCCAGGTCAGGTGACCCCCGCCAGGCCCAGGGAGGGAGACCCGAAGCCGTGACTGGGGGCGGCTCCTGCCAGCAGGGTCCACCGCTCACCCAAACCACAGCTGCGGCCTTTCCCCCCTGCCCTTCTGCATCTTCAGGCGGCCCCACATCGCCACCCATGACAACGTGTGCTCCTGGCGCCGGTGCACAGGGCTGAGGAAGCTGCTGCTCCCTGATGAACCTGCCTCCTGGCCCCAGTGCAGAAGTCTCTTCTCCTCTCTCGACATATTCTATTTGAAAGCCTTTTCTCGGTTTGTGTGTTTGCAGTCAACCAACCCACCTTCGTTTTCCACAGGCTTTTTAGTTTTTGCAGTCAGAGCTGATCTTATTTTTTTCTCGACAGGACCAGCTGCAGGCCTGCACTGCTCTGAAAGACACAAATCTCAGGTGTACATCACCTCCGTTTGAGTGACAAGGCTGCACCACTCCCCCAAGCAGCATCCAGCATCTAGGGGGAAGCCTCTGGAGGGGTAAGGGGCTGGGTGGGGGATGAAGGAGAGGAAGTGAGAGATTCCGTCAAGGGGCAGGAGAAACCTGGGCCCAGCAGAAGGGCTGAGGAAGCCCGCCTCACGCTCCCCGAGGGCCTATCTCCATCCTCCCTGTCCTGCCTAATCCCACAGAGACTTCACCAAGATTCAGTAACACACTGACTTTGATTAGCCGCAAACTGTGTCTTCAGCAGTTTCAGATCCCGAGTGTGCTGGTCCCCATGCCACCGGGAGTCCACACACACAACTCGCCAGGACCACCTGGGAGGGGCTCCGCCTCACAAAGGACAGGGAGATGGCCGAGGTAAGGAGAGTCGGATCCCAGTCACCCAAAAGGGTGGGAGACGAGGGGGAGGTGCTGCCAGCTGGAAGGAGCGTTCCGGGCCAAAGGAAAGGCCCGTGGCCGGAGCGCACCCTTGAGCAAGTCGAGTCAGGTGCAAGGAGATGGTGACAAGCAACTGGCAGCTGACGGGCAAAGCAGGCCTGGCAGGAGGATGGGGCACAAGAGGAGGAAGGCGCCTGCAAGACGCCAGTCTGTCTCATACCACACCACCCTAATGTGGGATCTAAGATGACACAATGAACCTACCTATGAAGCAGCAGCACGCTCCCAGACGCAGAGGACAGACTGGTAGTTGCCGCAGGGGAGGGGCTGGGGGAGGGATTAAGCGGGAGGTTGGGGTTAGCAGATGCAAAATATTAGATGGACAATGGATGAACAAGAAGGTCCTACTATATAGCACAGGCAATTACAGTCAGGATCCTATGATAAACCACAATAGAAAAGAATATAAAGAAAAAAGAATGCTATGCATGTGCATAACTGAGTCACTCTGCTGTACAGAGATTAGTAACACTGTAAATCAACTTTACTTCAATTAAAAAAAAAATCACCAGACATTATGCACCACTTATAGTTGTGCCTAAGACCACCTGTAATTTTGCCAGAGACTGACCCTGAGCTCTGATCCAGTCTCTAATCTGTCAATTTGTAAGAAACAGAGGACTAAGGAGTATGCCTAACCGCAGCGTGAGTTTGCAATCAGCAAAACCCAGACTGTGGGGAACTCTGCAAGTCAAATGGCTTGAATTCTTCCACAGAGAAATTTTTTTTTTTAAGTAATAACAGAGGATGGAGGAGCAATTTACAAATTAAGAGAGACTTAAAAGAAATATCACATTTTGGGGGAATTCCCTGGCAGTCCAGTGGTTGGGACTTGGTGCTTTTGGTTAGGTTAGGTTCAATCCCTGGTCAGGGAACTAAGAACAAGATGAAACAATACTCTTTCAGGATACATCCTTGCATAATAAAACTGAAAAAGCAAAGATGTGACTGCTATAAAGGTCAACAGAGTGGTCATTTACAGGAAGTGAGAACAGTGGGTCAGGACAGGGCATATGGAGGGGTTTCTGGAGTGGATGGCAAAGTTCTATTTTCTTTTTAAATTTTTTTAAAAATTTGGATGTGCTGGGTCTTTCTTTCTCTAAGGCCTTATCTCTGCTTGCACCAAGTGGGGGCTACTCTCCTGCTGAAAGCACAGGTTCTAGGGGCATAGGCTTCAGTAGCTGTGGCATGCGGGCTTAGCTGCCCCGAGGCATATGGAAACTTCAGAGACCAGGGATGGAACACACTGCCCCTGCACTGACAGGCAGGTTTTTTATATTTTTTAAAATACATACATAATTTATTTTTATTTTGGTTGCACCGGGTCTTTATTGCTGCACACGGACTTTCTCTAGTTGCAACAGGCAGGGGCACCTCTTTCAATGCACAGGCTTCTCACTGCAGTGGCTTCTCTTGTTGCAGAGCAGAGGTTCTAGAACGTGGGCTCAGCAGTTGTGGTGCACGGGCTTAGAAGCTCCGAGGAATAGAACCTGCATCCCCTGCATTCACAGGCAGGTTCTTACCCACTGAACCACCAGGAAGTCCAAGTTTTATTTTCCTGACCTGGGTGATGTTCGCCTTATAATAATTCAGTAAGCCAAATAAAAAAGAATCTACAAATAAATGCTGCAGAGTATGTGGAAAAAAGGGACTCCTCCAAAAAAAAAAGGAAACCCCCCTACACAGTTGGTGGGAATGTAAACTGGTGTAGCCACTATGGAAAACGGTATGAAGATTCTCTAAAAAATTAAAAATAGTTACCATAGTGCTCAATCCCACTCCTGGACATACATCCAGAAAAAATAAAACCTCAAATTTGAAGATACATGCACCCCAATGTTCATAGCAGCACTATTTACAACAGCCAAGACATGGAAGCAACTTAAATGTCCATCAACAGAGAAATGAATAAGACGTGGTGTGTGGTGGAATACTACTCAGCCATAAAAACGAAATGCTGCCGTTTGCAGCAACATACATGGACCTAGAGATTATGAAACCTAGTGAAGTCCGTCAGAGAAAGACAAATAATCATGATATCACTTATACACAGAATCTAAAAAAATGGTACAAATGAATTTATTTACAAAACAGAAAGACTTCAGAAACAGAAAACAAATTTATGGATCCAAAGGAGAAGGGGTGAGGAAGGCTAAATTAGGAATATGGGATTAACAGAAACACATTACTATGTATAAACAGATAAACAACACGGGCCTAAAATATATTATTGTTTCATTTAGTTGCTAAGTGGTGCTGACTCTTGTGACCCCATGAACTGTAGCCCTCCAGGCTTCTCTGTCCATGGGATGTCCCAGGCAAGAATACTGGAGTGGGTTGCCATGTCCTTCTCCAGCAGATCTTCCCAACTCAAGGAATTAACCTGTGTCTCCTGCACTGGCAGGCAGATTCTTTACCACTGAACCACCAAGGAAAGAATATCATAGAGAACTATATTCATGACCTTGTAATAAGGAGGAAAAGGAGACGAAAGAGGATGAGATGGCTGGATGGCATCACCGACTTGATGGACATGAGTCTGAGTGAACTCCGGGAGTTGGTGATGGACAGGGAGGCCTGGCGTGCTGCGATTCATGGGGTCACAAAAAGTCGGACACGACTGAGCAACTGAACTGAACTGAATAACTTACAATGAAAAAGAACCAAAAAAGGATACAGATCACTGAATCACTTTGCTGTATACCTGAAACATTGTAAATCAACTATACTTCAATTTAAAAAAATATTTTTTTAATAAGAACAAACCAAGCAGGGTTTCCCTGTGGTCCAGTGTTAAGAATCCACCTGCTAATACAGGGGACACCAGTTCAATCCCTGGTCTGAGAAGATGCCACATGCCATGGGCAATGAAGCCTGTGGGTCACAATTACTGAGCCCATGTACCCTAGAGCCGGTGCTCCGCAACAAGAGAAGCTACTGCATGATAAGCCCAAGCACTGCAACTAAAGAGTAGGACCCACCCCCCGCCCCCGCCCCCAGCACCGCAACTAGAGAAAGTCCGTTAGCAGCAAACAAGAACCAACGCAGGGATCCCCTCGCCCCCCAAAAAACACACTAACAGAGAGGCTGGAGTTTCCAACACAGAGTGAACTACTCAAATCTGTGTATCAGAAAAATTACCCAGATTGCGCTAGGGAGTCTTAGGAGGGGCCTCACAGGGCTGCAGGACCAGAGAGAAGCATTCCAGACATAGCTCCTAAACTATTCCAGCAAAGCAGTTCTACTTCGTTCCTATCTTGAGGCGAAAGGGTTTTTTTTCAAAGAGCTCCAAAGACATTAGGATTAAAAAAAAAAAAAGTTGGAGCGGGGACGGTGGTGCTCGAAACAAACAGCTATAAAATCAGAGACTGGAGGGCATAAAACTAGAGGCAAACCACCAGTGAGGAACTCTTAACAGAAAAGTCACTGAGAGAGAGAGGGCATGGGAAAGGGTCCCTGAAGACTGAGAAGAGGCGCCGGATAGAAAAAGACGTAAAATGTAGACTTGACAACAGTGAGAGCCAGGGACGCTGCTCCTTACCGTAAACTGGTATACCTCCCTGTTTCTATAAAGACATCACTTAAAAGAAAGAAAACGTCGTTAACCTCAGCCAGAGAAGATTCTGCCAAAGAATGCGGAGCTGAAAACTAAGAGGAAGGCATAGCTAGGGGAGGCTTTTGTGACAAAAACCAAAGACTGTTAAAAAAAAAGAAAAAGATGGCACGCAGAAAGGAAAGTGGAGCAGAGGAAAGGTTTGTGATTGTCCGTAGAGTGGAGGCGCATTCGCAGGAAGAGGTATCCGTCTGCCCACGGTGGGTGGGAGGCGGTCCCCAGGGTCGGGCGTTGCAAGGCTGATAGGCTGATAGCCGGGCCCCGGGATTCACGTCCCCGAGACCGCAGCAGGATGAGGGCGCTGCGGTCCACGAAGAAGGGCGCCTTACCTTTGTGCTTCCGGAAGCAGGGCAAGGAGCAGCTGCAAAAACAAAGCCACAGGGCGCGTCAGTCCCGAGGGCTGCGCGGAGCCTCCCGCCGCCCCGCCGCCCGCCCCCGGCCCCGCGACCCCGGGCACTCACTAGGGCACGCGGCAGGCGGGGCAGCGGTATTTGGGTTTCTCCAAACAGACAACGCAGACAGCGGTACCGCAGCTGAGCGACGACATGGTCTCTCCCAAGACGCGCCCCTCGCCTGCGCGCCAGCCCGGGGCCCCCGAGCCCCACGTGCCCGCCCTTTCTTCCGTTTCCTCAACCAGGACCAATCAGCGCGCAGCACTTACTGGCCGTCAAAAGCAATCGATTGATCCCGCTCATCGTTCCAGGCCTGAGAAGTAGAAAGTCGATGCACTCGATACGCATCCAGAGCCCATTGTCAGGGGTGCTCCCTGATAAGGGCTTCCCTGGTCTCTAAGCTGGAAAAGAATC
Source organism: Bos javanicus (assembly GCF_032452875.1). Taxonomy (NCBI): domain Eukaryota; kingdom Metazoa; phylum Chordata; class Mammalia; order Artiodactyla; family Bovidae; genus Bos; species Bos javanicus. Next base: position 14,169,740 of record NC_083886.1, on the reverse strand, counting down.
CGCCTGCAATGCGGGAGACCTGGGTTCCATCTCTGGGTTGGGAAGATCCCCTGGAGAAGGGAAAGGGTGCCCACCCCAGTATTCTGGCCTGGAGAATCCCCATGGACAGAGGAGCCTGGCGGGCCACAGTCCATGGCATGGCAAAGAGTCAGGCGTGACTGAGCGACTAAGCACAACAAACAAGAAGTCCACACACTGGCCAAACCAGACTCAGCTAGGCCACGTGACACACGTGTGCCCTTCCCAGCCATTTTTCTCACAGGAAAGGAAGACAAGCCTTGGCCACTGACAAATGTTTATTGAGCTCTAACTGTGAGCCCGGTGCTTCCCAGACGCTGGGCTGGGAACACCCAGGGATTAGCAGGCACTGTCTCTGGGAGCTTAAGGCTTAGAGTGAAGGCAGGAGGGAGAATCCCTGAGTGGGACTGATTGGCCAGGTTACAGATGAGTGACCTCTGGCCCAAAGGTGGACATCCTGGTCCAGAAAAGGGCTTGAATGCCACCTCGGGCTTTAGGAAGAGACAAAGTCACATTTTATTGGGAGCCCTGCTCCTCTTCAAAGCCCTGAGCACTGTCCAGCTTTACCAGGCTTCCCACTCCACATGTGCGGTGCTGTCTTGGGGTCATAAGTCACCCTCACCCCCTAATCTGAACCCTAACCCTTTTGCGTTGGTCCATCAGCCCTCAGGATCTCCTTACTACAAGGGCCCCGCTCCACTGTCACAGTCTGTAGGGATGAATCTGCTGCGCCCCCAAGCAGCCATTCAAGTCTCAGCTCGGACCCCTTGCTGGCTGTGTGACTTGGAGAGACTGGCTACCCTCTCTGAGCTCCCTCGTCTGTTAGAGTAGATGTTCCTACTTTTCTGAGCTATTGCAAGGCAGAGAGGTGACTGTAAAAAGATTTGTGATCTGCAGTGCTACAAAGGGTTATTTATGTGATATCTAGAGTCTATAACTCTTTTGGAGCTCTGGTTCCAACCCCATAAGCCCAGGTTCCAGGCTCCGAGTTCCTGGAGGCTGAGGTCTTGGACCTTAGGCTCCTCTAAAAGGGTTCCACTGCCAGCCTCAGTGAGCTGCACTGGGGTTGGGCTGGAGTGACTAGCTTTGCCAGGCTGTTGAGGGTGCTGTCCAGTCCTCAGTGCTGAAGTAGCACTGCCCTTCTGGTTGCCTACCTGCCCCAGCATGCAGCTGCCCCTGCCTCCAGCTTCCTAACAGAACTCACACCAAAATCCAATGTTTTCCCACTGATCCAATACTCTGAAGCATTCCTTGTATCCCTCAACAGTTGTGACCACTGCTGATTTGAATCAGAAGTGTCCCAGAAAGTCCACGCTTAACAGGGAAGGACAGAGGTCAGTGACTTGAATCCCGTGCTCTCTGGCATCAGTACTAATTCCCCCACTATGGACATCACCGTTGCCCACCCAGACTTTTCCTGTGAGTTGTGTTTGGAGGCTGAGGCCATGCAGAGTTTCCACAATTTTCAGGGGCTCAACCAGACCCCATCCACATCCATACCATGCTGGCTCCCCTACCTTCGGGTTCAGAGATGGTACTCCAGAAAAAAAAAAAAAAAACCTTCCTGGAATTCCTCTCATGCACACTCCATTCAGTAGAAATGCCTCTTCTACTCTGGGTGACCCTCATCTTCCAAGGACCGACCCCTCCCGCTCCAATATCCAGGAAAGGAGGTGGCTCAACTGTGATGGCGGGGAGGTTGGGGAAAACCAAGAAGCAGCGACAGAAACCTGGTACAGCTCCTCTGGGCAATGGCTAGTTCAGAGCAGAAAGACAGGAATGACGCTGGGCCCAACAACTAGATGTCCACACGGATTTGCCCTGGCTTCTATGGTCCCCCATCACGCCCTCCTAGCAGCTAAGGCTGCCTCACGTCTTCTCAGCGTCAGCTTGAGGCGCAGAGCAGAACCTGGAGAGAGGAGAGGTAGTAATCAAGGCAGAATGGTTTCCAGAGCCCCGCTGCCTGGCAGGCTCTGTCCAGCACATTCCAGGCAAGCCCAGCCCGGCGCCGACGGCGAAGACAGGAGACGTTGTCTTCAACGTGGAGGCCCAGGTCCCGCACCTAGCACCGCCAGAGGGCGCCCCAGATCGAGATTGGTCCTGGCGCGGCCGGCGCCTGAGCAGGTCTGCAGCGCCTCTCGCACCCGACTTTGCACCTGGCGTGGGAGGCAATACTGACCACGCAGGGAAAAGCAAACCCAGGCCTGGCCTGCACAAGAGGGTCAAGAGTGCGGAGTTGAAACCGACGACCGGATGGGCAGCAGTGACTCTTCCATGAAAGCAAGGCCCACACCAGGCCAGCCGAGAGCTCCAAATGCGCCTGGCTGTCCAGGGAGAGTTCCCGGGGTTGGCCCCGGCCCACGCCTCTTGGCAACCCCTGGGGTAGAGATCCAGCTGAAAGCTTGCCACCCCATATTAGCTTGATGAAAGCTTAATACTACTTCTGGAGCTTTCAGGTCACTAACTAGGGCGCACCCAGTGCCCTGCGTCTTTCCCGATGCCATGATGGGGTGGACATATAGGCTGCATGATGCCCGTATCCGAGGCCAGAGGTTGATAAAGCTGGGCTCCCTGTGGAGCTGTGCTCAATCTCAGCTTCTTTCTACAGTCCTAATACCTCTAACCCTCCACCCTCTTGGCTGCACCAAGGGAAGTGTCTACAGTGATGTGTTTAGGAACCTATACCACCTGGTTTCATCTCCTCCCTTCCACTTACTCTCTGCTATCTGAGAGAGTGCTTCAGAAGTTAAAGGGGGTGAGGTTGTTGGTATGAATCAAATAAAGATAGCCTGAGATTCTGGTGGAGTGGTTTCCAAGTTATCTGATTTCAACTCTCTGCATGTTATTTTATCTTGCAATGGCATTGATTCCCCAACTCGAGACAGTGACAGTCTGACCTTCCATTAGACTCCAAGGAGAACCGCCAAACAACAGAAGACATAGGGGCTTCCCTCCTGGGCCAGTTGTCAACAATCTGCCTTGCAATGCAGGGGATGCGGCTTCCGATTCCTGGTCAGGGAACTAAGATCCCACGTGCTGCCCTGCAACTAGAGAGTCTGTGTGCTGCAACCACAGAGCCCGTGTTATGTGACTAAGACCCAACACAGTCAAAAATATAGTTTTTTAAAAATTTTTTAAAGAAAGAGAGAGTAAGTGCATTATCTCAGCAGAACTGATAGAAGAGCACAGACCTTAAAGGTCACTGCCACCCAAACCCCACAGTTTTATTTTCTCACACCTTCTCACACTTGCAAGTCCACATACATATATCTCTCACCATACATTCCCTAGAACAGAGATCAAAGGAGTCAAATAAAAATTAAAGCCTTGAGACTCTTTCATCAGCAGATCTGCACAGGAAAGTTATTCAGGCAATAGGAAAATGATATCAGATGCAAATTAAAATCACAATATAATACCATAAACGTACCAGAGTAACTAAAATTACAAAGATTGGCAATACCGAGTGTTGGCAAGGAGGCTGCTATGAATTGTACATTTGCACCCCCCTCAAAATTCATATGCTGAAATCCCAGCCCCCAATATGATAATATTAAGAAGTGGGTGGGGCCTTTGGTAGGTGATAAGGTCATGAGAATGGAACACTCATGAATGGTGTTAATGCCCTTATATATGACACCCCAGAGGGCTCTCATGCCCTCTTTTCATGAATAACAGTCTGTGAAGCAGGCACCACATTTGGTGGCACCTTGATGTTGGACTTCCCAGCCTCCAGAACTGTGAGAAAAAAAGGCTGATGGGACTCCCTTGGTTGGTGAGTTCAATGCCAGATCAGAGAACTAAGATCCCATGTGCTGTGGGCCAACTGAGCCCAGAGCTACAAGGAAGAGCCCGAGCACAGTGATGAAAAACCCCACATGCCACATGCCTGCACGCTGCAACTAAGATCCAACGCAAATATTTTCCTAGATGTTTCCTGTTCAAGCCACCCATTTTATAGTATTTTTATTATAGCACCCCAAATGGTTTAAGACAGGTATCAGTACCAGGAAGTAGATACCGATAAGCCAAAATGTGAAAACAGCTTTGGGCACTGGTAATGGTAGAGGCTGGAAGAGTTTAGAGCCTAGAAAAAGCCTACACTGCCATGAAGGGACCGTCAAAGGCAAGTTGAGTGTGGCCCCAGAGGAGGAGAGCTGTAGAGAAAGCCTTAACCTTCTTGCTGTTGTTCAGTTGCTCAGTCATGTCTGATTCTTTGTGACCCCATGGACTGCAGCACACCAGGCTTCCCTGTCCTTCACTATGTCCTGGAGTTTGCTTAAACTCATGTCCATTGAGTTGGTGATGCCATCCAACCATCTCATCCTCAGTCATCCTTTTCCCTTTATACCCTCAATCTTTCCCAGCATCAGGATCTTTTCCAATGAGTCGGTTCTTTACATCAATCTTCTTAGAGAACAGTTAAGTGATGGTGAATTGAATATTGGTAGAAATGTGGGTTGTAAAGTCCATTCTGATGAGGTCTCTGGAGGAAATAAACAACATTGGAAACTGGTGGAAAGTTGATCCTTAGTAAAACGTGGCAAAGAACTTGGCTGAATTGTGTTCCTGTTCCTGAGTTCTGTGGAAGGTGGATCTTGCAAGTGATGCCACTGGATGTTTAGCTAGGAGATTTCTAGTCAAAGCATTGAAGGTATGGCTTGGCTCCTCCTGACTGCATTCAGTAATATGTAAGAAGAGAGAAATGATTTATAGGTGGAATTGCTAAGCAAAAACGAGCAGAACTTAAGATTCTCAGCCTATGCATTTTGCAAAAAAGGAGAACACTAACAGTGTAGCCAAGCAACCATGTGATCAGGAGAATGGTGTGGATCTCAGGAGAAATCAAGCTTTCTTCCAAACAGCCTGTGGAAAATGAACATGGGCTGGTTGACTTAAACTGCAGTGAGCAGCCAGCCTTACTGTAGAAGTTTGGATATGTTAGACTCCTTCATAAAGATTAAGTCCTAAAAGCAGCACAATCCATAGCTTGGAGAACTCCCTACACTTTCTAACATGCAGGCGGAGCTAGAACTGGGGGCCCAGTAGCCCCACTTCCCTCTCAGGCTCCGTTCAGGACACTTACTCAGGGAACTGAGAGGAGACAGGGAGCCTTTTGAAATTCTTTCTGTCTCTGTCTCTCCTTGAAAGTGAAAGTGAAGTCGCTCAGTCGTGTCCGACTCTTTGCGACCCCATGGATTGTAGCCCACCAGGCTCCTCCCTCCATGGGATTCTCCAGGCAAGAGTACTGGAGTGGGTTGCCATTTCCTCCTTACCTCTCTCTTTCTTTTTCCTGTTTCTTCTTGGTGTCTCTTTAGTTTCAAGCCCCCAGCTGAGTTTGTCCATAACGTCTCACAGCTCCAGCAGGCATCAAAGCAGCACCACCAGGGGCCACAGCCGCACACTTCCCTCCGCCCCAGACCCCGTGCCCTGCGAGAGCCGCACCTGTCCTCACGCCTCTCTGCTTCCCCGGTGACTCTGACATCACCCACTTAGACACTGGTGTCACAGCACCCTGGGGCAGCAGCTGTTTTATCTGGGTGAGAGGTGTGGTTGCTGTTCTAGTTAGAGAATGTTCTGGAAGAGAGGTTTCAGTTTGACACCCTTGGAACCTAGAGGCCATCCTGATAGCAAGAGACTAGAGTCCCTTGTGGAGCCCTAATGACCAAGGTCACAGATGTGGAGCCCTGTACCAAGATCATGGGACAAAAATCTCTGGAACTGACCAAGCCCCATAGCAACTGTTGCCATGAGCCTCCTGATCCAAACAGGCCAGTCCCCTGATCCCATACTAGGTAAAATACCCACCCTAGTACCCACCTTTAGAGTCCTAACCACTCACCTAATGCCACCCTTCCGGCAGGGATTTTCTTTGTCTTGAGGCTATAAAAATTGGCTGCCTTGTGCTTAGTCACTCAGTTGTGTCTGATTCTTTGAGACCCCATGGACTGTAGCCCTCCAGGCTCCTCTGTTCATGGGGATTCTCCAGGCAAGCATACTGGAGTGAGTTGCCATGCCCTCTACCAGGGGATCTCCCCAACCCAGGAATTGAACCCAGGTCTCCCGAATTGCAGGTGGATTCTTTACCAGCTGAACTACCAGGGAAGCCCCAAAACTGGCTTAGTTCATCGCTCAGTCGTGTCCGACTCTTTTCGACCCCATGAATTGCAGCACTCCAGGCCTCCCTGTCCATCACCAACTCCAGGAGTTCACTCAGACTGATGTCCAAATTGGCTACTAGTCCACAAAATGGGTCGGCTCTTCTGTGAGCCAGCCCCAAGTTCTAAGTGTCTCTAATAGATTGCTAGCTGCAACTCCTGAAGCCCCTGCTCTGCAATAAGACAAGTCACTGCAATGAAAGACTGCATGGCAACCAGAGAAAGCCAGTGCACAGCAAGAAGATCTACTGCCACCAAATAATAATTTAAAAAAAAAAAAAAAACCAAGACCCTGCTTGCTTAGTAGCTCAGTAGTGTGTGACCCTTTGTGATCCCTTGGACGATAGCCCATCAGGCTCCTCTGTCCATGGGATTTTTCAGGCAAGAATACTGGAGAGGGTTGCCATTTCCTCCTCCAAGGAATCTTCCTAGGGACAGAACCTGGTTTCCCTGTGTCTCCTGCATTGCAGATAAATTCTTTACCTGATGAGCCATCGGGGAAGGCCCCCCTGCTCCCCAAAAAAGAACCTATGCAGTCAAGTAAAAACAACAGCAAACACCTGGAGACAGCTGGTATCCGTACTTCTTCTTCCCAATTAGGTCCAAACAGTGCTGGTTTTCCTGGCAGCTGTCAAGCAACCACTCTCTCAGTCACATTCTCCACTTACAGAGACCAGAGGAGACAGCTGGGGGCTGAGAACCAGTACCCCTGCCTCACGGCCACAGGAAACCCCAGGACAGTGTCCAAAAACAAACGCAAGGCTCCCAGGACCCTGAGAACTTGTCCAGAGTTTGCCTGACTCAGGTAACAAAAGCTCCAGGCTCTGTTTTCCAGCCCAGGCCATCCTCCCTGAAGAAAGAAGGGTGAGGCTGGTCTCCTGACAAATATTTATGGAGCTGCTTCTACTACGTGCCCAGAGGGGCCACTGGGGCCATGGGGAGAAGCCTTTCCTGGGGATGGGGGTAGGGTGGGGAGATGGAGAGGGGTGCAAACCAGTGACCTGCCCTGTGACCTCTGCACCCAGGGTGCATAGTCCAGGATGAGGGGTCTCAGCTGGGGAGACCTAGCCCATTCGGAAGCTCTGGGCCCAGGAGCCTTCGGGCATGGACTGGTCAAAAATTAGTCCCCATAGAGGAGTTGTGACCAGCCTAGAGCGGCCAGGCTCAGGACTTAATCATGCTTTAACAGGAACCCTGGGTCTCACCTCAGCCTCAGAGGGGATCCCAGCCTCCTCAGGTTTCTTGGCCAAGTGCACTCGCCCTTCCAGAGCCTTAGTTTGGCACATTCTTTGCCTTCCCTTCTTTGGTCAAATCACTGGCCTGCACTAGGACCACGATGCCTTGCCCCCCCCACCCCCCCACTTCCCCCGCTCAGAGCCTGCCCGGAAACCCAGCCCTTTCCCCTGGGTGAGTTCTGGTTAAGAGATGACACTTGTTCCCGTCGGGCCCCACCCCACTGCTCCGAAGGCGCTGTCCAGCCCACGGTGCTGAAGCGTACTGGGCGCCGCCAACCGAGAAAAGACAGCAGTCCTGCCTGCAGCCGCCATTCCCATCCTGGTAGGCTCCAGCCTCGTTCACACTGGCCTAATAATCCACAAGGGTCCTTGTCTGCCTAACAGGTTTAAACTGGAATCGCCTCAGAGGCCCGAGTTCCTTGAGAAGGCCCAGGGAGAGCCTATGTTTGCCTGGGTGGGGGTGGGGGCGGGGGGAGTCAAACAACTCCAGAGTGGACAATAGTCAATTTTTGTGCTCCATCCTGAAACCAGTAGAACTATGGGCATCTCCATGGACCCCTTTTGACTTGGCCTATAAGTTCTATGGGGAGACTGGCCCAGAGGATGGTCCACTCACTTTGAAGGAACTCAATTCTTCCCACTTGCATCCAAACCCAGCAAGCCCTACTACCTGAGCGGGGTGGGGTGAACCAGACATACCCATTCCCTGCAGTAAAGATGTCTCTCCCTCCACTCCAGATGACCTTGACTTCTGTGGGTGTTCACAGCCCCTCTCTCCAACCCAACGTCCAGACAGGTAGGCAAAATCACGTGTCTTCAGTGAAGAGCTCTGCAACTTGGAGTCCCAAATCTTGTTCTTGAAGGAGTAAACGACTCAGTTGCTTAGTGACTTGAGTGTAACTGTGATGGCCATGATACTGGGCAGCATGAAGAAGATGGCTATAGGGCAGAAATTAGTCCAGAACAGAAGGCTGGTCAGTTGGTGAAGGAGCAGTCCTCTGGTGCCTAGGACCAAGCCCACACTGAACCTACCATACTCTGGCTCACCCCGTGACCCCACAGCATCATCAAAGCAGCCCAGAACTCAGTCCTACCTCCTAATCAGCCTCCTAATCAGAGGCTTCTTTTCAGGCTGAGAGAAAGACGAAGTAGAAGTCTAAACAAGAGAGTTTTGAGAGGATGCTCCGAAGGAGCTGAGTGTGGCCAGCATTCATTTGGCAGAAGTAAATATCAGGTTCTGGTCTCCTCAGATTCGTGTAAGGACCCAAGTCCAGTGCCCACAACTGCCAGGCAACTCCAGTTTAAGGCTCTCTGGGGCGTATAGTACATTCTGGCTGGATGTGGCTTGAAGAGCCCCAGGGGACAGTGCACAATGGCAGGGCTGAGTTCACACCAAGAGGAAGGGCAGGCAGCAGCCTCGAGACTGTTGAATCATCTCAGAATGAGGATTCTTAAAATTGGCTATTGTGCTGCACAGTGAATCAAGTTGCTTGACCCCCTCTTTATTCACCCTGGATGAGTGCCTGAAGATGATTGTATGGGACAGGAGGGGACAGTCACCCACAGAAGGAGATGGTCTAACCCCACCTCCCAACACATAGGCCCCATACTGTAGCCCTCACGTGCTGTGCTAAGTCACTTCAGTTGTGTCTGACTCTTTGTGACTCTATGGACTGTAGCCTGCCAGGCTCCTCTGTCCATGGAATTCTCCAGGCAAGAATACTGGAGTGGTTTGCCATGCCCTCCTCCAGGGGATCTTCCCAACCCAGGGATCGAATCTGTGTCTCTGATGTCTCATGCATTGGCAGGTGGATTCTTTACCACTAGTGCCACAAGGGTAGCTTGTTGGCAATGAATTAATCACTAATGTTGTCCAGGGCGTCACAGTGACCCCTGGAAGCAGACAAAGTGGATATTACTAACCCATTAGGTAGATGAGAAAACATGGGCATAGAAGCCATGGTGCAGTCACCAAAACCCCAGAGGAAGTCCAGCTTTTTGTGTGTGTGGTGGTGGGCACAGTTTGTGGGATCTCAGTTCCCCAACCAGAGATTGAACCTGGAGCCACAGCAGTAAAAGTGCCAAGGTCTAATAACCACTGAACCACCAGATAATTTCCCCAACTTTCTGCTCTTCAGCTTATTGCAACACCTTCCTTCCTGTCCCCAGATCTCTGCTTCATCCATCAAGGAACTGATGCTAATGGAGGTCCCCTCCATCAAAGCCAAACAGCTCTGGTTACCATGGTAACAAATAACTACTCCAGGTTCTCAACAACATAGTCCTAGGAGGACACAGGGAAGGCTCCTGTGGCCTGAGGGCCAACATGCCAGACCTTGGGTGAACATGCCTACAGCCACGCCAAGGACGTGAACAGCATCCAAGAAGGAAGGGGGCTGCTAGACAGGCAGACCCTGGGGACGGAAGGGGGCCTGACACCTCCTGCATGTGCTGGCCCTCGGGCAGTGAGCCAGAAGTACTATCTAAGCTGCTCATTGCAGTAGTTGAGTCACAGCTATGCCAGGCTCTTGGGGAAGAATGTGAATCCAAATATATCCAGCAGGACTGGCAGAATGAGGGAAAATGAGGGGTTACTGCAGGGACTTCCCTAAAGTCCAGCATGGTAGGGATCCTGCCAAATTGAGTGATTAGGCATCCAAGTGAGCTAGAATTCCACAACCTGAATTACCCGGGGGGAAGGTTGGGAACATCAAACGGGGCAGTGTACAGAGCAATAAAAACTCCCTTACACATCTCCAGGGGGTCCTCGTCCCCTCTTCTGCCCCCATCCCCAATTCTGTATCCCCTCATGCCCCCCAAAACAGACAGAATTGGAGGCTAAGGTTGAGAAAAATTTCCCAGAAAGGAGATTTACAGAATAGATTTTTAAAAACAGCTAAGAAACTTAGATGATGATTAAACTTCGTATTAGTAGGAGTTCTAGAAGGAGAAAATGGTAGGACTATTTTTTAACCCCCATAATGGAAGAGCATGAGTTGACAGGTTGAAGGGACTCATACCGTATCACACACAGTGGATGAAAACTACCACACGAGGCACAGCACCGACAAGGCGTCCCCAGTGGCTCAGATGTGAAGAATCCACCTGCTGATGCAGGAGACATGGGTTCAGTCTAGGTCGGGAAGATCCCCTGGAGGAGGAAATGGCAACCCACTCCAGTATTCTGGGCAATCTCATGGACAGAGGAGCCTGGCAGGCTATGGTTCATGGGGTCGCAAAAGAGTTGCACATGACTAAGCCACTGAATACAGGAACACATAAAGAAGTCCTAAAACTTTCTGCAAAAAAATAATCAGACATTAGGGACTATGAATTGTTATAGCACATGAGAAGAAAACTCCAAACTTTGGAGGGAAAATTATCTCCAACTTAGGAATTATTTCATTCAAGTATCAACCAAATGTGAGGGTAGAAAGAAAATATCATTAGATGTTGAAGGTCTCAAAAGCTTACCTTCCATGTGCCTCTACCAGGAAACTGCCAGAGAACGTGCTCCACAAAAAACACAAAGAAGTGAACTAAAGGAACTGCCCTGGTGGTCCAGTGGTTAAGATACTACCTCGCAATGCAGAGGATGCAGGGTTCGATTCCTAGTTAGGGACTAAGATTCCATATGTTACAGGGCAATTAAGCCCACACCACAACTACTGACCCTGCAAGCTCTAGACCCCATGCTCCTCAATAAGAGAAGGCCCCACTCGCCCCATTGAAGACCCAGAAGAGCTTAAAAAAAACAAACAAACTAAGAATGAGGAAGCCATGGGATCCAGACAAAGAGGACCTGTTATAGGAGGGGGCATGGGGACCCCCAGATGAAGGGGTAGAGATGCTCTCGGGTGAGCTACATAGCAGCAGTACCAGGCAGTTCCCAATCCAAACAGGAGCAGGAGGTCTAGGAGCCTCTGGGATTCTGCAGGGTAAGGAGGCTGGAGGCACGTATGAGCCCGTCAGCATGATCAACGGTGTTTGCTGGCTCCCGAGGTCAGATACGGACTTAACTGAAAGCATTACTACGAACAAAGCCAGTGGACATGATGGAATTCCAGTTGAGCTATTTTAAATCCTGAAAGATGATGCTGTGAAAGTGCTGCACTCAATATGCCAGCAAATTTGGAAAACTCAGCAGTGGCTACAGGACTGGAAAAGGTCAGTTTTCATTCCAATCCCAAAGAAAGGCAATGCCAAAGAATGCTCAAACTACCACACAATTGCACTCATCTCACACACTGGTCAAGTGATGCTCAAAATTCTCCAAGCCAGGCTTCAGCAGTATGTGAACCATGAACTTCCAGATGTTCAAGCTGGTTTTAGAAAAGGCAGAGGAACCAGAGATCAAATTGCCAACATCTGCTGGATCATTGAAAAAACAAGAGAGTTCCAGAAAAACATCTACTTCTGCTTTATTGACTATGCCAAAGCCTTTGACTGTGTGGATCACAATAAACTGTGGAAAATTCTGAAAGAGATGGGAATACCAGACCACTTGACCTGCCTCTTGAGAAATCTGTATGCAGGTCAGGAAGCAACAGTTAGAACTGGACATGGAACAACAGACTGGTTCCAAATAGGAAAAGGAGTACGTCAAGGCTGTATATTGTCACCCTGCTTATTTAGCTTATATGCAGAGTACATCATGAGAAATGATGGACTGGAAGAAACACAAGCTGGAATCAAGACTGCCAGGAGAAATATCAATAACCTCAGATGCAGATGACACCATCCTTATGGCAGAAAGTGAAGAGGAACTAAAAAGCCTCGTGATGAAAGTGAAAGTAGAGAGTGAAAAAGTTGGCTTAAAGCTCAACATTCAGAAAACGAAGATCATGGCATCCAGTCCCATCACTTCATGGGAAATAGATGGGGAAACAGTGGAAACAGTGTCAGACTTTATTTTTGGGGGCTCCAAAATCACTGCAGATGGTGACTGCAGCCATGAAATTAAAAGATGCTTACTCCTTGGAAGGAAAGTTATGACCAACCTAGATAGCATATTAAAAAGCAGAGACATTACTTTGCCAACAAAGGTTCGTCTAGTCAAGGCTATGGTTTTTCCAGTGGTCATGTATGGATGTGAGAGTTGGACTGTGAAGAAGGCTGAGTGCCAAAGAATTGATGCTTTTGAACTGTGGTGTTGGAGAAGACTCTTGAGAGTCCCTTGGACTGCAAGGAGATCCAACCAGTCCATTCTGAAGGAAATCAGCCCTGGGATTTTTTTGGAAGGAATGATGCTAAAGCTGAAACTCCAATACTTTGGCCACCTCATGCGAAGAGTTGACTCATTGGAAAAGACTCTGATGCTGGGAGGGATTGGGGGCAGGAGGAGAAGGGAACGACAGAGGATGAGATGGCTGGATAGCATCACTGACTCGATGGACGTGAGTCTGAGTGAACTCCGGGAGTTGGTGATGGACAGGGAAGCCTGGCGTGCTGTGATTCATAGGGTCACAAAGAGTCAGACACGACTGAGCGACTGAACTGAACTGACTGAGGCGTACAGAAATGGAATAGAGAGCCCAGAAATAGGCCTACACTATATGGTTAACTGATTTTTTTTTTTTTTTTGCCACATTGCAGGACTTACATGATCTTAGTTCCCCGACCAGAGATAGAACTCTTGTTTGCTGCAGTGGAAGCACGGAGTTAACCACTGGACCACCAGGGAATTCCCAGTCAACTGATTTTTGACAAATGCACCAAAGCAATTCATTGGGGGTGGGGGTGGGGGAGGGGCAGGTGGGCGGGAGGGGTAGGTGGGGGGTGGATGAGGAAACAATCTTTGCCATATGCACCCTCACCCAAAAAAATTCAACTACAATCCTACACTACATAGAAAAGTTAACTCAAAATGGATCATGGACCTAAATATATGGAGTAACATCCTACTAGAAAACTTAGGAGTGATACAGCATTTGGGAAAGAGTTCTGAAATATGGCATAAAATGCATGAGCTACAAAAGAAACTAAGCAAGTGAAAAGTAGGTCAACTATCAACTACAGGAAAAACAAAAATATTTTACAAAATAGGAAATGCAATTCTATTGCATAGTAAGGTTCTGTTGTGAACAGTATTTGCATGCTCATAGTAATGAAGGAATGAAAAAAAAATTAATGAAAGGGTCGGACATCCCTGGTGATTCAGTGGTTAAGACTCCAGGCTCCCAAATGCAGCAGGTCTGGGTTTAATCCCTGGTCAGGGAACTAGATCCCATATGCTACAACTAAGACCCAGCATAGCCAAATAAATATTTAATAGAAATAATGAAAGTAATTCACTGGCAGTCCCGGGGTTGGGACTCGGCAGTCTCTGTGTTTCTGTGTTGGGATCCAGGTTCAATCCCTGGCCAGGGAATGAAGATTCAAAAGGCAAGCATTGTGGGAAAAAAAATAAAATAAAAATACTGAATACAGTTCCCTGTGGTACACAGTAGGACCTTGTTGTTTATCTATTTTATAAATAGTAGTGCATATATGTTAATCCCAAGTTCCTAATTTATCCTTTCCCAACCCTAGATAATGTGAGATTTAAATTCAGTTCTGCCAGGACCCATACTGGACATGGGGAAGAAATACAGGGAATGAGGCCTTGCACTCCTGGACCTGACAGATCAGGGAAAGGCCAAAACAATCTCTGAAACAGAACCCCAGCCTCTACCTGACCTGTCCTCTGCATCCTTTGATGGATACCAGGAAGGGTGTCTGAAATTGGCAATAAGGAGTTCATGATCTGAACCACAGTCAGTTCCTGGTCTTGGTTTTGCTGACTGTATAGAGCTTCTCCATCTTTGGCTGCAAAGAATATAATCAGTCTGATTTTGGTGTTGAGCATCTGGTGATGTCCGTGTGTAGAGTCTTCTCTTGTGTTGTTGGAAGAGGGTGTTTGTTATGACCAGTGCATTCTCTTTGCAAAACTCTATTAGCCTTTTCCCTGCTTCATTCCATACTCCAAGGCCAAATTTGCCTGTTACTCCAGGTGTTTCTTGACTTCCTACTTTTGCATTCCAGTCCCCTATAATGAAAAGGACATCTTTTTTGGGTGTTAGTTCTAAAAGGTCTTGTAGGTCTTCATAGAACCGTTCAACTTCAGCTTCTTCAGTGTGATTGGTTGGGGCATAGGCTTGGATTACCATGATATTGAATGGTTTGCCTTGGAAATGAACAGAGATCATTTTGTCATTTTTGAGATTGCACCCAAGTACTGCATTTAGGACTCTCTTGTTGACCATGATGGCAATTCTATTTCTTCTAAGGGATTCCTGCCCACAGTAGTAGATATAATGGTCATCTGAGTTAAATTCACCCATTCCAGTCCATTTTAGTTCGCTGATTCCTAGAATATCGACGTTCACTCTTGCCATCTCCTGTTTGACCACTTCCAATTTGCCTTGATTCATGGACCTGACATTCCAGGTTCCTATGCAATATTGCTCTTTACAATATTGGACCTTGCTTCTATCACCAGTCACATCCACAACTGGGTATTGTTTTTGCTTTGGCTCCATCCCTTCATTCTTTCTGGAGTTATTTCTCCACTGATCTCCAGTAACATATTGGGCACCTACCTCCTGGGGAGTTCCTCTTTCAGTATCTTATCATTTTGCCTTTCCATACTGTTCATGGGGTTCTCAAGGCAAGAATACTGAAGTGGTTTGCCATTCCCTTCTCCAGTGGACCACATTCTGTCAGACCTCTCCACCATGACCCGCCCGTCTTGGGTGGCCCCACACGGCATGGCTTAGTTTCATTGAGTTAGACACATGTGATCAGATTGGCTAGTTTTCTGTGATTATGGTTTCAGTGTGTCTGCCCTCTGATGCCCTCTTGCAACACCTACCGTCTTACCTGGGTTTCTCTTACCTTGGACGTGCGGTATCTCTTCACGGCTGCTCCAACAAAGCGCAGTGCATCAAATCCCTTATGATTATACATTGGAAGTGAGAAATAGATTTAAGGGACTAGATCTGATAGACAGAGTGCCTGATGAACTATGGTCAGAGGTTCGTGACATTGTACAGGAGACAGGGATCAAGACCATCCCCATGGAAAAGAAATGCAAAAAAGCAAAATGGCTATCTGGGGAGGCCTTACAAATAGCTGTGAAAAGAAGAGAAGCGAAAAGCAAAGGAGAAAAGGAAAGATATAAGCATCTGAATGCAGAGTTCCAAAGAATAGCAAGGATAGGAAAGTCTTTCTCAGCAATCAATGCAAAGAAATAGAGGAAAACAACAGAATGGGAAAGACTAGAGATCTCTTCAAGAAAATTAGAGATACCAAGGGAACATTTCATGCAAAGATGGGCTCGATAAAGGACAGTAATGGTATGGACCTAACAGAAGCAGAAGATATTAAGAGGTGGTAAGAATACATAGAAGAACTGTACAAAAAAGATCTTCACGACACAGATAATCATGATGTGATCACTCATCTAGAGCCAGACATCCTGGAATGTGAAGTCAAGTGGGCCTTAGAAAGCATCACTACAACCAAAGCTAGTGGAGGTGATGGAATTCCAGTTGAGCTATTTCAAATCCTGGAAGATGATGGTGTGAAAGTGCTGCACTCAATATGCCAGCAAATTTGGAAAACTCAGCAGTGGCCACAGGACTGGAAAAGGTCAGTTTTCATTTAAATCCCAAAGAAAGGCAATGCCAAAGAATGTTCAAACTACCACACAATTGCACTCATCTCACATGCTAGTAAAGTAATGCTCAAAATTCTCCAAGCCAGGCTTCAGCAGTACGTGAACCATGAACTTCCAGATGTTCAAGCTGGTTTTAGAAAAGGCAGAGGAACCAGAGATCAAATTGCCAACATCCGCTGGATCATCGAAAAAGCAAGAGAGTTCCAGAAAAACATCTATTTCTGCTTTATTGACTATGCCAAAGCCTTTGACTGTGTGGAGCACAATCAACTGTGGAAAATTCTTCAAGAGATGGGAATACCAGACCACCTGATCTGCCTCTTGAGAAACCTATATGCAGGTCAGGAAGCAACAGTTAGAACTGGACATGGAACAACAGACTGGTTCCAAATAGGAAAAGGAGTACGTCAAGGCTGTATATTGTCACCCTGCTTATTTAACTTACATGCAGAGTACATCATGAGAAACGCTGGGCTGGAAGAAACACAAGTTGGAATCAAGATTGCCAGGAGAAATATCAATAACCTCAGATATGCAGATGACACCACCCTTATGGCAGAAAATGAAGAACTAAGGAGCCTCTTGATGAAAGTGAAAGTTGAGAGTGAAAAAGTTGGCTTAAAGCTCAACATTCAGAAAATTTAAGATCATGGCATCCAGTCCCATCGCTTCATGGGAAATAGATGGGGAAACAGTGTCAGACTATTTTTCTGGGCTCCAAAATCACTGCAGATGGTGACTGAAGCCATGAAATTAAAAGACGCTTACTCCTTGGAAGAAAAGTTATGACCAACCTAGATAGCATATTGAAAAACAGAGATATTACTTTGCCAACAAAGGTCTGTCTAGTCAAGGCTATGGTTTTTCCAGTGGTCATGTATGGATGTGAGAGTTGGACTGTGAAGAAAGCTGAGTGCCAAAGAATTGATGCTTTTGAACTGTGGGGTTGGAGAAGACTCTTGAGAGTCCCTTGGACTGCAAGGAGATCCAACCAGTCCATCCTAAAAGAGGTCAGCCCTGGGATTTCTTTGGAAGGACTGATGCTGAAGCTGAAACTCCAGTACTTTGGCCACCTTATGCGAAGAGTTGACTCATTGGAAAAGACCCTGATGCTGGGAGGGATTGGGGGCAGGAGGAGAAGGGGACGACAGAGGATGAGATGGCTGGATGGCATCACTGACTCGATGGACATGAGTCTGAGTGAACTCCGGGAGTTGGTGATGGACAAAGAGGCCTGGTGTGCTGTGATTCATGGGGTCTCAAAGAGTCAGATACGACTGAGCGACTGAACTGAACTGAACTGAGGAAGGGTGTACAGGGACTCCAGATACCCCCTGAATGCCTGTTGAAATTAATCGCAACACAAAATAAGCCTTAATCAGTAGTCTGAACTCCCAACCTGGATCTCTGCAATGGAGAACAGGCAGAGACAGGAAAAGTCCCCTTACTGCCAGGCCTGAAAAAGCTTCAGCCCCTCAGCCCCACCCTCCAAATCCTCCCTGAGTTACAGACGGAGTCCTGGGGGAGGAACCAGCAGGGAGGGGCTAGAAGTAATCACTGGAGTATTGGGGGGGAGGATGCTCCTTGGCAAAGACAGTGGGGCAAACTTCTGCCTCTCAATATTCTGAATTAGCAACAAACATAACAAGTACAAAACATCCCTGTATCACAGATGACGCATATTCTCCTCTAGCCTGGTGTCCCCAGTTCCCAGATCCCAGGCACCAGAGCCCAGGCTCACACCAGCAGGAGGGTGGGACCAGAGTTTCTGTGGACATTCCAAGTGTTTACTAGAATTCTTTTGGGTCCCTGAGGGCCCAGCTGAGGTTCCCGGTGTCTGCCGAGGAAGAGAAAAACCAGCCTTTGACAACTAGAAGTGATCTGATGTTCATAGACCTCAAACACTCAGAGCCAGGTCTCTGGCTGGACATTTCACGTCCTTCTGTTGGACATAAACAATCACAGAATACCAACCTCACACAAAGTCACTCTGAGAACATGATAAAACGAGACACGATAAAGCCAGTTCATAATTTTGTCCAAGAACTGACCAAAATAAGGTCACTGTGTTGTTGTTTAATCGCTCAGTCGTGTCAGACTCTTTGCAACCCCATGAACTGTAGCATGCCAAACTTCCCTGTCCTTCACCATCTCCCAGAGTTTGCTCAAACTTACGTGTACTGAGTCGATGATGCCATCTAACCATCTCATCCTCTGTTGTCCCCTTCTCCTCTTGCTCCCAATCTTTCCCAGCATCAAGGTCTTTTCCAATGAGTCACTGTGTTGCCACCCATAAAACATTAATCTTAAACATACTCCTCTTATGGCTAAAAGTAGTGACTGCTATATTTTTAGAAATTGTATTGAGATATAATTCACATACAATGTATCCATTTAAAGTGTACTTTGACATGAGACAGATCTGTGTCAGAACAGATCGGCCACTGCTAGCTAAATGGCCTCAGGCAAGTCCCTGAACCTCTCTGAGCCTTGCATTCTTCGTGTATAAAATGGGGTGATACCACCCACACTGAAGGGTTTTAAGAGTTAAAAAGTGATACTGGGAATACTAGGCCAATGCAGTCTCACTGAACCAGTCCAGTTAAAGGATTCCAGCTGTTTGCAGTCTGGTGCTGGGAAATGTCAAAACAGAGTTTTGCTTCCAAGTTTCTATTAAGAGGGCTGGAAAATCTGAAGTTATGGGGAAAAAAATTTTTTTAACTCATTGGAATATAGAAAATTTTTTTCTAAGGTCAAAGGAATAAAGGAGAATCCTTTCTTCCAGGGTCCCTGTTCCCTGAGTTCCTTGCCCCTGCGCCCAGGCAGACCAGGCTCCTGGGGGCAAATATCTGCCTCTGGCCTCTGGGGCTGGCCTTAGCCCATAACTCCATGAATATGAGAGGCCTTAGAGGAAGCCAGTGCTTCTGGCCTCAGAGATTACACTGTCCAAAGGGTAGGACACAGCTGGACTGGGGTCACATTCATCAGAGCACTGCCTCAGGGAACCTGTGCATGATTGTGGCTCCACCTTAAAGGCAAGCAGCAAAGCCCATAAACCCACAGGGAAAGCTGGGACAATGGATAGTCTCTAACCCTGCTGGGCCTGCCCTTCTGGGCTGTAGGCTTGGATTATTTGTATCAATACAGCTAGGAATTTCCCAGAGCCCCCTTACTTTTTTTTTTTTTTTTTTTGCCACACCATGCTGCTTGCAGGATCTCAGTTCCCCCACCAGGGATGGAACCCCTGCCTCCTACAGTGGAGAACGGGGTCCTAATCACAGGACTGCTAGGGAAGCCCCCCTCCGGCCCCACCCTTCTTTAAACCTGCTAGCTAAGTGTTCTGGCATCTCCTCTGAGCTTTTAATTAATTTCCCTTTCAGAGAATTGAGCTATTTGTTGCCAGTTTGTTCTCTCAGATGGCATGGTATTTACTAACTTTTTGCTATTGTTGTGATTTTTGTTGTTGTTATTTCAAATCTTACTCGAATCTGCCCCCCTTTCAGCTGAGGAAATGGTGACCAGGTGACCAACGGTCACCAGTATTCCAAGGTCACCGTTTTGTGTATTATGAGCAACAAAGAAAGAGCAGGAATACGCTTGGAGGCAGAACCCCGGAGATCAGGGGTGTGGAGATGTGTTCAGGAACCTAGATCCCCAGCCTTGCTTTCAGCACCAGACGGCCGGTGGAAAATGATTTCTTTTGAAAACCACTGCTTCGATATCGACACTGAAGGTGCAGTTATAAGTGTTTTAGCGACGGTACCAACAGCGCCTGAGAGCCTCAGGAGGGCGTCTGAGTGAGGCAAGGAGGCGCCAGACTGAGGACGAGCTTGAGATTTCGACCTCATAGCTGCGAGAAGCGAGGGAAGCCCCGGGCCCTGCCCAGCCTGAAGTACTCGCCAAGCTCCTGAAGACCGGCCGGCCTACCTGGGCTCCGAGAACCCAGGACGCCAAACGGCGCCGGGTCCGCGCCAAGCCCCGCCCACTGCCTCGCCTCCGCCTCTCTCCTTTCCGAGCCAGAGCCAATCAGCGCTCAGCGACCCCGGGCAGGGAGACCAATCGATCGGTCTCGCTTTTCACTCAAGACTACAAGTAGAGCGTCTTGCACTCGATCCCAGGACCTAGGCAGAAACTTGGCTAAACTGAAGGACCTCGCTGGCTGGTTGCCTCATGGGTGTCTGGAAGGTCGAGGTTCCTTCACGTGGAAGGAAATTGTTCTCGAATAATTCAGTTCCGAGAACACTATCCTAGGCCCTCTCCTTACCTCGCCGTGCGGCTTCGGGGCAGAAGTCTCTTCTGTCTGGGTCTTATAAAATGAACAAGTGGAACAAAAAATGCTTTCTACAGTCCCCCTTTTATCCTGGACCAGCAAGCCCAGGATCAGCGCCAGTGTGGCTGATATCAGTGGTCTCACCCTGACCAGGGCCCCCTGAAGCTTTTCCAGCAGGAATACACTGCGGTTGCTGCTGCTGCTGCTAAGCTAAGTTGCTTCAGTCATGTCTGACTCTGTGCGACCCCATAGATGGCAGCCCACCAGGCTTGGGTGGGCTGGGATTCTCCAGGCAAGAACACTGGAGTGGGTTGCCATTTCCTTCTCCAATGCATGAGAGTGAAAAGTGAAAGTGAAGTCGCTGAGTCGTGTCTGACTCTCAGCGACCCCATGGACTGCAGCCTACCAGGCTCCTTTGTCCATGGGATTTTCCAGGCAAGAGTACTGGAGTGGCGTGCCATTGCCTTCTCCAGTAACACTACACCCAGGTTACCCCCAGTTCAGTTTTCTGGGGATGGAAAGTGATTTTCTCCATCTGTTCACATCTTTTAAAAAAACTTTGACATTGGCCCTCTGCTACTTTGCTAGGTGACCTGGGAAAAATCACAGCCCATCTCTGGGCTTATAGTCCTGTCAAAGAAATTCAGAACACCTGAGACCATAAGGTTCCCCCACCATGGCATTTTCATAACACTGCCAATACATCCTACAACTGGATAGACCCAAATTGGGGCCAGCAGTCAGATCAGGGAGCAGTCATTTCACTGAGACTCTCCCTGGGTGATCCTGAGCCACTGGCCCTTGGGAGCCCACCTTTCCTCAGTCCATGCTACCCATGCTGAGTAAAGCAAGACACAGCTTGATTGACAAATACTTGTGGGGCTCCTACTGTATTCTGCTGTGTAGTGCTGCTATGGGAGAAGCCAACCTAATTCCTGACTCAAGGCAGCTCAGGGCCTTATTGAGAGAGACTGACAAGGGTAGACAGGAGAGTTCTGCAGAGTAACATTGGCTACAGAAGCAGGGATGGAGGGGTTGGAGCTAGGATATTTCAGGCCAAAGGGGATGTTCAAGCCTGACTGGGTAGAGTTTTCCGGGTGGGTGGAATCAGAAATTCCAGGAGGTTGAAATAGTGAGGAGGTGGAACCCTGGGACTGTCTGTGGAGTGGATGTGACCAGGGACCAGTTAGACAGTGGAGTGTAACAGTGTCTAGATGGCGTGACGTTTAGTGGGAGCCCTGGGTTTCATCCTGGCACTGGGATGGGGAGGGGGAACTTGTTAGGATTCCTCCCAGAGGAGGGAGGAATTCCTCTGGCCCTCCCAGAGCCACAAGTGGCCGCCCATCGCAAGCGCCTCCCCCTCCGCCTTAGCCGGCTGAGTCCTGGGGCTTCTCTCTGACCTGGACAAACCGCCCCGGAGGCTCTGGGGACCGTTCCGCTGCAGGGAGGCCCAGGCACGAGGTGTGTAATCTGAGCCTTCAGATCAGATCAGATGAGTCGCTCGGCTGTGTCCGACTCTTTTCCACCCCATGAATCGCAGCACGACAAAGGGCCAATTACACGGTTCCTCGAAGTCTGTAACTTCTCTCGCGTTTACCAGGTCACCGCTCTGCCTCCCTCCCCTGGAATAGCCCTTCCACACCTTAATTTCCCTTCAAACGGTGCCCTTATCTTTCTTTTGAATCTTGGGCAGGAAGTGGAGGCTGCATACCTGGCCTGCGAGTGCCTGAGGTTCCGTTGTAAAGAGCACCAGAGTCAGCGTCTACATTGGAATTCCAGGCGAACTGAAAGGAGGCTCCAGGGGAGTGACTAGGATCTCCGTCGTAGGCTCGGCGGTTCTGGAACACCAACTTTCTCCGGCTAGGTCGGCTCGGGCTCCCTCCCCGCCTCCTTCCCTCTTATTGCGGACCTCAAACTAGGGCCCTATCCTCTGAACACTGCTCCAAGCCCCACAAAGCCTCTGGGACTTGAGATCAGGATCCAAGAGCTCGGCCCGGCCCTGAATGCATCTCCGTCTGGCCTCCCCGACTAAAGCTCGCGGTGGGGGAGTGGGGCTCTCGCCTGGGCTATTGGGTTTAGACCTGCAGCTCTAGGGTGCTGTCCATCCCGCGGTGCTGAAACTCCCCCAGACCTCTGCGCCCTAGGAGAAACCGCGTCCCCACCTCAGGGGGACGCCCAAACTCCAGGGCGTGTTCACACTGGTCCAATAACCCTCATGGGTCATCAATTGCCTCAACAGTTGAGATCATCACTGGTTTAAACTGGAGGCATGCAGGGGCTTTGAGGTTGCCTGAGGAGGCTCGGAAAGTGGCCAGACCCAGGGATCGTGGGAGTGGTGGGCAAAACTCCAATTTCTTGTTCTGTCCTGGTGTTAGTAGGAACTCATACATTGTGAACATAGTCCCCGCCCACTCTAAACCTGTCTTGTGAATTGTTTGGTGAGACTGGGAAGGCCTCCCTCAATTTTCAGGGATCCGACCCCCTTATGAGCATCCAAGCTGTGTAGACGCTGCTACCTAGAAGATAATTTTTGAACCAGGGGCTCTGGTTCAAAACCTACGGCTGCTGGTCCACAGGCTCTCCGAGACGACTTTGGCCGGCTGCTTCCCCGGGCCCTGGGAGGGTGGATTTCCAGCGAGAAGACTGCGCATGACCGCCCCCAACAAGCAGAGCCCCTGGTTCAAAAATTAAGGACAGAAAAATCCCTAGAACTTCCTCCCCTTCACCTTTCACACAATGAATATGCCCTCCTTGGACTCTGGGTGACCCCCAGCTCGTGTGTGTGCCCCCATCCCGTGTTTCCAAAGTCCGAACAAGAAGGAAGGTGCCAGCAACTCCCCAGGTAGAGTACAGCAACTTCCGGTCCAGAGGTTTTGCCTTTAAGGGTAAAGATGGAGAGACTGCCCAAAGAGCTAAACGCGATCGCACTGGTAGTAATTTTGAGATGGGGCAAATTCAGAAACCAGGGCTCAGAGGCACAGTGAACAGCCAGGACGCGGAGCTCACGCTCTCCGCCGAGCCCGGGGAGGGTCCTGCCGCACCTCCGCGTCCCTTGTGACTCTGCACGGCCCTGCAGGGCCGCCCGGAGCTCAGGAACTTCCTGCACCTTCTGATGACCAGCCCCGGGCGCAGTGTGAAAACAGTGGAGGCAGAAGTTTGCGAAGCAGGTGCTGTCCAGCGTGTTCCCGGCGAGCCGAGCCTGAGGCAAACCCCAGCACTACCTCCTGGTGAAGGCTGAGCCGGGTGGCCGTGCTCGGGTGAGAGGGGCGAGTGCCTCAGAGTCACGCGCCCCTGCACACAGCCGACGGCGCTCCGGGACAAGCGAGTGTGCAGGGTTTCCTGCGAGAAAGCAGAACCCGAGCCAGCCAAGGACTCCACAAGCTGCTGCTGGTCCACGGGCTCTCCGAGGCGCGGTTGCCCGGCTGCTTCCGGGCGCCCTGGGAGGGTGGAGAGCCAGCGAGAAGACTGCGCATGCCCGCCCCCAACTCGGATCTGCTACAAAATAGAAACGCAGAAGCCCCTGGTTCAAAAACGAAGCTTTTCGAGAGGGCAACAGCAGAACATTAAATCAAGTGCAGCCCCTGTGCGACTATGCAAGTCCCATGCCCTTGAAGCCAGCACTGCTCCTACCCATCCCACATGAGAGTCATTTAATAAGCTTTACCCTGCAAGGTTAAGTTTGGGGTTACTTACTAAGGCAGAATCACTGCCCCCTTCCTCTGTTGCCATAATAAGGGAAGAGCCAGGGCAGATTGATCTGACCCTTCCACAGGTACCCACCTGTAGCCCTTATCAAAGGTGGGAGGTGAGTTATCTTTGCAGCCTTGCTACATTTCAGCTTCTGTCTGCAGCTCTGACACCTTCATCCGTTCTCCAGGCAAGCGGGAGCCAGAGCCAGGGAGTCACTTCCTGAAGGAAGGGGCTCGGGCTGGATCTTCAGAGGACCAGAAGTAGTTAAGCAATCTGCCTCATTCTGAATAACCCCTGCTATTCTCTACAGGAAAGTGAACTTGCCATAACCAGTCTGGTTTTGTTGTTGTTTTGTCTAGTATTTTGTACAGCTCCTCGGAACTCCATTAAATCTACTAGATTGGATGCTGCGCAATTAATAATCATTGAGGGACTTCCTGGGGTTCGGTGGCTATGACTCCATACTCCCAATGCAGGGGGCCTGGGTTCAGGGAGCTAGATCCTATATGCTGCAACTAAGAGTTTGCCTGCCACAAATAAAGATCCTGCATGCTTCAGCTAAGACCCAGCACAGCCAAACAAATAAATTAAAATTTTAAAATAAATTAATCATTGAATAAAGCCAAACAGGTCTTTAAAATTTACTCAGCTAAATTATTTTTATCAGAGCTAAAGATCTGAGTATCAGGTATAGGGTACTGCTGCTGCTGCTAAGTCGCTTCAGTCGTGTCCGACTCTGTGAGACCCCATAGACGGCAGCCCACCAAGAACTGTTTTTCAACTCTTTGAAAATTATTTTACTGTCACTATCTTACCGTGTTCCCCAGAACGGAAAAAGAAACACTAGGGAAAGACAGACTAACCCATGGTTAAACAGGAGGAAGACCTTCTAAACTGTAAAGGGCACAGAACTGTTGGGGGAGCAGGGACAGCAGAGGGCGCTGTTGTTGTGTGAACACACCCATAGGAAGGGGCCCCGACAAGGCATGCATTTTTTCTCACATTGTCTCTGCAAATCTACACAGAAACACATTCCTTACCCCCTGATGTGTGCACCACCCTGCCCCCCGCCCAAATTCCCTATCTGACAGGTACTTCAGCAATCCAAGAGTTAGAATTTCTGATTAAGATTCTTTACCTGGCCTCTAGGGGTCCCTTGGACCCTAACCCTATCTCCAAACTATTTTCATAAGCTGGTGGTGCTCCTTCAGAGCGAGGAGCTAGGGAGAGGACCTGGGAGCCCTGGTTTTCTTCCTCAGCTTGTGGCCCTTCCCGTCCCAGTGGGAAGATGTTCTCTGCAGTGTTATTTACAGTGGAAAGTAAACTGATGACGCAAGCTGTGAACACTGTGGAACCACAGAATGACAGTTGCAGAGGCTGTGAGGTAACAGGGACGCATGTTGACACTGCACGGTGAAAGCTAAAAAAGGATACTGAATTGCTCACTGTGTCCACGAGGTTTTGCCTGCAGACAAAAACGGAAAGGGGAGTTGGAAAAATGAAACAGATAAAGGTGGGAATGACTGTTTTCTTTAAAATACTTTCCCTCGGAAACACGTTAAAATTGTAAAATGGTTACCTCTGGGAGATAAGGTTATCTGCAGTTTTCTCCCCCTGCTTCTTTCCAAATACTCTACAATGAGTAGGTATTATCTGGATGACCAGAGAAAAAGAAGTTAACAGACACACATCCGCCTAAGAGAGGCTGTCTCTTCATGTTGGCATAGCCTTAACGATGCCCTTTCGTCCACAAGGCTGCCTACGTGGCCCTTCCTTTTTCCCTCTGTCTGGTACCACCCTCATCACCCTCTCTGGTGGTCTTTCCACCACAAACCAGAATATATATGAATACTATGTGGGAAAATCCAAAGCGGCTCTGAGCCCAGCCTCTCGCTGGTGTGACCTGGCTCCCTGGCTGAGAGGGGAGGGGCAGCCCTGGGGGAGCTTTCCTGAGGCCTCTGCGGGGCGGACAGAACACATGGCATCTCCATTGCTGGATTGTTCCATGCTTCTTGCTGCTACTATTTCAAGATGTTCAGGGGCAGAAGTTTCCGCCAAGCTCTCTACCAAAGAGGGCCGTATCCCCGTCCTCATGATAGCTCTCTCTCTGCTCCCCTCCCGGGTTCCCTCTGCGGGCCAGAGAAACTGGCTGAGTGTGGAGACCAGGGGAGGGGGACTGCAGCTTCCTTTCCACAGATGCTGGCTGGACAGGCACCTTCTTGTCTCTGAACGTGGCAGAGGTTCAGGTCCAGGCGTGGCGGAACCCACTTTGCATGTGGCTTTAACCTCAATAGCCAAGGACAAGAAGCAGACGTCTCTGCAAACATTTCCCTGAATTATCTGTTAATTGAAGGGGACTCTGCCTGGGGCCAAACGCAAGGGGAAATGGAGGCTAGGGGTTCCAATGGCAGGGAGGAGTGTGTTGGGGAGCATGAGATGGCATGGAAAGAGCCCGGGTTGCTGGGGGCGGCGGGGGGCAGGGTGGTGAGGGGTAGGCTGGGCTGGGGTGGGAGTGAAAAGTTGTTGCTGACCCACGAAAAGACGCCAGGATTTTTGGCCTCCGGAGGAGAAGAATTCAATCCGGGGCCAGAGACGAGGCTTGATCGCTCAGAGCTTTTGTGAAATAAATTTTATTAAAATATAAAGGAGATGGAGAAAGCTTCTGACCAAGGCATCAGAAGGGGGCAGAAAGAGTACCCCCTGCTAGTCTTCAGCTGGATGTTATATAGTCACTGCTGCTGCTGCTGCTAAGTCGCATCAGTCGTGTCTGACCCTGTGTGACCCTGTAGACGGCAGCCCACCAGGCTCCCCTGTCCCTGGGATTCTCCAGGCAAGAACACTGGAGTGGGTTGCCATTTCCTTCCCCAATGCATGGAAGTGAAAAGTGAAAGTGAAGTCGCTCAGTTGTGTCCGACTCTTCGAGACCCCATGGACTGCAGCCCACCAGGCTCCTCCATCCGTGGGATTTTCCAGGCAAGAGTACTGGAGTGGGGTGCCATTGCCTTCTCACTAGCCTTCTGTTAATGAAAGAAAGGAATGTCTTAAAACTCAGAATGGCACCAGGCCCGTCATCCATAAGATGCATTTTGGGATAATCTTGGCACCAGATGGTTTATCCCGGGCCACAAAATGATTGACTTGAATCTTGTAGAAGGGCAGATTACCATACAAATAGTTTCATTTACATAGATTAAGGAAACAATGTCTGAGTATAACATACTGGTTTGTCGAGTAGGTTCTGAGCCATTAGGTGAACCGACTTGAAGACAGAGTCTGGGGTAAATGCATAGTACATTAGCATAGCTTAAGACAAACATTTCCATAAGAAAAATGCATTGGTTAACTCAAGGTTTGAGAATAGTTAACTTCAGGTGAAACCAGGTGTCATTATGGCAACACAGTATTTTAAGAGAAATCTCCTTTTAAATTTGTATAGAGAAGGGAAAAAATATCGCTAGTTTGTTTCCTCCTGCCACTTAAGAGAGATAAAAATGTCTGACACTTGCAGCCTATTTCCTCCCTTTGGAGACCCCTGGCCTTCCTGCTTGTTACCCTCTCAGGGGCAGTGGCAGGGACTGGGCAACAAGCCTGCGTCGCTGCCCTCTCTCAGCCTCAGTTTTTCTATGACTCAGAGAAGTAGCTGAGCATCTCTGTTGCTTTCTACAACCAAATGACTGTCTTGGGATACTTCCTGGCCTATAAAATCAGGATCTTGATATCTATCCCTCATCAAAGGAAAGATCAGTCCAACTTCCTAACCCCAACAGACAAGTCCTCCTGTGTGGTGCCAGATAACTCTCCAGTCTCTCCCTCTTGCCCCACCGATGTGTCTCAGCTTGAGTCTCATCAAAACTCAGCTTGAGTCTTATCTCCTCCAGGAAGCGTCCACCAGCTCCCACTGGCTGGGCCAGGTAGCCCTCCTATGGGCTCCCATAACCTCATGGGCATCTGCTACCGTTACCTGTAATAGCTATGCTTATGGCCGACGTTTATTGAGTACCTAAACCTCTGCCAGGCCCTTTCCCCAGCATCCTCTAGTTGAATCCTAACTGCACCCGTGGAAGGGAGGCCCTGCTTTCATCCCCATTTTTTGGATCCGGACACTGAGCTTGAGGGAGTGCAGGGCAAGTGGGAGGCGGGGATATTGAATCCAGGGCAGTGTTGCTCCAAAGCCTGTTCTAATCTCCTGCCTTATCCATTTGCCCATCTCACCCCCTGATCACAGGCCTCCTGGTCATTTCCTGCTAAGGGCTACATCCTAGGTCCTCCTCTGACCTACGGACACCAGGAGTGCAGCATCTTGCTCCCTTGTGCCTCTACCCGAGGCCCATCAGAGTCGTAAGAGAGGCTGAATCCAAATCTCCCTCTTTTGGGTCCCCGAGGCTGGGGGTTCCCTCCTTGCCCCTCAGCCTTCCCCACCCCTCCCGAGGTCTTGCGAGACCAGGAGGACCCGGGATGTGGCCAAGGACCCTCTCTGGGCCGACCTCAGTGTTCTCGCCACCCAACGCTACATTCATGCTTGTTTAGGATCACGTTCAATCCAGGTGAAAGGACCTCTGCTTAGAGGTCACGGTGACTCGTGCTAATGTGCCCAGGGCTGGGTTGGCCCTTCTCAGGCTTTAGTCACTGAATTCTCATAGTGAATGATGGGGAACCTAGGAGGAAGATGGGGATATGGTTTTTATTTTACAGATGAAGAAAACCACGGCTCAGCTGATGTCACAGAGCAAGTGGGTGGGGCCAGGAGTGATCCAGGGCTGTCTGACCTTAAAGCCCTATAGTTTCCCCAATGCCTCCCTCCCGATCCAGACAGGGCCGTGGCAGGAAAACCCCCAAAGGATGAGAATTGTGATTCATTCCTGCATCTTCAATGTGCCAGCAGCTATACCCTGGAGGCTGGTTGTGAAAGTCTGGGCTGGGCAGGCTCTGGCCTAATAACTGTTTATTGACAGAGGTCAGCAGGGCAGGATTATCCTCCCCACGTTATAGATGAGGAAGTTGCAATCAGAGAGGAGCAGGAAAGTTGCCCAAGGTCATCCCTGAGTCAAAGGAAGACTGGGGACTTGAACAAAGGACACTCAGGGATCCTATGTGGAGTAAGAGGAAGGAGGCTGTGATGGGCTGGCACTGCTGGGCCCGAGGCTGGCAGCTTTATGGGCCCTGTAAGTCACTGTGATGTGTTAGGGCCCATCCCTGCTCTTATGATTCCTGCTGTAATGGGGGGGTGGGTGGGTCTTGTCCCCTCCAAAGGAACTAGGACCAGAGTGACCTAGACAGTGACAGGTAACGGGTTTATGGCAGGTAGGACAGGGGTCCAGGCTGGAAGATAAGGCTGGGTGACCTTGGCAACACAAGGTAACCTGCTTTGTGTAACCTTGGAGTCAGAGATGATAGAGCAGGAGCCATCCCCCACCTCCTTGAGTTCCTGCGTCACAGATGGTGTAGTCTGGGTGGTGGTGCCAGTGACTAAAGATGCAGCCTTGAGGAAATGCCCATCCTTAACATCCTCCCCCCTCACCACCTCATGCCTCAGAGGCCCCCCCCCCAGGGGCGTGGTTCTCCTCCCTCAGCTCAACGGTCCTACTAAGGGGAGCCCTGACTGGAGGGGAGCAGGAGTACTTTGAAATCAGCTTCCTCTTCCCAAAGGGACTTTGAAGTGCCTCTAAAGCCACCAGGGGCTTCCCAGGTGGTGTTTAGTGGTACAAAATTCGCCTGCCAATGCAGGAGACACAGGAGACAAGGCTTCCATCCCTGGGTCGGAAAGACCCCCTGGAAGTAGGAAGTGGCAACCTACTCCAGTACTCTTTTGCCTGGACAATCCCATGGACAGAGGAGCCTGGCGGGCTATAGTCCATGGGGCTATAGAGTCAGAAACAGCTGAGCACTAACCTAAAGTCACTTGTCAATAGCCTCTTAACCTCACGGAAGGCTTCCAAGTCTCTTCCCTGCCTGTAAGAGGGGCTGGCTTGGGGTTACAGGGACCCCTGAAGTAGACTTCATTCCTTGGAATAGACTTTCTCCTCGCTCCATTCCCCAGTCCTAAAAGAGAGATTTTTACTGCCTTGTGACCACAGATCCGCTTCCCAGAGAAGACCCCCAGGGTGTGGAATCTTCTCCTGAATTGTGATTAAATCATTCCCCCCCCCCCACCACTGGTGATTTAATCACTAGCCCCAGGCTGGTGATTAGATTCTAAGACAGTGCAGACAATAGGGCCCTACACCTGGTGTGTATTCTCCCCTCCCCTCTCTGAGGATCAAAGCTGCTCTGGGAGGCTGTGTGATCCTGGGCCAGCAGGTCAGGGGAGTGAACCAGGACTCAGACCAGGGAGGAAGCCCCTTTGCCTGGATCATTCTGGGGGAGGCGATCCCTCTTCAGAGGTCTCTCGCCTAGGTTCAAAGGCCGGTGGGGGCTGAGAGGTTGGCAGCGGATGGGGAAGCGACTTGACCAGAAAACCGGGGCTTCCTGTTGATGTAGGGGGCCCAGGCCCACCCAAGTCCACATTCCCCACCCAAGTCCGAGTGAGCTTCTGAAACTCTCACAGACGCCCCCACCCCATGTGGGACACACAGTACCCAGAGCCATGAAGGGGTCTCCTGCAGCCCCGGGCCAAATCCAGGAGAGGGAGCAGCTCTCCTGGGACCAGAGGCAGCTTCCTTTTTAGGGAGGGCCCAGCCCGGTTTCCCCAAATGCTAGAGCCTCCTCCAAGGGAAGTCTCCTATCCTTAAACTGCTCTGAAGATTCTGAAAGATGAGATAAGGAGAGGTCCATTCAGACCCCAGTCTCTTCTCTTCCCATCTTATCTCAAGGGTCTGGGTGGGAGTTGGGCAGCGGGCGGTGGTGTCTCAAGAGGACCAACCCCTCCCCTCTGATCTCATCAGTTCCTCTCTCAGTGAGCCCCTTGGCAATCCATTTCTCAGTTCTGCGCCCCAACATCCCCAGCGCTGGACATCACATACACCCTCGCACAGCAATTCACAGGCCTCCTCATTCTGTTAGAAGAACAGTCTTTCGGTTGCTTAGAAATTAAGTGCGGAGCAGCCTGGGAGAGATGCTGAAAATGAGATAAGACCCAGGGAATCGGCGGTCACTCCCGGAGAGAGAGAAGCAAGCCCCGCTTTCGGGGAACACCGGATTCGAGAAACAGCATCGCACATCCCTCAACTCCGCTACCCCTCCGAAGGTTAGCTTCTTTCCCCCAGCCCCTAACTCTGGCCGGGTCCAAGCCCTCACGCTGGCTGCTCCCGAGGCGAGAGGGCGGCGCAGGGGTCCACGCCAACATGATCCAAGGCAGGAATCTGGGGTCCCACCCTTGTGTGGCCCAGGTACCTTGCGACATCGCTCTCCCAGTCCCCAACAGGAGAGCAGGTGTGGGATGGGGAGGAGCCGGGCGGAGGGCGCAGCCTCCGATGCAGGTAGGGGAGGGGGCCCCGCGCACTGGTGGAAAGGTGACCCCGGGCGGGGCGGGAGCGCTAGTCGGGGAACGGAGGCGCTCAGATCAGGAGAGCCAGGGGAGGGGAGGCTCCGCCAGGGGGAGGAGCCGCTACCCGCGTCCTGCTGTCGGGGCTCCCTCCCGTTGCGGCTCTGCTATAAAACCTGGGTCGGCATGACCACGGCACCCGCGGCGACCTCCTCGGTGCGCGACCCCCGGCTCGGCTCCCACGCAGGATGCGGCTGCTGCTGGCGCTCCTGGTCCTCGCCGCCGCCCCGCCCCAGGCCCGTGCAGGTGAACGAGGGCTTCGGCCCGGGGACCCCTCGGTGGCCCCTCAGTGGTCCCTCGGATTTCCGGCCCCGCGCCCAGGCTGCGCCCGCCGGAGATGCGGCGGCGCGTGCGGCCGGGCGGGGCGGGCGCCGGGGAACCAGCGAAGGGGCTCGGGGCCCGCGGTCCTCCTCCAGGAGCCGTGCGGGCTGCGGGCAAGGATGCTCCCCTGAGCGGCCCCGCGCGCGCCTCCGCTTTCTCACCCTTTCTGGCGTGTCACGCCCTTGTTCGCGCTCCTCGGTCTGTCGTGGGTCGCTCTCCGTCCCGCGGGGGCTCAGTGCTTGGTGGCTACCCCCGGCTCCGACCAGGGGCAACGAACTGGGTGCGGTGGGGCCCTGGCATCGCCGCTTTCCGCCCTGATTCCTTGCCCCCGGGAGGCTGCCAGCACCTTTTACCTCCAGCGCTGTGTATGGAGCCTGGCCGGGGGCATCCGGAGACCCGAGGTCCCGGCCAAGCCGGTCTTTCCGGCCAGGGTGATTTTCGTTTAAAGATTAATGGTGAGGCTGAGCCCTTAATTATTCGCCTAGGTGGGAGGTGGCAGGAGAGGGGTGTTAATATTTGATAAGGAGCTGAAGGCGCCTCTGGCGTCTGGGCACGGGGATCCAATCTGATCTGGCATCTTCTCCACACCCCAAGAGGAACCATCTTCTTGGAAGGAGACCCCTATCTGCCATTCCCCTTCTCAGCTACCCCTCGGATGGTCCTTGGGGTCCACCTGGCCGCATCTCCTCTCTAAAGCTAGATGCTCCTCCCTGGAAGTGAGTCAAGGGTTGAGGGTTCCCCCCCAGTAGCAGAGAAAGAGGGTGTGGGTGCCTCTTTCAGGAGAGACTTAGCTGGCCCATGGTGGGGACGTGAGAGGCATCCTGAGGGAGAAGGCAGGATGTGAACATTTTTGTATATAGGGCTGGAGGTTTGAAAGCTTCCTAAGCTGCTGGGCTTATAGAAAGAGAAACGGCTTTGCAATTAATGTGGCTGCCGGGTAGCTGCATGGCCTTGGGTAAGTCACTTTCCTCCTTGGTAAGTCAGCTTCCTCCTTGGGTAAGTCAGTTTCCTCACTTACAAAACAGAAAGTAATTCTGACTTCAGGTACCGTACTAAGGATTCCAGTAAGGCAGTGGGTGTAAGTGCTAGTGTGGCACATGGCAGGCGCTCTGCAGCCACATGGCTCTGACTGCTCCACCACTGGCCTGGGCCCAGCAAGCCAGGAGCCTCTCTCAGCCACCCCCTCATAACAAGCTGTGCGCCCCAGAAGTGCTGGGGCTTTCTGACTGGGAGATGCCAAGCGCTGTCCCTCGCTTCATCTCCTAGGGAGCTTGAGGCTGCAGGGTGACCAGGCGGCACACTGAAGTTCCCAGGGTATCTGCTGCCCTGGAGAGAGGAGCAGAGAGGGTCACAGGCCCCTGTAGAGCCCCAGACCTGGCCAGAAGCTACTGAGACTTTGCCCGGGGCATATTTGGGTTTTGCTGAGCTGGTTTTCAAGATCCCTCCCTCCCCCTGGAGTTGGAGGGCGGTGTGAGCAAGGTCCACCGGAGGGAACATCTTCAGTCATCTCTAAAGCAGGGGGCTGGAGGGATGGGTAAGTCAAGGGTGGGGGGCCGGAGCTGAGTGACTGGCAATGGCCGTTCCCTCACTCCGTCCCTGGTCAGGGCAGAGGGACTGGGCAGAACCCAGAGCTTGGAGCCAAGACCTTCAAGTAGCTCCTCTCCTTCCCCGGCCCCCTGGGAAGTGGCCTGAGACTGCGGGCTGAAAGTCATCTACAAGGGCTGCCTGCTCACGAGCCAGCACAGAACCTGAGCTGGTTTGAGCCTGCCATCTCTTGCCTAAAAACCAGCCCCTACCTTCAGCCTTTGGATACAGACCTGACCCTGGCCTTGGCCTCATCAACATCACATTTTTTCTGGCTTTGGCTTCCTGAAGAGTGTAGTTACAAGGGCACTCAACCAAGCAGGTCAAAAGTCTCTGTGATTAAGACGCTGGATCAGAGGTCACCATTATAATCCCAGTAGCTGCAGCCAGAAGGCAGGAAGACCAAATTCCTAAGAAAAGCTCAGGCTGGACCAGATGGGCTCTGGGGAGGTGATGGGGGTTCCACCTGCTAGAACTGGGTCCTGAGGAGCCTGGCTCAGGTCAGGCTTGCCCTGAAACACCCCTTCCCGCCGGGCTTCAGTTACAGGGAAGGACCGGCTCAACTCCAGTAGCCCCTTGTGCTGTCGGGACCTCTGAGAGGTGGAGACACAGGGAGCCTTTTATGGCCGCAGCTGAATCCCCATCCAGTGTGTCTGAGGACACCGGATCTGGGAGATCCGTGACAGCTCCTCTTGCCTCGGGAAGGAAGGACGCTAGTGGGCTCAGAAGAGTTAGGGAAGTCTGCTGCAGAGAAGAAGCAAGACTCAGAGCAGGACTGGAGGCCAGGTGACGGGCTCCAGCACTGCACCTCTGCCCATGCGCAGAGAGGGGCCTGGACGGGAAGCGGCCGCTACCCTTTGCTGCCCCTCATGGGGCTTGCCCAGATGCAGAGACAGGGCGCAGCAGAGCCCTGTCCCAGGCAGGGGATGGACTGGCCTGGGAAGACACTGCAGGGACACTCCTTTGCTGAAAGAGGCTGTGCCAGCAAAGTAGGGGAAGCGTTTGCTCCAGAACTTGGAGACTGGGAAACCCAGGGTGGCTCCCAGGGATGGGGGGTGGGGGTGGGGAATGGGGGAGGGTGGGGGGCCAGGGTCCTCTAGATGCTCACTCTACTGGCCTCCCTCCCACCTCCCTCTGAGAGCCTGCCCCTTCCCCATCTCATGTTCACGGCAGGGACCCCAGAGGAGGTTGGGTTGGGTGGGGATGGACGTGCTTAGAGGCCTTAGCTCAGGCTGAGCTGGAGAAGCTGTGCTTTTCTTAGGAATTTCCTCATCCCTGAGTTCTTTCCAGCTCACTTCATTTCTCTCCTCTCAGCCCCTCCTTAACTTTGGCCATCTGTGCCCCGACAGGAGGGGGCAGGGAGGGAGGGAGGGAGGGATGCAAGGGAAAGGGAAGGACTTGACTAAATTCCAGGCTGCCTGGAGCACTCTCTCTCATTAACCCTCCCTCCCATCCTCCGAGTGGATGGTGTTAGCCCTGTGGGTGGTATTAGTTCCATTTTACACTTGGCTAAACTAAGGCTCAGAGAGATTAAGTGACATCACTAAACCCACCTTTCATAAGTGGCCCGCCTAAGAATTCCAGCTCTGATCAAATGCTTCGTCCACTCTGCTGGCCCAGCCTTTTTTTTAATCAGTAGGCTGATTTTAGACAGTTTCAGGTTTACAGAAACACTGAGCAGAAGTCTCAGAGGAGAGGGTCTCCCTGCGCAGCTTGTCCTCCTGCCAATCTTTCATTAGGGCTACATCCCTGACGCAGCATTTTTTGAGGACGATGCTGTGTCTGCTGTAGGCAGAGTGGGGGATGGGAAGGCAAGGTCAGGACCCTCAGCAGGACTGAGGTGGTGGGACAGGGGAGAAGGCCTAGGTAAAGGGGGCGTGTTCTGGGGAGGGGCTAGCCTAGTCTCCCCCATCACCCATCAGCTCTGGGAAAGCAACCAGGCTGAACACGGCTGTGTTGTCCTAGGAGAGGGGGGTGCCCGGCCCTAATCTTCCTCTTCCCCTTTCCCCAGAGCCTCTCCTCCAAGTCTAGTTGGGGGTGGCTGATGAACAACAGTGATGCTGGCCCCTGGGGAGGGCTGACCAGCTTTGGAGGGGCCAGTGTCTCCCGGGCAAGAGGCCCAGGGGACCAGCTGTGCGTCAGGGACACCCGGAGCCTGGCTGCTTCAGCCGCCTCCTTCTCCATCCCTACCTTTTCTTCTTAAGTCTCCTCCTCCTGGGCCCTCTGTCCCCCAGGACAGGACCTCAGCTCCCTCCCATGCCAAGCTGGGCTCTGACTGCAGGGATGTTCCCAGCCTCTGACTCACCACATAAACACACACACACACACACACACAGTTCGCCAGCACTCACAGAGATGGGTGCACGCAGCCGCACTGACACGCGTCTGCTCAGGCCTCACGTCCTTCCTCTCCCTTTCAGCGTCACACTGGTGCTACCAGATTCAAGTTAAGCCCTCCAACTACACCTGCTTGGGTAAGTGCGGCGAGTCTTGGGGTAGGGACCGTCCAGGCAGAAATGGAGACCCAGGGACGGTGGGAAGGATGAGGGTGGTGGTGGCTGCAGGCAGATATCAGCTTCACACACACACACACACACACACTCCTGGTGCTCAGGAAACGGGATTTAGAGTGACCTGGACTTTTTCCTGGTACCTCCTGTCATCACCTCTGTCACCCAAGAAGTCAGCCCTCCGTCTTCTGAAATAAAGCAGCAGCAGCATCAAAGAACACACTTTGCTGCCTCCTCTGCTGGCCTGACAGCACTCCCCGCCCCCGCCCTGCCCCCAGTGTCAGAGGTCCAGACTCACGGAGCCCGTCTCCCCGGGGTGTGGGGTGGGGGCTCCGTCCTGCCCCCCAGTGTCTGGACAAGGCTCAGTGTCAGGTCTTGGGGTCGTTTCGCAAGTGGCCCTTCCAGGGGACTTCACGGCTTCCCTTCACTCTGCCACCCAGCTCCTTTGAACTTCAGAACCCCCAGGAAGCAGGTATCACCAGCATTCTCCTTTCACAGCTGAGCATCCGAGGTGGTCCTGTACCCCAGAGCTCACAGCCTAGTCCCACCCTGCCCCACATTACGCCTCGCTGACTCTGTGTGTGTGTGTGTGTGTGTGTGTGTGTGCACGTTGAGGAGGAAGGAGGGAGAGGGCGGAGTTCTATGCTGGGCATCCCCCAGCCCAGTCTGCTGGCCTCCAGAGGAGGACCTTGCTGAACCTGGGTGGGCCTGAATGGGGCAGAGGGCCCCATACCCTTGTGCCAGGCGCCCCTGATTCCCAGCCTAGCCTCCCTCCCTGCTCAGAGCCAGACGAGTGGGAAGGCAGCTGCCAGAACAACCGCCAGTCCCCCGTCAACATCGTCACAGCCAAGACTCAGCTGGACCCAAACCTGGGGCGCTTTTCCTTTTCTGGCTACAACATGAAGCACCAGTGGGTCGTTGAAAACAACGGGCATACAGGTGGGTATCGGGCGTGCGAGGTGAAGACCCCGGGCAAGGCAGCAGGGGCACCTGGTCTTGGGACCCACATTACCTGAGGACTGGAGGGTTGGGCTCCTCCTGGGAGGTGCACCTTTGCCAGGGGAGGGGCCGACAAGCCCTGCGTGGAGGGCAGGGGTAGAGAGGGAGAGCAGGGTGGGCCTGGGAAAGGAGGGGACGCTCTAGTGGTATTTTCAATCAAAGCAGTTTGGGGTGGGGCGGAGACAGGTTCTAGGAAGAAGGAACAGTGTGTGCAAAGGCACGGGGGCGTGCAACAGTTGGGGTGTTCAAAGGGCTGCGTGTAGCCCCGTGTGCGTGCAGGACAGAGCCAGCCCAGGGTCAGCCAGCCAGGCTGGGGAATTTGGACGCTGCCTTGAAAACACTGGGGCGCCACGCGTGGAGGGGTGGGACCAGGCTGAGCCACGTGTTAGGCGGGCGGTGGGGGGCGTGCAGAGGGAGAGGCGGGCAGTGAGGCGCCAGGGGAAGGGCCAGGCTGTGCCACTCGCCCTGTCCCTTCAGGACCGCAGCCCAGGATGGGAGGGAGATAGGAGAGAAGGTCCTGCCTGGGGGGAGCTGGGACGGGGGCTGGGAGAGGCTAGGAGGTGGGTGCGAGGACCCTGCGCCCTCCTGTGCCCTTCAGTGATGGTGTTGCTGGAGGATAAGCCCTCGATCGCTGGAGGAGGACTGAGCACCCGGTACCGAGCCACGCAGCTGCACCTGCACTGGTCCAGGGCGATGGATCGGGGCTCAGAGCACAGCTTCGACGGGGAGCGCTTTGCCATGGAGGTGAGGGACCTCTTCCCCTGGGGTCGGCGCCTTGGCTGGGCCCTGGGTATGCTTGCTTTGGGCGAGGAGGGTGGTCCACGCTCTGACCGGCTCTCTCTCCATCCCACTCACCCCTGACCAGATGCACATAGTGCATGAGAAGGGGCTATCCAGGAACTCGAGCCAGAACCAGTTCGCCGAAGATGAGATCGCGGTGCTGGCCTTCATGGTGGAGGTGGGCCGCCACCCCAGGGTCGGAGGGGCTGGTTCCTAGGATTCAGGCGCCCGGGATCCCAGCAAGGCAGGAGGGGGCTGGGGAGGCTCGGAAGTCCCCTCTGTTACTCAGTGATTTGTGTACCCCCATGTGGGGAGCCCAGAGCCTCTCAGGGTCCTTGAAACTGCCTGCCCACCCACCCCCACTCCAGACTGGGAGAATGAACTGGTGGTCACCCCACTCCCAACCCCGCTTCCCCACAAGCCTCTCTTAAGCCCCCTTCCCTCCCATTCCAGGACGGATCCAAGAATGTGAACTTCCAGCCCCTGGTGGAGGCGCTGTCTGACATCCCCAGACCCAGTGAGTCAGGATGGCAGGGACTGGGAGGTGGGGGGTCACAGGAGCAGAGGGGATGGGGGTGGAGACTTTGTCCTAGGAAGAGGGTCCAGGGACTTCCCTGGTGGCCCGGTGGCTAAGACCGTGCTCCCAGTGCAGGGGGCCTGGGTTCAATTCCGGGTCAGGGAACCAGATTCTGCATGCTGCAACTAAAGACCCCAAGGGCCGCAACCAAGACCCAGCACAGCCAAATAGATAAATACATATATATATATATATTTTAAAGGAAGGTCTGCATGGTGGGGGCCTGAGCTCTGAGTGAGGTGTGTGAGGGGGTGACCTCTGTCCCCGCAGATATGAACACCACAATGAAAGAAGGCGTCAGCCTTTTCGACCTGCTCCCCGAGGAGGAGAGTCTGAGGCACTACTTCCGCTACCTGGGCTCGCTCACCACACCGACCTGCGACGAGAAGGTGGTCTGGACCGTGTTCCAGAAGCCAATACAGCTCCACAGGGACCAGGTACACAGGGCCCACACAAGGGTGCAGTATCCCCTGCCCGGCTCCCAGAAACCAGCCGTCCCAGGGGCGGGGGCGCGGGCGCAGGGTGGCCTGACAGGCCCCCAGGTAAGGCTGATGCCAGCTCGAGCTTGAGAAGCACTCTTCTCTGATAATACGATGGTGGGAAGAGGAACCATGCACTCTCCAAACCGAAAGCTTAGGAAGCCGAGCTCCCCCCCAGCGCCCGCAGCCCCAGACGCCAAGGGCCTGCATCCCTCATTCTTTTCCTCTGAGCCACACACTGAGCAGGGCCTACCCGCCCTGACGAGCCCTGTCCCTCCCACAGATCTTGGCCTTCTCCCAGAAGCTGTTCTATGACGACCAGCAGAAAGTGAATATGACGGACAACGTCAGGCCCGTGCAGAGCCTGGGCCAGCGCCAGGTTTTCAGGTCCGGGGCCCCGGGACTGCTGCTGGCCCAGCCGCTGCCCACCCTGTTGGCCCCCGTGCTCGCCTGCTTGACAGTGGGCTTCCTCCGGTGACCCTTCCCTCCTGGACACTTGACCTCTGGTCTCAGCCCTTAAGAGGGCTTGGCCTCTGTCCCTCAGGCTTCTCAGATTGGACTTCGATGGTGATTAAAATATGGATCTATTTTTGGAAAAAACTTTCCCAAATCTGTGCAGTTTTTTCTTTTTTCTTTTTTTTTGCTGTGTTGGGTCTTAGTTGTATCTCTTGGGATCTTTCCTTTTGGGCGCAGTGGTGGTGGCAGATGGCCTTACTTGCCCCAAGGCAAGTGGGATCTTAGTTCCCCAGCCACGGGTCGAACCCATGTCCCCTGCATTAGAAGGCTGATTCTTAACCACTGGATGGCCAGGAAAGCCTGATTTTAGTTCCCACAACTACTGCTGTCTTTTTCTCCTCAACCCATCCTAGGGTACCAGGATAAGGGCCTCGGGCCTGGAGACTTATTCTGAGCAGGGACCACTAGGTACCCCTCCCACCTTTGTGAATTCCCTATCGATGACACCCCCCTTGGAGAAATGGAGAAGGGACCTCAGAGTTCCTACACAGTGACAGCTGGAGAAGTTCCTCCCTTTCGTTATATAAGAGAGGAAGCAGAGGCCCAGAAAGGCTTCCCTGGTGAATTAGCTGATAAAGAATCTGCCTGCAATGCAGGAGACCTGGGTTCGATCCATGGGTGAGGAAGATCCCCTGGAGAAGGAAATGGACAACCCACTCCAGTATTCTTACCTGGAGAATCCTGTGGACAGAGGAGCCTGGCGGGCTGTAGTCTGTGGGGGTCTCAAAGAATTGGACACTACTGAGCGACTAAGCGCGTGTGTGCGCGCACACACACACACACACAGGCCCCGAAAGGAGAGGAGGCTGGTGAAAGACGCCCAGTGAGCCCCCAGCAGAGGCAGCTGAGACCCAGCCTACCCTTTCCGCCCTGTACTAGGGGCAGAGTGTGTGCACACAGCCTGTCCAGGGTGGGTGGTGGGGTTCATTGCTTTGCCTCAATATTTCTTGCGCATCTATGTTCTAGGCACTGGGGTTATGGCAGGGAATAAAACAGAAATGCTTGTCGTCCTGGAGTTCACAGTCTCGCTGGAGACACTATAAATAAAAGAGACACACTGCTGCGAGACAGCTGAACCAGGAAGGGAAGGTAGTCAGGGAAGACCTCAGCGGTAGGGGCGCCCACTGGAAGACTTGAAGGGGGCGGGGGGCATCTGGAAGCCAGCAATATTCATGCCCGGAGTGGAGGGAGGGGAGGGGAGAGAGAGCGGAGAACGGGCAGGGGAGAGGCCCAGTGTGTCGGGTGCAGGGGAGGGGTGGGGGCAGTCAGGAGCCTGCTGCAGTGTCCAGGAGCTGAGGGGTCACACGTGAACCCCAGGGTCTTTGGCCCTTGAGCTGTCAATAAAGGCTCCCCTCCCCCCTGGCAGTTTCTAATGGTTTTTTCTCTTCCTGAATCCAAGGAGGGAGTAAGACTAGGAGGTAGCAGGTGTGGAGAGGACAGTCCACAAAACAGGGAGAAAGAAATAAGGTCTTTTCTGGGACCCGAGAGGCAGGTCCCAAGTCAGGCCAGGCCCCGGGAACCAGGGGTTGAGGGGCCCCAGGGCAGGGCTGGAGTTTTGGAAGAGCGTGAGATAGATTTTGAGAGTGGATTTTGGAGGAACGTGAGACGAGAGGAAGAGGCCAAAAACGGGCTTTACTGGGTGAAGAGGGGCCCTGGGGCCAGGGCCAGGGCCTGGTCAGTTGGTGCAGGTGAGGTGGGAGGTAGATGGGCCCCCCCGGGGGTAAAGTGACTGTGGATTCATTCCCTGTGGACCGAATCTCCAAGACAAGAAGAGCAGGACAATCAAGGCAGGAAGCTGGGCCCTCCCCAGACCACATCTCTCATTCTGCAAGTCAGGAGACCTCCTCGACCACATAATTGCAGAAAGGCTCCTTGGAGGTCAAAGCAGAGTGACGTCAAGGGATACTCTACCCATAGTCCTTTGCGGTAGAATCCATCTGGGCTAAGATGCTTGTGTACACATGGGAGGGTCCTGAGCTACATCAAAGATGGACTGTGAACCAGGTCAATCAAAAAGATCGGCCAAAGGAAACCCGGAAGAAATGCCCCTTGTGAGTGATTTAAACTGTCATGAGGGCGCGACTCAGGGACTCTCCCTCTGAGGCTGCCTGTGTGTCTATCCACACATACTGTACACTTTTGCCTCTTAATAAATACTTTACTGGCTTCACTACTTTCCGTCTTTGTGGGAATTCTTTTCTGCGAAGTTGAAGGCCCAGGGCCCTTCCCTGACCACTGGCCTAGTGGCTAGGATCTGGAGCTTTCACTGCCACCACCTGGTCTCAACCTCCGGCTGGGAAGCCAAGCCCCACTTCAAACCACCACTGCAGGGCAAGGCCACCTGAGATCATGGGAACAGCCTTGGTAACAGGCTTCCGATCTGGGGGTGACACCTACGGAAGACGTGGAGCTCGGCTGGCACACACGGGATTCCAGCACCTGATACTCGAAGCCCTGGCTTGCTGCTGCCCTCTGGAGCGGAGCTGGTTGGAGGAGGTGACCTCTAAGCCCTCTGGGGCTTCGAAACCCTCAGAGGCCCTGACTACCCCCAGCTAGGCCTGGGGGACAGAGAAGGGTTATGCCCCCTCCCCACCTCCATAGCAGCCTCCCTGTCCCTTTTCTCCTTTGTGGCCAAGAATAAGCACCCTCTCCCTTCGCTGGTGACCACACAGCCAGCCGTGGGGTGGTGGTGGAGGGGTGGGTATTGCCGTCACTATGGCAACAGCAGGCAGCTTGTGTCAGCAGGGGGTGTAGGGACTGAAACCTGTTCTCTTTGGTTCCCATACAGCCTGGGGGGATCTGAGATCTCAGCTATGCCCTCCTCCTCCTCGTCCCTCCCAGGCTCGGCGCTCTCTCTCTTGGAAGTCTGAACTGCCTCTCCCCTCCAGCGCCCCCCCACCCCCATCCCTGCCCTCCAGGCAACATTTGGTAACTAATAACACTGCAACAGAACCAGTAAGTCCCAGATCTCTGCCAGAGACTAGGGGAGCCTAGGCCTCTCCAACCACCACCCCCCTGGCTGAAGGCGCACGACCGCCCCCCCACCGCCCCCCCCACCCCCTGCCGCCCCTCTGACCCCACAGTAATGAACCTGACCAGCGGAGCCCGGAACAGGCACGGCTTGTCCAGGGCCTGCACCTGGCGGCCAGAGCAGGTGCCGTCCACGCTCCACTCACAGCAAGGTCACTGCGGGCGGGTCACTCAGGCGGCCCCACCCCCGGGACTGGCCCCACATCCCAGAGGCTGGGGTAGAGGGGCCAGTGTATTCCTGAGAGCGGCCCCCACCCCTGCAGAGCCCATCTCAGGAGAACGGGTTTGAAGCTCCTTGTGCCCATGGATTGCAGCACGTCAGGCTCCTGTCCTTCACTATCTCCCAGAGCTTGCTCAAACTCTTATCCATTGAGTTGGTGATGCCATCCAACCATCTCATCCTGTGTCGCCCCTTCTCCCACCCTCAATCTTTCCCAGCGTCAGGGTCTTTTCCAGTGAATCGGCTTTTTGCATCAGGTGGTCAAAATACTGGAGCTTCAGCTTCGGCATCAGTCTTTCCAGTCTGGCCTGGCTCCTGACACAGCTCCCCCAGAGATGAGGGGGCGCGACTACTTTCATTGCTTCTGAGTCCTTGCATTGGGCATAACAATGTGTATACACACACACACACACACACACTGCATTGCAGATGGCTAAGCCTGGGGAAGGCTCCATGGCTGAAGGGCTGGGCCACCACCTGACTTCTAGTTCCCTGGCTCCCAGAATGTTCAGTGAATGCCTGCTGGAGCCACCGCGGCCTCCAGGACAATCCTCTAAGGCTGTACTGCGGTCACACGTGGGCCGAGGGCCGAGGGTGCTGAGGCACACGGCGGGTTAGGGCACATGTCAGAGGCCGCGGTCATTCTCTGCATCCTCGGCTCCGTGGCCAGCCTTCTCCCTGATGGTCATCCAACCTCTGGGCCTGGACAGGGCAGGGTCCTATAGCACCCTGTCCCACCCAGTCTCCACGCGCCACTCGGTGTCCCTGACGCGCTGTCTCTCCGGCCCCTGTTTAGATTTGGCATCTGGGAGGGAGCCAGGGGCTAAAAATACTCCCCGTGTATTTAGATGATTCTTAGAAAATAAACTTCCCCATCTTGGCTCTCCGTTTGCACACTTGCTGGCCCTGCTTCCTGAGCCTCTGTTCGGATAGTGTTGGGAGGGGGTAAGGGAGGTGGGGGCGGCGGGGAAGGGGAGGGTCCAGGGGTCTACAGGGGCCCCAAGTCAAGGGTGCTGGAGGTGGAAAGGGACATAGGTGAAGGCTGCCCTTTCAAAGAACTCCAGGCCTGCCTGCACGGAGGCCACGTTGGAGACTGCACTGTGCTGGCCCCTGAGGCCCGTGCTCCCCTGTGCGTGAGGGGTGGGAAGAAGCCAGAAAGCTGGTAACCTCGCAGGAATGGAGCTGAGTGGTTTCCCTGCTCGGGGCCTGGGCTGAGCGTGGCCCTTCGATCCAAGTGGGGTGGGATGGAAGCTGTCCTCAGGCTCCTGCTGGTGACCTTGGGAGGGAAGCCAGACCCGTGACTGCGGGCGGGGCGCTCCTGCACCTTACATTACACGAGTTCTAGCCGCTCTGTTTGTTTATCTCAACTGGGACAAAGGCATTATCTCCTCTGGGGACCAAGGACATGTTCCTGGCCCGCCTGCGCCCAGGGAGGGGCTTCCTTTGGAGGGAGCCACGGGACAGACAAGTCACAAGCCAGTTCCTTCCTCAGAGCCCTCGTCCCAGCCGAGACGGGACTCCTACAACATGTGCGGCCCTGCAGAGCCTGGAAGGCGGGGTGAGGCGCCGGGGCCAGGGAACAGACTGGGTATACGTTTGGGAACAAGATTTTTCTTTCAATAAACGCTATTATTTCCTCTGTGCCAGGGACGGATGATTCAGGGAGAAAAAGCCCCATCTGAGCCTTTCCCCCAAGACTCCTGGGCTGAGACCTACAAACCACAGGTACACACCCTAGAGCAGGCACCCCGGAGCCACACAGACCTGGGTTTGGTTCCCCTCTCCTGCTGACTAGCTCTGAGGTGACTTTGGTCA
The DNA here is from genome assembly GCF_032452875.1 of Bos javanicus. Lineage (NCBI taxonomy): Eukaryota > Metazoa > Chordata > Mammalia > Artiodactyla > Bovidae > Bos > Bos javanicus. The sequence goes on along the minus strand of NC_083886.1, from coordinate 14,125,399 downwards.
TTTAAGTCACCATCTGAGCCTGTTTGCTCATCTGTAAAATGGGGATAAGGATGGTATTTATCCCTTTGTGGTGGTTGTTTTAATTGTTAAGTCAATACATCTTACTCTTTGCGACCCCATGGACTGCAGCCCGCCAGGCTCCTCAGTCCATGGGATTTTCCAGGCAAGAATACTGGAGTGGGTTGCCATGCCCTCCAGGGGATCTTCCTGAGCCAGGGACGGAACCCTTGTCTCTTGCATTGGTAGGAGAATTCTTTACCACTGAGCCACCAGGGAAGCTCATTTACCACTTAGGGTTGCTATAAAGATGAAACAAGATATCATAACAAGAGGCTGTATTAAATAATTTGTAGTTATTATCATGTGTGTGTGTGTGTTTTCTTCCTCTTTATTTACTTGCAGCATGCAAAGTCTTAGTTGTGGCTTGTGGCATCTATTGCCTGACTAGGGGTCCAACCCAGGCCCCCTGCATTAGGAGAGTGGGGGCCCAGCCACTGGACCACGAGGGAAGTCTCTATTATGTTTATTATTATTATTATTAGAGAGAGAGAGCACTGAAGGATGGGTAAGGCCTACAGTTGGGGGAAAACTGGCTTCTTCCAGGGATGGAGGTGGGGAACGGCAGGCACAAGTTGGAATTCCAAGAACAGAAGCACTGGCTCACCTCTGCGGTCAGCAGCTGGTGTGTGGTGGGGGACCCATGCTGCTCCTACCTAAGGGAGGATCTCCTCCACCTCACACCACACACACACACACACGCACGCGCACACACACACACACACACTGTATCTGCCTCTCTGCTCAGACACTCAGGGGCATCCCCCAGCCCTCACCCCATCTCACTCATCCACAGAAAAGTTCACAGAGTCAGACCTCCCAGCCCACCTTTGCCCAGCATTGCCAGGGTCACTAGGGCACTCAGTCCATCATCAGGAGGAGCCAGGGGGCCAGTGGAGGTCCAGGCTGCCCCAAAGCTCTCCTTCCTGTCCCTGCCTTGTCGGGTGAGGTCAGAGGGCAGTCTGCTTCCCTGCTGAGGGACTGAGAGGGCCTGGGCACTGGCTTCCCATTTCACCTTCCTCCGGTCCTTCCCCGAGGAGCTGTGAACTTGCCCACACGCCCGCCCTCTGACACATCTCTCTCTTCAGCTCAGGCTCTGTCCCTGCTGTCTGCCATGGCGCCTCTCCTATCCGGATTTGCTGCAGGCCTACCCCAGCACAAGGTCTGCACCCACCTAGGGTTGCCGGACAGATGTGAATTTCAGATAAACAACAAATACATTTTAGCCTTTCCCTCCCAAGTTGCATGGGGCACCCTTACATTGGGCTTCCCTGGCGGCTCAGCTGGTAAAGAATCCACCTGCAGTGCGGGAGACCAGGGTTTGATCCCTGGGTTAGGAAGATCCCCTGGAGAAGAAAGCAGCTACCCACTCCAGTATTCTGATCTGGAGAATTCCATGGACTGTAGTCCATGGGGTCACAAAGAGTCGGACACAACCGAGCGACTTTTACATCACTTCACTCTTATATTATTGCTGTCGTTTATCTGTGTTTATGTTGCTCTGGGTGTCACATATTTGGATTTACTGGGTCTGATGGCCCTTCCCTCGTCCCACCTGGGAAACTGAGGCCAAGAGAAAAGGGTGAACAAAAGAGGGACAAGACAGAAAGGGAAAAAAAAAAAGAGGGACAAAGAGGCTGACACCACCCCCCTTCTGTCTCCTTGCCAGCTTCCTTCTGCCTCCAGGGGCCCACGGCCCTGGTAACTGGGAGCAGATTAATCAGTGGGCTTCCCCTCCCTGAAGACCTGACTGTTTCATCCGGCTCTTGAGGGGAGGGCAGCTGGCTCAACCCTGGAGGGCGTTGGAGCTTGCCCTTCTGCTGGTCGATTTCCTCCCCCTGGGGAGAGGCCGGTGCCAGGGAAATCTCTTTATCTCCCTGGTCTCTGCCGGAGCCCCCCTCTAGAGCGCGTGCCAGGACTCCCTTCCTGCAGCCAGGCTCCCGCCCATCATTCCAGCCACCTCTGGCGGAAGGGAGCCCTCAGGCCGCGCCAGGCTGCCGGCTCTGGTGGGGTCTAGCGGGATCTGATGCCAGGGTTTTATTTACAAACTGAGGAAAGGCTTAAGAAGCGCGGGACCCCATTGGGCCTGGAACGCCCGTCCACGTCACAGCCTGGGGTGCAGGCAGAGAAGGATCCAGACACTCTGAGTCCCATCCATTCACATTAGAGGCTCTTCCTTGCCGTCCTTTCACCTGGCAATCTCCCCATCTGTTTATCTGTCTGTCATTATCCCTGTCTGCAAGCCTGTTCTGTTATGCAAAACCCTTTGAAAGGTACTTTACACCTATTATCTCATTTCATCCTGACAGCAACCTTTAGAACCTCAACTCCCACTAGAACAACTGCTTCAGGACCGTGGGGTTTTTCATCTGTTTTGTTTCCTGCTCATGGGGACAGTGATGCATGGCTTGGGGTGGCCCCTTCTAGGAACTGCATGTCCCAGCTCTGGGTGCTGTCGGAGTTCGGACATCTTTAGCCTTTGGCCTCTCCAGGGAGGAGAGGCCTCTTTGCTCAAGGTCACACTCCTCTCTGCAGATCCCCAGCCATTGACTGGTCAAGGGTGGGGAGGGTGGGGAGGGGGCGGATAAAGGGCGGGCCCCATTTAGGGTGACCCGCAAGGAGCTTTTGGCGGTGGCCTGTCGAGGTCGGCATTGCGCCTGCACGACCACCCCACTTTTCTCTCTAGGATCCCTGGCTCCATCCCCTCCCACCCCGAGGTGTTGGGCCACAAGGTGAACCTCAGTAAACATCCCGTACATGCAATTGCTTGCGCCTGCACGACCACCCCACTTTTCTCTCTAGGATCCCTGGCTCCGTCCCCTCCCACCCCGAGGTGTTGGGCCACAAGGCGAACCTCAGTAAACATCCTGTACATGCAATTGCTTGGGTTTTCTGGGGCCATCAAACGTCCAAATAGTACAGAGCACGTAGTAGGCTCTCAATCTGCTGGGAAGGACCCTGGGGCAGGGATTGCTGCTCCCAACTGTGCACAAATAACAACAGTATAATCAAAGCAGCCAATGTTTATGCAGATGGAAGAATTTGCGGTACTATCTCAATGCTTAGCTTCTGAGATGGGTATGTTCTCCACTTTCAGATAAAGAGGTGAAAGACAGGGAGCCGGGGCTGGCTAGTAGGATTTGGACCCAGACAATTGGATCCTCAAGCACCCCCTCTTACCATCACTTTTCCGAAGGAAACCGAGGCTCGGTGAGTAGAGAAGCTCACCGTTTCCAGCCAGTGAGTGGCCGCCCCATCTATTGGGTTGGCCCAAAAGTCCATTCACGGGTTTCCGAAAGATATCACATAAAGCCTACAGTCCTTGCTTGAACTCAGTGCTTCTGGGGCATCCTCACTAGAGGGAAGCTTGAGTGTGGAAACCACCAGTCCGGCCAGAGACTTAGGGACACGTGCTGTTCCCTAGATCTGTCAGGCTCTTTCTGTCCCTCCCGTTTGTGACTTGCATCTCATGAGGTTCACACAGCAACCAAAAGGCATCTTAAAAGTGAAGCCTTCCTAGTCTCTGCTGCCCACCTTCTCCAACAACATGCCCTACGGGAAGACAACGGGAGGATCCCGTCTGAGCCATTGGAGGATGGTGGTACCAGGCCAGGGTTGGCCATTCAGGGTGGGACTGGCAGCAAATGTTGGCAGGTGAATGAATAAAGGGAAAAATGATAGCATAGCACGGAATTAGCAGGCACCATTCCAGGGCTGGGACTAAATATTTACTTTGCCCATTGGGCAATCCTGAGAGATAAGCCTGGTCTTCCGAGCTCTATTTATGCAGACTTTCCTTCAGTGACTGACACAATCAGCCTGGTTTTGTTATAGTTTGAGCACCTGTTTCCATATGTGGGCCCCAGGCATAGAGGTGCTCGATCCCTGGCTTCTGCTGTTCCCCAGTGAAACCGGTTCCCAATTTGTAGCCCCTCAGGTACTCTGCCTCTCCGTCCTGCAGGCCTGGCCAGGCTCCATGAGGCTGCAGGTCAAATTGGGGTTTCAGTCTAGTTTAAGCTCTGGCTTCACATGCAGTCGCGTGTTGAGTCACATTGGGACTGGTTGGAGGGTGGTGGGAGGGTCCTGGTCTCCCCAGCGGTTTCCCGGGAGGAACCTCTCTTAGGGGAGAGGCGTTGGGTGTGACAAGTGTGACAAGTGAGTGTGACTTGCTGGGTCCAAGTGAAGCCTCTGAGTTGTAGGATTCGGAGGGACTCAGAGTTCAGTGTGGCATCTATCAGTAAGCTTCTGAGATTCACACTGGGGTCATAACGGGAACGGAAGTGGCCTAGAAAAACCGGAAGAGCGCTTTGACCCTGGAGGGCAAAACAGTCAGCCAAGATGGAGGTGGTCAGTGTCTCACCCCATGTTCTCTCACTCTCCTCCCATCTTCTGTAAATGGTGACTTTGCTGAGATCATTTGTAGCCCTGCTCAGGGGCACCCTGCCTACACAAACACCACCCGAAAAGCCTTTGGCACACAGGGCTGTGTCCGCTGGGTCAGCCAGGAGAGACTACAGCGTGTCGGCCCTGCTGCTCTGAATAAAGAATGTGTACAGTTCTACAGCTCCTCGAGTTTTCAGTGAGACACACCCAAACACGAATGCAGGGGGAAACAGCTCTGCTTTGGGAAGGATCTAGTGACACAGAAGGGACCAGTGGGGGCTCTGATCCTGGCAGCCCCGTCTGTGAGGGGAGGCCTGGGAGAGGCTGTCCTGGTGTTGGATGAGCAGTACCTGAAAAATCAAGAGGTCTTGCTCAGTGGATACCACGTGGCGGCTGAAAGCACTAGCTTTGTTTTGCTGTGTTTTGAAATACCTAGTTTTTATTTGTTTATGGGATCTAGTTCCCCGACAAGGGATCAAACCCAGGGTCCCACCATTGAGAGCTCAGTCTTAGCCACTGTGCAACCGGGGGAGTCCCTGTTTTGTTTTCAGTATTTATTTATTTGGCTTCACTGGGTCTTAGCTGCAGCACGTGGTATCTTTTTAGTTGCGGCATGTAGAATCTTTAGTTGCAGCATGCGGGATCTAGTTCCCTGACCAGGGACCAAACCTGGGCCCCCTGCATTGGGAGCCAGGAGTCTTAGCCACTGGAAGACCAGGGAAGTCGCTACAAGGACTTGTTCGAGTCACATCCAGATATCCTCAGAAGGCTGCATCCAGCTACCCTCAGAAGGCTGCTACCAGTATGTAGACAGAGAGTGGGAAAGAGCGGTAAGGGTAAGATCCAGGACTTCCCTGGTGGCACAGTGAGAAAGAATCTGCCTGCCAATGCAGGACACACAGTTTGAATCCTTGGTCTGGGAAGATGCCACATGCCCTGGAGCAACTAAGCCCATGCACCACAACTACTGAGCCTGTGCGTTAGAGTCCGGGAGCCACAACTACTGAGCCCTTCCTTGTGCGGCAACTGCTGAAACCCATGTGCCTAGAGCCTGTGCTCTGCAACAAGAGAAGCTGCTGTGATGAGAAGCCCACACACCACGCTGAAGAGCAGCCCCCACTCACCGCAACTAGAAAAAGCCCGTGATCATCAATGAAGACTCAGTGAGACCAAAAAAATAAATAAAATTTAAAAGAAAAGTAAGATCCAATGCAACCTGCATATTCAGAGTGTGAACGTCATTGAGCCCAAGGCCTCTTTGGCCAGGCCAGCCACAGCCAGCCCAGAAGCCAGGTCACAGAGACTCCCATGTGGAATTTGATGACAGTTCAAGTTCCAGGGAATGGGAGGAGGCTGCTCTGTGGTCTAAACAAGGAAATGGTTTCCTCAACAAACTAACCAGCAAACAGCATTAGATGAAACATTTCGTCCAAGCCTTTTCCAGGCACTGTGACCACGCTGCCACTTCCAGAATGTTCCCTTGGGCAGCACAGCAGATCCCGGGTTTTAACAGTTCTTTCCTAATCAGCTAGGGCATTGAGATTTCCCTCCAAATTTACACTGCTTACATCCCCAGGGTCCAAATTAGCCATGCTTTCTCTTTCCACTTCTCTCTCTCTCTCTCAATGTATATGAGTTTTGTGTGTGTGTGTGTGTGTGTGTATATATATATATATATTTTTTTTTTTTTTTAAACTTATTTGGCTGTGCTGGGTCCTGGTTGTGGCATGTGGGATCCAGTTCCCTGACCAGGGATCAAACCCAGGCTCCCTGAATTGGGAGCATGGAGTTTTAGCCACTGGACCACCAGGGAAGTCCTGATATATATGAGTTCTGGATTGAGGCTTGACGTGTCTTTATCATCATAGTGGAGAGATGAGAAAACCAAAGTTGGGCCCATAAACCCTGGAGAGAAAGACAATGAGCTGCCACGCTGGGACTCGGCAGTCAGAATTGAATGGAAGGCACCTGCAGAGTCTGCCTGCTGCGTGATTGGCCCACGGCAGTGGCCAGATGGACATGTGGTGTTCGGTTTAGGCCCAGGCTTGTGGGTGCAAATACCTGGATGTAAACGGTCAGGCTTGATTGTTTTCCCTCTCTTCCCAGGAAAGGCCAGGAAGGAAAAGGCCTCAGCTGAAGGGAGGAGGAAGCATTGTCCTCGGTGGGTTGGCCCTCTCAGGTAGCCCGTCTGGCAGGGGGCCCGTGGGGAACATGGGATTCTCATGGCTTCCGTGGCTGGCGGCTGCCTTCCTGAAACCAGATCTCTCAATCCTGGTCTTTCCCATCCTGCCTCTGACACCATCACATCCCTGCTAAATCCCTGATAAGATCCTATCAGACACTCCGAAGTCCAGTTTGGAGCTCGTGGCCTTGACCCGCCCCAGAGTCCACCCTTTCCCCATCCCTGGTCCCACCTCCCCTTCTACACCCCTTCCTCCATCTGTCTGGCTCCTAAAGTCCCTGGGCCACCAGAGGTGATGAGGACAAAGCTAGGATGTTGGTGTCCCTCAAGAGTCACTGCGTGGCTGTTTGCTCCTGAGAGTTTTCCATCTTCCAGGAAGAGGGGTTTCTTATAGGACACCTACTTCCTCTCCTTACCTCCTTATAGAACAATAATACTTTGTATTTGCATAAGTGTTATCGGCTGTGAAAGCAGTTCACGGTCAGTTTCTCATTCAGTGATTGTCATGATACTGTAATCTCACTGATTGTGGTTCCTCATTTATAAAAAGAGATGATAGTGCATCCCTAACAGAGCTGTGGTGAGCAATAAATAATGAACGAAACGGGCATAGCTTGGGGTCTGGCAAACAGTACGTGTCCATTCCACGGCTGAGTGCTTTCCTCAACTTCTCTCCTGATTCCAAGCAGAGGACTATCTTTTATGCCACAGAGTAAGTACTTAATAGGGCTTCCCAGGTGGCGCAGTGGTAAAGAATCTGCCTGTCAATGCAGGAGACGCAAGAGACTCAGATTCAATCCCTGGGTCAGGAACATTGCTTAGAGTGGGAAATGGCAACCCACTCCAGTATTATTGCCTGGAGAATCCCATGGAGAGAGGAGCCCAGTAGGCCACAGTCTCTGGGGTCGCAGAGAGTGGGACACGACTGAGTGACTGAGCATGCACGCATGCAGGAACTCAATAAACATTTGATGGGTGAGTGATAAACTGTCCTCGCCCTTTCCCATCTCTCCCAAAGTGAGAGGATGTTTATTTGCAGCTCCAAGCCACTGGGAGCTCTGCAAACAGGGAGTGGTAGCTGGGACGTTCTCCAGGTGGCACGAGAGGCCAAGGCCCTGGGGCTGGCTCCCGATAGGTGCCCTGCCCCAGCCTGCTCCAGTGGTCTCTGCAGGGGAGGGAAGCTGACTGGCCTTCACCCTGGTTGGCTGGCTTTCTCTCCCTGCCCAGATGTACCAAGAGAAGCAAAATGGCCTTGGAAAGGCCCACTCTGCTGGCATGGTCATTTCCAGCAGACAAATGAGAATGCTCTCCTGTTGAAATCAAGCAGGACCCTATGGGGCCCTCGTGGGTGCAAAAGCACCCTGTTTCTTTTTCTTTTTTGGTTGTGCCATGCGGCTTGTGGCACCTTAGCTCCCCAACCAGGGATTGAACCCAGGCCCTCAGTGAAAGCTCAGAGTCCTAACCACTGGTCTTCCAGGGAATTCTCCATGCTCCCAGCCCCCCTTCCCCCCACCACCCCCTCATTTCTTGTTTGTGTTGGCTTGGCCAAAAAGCTGAGGTAACAGAAAAACCCAAACGAAATTTTTGGCCAACCCAATAGCAAAAGGCTGTGGTCTCAGGCCTTCCCTGAGTTCTTAAGAGCACATTCAAGCGGTTACTAATTAGGGAAGTGAGGGAACACAGAAGCAAAGGAAAAGCGATCAGGAAATGATAGTTTAGCTATAAAACTGAGTCCTAATCACACATGGGATCCCCAGGTGGCTCAGTGGTAAAGAATCCGCCTGCCGATGCAGGAGACTCAGGTTAGATCCCTGGGTCAGGAGGATCTCCTGGAGCAGGAAATGGCAACCCACTCCAGTATTCTTGCCTGGAGAATCCCATGGGCAGAGGAGCATGGCAGCTTCAGTCCAGGGGTTGCAGAGTCAGACACAACTGAGCACATACAGAGTCACAATTATTCATGAAAATCTGACTCATACCTTGGAGCTGTTCTGCAAAAACTAAGACCCACATCCGGTGGAGGAAGGACTCCATGCTGACCACAAGCACGAAGACCCCGGCTGCTTGGAACCAGGTGGTTGGTGTTTTCTTATGAAACTTCACCATGCTACCTCACCAGGCACCAATCAGAGGACTGATACAAGATGATCACTCACCCTGAAACCCCCTCCTTTTTATCCCTAAAAACCTTAGGCCCAGGCCGGCCAGTAAAGTGGATCTGAGACAAATCTACCCTTCCATCTTCTCGGTCGCCACCCTATCAATAAAACTTTCTCTGCTCCAAAAGGAAATCAGCCTTGAATATTCATTGGAAGGACTGATGCTGAAGCTGAAACTCCAATACTTTGGCCACCTGATGCAAAGAACTGACTCATTGGAAAAGACCCCGATGCTGGGAAAGGTTGAAGGCGGGAGGAGAAGGGGACGACAAGAGAAGAGATGGTTGGATGGCATCACTGACTTGATGGACATGAGTTTGAGTAAGCTCCGGGAGTTGCTGATGGACAGGGAGGCCTGGCGTGCTGCAGTCCATGGGGTTGCAAAGAATCAGACACGACTGAGCGACAGAACTCTCTCTCTGCTCCAAACTCCAATGTTTCGGTTTGTGTAGCCTCAGTGCCAGGCTCCGGAACTTGGGTTTGACAGCACTGTTGCTGGGGACCATTCTCTGGGGATCAGCTCTGCATCATCATCGGTTTTCTTTCTTCCTTTCCTTTTTCTGGCTGTGCAGTCTGGCTTGCACAGTTCCCTGACCAGGGATTGAACCCAGGGCTGAGGCAGTGAACAAACCAGTCCAAGCCTCTGGACTGCCAGGGAATTCCCCGTGACGGACTTCCTGAATGCTTTAGTATCCAAGAGGCCTTGCGGAACACCTGATCCAGAGCTCTCAAAAGCTGCTCAAGCCGTACCCTATCCTGGACCGTCACTTCCCCCTGAGCACCTCCAACCTCACCTACTTCAGCGATATATACAGCCTGCAGGTAAAATGCAGTTGGCTGGAAGGGTTCTGCCCCAGTGTTGTTTCAAAATAAAAGCTAAAGAACTACTGACCTCGGGCAAACCCTTCATGATTCACAAAGAAACTGAGGCCAGAGGAGTTGAGGGACCCACCTGAGTCACACAGTCCTGTAGGAAGCAGAGCAATGTTGTTCTCTGTGGTGTCAGTGAGGGCGATGGGCCTGGCCTAGGGGCCAGAGCTGCCCTGCTGACTACAGGTGTCTCCTGATCCACCCTGGGGACGCTCCCCGCCAAGGTTCAACATGAAGGCCTCCTCTCTATAACCCCAGTGAGGGCTGGGCTTAGGCACCAGGGTGGAGGATCCTTCTATGAAGAACTGCAGATGCCTGCCCCCAAAGGTTTTAGGTGCCACCACCAGCCCCTCCCCCCGCCTCTCGATCCTCCTTGCCTCTGTTCTCCCAGCCACACTGAGCAGGCTCTTCCCTCTGGCATGCATTCCTTCTCCCTTTCCACAATTCTCCTAAGTTTCCCTCCACCTCCTGCCTGGTTCCTTTTTTCCCCTCTGTGAAATTCTTGAAGCCTGGTTTCCATCTGCATTCCTCTTAGGCTTGAGGTAAAGTCCAAAGTTCAGCACCAAGAGAATTTTCAGCAGAAGTGACTGTGTATTTGAAAGAGAGAAAGTTGTTACAGCAAGAACAAATTTGTTTAAACGATCTCAGATTGATGTGTATGTAGTGAAAACCATGTTTTGCAACCACACCAGCATATTTGGCAATGTGAAATACTTCCATAAGAACTGGTCTGACCCTCCAAGTCCTTTCAGTTCAGTTCAGTCGCTCAGTCGTGTCCAACTCTGCAACCCCATGAATCACAGCACGCCAGGCCTCCCTGTCCATCACCAACTCCCGGAGTTCACTCAGATTCACGTCCATCGAGTCGGTGATGCCATCCAACCATCTCATCCTCTGTCATCCCCTTCTCCTCCTGCCCCCAATCCCTCCCAGCATCAGAGTCTTTTCCAATGAGTCAACTCTTCACATGAGGTGGCCAAAGTACTGAAGTTTCAGCTTTAGCATCATTCCTTCCAAAGAAATCCCAGGGCTGATCTTTAGAATGGACTGGTTGGAAAAAAAAAAAGAAAAGAATGGACTGGTTGGATCTCCTTGTAGTCCAAGGGACTCTCAAGAGTCTTCTCCAACACCACAGTTCAAAAGCATCAATTCTTCGGCGTTCAGCTTTCTTAACAGTCCAACTCTCACATCCATACATGACCACAGGAAAAACCATAGCCTTGACTAGATGGACCTTTGTTGGCAAAGTAATGTCTCTGCTTTTCAATATGCTATCTAGGTTGGTCATAACTTTTCTTCCAAGGAGTAAGCGTCTTTTAATTTCATGGCTTCAGTCACCATCTGCAGTGATTTTGGAGCCCAAAAAGATAAAGTCTGACACTGTTTCCACTGTTTCCACATCTATTTCCCATGAAGTGATGGGACCAGATGCCATGATCTTAGTTTTCTGAATGTTGAGCTTTAAGCCAACTTTTTCACTCTCCTCTTTCACTCTCATCAAGAGGCTTTTGAGTTCCTCTTCACTTTCTGCCATAAGGGTGGTATCATCTGCATATCTGAGGTTATTGATATTTCTCCCGGCAATCTTTGATTCCAGCTTGTGCTTTTTCCAGCCCAGCGTTTCTCATGATGTACTCTGCATAGAAGTTAAATAAGCAGGCCTTTACAACACGGTTTCTCCTGATTGTTATCATCTACTATGCTTCCCATGCACCTTCACTCAGTTCAGTCGTTCAGTCATGTCTGACTTTTTGTGACCCCATGAGCCACAGCATGCCAGGCCTCCCTGTCCATCACCAACTCACGGAGTCCACCCAAACCCATGTCCACTGAGTTGGTGATGCCATCCAACCATCTCATCCTCTGTCGTCCCCTTCTCCTCCTGCCCTCAATCTTTCCCAGCATCAGGGTCTTTTCAAATGGGGCAGCTTTTCACATCAGGTGGCCAAAGTATTGGAGTTTCAGCTTCAACATCAGTCCTTGCAATGAACACCCAGGACTGATCTCCTTTAGGATGGACTGGTTGGATCTCCTTGCAGTCCAAGGGACTCTCAAGAGTCTTCTCCAACACCACAGTTCAAAAGCATCAATTCTTTGGCGCTCAGCTTTCTTTATAGTCCAACTCTCACATCCATACATGACCACAGGAAAAACCATAGCCTTGACTATACAGACCTTTGTTGACAAAGCGATGTCTCTGCTTTTTAATATGCTGTCTAGGTTGGTCATAACTTTCCTTCCAAGGAATAAGCGTCTTTTAATTTCATGGCTGCAATCACCATCTGCAGTGATTTTGGAGCCCAGAAAAATAAAGTCAGCCACTGTTTCCCCATCTATTTGCAATCAAGTGATGGGACTGGATGCCATGATCTTAAGTTTTCTGAATGTTGAGCTTTAAGCCAACTTTTTCACTCTCCTCTTTCACTTTCATCAAGAGGCTCTTTAGTTCTTCATTTTCTGCCATAAGGGTGGTGTCATCTGCATATCTGAGGTTATTGATATTTCTCCTGGCAATCTTGATTCCAGCTTGTGTTTCGTCCAGCCCAGCGTTTCTCATGATGTACTCTGCATATAAGTTAAATAAGTAGGGTAACAATATACAACCTTGATGTACTCCTTTTCCTATTTGGAACCAGTCTGTTGTTCCATGTCCAGTTCTAACTGTTGCTTGCTGACCTATATACAGGTTTCTCAAGAGGCAGGTCAGGTGGTCTGGTATTCCCATCTCTTTCAGAATTTTCCAGTTTATTGTGATCCACACAGTCAAAGGCTTTGGCATAGTCAATAAGGAAGAAATAGATGTTTTCCTGCTAGTGTGTGAGATGAGTGCAATTGTACGGTAGTTTGAGCTTTCTTTGGCATTGCCTTTCTTTGGGACTGTGATGAAAACTGACCTTTTCCAGTCCCGTGGCCACTGCTGGGTTTTCCAGATTTGCTGGCATATTGAGTGCAGCACTTTCACAGCATCATCTTTTAGGATTTGAAATAGGTCAACTGGAATTCCATCACCTCCACTAGCTTTGTTCGTAGTGATGCTTCCTAAGGCCCACTTGACTTCACATTCCAGGATGTCTGGCTCTAGGTGAGTGATCACACCATCGTGGTTATCTGGGTCATGAAGATCTCTTTTGTACAGTTCTTCTGTGTATTTTTGCCACCTCTTCTTAATATCTTCGGCTTCTATTAGGTCCATACTGTTTCTGTCCTTTATTGTGCCCATCTTTGCATGAAATATTACCTTGGTATCTCTAATTTTCTTGAAGAGATCTCTAGTCTTTCCCATGCTATCGTTTTCCTCCTTTTCTTTGCATTGATTGCTGAGGAAGGCTTTCTTATAATTGGGGTATAATCAGCTATATCCCAATACAAAATAAAAAGTTGGAAAAAAAAAAAAAGAGAAAATCCTGGTTTTGCTTCATGGCATAGCTCACTCCCTCTTCCTATATGATTTTCCTTAAGTACTCTGCCAACAGCTACTGTCTACCGTCCTTGGTCAGCACTTCATCTGGGACAATTATATCTACCAATCCCCCTTACTCGTGTGCATGAGCATACCATCCTTCCCTAATTAGACTGGAAGTTGAGTCATTCTCTGAAGAGGTGGTTTCCACAAATGACCAGTCTGCAGGACAGTGCCAACTGGTTGCAAAAGAATCTCCCCTGAGAACTTACTAAAATGCGGAGATTTGGACTGCGTGGAAGGAGATGATCTCATAAATCTGGGTGTCAACAGGCAGAGAGCACAGATATTACATGACAACGTGGGTGGAACTCTGGAAACAGCAGGTTTAACAAACTCCTAGTTGATTTTTTTTTTTTTTTAATTTATTTTTGGCTGTGCTGGGTCTTTGTTGCTGGGCAGGCTTGTCTCTAGCTTTGGAGAAGAGGGCTACACTCTAGTTGCAGGGCATAGCCTTCTCATCACCGGGGCTCCTCTTGTTGCAGAGCACAGGCTCTAGGGCGTGTGGCATTTGGGCTCTAGAGCACAGGCTCAGTAATTGTGGTGCATGGACTTAGTTGCTCTGCCACATGTGGGATCTTCCTAGACCAGGGATCGAACCTGTCTTTTGAATTGGCAGGGGGATTCTTTACCACTGAGCCACCAGGGAGGCCCAATTCCTAGCTGATTTTGATGGTGCTCTTGAATTGACAGATTAGGAACAGCTGCCCCTAGAGAACCGAGCGCAGAGCTCTGTACATGCACTCCTATGTCGTATGCTTCTTGACTGGTAATGAGTTTGATCCCAGTATTAGTTATGGTATACCTGCGTTCTGCTGCTCTAAGTGGGGAAAGAATACTGTGATTTGGTTACCCAATAGATGGCAGGGCCTGTGCCCATTTACATTCATTATTTATTCCTTCTAATAACATTTTGAAGTGGTATTCTCATTGGGCATGAGAAATCTGAGGGTGTGAAGGACTTGTTTTAGGACTTACTGTTATAGGACATGGAACTCTGCTCAAGGTTATGTGGCAGCTTGAATGAGAGGGGAGTTTGGGGGGAGAATCAGTTTAGTTCAGTCGCTCAGTCATGTCCGACTCTTTTCGACCCCATGGACTGCACGCCAGGCTTCCCTGTCTATCACCAGCTCCTGAAGTTTGCTCAAACTCATGTCCACTGAGTTGGTGATGCCATCCAACTATCTCATCCTCTGTCGCTCCTTCTCCTCCTGCCTTCAATCTTTCCTAGCATCAGGGTCTCTTCTAATGAGTTGGCTTTTTGCATCAGGTGGTCAAAGTATTGGAGCTTCAGCTTCAGCATCAGTCCTTCCAATGAATATTCAGGGTTAATTTCCTTTAGGATTGACTGGTTTGATCTTGCAATCTAAGGGACTCTCAAGTGTCTTCTCCAACATCACAGTTCAAAGGCATCAATTCTTCGGTGTTTAGCCTTCTTTATGGTCCAACTCTCACATCCATACATGACTACTGGAAAAACCATAGTTTTGACTAGATGGACATTAGTTGTCAAAGTACTGTCTCTGCTTTTTAATATGCTGTCTAGGTTTGTTACAGCTTTTCTTCCAAGGAGCAAGCGTCTTTTAATTTCATGGCTGCAGTCACCATCTGCAGTGATTTTGGAGCCCAAGAAAATAAAGTCTGTCACTGTTTCCACTGTTTCCTCATCTATTTGCAATCAAGTGATGGGACTGGATGCCATGATCTTTGTTTTCCTAACGTTGACTTTTAAGCCAGGTTTTTCTCCCCTCTTTCACTTTCATCAAGAGGCTCTTGTTTCTTCTCACTTTCTGGCCTAAGGGTGGTGTCATCTGCATATCTGGGGTTATTGATATTTCTCCCTGCAATCTGATTCCAGCTTGTGCTGGATGTCCGGCATTTCGCATGATGTACTCTGCATATACGTTAAATAAGCAGGGTGACACTATACAGCCTTGACGTACTTGTTTCCCAATTTGGAACCAGTCCGTTGGAGGAGAATGGATACATGTATATGTGTGGCTGAGTCCCTCTGCTGTCGACCTGAAACCATCACAACATTGTTAACTGGCTGTACTCCAATATAAGATAAAAGTTAAAAAAAGAATAAAAGAGAGAAGACATAAACACACTTGGAATGAAAAAAACAAAAATTAATAACTTGTTTTAGTGCATAGTTGTAATATGGCAAGAGGCAGAATCTGACCCTGATAATGGACTCCAAGGCTTTCTACTCACCAGAGGGCATAAAACCAGTGGCTAGTATCTGGCTTGCAAATAACTTTTACTTAGACAGTACAATGTTTAAAAATTAACAAAACAAGGCCCTGCCAACATTTCTAAATTGGATGTTCTGTATAAATACCTGGGTTTCTGGCTTCTCTGTGGGGTGGAAGAGGTTTGGAAACGCTGGGGCCCGCATTCCTTCGTGGCAACAATCAAATGCAGCCTCAGGTAGGATGGGTGCCCTAGAACTCACCAGTCCCCATTGTTCCCTTCTCCACGGCGGGACCAGCTTCTCTGACACTCTGCTCCCAACCTAGCCCCTATGGGCCTCTGAAGGTGCAACGACTGCAGGATTTATTACCTTGCTTTCCACTGCTACGAAATCTAAAGGCAGCGTTTTTCTCATTGTTTTTTAAAGATTAACTTTTGGCTGCCCTGTGGCAGCCTGAGGGCTTTCTCTAGTTGAGGTGAGCGGGGGCTACTCTTCATCGAGGTGCGCGGGCTTCTCATTGTGGTGACTTCTCTTGTGGAGCATGGGCTCCAGGCATGAGGGCTTAGTTGCGCCGAAGCCTGTGGGATCTTCCCGAACCAGGGATCAAACCCACGTCCCCTGCCTTGGCAGGTGGATTCTTAACCATTAGACCACTAGGGAAGCCTGGCAGCCTCTTTTTATTGCACCATCTTGTATGGGTCTCTCATCGCTGAGGTAGGTACATTTTTTTTTTTTTTAACAGCATTCTGTGTATTTTAATAGCCAAAAATTGTAAACAACGAAAATATCCATTAACAGGTGAAGAGATAAACAAATGATGGTGGAATTCTACAACAGTTCTCAAAAATAAAATGGAAATCAACTACTGATAAATGTTGCAATATGGATGAACTCAAAATCATAATGAAAGAAGCCAGATTACACACAAAAAAGAACATGCTCTATGATTCTATTTAAATTCTGGAAAATGTGAACTAATCTGTAGTGGCAGGAAGTAGATTAGTGGTTGTCTAGGAGCAAAGTGGGCAAGAAGCAAGGATTACAACAAAACAGGATGACACTTACAGGAATGATTGGTTGCTCACCATCTTGATTGATGCGATGCTTTCCTGTGCTCATGTGCTCTGTCGTCTTCAACTCTTTGCAGCCCTGTGGACTGTAGCCCACCAGGTTCCTCTACCTGTCGTATTTCCCAGGCAAGAATACTGGAGTGGGTTGCCATTTCCTACTCCAGAAGCTTTCCTGGGTACGTGTATGTCAAAACTGCTCAGACTGTCCACTTTAAATATGTGTAGTTTATTTCAGTCATATTTCAATAAAGTATTTAAATATGCTGATATAGTAATAATGTAGTGAGAGGACTAAGAAGAGTAAGTTTTTTTTCCTTCTCAAAGGAAGGACTGTGTGGAGCATTGAAATTCAGAAGGACCTTAGATCAGTCAGTATTATTGGATGTGCTTGTCTGCAAGCTGTTACTGGTGGTGGTGGTGCTTTAGTCACTAAGTCGTATCTGACTTTTGTGACCCCATGGACTGTAGCCCACCAGGCTTCTCTGTCCATGGGATTCTCCAGGCAAGAATACTGGAGTGGATTGCCATTTCCTTCTCCATGAGGTAGGTACATTTCTGACCTTGTGATTTCAATACTAAGGAACCTACCTGGTGATACATCATCGAGGAAAGCTGGGATCTTTGTTCCCTAAGCTGCATGTTCTGGCTGTAGCCTATTAAAATTCTTATTTAACCTTTAGAACAGTTATGGAAAATAAGCCAATGCATCCACTTGCTCCTGTTCAATGGTATATACAATGAAGTGAGCAATGCCACCAAGTGGAAGAGAGATTCCATGTTGAATTGCCTTAGCGAGAGGGGCTGGGAGGCTGATGACCACTCTCAATTTACAGGGCTATACAGAACTAGAAGTCAAACACCCATCCGCCTTTCTATGCTGTTTCTTTCCAAAGTTGTCCCTTATTCTTTTCAGTAAAACATTATTTTATATATAACTGACTTCCTGTGTGCCAGGAACAATGCTTGAGATACAAGGATGAAGATATTCAAGGCGGTCATTTAAAAAGCCAGAGACACAGATTGCACTTTAGAAGTGGTGCTTCATTTTGGATCTTTTTTCTGTTTATTTGTTTCCTTAAACAAGCTCCTACTGCTGCTGATTCAACATGTTTCATTCTATACATTTTTAATGTTTTGTTCCTGTGTTTTGGAGAATGTAAGCAGAGAGATATGAAATTCTTTGAGTGTCAGTGTAATAAGCGAATACATAAATCTCCTTGTCAAATAGGACTGAATCTCATGGGGGTAGGATTTCACATTCACTGAGCACTTATCAAGAAACTGTGTCAGGCATTTGTATACCTCATTTCCTAAAAATGAGCCCAAGAGGCAGGTATTATGATTTTAAAAGTAAATAAACAGGACTGAATGTGAAGGTTCCATAACTCTAAATCTTCAACTCTTCTTAACACTGTCAATGGTCTCCCTGGAGACATCTTGGAATGACAACCTGGGATATATCCCTGGTTTCTCAGCGTCCTCTATAAACTAAGGATCATCTCCAGGCATTGTGTAAGAAGTGCATCTCTTCTTCACTTTATTCCTTAATCTGCATGAAAACTATTGCAAAAACTCCTTCAATTCTCAGTTTCAAATGAGCAAGCTACTCTTCTCCTGAACACTTTCAATGTCTTCCAAACAATTTCCTAACAGGGATGTGAAGCAAATTTATCTGGTCGCTGCAAGTACCTTGTTCTACATTCAACATACCTTCCATTCTCTCAGAGATGGAACCTCCAACTCTGTAAGTCAGGTAGGTATTCAAATAGGAGAATTAAAACAGGGTCACAGAGAGGAAGGCTAAAGAATTTGACATTTTTGTGTTTACTTGTATAGAGGAAAAAGAGCACATAGATGCATCCACAGTATTTAATTTGTTTGGATAATAGTTACAGAGAAACAGGTACACTCCATATACAATTACCAATACTTTTTTATACAGTTCATATTTCAGTACATCAACACTATTTTATTTACACTCTATTTATGTACATTAACATCTTTCTAAAGTCAGTGCATTGTCAACAAGTTTTATACAGTAATTTACAAGGTGAATGTAGTTAGTTAATTTAATAAATTTTCTGCTAGTCATGAATTAAAAAAATTAATTACAACCAATGTAACAAACACAGATCAAACAACATTAGTAGATTGTGCTACCTGCTTAAATAAAACATCTGTAAGGAAATTATTTAAAATCTTCCACTTTTTCATGGGACTTGTCCAGTTAGGAATGGACAGATTTTATACACTGAAAATCATGAAACTCTAAAGTCTGCGTTTTGTCTGACTTCATTATATTATAGCATTTAGGCCAACCCTTCCTACTTGCAATTATATTCTTCTTCTGAATAGGCTTTCAACTCAGCCATTTACCTTTCTAAATGCTCTGAGAATTGGTTAGTAATTGACCTTAGGTATCAAAACACAAATGCTTAATTACATTGGTACCTACTATCTATGAGGAAGGAAGGGTAATGGAATCTGACAATTAATGAGAATCAACTTCCAGGGTCCAGATGAATAAAAAAAGTGAAATATTTACCTTGAATATATATTTAGAAACAACACAGAAAAAAAATGTTGCCTGAAATAAATAACATTTATATTTTTGTTCCAGTCTTGAATTATTGGAGGATAAAATGAAGTAAGCAAAGAAACATAACTTTTGATGACCAGAACTATTTAAAAAAAAAGCAAATGGAGATGCAAACAAAAAGTTTACTTCCTAAATCCCCCAACTGCATTAAAAATACTTATACATTATCAACGTTTGGGATGTATTTTGTTTTTAAATTTAATATGATAGGGGAAAATACCCCCATCAAGTTAATTTATAGCCCTTACAGCCATCAAATATGAACAAGTTCTGCAAAGCTCATTTGCACGTATTCTTTTTTTAAAGTGCAAAACAAAGAAACAAAGAACAAACAACCACTAACTGCAAAACACCATCTAGCTTTGTGGCCCCGTCCCCTCTCAGACACTGCGCATCAGTGCGTGGAAGGATGGTGTCGATGTCGGCCGCCACTCCCCTCCCACCCTCAGCAGTGGGGGGGAACGTTTTTGAGGGCACTTGAAGTACCCTCAGTGCAAGCTGCCTCTATCTGGAGGGCTATTTTAGCTGGATCTCCCACGATGTTTTTTTTTTTTCCTACAGGGTCTCCCAACCAAGGCCCTGGGGAGAAGGCACGCAGCTCTTAAGAGAGCCTCCCTTTCAGACTGACCACTTATACATGTCTCCACTACAATGACACAACAACAGAAACAAAAAGCAATGAAGATATAGAAAGGGTGGGGAAATGCCTTAAAACGTAAATTGAAAAATCTGTGTCCATGCTGTAAGAATCCTTCACACGCCTTCATGATCTCGCTTTCTCCATCGTGTCAGTCGCTACAATGGAATAAAACTTCAGGAAAAAGGAGGTAGCATATCATGTCGTCCCCAGACAACACTACAATTTTTTGTTTTACTTTGACTCCAAGGAGATTCGTAGTATTCTGTTATGATTATTGGTAAACTATATTCGCTACAGGGTTGTTCGTGTCTGGACAAGCACAATTTAGTTCTTATTTGGTCCCAGGTGGCTGGTGCCAAACCCTTTAGTTTACAGGCTAGTGGTGGGCTCTGCCTGAAAGCTCTCTACCAGGGAGCTTACGTGAAACACTTCCAAACAAAATTATTACTACTGGTATGTTAACTGCTATTTTAATTAGAGTTTTTTTAAGTTTTGTGCTTCAGGGTCACAGGATAAAATAAGTACACATTGAGCTTGCCTTTCAGCGATGCTTTTGCCAAATGTCAGCTACAGGGAGCCATCTCCCTCATCACCAGTCTACCCAGCAGCCAGAGTGGTAGCTTCACTGTAACACGCAGTACTTTTTGTAATCAGACTCGAAGTCTTCGTCCATGCTGCTTGTGTCTGCCATCTTTTTGCCATCGATCTTTGGCAGAAATTGTGCATAGTCTATCCCCTGCTGCTCATAGAAAAGAATGTAGGCAGAGTCGGTGTCAATTTCATCAGGGTGAAGTTCCTGGAGGAGCAAGAAAAGTCTTTAACAAAAAAGCTGGGCTTCCCTGGTGGCTCAGACGGTAAATAATCTGCCTGCAATGTGGGAAATCTGGGTTAAATCCCTGGTAGGGAAGATCCCCTGGAGGAGGGAATGCAACTCACTCCAGTATTCTTGCCTGGAGAATCCCCATGGACAGACGAGCCTGGCGGGCCCCAGTTCATGGGGTCGCAAAGAGTCAGACACAACTGAGCAACTAAGCACACAGCACACACGCTGACTCTACATCCTCACCAGGGAAGGGAGGACCAACCCTCTTTCATGACTAAAACTGATCGCTTCCAATCAGCTTAATATTTTGGCTTTCTCATACCTGCCCCTAAAATAAGAACCATTATTTTCAATGTTTGGTTTTGGGAAAATATACAGGCCATAGACAAGTCAAAAGAATGATAGAAAACAAAATAACACATTAAATTCTAATGGGATTCCCTGGTGGCTCAGAGGGTAAAGCGTCTGCCTGCAATGTGGGAGACCCGGGTTGGATCCCTGGGTTGGGAAGATCTCCTGGAGAAGGAAATGGCAACCCACTCCAGTATTCTTGCCTGGAGAATCCCATGGACAGAGGAGCCTGGCGGGCTACAGTCCACGGGATCGCAAAGAGTTGGACACGACTGAGCGACTTCACTTTCTTTAAATTCTAATAGCTCAAAAGATAAGAACTTTTTCTTATTAATCAATACCTTCTATTTTTTCACTGTTTTCATTTTCTGCTCTGCATATCACTTTTTTGGGGTGAAGGGGCATGCTGTGTGGCTTGTGGGATCTTAATTCCCTGACCAGGGATGGAACCCAGGCCCTGACAAGTCTCAGCCACTGGACTTTCAGGGAATTCCCTGCATGTCACTTTTATTCCTTTATATTGAAGCCATCTATATATGGATTCTAACAGAAACAACTACTTTCTATTCAGGAGAAAGGGCTTTCCTAGTAGCTCAGTGGTAAAGAATCTGCCTGCCAATGCAGGAGACACGGGTTTGATCCCTGGTCCAGAAAGATCCCTTGGAGAAGAAAATAGCAACCCACTCCAGCATTCTTGCCTGGAGAATCCCATGGACAGAGGAGCCTGGTGTGCTACAGTCTATGGGGTTGCAAAGAGTAGGACATGACTTAGTGACTAAACAATAATTCTGGAGAAAATCCATTATTTCAACAAATGTCTTCTAGATCTGTTGACATTTCTGTTTCTTTTATAAAAGATCGGGGACATTTACCTTACAGCTGCTGTCATTGTAACAGTACCACTTGCTATTTGGGTTTTTGGCATAAGTGACGTAATGGCCCCCGCCCAGAATTCCTGAATGGCACTGTAAGAGAGAAGAAAGTGGAGGTGTATTAGTAGTTGACAATACTCAGGCCAGGGCAAGTACCAGGATCCAATCCAAGGAAAAGTGTTTTCCTTCTTCCAAAAACAAACCAAGAAGGAAAACTGAAAATTTTAAAACTTTGAATCTTACCATTCTGTTTTTGTAATTATTTTTGGAAAGCAAAACTCCCTCAGAAACACACACTTCTGAATGGCTTAAGCCTGTGACTCCACCTAGAATATTACATGACTGTTCCCTTTATTAAACTGTGAGCATCTTGGATTCTACCCAAAAGGCCAAGATATTTACTGCTAACTTAGTCTATCACCAAGCTCAATGCCTTGCAAATGAGCAGGCTCTGAAAAAATGATGAATGAATGAAGATGAACAAACCAACCACTGAAAAGGTAGATCATTCCAAAAATCATACAAGAAACCACTTACCGAAATTGCATATAGGTTATAAATAGGTTTAACATGAATATCTTCTCTTTGGTCGTCAGTACTGTCTTCTTCACTGTGGTTTTCAAGCTGACCATTGCTGTAGCCATTGCCACATGCCTCATGCTCATAAAGGAATCCATTGGCCAAAGCTACTTCGTGGTCCTGCGGGGTGACCAGCTCAGGCTGGCTGCCCCCCAGCACGTGCCCTCGGCTCAAGGCATCAGACAGCTCACAAACGTGCCCAGCCCCGTTCTCTTTGCTGGCATCCAAGTTCTCCTTACTACTTGACAATTTGTTTTTGCTGCCGATTTGGGGTAGGCGGAGCCTCCCTTTGCTTCTCCCTAAAGTCCTAGGGCTGCTGTTAGGGCTGCTGTTTTTGCTGGAGGGACAGCTGGTTCCACTTTTTCTTGATGTAGATGGTGAACCTGTGAAAGGGAATAAAAGATAAATCCAAATGTCACAAGTTAAACCAGCCACCAAAAGCTAATTCTGCAGTCAACTGCACAAGTGTACACAAAAAGGTAAAGCCAGGGGCATCCTGACTGGCTAAGCTTTACTCCTATTATGTGGCCGATAAGTTACATTCTTGTCTTCCTCAATGCCAACCCTCTCAAGGCAGCAATGTCCTGAAAATGTGAAGTACAGTTAAGTATGGACTTAGAAAAAGAGCAGAAAGATGATTTAGGGCAGATTCAATTCAAAATAATATTAGATGAAGGGGTTTGACAAATATGCATTCTTCTTTAGATTAAAAAATATGACTACAAATTATCAAGCACTTACTCCTGCAAGGCGTGACATCGGAAACTTTACTATTTCTACCTCTCACAACAATCCTGCAAAGGAGCAGGTCTCAAACAGCTCCTGACTCCCTTATATACCCTCAAAAATTGCTGAGGATCTTGAGAACTTTTGTTTTTGTGAGTTCCATTTATCAATATTTACCATGTATATATTTACCATATTAGAAGTTAAAACTGAGGAATTTGAGAAACACAAGACACATATATTTCATGGACAATATCACATATATGTTGGCTCTGAGTCAACCTGTGAGAGAATGAGAGTGGAAAGGCAAATACTTAGCTTTTGGCTTTTTTTTTTGGCTGTACCGTATGGCTTGTGGCATCTTCAGTTTCTTTACCAGGGACTGAACTTGGGGCTATAGCAGTGAAAGCGCTGAGTCCTAACTACCAGACTGCCAGGGAATTCCCAAATACTTAGTATTTTTATGAAAACAGTTCTGATCTTCAGAAAGGGTCTCAGGCACCCTCTAGGGGTTTCCCCAAATTTTACTTTGAGAACCTCTGATATAAGCAAACAAGGATGACAACTATCATTCATAATCACCAAATGCCAGGAGCTATGTAAAGTGCTTTACTCTCCATTTTATTAATAATATTTATTTATTTGGCTGCACTGGGTCCTGGTTACGGCATGAGGGACCTTCCTTGCAGTGCCCGGGCTCAGCAGTGGAGATGCTCAGGCTTAGTCGTCCTGCAGCAGGTGGGAGCTTAGTTCCCCCACCAGGCACTGAACCCTGGACCCTTGCACTGCAAGCGGATTCTTAACCCCTGGACCACCAGGGAAGTCTCTACAGTGCTTAATTCTTGATGTATCAATTTCTCACTCTGTGAACTGAGTATTTTCTTCTTTTTATGAATGAGAAAAGAGATTTAGTGAGGCTGTATCTCTTGCTAAAACTCACACAGCTCAAATGTACTGAGTCCAGAAGGATCCCGGTACAACCAAGCTGTTGCTCTAGAGTGGAAGACGGAGGGAAACATGCAGCCTAGAGGGCCCAGGAAGGGCCCCCTCCAGAGTGAGCTTTGGGTTCCTCACCTTTAGGACTACTGACGATGTTGGCACTCAGTGAGGACGGGCTCTTACTCAGGAGCACGACATCTTCCCCAGCGGAGTTCTGAGCGTCTGCTTTCTTCACCTCTCCTGTCGGGATCCTGGGCTCAGAGAGGTCATCCCCCTGGGGTGTGAGTGGTCTACGCTGACAGAGAGCTGGGGCCCTCGGCACCAGAAAAGCACTAGGGTCAAAACTTTCACGAGGAAACTTAACAATTTTCTGTGATTTTATCCATCGACCATTTACAAACTGAAATCGTTTGAGATGAATAATCTGGAGAAGAAGAGAAAACAGTTGTATTAACATGTTCTGAAGACACAAATTACACACTAAAAAAAAGTCTAAAACATTTGTATATGTTCCAAAAATATGTCTTTCCCCCCACCAAAGAATATATGTTCTTATGTAACCTAGTTAAGAGGCCACTGACCTTTAGCTATGTGGCTAAAACGGTAATCTCCCTAATTTCATAATCGGTGTACATCCAAACTCTCTCCCAAATGTCTTCAACATCAAAGGAGCCTCTTCTTCCATGTCCTCTGGGCTTGTGACTCACACTGACCTTTACCTCTCTCCAAAATCATCCATTCACAAATACACGAGGCTAGAATACTACAGACTGAATCATTTGAAGAAAAGTGGAGGCGTTTTTAACAGATGAAAGTTACCCAGCCTCTAACAGGAGGTCTCTCCTTTCTTAACATTTCTGTTGGCTGAGATCAGGGGGTTTCACTGTCCTGAAGAGCATAAGAATCTTCCTTCTCCTTTCTGGCTTCTCTCTTTCTTTTCAAAAGCAATGAATTTCTTCAGGCTTAAACACAGTGTTATTATGCTCCCTATTGTGAGCATACTCTTGAGAGTCCCTTGGACTGCAAGGAGATCCAACCAGTCCATCCTAAAGGAAATCAGTTCTGAATATTCATTGGAAGGATTGATGCTGAAGCTGAAACTCCAATACTCTGGCCCCCTGATGTGAAGACCTGACTCACTGGAAAAGACCCTGATGCTGGGAAAGATTGAGGGCGGGAGAAAGGGACGACAGAGGATGAGATGGTTGGATCACCATCTCATTGGCATCACTGACTCAATGGACGTGAGTTTGCGTAAGCTCTGGGAGTTGGTGATGGACAGGGAAGCCTGGCGTGCTGCAATCCATGGGGTCACAAAGAGTCGGACATGACTGAGTGACTGAACTGAACTGATTGTGGGCACAGATATTTGGGTGGCTACCTCTACCCTAAATGCTTAACTATTTACTATTTACATAAAGCGAATCCCTCTCTAAGGGCCACGCTGGTATGTGGATGTAACAAAAGCCCATCGAGCTATCAATATAACATTTACTCCTCATTATTCTTTGTGTTCAGTTGCTAAGTCATGTCTGACTCTTTGTGATTCCATGGACTGAACTGGAGCCTGCCAGAGTGATTCCTCTGTCTGTGGGATTTCCTAGGCAAGAATACTGGAGTGGGTTTCCATTTCCTTCTTCAGGGGATGTTCCCAACTCAGGGATTGAACCTGAGTCTCCTGTCTCAAAAACACAGTTTTATAAATGCTGATACTTCATGATACGTGATATGTTTTATTTGATGGTCATATGAGTATAAATAATTGTCAAAATTCATCAAACTAGATATTTTAAATCTATGAATTTAACTACATGTTAACTACATACCTCAATCAAAAAAAATAAACCTTACCCCTTCCCACCTACCTGTTCTCAAGCCTGTCCCTATGCTCAGCTTCCCATCCCTGTGCTGTGCTTAGTCGCTCAGTTGTCTCTGACTCTTTGCGACCCCATGGACTGTAGCCTGCCAGGCTCCTCTCTGTCCACGGGGATTCTCCAGGCAAGAATAGTGGAGTGGGTTGCCATGCCCTCCTCCAGGGATCTTCCCAACCCAGGGATCAAACCCAGGTCTCCAGAATTGCAGGCGGATTCTTTACCAGCTGAGCCACCAGGGAAGTCCATGAATATTGAAGTGGGTAGCCTATCCCTTCTCCAGGTATCTTCCTGACCCAGGAATTGAACTGGGGTCTCCTGCATTTTCAGGTGGATTCTTTACCAGTTGAGCTACCAGAGAAGCTATCCCTGGAGCTAGCCAATCCCTGTTAGTAATTTCTTGTGCTTCCTTCCCTGGGGAGTTGTTCTTGTCTACATTCAGTCTCACAGAGTGGTAGGAAGAAGATATGAATAAAATAATAGACGCAAGGTCTGGTTATCAATATGATTTCCTCCCTTATGGAAAAAAGCTTTCTTAAATGAATAGGAAGAACTGACACTCCAACTCTTGACAATCAACAGGAGAGTCTCCTAATCCATGGATGGAGAAGGCAGAAGTGCATCAAATCAGAAAGAACACATTGGCCCTGTGTACCTGGTGCACACACATTTAATTCAGCGGTGTCTGCGCCTATGTGACCAAGCACAGCGGGACCGGAGGCTCAGGCTCCCCTGCTCTTCTATAGTCTGTAAAGCGCAAACCTCAAGCTTCCTCTCTCCCTAGAGCTAGAAGTGCTTTCACCTTCTCCTGAAGTTCAACTTCACCAGGCTTTACCACGTGGGGCACTTCTCGCATGTCTCACTCAACTGCAGTTACTGGTCCATATGACTTCTCTTCCCTTGGAGGCTGTACCCTCTTTAGGATACAAAACTAGTAAATGTATGTAGGACAATTCAGGTCTGCGTACACTAGCAAAAGTGTTTTATGTATGTAAATAGTTGGTTGAACTGCATGGCTTGTGGGATCTTAGTTCCCTGACCAGGGACTGAATTGCCAATGAAACTGCTGAGTCTGAAACACAGGACTGCCAGGGAATTCCCAGCAAAAGCATTTTAAACACTGTGGCAAGAAAGATTATTCTCAAAAATTCTTATTTGTTCACAGCTTCTTTCCTTCAAGCTAGACTGCTACTCTCTCAGAGGTGGGGTTGTAACATACCAGGATGGGGGGAAGCCTCCAGAGATCTAGCTTCTTGGTTGCCAAGCAGTGGGTCTTACACTTGGAGCAGTAGTACATCTCATTCTCCCCCAGCTCCTCCTCGCTGGTGAAAGCTCGGAGACAGCTGTCCAGGTTGATGGGCTCAGCTTGTGCACGCCGACTCTGTTCCACACTCTCGTGCTCATCTACAACCTGCAGGTGGAGGAAACGAGGAACGAGAGAAGGGGTAGGAGGGAGCTTAGAATGGTCACCTGCTCTGCATCATCCTCTTGGTGACTCAACCTCATTTACTTTACTTTAAAATACAACCAAACCAGAGTCTGAGTAAATAGAGCATTTGCACATTTATTCCCAGATATCACATCAATAACATCTTTGATCAAATTTCTACTTAAATGACCATACCTTTTTGGGAAAAATTTCTGCATGCTACTAAATGACAAAAACAAAACCAACAAGGAATTGCCTGTTTATTTTACAATTTTGAAATCTGAAAACAGCTTATATGCAGGCTGGCTTTCAAGTCAAGGGTGTTGAGGTTAGGACATTTATTTGTTTAACAGGGACAGGGGACATTATTAGTATGCTGCAGGCTCTACAGAGGCTAGGAGAAATAATATCACTGGAACACAGAGGCCAGATCTGGATTAAATAAGAAAGGGTACAGAAAAACTCACCTTGAGAGGACAGTCACCAGGGCGTTAAAACCCAAAGCCACGATCATTTGCATGTTGATGCCAAGTCATAACACAGAGTTATCAAAACACCATGTGTATGCTGAAGAGCAAATAAGCCCGTGCGCCACAACTATTGAGCCTGTGCTCAAAACCCTGGGAGCTGTGACTACTGAAGCCCTCACGCCCTAACTCCTGTGCTCTGCAACAAGAGAAGCCTCTGCCATAAGCCCGAGCACCGCAACTAGAGAAAAGCCTGAACAGCAATGAAGACACAGCACAGCCAAAATAAATAAATAAACAAAATTATGAATATAAAAAAACACCATGTGTATCATTACCTGTCTCTTGCCTCTTGGTGCCTTTTTATATGACATGGTTAACAAAGGAACAGCAGACTCAAAACAACCTGATTTTCCTAAGACCTGCCCAGACCTCTGTGGTCCTACTGAAGCAAGGAAGAGGCCAACACGAGGAAGGAGGTGGCGTGGGAATCAGGAGGAAGGAGACACTGAGGGGCCTAGGATGCAACAGAAAGAAATTTTCCCTCTGCCATTCTTGGCTGCCACTTAGAAAGCAATTAGGAACCACAGCGGGTGAGGCACACATCGCATGACTGTGAACAACCGTGAGACCACACACAGGGATCACATCCCAGGGTGGAGCCCGGACAAGCACAACAATGAATGTCTCTTTTTGGCAAAGGTCATACTCAGGTCCCTTCACCCTACTTGTTACTCCTCCCTTCCAGAGGTGAAATGGTTCTCTTTGCCCAAGGCAATTTCCCTCCAGCTTTCCTTCCTGAGCTCTCAGTTTAGAACAGCTTTCAGGTGTGACTTTTTCCCTGCATGAGATGGCTGAGTCAGAGGCTGTCAAATGTTTGGATAAACTATCAAGGTTGGGGTTGATCATGCAATGAAGAGCTCAGCACTGCATCACCCATCATTTCTAAAGAATTTATTTGAAAATGGGGTATTTCAAGGCAAACCCTTTCAGAAAGGGAAATCTGGATTGACCTTGAGTCACTGACTTCTGACACTTTCCCCAAGGAACCCTGACATGCTTCAAAAAGAAACATGCTGTATCATGGTGGTTAGAATCAGAGTAGAAAAAGAGGTATGTCCGGAAGGTCATGTACACACTGCTATATTTAAAATGGATAACCAACAAGGACCTATTGTATAGCACAGGGAACTCTGCTCAGTGTTACACGCCAGCCTGGATGGGAGGAGGGTTTGGGGGAGAATGGATGCATGTATATGTATGACTGAGTCCCTTCGCTGTTCACCGGAGACTACCACAACACTCTTAACTGACTATACCTCAATACAAAATAAAAAGTTTAAGGTTTAGGGGAAAAAAGAAAAAGAGGTATGTCAAATATAGTACTGTCTCTTTTCTCACAGCCAGTTAAACATTATCTATATTATCTCTACCAGGGATGCTTTATGGCCAACCACAAATTACAGTAAGCAGGTAAAGAATGTTGACTTTTACTGACTATATTTTCTATACAACACACAGGCTAGACAGCTGGATAGAGACAGGAAGGAATGAGAAAATGGATGAAAAAACATATCTACAGATGACAGTAATTTTTATTTATTCATAAAATTTCCCCTTGGGATCTAGCTCCAGATTCTCTATAATTATTCAAATAGTCTAAATTACTTATTGGCACCCTCTTCCTTTATTTTTCTCTAAGTTGCCTGAAAGCTCATCCTTAGTCCAAAACATAAAGTAATGAAGTAATAGCTTTCATACATTATAAGACTATTAGAAAAAGAGAAGATCTAAGAAGTTATCTAGTTTAATTTTCTATTAATGAATATGAGGTTCAAACAGGGAAAAAATTAAAAGAATAAGAGCAATTGCCTATTTTTTTCCCCTCTTTATCAAATAAAACATTCATGTAGAAATTTTGGAAAGCAGTGAAAAATGTTAAAAGGCAGGAAACCTTATAAAGGCAAACTGTCAAAATATTGGCAGATTTTCTTCAGCCCTTTTTATATATTTTTCAGGATATGCAATTTTATCTTACTTTATAAAAAACTTCACATGATATTATTAGCATCTTTCCATATGTTGGTGTAAAAACTTCTGGTAATCCTCATTTTCAGTGATTGCATAGTATTTTACCCAATCACTATACCATACTTTATTTAACCACTCCTCCAATGTGAGAAAAATACTAGTTGCTTCTAGTTTAACTACTCTAACAAATGCTATGATGAAATCTTTCAGCAAATCAGAGTATTTCCCTAGAATAAACTCTTAAAAGGGAAATTACTAGAGTAAAAAACATAAAACATATATTTTACGGGGCCACATGAATAATCTCAATTTTGAACCAAGATATCTCTTTTGTCTACGTGACTCTCCAAGCACATGCAGAATCCACATGTAGGAAGGTATTAGTCATGTGGCCCCATTCCCCAGAAAGGAAGGATATCTCAACAGCAGCTTGGTTTCCATGGTACCCTAAAAGCATCACTGAAAATGGAAGTGGGGTGAGATTTAACAGGTCACACAGGTCCTTCTTCCTGTAAGTAGGATGTCCTCTAGAGTTTTTCAGATTGCACACTGGGCTTCTTAAAAAGGGAAGGAGATTTACAGCCAAATAGTTTTTCATCTTTGACAGGAGTTATCTTGCCACAGTAATGTCCTGTCAGATTCTGTGCTAACAAAGATTTAAGAATCTTTCAGTTGCTAAAATTTTCCCTCTTCAAAGGAAGTGTGGTGGAGGTCACTGAATTAATCTTGCTCCAATGAGCAAAATCTGCCAAAACATCAATTTCTCTGCAGCTTCCTTTCATTTGGCAACTATCCATAAAGAATTCTTGGTTAGTGAGAGCCTGAGGGTGTGTGGGGGCATAGTTAGGGTTCCAAACAGGGAATCTGGTCTGGAATCGGGAGTTCCCCCACTCCTCAACAGCACAGAGAGACAGAAAAGTCCATAGAGAACAGACTGTGGTTGCCAAGGGGATGGGGAAAGGTGGAATGGAGGTTCGAGAATCAGTTCAGTTCAGTCGCTCAGTCGTGTCCAACTCTTTGCGACCCCATGAATCGCAGCACGCCAGGCCTCCCTGTCCATCACCAACTCCCGGAGTTCACTCAAACTCACATCCATCGAGTTGGTGATGCCATCCAGCCATCTCATCCTCTGTGGTCCCCTTCTCCTTCTGCCCCCAATCTCTCTCAGCATCAGAGTCTTTTCCAATGAGTCAATTCCTCGCATGAGGTGGCCAAAGTACTGGAGTTTCAGCTTTAGCATCATTCCTTCCAAAGAACACCCAGGACTGATCTCCCTTAGAATGGACTGGTTGGTTAGCAGATGCCAACTATTTATGACAAGGTCCTACTGCATAGCACA
Organism: Bos javanicus; assembly: GCF_032452875.1. Lineage (NCBI taxonomy): Eukaryota > Metazoa > Chordata > Mammalia > Artiodactyla > Bovidae > Bos > Bos javanicus. The sequence goes on along the minus strand of NC_083886.1, from coordinate 14,094,355 downwards.
GGGCACTGTAGTCAGTACCGTGATTATAAACCATAATGGGAAAGAATGTATATATGTATAAGTCAATCACTTTGCTGTACACCAGAACACAACACTGTAAGTCAACTATACTTCAAAAAAAAAAAAGAGAAAATTTAATTTTAATTACTACCTTATCTAAAGGGAATGTATTAAGAAACAGTGAAAGAAATTTCCATCAAGAGTCATATAAATGCAAAATCCACTACATTTCTTCATGTGACTAAAACATCCCCTTTGATTCTGTTGCTTTTACTTCTCCATCGGATTCTTCCTATCTCTACACACGAGCCATCTAGTCAATCTTCCCTTCAAACATTTTTGCATATGGAGTTAGTGGAGTCAGTATTCTTTTGGAAGTTTTATTTTCAACATTGAAGAACTGCTCTGGCCTGAGAGTGGCAGTGGAGGAATGCTAAGTGTGAAGAACAGGCAAGGAGGTGTACTCTTAGGTGCCCCATTTTGAAACAGTCAATCCTTTCTCTAATTTTTCTGACCACTGTATCTATTAAAGGTGGCAGCTACAGTCCTGGAATGCATTTGAGCTAAGTAATAGTGGTTACCGAATGCTGCAACTTCAATAATAATTAATCAACAGGCAGAGAGATTGGTATGCTTGACATGCCCTGGCCAGAGAATATATCTTCTTACTTATGCCCAAACTTTGGTTTCAAGATTTACTTAGTATTAACATTTTCTTTATTTTCTTGGGCTCCAAAATCACTACAGATAGTGACTGCAGCCATGAAATTAAAAGACGCTTGCTACTTGGAAAAGCCGTGATAAACATAGACAGCATATAAAAGCAGAGACCTTACTTTGCCAACAAAGGTCCATCTAGTCAAAGCTATGGTTTTTCCAGTAGTCATGTAGGGATGTGAGAGTTGGACTATAAGAAGGCTGAGTGCCGAAGAGTTGATGCTTTTGAACTGTGGTGTTGGAGAAGACTCTTCAGAGTCCCTTGGACTGCAAGGAGATCCACCCAGTCAATCCTAAAGGAAATCAGTTCTGAATATTCACTGGAAGGACTAATGCTGAAGCTGAAGCTCCAGTACTTTGGCCACCTGAGGCGAAGAGCTGAGGCATTAGAAAACACCCTGATGCTGGGAAAAACTGAAGGCAGGAGGAGAAGGGGAGGACAGAGGACAGAGGACAGAGGTTGGATGGCCTCACTGACTCAGTGGACATGAGTTTGAGCAAGCTTGGGAAGATTGTGAAGGACAGGGAAGCCTGGCATGCTGCAGGCCATGGGGTTGCAAAGAGTTGGCCATGACTGAGTGACTGAACAACAACAACAATACAATTAACTCGTGTTTTGTTTGTGTGTGTAGGGGGGTGGGGGGTGGTGCTCAGTTGTGTCCAACTCTTTTTGACCCCATAAACTGTAGCCCATGAGGCTCCTTTGTCCATGGAATTTTTCCAGGCAAGAATACAGGAGTCGGTTGCCATTTCCCACTCCAGGGGATCTTCCTGACCCCAGAATCGGACCAGAGTCCCTTGCGTCTCCTGCACGGGCAGGCGGATTCTTTACCACTAGTGCCATCTGTGAAGCCCCACAATTATCTCTACAAGTGGGGAAACTGAAATCACATAATCATGCTAATATATCTAAGTGCCACAGAGAATATCAATGAATATTTGTCTGGTTATTATTTAAATTGTCTGAAAATAGAAACAGCATGATACAGTTAAGCTGGGGAAAATTTTACATATATTTTACATATAAAAATGTGTATATTTTTATTTACATATAAAAACTGCCATCTTATGGTAACTTGGAGTACTTACCCTTTCCTGTGATGTTTGATAGCGGAGGTGAAGGGCTGTGGGGTCCCAATCCACAGCAATATAGGCATTTCCAATGAAAGCCCTGTCTTCCCCACAATCAATTTTGCAGCCTCTGCAAAATCTAAAGAGGGGAAAAACAATCTACTGAGGAAAGAATAATTAATGAGTCCAAATTTTCTTTATCAAAACTAATTTTCCCTAGGAATTCCCTGGTGGTCCAGTGATTAGGACTTGGTGCTTACACTACCATGTCCCAGGGGTTCCATCTCTGGCCGGGAAACTAAGATCCTGCAAGTCATGGCCAAAAAATAAAAAATTATTTTTCTACTTCTCTACTTTCCTTCTTGGGCATCACAATTCGTCATGGGCTTCTAACTTCAGACTGATAAATGCATGAATATGTGTTAGTAATTATTAGCAGTTCACTGAATCACACTTAACACTTCTCAAATCTTTAGTTTTTCAAGGCATTTGATAACCAATTGTTAATCCACATGAATATGTGAAACTTCATGGTAAATAAATGATAAGGGAAGTGGATATTTGAGATAATTTACCTCTCATGAAATTCGAAATTTAGTTACTTAATGCTTATGGGGCATAACAATGCCTATTTCCTTGTTTGTCAAATGGCACATTAAATACATATAAAAATTTATGAGTGGGTAGGAACCATGACAAAGGCCATGGCTTCACTGCCTATACATCTCAAGTTTGCTAAGGCTATTACAGTTCTCTGAAAGCTGACTTCAGTACACAGGCATTTTCCAAGCTGGAACACTAATGACTAATCAATCTCTATAACTTTTCTTAAAACCAAAAATAGACTTCCAGTAAGGTCTAGTAAATAGAATATGTTTTACTGAACTCAGAATTGCTAAACTGATTTATAACTAAGGAGCAGAAGGTCTAGAACGATAAATGTTGATCATAAACTATGAATCTGATGAGGATTGTAGAGTTAACGAAATCAGCTAAGTCTCAAGAGCAAAACTTAGCTATAGACCTCACAGGGAAGAGATGAATGAAGAACTCCTAAGTTCATTTCAAGCTTCCCATTACTACTTATTACGTCTAAAAACTGGAAAGCTTACGAAAAAGGTATAATATCTGAAGCTGCAATTCTACTAACATTTTTCTTTTCAGAAGGTGACTTTACCTGTACCATGGGCACCAAGCACAGGAGTTCCCATCTTTCTGCACAACTCGTAGAGTGAATGGATACTGATAACCCATACTGTCATCACTGAAACAGAACATAAATCAGAGTGTAAGAAACATTTCTTATCTGGAGTCTCTTTCATCTTCTCTGAAGTAACCCTAAAAAGGGGCATCTGTTAGAGCAGTATGCTCACACTGACAGCTCCATGCTGGTTATCCTAACCCATTAACTTCAGCCCTGCACAGCTGTACTCAGGGCTCCCTGCTTGTAGAGGGGAAACACAGCAGACTGCCAGATGTCTCCGACAGAGTCCATGTGGTCCAAGGAAATTTCATAAAATAAGCTAATCATGAGATCGAATGCTAGTTATCTTTCAGCCCTAATTCTATCAAAAGATTTAATTCACATTAAACCAGACTCCTTCTATGACAAGAACACGGATACAACACAGGAAAGTGAAAGGTCACAATGGTTTTAGAGGAGTTGACTGACTATATATTTAGAAGCTTCTTTAATCAGAATCCCTGATGTGGTACATGACAGACATCCCTTTTTCCTTGCCCTAACTATCTAAAGCTATAAGCTATATAACATATTTAGAATAACGTTTTAACTGCAAGATAGCTTTATGAGTTCTCCGACTGTAAAAAAAAAAAACAAAACTATTCATCCTTGCCCCAATAAGAAGCAACACAAAGAATATAACATAAGAGCAATATACTTTATGGATCATTCGGCAATTTGTAGTGGTTATCACATGACTGCTAAAGGTAATGAAACTATGATAAGGACTCATGGTTGTAATGGCAACCATTGTAAGGGCAAGAATGAGTATTACACCTGTCATAGCAGTTCCCATCTTTCTGTCTAACTCGTTGACTGAATGATTATGGATAGCCCATGTTGTCCAGTATCATGTCAGTGATAACCAGGTCAACAGTAAGTAAGGAATGCAAAGAAAGATAAAGAGATAAAACAGCCAGGTAACACTCCGGCAGAGAACTGTACAACAATTCTCTTCTAAAAAATTTCTTTACTTATAATACTTGCCAGAAAGATTTAGGTAAGAGATCAGAGATTATAAGGATTATAGGACTCTGGAATGTCTAGGTGATGAAAGGAAAGTGTAGTGTCTCTCCTACTCAGAAAACCAAAACAAATGGTTGAATTGTAGTGAGTCCTATAAATCACCCAGAATTAACATAAATTCTCCTTTTTCTACATTTGGAAACTGTACATCTAGCAAGATGCCCAGAGACTCACCAATCCTGAGCATGATTACTAGCTTCCTGAGGTGGGAGTGGGCTGGCTAATCGTGACACTTGAATCCAAACCGCATCATACAGGTCTTTCTTCCGGGTATGCACAGTACATGGAACAATCAGAGGCATTCCAAAAAGGCTGGGGCGATTCTTCTGAGATGACAGGAAATACAGTTCTGTTCTCATCTGTAAGTACAAACAAGAGAAGAGTGAGCTGAGAAGAGGCCTCTGATTCCTCTCTTTTGTTCTTCTAGGACTGCCCTGAACAAGCATCACTACCATTTTCAAATCAGTCACTATCACACTTCTCTTTATTTACAGAACTATCTTTTATTAAAATGTGAAGAGAATGGTTATTCAAAGTGGAGACACTGAAGGGGTGCCAATTTCAGAGTTGCCCTCTATCAAACTTGGGTTTTCAGCATTTAATATTTTCAAATTACATAGTTTTCTCTGATAAACATTTCTTACACACAATGAATCATATATAAAAATTTTTTAATCATATTTTAATTATATGATGGAATAAAAGGTAAACTTTTGAGATGTTTGCTCTGAGGATGTTAAAGGAGATTTTTATCACTTCTTAACATGCGAGATACTGCACAGAATTAGCCTGGAAATGGTGACTTAAAACAAAAGTTTAGTATAATAGAAAAGCTGCTGGGAGTTAGTTACAGGATTATTAAAAAAAATCTGCTGAGCACTTGGACATTTAATTCTTTAAATTTGAACTTTATGTAGTAGAGAAGCTAAGCCAACAACTTATAAACTCACTAGTTTCTAAGTGAAAGACTCTTATTTCAGATCCCCAAGTATTTTATTTTGCTGTTATTCACTTATTAGCTAAATACATGATTTTAAGACTCCATTTCATGTATTGGTGGTTATATTATTATAAGACCTATAGAAAGGAGACATAGTTCAGAAGAACTATTTTTTAAAAATCAAAAAACTTTGATTAGTTTTTCTCTCCTTAAACTTATACCTTTCTTCCACTCCAACTCTCAGTAGATGACTTATGCTACTAAATAAATGAGATTTAAGCAACTATCTCTTTCTTCTACCCTTCTCAGTGTTATTTCTTTTCTAAACTCACATGATTTTCTTCCTCTTGGAGGTAACTTCTTCCAGGGCCCTGTGGCCTATACCTCCCATACCTGCTCAGTTCTTCGTGGGATAATGCTCCCAGCTTTACTGTACAGGAATCTTTCTTTGGTTCTAGCCTAACAACTTCTTCTTTAATCTGAAAAATCTCACTTGACCTAACTGTGCTAAATTCTTGCCCTATTTCTTCACTTGGTTACTTGGCCAAACTTTTCAGTTTTCATTCTTTTCGATGTCTCTAGTCCATGTAGCCACTTCTTTCTTCCCTTTTTTGAAGTTGACTTCCCTTTAGTAGTTGTGTCAACACTACACTATTCTTTCTCCCTTTATTCTCTGATATTCTTGCTTATGTTACCTTGCCTTATTCCTCTTCTTTTTCTATCTTGTAGAAGGGAATAGAAGACAAACTATTTTCAAAGTAATTCAATCATGAGATTAAAGTGTCTGAAAGAAGAAGGTGGCAATGAAAATGAAGGAAAATGGTAAATTCAAGTAGTATTTTGAAAGAAGAAATTCAAAGACATGATACACTAGAGTTTCAGAAGAAAAGGGGGAAAAAATCTAAGAACATCTCTAGCCTTGAGCCTTTTACATGGAAGGATGGCATTGCCTTTCACATAATAAGAAAGGGAGTTGACTTGGGACAGATGGTAAAATCGATTTTCAGTTCAGTCGCTCAGTCACGTCCGACTCTTTGCGACCCCATGAATCGCAGCACGCCAGGCCTCCCTGTCCATCACCAACTCCCAGAGTTCACTCAAACTCATGTCCATCGAGTCGGTGCTGCCATCCAGCCATCTCATCCTCTGTCGTCCCCTTCTCCTCCTGCCCTCAATCCCTCCCAGCATCAGCGTCTTTTCCAATGAGTCAACTCTTCGCATGAAGTGGCCAAAGTATTGGAGTTTCAGCTTCAACATCAGTCCTTCCAATAAACATTAGGACTGATCTCCTTTAGGATGGACTGGTTGGATCTCCTTGCAGTCCAAGGGACTCTCAAGAGTCTTCTCCAACACCACAGTTCAAAAACATCAATTCTTCAGCGCTCAGCTTTCTTCACAGTTCAACTCTCACATCGATTTTAGGCACTCCCCAAAGCAGCTATTAGATTATAAAGTAAACTGGAAACAGGGAACTGGTTAAAAGGTAAAAATTTAGAGCACACTTTATGGTCCAATAATTACAAAAAAACCTGTATATAATGCTTTAAGCACTTACCAACCACTTTATATAACATACATGATAGATGAAGGGAGCTGTTTTGTAAGAAAGATTTTTTTAAAATACATCAGAGTTCTTAATATTTAATCTGATAATGCTTTGTTTAAAGACATGGGGAAATGCATGAATCACTCCAATGATCTTAGCTGATGGGACTGTGCTTAAACAAGATTTGAGCTGCACTTAAACAAAATTCTAAGACACAAATATATCCCTTAATTCTCTAGGATGTTTACTCAAACAACCCTGTCTAGAAAATGATCCACAGACCATCATCTACATGGTCAGAAAAATCACTTTAACTTGGGAGTTACTAATTCAAAGGGAAAATGTACATTTCAAAGAATTATCACAAAGTAATTAGCTGTGTAATCACCAATCAGGTCAAGAAGCAATTCGGTCAGCACTCCAAAGCTTTCCTTGAGCTTCCTCCTAGAGGTAACAGTTTTTCTGAATTCTGGTAATTATATCTTTGCTTTTCTTTGTTTTATACCCTATGCATAATAAACAGTAAATTTCATCTTCCCTGTCTTTAACGCTTTATTTATAAATATATTATTTCATTTCTTTTTGTTTCTGATTTCTTTCCTGCATTATTTTTATGAGATTCTTTTATTTTGGGAATAAGTATAAATTCATTCATTTTCAATGCTGCATAATATTCTATGACTACGACTCAACTGCCTTACCCTTTCTACTACTAATGGACATTTTTAAAAACACAAAATAGAATGGTGGAATTATTTATCTTCAGTTAGAAAACTTAGTTTTCTAAGTAGCTGTATTAATGTGCACTCATCAGCAGTGTATGAGAGCTCTTGTTGGTAATATGAGTTACAAACATCTTCTACTCCATGGCTTGCCTTTAATTCTTTTAGTGATGTCTTCTGATGAAACTGAAGTTCTTAGTTTTAATGATGCCCAATTTAACAATCCTTCCTCTTATATTTAGTGCTTTCTGTGCCCTACTGAAGAAGTTTTCCCCCTAAACCAAGGTCATGAACATATTCACCTTTGTTTTGCCTTCATATTTAACTCTACAGTCCACCTGCAACTGATTTTTATGTGGTGAGATCTAGGTATGTCAAATTTCATATGGATACCCAATTATCCCAGCACCATTTACTAAGTGAGCTGTCTTTTACAGCTCTGTAATGCTATCTTTGTTATAAATCAAGTGCCCATACATGTGTGAACCTGTTTGGGGGCTATTTTATTTCATTGGTTTATTTGCCTTTTCTCATACCAATAATACAATGTCTCAAATATCATTGCTTAATAAAATCACTCTTTGTGACCCCATGGACTGTAGCTTACCAGGCTCCTCCGTCCGTGGGATTCTCCAGGCAAGAGTACTGGAGTGGGGTGCCATTTCCTTCTCCAGATCTTCCCAACCCAGGGATTGAACCCGGGTCTCCTGCATTGCAGGCAGACGCTTTACCATCTGATCCACCAGGGAAGCTTTAATAAAATCATGATATCTGATAGCTCAATTCCTCATTCTTTGTTCTTCAAGACTGCTTTGGTTATTTTAGTGCTTTGCGCTTCCATATATTAGAATCAGCTTATAAAGTTATACACATACACGCGTAACATACAGAGTTTGCATTTTTATTAGGACTGTGCATTGAATCTATAGATCTGTTTGTGGAGAATTGTTATTTTTGAAATATTGAGTCTTCTAATCCATGAGTGCATGCTCTGTTGCTTCAGTCATGATCAACTCTTTGTGACCCTATGGACTGTAGCCCTCCAGGCTCCTCTGTCCATGGGATTCTCCAGGCAAGATTATTTGAGTGGGTTGCCATCCCATGGACATAGTCTATTCCTTCAAATTGAGTCTTCTTTAATTTCTAGCAATAATATTTTATTGTTTTCTACATAGGTACCTTGTATATTTTTTGTAAAGTTTATTTTCAGGTATTTACAAATTGGAAGAGGCAAGAAGGATTCTCTCCTAAAACCTGTGGAGGGGCACAACCATATTGATGCCTTGATTTCAGACTTCCCGGCTTCAGAATTGTCAAAGAATTAATTTCTATTGTTTTAAGCCACAAGTTTGTGCCAATTTGCTACAGCAGTCCTAGGAAACAACTTGTCTTGCCTAGGAATCTTGTTTCTCCTTCCAAAACAAACAAAACCTTATCTAAGGCAGCCACACTTATATGGTAACGAAGATGTATACGCTGACATGAACATATAGGAGTCACAAACTTTCTAGAGACAACAGTATTCCGATGCACCAGCTGTCTTGTTGCTGCTTAATGTGAGTGAGGAGTATCATTTCCTATGTAGGCTGTCAGATGTGATACTAGATCCTGGCTGTAACCAACACATTGAAAGTGCACACACTGAAGATGTTGCCAAGGCAGAAACTGCTGTTTCATAAATAGCACTGGCAAGACCAGCAGTAATTTGCCTAACATTGAACTAACCATTTTCCGGTGGACTGCAATGATGTAGCCTGTAAAGGAACTGTCGGGAAGAGATGGCATATGACCATTCACCATTCCATTTGTGAAGTTTTTCTCAGTTCCACATGGCACAACAGTGTTTGGCATTCCATTGGGAATGAATATTGGTCGAGGCAGGTCCCCGTTGGCAGTCAGGGTGAACATTCCGTTTGTAGATGGGGAGGAGGAGAAATCTACAAATTCAAAGGTAAGCACAGCATCATATGTTTGTGGTACCTTTATCTTTCCTCTTTTCTCAAACATTGCTGGGACCCAGACCACTGACAGTCTCTTTTAACTTAGGACTGGAAGTAATCATAGGTCAAATAATTCTAGATTAACTGTAAGACTTTCATTTTAGAGTTTACTTTCATTACTAATACTTTCGATTAAATGACTAAACAAGAGTAACTGCTAGAAAGAGTAAGTGAAATTTTTACAACAATCTTTATCAGTCCTATGTTATGGCATGAAAATAGTTCTGCTTTTCTTTTTCTTAGTCTCAAAAAATTCATTTCTCCATGTAGCCTCTAGCCAGATATTTTACAAACACTTTATTTTTAAAAACACCTGCAGAGAACTCCCATCTGCTCCCTGCCCCCACACAAGCACAGTCTCCCCCATTAGCACCCTCCCCCACCACAATTTGTTATAACTGATGAAAGACATTGCTTTTTAAATTACAAATACATTTTCTTAGTTTTACTAGCCACAGTTCAAATGCTAAACAGTTGGTGTGACTACTGGATACTCTGCTGCTGCTAAGTCGCTTTAGTCATGTCCGACTCTGTGTGACCCCACAGACGGCAGCCCACCAGGCTCCGCCATCCCTGGGATTCTCCAGGCAAGAACACTGGAGTGGGGTGCCATTGCCTTCTCCATTGGATACTCTATTGGATGGCAAAGATTAAAGAAAGTTTTCATCATTGCAGAAGGTTCTATAGGACAGTGATATAAATGATATAAACAAACAAACAAAAAAAGCAATAATAAATCATCCACCAACCCACCATCAGTACTATCTACTGAGCACCTATGAGAGGAGCCCCCTTCTCTCTGAAGCCTTTGATAGCTGGGAAATCTAATTATCAACAATAAAAAGAAGAGACGATGGCCAAGAAGACTAACTGGATGACCATATTAAATTATATGAATGACCATATAAATATCAGAGTATAAACAAACTTGTTTTTTAGACAAATTCACTATTCTGTTTTCTAAAGCACATTTGTTTCATACCACCTGTTGCCATGTTAGTATTAGATAAGAGAGTTAAAAGATCTGAACTCCAGTGGTAGATTTAGCTAAGAACTACCTATCCAACTTAGGTTCTCTGAATTTTAGGTTCCTCATTAATAAAATGAAGAATTTAAGATGTTCAGTACGGTTTCCTACAGGCGCCAACATTCTTTTGCTGTAATTTTTTTTTTTCTCTAATATTTTTAGCCTAAACAAAAACCGAAAAAGAATGACAACCCTTAGACTATTATTCAAAGCTAAAATCATGAGAAAGAGCTCTAGTTCTCTCTTACCTGTCTGTATTGGACTAGAAGCTGAAATTGGAGATCCAGGGATGGGAATTTCAAATGCACACAAAAATCCACTCACTGAGAGCCGTACTTTCTGGTTGTCCTGAGGGAAATTCTACAGAAAAAGAAGCAAGAGGAGAAGGGGGAGATGTTTCAGACAAAATGGAGAATCATCTCTGATATATTTGAAGCAAATGTCTTAGATTCTTTTATCAGTAAAGCAAACAAGATGTCTGAATAAATTTTCTAAAATAACTAAAAGATGCAGGTTTGATAAACTGAATGAAAACTAACTTTACTGGAGAAACCGTTATCCTCTTTCATAGGAAGGAAGTATGATGTGTATAAATGACTTAAGTTTTGCCCTTCATTTCAAGAATCTAAACCCCAAATCCCCAGAGATCTCACCTCTGCATTACACATGAAAAAAATGTTAAGGAGGTGGGAACTTGTTTAAAAATCCTGAAGATGAATATAAATAATACCAATGGTAGGAACTCAACTTAGGGCAACTTATTTATTATTGCTTCTTTCTCCAGCTGGTATGGAGGAAGAAGTGATTTGCATCACTTTGTTTTTACCCTTTTAGTGTGTTTAAAGGCCAGGTATATATATTTATAAATAAGTATTAAGAACACACATTCATAAATACACAAAATACTTAAAGAATTCTAGGAACAGTAGTAACACATAAGAGACATAAAACAAAGCAGTGGCGGTCCTTGGGGTAAATTCAGACTGTACTGACATAGCTAGACCACTCCATATAGGGGGCTCTGGGCTTACATGTTTCTCTTCTTTAAAAATATCACCATCATTTTACTCTTTTATTCTGGTGGACAACTCTTTTAGTTTCTTCTGGAATGAAAAGCTTTACAATTTTTTTCCAGTTTTTGTTGTGTTTTATTATCTCCCTTGGTCATTTAACACAATAATTAATTGAGAAAACTGTGATTTTTGAAGGAATCAAGGGTTTCCCAGAGAGAATAGTTAATATCACCTTTATGTTGGAACCATGTACTTCGGCAAGGAGGATTTGTTCTGATTTAAGTCCACAGAGATCACTCAGCTGTTTTTTTAAACCTGTGTACTTTTCATCCATATTCAGTCTTAGTCCATATCGTACAGGGGTAGTACCATCCAGCTTAATAACTAGTAAAGAGAAAAGATTTTTATTAGTAAAATTCAGGTTTCACTGAAAGCTTTATACCTGTGTGTGTGTGAGACTTGCAACTAGTAAACATTTGTCTAGAATTTTTATATGTACACACTACAACAGGTGGTGTTTAAAATAATATTAAGTAAAATCATTATTTTTGTATGTTCACCCAATAAAGAAGTGTGAGTGGCTTTGCAAGATTTTTCAAGAGAGCTTCTGGCACATTTAAAATTAAGAGAACTCAATGAGCACAAAAATGGACGCATGTTCAAGTCTTTCAAACCTCAAATCATGCCTGAAACCAGACTTGTTATCATTACAGAACATTGTAAATCAATTATACTCCAATAAAATTTTTAAAAAACTATAACATGCTGACTACCAATCTTTATGAGAACTCACTATAAACAAATGACTAAACTTACAAATTCAAGCTGACTGAATACAAGGTAAAAGACAAAGGAATTAAATAATGTTTCAGAACTTTGTGACCTACCTGTTATTTCTAAGTGCATGTAACTATCCATTGGTAGTGGCAAAGACAAAAAATTGAAAGGGTCAAATCGGACACTTATATGTCCACATGTCTTGCATTTGACTTGGGACCTTAGCTGCCCATGGAACAAATCCACAACAATTGATCTATTTCTCCTTAGATGATTATCCCAGGCCTAGCAAGAAAAAAGATGAGAGAACTTTTTTATCCCCTCCAAATTCAAAACATAAGCTTTTCTCCAAAAATTCAAGGCAATGGTTAAATATATTAGATTTAATGTCAAGATTATAATCCTTAATTTTTCCTTCAAAAATAAGCTTTCTGTCTACAGATTTTACAAATCAGGTATATAATTTTAAATATATTGCCTACTGAGAAAGTAAAGAAAACCAGTGATTGAATAGAATGTAATTCTTTTTTTTTCTGGCCACACCATGCAGCGCTCAGATCTTAGTTCCCTAACCAGGGATCCAACCTGGGCCCCCTGCAATGGAGCATGGACTCTGCCACTGGACTGCCAGGAAATTCCTTAGAATGTGTTTCTTTTTGCTCAATATATAAAATACTAAATTCAGATGAAAAAATCCTACTTTCTTTTCTTTCTTTTTACCATGGTAACAATGGTGAGTTCTTTGTCTATTAAAGGCACATAAAATATGCCTATTAGTCACTATACACATTACTTTAGCAATTATGGGGACTCCTAAAGTTCTACTGAATAATTATTCCTACATCCTCTCCCCAAAATGTGTGATGTGAAAAGGAAACGTTTTTCTATGTTCATTAACGATACTTTGTTTTGGGATTATAAAATTCCTTCATTTTCACAGTAAAATTCTGATCACAGAACAGTTTAGTTAGTGTTTAAGTTGCACAAAACTTATTTGGGGCCAGAATATTTTATCTGTGCTTACATTAGAAACTCAAAAGTGACAAACCTCTGCAGCTACTTCCCAATCTGGTCTGCCATCACTGTCCTTCAGTTCCACATATGGCTTCTCATGGACTCGGTTGAGATCTTCATGCAGACCATCCAAGAGAAAAGCCAGAAGTTCTTGGGAGTCTTGTTGCTGGAACCCATTAAACCTGGGAGCATATTTTGCTATGGTCCACTACAAATGTAAAAGGAATCAAATTCATTATTTGCTATCCCATAAAATTGAGACTGACCATACCCATAATTCAATCAGAGACATGAGAATAAGTAAACTATACAGTCCACAGTATTCTCCAGGCCAGAATACTGGAGTGGGCAGCCATTCCCTTCTCCAGGGGATCTTCCCAACCCAGGGATCGAATCCAGGTCTCCCACATTGCAGGCGGATTCTTTACCAGCTGAGCCACCAAGGAAGCCCAACAATACTGGAGTGCGTAGCCTATCCCTTCTCTAGCACATCTTTCCGATCCAGGAATCAAACTGGGGTCCCCTGCACTGTAGATGGATTCTTTACCAGCTGAGCTTCCAGGGAAGCCCAAACAATATAGTATTTAGTCTATTTCAGCAAATATATTTTGGATAATCAGGAAATCTTTCTAATCTTTATATCAAATGATGCTCCCCCAGCCCACTAAAAAAAGTATTATGGCCAGTCCTGTGTCCTGGTTTAGTATCAATATAGGCAAACAGTTCTTTAGGTACATGCTGCTAATTCACTTCAGTCGTGTCTGACTCTGTGTGACCCCCATAGATGGCAGCCCACCAGGCTCCCGTCCCTAGGATTCTCCAGGCAGGAACACTGGAGTGGGTTACCATTGCTATTTAAGATACAATATGAAAATATTAAAATAGCATTTGGTCACATTAGAAGATTCCCTGTTTTCTTTTACAGTTAGCTTTTCTGGTGTTGTTGTATCCTAACTTTTATTATTAGAGGCAGAATAGCCCAGTGTTCAACTGTGAAGACTTACTAACTAGCTTGTAACCTTGGATAGGCTACTTAACTGCTATTAGCCTTAGTTTCCTGAGCCATAAAATGGGGACTGTAACACTGCTTTATATTATGGGGCCATTTAGAAGATTAAATGAGTTAATACACATAAAGTAATCAGATAGTGGCTGGTAAGTGATAAGTAACCAAATTTTTAGCTACTATGATTATTAATTTTTAACCTAAAAAGCTTTTGCCTTGCCTTAAAAAAATTATTTATTTGACTTCACCAGGTCTTAGCTATAGCACACAGATCAATCTTCATTGTGACATGTGGGATCTAGTTCCCTGACCAGGGATCAAACCCAGGCCCCCTGCACTGGAAGCAAGGAGTCTAATAAGCCACTTGACCACCAGGGAAGTTCTCAACTTACTTTTAAATAAAGATAAAAAATAATCCAAACTTTACTAAAATTCACTATAAATAATATTAATGTAAAATTTGTATTCATTAATTACAGTCTTTCTTTCTGCTACTTTTTTTTTTGTTCTATGGATAGAACTAATTATCTTAGTAATGTTAAAAAGCTACTGACTCAGGGCTACCTTGCAGTTGGAATACTGATAATAATGAAGGACGAAAAAAGAAAAGTTTACTATATATCCAAGTAAAATACTTGATAAAATTTATAAATTTAGACTGTACTTCTGAACTTTTTCTATCTACTATGCCTATAAGAGTATTTTGCTTATAATTGAACAAGTAAAAGTTTATGTCTTATGAAAGACCCAAAAACATTAAGCTAAAATTAAAAGATAAATATAAAAAACAAAGAAAATTACTTAAACAGCTGCTTAAGACTTAATACCTTTATATTATTTTAACATGCTTACCCGAAGCTTTAATGGGGCGACATTTTTCTGAGTTCCACTCCAAAGCTCCTGTACTAAATCCCCATAGCATTTAGCCATATGCCCCTTCATACCAATGGGATTTGTCCTACAAGTTTGGGAGGAAAATGTATTGCTTAATGATTCTTATAAATCACAATCATGTGAACACAGAAATGCCTAGTATCTGTTTTCTCACATCAAAATACATTTTCAAAACAAGAGAAGCAACATTTGGTCCTTGTCCTTTAGTTGCTTCAATTGTGTCCGACTCTTTGCAACCCCATGGATTGTAGCCCACCAGGCTCCTCTGCCATGAAATTCTCAGGCAAGAATACAGGAGTGGGTTGCCATTTCCTTTTCCAGGGGATCTTCCTGACCCAGGTGGGTTCTTTACCAACCCATGTCTCATGTACTGGCAGGTGGATTCTTTACCACTGAGCCACTAGGGAAGCTTACTTCATGCTTAACAGGGCAAATAAGATGAAGAATTTTCTCCCTCAGGGTGAATAAAGAACAGATTTAGGTAATATTGGGTTCATATCAAAATTATAAAAGTTAAGAGCCAATGACTCAAGGAAGATTACCTGTTGAGTTCATAAAGATGTCTCCCTGAGATAAAATACTGTGTCAGTGGCTGCGTGTTACTAACACACTGGATGCTTGAATTCATGAAGCATGTATTTCCCAGGTTACTCAGACCTGTGGCCCCCTTTTCTGTCGGAACTGGAACAAACAATATGAGAACAGAAGCCTAGCTGCAGCAAGATGTCATAGACCAAACAGTTATCTGTATTCAATGCAATGATTTTTATACTTTTTCTAATCAGTTAGATGGAGATAATAATTTTCTGTTGGGTCTTGCAATGTTAAAGTAGAAGTTTTTCACGGAGCCTCACTGGCAATCATGATAATCTATTGGATCTATGCTCATTTGTACTCTGGAAGTAGCAATGATTCTCTTCAATTGCTCTGATGGTTTTTTAGAGTTCAAACAATTCTCTCCTAGAATTGTATCTTTTAAAATGAATAAATAATTTAATTGCAAGGTTAGAAAGAAATGTGATGCTTCAGGAAAAAGAAAAATAAGACGGGGCCTAATCACTATTGAGCTAGAAAGCTACAATTTGTTAACACTTCAACAGTTGAAAGAAGAAAACATAAAATAATACTTTTAAGATCATCTGTTTAAAAATAAATACAGTGGAAACTTACCCTTGTGTCTATCTATTTTACTACTGTTTGCTATAAAGGACATTTCTTCAGGCCAACTCATATCTTTGTTGCGAACTAGAAAGACAATAATGTGTTAATCTCTTATCCAATCAAATCACACCCACTCAAGTGTACTGTTTAAAAACAAAAACTTATTTCTAAACCAGAAACTGAAAAAAATTTTTTTTGTAATTGGCTCTGAAACCATTCCAATTCTTTAGATAGGGGGCTTTATAGTCAGTGATTAGAATTAATTAGTAAACTAATCCCTCAATTGCATACCTGAAGTAAAATTATACTCAACCTTCAATAGAAGGAATTAAAATTCTTAAGCCTAAAACACTGGAACTATCACAATTCTTTCTTCTTTCTTTTTTACAATTCTTTCTTAAATTGTGAAACTGCCGGAGTATTCATTTTAATACAAAGGCAGCTAGGAATGTTTCATGAATCTTGAGAAAAGACACACTAAGTTTTCAATGACTTATACATGCCAGTGTGTAAATGTATGTTACTCGAGCTAAGCTTTCTTGATCAGTGTTGAGGACTAATGAAAAGCCTGCATCACTAACAATGCAAGAATGTTAATCTCCTCATTCAAACTCAAGGAGGGAGCTTGAAAATTTTAATAAACTGTAAACTTATAACTGAATTCACTTGTTTTTACAACTGTTTCCACCCTTGCCAGATAATGAATGTAGACATGTTTTTCCTCTTAAAGCAATCTAAATAATATCCCATTACAAAAGGATTACATAAAGGTTTAATGGGTTTTCTTTACTATGAAGAAAACTGATCAAATACCAGCTGGAAAAACCTATAAAGTAGGCTTGTCATGCTCAGTTGCTCAGTCGTCTTCGACTCTTTGCAACATCATGGAATTTTCCAGGCAAGAACAAAGTAGGAGTAGGTTGCCATTTCCTGCTCCAGGGGATCTTCCCGACCCAGGGATCGAACCTGCATCTCCTGCATTGGCAGGTGGATTCTTTACCACTGCACCATCTGGGAAGCCCCATGAAGTAGATTATCGGTGAGTAATTAAACTTTTCATTCTTCCCCTAACAATCTAATACAGATGTATGCTTCCATCTTGTACCTTCAATTACCAGGTGCTGCTCATCCTGGATTTTCAAATATTCCAATCTGTGATCCTCATCATCCAGAAGAGTGAGGTAATTCTGTGTATGGAGGAGGAAATGTTTTGTTAATTTAATTACTAACTTTGAAACAAATGCCGAAATAAAAATGAATGACAATTTAAAAAATTCCCTGAAGGTACATGTACATAACTCATGTACAGACATTTAACATATTACAGTTATTCAAAAGTACTTATAATTTTGGTGGCAAAATGAGGGAAAGAATCTATACTCTGTAAACACATATTTTATATTTCTAAAAAAAATTATATCTGATTTTGGGGAGACCAGGAAAGACTGATCACACAAACCAAAATTCACTGAGGTTTAGATTTTCTAAACAGCTTACAGAAAAGAAGTTTTGATTAATATATAGTAAGTATATACTAAACTGAGTAAATGTGCTTGTATTCAAGATGGACCTTGATCACTAACTAGGAAATGAAAATGTAAAACCAAATGCCATGCAACAGAATTATACATTTTGTTGACACTCACCCTGTCTAAAGTGCTTGGAAAATTAACTCATCTAATTCTTACAACTATCCTAAGGGAAATATTATTATTTTCCCCATTTACTCATGGAAAAACTGTGACAGAGAGTTAAGGGACTTGTCCTTGGTTAGTTAACTAACAGGAGGGAGTCAGGACTTAATCCCTGGCAGGGAGGCTCCAGGAGCTGTGCTCTTAACTTTCTTTACTATACTGCTTCTCAGTTCTCAATGGTGACCAAAGAAAGATGTAAGAAAGAAGGAACTAGGGGATAAAGAGCCAGTTAAAACTACTTACCATCCAATTTCAGAGTAAAATAAAAACATATTGCATGTGTTAGAAAGAATACATAAATAATTAAAAGCACTGCCTCTAAGGAGAATGGAAGACAGAGGTCAGAGGATGGGAAGAATTTTCACCACATACTTTCGTATTGTTTGAATTTCAATATGTGTGTCCCTTACTTTAAGACAAATCTGAAATAAACTATTTGTTAAAAAGATGTATTTATTGTTACTTTATAATAATGAGTTTATAAGATTGTACTGTCCATGAACAATTAATGTAGACAAACCCTCCATACTTAGGAAACATGGATCTAACAAGGAGGACTTTCCTTGACTGACATGCCTCTTACCTCACTGTTGTATAGCCACAGGCGCATATCTTCCTCTTTGATGCGCAGCCTCTGAGATAGATATTCATGAATTTCCTTGATGGTCTGCATTCGACTAAAACAGCCTGTATAGGCTAAGACCCGCTTTAATGGTGCATTCGGAGAAGGGACATTTCCTATGGTCATAGTAATCACAGTAAGGAAAAAGGCAAATGTTAAAAAAAGAGAAAGCACCACTTTTAGTAATGGGGACCATACTATTTTAGGAAATAATAATGAGAAATAAGAATTACAGATTTAATAATTTTATAAATTAAGAAATTTTAAGAAGCTTTAAAATGAAGACAGGAGACCTAAGCGTCTTAGAGTAAGCCTTAACTTTGAAAGGAAGAACAACAAAATCAGACACGCAAATAATTGGCAGTATCTGGAATCCAAGAAGAGTGGCAAATATCAATGGGCACTGATTTCTTGGCTCTCAGCTGGGTCATACTCAATAGCAAAATCAAAACTCAGTGTTAAAGAATGGGGAAGAGTCTTAGACTGGGAAATGGGACTGGATTTGAATACCACAGAAGGATAATTGGATTCACCTGATCTACTTTCTTAAAATAAACTGTATTTGCATTGCTAATCCCTCACTCTCATTAAGTGGCCCAATTACCTGGTCCACTGTGGCACAATTACTCAAGAAACTTTTACTTAGAATTCTAAGTAGGCACAGATATTACATGGCCAACAGAGGTTTAAAATAAGCCAAGAAACGTCCCATGACAAAAAATAAACTGCCCTATCGAAAGGTACTAGGGAGAACCATAAAGGCCTGTCTACCCAATAAGAGGACAGTAGACATGACCTTGAATTCTTGAAGGGCTCAAAGTGCAAACAAAAAGAGGCATAAAGGGAAAGAGTAAAGACTAAAGGAAAAATGTATCAAGTCTAGCCATATATTTCAAAAGAAAAGGGGGATAAAATGACAAGAGATTATGGAAATCAAAAACAGGTTGCTAAAACCATCTGCTAAACCCTGGGTAACTATTCAGCCAAAAATCTAGACAAAAGCTGAAGCTTAAAATGGTCATCTCTGCCTATGGGAGATTATATTTAGTTCACTGAGCAACCCAAAACAAAAATACACTCAATGTATCAATATAATCTATCAAGGGTACAATTATACACTCCAGGTAATTTTCCACCCATTCAATGGTACCTTAGCTTTTTTCCCTCCCATTAAATGTGCTTTGAGTCTTTACTTACTAAACAGAGGAGAAAAGCACTGGCATCATCTACTTTTTCAGAGCTTCCAAGAATTAACTCACCTAAAATAGGCTGAAAAATCATTTAACAACGACTTCTGTAGCTTTGTCTATTAAAAAGGCTATCATTAAGTCATTGATAACTGTAGTAAGGTTTGGAAACCTGTCACTTCAAAAGGAATAAATTGTGTGCTTAATCACTCAGTCGTGTCCGACTCTGTGACCCCGTGGACTATGGCCCTGCCAGGCTCCTTTGTCCACGGGGATTCTCCAGACAAGAATACTGGAGTGGGTTGCCATGCCTTCCTCCAGGGGATCTTCCCAACCCAGAAACTGAGCTCAGGTTTCCTGCATTTCAGGCAGGTTCTTTACTGTCTCAGAAACCAGGGAAGCCGAAAAGAAATAAAAGAGCCCAGTAAATAGCTGTGATAAATTAGAAAGAAAGATGAAAACTATGTATGGAGAACAAAACCCAACTACGATTAACTTTTAAACTCTAGCAAAGCAAATCATTTACTATCAGCAAGCAAAGGATAATCCTAGAAGAAAACAAAAGGGCAAATTTCTCTAAATACACAATCAGAGGATTAGTTATAAGATTACAGCAAGAAAGCATATTTTTATAAACTTCAAAATGATTAATGATTGATTTCATAACTAATTAGTAAGAAATAAAATTTCAAATTAAGAACAAATTTGGAGCATAATGACTATACAGTTGTAGGATTCATAAGCATTTGCTAGTGTCCAAGTCAATTTCTATTGTCCTAAGCCATATAAAGAAATTTATTTGAATTCTAGACAGTTTTTGTAGCATAGCTCATTAAGCAGGCCGCCACTTATTATACATAATTTCATACTTTTGAATAGCACCAACAAATCTAGTGGAATTTACAGAAGCAGCAAAAATCTAGGATCAGCACAAGAGTTATAAAGAATACTTACTAAAAGCGCAACAACACATCTTGCCTCTCATGATATCTTTCAAAGAGAATTGAAAAAGATATGTACTATGGGTGCCATGAAAGAAAGGCAAATACTATTGATATTATTCAATGGAAAATTAAATTAAGAGTGTTTCAGAGAGATTCTTATTTCACTGTTTTTTGATTATAATGTGTTACCTAAAGACAAAGTTTGAGGGCACTGCTTTGGCATAATTCTTACCAAACAGTACATGTAAGAATTTCCATATATTATCTGAATATAATCTTTAATGATGAAATAAAACTAATCCTACTAAATTTCAAAGAAGGGATGATACTTACAGGGTTGGTTTGGGTTCATAGGTGGTTTTTGCAATAATAAGTTATAGCGATTATAATAACATTATGGCATTGTTAACATAGTCTGAGATTTTGTGTAAATGGATGAACTCATTATTTTTGCTGAAGAACTATTTCAAATATTTGTAATGCAAAAGCATAGAGCAAGCCTGGCCCATCGGTAAAATTTAACCTCAGAGAGAAATCAAAAGGGAACTTTTTGCATCTATCACATTAAAATGAAAACTTATTTATATATCATTTTGATAGGCTTGATGTTTTCGAAGAAAATGTTCACTTTCATTCTTAAAAACAGATCTTTTCCTTTGTATTATCTGTTATAAAGGCTCCTTGGGCCTAGCACGAGAAATATATCATGTTTTATTACAAAAACCCCCCAAAACAAAAAACTCAAAACACACACACAAGAAGAGGATATTGCAGAAGAAATTAATTCTTAGAAATCTGAGTGGAGTTGAAAAGAACAGCCACTGGCTGGCAGACTCTAACTGAGGTCAAGCACATAATTTACAATGGCTTGTTCTCAAAGAAACAAAGTATATAAAATTCATTTCTGCTTATTATCTTTGTATGTTTGCAAGCCAGAAAAGGAAACAACCCTTTTCATTTGCTGCTGGGACTTTGCCTCTACCCCAGCTAGTCTTGCGCATGACCGTAGATCTAAGGCCCATAAGAGATTTTCTGATTCTGTATGAAAACAGATGAAAATGTGTATTAGTAATAGTGGCACCAGGCTTGGAGCAAATTGGTTTTCATTTTTATTTTTTTCAAGGAAATGCACGGTATTCTTGCTGCATTCTTAAGTTACCTCTTGGTAAATGCTGAGGAAACACTCTCAGGCTCATCATACCCATATTCACCCAGATGTTAGACTGCTGTGTCCGAGTGGCAGGCTGCTGTCTCAGGAAGAGAAGATAGCGAGGAAACAATTCCAGTTCTGGGATTTCTGTCTTGCTATTTTTGATCACCTGTTGTTTTAAAATATATGAAGTGATCACTATAAAAGAAATAAAACCTGCCATTTTTTACCTAATTTCTGAGATTTACTTTCAAAATGAAATGTTCAAAAGCTTCACTGCCTATAGGTCAGAAAGTCACCAGTTTACATGACATGGGTTTATAGGCCCTCAGGCTCCTGCATCTAAGTCCATTTTCCAGGATTAGGATTCCTGGTAGGTATTTTCTCCCCCTTCATTTAAAAGCAAGTAATATCAATATTAAAGGGAAAATCTTAAATATTATCTACAATTCTAGTATTTTCACACAATAAGTCTTTTCACTTTTGCATATCTCATATAGAAAAATGATGTTCTTTTAGAGGACAAATTCTTACGAATGGAGTCAAAAGTAAAAAAGTACAGGATTATTCATCAATCTTGCCTGGGGAGTCCCAAGGACAGAGAAGCCTGGAGGGATAGTCCATAGGGTCACAAAAGTCGGACAAGATTAAAATCACTGAGCACACACACATTCATGTCATTAACTGCATAAGTTATATGGCCACCCAAAATGCAGCAATTTACAATATTCCCCGAATTATATGAATGTATTACTGTCACAAAACCTTATCACTGGACATGACTTTAATTTCTTTAATACATATAAAGAATATTTTAAATGTACTTTAAATTGTATTTCTTGTATTAGTAGTGAGAACAAAAATGTTTCCATGTTAAAATTTACTATCTATGTTTTCTTTAACTGGACTGTTCATATACTTTTTTGTCTATGATTAAAACAACTAAATTGGATGTACTAAACTGAAAGTCACATGGTTAAAACAGCCCTCACGGGCTCCACAACACAGGCTCAGTAGTGCGGCACATGGAGTATAGTTCACCAGTGGCATGTCGGATATATTCATCAGGACAGGGGCTGAACCCATGTCCTCTGCATTGGCAGGTGGATTCTCAACCACTGGGCCTCCAGGGAAGTCCTCAAACTCTCTAAAACATAAAATCTTACAGAATCTTTAACAACCTCAAGTAATTGGGCTTTCATTTTCTTTTGCTTTAGAAATCAATGTATTCTGCAACGGAGCATTTTTTAATATCAAGAGGGGGCAGTAAAGAGCCAGATAAAAACAATGATACAAACCAAACCTTTAGGACTATTTCTTTAAAGTATTCTGCATGTTCTGATATGCTATATATACTACAAAAGCTCCACTTGTAAGCTTTATCAACTACTATTTAAATAATAAGCAGTAAAAGGAGCTCTCCCCAACAGTAAGACCAATGGAGAAAAACAAAAGTCTCTCCATTTCTTCTAGAGTCACTGAGAGCTACAAATTGTAGCCAACAGTCAAATTTTCTTAGGACTTCAGTTTAACTGTGATTTGGGGAAAGATCAATAATTCTGTACCTGTAGTTATCAGGCTACAGAGAAAACATACTTTTGGCAGAATCTGAACTGATAATGAAGTAACTTTTATTAATGTGTAGATTACTTTTCAAGATAAGTGAATTTGTGAGCAAATTATAGATCAACAAATTCTTATACATTCATGCATAATCAAACATATATACATATTTATTTACATTTTAATTATTCTTGTCTATGAACTAATTGAACTACAACTGGATAACAATAAATGGATTCCATTTACAGGAATTTATCTTAAAGAAATCATCACACGTTGGAAAAGAGAATATTCACCAGAAAATCGTTTTAAACAACGAAAATCTAGATGCAAACTAATTGTCTATCCATGGTGATTGGTTAATAAATTATGTTATTAACCTAGAAAGATATCAATAACATCTATCTTAGATTGAAAAGATTACAAGACAGCAAGCATAATATGATTCAATTTCATAAAATTATTTATATTAATTTGTACATGAATAGGCACAGAGGAATGTTTGGGAAGACATACACTGAAATGTTAATAGTAATTACTTCTTAAGGAGTAGGATATGGTTTTTATTTTCTTTGTTCTTTTTTACTTTGCTCAATTTGTCAACGAGCTTGTTCACAAGAATTAAAGTTATATTTTTAAAAAATGGTGTGATTTACGTAAACATGGCGATGAAAGTATTGATTTTTAACCTTGCTGTGGCAAATATATTTAGTATTCTTTAACGTGGAACACCATACTTTAAGTGTTTTTATAGCAATTTTTCCTGAAATCAGGCAAATTATCATATTTAGAGGTGAAAAAATATTGTCAAACCAGCAAATGAAGCTTTAATGTAGTAAAATGGTAGCTTAACTAATATTTATCTGATATCAATGTTAAAAAGCATGACCTTTTGTGAGGCTTTGAAAAAACTCATTTAATAATTATAATGATGATGACAGCAGCAACAGGCAAAATTTGCTACTGACCATTACTATAACTCAGATGCTGTGCTAATCATATGCATTATTTACTTATCAAAACAAGTCTAATGAGGTAGATACTATTGTTAACTCCATTTTACAGAAGAGGAAACTAAGATTTAGAGATTAAAACACTGATGCTTTTGAACTGTGGTGTTGGAGAAGACTCTTGAGAGTCCCTTGGACTGCAAGGATATCAAGCCAATAAATCCTAAAGGAAATCAGTCCTGAAGCTTCCTGATGTGAAGAACGGACTCACTGGAAAAGAGCCTGATGCTGGGAAAGACTGGAAGGCAGGAGAAGGGACGACAGAGGATGAGATGGTTGGATGACATCACCGACTCGATGGACATGAGTTTGAGTAAGCTCCAGAAGTTGGTGAAGGACAGGGAAGCCTGGTGTACTGCAGTCCATGGGGTAGCAAAGAGTTGGACACGACTGAGCAACTGAACTGAACTGAACTCAATGTGAATTCAGGCAGACTCTAAAATATCAAACTGCATCTATCTATCCATCTATCCATCAAACATCTATCCAATTATCACAATGATTCCCTTACAGGTACAGAATATTAGATAGAGCAGGAAAGTCCCAGAAATTAAGTGATTAATTCAAGGACTACCCCAAACCCCAATAAATAAAGAATATGTATGCATTTACATCTACGTATATTCATATTTACATGTAACTACCTAGGAGTTCTGTTGATAAATATAGTAAAAACCTTTTGGAGCCAACAAATACAAACCGTAAATTCCTGATTAAGATTTAAACATAATTTTTGTAAATATAATTATTAATAACAAAATCATTATAAAATTATAGACTATGGATATACAGCAGAGTTTCACTCTTTGGAAGTGATCTAACTTACTATATCTTATCTATGTAAAACCTTCCTGGTATAAAAAAGTTCTAGTTTGGACATTATATAAGGGAGAGTGTTTTTTGATATGGCAAAAGAATCTGCTTATAAAGTATTTTACTGCATCAATAATGTAAAGAGTATTTAAGGCAATGAATACTGCTGTTTACTGTATAAGCAAAATGATGCTGTAGAGTTAACTAATATTTTCATGTTACACACTCCAAGCCCTTTAAATTACTTCAGAGCATTTCACTTATGCTCTAAATGACTCATTCTAATAATGGTCACGATCAGAATTCACTGGCTTTGAATTCTTACTATCATCTATTGTGATCTTGTTATGTCCCTCCTTCAAAAAGACAAACCTCAAAATCCAGAACAGCTAAGTGGATGTCTGTGTGGCTAATGGGAATAACAATTTTAGAAATAACATCTGCACCACTGTTTCTATATTCACTGAACTTCTTGGCACTGGCTCTCAGACTTCTGCTCCAGTCTAAGTTCTGCATTATCTAAAGTTTGTGTTTATGTGGATGACTTATGTAATTGCCTAGCCTCATAATTCCTTGACTCTATTTAGTCCAGTGATTATTTCCTTCGCTTTATATAAGTTGCCCATTCCCAAAGGAATATCATTTTGTGGTTAGAACCTAATACAGTGCTCAATAAATGTATGAGTAAATGAGTGAATGAACATAAAAGAACCTAAAATTTATTCAACTAATTTGAACAGGTATTGAAAGCTCTATCATGGTTAAGAGCTAATTTGTGGGTAGTGAGGTTCACATAGTGAATTAATAGAAGGCCCTATTATAAATGCTGCTTATATAAGGCAATACTGGCTGTACTTACAGGTCTAGGTAGGGCCAGGTTTGCTCCATACCAATGATAAAGTGCTCTCCATACAGGTTCTGGAACCATCTCATAATCTCTTCCATGGATCAGCTGTGGGGTTCGTTTTAATCGTCCTCCTTCTAGTGTTAATGATGTAGCCTTAGAAAGAATGGAATGTAAATGTTGACTCTTTTTTTTGGCCCCACCTCTTGTCTTGTGGGATCTTAAGTTTCCTGACCAGGGATGGAACCCAGGCCCACAGCAGTGAAAGCTCGGAGTCCTAACCACTGGACTGTCAGGGAATTCCCCCAAATGTTGGATTTAAAATTAGTCTCTTGTGTTTTAACAAAACCTAGTTGCCACTCCAGTGTTCTTGCCTGGAGAATCCCAGGGACGGGGGAGTCTGGTGGGCTGCCGTCTCTGGGGTCGCACAGAGTCGGACACAACTGAAGCGACTTAGCAGCAACAGCAGACACAGGAAAATAAACACATGTCACTACTCAGTTTTACATTACTAGAAAAAAAAAAGAATTTTCTAAAAGGTTTTTATTTTGAACTTTCAAAATAAACTATTTAAGAAAGGAAACTCAAGGTAAATCACTTGAAAGAAAATCACTGGAACATTTGAAAATATTAAGGATGGCTTTCATAGACTTCTTTCCAACAGTAAAAAGTATTATTATTTTTTAAAAAAGCTTTTTTCATATACATGTGAAACTACATTTTCATAGCAGCTGTTCTAAGTAAGAAAAATAACATTTCCAAGGATCACTAAACTGAGTCCATGCAAGTAGTAAGTCATAAAATACTCTCATAGAAACATTTCTATCTACAACGGGTTAATAAAATGAATCACAAACATTTTCTGTGTGCTGAACTCTTTAGAATGAAATGTATTAGCAACTTGAAAGAGATGTCAAATTACTTACCTTTACTGGTTCTTGAGTTACTAGTGGCTGGTTATCAATAGCCCCTGGCTTCTGAGGATTGAGGTGCAACAAAATATTCCCATTGGCTCCTAGTAAACACTGGTTGTTATTGTCAGAAGTGTTATGTTGTCGAGCAAAGCACATGTCTGTTCCTGGTGTGGCAGAATACAGAAAACCTGTAAAAGACAAAGAAGACGGAATCTCTGTTTTATTATACATAAAATAGGCTTGAAGATATGAACTCAATGTCCATGTATTAGGTTAATGCTATTATTCTGTGGACATGTCAGTACAGTCTTAGATTCTGTAATTGTGTAGAAGACACAGAGGTATTCCTTTCTGGAAAATACCTAGAATAACACTAGGTAGAATAAAAGTTTTAAAAGCTATTATCAAATGAACATTTGGCCAGACTCCTAGAATATCTAATAATTCACAAGAATTCTATGTCCTCTGATAGGAAAGGAAGAAGTATAGCCAAGTAGCTGGACTCTCCCATACCTTTCCTTAATTCTCTTCTGCCCGCAAAGGTTCTTAGTAGATAAGGGTGATAACAAGTCTCTAAACCAAAGAGCAGGCGCAAAAACAAGAATGCCAACAGGAGAATGGAGAATGCTAGGACAGAAGAAACTGTCCCCTAATAAATCTATTTGAAAGGAAGGCATGGATGTTACAACAGAAAAATATATACAGGAAAATGATTGATAAGTCTGACTGAAGAGTTGTGAACCTGAATGGCATCTTAAGGTATTGCAACTCTCAACCACATGTAATCTCTGGTAAACATTCTAGTCATCAACCACTTTTAACCTTCTACTTGTGGTGCTGCTCCGCATGTGGACAGCACAGAGCTGAGCTGTGTGCAGAGAGAGCATATATCAAAAAGGACCTGAGGGAGGGTCAAGAAACAGTGAAGAGCTGATCAAAGACAGCACTTTTTTTTTTTTAATTTTATTTTATTTTTAAACTTTACATAATTGTATTAGTTTTGCCAAATATCAAAATGAATCCGCCACAGGTATACATGCGTTCCCCATCCTGAACCCTCCTCCCTCCTCCCTCCCCATACCATCCCTCTGGGTCATCCCAGTGCACTAGCCCCAAGCATCCAGTATCGTGCATCGAACCTGGAGAGCACTTTTAGGACTGCTGAGTGATCTCTATAATAACATCAGATGGGGAAAGAGAGCACCGAAGAACTGATGCTTTTGAACTGTGGTGTGGAGAAAGCTCTTGAGAGTCCCTTGGATGGCAAGGAGATCAAACCAGTCAATCCTACAGGAAATCAGTCCTGAATACTCACTGGAAGGACTCATGCTGAAGCTGAAGCTTTAATACTTTGGCCATCTGATGCAAAGAACTGTCTCATTGGAAATGACCCT
This sequence comes from Bos javanicus, assembly GCF_032452875.1. Classification (NCBI taxonomy): domain Eukaryota; kingdom Metazoa; phylum Chordata; class Mammalia; order Artiodactyla; family Bovidae; genus Bos; species Bos javanicus. The sequence continues at coordinate 14,066,063 of NC_083886.1, read as the reverse complement.
GATGCTGGGAAAGATTGGAGGCAGGAGGAGAGGGGGACAACAGAGGATGGGATGATTGGATGGCATCACTGACTCCATGGACATGAGCTTGAGCAAGCTCTGGGGGTTGGTGATGGACAGGGAAGTCTGGCATGCTGCATTCCATGGGGTTGCAAAGAGTCAGACACGACTGAGCGACTAAACCGAACTGAGATTCTACAAGGAGTTCTGTAAAGAAAATGCTGCTGCTGCTATTGCTGCTAAGTCGCTTCAGTAATGTCTGACTCTGTGCGACCCCACAGACGGCAGCCCACCAGGCTCTCCTGTCCCTGGGATTCTCCAGGCAAGAACACTGGAGTAGGTTGCCATTTCCTTCTCCAATGCATGAAAGTGAAAATTGAAAGTGAAGTCGCTCAGTTGTGTCCGACTCTTAGTGACCCCATGGACTGCAGCCCACCAGGCTCCTCCGTCCATGGGATTTTCCAGGCAAGAGTATTGGAGTGGGGTGCCATTGCCTTCTCCGGTAGAGAAAATGCTAGCTCTGTTCAATTTGCCTTCTTACTCCACAGAAAAGGGAGAAGAAAAATCTCAAAGGTGAAACAACAGAATAAGACTGAGAGTCCTGGAGAATAACAGGAATCAACTAAATTCATTTGGGCCAAAATATAGCAAAGTGCCTTCCAGATAAGTGTAAAACTACTAAGTTTTAGGTAGGTATCAACAACCAAAAGGGATTATGGGCAACATTATCAATTCTTTCTAAATATGTTGACAAAATAACTCCCAAATTCCAGCCTGGAATGTCTGAATCTAATATGAGGATGCATTTGATCCAATGAAGGTGCGCTATGGTTAGAGTTCTGGAGATAAAAATTTAGATTTTCTTCAAAAATGGCTTCTCTAATCTAAATTTATTGACAAAATGATTTAATAACAATATGGAAAGATTGACCTCATCAATGAAAACTGTGAAAATATTTTCAAATTGAGAGATTAATGATGTATAATATACAAGAGTTCATCTTTGTAAAGCTACTAATATATTCAAGAATCTGTTAATTGACTATTTCATTCAAAACCTGTTTCTGTGAATGGAAGCCTGATGCCCATATCCCACCAAGCATACTCTCTGACAAACTGTACCACTTTAAGAAATGACCCTGCCTAAACCTCATGGAAAATAAGTTGTACTGACCACTGCCAGCAGTTTCTGAGGCTTCAGATGCACTAGAAACGTTGTCTGAAAATTTTTCTTCGGTGGTGTTCATGTAACTTGGGCTGCCTCCTCCAATTCTATCTTCACTCTGCTCTATAGGATGTACTGTTGTTCCAAATGAGTATTTTCCTCCATTCAGCACAGATGATGGCTCAATCACCACAGGGCTGGCATCCTAAAAACCATGAAGTCAGAAATTAAGAGGTAAAATTCAATAATCTGACAATTATGCAGCCTTCAAAAATGAATCCCCCAACTGTCTACTGTTTCTAATTCTCCTGTGGCTGGCTATGGCACTTAAAACATTTGGATGTATAACTGAGTTTTAATTTCTTCAAAGAAGAATAGTGTATATAAGTAAAACTGGTAAGGTAGAAGGGGAACAGACTGAAGCGACCCTGTACCACATAAAGTAATTTAGACTTTATTCTGCTCAAAGTTGAAAATCATGGAAGGTTTTTATCAATATTAAAAAGCTAAATAGTATTTATTCTTTTATTATTAAAGATTACATTGTTATTATAGGAAATACAGAAAAACATGAAGAAACTAAACATCACAAGTACTCAGATTCCATCACTTAGCATTAACTATAGTTGACATTTTGATGTGTTTCCTTTATTTTTTGTGACTGAACATATACACATATCTATAAAAAATAAATGTAGGGGATATGGTTAGAATTAAGGGCAGGGTACTGACCTACCAGCTATGCAGCCTTTCATAAAATAAACTTACAAGCCTCAGTTTCTTTATAGGTAAAAACTAGGATATTAGTATCTCAGAGTTATATGAAGATTACATGAGTGACACATGTAAAATGCCTGGCATTTAGTAAATATAAACTATCCTTCTGGTTGTTGTCAGAAAACACATTTTAAATACAGCATATTGCTTCTTTTTCTTTCACTTGACATTATATTGACAGGATTTTTCTGTGAGAGGCTTCTAAATAGGGGATAGTATAATCCAGTTTTTGTTTTAAAAATAACTCTATAGTGTGCAAAAAGCAGGTAGAAAGTGAAAACTGAGACACAAGTTAGAAGACTTCTATAATAATTTAGGCAGGAGATGCTGAGATACTCAACCATAAAGCTAGAACCAGAAATAAGGAGATGGAGAGAGAGCATGGATTCAGGAGGAAAAAAAAAAAAAGTGGCAATTAATTGTGTATGAAAGAAGGGCACAGATAATTCCAAAGTAGAACATGAGATGCTGACTTAGACGACTAGATGGGAGTTGACATCTTCATCAGATAAGGTGTATAAGTGAATGGGATTGTTTTGGGAATGAGCTTACTCTGGTTTGAGATTCTGTGGACATTTGAGTCTATTGCTCAGGACAGAGTATGAGATGAGATATAGATTGGGGACTATATAGATTTCTGGAAACACAAGAATATGGCATATGTAGAATAAGGAGAGAACAGTATTTATAGGATTGGTGGCAGAAGAATCTAGGAAGGATACTGAGTCTGGATGACCAGAGAAAAATCAGGAGAGGCAGCTTCCCAGGTGGCACTAGTGGTAAAGAATCTGCCTGCCAACGCAGGAGATGCAGATTCAATCCCTCTGTCGGTTGGGAAGATGCCCTGGAGGAGGAAAATGGCAACCCACTCCAGTATCCTTGCCTGAAAAATTCCATGGAAGAGGAGCCTGGCTGACTACATGCAGTACATGGGGTCAGAAAAAGTCAGGCACGTATGAGTGACTGAAAACACACACAGAGCCCTAGAAGCAGAGGCAGCTTGCATAGAACTATTTTCTACTAAGCTTATTTGTGAGGAAAAAAAAAAAAAAATCAGTGAACAAAAAACACACAGAAAAACAGAGAGAACTAAGATTGAGGAGAAGCAGAAAGGAAGGTGCTATGAGAATATGTATCTGTGAGTCCTTTTAAAAGATCAGGATATTTTTAAGTGAAGGTAAAGACTAAAGGTGCTAACCAGTAGAAAAAGGTCCCAGAGGCATCTGAGGAGACAGACAGCATGGCTAGAGGAAGTAAAGTGGTATTCAGTAAACAGCAACATAAATTTTAGTAGATGAAACTGATGAATATCCAGATGGAGGGCTTGAAGGCACCACTTAGAAAGTAACTAACTGAATGAAACTCCAAGTCACAGCATAGCAATAGCACAGTGGAAGCTTTAGATTCTTTTTATACAATTATAGCATCCCTGTGAAGTTGCTCGGTTGTGTCTGACTCTTTGCAATCCCATGGACTGTAGCCTACCAGGCTCCTCTGTGCGTGGAATTTTCCAGGCAAGAGTACTGGAGTGGGTTGCCATTTCCTTCTCCAGGGGATCTTCCCGACCCAGGGACTGAACCCAGGTCTCCCGCATTGCAGGCAGATGCTTTATCATCTGAGCCACAAGGGAAGCCCTAATTTTAGCCAAAACAAGGAGACATTTTATCAATATTTTATTAGATGTTTTTTGCCTCTTTGATCTGTAAGCCAGGTGAAAGTGAAGTCACTTGGTCGTGTCCGACTCTTTGCGACCCCGTGGACTGTAGCCTACCAAGCTCCTCTGTCCATGGGATTCTTCAAGCAAGAATACTGGAGTGGGTTGCCATTTCCTTCTCCAGGGGATCTTCCCAAGCCAGGAATCGAACCCGGGTTTCCCACATTGGAGGCAGACGCTTTAACCTCTGTAAGCCAGGTGAAAACTATTAATATGTAGATTCTTCAAAAGCTAGTTCTGAAGAAATTACAGTGATTTAATCAAAAGAGTGGCAAGAAGAATGAGAATAAAACCCAGATTTCTTTCTACATACCAATTAACTCTATTGAACTAAAAAAAGTTAAATAGCTTTATTGTTAAAACTTCAAATAATTCAGAAGGACACAGATTCATAGTCTTTATTACAGATCCAAATGTTAGTATCTTCTATTAATTATTAACTTTCTTAAAATATATGAAAGGTAGCAGATTATGTTGGGTTTTAAATAACTCTACTTCACAGTGAAAAAATTATTCCCTATTCAATTCTCTTCCAGTCCTTTGATTATTTTGAGGAAAGGATCTCAGTTTGGTGTTAATGTGCTAACTGAATACTTGATATGCCCATCTAATACTTGATAATTTCTCTTTTTAACAGAGAACAGGCCTCAGTATCAGTCTTCAAAAGGCAATACTACTTGGAATTTAATATACTTTACTTCCATTAAATTTATTTTTATTTTGATCTTCTACTTCTGGAATGTGACACTGATTTTCTATTTAAGATAGTGATATAAATAAGATTTAAAATAAGATATATTAAGATATATTTACATAAAAATGATAAAGTTATTTATATAACTAAGAAAATAATAGTATGGAAATTATATGGCAAAAAAATGGTGACCACAGTATACAAATGATTAAAAACTGGCAACTACATTAAGTATGGATTTGGAGCCATTAGTATTTTAAATTCAACTATTAACTAAATAAGTCATAACTGTATGGACAACAGAACAATAGAATCACACTGACCTATGGCCTGTGAATTAGGCCTGAGTATTTAAATTATTAATCATATGTTTGGACTTCAGTTTGTAGACCTCTTGGCAAATCATTAAAGATATATTGATCTTCTCACAGCTTTTCTGACAGCAAAATGCATTTCATTTAAATTAGATTTCAAAAGAAAATTTTCATTATATAAAAATGACTTATTTAAATTAATTAAATCCCTTTCTCCAATTATGCTTTATAAATTTATTTGCTCAGGAATGTTTTTTTTTAAGCTTTCTATGTGATTCTGCTATGCAATCAGAATTGCTAACCACTGTCCAAGTGAGAATTACAGTCTCACACTTTTGTTTTCATAATGTGCTATAAATACTAAGTATATAGTACTTGATTTCTTAGTGAATCTATTACTTGCTCTGGAACTTGCTTTTTAGAAAAGCAGGTTGGTCCTTAGCAAGCATCATTTCTTTCACCTTTAAATCTTTTTCTAGGTTGGAGCATTTTATTACTGTCCAGTAGTCACACAAAGTCTGATGGAGCTAAAAATCTTATTTTAAATGTAGATAAATAGGAATCTTACTTACATATTTGACATATTCTTTCCACTGCTGCCACCACTGCATAGAGATGATAAACCAATTGTGTCCTGGTTGCAGACCATACCTGCTTTCTCGTTCTAACCATCCTCTACATACAAAAGAAATTCAGTACATCAAATGGTGTGTAAAACAGATGACCATACACTCACAAGTTATCATTAGAAACTTTTCAAAGGAAAAGCGTGAAACAGATATACTTGGGAAATGGCCACATATTAAATTAGTGAAACACTGATAAGCCAATTTCAGGAGTCATAATACCACTATTAAGCCTCCAACTGATGTTTCAAAAACAGCTTCACTGAGGAATAATTTAATAACATACAAGTTATCTGAATTGAGTCTAGAACTCAATGATTTTGGTAAATTTACAGACATGTGCAACCATTACCACAATCCAATTTTAGATTATTTCAGATACCCCCAGAAGACATCTTATGCTTTATTTTTAGTCATTTTTTTTAGTCAAATTACTGCCCTCAGCCTCATGACACCACTAGTTTATTTTCTATTTCTTAAAAAGTCACACAGTTATGCCTGACTCTCTGTGACCCCATGGACTGTGGCCCACACCAGGCTCCTCTATCCATGGAATTCTACAGGTAAAAATAATGGGAGTGGATAGCCGTTCCCTTCTCTAGGGGATCTTCCCAGGGATCTAACTCAGATCTCTTGGATTGCAAGTGGATTCTTTATTGTCTGAGTCACACACTCCTGATAGCAGGGTTTAACAATGCCTGTTCTCCCAGTACTGCCATCAGAGTGGCTTGTCAAAATTATTTTTTGTCAATGTGCAAAAGAGACAAATGATGTCTCAGGGTAGCTTTGGTTTGTACTTCTCTTATTATAAAGTCAATTTGATTCTTTCATATGACGATGGGCCATTATATAGCTTTTTTGTGAATTGTTTATTCATGTCTTTTGTCCTTTTTTTCTACACATTTTTTGGGGGTATTTTTTTAACTTTGATTTTTAAGAGTTCTTTCTATATTAGATATATTGTTGTATAGTTGTTAAATCCTGTCCGACTCTTTTGGGACCCCATGGACTGTACCAGTCAGGCTCCTCTGTCCATGGGATTTCCTGGGCGAGAATACTGAAGTGGATTGCCATTTCTGAACATTTCACAATTTTAAAATGGGCAAGGGAATTAAATAAATAAATGGAATGTTATGGTCTCCTGCATCGGACCTCTTTTACTTAGCATAATGTTTTTGAAGTTCATCTGTGTTGGAGCAGATACTATTACTTTGTGTTTTTTTTTTTTATTATTACTGAGTAATTTTCCACAGGGTGTTGGTGTATGTTTTGCTTATCTACCTAATACCTGATAATCTGCAACTGGCAAACTGTTTTCCAAAGCAGCTGTACCATTTAACTTCCCCATCATTATTGTATGAGGGTTGTAGTTGCTCCACATTCTCACTAACACTTGTTATTGTCTGTCTTTTCTATTACACATCTAGTGAGTGTGAAGTGGTGTCACAATGTGATTTTTAAAAACACTATTCTTATTGAGAAGAAATTCATATAACATAAGGTGGTCTCTGCACATTCTGATTGTACTAAATGCCACTGAATATTATATATGCTTTACAATGGTTAATTTTATGTTATGCGAACTTTTCCAAAACAATTTCATACACCACAGCTAAGCAGTTATTTTCTGTTACTCCTTTCCCCTAGCCCTTAACAATCACCAATCTGCTTTCTGTACTGATAGTTTAGTTTTACCTCTTTTGGATATTTCATACAAATGGAATTGTATAATACGTCACCTCTTGTTGTCTAGCTTCTTTCATTTGCGAGGTTCATCCATGTCATATCATGTATCAGTACATCATTTCTTTTTATGGCTGAGTGATATTTCATGGCATATATATACATTTTGTTTATCCATTCACCTTACTGGTTGATACTTGGGCTATTCCCACCTTATGGCTATTGTGAACAGTGCTAACAGGAAGATCTGGGTACAAGCATTTTAGTGTCTATTTTCAATTTTTTAGATAAATACCTAGAAGGGAATTACTGAGTTATGTGATAATTGCAATTTTGAGGAAATACTAACTTGTTTTCTATAGCAGTTACACCATTTTACAAACTCTACCAGTGACGCAATGAGAATCCCAAATTCTCTACATCAAAATCACAAACATCCTAGTAGGTACAAAGTGGAATTTCATGTGGTTTTGAGTTGCATTTTCCTAATGACAAACGATTTTGAGCATCTTTTCAACTGCTGGACAACCACGTGTATATCATTTGTGTAAATCATCTCTGGAGAAATGTGCATTGAAGTCCCTTGCCCGTTTTAAAATTGAGTTATATTTTGGTTGATGAGTTGTAGGAGTTCTTTATATATTCTAGTTATTTGATTCTTGTCAGATCTATGATTTACAAATATTATGTCTCAGTCCGTAGATTTTCTTTTCAGTTTCTTGACAATGCCCTTTGAAGAACAAGTTTTTAATTTACATGAAGCCAAATTTACCTATTCTTTCTTCTACTGCTTCTGTTCTATATAAGAATTCATTTCAAAATCCAAATCACTCTTGAAGAAATATTTTTTCGGGATATAGAATTCTTGGCTACAGTGTTCTTTTTCTTTCAGCGATTTAAATTTTATGAAGGATACACACAGGTATCTTAATGCTGCTACTGCTTTAAAAGCTCTGTCTCTGGGTTTTGACAACCTAATGGTAATGTGTCTTGATATGGATCGTTTCATCAGCTTGAAGAGACAGCTCTACTCTCACATTCACTGCAACATTACTCACAATAGCCAAGGCATGGAAACAATCCAAGTGTCCAAAAGTGGATGAAAAGATGAAGAAAATGTGCTGTTTATGAATATATAAAATGGAATTTTATTCAGCCTTTCAAAATAGGAAATCATGTCTTTACAAAAACACACAGAGGAAGCTTGAGGGTATTATTCTAAATGAAATAAGCCGGACAGAGAAAGACAAATACTGCATGGTATCCAAAAAAAAGTTGAATTCAGAAACAGAATAGAAAAGAGGCTGCCAGGAGCTGGGAGAGAGACTGGTAAAAAGGTACAAATTTTCATTATAAGATATATGATGGTGATGGGTGCCTTAATTAACTTAGAGGGGGGAATTCTTTCAGAACACATACAATATACCAAGTCATCACAGTAACAATATATTTCAGATGTCAGAAATTTTAACTATTTAATGAAAATATACACAGACTGTATCTATAAACTTACCTAATAATTTGTCCTTCCTCTTCTGGAGTAGCTGGTCTTAACCCCAGAACTATGTGACATACCTAGAAATAAAATGGTAAATTAAACTTCATTGGTGCCAATGACTGGACCATATAATATTTCACATTCTCTATATAAGATCCACTTCTAGACGGGAACCTAAACTAGCAATAGCTTTTGGCTGATGAATTACCAATGATCCACTTGAGCAAATCTGAACTTTAAAGTTTGTGTGTTTTTTTTAAAGAAATAAATCATTTCAATGGAAGCAATTTCCAAATCTCTGTGATAGGAGGGAAAAAGAGAGAGAGAGAGAGAGAAAGGAAGAAAAGGAGAAAGAAAGGAAGGAAAAAACTACTTTTTAGAATGTTTCATTAATACTATATACCTTAATTATCTCACACAGAGAATATTATCTTCTTTCCTGAAATCTGAAGAGCATACTACGGCACTTGGGTAGAAAGGTAAAGGGGAGACGAAAAGGATACTGGAAATGAAGGATAAAGGTAGCATTTTAACTTAAACAGCTCTAAGAAGAACATTAATGCTACTAGCGCTAAATATGCTTTAAAAAAAAAAAGAATTTTTAAAAAAAATTTTTGGTATGCCCGGTCTTTGGTGCTGCCCGGGCTTTTTCTAGCTGCGGTGAGCGAGGGCGACTCTCTTTTGCAGCGCACAGGCTTCTCACTGTGGGTGAGACTTTTCTTGTTGCGGGGCATGGCCTCTGGGGTGAGCGGGCTTCAGTAGTTGTGGCACGCAGAAACAGCAGCGGTGGCCCACAGCTTAGCTGCTCCACAGCATGTGGAATCTTCCCAGGCCAGGGAGCGAACCTGCATCTCCTGCATTGGCAGGCAGATTCTTAACCACTGGACCACCACGGAAGTTCTAAGTATGCTTTTTAAGGCTCATTTTCTCCTCAATTTATTTGCCTTCTCTAAATCATTATAAAAGAAGTTATTCCCCACCCCCCACCATTTTATCATGAAAAATTTCAAAAATACAGAAAAGTTGAAACAAATTTACACTGAACACCTCATACTCATTACCTAATTCTGACATTAACATTATACTTCATCTATCCATCCCTCAATTCATCTATTAATCCATCTTAATTGTTGCATGTATTTCAAAGTAAGTTATAGACATTAGTACAGCTCCCTGTAAATATATCAGCCTGCCTGTTTATAATTTTGTTTACCTTTTGAGGTAAAATTTACTTAACAGTAACATAAATTAGGTTTATGAGACTCATCCATTTATCAATAGTTCATTGTTTTATTGTTGAGACAATACTTTTTAAAGGTTTTTAAATTGAAGTATAGTTGATTTATAATGTTGTGTTAGTTTCACACGACCTTCATCTAGTCAAGAAACAGAACATTGCTACCTACCCCAAAGTTCCACTTTGAGTTCCTTCCCAGACACTAAGTACCCTTTCATGTATTCACTACCCTGAATTCCACACCATGGATTGCTTTTTGTTTGCTTTTCTGGTCCAGTATTTTCCATTCCATATTGTGTAAGATTCCTTGATGTGGTTGTATGTAGCAGTAATATATTTATTTTTATTGCTTTAAACTAAACCATGTGTATGCAAGTATCACCATTAACTTTTATGTATTTATTGTTTACAGGTAAAGTTAGGTCATTTTCTGTTTGGGGCTGTAATAAGAAGAGATTAGAAGAACTTATTCTACGTCTTTTGGTGTTCAGATATACAAGTTTCTATAGAGTATATATAAAAACAGCCAATACTTGTCAGAATTTATATTCCTTCTGGCAATGTGAAAGTTACACTTCCTTATCTTCAACAATGCTTCATTATCACTTCAAGGCTAACCATTCTAGTGGATGTCTAATGGTATTCCAAGTACAATTTTAATATGTATTTTCATTATGACTAAAGAAGTTAGCCCCTTTTCATAATTGTTAGCTATTTGGATATTCTCTTTTGTGAAGCACCCATTCAAGTTTTTTGTACATTTTAATATTAAGCTTCTGCCTTGTTTCCCATTGATTTTTGTTCTTTGTATGCCCTAGATGGGCTTCCCAGGCGGCACTAGTGATAAAGAACATGCCTGCCAATGCAGGGGATGTAATAGACATTGGTTTGATCCCTGGGTCAGGAAGATTCCCCTGGAGAAGGGCATGGTAACCCACTCCAGTATTCTTGTCTGGAGAGTTCCATGGACAGAGGAACCTGGCGGACTACAGTGCAGGGGGTCAAAAAGAGTTGAACATGACCAAGCGACTAGCACACACATGCTCTATACATAAGTCTTTTGCTGGACACAAGTAAAGCAAATAAATTCTTATTATTTTCTTAATGGCATCTCTTGAAAAAAAGAATTCTTAATTTTACTGAAGTCCAACTTAAAACTTTTTTTGTGCTTGGCGTGCTCTGCGCTGTTTAAGAACTCTTTGCAACCTCAAAGTCATTCAATATCTATGTTATTTTCTAGACACTTTATTTATTCTTTACTTTCTAAATTTATTAAGATTTATAATCTACCTAAAATTACTTTTAAAAAATTTGTTTATTTTTAACTGCAGGATAACTGCTTTACAATGCTGCACTGGCCTCCACTGTACAACAGTGTGAACCAGCCACATTAGTTGCTCAGTTGTGTCTGACTCTTTGCAGCCCCACAGACTGTAGCCCGCCAGGCTCCTCTGTCCATGGAATTCTCCAGGCAAGAATACTGGAGTGGGTAGCCATTCCCTTCTCCAGGGAATCTTTTTGACTCAGGGATCGAACCTGGGTCTCCTGCGTTGCAGGCAGATTCTTCACTGTCTGAGCCACCAGGGAAGCCCAAATCAGTCATAATTATACACACAGCCCTTCCATCCTAAGCCTCCCTTCCCGCTCCCATCCCACCCTTATAGGTCATCACAGAGTACCAGGCTGGGCTCCCTGTGCTCTACCGCAGCCTCCTACCAGCCATCTATTTTATACCTGACAGTGTATATATGTCAATGTTACTTTCTCAATTCATTCTACCCTCTCCTTCCCTTGCTGTGGCACAGTTCTGTTCTCTACATCTGCATGTCTATTGCTTCCCTGCAAACAGGTTCATCAGTGCTGTTTTTCTAGATTCCATATATATGCGTTAATATACAATATTTGTTTTTCTCTGACTTACTTCACTTTGTGTAACAGGGTCTAAAATTATTTTTCATGTAATGGGATGAATAATGATGCATAGTTTTTCCCACAGGAATACTAATTAATCCAGTACCACTTACTGAAAAGACCACCCCTTCTCATCCGCAATGCAATGTCTTCTTTGTTATAAATCAAGTGATCACACCTACGTAGGTCTGTGTAAGAACACTCAATGTTGTTCCATTGGTTGATCTAACTTTACGCAGACTTCACATTGTTGTAACACTGTTGCTATTTTATAAAAAGTTCTAATATCTGGTAATATAAATCCATTGTCCTGAATTTCTTCTTTGCTATATTTTTGACCCTTGTACTTTTCTGTGTACTTAGAATCCTCTGGTCATGTTCTATAAAATCTCAGTGACAAAAACGAGCTTCTGGGGATTCTGATTTTGAGTGCACAAATCTTTAAGTCAACTGAAGGGGAACTGATACCTTTAACACATTGAGCCTTCCAATCAATAAATATGGGTTATCTCCCTCTGTACTGGGTTTTTATTACTGTTGTAATAAATTATCACAAAATGTATAGCTTAAAACAACACAAATTTATTATTTTACAGTTATGCAGGTCAAAAGTAAGGTAGAGATCTCTCCAGGCTAAAATCAAGATGGCAACAGGGTGGTATTCCTTTCTGGAGGTCAAAGGAAGAATATGCTTCCTTCCGTTTTCCAGTGTCTAAAATTCACCCACAATTCTATGCTCATGGCTCTTTCTCTACCTTCAAAGCTAGCAGATCTGCACCTCTCTAGCCCTGCTCCCAATGCCATCTCTTTTTCTCTGACCATAGCTGGGAAAAGTTTTCCACTTCTAAGGATTAGTGTGATTAGACTGGATCCATGGGGATAACTCAGGGCAATCTGTTTACACATATATTAAGTGAACGTAAAGTTTTAAAAGCATGTCTAAATATGGGATAAAGTGAGCACAGTAAAAGGTAGATGATGGGTAAATGGGTACTCAATGAAAAAATCTTTCAACTGTTTAATATAATGCTGGAAACACTGACATACAGAAACAAATCTCAAGCATTCGTTTATTTATAAATTAGAGTCACAGGAAAATACTTTCACAGCAAGTCCCTGATAAGCATGAGAAAATAGTCAAGGCAATACAAAAATTCAAAATGCTTTGCTGCCTGAGAACTACAGGATGACGCAAATACAAACTCAAGTGGTCGAAATGTTTATATAATTAATTATGACTTAAAATTTGAGAATACTATTTTAAGTGAGATTAAAAAAAGAGCTCATCAATTTTCATATTATCAAGTAAGTCATTTCTGTTTACAGTAGTGATTTGTATTACTTTTGTACATTTTTTATTTTCCAAAGCCATCAACTTAAATTCCTGTTGAAAACTGATAGTGGAGTAGCTGAATGATTTAAATGGCTATTATAAGCGTATCAGATTGCATATGCTTTAAATATACATTAGTTAGTAATTATCCACTAGGAAGAGTTCAATTTCCATTTATTCTAACAGTTATGTCATAGACCTCTTTATTTATAATGGAAGATCATGATAAAGACAAAGATACCAAACTTTTCTCACTTTCACAGGGGTGCTTTTACAAGGAAAGGAAAATAAGGAGAATCTAAAATATCACTATTAAGTCAACTTACGTATTTATGAAAAACTATGAAAAATGGAAACCATAAACTATTTTTTAAATGGGAGCAAGAGATCTATTTTAACTGGGAAAACAGTTCAAATCTGGCTGCTCATTCCTAGCAGCTATTCTTTCTTCCTTCTCCTTTGATCTTTTTTGGACCTTATAAAGAATTAGAAAAAAAAAGAAATAACTTTGCATCTAAGATAATCTCTTAACTGGAAAGATTGAATATTTTGTGAAAAATTTACAGGTGCCTATTTGTGAACCATCTCTATTCCACGGCCTTATTAGGAGGGGTCTTTGAAGAAAAATAGCAATTATAATGGCTTTCACAATTTGAATTATTCTCTGTGTCTACATTCTGCTCTGTCTTGAGTTTTAAGATAAACATAATCAGCTATATTCCACTCTCCTAACTTCTCATGACTTTGAGAAACTTCAGTAGGCACTCATGCTTTATCTCACCATCTTTCAGGTAGTATACAGGATAATGTAGTTTTTTTTACAATATATGGTTTTGTAGCTTAGATGGCAGTAACTACTACGTAATGGAAAAGATGAAGAACTACTGGTATCACTGCCCTCTGTACTTGTCATTTACCTTAAACATACCTGGAAAAGTAGATTCAAAAATTCATTGGCAAGAACATTTTTCACACTCCAGATTTGATAGTCTTCTAGAGTAAGATGACCCATCTGAAAGAGAAACAGTATTTTAAAAGACCTCATATTAAGAATGCCCTCATTTTTCATTTGAGTAAAATCTGGTTTATTAAACTTCTAATGATTATTTGTCTGAAAGAAATCCAACAATTTAAGGCAGGTGCTATCTGTTCATCTGAGAAATAGGCCAGCCAGGATAAGTTTAAAAGTTTTCGTTAAAGTAGTCAATGGCAATGAGGATAATTTATCACCAACCATCTTCTTCTTTCAACAACACCTGGGAAATAACTCACATTATCTTCTGGTTCATACATTACCTATGGAACCTACAAAAGGCCCCAGGTTGACGCAAATACAAACTCAAGTGGTCGAAGTGTTTATAAAATCCTAACAATTTTCTAAGACCCCCTTCTTAGAAATATCTAGCAACTTCATCAGAGTTCTTAGAGATTGAAAAGAACTTAATAAAAATAAAAAATGAGTATCTATACTACATTTCCCTAAAATATAATTTAATGTTACTCTTTTTTGGTTTCAAAGTGTACTAAAAATTACATTTTTCATACATTCTGTATGAAAATCACAGCAAGCTACAGGAGAAAACCTATTATAATATCCCTAACTAATAAATGTTGTCAAACTAAGTTCAAGAATTTATTATTTGTAAAGTACACGCTTATTTCTATTACATGGTTATTCTGGATGCTATTAAAGAACTCAGAAGAGACCTTTACCAGTATTACTTTAGAAATTTTGTAAAACAATGTATGTATCCAGATTAAGATAATCATTTCCATTATCTCCTTATGGCCCTTCCCAGTTGAATCACTCATCTGCAAAACCACTGTTGTAACACCTATTACCATTTGCTGGTTTTGTCTCTATTCTCAAACTTCATATAAATGGAATCATACAATGTGTTTTCATTTTACCAGCATTTCCTTTGCTCAGTACAAGGTTAGCCTTTCTATAACTTATTAAAATGGGAGAAATACAGATTATAAACTGTAGATGGCATGGGCTGTGTTTACTTAATTTTTATAACATGCCTACCTTATAAAATATAAATGTTTTTATGTATGTAACACTTCAGCGGAGTTGTTTAAAGGTGGAATAGGCTTTGCTTGCTTCGACAGCACATATACTAAAATTGGAAATACGGAATGGGCTGTCTTTAGAGACAGCTTGGAGGGACTGTAACCACTGGTCCAAATAAGCACTTGGTTGAGATAACGTACAAGAGATTTAAATATATATACCAGCTACATATACCAATTCAAAGTATGAGGTATTTTTAGAAAGAAGTCAGTCTCAGGTGCACTCACCTTTGTGGTGTCATGTGCATTCAATATGCCTTCTACAATGTCACATAGATCCATGTGTAATTCCTGTAAAAACAGAAACCCAAAAAAGTAATTAGAAAAAAAGCAGATTATCATTTTTATTAGTCAGTGACTAAGTATATGATGTTGGGCTTCCCTGGTGGCTCAGAGGTAAAGAACCTGCCTGCCAATGCAGAAGACATGGGTTCAATCCCTTGGTTGGGAAGATCCTATGGAGAAGGAAATGACAACCCACTCCAGTATTGGTGCCTGGGAAATCCTATGGACACAGGAGCCTAGCCAGGCTACAGTCCACAAGGTTGCAAAAGAGTCAAACACAACTTAGTGACCAAACAATAACAAAAGTATATATTTTGGTCAAATATTTACAATACATTCAGTTTATTAAATTTTCTAAGGCAAATTCTCTTCCCAATTTTGTACTTTTAACTACAGATATTTTGAGTAGCATAATATAGCAACTAGAAGTCAAAGCAAATCCTTTATTCTTGATCTCTTTAAAAATTTTATTCACTGCATTTTCCTGTTGGTGTGAAGTTTACATGCACCAAAATGTATATACAAGCAGAATTTACCGGTATATCATCAGTGCGGTTGTCCTTCCAGACCTCTAATAGTGCAAGAACCATGTTTCTCAGCTCAACCCTGGAGAGAACTCCATCACGGTCAACATCAAACACCTTGAAACAAACTAAACAAAAGAAACTCTTTTGGAGGGAAATCAATTTTATACTTTGAAGTACAATACATATTACTAGAAGCTGCCCTAGTAAAATTACGAAGTTTCTCAAGCAAGTACATTCTGGATTAAATTTTCATCTGGAGCAGACTATGTCATGGAAGTCCTCTGAACTTGTAGGGCTTCCTGCACACATTTCTAAGTCTCTCTCTCCAAATCATTAGCCAGGCTGGAGAACCTTATCCTGCTCTAAATCTAGAGCTAAATTCCTTAAAAACTGAAAAATATTAATAAGATCCAATTTACTACAGTAAAAAGCCTCTTGATGAAAGTGAAAGAGGAGAGTGAAAAAGTTGGCTTAAAGCTCAACATTCAGAAAACTAAGATCATGGCATCTGGTCCCATCACTGCATGGGAGATAGATGGGGAAACTGGAAACAGTGTCAGACTTTATTTTTTTGGGCTCCAAAATCACTGCAGATGGTGACTGGAGCCATGAAATTAAAAGATGCTTACTCCTTGGAAGAAAAGTTACGACCAACCTAGACAGCATATTGAAAAGCAGAGACATTACTTTGCCAACAAAGGTCTGTCTGGTCAAGGCTATGGTTTTTCCAGTAGTCATGTATGGATGTAGAGTTGGACTATAAAGAAAGCTGAGCGCCAAAGAATTGATGCTTTTAAACTGTGATGTTGGAGAAGACTTTTGAGAGTCCCTTGGGCTGCAAGGAGATCCAACCAGTCCATTCTAAAGGAGATCAGTCCTGGGTGTTCTTTGGAAGGACTGATGCTAAAGCTGAAACTCCAATACTCTGGCCACCTCATGCAAAGAGTTGACTCATTGGAGAAGACTCTGATGCTGGGAGGGATTGGGGGCAGGAGGAGAAGGGGATGACAGAGGATGAAATGGCTGGATGGCATCACCGACTCGATAGATGTGAGTCTGAGTGAACTCTGGGAGTTGGTGATGGACAGGGCCGCCTGGTGTGCTGCAATTCATGGGGTAGCAAAGAGTTGGACACGACTGAGCAACTGAACTGAGCTGAAAGTTACTATACATTATCTTGCAGATTTTGAGGTGGTAATTCAAGCCTTTAATTTTCAATATTTTAAACTGATCATTTCAGAATTGATTCTCACAATGCTGAAAATATTCCATCTATATTAAGAATCAACACAAGCTGGTACATTTGGCCCTCCATACCAAGGGGTTCCACGTTCCCAGATTCAACCACAAAACAAAAATATATAAAAATTTTAAAAAAATCTTCAGGAAGTTTCCAAGAGTAAAACTTGAATTTGCCACACACTGGCAACTATTTATACAGCATCTACATTGTATTTACAACTATTTACATTGCATTAGGTATTATAAGTAACCTAGAGATGATTTAAAGTACATAAGAATATATACGTAGTTTATATGCAAACACTATGCCATTTTATATAAGAAATTGAGTATTCATGGATTTTGGTGTCCTAGAGGGGTCCCAGCTGATACTGAGAGATAACCATACAAAGATTTTCCCTCTCCAGTGTAATTAAAGGTACACTCAACTATTTTTTTTTTTTTTTTTTGCCAAGGAACAAGTTCAACTCTTCAGTTTTTTGTTTATCTACAACAGGCTAACAATTAGAAAGAGTTGGACTGTGAAGAAAGCTGAGCACTGAAGAATTGATGTTTTTGAACTGTGGTGTTGGAAAAGACTCTTGAGAGTCCCTTGGACTGCAAGGAGATCCAACCAGTCCATCCTGAAGGAGATCAGTCCTGGGTATTCATTGGAAGGACTGATGCTGAAGCTCAAACTCCAATACTTTGGCCACCTCATGCGAAGAGTTGACTCATTGGAAAAGACCCTGATGCTGGGAGGGATTTGGGACAGGAGGAGAAGGGGATGACAGAGGATGAGATGGCTGGATGGCATCACCAACTCGATAGACATGAGTTTGGGTAAATTCCGGGAGTTGGTGATGGACAGGGAGGCCCAGTGTGCTGCCATTCATGGGGTTGCAAAGAGTCGGACACAACTGAGCGACTGAACTGAACAATTAGAAATACTAACATTTGCTAATTAACATCAAATGAATCACTCTAGCTTATTAACTTGCACTAGCAAAAAACAATTTTTAAAAAATTTTAAGGCAATAATAAACCTCAACTGAGAAGCAAAGATGTCAGTCTCTTTATTTAGTATTTGAACTTTAATGGAAACAAATAATCTATCATAAAATCACACTGGAATAATAGTATACCATATCAAAGAAGAAAAAAGAAATCTAACAAGTAGCATAGCCAAAATAGGCAACATTTGTGAAACTGTATTTTTGAAAGACAGAGAGATAATGACTTTTGTAAATATATTAGAATTAGATTCCAATTAAATGTAAACTTACATTTTCTCAAATATGGTTAAGATTTATTAAAGCAATATACTAATGCTTATAAATTATGGCATAACATTTTTAGTAGGTTTAAAAGACTTTTAGTATTTAATAAAATTGTGTTTTGATCATAAATTTCATTTTGTTAATAAAATATTAATGTATAGAAGTGACAGAAAATAAACTATAATTCAAGTCATGTAAGATACAAAATTTTCTATATAGACTACCAGAAAATATTTTCTAAGTGCTTAACATTTTCAAAGATATCATGATCGATGTAGTTCATTTATTATGAACTGCACCTTCATCTGGAAAATCAACCCCATTACTAATGACAAAGATTCCAAATCACTCCACAGTAAAAAAAAAAAAAAAAGATGACTAAATCCTTACAGTGACCTCACTAGAACTTCAACATAGATATTTGCCAAAGTAATGAAAATTTAAGCCTTAATCCACAGATGATTTCTACATGAATGAATGCTGATATTTTTCTCGGTATCGTTTGCAAATTTTGTGACAATGTTTAACACACTCACATTTTTGTCTTTCAGCCAGAGGTCCTCTGCAACAGGCTGATAACCCACAGGATATCTCCTTAAAATCTATGTGATTGTCACGATTTTCATCAAAAGCATTAAACAAACCTGTAAAATAGGAAAAGACAACATAAATCAGAATCAACAAATTTCCTAATGTTAATGACATGTTTATGAAAGGAGGCATGACTTTTTCCCATAAACTACTGAATTAAAAATAAAAGTTTATCAGTAGCTCCCACTGTCTCAGGAAGGTTTTTTTTTTCCTGATATAATTATAAAACTTAACTTTTTAACAGACTGCAAAATACATTACTATCATTTAGTGTTTGGTTCTGTTTGCCTGCCTGTCTCTATCTTATATCAAATCCTATAGCTAAAAATGACTATAGTATGTAAAAAATAGAAACAAATTAAAAAAATTAAGAACCGAAAAAAAAGAAAAGCCAGAGACCACAACTATCCTTATTTGGAAAGAATGAGAAGAAAAAGGAAAAAAGAAGAAAAGTTGAACTGCATATCAAAGATATACTGTGCTGTTATTAATAAGCTCCATTAAGCTCTTTCATGAGGCAAAAAAAAAGTAATACAGTATAAGAGAAAGAAATTCTGTATTGCAGTCTTCTTTGTGCTACTTGATAATATAAATGTTTTAAATTTCAGAAATAAAAGGGAATTTATAATATAATCTGTGGTTTTCAAACTTTTTATATGACATAGAAATGAAATAATTTTATTTTCAAATAAAATGACTTATCACTCTCTAATTCTAAAAAGGTTAAAAACACAACTGCACCTCTGAAGTAGGTGATGTCCTATCTCTTCTGGTTCCCCTAACAAGTATTTCCGAAATACACAGGGAATGTGAAGAATACAGATAGTCTACAAGACTCTACTTCTGTGCCCTCAGTTAAAGAGTAGGAAAATCATAGCTAAGGAGGAGTTAAACAACTTACCAAAAGAAAGTTTAACAAGGTCTGGACCAGAAAGAAAACCCAAGTATTCAGACTCATATGTGGTTTTTGTGATATCACCCGACAACTACTGTTTACATTTCCATCTTTTTAAGTGATAGCAATGAGAAATTTAGGGCTAAGTGAGAACTGCAGATATGGACCAGTCCAGTGGTTTCCTAATCTTTTTTTGGGTGGGGGAAGGAGTGACACAACAGTGGCACCTTTTTCTTTTTTTTAATTTTTGCTGTGCCACACACAGGATCCTACTTCTCAACCAGAAATTGAACCCAGGCCCTTGGCAGTGAAATCGAGGAGTCCTAACTGCTGGACCGTCAGGGAATTCCCCAGTGAACTTTCTAATGTGAAAGAAAAATTGTGGAGGTTCTTGAGCTGAGGAAGAGGTGGGGCTGTATATGGAAGTCCAGAGCTTTCCCTGCTCAGTGGCCACCTCCCTAATTCCTGGACTATAGGAGTGAGTTTCTGAGGCACCCACAGGAGTACAGTTTCATAACCACTGTCATGGTCAAAACATTTTACATATGAGAATATACAGGTGAGAAGGAGGCTTCCCAGGTGGCCCTAGTGGTAAAGAACCTGCTTGCCAATGCAGGAGCCACAAGAGAACCTAGTTTGGTCCCTGCGTTGGGAAAATTCCCTGGAGGATGGCATGACATCCCTCGCCAGTATTCTTGCCTAGAGAATCCCACGGACAGAGGAGCCTGGCAGGCTACAGTCCATGGGGTCAAAGAGTCGAACATGACTCAGCGACTAATTAGCACAAATGTACCGATGAGGGAGCTAAACTGACTTATGCAAGGTTACATAAGTAGAATAGGACGCTCAAGACTATAATCTTAATTCCCAATTTAATTTTCCTCCCCACCGAACTATTTGCAAGAAACCTGCAAACCTATAACATTATAGCCTTTTAGAGTTAAGATATACTGGTTAGAAATAAAAGCTGGTCTCATGTGTGTTTAGCAAGGAACATCATAGAAACAGAATGATTCCTACCTTCACTTAGAGATGGACGAATTGGTGGTGAAACCAATGGGCCAAATGTCTCTAAATCGAATCGTCCAGTTCGGGATTGAGCCTTCAGCAACCAATAGCGTTTCTCCAGATCAATGATGTCTGATTCCTCCACTGAGAGTCAAATCAAACAAGATCATAAAACCTCAGTCTTCTCTTCTAGGCAGTTAGTTAGCTCATCCTGAAAATGCAACTTCTAAGGATATGTTTTAATTTCTCAGTTATACTGCTAACAACTACCTAAAACAAAACTCTGAAAAACAAACACATTATACCTAAAATGAAATGAAAAGTAAGTCAAATTAACATAAAACGGGTTTTAAAATGGAATTTTTTCCCCAGTAGGCTGTTTTAAGTCCAACATGTAAATCGTAAACAACTGAGATGTTTCATTCTGGTTTCCCACAACATTTTTATCTGTACTCATTTTTGCTAATATTCAATCTCTATCCTGGATTTGATGATTTTATATTATTTTTTTTTTTCTTTTCTCTCCTGGCTATACTGTAAACATCCTAACAGAAGGATTCCATGTCTGATTCATCCGGTTGATATGGTAACTACTTACACATTCGATACTTATTAAAGAAACGAAAAGGAACAGGATAAAAGATGTTAAAAGTAATGAAGTTCCCTTCGATGTTCACCTGAAACTATCACAACACACTATTAATTGGCTAATTCCCATTATATAATAAAAAGTTAAAAGATATATATTAAAAAAACTCAAATTATGAAGTCAATAAATGAGAAAGAAAGTAGATTAGAATTTACAGTGTGATAAGTAATAGGGGCATCATGAAAACATGAACAGCTTTTTCTCCTCGTTCACCAGAAAATGCATTTTCTTTTTAAAAAAAGTCACAGATAAGCTCTAATTATGGTTACATTCTATATGTGTGGTTTTTTTCCTTCCAAGGAACAAAGACTGAAAAAATTATTAGAATCTCAGTGACCTGTAAGGCAATATCAAAAGTACAGCAAATATCAAAAGTATACCTGGTGGCTCAGTGGTAAAACAGTCCACCTGCCAATGCAGGAGACTGGGTTTGACCCCTGGTGCAGGAAGATCCCACAGGCCGTGAGGCAACTAAGCACATGTGCCATGACTGCTGATCGTGTCCTCCAGAGCCTGTGCTCTGCAGCTACGGAGTCCTGCTCACTCTCGAGCCCATGCTCCACAAGAGAAGCCACCACAACGAGAAGCCCTCTCACTGCAACTAGAGAGTAGCCCTCAAAACTAGAGAAGAGCCTGCGCAGCAGCGAACTTCAGCACAGCCAAGAATAAAAAATTTTTAAAAGCACAGCATATATATTATTGGGGACCCAGGAAAGAGTGGGTAGAAAATGTTTAAAACACTTAACAGCTGAAAATTTTTCAAATTTGATAAAAACTATAATCCCATAATCCAGAAGTTCAATGAACCCTGTGTAAGAAAAATTCAAAGAAAACCAAACCAAGGTAAGATGTAACCAAGTTGCTGATAAAGAAAAAAAAAATCTCTAAAGCAGCATGAGAAGGGAGAAAAAATACATTATAACCAGGGGAATTAAACAATGATTTCTCTTCAGAAACAAGGCAGCTAGAAGACAATGGGGGCACGAGGAGAGGAAGAGGATCAAAAAGGAGAAAAAAAACTAAAACCCTGTTAATCTCAAACTCTATAACCTATGAAAACTCCTTCAAAAATAAAGGTAAAATAAAGTATTTTTTTGACAAACAAAAGCTGAGAGAATTCATCAACAGCAGAACTATACCAAAAGGAATATAAAAAGATGTTCTTCAGATTAAGTGATACCAGATGGAAACCACTATCTATACAAAGGAATGATGAAAACAAGAAATGCTTGGCTCCTAACGTCCATCTGACATCATTAATCATAACAGATTGTGGGTGGGCGTTTAGCTGCAGCTTTGGTTAGACGAAGTACACCTCTAGTTCAAATGTTCTGAAGGTGAGCGCATGTTTCTATTCCAGAGAGCCCAGAAACTACCAGTTTTTTAATTTGGAGGTCTACAAATTCTAGCCTCATTGGTTTCATGCTGCTGCTGCTAAGTCACTTCAGTCGTGTCCGACTCTGTGTGACCCCATAGACGGCAGCCCACCAGGCTCCCCTGTCCCTGGGATTCTCCAGGCAAGAACACTGGAGTGGGTTGCCATTTCCTTCTCCAATGCATAAAAGTGAAAAGTGAATGTAAAGTTGCTCAGTCGTGTCCAACTCTTCGCCACCCCATGGACTGCAGCCTTCCAGGTTCCTCCGTCCATGGGATTTTCCAGGCAGGAGTACTGGAGTGGGGTGCCACATGCATGTTTGTATAAATAATGTTTTATTAGCACACAATAACATTTACATACACAGTTTATGGTTGCTAATATGTTATAATGGCAGAGTTGAATAATTGTAATGAAGAGCCATACTGCCCACAAGTCTGAAATATTCACTGCTTTTTAAAAATATGTTTGGCATCCCTGAATTGAAGTTGCACAACCACAAGACTCCAACTCCATAAATGACAGCATCTTAGGACCACAGAGTCTTCAGACTGCAACCTTCAAGATTCTGAGACTTCAAAACTGTGAGCCATTGAAACTGCCAGCCCATGAAACTGCCTAGCCTCAGTCTCAGCAAAGTTTCCACAGGACAGAACTACTGGCTGGAGACGGTTATCTCCTGACAATGTGAGGATAACATGGGCAGAGATCTCAAGGAGGCAAGGGGTCCAAGCATGGAGAAAAAACACTTTAGACAGAAGGAACAAGGATAGAGGCTTTGAGATAGAGCATGCCTTGAAAGCTCAAGGAAGAGAAAGAACAACAGTGGCTAAAGTGAAGTGAGTAAGCAGAGGGAATAATAATAATAGTAAGGAGAGAGTAGTAGGAGATAAAGTCACCAAGAAAACGGTGGTCAGATTATACAGGCCACTGGAAGGATTCTGATTTTAGGTCAAACTGTGAACCACTGGAGGGTCTGAAGCAGAGGAGTGCCATGATCCAACTAACAAACACCACTTTTGACTGCTGAGTTAGGAATAGCCTGGTGGGCAGCCAAGAAGTGTGTTTAAATCAATACATGCAGTTAAAAAACATAAGGACTACAATAGATTAACAAGTACAAGACATATAATTCATAAAAATGGGGAGAACTTTTCACTAAGAATAAAACGTCATTTGAAAAGAACAATTTAAACAGAATCATGCTACTTCTCTGCTTCAAAACTTTTTAACCCTATTTACCAAGATACCTGCACGGCTATTTCCACAACTCCTTCAGATCTTTTCTCTTATGTCACATTCTCAAGATTTTCCAAAGTCCATCCCATCCAATGACATTCCTCCACCCCTTTCCTTCTTTATTTACTTTGCTCTCTACGACTCATTTGTTTTGTTTATTGCTGTCTCCTCCAACTAGAACATATACTCCTTGTAGGCAGGTTTTTGGGTCTATTTTATTCTTTGCTATGTTCTAAAACTTTGAATAATACCTGGTACATTTTGAGCACTCCATAAATATTTTTTAATGGACAATATCTTACAAGTTACCTGGGAAGACAAGAACAATGTATTTTAAATTTCCAGTGACTTCAAAGCATTCATTCTTACACTATTTCTTAGGAGTTTTAAGAAAAAATTTCAGGTAAAAACTTGTCCTTATCAGCAAGATATCTAAGAGATAGTCAAATCAACGTATGTATTGTACTGTATTTATACAAATATCATAGTCATAAAAATTGGTTAATAAATGAAAACATATTCCACCAACTTACATAAAATTTTAAGAAAAAAAACTACTCCTTTGGCTTGACTTTCAAGGGGCTCCCAGGACAGAAAGCTAATGTTTCTCTGTCTTTCCTTCCTATCCCCTACTCTACTCTGACGTTCACTATGTCTAAAGATCTAAAAGAGAATGACTTTTTTTTGAAAACAAAAAATAAAAATCCTTTGCTGGGAGAACAAAATTTTGTATACATCATCCTATAGATCAGTAAATGAAAGAAGTGAGATTTTCAGAAAGACACTCTTCTAATTTATTCTTAAGTAGAAAGAAAAGTTCATGGGAATAACTATATACCTGCCATAGCTGCAAACAAAAAAGGCTTTGAGACATGTAATTAGTCCCCACAATTTACAAAGATGAATGCTCTCCTGGAAAGTTCTTGCCTTGCCTATCCTAGAACATATACTCTTAAAACCTATGGAGAAGGAGTCCAGGAGCAGCAATGAAGTTACCTTACACTTGAAGTAAGGGCTTCCCTGGTGGCTCAGACAGTAAAGAATCTGCCTGCAAAGCGGGAGATCTAGGTCTGATCCCTGGCTCTGGAAGATCCTCTAGAGAAGGAAATGGCAACCCACTCCAGTATTCTTGGCTAGAAAATCCCATGGACAGAGGAAACAGTCAGGCTACAGTCCACGGGGTTGCAAAGAGTCGGACACTACTGAGTGACTAAGTCAGAAAGCAGTCACATTCCACTTCCCACTTTTTGAAGTAAAGGAAACTAATCACTTATTATTTACTAAAAGTAATAAGTAACTGAGTGATAAGGATATAAGATAATGTATTTTATGAAGTTAAAAAATGAAAATACTAATAACACTAAATTGATTTAAAAATTTGTATTACTTATTTTTATTAAACTAGTGGTATATTTTGCTGCATGAAAAATATTTAAAATGTAGGTAATCAAAAAAAGGAAAAGGAAACACAGTTCTCTGGCTTCATTTAACTATAATCATAAATGTACTTGATCGTCACCTGGGCTGTTTGGGAAGATTATATCTAATAATTTCATTCTATCATCTATACCATTGTATGATTTTTCACATTACACAAAATCCTAGTTCAGAGTGGGGTTTTTTTTTGCTATGCCTCGTGGCTTGCAGGATACAGAATCTCAATTCCAAAACCAGGGACTGAACCCAGGCAGCAACAATGAAAGTGCCGAATCCTAACCACCAGGGAATTTCCCCTAGTTCAGTTTTAAATAATCAATGGGATAAATTTCATTTTTAAGATTTTACAGAAAAATCATCAAAAGTGAGTGAAAGTCACTCAGTCGTGTTCGACCCTGCGACTCCATGGACTATATGGTCCATGGAATTCTTCAGGCCAGAATACTGGAGTAGGTAGCCTTTCCCTTCTCTAGGGGATCTTCCTGACCCAGGAACTGAACAGAGGTCTCCTGCATTGCAGGCAGATTTTTTTACCAACTGAGCTATCAGGGAAGCCAAAAATCATCAAAAAAGATGACACAAAAAAAGATACAATTTTCATACAAGGTACATGTCTCAGGTACATACAATATAACTATCATATATTTTTTCTTATTTAACCAAATAACAAATATATTACTTTCATACTACATTCATTACTATATTGTAACCTCTTGATGAATTAACCTTTGCAAAGGTTCAATTACTTTGTAACTGGAATTGATTTTTAAAATTATATGAAACTTCTATGAGTTGTCAGCTGAACTGCTGAGAAGAAAAACAACTAACTTTATTTTCACTTAAAGAAGTTAGAGGTAATAATGGCAGTAGTTACTCTATTTGCAATTCATAAATCAATACCAAAACTTCTATTTTATTTGCTAAACAGGAATGAATTTATCACCCACCTATGGGTATAATTTTTTCTGGTTCACAACAGTAGCATAACATATTCCCAACAGTCTAAATAGTTGTCGGCCTGCCCTTTGAGCCATCCTAATCAAGTCCCACCTTACCGGAAGGCTCCAGCTGCAGAAAGCGCTTTTTAATGCCAGAACTGGATTCTCATTTAAAAACAAAAAACAAGGCCCAGGAAAATACGAAGTATTTTCAAAGAGTAACACAGTTCTGCAACATTTCTGAGAAAGCAACCTGTTCTCAAAAGCAATGACCTTCTGTAATCTACTTAAGCCTTACATCATTACAACCAGATAAGAAGATAATGAAGAGGATATTGAAGAAGGGACATGAAGATTTACTAGGCAGTTGATGGCCGAAGAATCACTCAAGTACTTTTTTCTTACACAAAGAAGGTCTTAACATTGCAAACTAAAATGTGACAAGGTAATATAATAATATGTATATTTTAGTTGAGATAATAAATGCTAAAATAGAAACTATATAAATTTGACTCAGATAAGAAAAGAAAAACAATGAAAGAGAGTTCAATGGCCCTAAAATTAGCCCCAAATATTTATAAATTACCTCAGGATCTAGATTCTACTATTTGAAACACATATTTACAGAAAGAATTAGCACACATATTTTCTTCTAAATAATATACCTGAACTCTATGAAAATATGATCATCATTAAGGAAAAAAATTCTCAATTTAAAACGCAGTCCTTAAAAATCATAGTTCTTCTAATCACCTATTTCACTGCTGGTAAATGATCTTGCTGGATCCAATGAAATTAATTATTAAAGAGAAATTCAAAATAATAATCATTTGAAGGTATCCCAAGGGGGAAAAAAAGGGAAATTGGAAAAGTGAGCCTGCAAGGCTGTCCAAAGCAAGTCTGAGGAAGATGGCTCACCGCAACCACAACTACCACATGGCCACCTCCTTTTACCTGCAGTCACAGACCACTCATAAAAGATTAAAGAAGCAAAATGACTGTGTGTCAATAAACTGTCTTCAAATTCTAAAGGGATAATAATATGCACTCTGGGTTCTAATATCCCAATTTCAGCACCTCTTAGCTATTTGATCTTGAGAAAAGTTTCTTTAACTCTTCATAGCTGTGGTTTCCTCATTTTTGGAATGGAGATAAAATTAACTTCAGAGGTGGTACAGGCTTGAGTGAGACAATGTACAAGGAGCACAGTGCTTCCTTTAGTAAGTGCTCAGTCTGCATGTGGTAAATTGGAGCCTTCCTAAGTGTTTTTTTGGGGGCTTCCCTGGTGGCTCAGAGGTTAAAGTGTCTGCCTCCAATGCAGGAGACCCAGTTTCGATCCCTGGGTCGGGAAGATCCCCTGGAGAAGGCAATGGCACCCCACTCCAATACTCTTGCTTGGAGAATCCCATGGACTGAGAAGCCTGGTAGGCTACAGCCCATGGGGTCGCAAAGAGTAGGACACGACTGAGCGACTTCACTTTCTTTCTTTCTAAGCATTTTTTTTGGGGGGGAAGAAAAAAGAACAGACCAATAGTCAAGATCATTTAATATTTGGCAAACATTCATAAAGACATTTTGTGTGTCTGACATTGTGCTAAAAATTAGACATGACTGTGAACAAAATAATTGTATTTATATTCTAGTAGAAGAGAAAATGGGTCATTTTAATCTAGTGTGGAAAGTACAACGAAGGAACAGAGACACAGTTTTCAGAGAGCACATTAGCAGATAGATAGGCCCTGGAAGTCTTGATATTAAAAAGAGGTACACACAGAACATCTAAGGGTTGATCAGAAAGGAAAAATGAGTGCAGCAGAAGGATATTACAAACAAAGGCAAAAACACGTGTAAAAATCTCTATGGAAAACAGGTAGTATTAGGTTGGTGCAAAAGTAATTGCAGTTTTGCAATGTTGTACTTTGCCATTTGATACTGGAATATATTCTTAAATAAATGTGGCTATTTTATACATCATTTTAATGTGTATTTTTCACTTCCCTTTTTTGTGCTAATGACTTATTACTTGATGTGTATTTTATATTTATTTTATACTAGGGAAATGATGTCAGACAAAACGCAAATTTGAGTGATTTTCTTATTCACATTCAAAATAGGTCATACAGCAGCAGAGATAACTTGCAACATCAACAATGCATTTGGTCCAGGACCTGCTAACGAACGTACAGGGCAGTGGTGTTTCAAGAAGTTTTGCAAAGGAGACAAGAGCCTTGAAGATGAGGAGTGTAATGGCCAGCCATCAGAAGTTGACAACAACCATTTGAGAACAATCATCAAACCAGATCCTCTTAAAACTACATGAGAAGTTGCTGAAGAACTCAACATTGACCACTCCATAGTCATTTGGCATTTGAAGCAAATTGGAAAGATAAAAAAGCTTGATAAACATGTGCTGCATAAACTGACAGCAAATTTTAAAAATCATCATTTTGAAGTGTTGTCTTCTTCTATTTTACCCAACAAAATAAACCATTTCTCAATAGAACTGTGATGTGTGACAAAAAGTGGATTTTATATGACAACCAGTGACGACCACCTCACTGGCTGGACTGAGAAGCTCCAAAGCACTTCACAAAGCCAAACTTGAATGAAAAAAAGGTCACGGTCACTGTTTGGTGGTCTGCTGCCTGTCTGATCCACTTCAGCTTTCTGAATTCCAGCGAAACATTACATCTGAAAAGTCTGCTCAGCAAATTGATGAGAAAACTGCAATGACTACAGCTGGTACTGGTCAACAGAATAGGACCAATTCTCCACGACAAGGACTGACAGCACATCATACAACCAATGCTTCAAAAGTTGAATGAACTGGGCTATGAAGTTTTGCCTCATCTGCCATATTCACATGACCTCTTATCAACTATCACTTCTTCAAGCATTTCGACAGCTTTTTGCAGGTAAAAAGCTTCCACAACCAGCAGGAGGCAGAAAACACTTCCCAAGAGTTTCTAGAATCCCAAAGTACAGATTTTTACGCTACAGGAATAAACAAACTTCGTTCTCATTGGCAAAAATGTGTTGACTATAATGGGTCCTATTTTGATTAATAAAGATGTGTTTGAACCTAGTTATAACGATTTAAAATTCATGGTCTGAAACCGCAGTTACATTTGCACCAACCTAATAATAGGACAGACAAGCAAAAACAAAGATTAACCGTTATATTCTGCTATAATTAAAAAAAAGCAAAAGGAGAACCTGTAAGAGGGATTTATGCTCTGGACCCACAATAAAAGACAAAAAACAAGAAAGAACTTTACTTTCCAGTGAGTGACACCTCCCCACCCCCTGTCAAAAAAAAAAAAAGGAATGTTAAAAATGTCAGTTCAACCTAGAATTAGTAGACAGTTCAGTTAGAATGTAGACATTCCGAAGCATCTAAAAGATGAGCCTTCAAACTCAAGCAGAGCTTCCAAACTGTGTTTAGATAAGACTATGCATGTACAATAGTAGGGGATTCAATACACTAAATTTGTAAAAAGTTGATTAAAACAAATTACATTTTGAGTTTATAGTCTGTGTCTCCAAAGTTCAACACTATGTGATGCTAAATAATGATGAACAAAATGGGTGAGGAAAGGGTACTAAAAGGAAAAAACCAAATGATTAGTCTTAGAAAGTAGAATCTTCTTTCAGATATCAATAATAATGATGACAACACCAATAAAATCTGTACCAAACTATTTCAAATATTTAAACTATATAGAAAATGTTTATGTTATCTATACATGTTCTCCAATTCGGAATATCATCAAAATGTATAAAAATTAACTTGTCAATAAAACACTGTATATATATTAACATTTGACAAAAAAGATCTTTTTAGGAAATCTAATCTTAGGTATTTAAGTAGCAAATTACAAAATAAAAACATATCATAAAAATCTGTTGTTGATAAAAATCTGTTTAACAATTTGACCTTTTGGCTGAAGTTCTAATTCATGAAATTTCCTGGCAGTCCAATAGTTAGGGCTCAGTGCTTTCACTGAGTCCCTGGTTGGGGACCTGAAATTCTGCACTGTGGGTGGCATTGCCAAAAATCCAAAAAGTTCTAATTCAATTTCTTAAATTTAAATAAAAGGTAAAGTAACAATAGTTTGGAATCTTAAGTTCTAAAAACTACTGGCCATGACAAAATTTAAAATCTTGTATAGATCAAATCAGTTAATTATTCTAAACTCTGTACTGAATATACAGTATTCAGTGTGTAATAATATAAATAAACAGTGACCCAGTTTCATCTGTGATATACATAAAAGAGAAAAAATTTGATTAAAAATGGCAGTATGTTCAATTTACTGGACTTCAAGTTTTACTTTATAATCATATGTGAAAAAGTAAATACATCTGTACTCTAACATAAATGTTATTTACAAGTGAAAACTTATAACTCCTTTTTGTTTCCTAGATATCTTGGCTTATTACACAAATTTAAATGCAGTCACTGATGCTTTAAAATAAATGTCTACTTATAAATGACAAGTTAATAACATTCTCTATTTTTATCCCAATTTTCCACATTCCTAATATATTATTTCAAAAGTTTAATGTACCAAATATTTTTGAGTGGAAAACCCTGCAATGTGGTCCACAGTGAACTGCTTAGCTAGAAGCTTAGAATTTATAACTAATACAATAAATCACAGTCATCAGAATATAAACCTGCCCATGTCAGAATTTCTATAAGAAATTTAGCAGGAATTCTGATTTTATGATAATGCTTTCATAGGAAAGTCCACTAAGAAAGCAGCTATTTGCTGAAGCCAGGATCAATTGAGTTGTATGTTATACCTTTGTTTTTATAAACTGTAAAGTAAAGGAAAGCAAATTAGTAAGGAAAACATTTTCTTCCTATTGACATGGATGAGTTAATTTTTGTAGTGATCTACAGTCCTCTGTTATAAAATTGCTTGTTCCCAAAACAATTTCTAGAAAATTGCTTGTTCCCCAAACAATTACTCTCTGAGAAAGTGGGATGAAGCTTACTGACATTTCCTAGCCAACTGTTTACTAATACAAGAGGATGAAGGGAATCCCTTACTGCTAAGTCGCTTCAGTCATGTCCGACTCTGTGTGACCCCATAGACGGCAGCCCATCAGGCTCCTCTGTCCCTGGGATTCTCCAGGCAAGAACACTGGATTGGGTTGCCATTTCCTTCTCCAATACATTAAAGTGAAAAGTGAAAGTGAAATCGCTCAGTCGTGCCCGACTCTTAGCAACCCCATGGACTGCAGCCTACCAGGCTCCTTTGTCCATGGGATTTTCCAGGCAAGAGTACTGGAGTGGGGTGCCACTGCCTTCTCCGAAGGGAATCCCTTGGTGGTCCACTTGTTAGGACTCTGTGCTTCCAATGCAGGGGGCACAGGTTCAATCCCTGGTCAGGGAACTAAGATCTCACATGCCTTGCGGCACCTCCAAAAAAAAAAAGAGAGGATGCATATTCATTGTAAAGCGCCTATTCTATACCAGGCACAATGCTGAGTCCTTTAAAAAAGGTAACATTTCATGTAGCACCATATGCTACCGGAAATGCTGCTTCAGTATAAGGATTATTTTGAGTTGAAGGCAAATGAGAAGCAGCAGATATAAGAAAAGCCCTCTAGTTCCCCCTACCGGCCTAATTTGAAAAGATGGCTTCCCGATCCCTCTACCAGGACCCAGGGAAAGGAGCAGTGACCTGCACAAGAGACTGAGCCAGACCTGCCTTGGAGGCACGTGTGAGCAGTGTTTTGTTTCGAGGACAGGGGCTCTGGCTGCAGCAGACCTGGGAGGCACGGCATATGGCATACGTCCTCTTGGAGGAGGTCACCATTAGCTTCACTGTAGAGCTGCCAAGCAGATGAGAAACAAACTGGGGAACAATTATAACAAAGAAGTTCCCGCCCTCTTGGAAAAGTTATGGTACCCACAACAGATTTCCCAACCTGGGGATCCAGCAAAAGGACAGAGAACCCCCAGGGAATCTGACTTTGAAAGACAGTGGGATTTGATTACAGAACTTCCACAGGACGGGGGAAACATTCTAGGAGGGCACAAACAAAACGCTGTGCACACAAGGACCCAGGAGAAAGGAGCAGTGAGCCCACAAGAGACGGAGTCAGACTTGCAAGCGAGTGTCCAGGAATCTCCGGCGGAGGTGTGTGTCGACAGTAGCCTGTCTCGAGGTCAGAGGCACTGACTACAACAGTCCTGGGAGCTGCGGCATGCTGGCGTAAGTCCTCTGAAGGAGGTCGTTATTACCCCTATCATAGTTTGGCCTCACTGAAAGATGAACTCCCCAGGTCAGTAGGTGACCAATATGCTACTGGAGAAGACTGGAGAAATAACTCCAGACAGCATGAATAGGCTGAGCCAAAATGGAAACAACGTCCAGTTGTGGACATCTGGTGGTGAAAGTAAAGTCTGATGCTATAAAGAACAACATTGCATAGGAATCTGGAATGTTAGGTCCATGAATCAAGGTAAATTGGAAGTGGTCAAACAGGAGATGGTAAGAGTGAACATTGACATTTTAGGAATCAGTGAACTAAAATGGACAGCAATGGGTGAATTTACTTCAGATGACCCTTATATCTACTACTGTGGGCAAGAATCCCTTAGAAGAAATGTAGTAGCCATCATAGTCAACAGGAATCTGAAATGCACTACTTGGGTGCAATCTCAAAAATGATGCAATGATCTCTGTTCATTTCCAAGCCAAATGGAATTCACAGTATTTCCAAATACTGTGAGCCAAATCAGTATCACAGTAATTCAAGTTTATGCCCCAACCACTAATGCGGAAGAAGCTGAGGTTGAACAGTTCTATGATGACCTACAAGACCTTCTAGAACTAACACCAAAAAAAGATGTCCTTTTCATCACAGGGGACTGGAATGCAAAAGCAGGAAGTCAAGAGATACCTGGAGTGCAAGTTTGGCCTCGGAGTACAAAATGAAGCAGGGCAAAGGCTAACAGAGTTTTCCCAAGAGAACGCACTGGTCATAGCAAACACCCTTTTCCAACAACACAAAGAGACAACTCGACACATGGATATCGCCAGATAGTCAATACCAAAATCAGACTGATTATAGTCTTTGCAGCCAAAAATGGAGAAGCTCTATACAGTTAGCAAAAACAAGACTGGGAGCTGACTGTGGCTCAGATCATGAACTCCTTATTGCAAAATTCGACTTAAATTGAAGAAAGTAGGGAAAACTACTAGGCCATAACAGTATGACCTAAATCAAGTTCCTTACGATTATACAGTGGAAGTGACAAATAGATTCAAGGGATTAGAACTGATAGAGTGCCTGAGGAACTATGGATAAAGGCTCGTAACACTGTACAAGGGGTAGTGATCAAAACCATCCCCAAGAAACAGAAATGCAAAAAAGGCAAAATGGTTCTCTGAGGAGGCCTCACAAATAGCTGAGAAAAGAAGAGAAGCTAAAGGCAAAGGAGAAAAAGAAAGACCTACCCATCTAAATGCAGAGTTCCAAAGAATAGCAAGGAGAGATAAGAAAGCCTTCCTCAGGGACCAATGCAAAGAAATAGAGGAGAACAATATAATGGGAAAGACTAGAGATCTCTTCAAGAAAACCAGAGATATCAAGGGAATATTTCATGCAAAGATGGGTACAATAAAGGACAGAAACAGTATGGCCTAGCAGAAGATAGTTAAGAAGAGGTGGCAAGAATACACAGAAGAACTAGACAAAAAAGATCTCAATGACTCAGATAAACATGATAGCGTGATCACATACCTACACATTCTGGAGGGCCAAGTCAAGTGGGCCTCAGGAAGCATTACTATGAACAAAGCTAGTGGAATGATGGTATTCCAGCTGAACCATTTCAAATCCTAACAGATGCTGCTGTTAAAGTGCTGCAATCAATATAACAGCAAATTTGGAAAATCCAGCAGTGACCACAGGACTGGAAAAGGTCAGTTTTCATTCCAATCCCAAAGAAAGACAGTGTCAAAGAATGTTCAAGCTACCGCATAATTGTACTCATTTCACACGCTAGCAAAGTAATGCTCAAAATTCTCCATGCTAGGCTTCAACAGTACGTGAACCAAGAATTTCCAGATGTTCAAGCAGGATTTAGAATAAGCAGAGGAATCAGAGATCAAATTGCCAAAATCCGATGGATCATAAAAAAAAGCAAGAGAATTCCAGAAAAACAACTACTTCTGCTTCACTGACTTATGCAAAAGTCTTTTGACTGTGTGCATCACAACAAACTGTGGCAAATTCTTAAAGAGATCGGAGTACCAGACCATCTCACTTGTCTCCTGAGAAGCATGTATGCAGGTCAAGAAGCAACTGTTAGAACCAGATATGCAACAATGGACTGGTTCCAAACTGGGAAAGGAGTACTGTATATTGTCACCCTGCTTATTTAACTTATATGCAGAGTACATACATCACGCAAAATCGTGGGCTGGATGAAGCAGAAGTTGAAATCTAGATTGCCGGGAAAGTATCAATAACCTCAGATATGCAGATGACATCACCGTTATGGCAGAAACCGAAGAGGAACTAAAGATCCTCTTAAAAATGGATTAAAGATCTAAATGTTAGACCAGAAACTATAAAACTCCTAGAGAAGAACATAGGCAAAACACTCTCCGACATACATCACAGCAGGATCCTCTATGACCCACCTCCCAGAATATTGGAAATAAAAGCAAAAATAAACAAATGGGACCTAATTAAAATGAAAAACTTCTGCACAACAAAGGAAACTATAAGCAAGATGAAAAGACAGCCTTCAGAATGCGAGAAAATAATAGCAAATGAAGCAACTGACAAACAGCAAACCTCAAAAATATACAAGCAACTCCTGCAGCTCAATTCCAGAAAAACAAACGGCCCAATCAAAAAATGGGCCAAAGAACTAAACAGAGATTTCTCAAAGAAGACATACAGATGGCTAACACATGAAAAGATGCTCAGCATCACTCATTATCAGAGAAATGCAAATCAAAACCCAATGAGGTACCATTTCACGCCAGTCAGAATGACTGCGATCCAAAAGTCTACAAGCAATAAATGCTGGAGAGGGTGTGGAGAAAAGGGAACCCTCTTACACTATTGGTGGGAATGCAAACTAATACAGCCACTATGGAGAACAGTGTGGAGATTCCTTAAAAAACTGGAAATAGAACTGCCTTGCTGCTGCTAAGTCGCTTCAGTCGTGTCCGACTCTGGACGACCCCACAGACAGTAGCCCACTAGGCTCCTCTGTCCCTGGGATTCTCCAGGCAAGAACACTGGAGTGGGTTGCCATTTCCTTCTCCAATGCATGAAAGTGAAAAGTGAAAGTGAAGTCGCTCAGTCGTGCCCTATTCTTAGCGACCCCATGGACTGCAGCTTACCAGGCTCCTCTGTCCATGGGATTTTGACCCAGCAATCCCACTGCTGGGCATACACACCAAGGAAACCAGAATCGAAAGAGACACGTGTACCCCAGTGTTCATTGAAGCACTGTTTATAATAGCCAGGACATGGAAGGAACCTAGATGTCCATTAGCAGATGAATGGATAAGAAAGCTGTGGTACATATATACAATGGAGTTATTACTCAGCCATTAAAAAGAATACATCTGAATCAGTTCTAATGAGGTGGATGAAACTGGAGCCTATTATACAGAGTGAAGTAAGCCAGAAAGAAAAACACCAATACAGTATACTAACGCATATATATGGAATTTAGAAAGATGGTAACAATAACCTTGTATGCGAGACGGCAAAAGAGACACAGATGTATAGAACAGTCTTTTGGACTCCGTGGGAGAGGGAGAGGGTGGGATGATTTGGGAGAATGGCATTGAAACATGTATAATACCATATATGAAACGAATCGCAGTCCACATTCGATGCATGATACTGGATGCTTGAGGCTGGTGCACTGGGACGACCCGGAGGGATGGTATGGGGAGGGAGGTGGGAAGGGGGTTCAGGATGGGGAACACGTGTACACCCGTGGCGGATTTATGTATGGCAAAACCAATACAATATTGTAAAGTAATTAACCTCCAATTAAAATAAATAAATTTATAAAATAAAAAAAAGAAACTAAAAAAAAAAAAAAAAGTGAAAGAGGAGAGTAAAAAAGCTAGCTTAAAACTTAACATTGAAAAAACTAAGACCATGACATCCAGTGCCATTACTTCATGGCAAACAGATGGGGAAACAATGAAAACAGTGACAGACTTTACTTTCTTGGCCTCCAAAATCACTGCAGATGGTGAGTGCAGCCATGAAATTAAAAGACGCTTGCCCCTTGGAAGAAAAGCTATGACAAACCTAGAAAGTGTATTAAAAGCAGAGATATTACTTTGCTAACAAAGATCCGTATAGTGAAAGCTATGGTTTTTCCAGTAGTCATGTATGGATGTGACAGTTATAAGATAAAGAAGGTTGAGCACTGAATAATCAATCTTTTTGAACTGTGGTGCTGAAGAAGACTCTTCAGAGTTCCTGGACTGCAAGGAGATCAAACCAGTCCATCCTAAAGGAAATTAACCCTGAATATTGGAGCTTCAGCACCAATACTTTGGCCACCTGATGCGAAGAACTGACTCATTATAAAAGACCCTGATGCTGGGAAAGATCAAAGGCAGGAGGAGAAGGGGACGACAGAGGACAAGATGTCTGGATGGCATCACCAACTCAATGGACATGAGTTTGAGCAAGCTCCAGGAGATGGTCAAGGACAGACAGGTAAGCCTGGAGTGTGCAGTCCATGGGGTTGCAAGGAGTCAGATATAACTGAGCAACTGAACAATAATAACTTTTCTACCAGGAAGGATAGATGTTAATCACCAGAGAAAACTCTAGATCCTTATCAACCTGGAGATGGCACCAGAAGAAAGAATCTACATAACAAATTTTATTAACCAGCCAAATCAACCAAAGTCTTCTCCAGTAGCTCAGACAGTAAAGAATCAGCAGGATTCCCAGGAATGCAGGAAACCCAGGTTTGATCCCTGAGTCAGGAAGATCTTCTGGAAAAGGAAATGGCAACCCATTCCAGTATTCTTGCCTAGAGAATTCCATGGACAGACCATGGGGTCGCAAAGAGTTGAACACGTCTGAGTGACTAACACACATACATCAGGCAATAGTTTCTCCATGTATTTGTTTTCCCACAATGTGCCACTCCTAGCAGCTCAAAGTTCTTTTCCTTTGTTTTGTCACTTCTCCACAAATTACCGTTCTTTGCTAAGATGCTATGTAAGCTCAAGCTCTAACCACCCCTTTGAGTTATTCATCACTAAATGTTCCAGTGCGTAAGTAACTTAGTAAGTAATAAGTAAGCTTATGTTTTTCTCTTGTTTTCTGTCTTTTGTTAGTCTAATTGAAAGGGCCCCACCCAATGAACCCAAGATGAGTACAGGATAATACTTTTCCTTCCCTGCCCTCCTTACCACAAATCTATGATGTAAGTTGTATCATTACCCCTGTTTTCCATAGACAAAGTAAGAAGTTAAGATCATGGCATCTGGTCCCAGCACTCCACAGCAAATAGATGGGAAAACAAAGGCAACAGTGATGACTTCTTCTGGACTCCAAAATCATTGCAGATGGTGACTGCAGCTCTGAAATTAAAAGACACTTGCTCTTTGAAGGGCTTCCCTGGTGGCTCAGCTGGTAAAGAATCTGCCTGCAATGCAGGAGACCTGGGTTTGATTCCTGGGCTGGGAAGATCCCCTGGAGAAGGGAATGGCTACTCACTCCAGTATTATGGCTTCCCTGATAGCTTAGTTGGTAAACAATCCACCTGCAGTGCAGGAGACCCCAGTTCAATTCCTGTGTTGGGAAGATCCACTGGAGGAAGGGATAGGCTACCCTCTCCAGGATTCTTGGGTTTCCCTTGTGGCTCAGCTGGGAAAGAATCCACCTGCAATGTGGAAGACCTGGGTTCAATCCCTGGGTTGGGAAGATCCTCTGTAGAGGCGAAAGGCTACCCACTCCAGTATTCTGGCCTAGAGAATTCCATGGACTGTGCATGGGTCACAAAGAGTCAGACACAACTGAGCGACTTTCACTTTCACTGCGCCTTGGACGAAAAGCAATGACAAACCTAGACGGCATATTAAAAAGCAGAGACGTTACTTTGCCAACAAAGGTCCATATAGTCAAAGCTACAGTTTTTCCAGTAGTCATGTATGAATGAATGTGAGAGTTGGACCATAAAGAAGGCTGAGCACGCCAAAGAACTGATGCTTTTGAACTGTGGTGCTGTAGAAGACTCTTGAGAGTCCCTTGGACAGCAAGGAGGTCAAACCAGTCCATCCTAAAGGAAATCAACCCTGAATATTCATTGGAAGAACTGAGACTGAAGCTGAAGCTCCAATACTTTGGCGACCTGAGGCAAAGAACCGACTCACTGGAAAAGACCCTGATGCTGGGAGAGATTGAAGGCAGGAGAAGGGGAAGAAAGAGGACAAGATGATTGGATGAGATCACTGATTCAATAGACATGAGTTTGAGCAAGCTCTAGGAGGCTGTAGTCCATGGGGTTGCAAATAGTTGGACACAACTGAGTGACTGAACAACGATAACAAATTATTTCCCAAAATGCAGTTCATGATCCATCCATATCAGAATTACCCAGAGTTAAAAGTACAGAGCCCTACGGCCCACAGATAAAAAATCTTTGAAGACAGAACCAGTAACCTGCATTTTTAACACCCTCTTCAAATAATTCTAATGCTCAAGATAAAGGCCATTAACTACAAAATAGTGGTTGAATAGTTGATTATTTTGGTATATCCTTCTTACAAG
This sequence comes from Bos javanicus, assembly GCF_032452875.1. Lineage (NCBI taxonomy): Eukaryota > Metazoa > Chordata > Mammalia > Artiodactyla > Bovidae > Bos > Bos javanicus. The sequence goes on along the minus strand of NC_083886.1, from coordinate 14,026,792 downwards.
AAATAAGGACACAACAAAATTCAGCTAAGAGGTCAGCAATTAAAAATATTATAAATAAGCGAGAAAATTAAAAGCATAAGTTATTTCTTCAGGTTTTTACCACACACTGCCAATTTACTTCTATAGCCACCAAGGAAACCAACAGGTACATTATAGAAGGAGATAAAATAATTAGTTCAGACAGCTTATTCCATGTAGTGTTTGGGGTTTTTTTTTTTGACATTTATTTTTTAAATTAATATTTATTGGAGTATGGTTGCTTTACAATGTTCAGTTAGTTTCTACTGTACAGCCAAGTGAATCAGTTATATGTACACACATATCTTCTTTTTCCCTATAATATTTAAAGTAGACTGATCTCTGTGCGCCTCAAGTTACTGCTAACCAATTTTCCGTAGCTCACATAATTTTTCTAACCAAAAGTTTTAAAGGGAAGATCTAAGAACAACTATTTTGCAACCTTAAGCAGTTCTTTAAATTGACACATACAATTCATTTTCACTCTAAAAATATGGTAGGTCTTTATATGAACACTTACATACTATGAAGTTGTTAAACTTTATTCAAACATGATGATTTATCTTGGTCCTTCTCCCTCCTGTAGGTTTAGTCCTACAATCCTAAAACAACATAGTCCTCCTGCTCTCCCCTGGGGAATTCAAATATTTAAATCAATACTCAGAATGCAGACTTTTGGTTGTTGAAAATTTTCCAACACAGTTCAGTCCAACAACATGCATTATAGATCACTGAACTAAGAAAAACCCAAAGATGAATAGAATACAAGCCTTGTCCTCAAGAGACTTGTAACTTCTGTTGAAAAACAAAGCCATTTTCAACTGACTTTACAGTAAGGCAAAAAGCATCTTAAATACTTTAATTCAAAAGTAAAGTGTGCAGGAATGCAAAGAGAAAAAGTGATTAATTCCAACTGCAGAAAAATGGAGAAGGCATGACAAAAGGGTTATGACATTTGAGTTAGGATTGATGACAAAGCATTTTACCTGTCAGGAACTGAAAGATGGAATGTATTCTTACATGAAGGAATATTAGGAGTGACGGTAGAGAGGGTAGCCATGAAAGTTCATGGTACGGTCATGGAATACTGACCAGTGCTCTTCAGTTGAAGCTGAGAACATAAGTGAGGAGAAATGAGGATAAGAATGATAAACTAAGAATGTGAAGATTTCTCAAAGGTTTCAAAGCAGGGAAGTAAGAATGGTTTGTTTTTGCTTTTATGCAAACTAAGTAAACAAAAACAGAAATGTGTCTTTGATTACCCCTATTATCAAACCACAGTCAGGTCAGATAAGTAAGAAAAACTATCGTAATGATGACAGTGGCAAAGAAAGATGCAAGAAATATGGTTGAGTTAAGACTGATAGGATTTAATATGAAGCTTGATAAAGAAAAGTCAAAGGTAACTTCAAATTGGATTACTAGAATTATTAGGTTGGTGCAAATGTAATTCCAGTTTTTGCATTGGTGAAATTTGCCATTTGATACTGGAATACATCCTTAAATAAATGTGGTTATGTTACACAGCATTTTAATACACATTTCTCACTTTATTTTTTTTTTGGCTAATGACTTACTACTTGATGTGTATTTTATATTTATTTTAGACTAGGGATATGTTAGACAAAAAGCAAATTCAAGCAATTTTGTTATTCCAGTTCAAAATGGGTCCTAAAGCAGTGGAAACAACTCGCAATGTCAACAATCCATTCGGCCCAGGAACTGCTAACGACCATACAGTGCAGTTCAGTTCAGTCGCTCAGTCATGTTCGACTCTTTGCGACCCCATGAATCGCAGCACGCCAGGCCTCCCTGTCCATCACCAACTCCCAGAGTTCACTCAAACTCACGTCCATCGAGTCAGTGATGCCATCCAGCCATCTCATCCTCTGTCGTCCCCTTCTCCTCCTGCCCCCAATCCATCCCAGCATGAGAGTCTTTTCCAACGAGTCAACTCTTCGCATGAGGTGGCCAAAGTACTGGAGTTTCAGCTTTAGCATCATTCCCTCCAAAGAAATACTTCCATACAGTGCAGTGGTGGTTTAAGAAGTTTTGCAAATGAGACGAGAGCCTTGAAGATGAGGAGCATAGTGGCCGGCCATCGGAAGTTGACAATGACCAATTGAGAGCAATCATCAAACCTGATCCTCTTACAACTACCCAAGAAGTTGCTGAAGAACTCACTGTCGACCACTCTACACTCGTTTGGCATTTGAAACAAATTGGAAAGGTGAAAAAGCTTGCTGAGTGAGTGCCTCATTAACTGACAGCAAATCAAAAAAATTGTCATTCTGAAATATTGTCTTCTCTTATGCCACTCAACAAAAATGAACCATTTCTCAATTGGATTGTGACCGGTGACGAAAAGTGGATTTTCTACAAAAACTGGTGATGACCAGCTCAGTGGCTGGACGGAGAAGAAGCTCCAAAGCACTTTTCAAAGCCAAACTTGCATTAAAAAAAGGTCATGGTCACTGTTTGGTGGTCTGCTGCCCATCTTGAGATAGGAGACAGATGGGTTCCAAGCTGGACATTTACAATAGCCGGCCCCCTGTCAGCATTTCCTGAGACAAGAGCTATGTGGGCTCCAGCTGAGGAATTTACAATTGCCCTCCGAAATGGAAGTAACAACAGAAACAAGGTAAACAGCCAGTCTTTTTCTCTTGTAAACATCTTGAAGAAATATAATTAAGGAGAGGAAATAATTATGGCAAGGACAGAGGCAAAACACTTTCTGAGTAAACGACTGAAGGATCTCCGCTTCTCCCTTTTTAGGATAAGGGAGACACTATACATTTCCACAAAGGCTCCTTGGGGTCAAAAGTCAGAGGATAATTCCAGGCCACAGTGAGTCTTGCTCCTCCCTGAAGTCTTTGCTTCAAGATTCATCTTGGCTAAAGGGGTGCATGTGCACCCCAGAGGAGAGTCCTGATACAAATTAGCGGGGGGAGGGGAACAAAGCAAGATAACTGGCCTGAAGGAAGACAAAAACTTCTTACTTTACTCTTTACTTTCTGCCTCCTTGCCTGAATTCGTTTTTAACTAGTCAGGCAAGGACTAGGAAGGGACTCTAGCCTTCACTGCTGACCCCTGTGGTCCAGTGGTTAGGACTCCAGTCTGGGAAATTAAGACCTTGCTTCCAGCTATTGCTTGCTGCTGCTTACTGTTAAGCTGCCATTTACTGCTGTGCATGTCTGAAATCAGTCTGCTCCACCACAGCATTCTGAATCTTGCCTGGTGGGCTGCAGTCCATGGGGTTGCAGAGAGTCGGACACGACTGAGCGACTTCACTTTGACTTTTCACTTCCATGCACTGGAGAAGGAAATGGCAAGCCACTCCAGTGTTCTTGCCTGGAGAATCCCAGGGACGGGAGAGCCTGGTGGGCTGCCGTCTATGGGGATGCACAGAGTCGGACACGACTGAAGAGACTTAGCAGCAGCATACTCAGCAGATGGATGAGATGCACCTAAAACTGCAGTGCCTGCAGCCAGCTTTGGTCAACAGAAAGAGCCCAACTGTTCTCCACAACAACACTTGACCGCCTATCACACAACCAGTAATTCAGAAGGTGAACGAACTGGACTACTAAGTTTTGCCTCTTCTGCCACATGCACCTGATGTTTAGCCAACTGACTACACCACTTCTTCAAGTATCTCAACAACTTGTTTTGCAGTGAAAATGCTTTCACAACCAGCAGGATCCAGAAAATGCTTTCCAAGAGTTCATCGAATCCTGAAGCAAGGATTTTATACTAGAGGAATAAACAAACTTATTTCTCGTTGGTAAAAATAAGTTGACTGTAATGTTTCCTATTTTGATTAATAAAAATGTGTTTGAGCCTAGCTATAAAGATTTAAGGGCTTCCCTGGTGGCTCAGACAGTAAAGAATCTGTCTTTAATGCAGGAAACCCAGCTCAGTCCCTGGGTCGGGAAGATCCCCTGGAGAAGGGAATGGCTCCCCACTCCAGTATTCTTGCCTGAAGAATTCCATGGACAGAGGAGTCTGGCAGGCTACAGTCCATGGGGTCACAGAAAGAGTTGGACACAATTTGGCAACTAAACAACAAAAGCAAAAACTATACTTCAATTTAAAAAAAGAGAGTAAAAAAAATCATAGGAGGAAGAATAGGATGTTTGCTTTTTTTGATCTACAAATGGACTAAAGTAAGGAAAGGTGTTATATATGAAATTAAGATGTTACAATATATATCCAGGAGGCATTTAATAAAATGAATATATAGTTTGATACCTCAAGATCAGTAAACTTCATCTAGGTATCATCTGCAAAGACATGAAGGATAAATGAAGCAAAAGAAATGGCTGTAATGAAGCAAAAGCATGCATGCCAGTTAAGAATAGAACAGAACTAAAGGCTGATCAATGAGAAATAACTTAAAACTACAATGTTTCAAAATCAAGGGAGAAGAGAATTTCAAGAACACTGTCAATAGTGCTAAAATGCTGCAGAGAAATTAGTAGGTACAATGAGCCTAGGAGAAAGCCACTCAGTTTAGAAATTAGGTCATTATTTCAGATGAAACAATGCATAAAATCAAGATAAAATATTTTTTAACAAGACAAAGGTCATATACTTTTCAGTCAGTTCAGTTCAGTTGCTCAGTCGTGTCCGACTCTTTGCGACCCCATGAATCACAGCATGCCAGGCCTCCCTGTCCATCACCAATTCTCGGAGTTCACTCAAACTCATGTCCATCGAGTCAGTGATGCCATCCAGCCATCTCATCCTCTGTTGTCCCCTTCTCCTTCTGCCTGCAATCCCTCCCAGTGTCAGGGTCTTTTCCAATGAGTCAACTCTTTGCATGAGATGGCCTAAGTATTGGAGTTTCAGCTTCAGCATCAGTCCTTCCAATGAACACCCAGGACTGATCTCCTTTAGGATGGACTGGTTGGATCTCCTTGCAGGTACTTTTAGATACCATTAAAAATCTCAAAATCTTCCCAACTGATAAAAAATTAAACTGAAAAGATCATTTTCAAATTAAAATGGAGCCATATAATGGGATAACATTTTTAATATTTTGATAATTATTTTGACTGATTAAATTTACACAAGCCTGTAATCTTTGATACAGTGCTTTGAAAAATAAACAATAAGCAGCTTATTTAACTTATATGCAGAGTACATCATGAGAAACACTGGACTGGAAGAAGCACAAGCTGGAATCAAGATTGTCGGGAGAAATATCAATAACCTCAGATATGCAGATGACACCCCCCTTATGGCAGAAAGTGAAGAGGAACTAAAAAGCCTCTTGATGGAAGTGAAAGAGGAGAGAGAAAAACTCGGTTTAAAGCTCAACATTCAGAAAACGAAGATCATGGCATCTGGTCCCATCATTTCATGGGAAATAGATGGGGAAACAGTGCAAACAGTGTCAGACTTTATTTTGGGGGGCTCCAAAATCACTGCAGATGGTGACTGCAACCATGAAATTAAAAGACACTTACTCCTTGGAAGGAAAATTATGACCAACCTAGATAGCATATTAAAAAGTAGAGACATTACTTTGCCAACAAAGGCTATGGTTTTTCCAGTGGTCATGTATGGATGTGAGAGTTGGACTGTGAAGAAAGCTGAGTGCCGAAGAACTGATGCTTTTGAACTGTGGTGTTGGAGAAGACTCTTGAGAGTCCCTTGGACTGCAAGGAGATCCAACCAGTCCATTCTAAAGGAGATCAGTCCTGGGTGTTCATTGGAAGGACTGATGCTGAAGCTGAAACTCTAATACTTTGGCCACCTCATGCTAAGAGTTCACTCATTGGAAAAGACCCTGTTTTTCGGAGGGATTGGGGGCAGGAGGAGAAGGGGACACAAAGGATGAGATGGCTGGATGGCATCACCGACTCGATGGACATGAGTCTGGGTAAACTCCAGGAGTTGGTGATGGACAGGGAGGCTTGGTGTGCTGCGATTCATGGAGTTGCAAAGAGTCGGACACGACTGAGCGACTGAACTGAACTGAACTGAACTGAAGCAGCATTTGCGTTTGCAAAGTATGTCAGAACTAATTCAACTTGAAGCAGCTGACAGAGACTCTCACCTTGACTAAAATTTAGTCCCACTCCTTTGAGCCCTCTTTTCTACTAGGCTCAGAAGTTGGCCCCTTATTCTGTCTTTGGCTTGCCCAGCTGAATCTTAGCAAAGAATCCTGCTGTATCATCCCCTATCTTTGATACCTGATCAAGTTCCTCATACCCCATATTTAATGAATAAGTCTTTGGCCGGCTTTTAGTAAGAATTCCCCTACCCTTGATGATTTCTCTTAGTAATTTTCCTTCCACTGATCACCTCACCTTGCTCCTTGGCTGTAAGTTGCTTTCCTTATAATATTTGGAGGTAAGACCAATCTCTCTCCACTACTGCAAAAGTAAAAGTCGTGAAGTAAAGTTTTGTTTATGGGACTTCCCTGGTGGTACAGTGGATAAGAATTCGCCTGCCAATCCAGGGGACCCGGGTTCCATCCCTGGTTCGGGAAGATTCCACATGCTGAGCAACTAAGACCGTGCGCTACAACTGCTGGAGCCCGAGAGCCCTAGAGCCCACACGCTGCAACCAGAGAAAGCCTGAGCACAGCAACAAAGATGCAGAGCAACCAAAAATAAATGATTTTTAAAAAGTCTTGTTTACCATTTTATTAAGTGCCAGAACAATTTTTTCTATAACGTGAGTCACTCAAGGAAAGTAATCACACCCTTAGCCAATAATAGAAAAATAATTTACCATACAATTACAAATGAAAGCAAGAGTTCGGCAGAACATCCATATGACTGACAATGATAGAGCTTAAAGTATAAAAAGATTTCCTAATTTTTTATACAAAACTATTTTTTAAAAAAGGCTTTCCTCTCAAAATAAAGATGGTAGTGCTGAAAAAGTAGGAGCATCAAATTAATTGCCTATTCATGCCAGGATTTATGTGTCAGAATTTTTGGTAACAATGGAATAAAAATGAGAGGGAAAGCAGCTGGTGAATAATTAGTAGCCAACTCATAAATTACAAGAAAAAATAAATACAAACAGTGCTTGATACCCAAGGTCCTCTACTCGGTCAACAAATACTTATTTAAGGCTTGACACTGAGAGTGAATAAAAGAATAATATAGACTCTCTATGATTTAAGAGAAATGACATGTACAAATAAATAAAATATTATAAATAATTATAATACAAAGATGAAAGTGGTAAGTTCATCCAAGAAGAATACAAAAGAAAGTGTTATGAGAGTTCAGAGGAAGGACAGATGATTTCTCACAGGAAGGCAAGAAAACATTTCATGGAAAGCAAGCAGCATGTGACTTAAATCTTCAAGGATGACTAGCGTTTGCAGGGAGAATAAAAGGGAAAGGCATTCCTTCTGGTGTTAAGCAGCATAAGCAAAAGCCCAGAGTACGTCCATTCTGTAACCACAGAAAAGAACAGTAGAAGTTAACATTTAGGCCTGTGCTGTGGTGGACTAAACAGCGTCCCTCAAAAGTTCATTATCACCTGGAATCACAGAATGTGACCTCACTTGGAAATAGGGTCTTTGCAGGTGTAATGAATTAGGGTTCTAGAGTTAAAATCATCCTAAACTTAGACTGGGCCCTAAATCCAATGAGTGGTGTCTTTAAAAGAAGGGGAGAGGACACACACACACACAGAAGGCTATATGAAAACAGAGGCAGAAACTAGAATTATGCTGCCACAAGTCAAGCAAAGCCTGGGTTCACAAGAAGCTGGGAGTGGCAAGGAAAGATGGTTCCCTGGGATCTTCAGAGGGAACATGGCTCTATTAACACTTTGGTTTCAGCTTCCAGAACTGTAAGAGAGTAGATTTCTGTTTTTTCAGTTTATGGATTGTGTTAATTTGTTACAGCAGCCCTAGGAACTAATATAGTTTGGTTAAGAACAATTAGTAGAGGGCTGCTGTGAAATAAGTGATATTGATCCCAGTTCTTGCTAACATTTTCTCTTTGAGGACATTTCTTTAATTTCCTGAGTGACAGGAATGTCTGATGAAGAGCTCCTAAATCCTCAGAATTTTCTGGGTGACAGGAATCTTTTGTTCTGATGCCTGAAGTAACTCTCAGTAGGTTCCTGGAAAGGGGCTGGTCACTAGAAAGACCAAGCCATACAAGAAACTTGGAACTTTCAACCCCATCCCCCAACCCCCCATTCTCTGGAAAGAAGAAAAGGTTTAGAAATACAGTTAATAACTGATGATGCTTATGTAACAAAGCCTGCACAAAAATCCCAAAGCACAGGGTCTGGAGAGCACCTAGACAAATCTACATGCCAAGAAGGGGGCAACACAGCTCCATGTGGACAGAAGCTCCTGGGTTTGGGACCCTTCCAGATTCTGTCCTACATATCTGTTCACCCAGCTGTTCATCTGTCTCCTTTAATACAGCTTTTATTATATAATAAATCAGTAAAGGTAAATGTTTCCTGAAGTTCTAGTAAATTACCAAACCCAAGGAGAGGGTCATGGGAAGTCTCATTTATAGGTGGAGTGTCAGAAGCACAGGTCACCATCTGGACTTGGCATCTGAAGCAGGGAGGGCAGAGGGGCAGTCTTTTGGGACTGAGACCTAAACCTGTGGGGTGGGCCTGCGCTAATCCCAGCAGACAGTGTCAGAACTGAACTGAAGTGTAGGACACGCGGTTGGTGTCCATAGAGCACTGGAGAACTGCTTGGTGTGAGGGGAAAAAATTTACACATTTGGAGTACGAAAGTATTCAGTGAGTAGACAAAAAAAGTTTATCTTTTTCAGTTATGTACTCAAGCCTCCAGCATTCCACGTTATTACACTTTGGAAGAAAAAAAAAGCCACACTGATAATAGGCATATTCTCTTATTACCAGGCAATTGTGTTAAAAAGTGAACAGAGCACAATAAAATGCCATTACTTACAATGTGTGACTCCAGCCAGAGTTTGGTAGAAAGTGGGAGTATCACTATCATCAGTGAGGGTCACATATACACCTCCAGACAGTAGCCAACGAGAGAAGGTAAAAGCATCTTTGTTTAGAAGAAGCCAATTTCTAAACTTTTCATAGTTTACCTTTTCACCCTAAAATTAAAACAAGAAAACACAGGTTTAGTTAAACTTTAAGGTACCTTACTTGGAACTTACACAATTTAAAATTTGCATTTAATTGACGTTTACTCCCTTCTACTATCTATAAAGGAAGAATAATCTAAATATCATTATAGGCTATATATGTATTTGGAAAAAAAACTTTTCAAATGTAACTATTTCAGAACTTTTATTTGCATAAAACCTATATGCTAATTGCAAATTATTTTATCAATTCATTAAAGCAGTGAACTTCCACTAAGTCACATTTTATTTGCTAAGGTACATCTTGCAATCAGTGTAAACTGCATTTCTTTCAATACTTAATAAAAGCCATTTTTCATTTGCTTTATCCTGCTTCAACACTTCCATTGGTTAGAATTAGCACATTTTAATCAATGTGTATGGAATATGAATAATCTTTTAAATTTCACTGGCAAATTAAAAACTATCCAGGAGTCCCCTTCCAAAAGTCATCACTGAAAACGTACATTCACAAGTCAACTAAAATACAAAAAAGAAGCAAGGAGGTTTCTATTTCTTTGCTTTCTTTCCAAGTACTTGTCTTGCTAAATCTGAGGAGAAAAAAAGTTTCCAGGCTGAGAAAAAACATCATATGGCCGTGCAAGTCAATCTCTTTGACTGGAAGACAAGAGTATGGGCCAGATATTTCTATGAGAAAAAGGCAGAAGCAACCCACATAGAAATACAATGAAGAACGACACTCAGGAGCCCAGTAGCTATAATCCTGATGGAGCTATAAGTGATACAAATAACTTATAACCTAAAAGAGTTACGGTAGAAATAATTTCTATATTGTTAGTAGCATCCTATTAAGTACAGTAATATGCTTAGCTTCATGGTTTCAGAATATTTAACAGTACAATTCAAGCAATCAAGACAACATTGGAGGGACTTCCCTGGTGGTCCAGCAGTTAAGAATACACCTGCCAATGCAGGGGACACAGGTTGGATCCCTGGTTAGCGAACTAAGATCCCACATGCCGAGGAGCAACTAAGCCCATGGGCCACAACTACTGAGCCTGCGTGCTGCAACTACTGAAGCCCGTGGGCCTAGAATCTGTGTTCCACCACAGCGAGAAACTGATGAAGCACAACAAAGGAGAGCCCTCACTGGAGGCAATTCAGTCCACACACAGCAATGAATACCCAGCGCAGCCAATAAACAAATAAATAAGACAACACTGGAAGTCTTAGCTTTCTAAATGGAGGACTATGGCACTCAGACTTGCTGCAGGGACATGAGGACATCGCTGCATGTTTAGAGGATCAGATCCATTTTCTTTCTCTACCCACATTTTGTCTACAAAGAGGGTTTGCAGTATAAATTCCACAAGCTGAGGCACATTTTTACACGTTAACATCTTTGACATTGGGATAAGTCTTAAAATCAATAATACCCTTTAATTGTAACTGGTAGTTTTTTTGTTCTTTATAGTAATACATAAAAGCACATCTTATTAATCAAAAGCATCTTATATCCAGTGAACATGGTGGTTTTAACGGTTTTATGAAGCTAAGATGTTATTATAAGACGCACCTTCATGTACCACTAAGAAAAAACTGCCTATGATAATAGGTGCTTCTAACAACTTCACATACAGTTAATATTTAATGTGTATTTACAATGCCCTAAGCACAATTCTAAGTATTTTTATACTCATTTAATCCTCAAGCAATAATAGGAGATACTATTATCCCCATTTTACACACGAGAAAACTGAAGCTCTGAAAGCTGTATGTTCAAGGTTATACAGTGGCAGAGATAGAACTGAACCCAAGCAGTCCAGGCTCCAAAGCCTCTGTGCCTGAATCACACACTATATATACTTGCCTGGCAACTCAGTGAAATACAAAGCGACCTCTCTAATCTGCTTGCCCATTAGGATCACTCCATATAACTGGCAGTACTAAAATCCCATGTGTCAAACATGACTTTCTATGTTCTTGAGTCATGGCTCTAAATAAGGAAGCAAAATGGAAATCTTTTATAAACTATCACAATAGCAGTCTAGAAAAAAACTTCTAGTACTATAAATGGCAATTAAAAACAAACTTCTGAAATTGATACATCTTTGAAGAGCAATATAAAGTACGAATTCCCACCATGAGAATCAACAACCAAAAAAATTCAATAAGAAAAAAATCAATGTAACTCCTATGTGGATTTCCTTCATCTCAAGTTACTGGAAACATAGTAACTCAAGAAGCAAGAGTGTGGATCACATCACATACCTTACTCAAAAATTATGTAGGTAAATACATCAAATAGTTGAATTAGGTAAAATTAGCCCATTCACAGTCTTTTTTTTCTTTAAACAACCATAAGTACCTAATGATGTAAATAGCTATATACATGAGTATCCCCAAACCTTGGCCTCTCATTTCTTTGATCTCCTCTCTTCCAAAGACCTTGTTCTTCATATAAGACTTCCCTAGCCATTTACTACCATACTCATTTCCTTAAAATTCTTTGTTCTAATGTCCCTTTCTCTTATAAGCTGTTCCTAACCATCCCATAACAAAATACCTACACCTAGATATCGCCTCCCTATCACCACCTATCTCCTGTGGTCTACTTAATTTTTCTGTACAGCACTAATTATTATCTTAGTATATGTACCTGCTATTGTGCCTAAATTTTAAGAGAACTGGGTGGCTAACCAAATTAAATCCCTGTCTATAAAACAGGAATGTCTGTATAAACCTTATTAAAATGAAAAAAATATACATTCTCCCCTAAAATAAGCAAACCACTTGATATTTCTGTGAAAAATCCAATTTATCAGGCTTGCAAAGATTAGATAACTCTTTTTTTTTCCTAATAAAATTTGGCCAGCAAATTTTAGAGAGGAAAAACAAAAAACATGATCTAGTTTGTCTTAAGGTACTGAAATACTATCACAGCAACTTCCAGTCAATAAGACAACCAAAAATGCAGGAAGACAATCCTTTTAGCACCAAACATGTAGAACTGCTGAATAAAATGTAACACCATAACTACTACCAAAAACTACTTAGCCAAGCTGAAAAGCAAGAAAGGGAAATCTCCAGGTGCTATTAACACAGGGGAAACTTAAAGCCAGAGTGATGAAAAGCTAAAGCCAGAGTCCAAATAGATATTAGAACCAGATATATGCAGATGCCTGGAGTATTAATAATCAGTGCTTATATAGGTAGGAAGGTGACTAAACTAACTGAATAAAAACTCTGAATAAAACCAACAGCAGTGAAAGACTCTCATATCTGTGAAATGGAAGTGGATCAAATGGCCACAAGAAATTACACAGCACTGAGTGCTGCAGGAAAGGATCAAAAACTTGTAGAAGAGCTTTATTTTGCCACCTCTTGGGACTTCCCATGTAAGCACACCTCTGAAAAGAAATTAAAGAAAAATTTTCTCTGTTAAAAGATATACATTTTCTGTTGTTAAAGGTTTTTTACAATGAAAATATATTATTTATGAAAACAGGAAAATGACCAATTTTTAAAACCCAAATATTTCACTATGCAAACCAATTAAAAAATAAATTATAAAATGCATTTATGATAAAATAGGCATTGATGGATCACAGAGGTCACCTACAGCTCAAGGCCAATGAGTGCTGTTTCTACGTGCTCATGACGAAAAGCAATGAAGAGCACCACAACTTAAGCAATGCTCAGGTGTCTGCAGGATCGCCTGTGAGTGTGTGTGTGCGTGCTGGTGTGAGAGTGGGGGAGTATGTTTCATCTACCATAAGTAGAGATAGTTGCCTTTACAGTAGAACTGGGAATTTTCAGATTCACAAACACAGCAGCAGTAAGTGTCATGGACCTTTGAGTCTAGCACACAAATCGTTAAAAAACTTCAACCATTAAATACAAAAATGTCAAGAATATGCTGCACATAAACATCTATTCATCACAGCTAAACTCATACAACTAAGATTTAATACTCTGTCCACAGGGATGCAATGTAAATCTTTAAATGTACCTCTGAGAAACACTTCCTGAGTGTATCTGGGACTTTACCATCCACCACATGAAGCATTCTTTCCATTTCTTCCCGTATAACATAGCTCCCGGATTCACTTGCAAAAAGACTAAAAATGTCTAGGAAAAAGAAATAATGAATTAATTTTAACATAGATTAAAAGTACCCTGGTGGATGTAGGGAGGAAAGAGAAAGGTAACAATTATTGAGTGACCGAGCATTTTATAAATATACAGTTTATCCCTTAAAAAAAAAAAAACCAATGCTAATTACAACAGCAATGTGGTATCTTTTCACATACCAAACTTGCAAAAACTGTTTAAGTGTGACAATACAAAGTGTTAGCAATAAACTAGGATAAACTGGAACTCTTATATACTGTTAATGAATATCTATTACTGTAACACCTTGGAGAGTACCTTGCCAAAATGTAAAGATGAAGATTTATGCTAGAAGTTCAGTTCCTAGGCAACTCCACCTCCACTTGTGAAAAACTCTCATACATATCAGCATGAGGTACAACATACACCGAAGCAATCTTTATAATAGCGAAATTTAGGTGGGGGGAAAAAGATAAATGTCTACCAACAAAAAAATAGGTAACCTGAGACACACACACAATGAAATACTATAAAGCAATTAAAATAAAGGAACTAGGGTTCCAACATGGTAAATATCAATCATCTTCAGTACAAAAAGCAAACTGAAAAATCTGTATAGTATACCATTTATTTGGCTTGGCCATGATCTTTAATTTTGTAAAAAAAAAAAAAAAAAAACCAAGATCTGGGACAAATATGACACAATGGTAAGAAATAATAAAGTTGGGTAGAAGTACATATTATGTTTGAAATACTGCTGTTAAGGGTTGAACTGCGTCCGCCCAAAAGATATGCTGAAATCCTAATCTCCAAGTACCTGAGAATTTGAATTTATTTGGAAACATAGGTGATAGAAAGAAGAGACATTCTATTCCTCTGAAGGCCCACTGGGTTCCTTGCCTGCCCACCCACATGCCATGGCTGATTCTGTTAGGGGGGAATATTTGCTGGAAGGCTCTGACCATCTGTTATGGATTAAATTATATCTCCCCCCTCAAAAAAAATGTTGCAAGTCTTAACCCCAGTACTCATGAATGTGACTTTATTTGAAAAAGGGTCTCTGCAGATAAAATCAAATTAAGATGAGGTTATTAGGTTGGATCCTAATTCAATATGACTGATTATAAGAACAGAAGACAGAAACACTGGAAAGAAACCATGAGATGAGATAGTGAGAGATTGGAGGGAAGCAACTGGCAAGTCAAGGAATACCAAGCATTGAGGGCTACCACCAGAAGTCAGGAAAAAGGAAGGATTCTTCCCTGTAGATTTCAGAGAGAACAAAACTCTCCTAATATCTTAATTTTGGACTTCTCCTGTACAATTGTGCTCATATCACACTCTAGCAAGGTAATGCTCAAATCCTTCAAGTTGGGCTTCAGCAGTACGTGAACCAAGAATTTCCAGATGTACACGCTAGGTTTAGAAAAGGCAGAGCAATCAGAGATCAAATTGCCAACATTTGCTGGATCAGGAGAAAGCAAGGGAATTCCAGAAAAATATGTACTTCTGCTTCAATGACTACACTAAAGCCTTTGACTATGTGGATCACAACTCAGCAACTAAAAAACAACACAAATTTGTTGTTCATTGTTGAATCCAACTCTTTGTGACACTGTGGACTGTAGCAAGCCAGGCTTCCCTGTCCTTTACTATCTCCTAGAGTTTACTCAAACTTAGGTTCATTGGGTCAGTGATGTTATCTAACCATCTCATCTGCCGCCCCCTTCTCCTCTTGCCCTCAATCTTCCCCAGCTTCAGGGTCTCTTCCAATGAGTTCGTTCTTCACATAAGGTAGACAAAGTATTGGAGCTGCAACTTCAGCATCAGTCCTTACGATGAACAATCAGGGCTGATTTCCTTTAGGATTGACTGGTTTGGTCTCTTGCAGTCTAAGGGACTCTCAAGAGTCTTCTCCAGCACCACAGTTCGAAAGCATCAATTCTTTGGCGCTCAGCCTTCTTTACGGTCCAACTATCACATATGTACATGACTACTGGAAACACCAGAGCTTTGACTGTAAGGATTGTTGTTGGCAAAGTGATGTCTCTGCTTTTTAATACACTGTCTAGGTTTGTCGTGGACAATTGCACTCATTTCACTTGATAGCAAGGTAATGCTCAAAATCCTTCAAGCTAGGCTTCAACAATACATGAACTGAGAACTTCCAGATGTACAAGCTGGATTTAGAAAAGACAGAGGAACCAGAGATCAAATTGCCAACATCCACTGGATCATAGAAAAAGCAAGAGAATTCCAGAAAAACATCTACTTCTGCTTCACTGACTATGCCAAAGCCCTTGACTGTGTGCATCACAACAAACTGTGGAAAATTCTTAAAAGAGATGGGAATACCAGACCACCTTACCTGTCTCCTGAGAAATCTGTATGCAGGTCAAGAAGCAACAGTTAGAACCAGACATGGAACAATGGATTGGTTCAAAACTGGGAAAGGAGTATGTCAAGGCTGTATGTTGTCACCCTGTTTATTTAAATTATATGCAGAGTATATCATGCGAAATGCCAGGCTGGATGAATCACAAGCTGGAACTAAGGATTGCCAGGAAAAATATCAACCACATCAGATATGTAGATGATATCACTCTAACGGCAGAAAGTGAAAAGGAACTAAAGAGCCTCTTGATGAGAGTGACAAAGGAGAGTGAAAAAGCTGATTTTTAAAACTCAACATTCAAAAAACTAAGATCATAGCATCTGGTTGCATAGCTTCATGGTAAATAGATGTGGAAACAGTGGAAACAGGGACAGACTTTATTTTCTTGGGCTCCAAAATCACTGTGGACGGTGACTGCAGTCACAAAAAAGGAAAAGACACTTGCACTTTGGGAGAAAAGCCACGACGAATGACTACAACAAATACGTACGTGTGAAAAGTGTTTGGTTTTCTCCTCTTAACCTGTCTTACATCAACTTAATTATTAAATCAGCCAAACAACCTAGAAAGGAAGTTTTTTCTGCTCTTTCAGAGTACTTTATTTCTTCTTACTGTCAAGCAATATTCTATTGCTGGTTATATTACACTTTGTTTATGATAAATGCATCAGTTGATGGGCATTAGGATTGTTTCCATTTTGTAACCATTATGAATGTGCTGTTATGAACTTTTTTTTTTAATGAATATATGGTTTCAGTTTCCTTGGGTATATATCTAGGAATGAAATTGAAAACTCAATGTTTAACAGTTTGAGAAACTGCCAGTTAGTTTCCCAAAGTGGCTGCATTATCTATCTTACACTTAAGTGGTATCTCACTGTAATTTTAATTTACATTTCCCAAATAACTACTTATGTTTAACATTTTTTCAAGTGCTTATTGGCTATTTGTATATCTTCTTTGAAGAAACATCAATTCAAATCCTTTGACAGTCATCAAAATTTTGAGGTAGATTATTCTGTACATAAATGTGGTATTTTAACTTTTTGAGATAATAAAAGTACTTACATTTTGCTTTCTCTTCATCTCTGCCTCTTGTAAGAAGGACAAGTCCAACTATTAAGTTATTGAAGTGTAGTCCTTTGGATGTTCCACCAAAAGAACAGTAAATCACCTAGGAGAAAATAAATGGTAAAGCCAACCTGAGACATTTCAGTTACTGAGGAATTTGAGGCTGGTAACATCACCTTTAATAAATCTTATCTCCATCTCCAAACAAGGTCCTAATAAACTTCAGCACAAAGATGTTAAATTTCTCCCTCTTCTTCCTCCTTTATACCTTGTTATCACACTCAATCAAGAATATACTGTATCCATCCTAAAGTATATGTATCACTGGCTGACTCACTGAATTTTCTTTCTCTTGGGAGTCCTCATCAAAGTCCAAAGAGATAAGTTCTTCCCCTTCAATAGTCCCATAATGTGATAAGAATTTTGACCAGAGAACCTCCTTCAACTTCTGTTAAATGTCTACATATCATTTTGATTTGAAAAATCAACATTCTGTAAGTGGATGTTCAGAAATACAATGGTGATTATACTACAATATATAAATGCACCTAATTAACATGCTGTACACCTTAAATTTATACAATGCTGTACATTAAATACATTCAACTTTTAAGTAAAAGAAAAAGAAAATAAAGACATTTTTATACTCTTAAAATTGAATATTATAATAATCAGAAATAAAGAGGAAAAGCTATTCATAAGAAAGTGACAATAACAGCAGTCACATAAATTCATTCACTCAACAGTTCTGTGTTGAGAGCCTAGTGTGATACTGTCATATAACAAATGTATTTTGGTCTTCTGCCAGGTTCCAAAAAAAACAACGCAAGAGCTTCTAAAATCTTTGGAATTCCCAGAGTGATACAGATGAAAGGTGGAGAAGGAAATGGCAACCCACTCCAGTATTCTTGCCTGGAGAATCCCATGGACAGAGGAGCCTGGCATGGGGTCACAAGAGCTGGACTCCACTTAGCAACTAAACCACTACCCCCACCACCACAGATGAAAGGATCATCTTTTGTTATTGATAATAAGCCTCTTTAAACCACACCTGAATTTATGCTAATAGGTTAACCCTTGGCAGGTTAGGGTTAGCTTACAAAGCTTTAGAATGGGAGCTGGTAGTCAGAGGAACTAATGACGTGATTAGAGGGTTAGAACTTTCAGCCCCACTTTCCAGAGTCAGGGAAGGAGCAAAGGGCTGAAAATGGAGCTAACCACCAACACGCCTATGTAATGGAACTTCCAGAAGAAGCCCTAAACTATGGGTATGTTGGTGAACATATCATGGTGCAAGAAGGGTGTAACACCAAGACATGGAAGTACTGTGCACCATCTCCCTCTGAACTGTCCCTCCGCCCCCACGCTATCTGCCATCCCATGCATCTCTTTCCATCTGGCTGTTTGTGAGTTGTATCCTTTATAGTAAACTGGTAACAGTAAATAAAATGCCTTCCTGAGTTCTGCGAGCCCTTTCTAGAAAATTACTGAATCCCAGGAGGGATACATGGGAACCCCTGACTTACAGCTGATTGGTGAGAAGTAGAAGAAGTTGGGGACCTGAAACTGGCATCTTCTGAAGTGGGGGGCAGACCTGGATGTCTGCACTAACTCTGGGTAGTTAGTATCAGAAATGAATTGATTTATAGGACACCCAGCTGGTGTCCAGAGAGTTAGAGAACTGATTGATGTGGGAAAAAACTCCACACATTTGGTGTTAGAAGTGCTGTGTGGTTTAAAAAAGAAAAAAACATGACCTAGTATCTGCCAAGAAGAATTTGTCATTAAAATACATCATTAAAGATAATTCAAGGAATAAAACTTAAAGAGTCAACATATGAAAATACATATTCATTAAATGATATTTATAAATATATTTAATAACACTATGACAGCTGATGCTAGAAACTGTGTGTCTACAGTGCCACTGATAGCATGCTCAGCAGAAACTAGCACAGGGAGATGTTTCCAAATCAGAATACACAAAACATAAAAAGAATATAACACATATACTTTGTAGAGTAATAACTATTTCGAGTTGGCCCCTGCATAATTCTTTTTTTTTTTTTTTTTAAGAAAGGGAGAGCGCAAGGGCCCCCTGCATAATTCGTGTCCAACTCTTTTGTGACCCCATGAACTGCAGCCCACCAGGCTCCTCTGTCCATGAGATTTCCCAGGCAAGAATACCGGAGTGGGTTTCCATTTCCTTCTCCAGGGGAGCTTCACACCCCAGGAATCGAACCTGGATCTCCAGCATTGCAGGCAAATTCTTTACTGTCTGAGTCACCAGGGAAGCCCAAGAGGAAGGTACCCTCTATCTCTAAGGGAGGGTCAGGAAAACATCACAGCCACAGACCTTTAAAGGTCCCCTACCATTTGGCAAGAGGCAGAATCAGTGAGAAAGTCTCACCCTCCAAGTTGCAGAGACGTAAGGACCGCCTAAAACTGAGACAGCAATAGGACAACAGAAAATCCCCCACCCTGGCACCCCTCACCCACCTCCACCACTGTGTTAGCAAACACTGAGCAATCAATAACAGCAGTCTACCACTGAAGGAGAGGGAAGACTGTAGAGAGATCTTCTCCGAGGTACAGTACCAAAGAGAAAATAAGATCAAAAGTTAAAGGTAGAGCAGACATTACAAATCTCCCCTGGCAAACGGGCCTCTAATCTAAAAGAGGTAACCTTCGTGTGGAATTTGAAGCCTGTAGTGTGCACTGCGGGAAGTCATAACAACACACTAAAAAACCAGCTCAACTCAAGTCTAGACTGACTCAACTACTTGTGCTAAGACTCAGCCAGGCACAAACACTGTTTAGCTCAGTCTCTACTGTCCTATATAAAGCATCCATCTTCCCACCACAAATTATAAGTCACACAAGGAAGCAGAGAAAAACCCAAAACCTCACAGACTGACAAAGGAAAAACATAGAAATAGAGTTTTATAAAGCTCTGGAATGGCTCAACAGCAAACTCAACAGGCTCAAGTTTGAGATTATCCAAACGAAACACAGAGGGGAAAATATGTGGGGATGGGAGGGGACAAAACAGGAAATCCAAAGGCTGTGAGAAAATACAAAATGATTTAACACACATGCAACTGAAATCTGAGAAGTAAAAGAGAAGGGAACAGAATAGCTGAAAAGATAAAGGTTGAGAATTTTCCAAAACTAATAGACACAAAACCTCAGATATAAGTTGTTCAGAGAACAGGTAGGACAATCACTTTTAACTCCCCAAAACCAGCTAATCGTATCCAAACTATTCAAAGCAAAAGGTAAAAAGAAAACCTTTAAGGTAGCCAGAGGAAAAAAAATGCATTACATTGAGAAAAACATTTCTCATCAAAAACTACATAAACCAGACAACAGTGGAATGACAATTTTAAAGCAATTAAAGAAAAGAAAAGAAAAAAAAACCTGAGAATCCTATTCCCAATGAAAATACCTTTTAAAAAGAAAAAGTAGACTTTTTCAGGAAAATAAAAACAGAGAAGCAAACGTATACTACATAAAAGGGTAAAAGAAAGCACTTCAGGCTGAAGGAAATAAGATATCAAACAAAATAACTGTATCAACACAAAGAAAAAAAGAGTAGGAAATCGAATAAATCAAATATGAAATTTCCTTATTTTTCACTGGTCTAAAAGATAATTGGCTGGCTAATGGAATAAAGAAAGTGAAAGTTGCTCAGTCTTTGCCACCCCGCGGACTATAAAGTCTATGGAATTCTCCAGGCCAGAATACTGGAGTGGGTAGCTGTTCCCTTCTCCAGGGCATCTTCCCAACCCAGGGATCGAACCCAGGTCTCCTTCATTGCAGATAAGATTCTTTACCATCTGGGCCACCAGGGAAGCCCAAGAATACTCAGGTGGGTAGCCTATCCTTTCTCCAGCGGATCTTCCTGACCCAGGAATCGAATCTGAGTCTCCTGCATCGCAGGTGATTCCTTATCAGCTGAGCTACTAGGGAAGGAATAACAGTAAAATTCTAATGTGTTTATAGCATATGTAAAACACATGACAATAGAACATGGGACAGATGAATTGGAAGTTTACTACTGTATTCTAAAATGTTATTCCATGTTGTAGCTCAGTCTTCACAATGCCAGTGAGAAATTAATCACAGCACATAGTGTTTAACCCAACATCAACTCCATTAATAAATTTATAAAAACAATAGCTAATACTTTTAAATTATATATTATTGTGTTAGTTGCTCAGTCATGTCTGACTCTCTGTGACCCCATGGACTATAGCCCCCAAGGCTCTCCTGTCCATGGGATTCTCCAGGCAATAATACTGGAGTGGGTTGCCATTCCTTTCTCCAAGGGATCTTCCTGACCCAGGGATCAAACCCGGTCTCCCCCACTGTAGGCAGATTCCTTACCACTTGAGCCACCAGTGAAGTCTAGTATTAATCCAAGTGCTTTGCTTCACCAGTATTAAACCTCAAGATAATTCCATGGGGAAGATATTACTGCTGTCCCTATTTTATGGCTGAGAAAAACTAGAGCCCAAGGAGACTGAAATAACCTTTCCCAAGTCATACATCAATGAAGCAGCAGGATCAAGATTGAAACTGAGGTTCCTAACACTGAACTCTTAACTCTTTCACTGTTCCACAGCACAATTACACATATTCTTTAGCATGTAAAATGAAAAACATCACCAGCAAGATGTATACCATTTTGGTCAAATATACTGAAGATTAAACAAAAGAAATTTCCAAGTATTCACAAACCCAATCTACAGACACTATGTTTTTGGCATCCCTTTCTTTCCACTTTTTGGCATCCCTTTCTTTCCACTTTAACTTGATAATGTGGTCACTTCATTGGTTTTCATACAAAGAGAGCAAAGTCATAAAAGTAAACTTAACCAACAAAGTCTGAGTAAGATATGATTTTTCAGTTTTGCAAGTATCTGTAAATTGTAGATTTTGTTTTGAATACATCTGGTTGGAATGAATATAGTGGTCCCTCATGCCCAAAACATAAGAACAGTAATAACTTTCTAAAACCACAAAGTTCAAAAGTTCATCTAACAGATGATGAAAGCAGGCCCAAGAAAATTACCACATCCCCTGATCTAAGATGAATGTATTTTCCACCTTTTATTAATGTTCCAGAAATCATTATGCATCTAACATTAAATGTGTAATATCTTTCTTTCACTCTGCAGAAGTTATTTTTATATCAACAGTCACCATATAACTGACAATACTTTAACATTAATGAAATATTAAGTGCCATGCTCATTACACTGTTCTTAGGATCCACTGAAAGAGGCTATACAGGATAAGCAAGGATATTTTGTTGCCACTTTTTAAAAGGCACGTGTTAACTTATTACTATAATCTGTTATAAAATCTTTATTTTAAAATCCCTCTAATAATTTTCTGTAGCTATTAGAAATGAAGAAGAATAAAAAACATATTTTCTTAAACATTTGGTAGCCATTAACATCTGGATTGAGACTTTGGCATACTGTTACACTAATGTGTAAAATTGATGCTTATGGTAATGATCTCACTAGCCTCTTTTCAGACAGTGATATCATCCAGTAAATAATATGATTAGTTGAGAAGACTGGGGAATTAGTCTGCATTTTAAAAGAGAAAGACTTATACTATAATATACAAAGAACCTAACCCTCTCCATATAGTTAGAAGGTTAAAAAGGCAGATGTACGTAGGTGTACAGTGTAAAGGAAAGACCGTGTCACATTTCAACTGACGTTCTACGATCCTCGTCCTTCTCCTTTTAGCATCTTTTGGACATAAAGTACAAGGATATGCCACTGTTCCTAGGGGACAGCAGTAAGGGATACAATTCTTGAGTTGAAGCCAGGCTTTACTAATTTACCAGCTACGTAATCTTGGGCAAATCACTTAACTACCTGAGCCTTAGTTCCAGTCCTCTGAGGCTTGGTGTCACATGTCTTCTCATTCTAGAACCCAGGTGGAAGAGCAGCCCCTGTGTGAGAAAGGCTACTCTTAGGGCAGAAGGCAGACTGCAGCCTGACTCCATTCTGTTTATCAGTAAGAATTAACTCAGCATTGATGAGCTCATGGCTTTGCCCTTGAATACAACTTTTCCTGAGTAAACACTATTACATTTTTTAAACGATTTTGATTCACAGTCAAAAGAACCAAATTAATACCTTCAAATTTTCATTCATTTTATATAATTTTCAAGAGAATCACTTTTCCACTAAAATTTTTAATAGATATTTGATTGTCAGCTGGTTTTTGTTCATATCAAAAGTTTCTGAACTGTCAAATCTAGTCTTCTTACATCAAATTTAGCTGATCTAAATTTGTTAATGAAAAATTGATTTTTCTAGAAATGTCTAAACAACAACAAACTCTTAACTGTGTGCTTGAATAAAAACAAAAACAACCTGCAGTGCTCACTTCAGCAGCACATATACTAAAACTGGAATGATATAGAGGAGATTAGAATGGCCCCTTAGCAAGGATGACATGCAGATAGATTCATGATGGGTTTCATACTATGGTATCACTTGTAAGTGGAATTTAAAATATGACACAAGAAATTCCCTGACAGCCCAGTGATTAGGACTCTGTGCTTTCAATGCTGAGGACCCAGGTTCAGTCCTTGGTTGAGGAACTAAGATCCCACAAGCTGCACAGTGTGGCCAAAGAACAGATTTTAAAAAATAAAAAACACGACACAAATGGACTTATTTATGAAACAAACAGACTCACAGAAACAGGAAACAGACTCGTGGTTGTCAACGGTGGGAAGGGAGAAGGGATGGATTGGCAGTTCTGAACTAGCAGATGCAAGCTATTATATACATAGAATGGATAAACAACAAAGTCTTACTGTACAGCACAGGGAACTATATTCAATGTCCTGTAAAAGAATATAAAATAGTGTGTGTGTATAGAATCACTGCGCTATACACCAAAAACTAACACAACATTGTAAATCAACCATATTTCCATTACAAAAATATTTTTAAAATAAGTAGCTAAATAAAATTTAAAAACTTATTATAGTTTATTCCTAATTTGATATGAAAATATTGTCTCTCTTCACAAGATATTTTTAAAATATAACGCATAATATCATTATCAAAACTAAAAAAATCCCTCTCTTCCCAAATTCCTATGTTGAAACCCAGTAATGGGACTTTCAGGAGGTGATGAGGTAATGAGGGCGAAGCACTTATAAATGGGACAGGTGGTCTTTTTTTGAAAATTTATTTTTGGTTGCCCTGGGTCTTCGTTGATGAGCAGGTTTTCTCTTGTTCCAGCGAACAGAGGCTACTCTCCAGTTGCAGTGCACGGCTTCTCGTGGTGGTGGCCTCTCCTGTTGCAGAGCATGGGCTCTGGTCTGCATGAGCTTCGGTAGCTGCAGCATGTGGGCTCAGTAGCTGCGGTACTCAGGGGGCTCAGTACTCTCATAAATGGGAGACCTAGGAAAGCTCCTTTACCTCTTTAGCCACAGGAGGACACAGCAAAAAGACGGCCATCTATGACCAGGAAGTGGGCCCTCACCAGAGACCGAATCTGCAGGCACCACAATCCTGAAATTCTCAGCCTCCAGAACTATGGGAAATAAAATTCTGTTTATAAGCTACCCAGAACATGGTATTGTTATAGCAGCCTAAAAATGGACTGAGACAAATACTACAAAAATTCCTTAGTAGCATCAAATATCTAGTTAGTATTCAAATTTCTCCAACTATCTCATTTTTTTTTTCAACTTAAGATCTAAAATATATAATTGATTGCTAGTCTCTTAACTCTCTGGATCTGTAGGTTTTCTTTCTCTCTCCCTCTCTTTTTCAACACAATTTATTTGCTGAAGAAACAAAGACATTTGTCCTGGGGAGTTTTCCAAGGTCTACATTTTGACAATGTAGACCTTGGGAACAGGTCTTGGGACAGACCTATATTGTCTGTCCTCTGTATTTCCTGTAAATAGGTAGTTAGACCCAGAAAACTGATCACGTTTAAATTATATTTTTTGGCAAGAACCATCTCCCAGTTGGTGCTATTGTATTTTCATCAAGAGGCACATAATGACTGCTTATCTCTCTTTTTGGTTACCCTGAGATGCACTTCTTTTCCTTCATTAACCAGTTTTTAAAATATGAGTTGGTTTCCCAGCATTTTTCAGAGGTATCTGTGCAGAAAAAAGAAAATATAGACTACTTGAGACGGTTATCCTTAAATCCGCTTTCAAGTTTGGCCCTTGACTGGTATCTGTGAACTTGGATTTTGGGGAGACTTCCTGAATCTAACTGTTCCCTAAATGTTAAATGCGGTTAACTGCTTAAACTGTTTATGAAAACAATGTGGTTTATGCTCAACATCTGCTTTCTTTTGGAAATTTGGAATTTTGGCCTGTGATAAGTTAGAAGGTGTCCAGGTGACCAGCTTCAGTAAAAGCCCTAAGCAATGCGTGTCTCTCTAAAGAGCGTCCCTGATGGTAACATTTCACACCTGTTGTCACAACTTACCACTAGAGAAACTAAGTATATCCCCTCCGGAAGAGGAATGCAAGAAGCTTACACCTGGTCTCCTCCAGATTTTGCCCCATATTCCTTTTCTCTTTGCTAATTTTGCTTTGTATCCTTTTGTGATAATGAATCAGAATAGTTGAGTATGACTATGCTCAGTCCTAGGAGCCCTTCCTGTGAATCATGAATCTGGGAGTGGTCTTCGAAACCTGTATCCAAAAGGGGTATATTTTTTTTCTTTTGCACTTTTTATTTTGTTGGGGTATAGCTGATTAACAATGTTGTGACAATTTCAGATGAACAGCAGAAGAACTCAGCCACACATATACACATCTCCATTCTCCCTCAATCCCCTTAAAAGGGGTAGTTTTTAAAATATATTTGATATGTTTCAATCTCCTTACATTCATAGTTTAGCCATGATCAATTTCCCTATCCCTTTGTAGAGGCAGACTGTTCTTCAAATTGGCTCCTGAATCCATTTTTTATGACTCTAAGTACTGTCTGACACTTTCCTTCCTTTCTGGTACAACAAGATATTCTAAGCTCACTTTATAAATTTCCTGACCCAAACCTAGAATCATATTTTCTCAAGCAGCCTGGTTCTTTAAAGTGGGAAGTTCTATTTAGAGATCACAATCACGATACTAAGGGTGCTTGCTGCTTGGGTATTATTGACTGTTTCTCAAACTTTTCAGTGGACACATCTAGGAAAGTAAAACCCAGAAGAATGTATACTAATACTCCCACATATATACAATTTTTTCCATTTCATCTCCAACTAAGTTAATCACTGCATTTGACACAGATTAAATGTTTCATATTAACAATGTTTCAATGTTCCTTTCTAGAGGACATTATTGAACTAAGGTAACAGAGAAGTAGGATAACAAGAAGATAATTCTAAATGATAACTTCCAAAGGGAATCTAGGGATTTCCCTGGTCGTCCAGTGGCTAAGCGGAGAAGGCAATGGCACCCCACTCCAGTACTCTTGCCTGGAAAATCCCATGGACAGAGGAGCCTGGTGGGCTACAGTCCATGGGGTCTCGAAGAGTCAGACACGACTGAGCGACTTCACTTTCACTTTTCACTCTCATGCATTGGAGAAGGAAATGGCAACCCACTCCAGTGTTCTTGCCTGGAGAATCCCAGGGACGGGGGAGCCTGGTGGGCTGCCGTCTATGGGGTCGCACAGAGTCAGACACTGCTGAAGCGACTTAGCAGCAGCAGCAGCCAGTGGCTAAGATTCGGGTGCTCCCAATGCAGGCGGCCCGAGTCGATCCCTGGTTAGGGAACTAGATCCCATATGCCACAACTAAGGGTTCGCATACCACAAATAAAGATCCCGAACGCTGCAATTAAAAGAAAACAAATGCTGCAATGAAGGTGGAAGAGCCCGTGTGCCGCAACTAAAATCTGGCACAGCCAAATAAATAAAAACTTTCTTTTTTATGCTCTGAGAACATAAAGCATGAGAATACTGGACCTAGATATTTGTAAAAGAGAATTCTGATGCTCTCACAAATACAATTTCCCTTTCCTTGGGGACATAAGGCATGGAGACATTTCCCCCATGCTTCTTGCAGATGAACAGGGCTATATATCAACTTCTGGCTAAAAGGTTATATAGAGAAATGACACCACTTTTGGGCCAGGCACCTAATTGCATGAGTAACCGAGCATGCCCTCCATTACTCCAGTACTGATTTACAGAGCTCTTTCTGATGTGTTAAGTGCCAAAGATTTGACATTGCCAAGCAAAGCCACTAATTCAAAAAGATACACGTATCCTAATGTTCATAGCATTATTTACAACAGCCAAGATATGGAAGCAACCTAAGTATTCATTAACAGATGAATGGATAAAGATGTGGGGTGTGTGTATATACCTACATATACACAATGGAATGCTACTCAGCCATAAAATAGAATGAAATTTTGCAATCTGCTACAACACGGATGAACATGAATGAGTGACTAACCATGAACGCATGCCAGGAAGATCTCACACGCCATGGGGCAACTAAACCCAGCGCCACAACTACTGAGATTGCGCTCTGGAGTCCAAAAGCCACTGCCAGTGAGCCCGTGTGTCAAAATCACTGAGGCCTGCACGCCCATGCTCTGCAACAAGAGAAGCCCTGGCAATGAGAAAACCAAGCACCGCAACAAAGAGTAACATCTGCTCTCAGGCAACCAGAGAAAAGCCTGTACAGCAACAAAGACCCAAAGCAGCTATTAAAAAAAAAAAACAAACACAGTTGCATATTCAAAAAACAAAATGCTTCAGTCTGCTTTATTTCTTTCTTTATGCTTCTGCTAGATCTTAAAGATTGCAATAAATCTTTTAGTGCTTCATACATTACAGACAACAAATATTTTCTGAATTATTGAGTGCACTTAAGAAAATAGACATTTCACCCCACTATGCAGGTCTGTTGGCAGCTAGAGTCCCATTGTGCCAACCTACTTTCCATTAAAATGCTACAGCTATAAGAAATTAGGAGTAGATTCATGGGACATACTAATAATTAAAATACATAAGATCCTAGACAATTTAAGTTCCTAAAGTCCATTCCCTTCTTCTGAATGTGAACTCATTTCAGTGTTGAAACCAGACATAGCTGTAGTCTAAGATTTCTATCTTCTTGTATGCTCAGTTGTGTCGGACTCCTTTGAACCCTATGGACTGTAGCCCACCAGGCTCTTCTATCCATAGGATTTTCCAGGCAAGAATGCTGGAGTCAGTTGCATTACCTTCAGGGGATCTTCCCAACCCAAGGCTCAAACCCACATCTCCTGCATCTCCTACATTGCAGGTGGATTCTTTACCACCTAAGCCATCGGGGAAGCCTTGTATTACTTATAACCCATTATTTCAGGAAACTTAAGTGATTCTCTGGCTGCTTAGGATCAAAAGAACTAATGACATATATCCTTCTGTTTATACTGTCTTAAAGGAAAGCTGAAATTACACAAAGTATAGTCACTTGGGAGTTTTAAAAGACTAACAATTTTTCACTTTGTATGTTTTGCTAATTATCTGTCTCTCCTGAGAAAAATGTAAGTTATATAAGAGGCAGGGATTCTATGTGACTATTTACTGCTATTCAGCACTCACTATATAACGGCAACCCACTCCAGTGTTCTTGCCTGAAGAATCTCAGGGACAGGGGAGCCTGGTGGGCTGCCGTCTATAGGGTCACACAGAGTTGGACACGACTGAAGTGACTTAGCAGCAGCAGCATTCCTCTTTATATGAATGACATTAGAAAAACACATTTTCAAAGATAATTATAATAGATCTTTTTTTTCTCCTTAAGTAGGTCCTTTTAGATCAAATTTATACAGATACCACTTGTTTTTACTTCAAATGATTTTGAATCTTATACAGAAATCTTAGCAAAATCAATTTTAGACTTGAATTAATCTTATGCTTCAGATTCTCCTGCAATGATAAGATGAATGTTTAATTTGGAAAAATAAACAAACAGTCTATAGCACTGGCAAAAGGTCAACTTGACATATTCTTTGTTTTACCAATAATATAAGAAGCAACTATTTTCAAGTGAATGAAACAATCTTCTAATAATAACTGAATATATTAATTCTTATATTTTTCTACACCTATTTTGAAAAAGGATTCAATTCAAATCTCTATAAAAGTGAATTTTTATGAGAATTCCCTTAAGGTCCAGTGGTTAGGACTCCAAGATTCCACTGGAGGGGGCCCGGGTTTGATCTGTGGTGGGGAACTAAGATCCAGCAAGCAGCACTGTGTGACCAAAAAAAATTGCTTCACTTTTTAAGCTTGCTCAAATTCATGTCCATCAAGTTGGTGATGCCATCCAACCATCATCCTCTGTCGTTCCCTCCAGAGGACATACAATGAAGACTGAGTGCAGCCAAAAAGAAGAAGAAAAAAAGCTGTAAAGTAAAATTTTAAAAAATATACCTTTCCCTTTAAGAGATCACATAAGAAGTAGACCAATTTCTTCATATGCCCAGCTATAAAGCTAGCCTAGAAGTTATAAAAAGTTAATTACAGTCCACGTTATGACAAAGATCATGTTCCCGAAAATTAAAATGGTACAGTGATTAAATTAACTAATAATAATTAAGATGAACATGCTGACTTTATTTAGGAAAGTTTATGACAAGGTCTCATATCAATAACAACATATTTTAGATAATAAATTGTGGACTGAATAATTAGAGTTAGGGTCATGCAAATCTCATTGAAACTCAAATATAAAAGAGTGTTGATTAAAAATTCTACATCTTTTTTGGAAAAAATAGGTCTAAAGAAGTGCCAACCTGCCAACTATTAAACACTTTTTGTTGGAGATGACTCTTGAGAGTCCCTTGAACTGCAAGGTGATCAAACCAGTCAATCTTAAAGGAAATCAAGCCTGAATATTCACTGGAAGGACTGATGATAAAGCTGAAGCTCCAATATTGTGGCCACCTGATGCGAAGAGCCGATTCACTGGAAAAGACCCTGATGCTGGAAAAGCCTGAAGGCAAAATGAAAAGTGGGCAGCAGAGGATGAGATGGTTAGATGGCAATACTGACTCAATGGACATGAATTTGAGCAAACTCTGGGAGATGGTGAAGAACAGGGGAGCCTGGTGAGCTGTAGTCCTTGGGATCGCAAAGAGCTGGACATGACTTAGCAACTGAAGAACAACAAATCAGTGATTTGGATTATGACATAGAAGGCATGTGTATTAATTTCGTAAAAGACAAAAGCTGGGAGGAATGACTAATAAAACAGGCAATAGAATATAGAATTAACTTCATCTTAGGCAGGAACACAAGGCTAAATGCAGCAAGATTAAATGTAATGTGTTCAGAATTTTTTTAAAAGTCAGAATTATATGTGAGGATAGAAGAATAAGATCAAGCTTGGAAATTTTAGCCAACAAAGCTATGACCTTTTTGCTTAAGCTAATACAATTTAATGCTACATGCTGCTGCTGCTGCTAAGTCGCTTCAGTCGTGTCCGACTCTGTGCGACCCCATAGACGGCAGCCCACCAGGCTCCCCCATCCCTGTCCCTGGGATTCTCGAGGAAAAGAACACTGGAGTGGGTTGCCATTTCCTTCTCCAATGCATGAAAGTGAAAAGGGAAAGTGAGGTCGCTCAGTCATGTCTGACTCTTAGCGACCCCATGGACTGCAGCCTACCAGGCTCCTCCGTCCATGGGATTTTCCAGGCAAGAGTACTGGAGTGGGGTGTCATCACCTTCTCCGATGCTACATGGTAGTGATTAAAGAATTAAATATTCTCCTACTGTTACTAATCTAATTCCATCTAGAGAACAAACAGCATGGGATTAACCACTATGCATATCAACTATGGTTAAGGAGCAGTAGGGGAAAAGGACTTGTTCAGGTTCCCACTTTGCAATTCAAATAGCTGAATTCCATCTCTGAGTAGTAGTAGATTTCCAACGGGGGTTCTAGTGGTGACAGCAAAAACTACGGACTCATGATAACATGCCAAAATCCCCAGTGACTTCTACCTCCGTCCCTATCTCTAGAACCGGAAAATGAGGCTGGGACTAGGTCAGGTGAATATACATATCTGTTTCAATGCCCCCAAATTTAAAGGGGGTAAATGAAAATCAAAAATTTCACTCAATTCATGATATTTTACATTTTCAAGGTGATGTGTCACATCAGTTTACAACATCTAACACTTAGCAAGACACAAAAACTTTAACAACATAAGAGAAATGTTAAACAGAGAAGGATGTTTGAGATAAAACTGACTATTACTAAAAGTTATCGCACTTCCCTGGTGGTCTAGTGGTTGACATCTGCCTGCCAACGCAGGGGATATGTGATCAATCCCTGGTTCGGGAAGATCGCACATGCCACGGGGCAACTAAGGCTGTGTACCACAACTACTGAGCCTGAGTGCCTACAGCCCAGGCTCCGCAACAAGAGAAGTCACCAAAATGAGAAGTCCGAGCACTGCGTCTAGAGAGTAGCTCCTGCTCACTGCAACCAGAGAAAGCTAATGCATTGCAATGAAGACCCAGCACAGCCAAGAACTAATTAAAAAATAAATAAGTTATCAGTTACAATGGAATATTATTCAGCCATCAAAAGAAATGACGTTCTAACACATACTACAACGTGGATGAATGCTGAAAACATTACACAAAGGAAATAAGCCACACACAAAAAGCCATGTGTATCATTTCACATATAAGCAGCCCTTAAAATAACTCAAGCAATTAGTTATTAAGTTATTTAATTATTAAGAAACAAGGAAATCATTCCCCACTCACATACTACACCTTATAGAAAGAACTGCTTAGAATTCAGAATGCATTTTCCTTTACAACCAATGATCAGATTTCCCTGGTTAACCCCATGAATTCTACATAAATTATAATGTGGTTAAAATACTGAGTAAGTAACAATAATTTAAAGAACACTTTAAAAGTATACAACTGTGAATGTATTCATTTCATCTGTATTATGAACTAAATAAGCTTAGGGGCTAAGTATAAGAACGCAGTCATTATTTACAAATATCATACACTATGCGGTGAAAAGGAAATAAAAAGACAATATGAATGTCTCAGTCCATTTCTCCTCTTTATCCTGGCCCTATGCAGTCCCCACTGCTCAGATTTTCTTTTAGTTTTTATTTATTTTTGGCTGCATTGGTTCTTTGCTGCTGTCGTGGGCTTTCTCTAGTTGCTGGGAGTGCTACTCTGTAGGTACATGGGCTTCTCACTGCAGTGGCTTCTCTTGTTGCAGAGCACCGGCTCCAGGGTGTGCAGGCTTCAGTAGCTGCAGCCCATGGGCTCAGTAGCTGTGGTGCACAGGCTTAGTTGCCCCACAGCCTGTGGGGTCTTCCTGGACCAGGGATTGAACCAGTGTCCTTTGCATTGCAAGGTGAATTTTTTTTAAATTTTATTTTATTTAACTTTACAATATTGTATTGGTTTTGCCATATATCAAAATGAATCTGCCACAGGTATACATGTGTTTCCCATCCTGAACCCTCCTCCCTCCTCCCTCCCCATACCCTCCCTCTGGGTCATTCCAGTGCACCAGCCCCAAGCATCCAGTATCGTGCATTGAACGTGGACTGGCGACTCGTTTCATATATGATATTATACGTATTTCAATGCCATTCTCCCAAATCATCCCACCCTCTCCCTCTCCCACAGAGTCCAAAAGACTGTTCTATACATCTGTGTCTCTTTTGCTGTCTCGTATACAGGGTTATTGTTGCCATCTTTCTAAATTCCATATATATGCGTTAGTATACTGTATTGGTGTTTTTCTTTCTGGCCTACTTCACTCTGTATAATAGGCTCCAGTTTCATCCATCTCATTAGAACTGATTCAAATGTATTCTTTTTAATGGCTGAGTAATACTCCATTGTGTATATGTACCACATCTATCTTATCCATTCATCTGCTGATGGACCTCTAGGTTGCTTCCATGTCCTGGCTATTATAAACAGTGCTGCGATGAACATTGGGGTACATGTGTCTCTTTCAATTCTGGTTTCCTCAGTGTGTATGCCCAGCAGTGGGATTGCTGGATCATAAGGCAGTTCTATTTCCAGTTTTTTAAGGAATCTCCACACTATTCTCCATAGTGGCTGTACTAGTTTGCATTCCCACCAACAGTGTAAGAGGGTTCCCTTTTCTCCACACCCTCTCCAGCATTTATTGCTTGTAGACTTTTGGATCGCAGCCATTCTGACTGGCGTGAAATGGTACCTCATTGGGTTTTGATTTGCATTTCTCTGATAATGAGTGATGTTGAGCATCTTTTCATGTGTTTGTTAGCCATCTGTATGTCTTCTTTGGAGAAATGTCTATTTAGTTCTTTGGCCCATTTTTTGATTGGGTCATTTATTTTTCTGGAATTGAACTGCAGGAGTTGCTTGTATATTTTTGAGATTAGTTGTTTGTCTGTTGCTTCATTTGCTATTATTTTCTCCCATTCTGAAGGCTGTCTTTTCATGCAAGGTGAATTTTTAACCACTGGACCACCAAGGAAGTCCCACTGCTGAGATTATTAATCAGACAAAAGAAAGCTAAAGAAAAAACGAGCAGCTGGAGTAGCCACAGAGGAAATAATCAAGTCCCTCCATGCCAGAAATGTCCTTGATAATACATCTATCTAAAATCACATTTCCAGAACCTAGACTACCATTCCTCTGAAGATTGATCAATCAAGCAAGATACTAACATGTTTGGTTATCCTTTTCCATGTCTTAATCTCATCCAGGAATCAGTTCAAGTCAAGAAGTAATGTGCATGAAACTAAGATTGGTGACAAGTAACAGCAGTTTCGGACCCTGAATCTGAAATCGTTATAACTAGGCTCAAACACGTCTTCATTAATCAAAATAGGAACCATTACAGTCAACACATTTCTGTCAAGGAGAAATAAGTTTGTTTATTCTTGTAGCATAAAAATCCTTGTTTTGGAATTTGACAAACTATTGGAAAGCATTTTCTGTGTACTGTTAGTTGTGGAAGCATTTTTCCTGCAAAAAGTTGTTGAGATGCTTGAAGAAGTAGTAATCAGTTGGTGAGATGTCAGGTAAATATGGAGGATAAGGCAAAACTTCATAGCCCAATTCGTTCAGCTTTTGAAGCATTGGATGTGTAACATGTAGTCAGGCATTGTCGTGGAGAAGAATGCCAGCGGCAGACGTTGCAGTTTTTGGTGCATCTCATCAATGTGCTGAGCATACTTCACAGATGTAATGGTTTCGCTGGGATTCAGAAAGCTGTAGTGGATCGGACAGCCAACAGCCAGCAGACCACCAAACAGTGACCATGAGCCTTTTTTTGGGAGCAAGTTTGACTCTGGGAAGTGCTCTGGAGCTTCTTCTCAGTCCAAGCGCTGAGTTAGTCATCACTGGTAGCTGCATAAAATCCACTTTTTATCGCACATCACAATCTGATCACGAAATGGTTCCTTGTTGTGTAGAATAAAAGAAGATGACACTTCAAAACAATTTTTTTTGATTTGTGGTCAGCTTATGAGGCACCCACTTATCGAGCTTTTTCACCTTTCCAATTCGCTTCAAATGCCAAATGATCTTAGAATGATCAATGTTGAGTTCTTGAGCAACTTCTCATGTAAGTTGTAAGATCATCAGCTTATTGATGTTATGCTCTCAGTTGGTTGTTGTCAATTCTGATGGCCGGCCACTATACTTCTCATCTTCAAGGCTCTCATCTTCTTTGCAAAACTTCTTGAACCATCACTGCACTGTACATTCATTAGCAACTCCTGGGCCAAACACTTTGTTGATGTAAGGTGTCTCTGCTGCTTTACGACCCATTTTGAACTTGAGTAACAAAATCGCTTGAATTTGCTTGTTGTCTAACATCAAAAATATGCATTCAACAAATAAATAACATTCTGGGATATCTTATCATCAGGCAAATTTGAGAAACACCACACAAACCCAAACACACATTCATTCCAGGCAACAAAGACAAAAATAAATAACTATATCAAACTACAAAGTTTATGCACAGCAAAGGAGATCAACAAATCCCTAGTCCCAAATAAACGTAAAATAAACAGCAAGTAATAATTCATTAGCAAAAAACATAAAGCAAGAAATTGTGCATTAAAGTAATGTATCATGAAACCACATCTATTTAAGAATGTATTTCAATATCAAATGGCAAAGTTAATGCAAAACCGCAATTACTTTTGCATCAACCTAATATAAGTGTAACTTAATGATGCTAAAGCTGAAACTCCAGTACTTTGGCCACCTCATGCAAAGAGTTGACTCATTGGAAAAGACTCTGATGCTGGGAGGGACTGGGGGCAGGAGGAGAAGGGAACGACAGAGGATGAGATTGGCTGGATGGCATCACTGACTTGATGGACATGAGTTTGAGTGAACTCTGGGAGTTGGTGATGGACAGGGAGGCCTGGCGTGCTGCGATTCATGGGGTCGCAAAGAGTAGGACACAACTGAGCGACTGAACTGAACTGAACTGAACTGAATCACTTTACTGTATACTAGAAACTAATAACAGTGATGTAAAGCAACTATGCGTTAATCAAATAAATTTTTAAAAAGAGAAGTAATTGAGCATACAGCACTCTTTCTGCACAAACGTACACCGGTTACTGGTAAAAATAAACCTGGAGGGAAGTCAATAGCCAAACTAAGAGAACTGCAAGGCGCTGTCATATGCAACTGCTCCCTTGTAGCTACATTTAAGAATATGTGGGCTCTAAAATGCCAGTTTTAAGAACTGAGATGTCTTTGTGCCAAGATATTCTTATATTCCTATTTCCCTCAGTAGCCAAAAATATGCATTCAACAAATAAATAACATTCTGGGATATCTTATCATCAGGCAAATTTGAGAAACACCACACAAACCCAAACACACATTCATTCCAGGCAACAAAGACAAAAATAAATAACTATATCAAACTACAAAGTTTATGCACAGCAAAGGAGATCAACAAATCCCTAGTCCCAAATAAACGTAAAATAAACAGCAAGTAATAATTCATTAGCAAAAAACATAAAGCAAGAAATTGTGCATTAAAGTAATGTATCATGAAACCACATCTATTTAAGAATGTATTTCAATATCAAATGGCAAAGTTAATGCAAAACCGCAATTACTTTTGCATCAACCTAATATAAGTGTAACTTAATGATGCTAAAGCTGAAACTCCAGTACTTTGGCCACCTCATGCAAAGAGTTGACTCATTGGAAAAGACTCTGATGCTGGGAGGGACTGGGGGCAGGAGGAGAAGGGAACGACAGAGGATGAGATTGGCTGGATGGCATCACTGACTTGATGGACATGAGTTTGAGTGAACTCTGGGAGTTGGTGATGGACAGGGAGGCCTGGCGTGCTGCGATTCATGGGGTCGCAAAGAGTAGGACACAACTGAGCGACTGAACTGAACTGAACTGAACTGAATCACTTTACTGTATACTAGAAACTAATAACAGTGATGTAAAGCAACTATGCGTTAATCAAATAAATTTTTAAAAAGAGAAGTAATTGAGCATACAGCACTCTTTCTGCACAAACGTACACCGGTTACTGGTAAAAATAAACCTGGAGGGAAGTCAATAGCCAAACTAAGAGAACTGCAAGGCGCTGTCATATGCAACTGCTCCCTTGTAGCTACATTTAAGAATATGTGGGCTCTAAAATGCCAGTTTTAAGAACTGAGATGTCTTTGTGCCAAGATATTCTTATATTCCTATTTCCCTCAGTAGCCAAAAATATGCATTCAACAAATAAATAACATTCTGGGATATCTTATCATCAGGCAAATTTGAGAAACACCACACAAACCCAAACACACATTCATTCCAGGCAACAAAGACAAAAATAAATAACTACATCAAACTACAAAGTTTATGCACAGCAAACAAGATCAACAACAAAATGAAAAGGCAATGAAGCAATGGGAAAAATATTTGCAAGTCATGTGTACGATAAGGGGTTAATATCCAAAATATATAAAGAACTCAATAGCCAAAAGAAACAAAACAAAAAA
This sequence comes from Bos javanicus, assembly GCF_032452875.1. Classification (NCBI taxonomy): domain Eukaryota; kingdom Metazoa; phylum Chordata; class Mammalia; order Artiodactyla; family Bovidae; genus Bos; species Bos javanicus. Next base: position 13,990,074 of record NC_083886.1, on the reverse strand, counting down.
GAAACTGGGTTTGGATAAGGACAGAGGAACTGAATATAGACATTTTTCCAAAGACATACAAATGACCAACAGGTACATTAGGTACATCACTAGTCATTAGGAAAATACAAATCAAATCACAAGAAAATATCACCTCACACCTGTTGGAATAGCTATCATTAAAAAGATGAGACACTGTTGCACGGTGTACATGACAGTTATCAAGAGAGCAAATTAAAAGAGGTCTTCTCATGAGTAAAAATTCTTTTCTTTTTTATATCTATATAGAATGACAGATGTTTAAATTTACTGTGGCAACATTTCAAGAAATATGTAAGTCAAATCATTATGCTGTACACCTTAAACTTCAATGCTGGATGTCAATTTGTATCTTGATAAAACTGGGAAAAAAAATAAAGTGGTGAGGCTGTGGAGAAAATGGAGCCCCAGGGTACTACTGGCAGGAATGTAAATTGGTACAGTCATTATGGAAAACAATATGGTGGTTCCTTAAAAAATTAAAAATAGGATTACCATATAATCCAGCAATCCCATTTCTGGGAATATATCCAAGGAAACAAAAACAGGATGTCAAAGACATATATGTACTCCCACTTTCAATGCAGCAAATATTATTCACAATAGCCAAGATATGGAAACAACTTAAGTATCCATCAATGGATAAATGAATAAAGATGTGGTATCCCCTTGAGGAGAAAATGGCAACCCACTCCAGTATGATTATCGGAAAAATCCCATGGACAGAAGAGCCTGGCAGACTACAGTCCATGGGGTCGCAGAGTCAGATGCGATTAAGCACACATACATTTACAGTGGGGTCACACAGAGTCGGACACGACTGAAGCGACTTAGCAGCAGCAGCAGCAGCAGCATTATTCAGCCACAAGAAAGAAGAAAATCCTGCCATTTGCAGCAACATGAATAAAGCTTGAGGGCACTATACTACAAGTAATAAACCACAAAGGGAAAGAAAACTTCTGGTGTCACTGACATGTGGAATCTTTCAAGGGGAAAAAAAAGGTCAAGCTCTTAGAAACTGAGTGGAAAAGCAGTTACCAAGGCTTGGGGGAAACAAGGACAGGAAGGGAGAAAGGCACAAACTTCTCAGCTGTAAGATGAAGGAGGATGTCTGAGAACCTAATGTACAACATGAACATAGTTGATAATACTATTAATACATTATATACTACTAATTCAAATTCATTAAGAGAACTTAAGTGTTCTTACCAAAACAAACAAAAAATCCCAAGAGTTAGATTCTGTAAATTCCAGGATAACAAATTGTTTTAGAAATTTAAAGAAACTGCTGTGATGGCAATTTTTAAAAAATAGAGTAAATATCCCAATTCACACTTTTAAGATATATCTTAACTCTTAAAAGGATACATCAAAAATTAGTAAGAGGGAATTCCCTGGCGGTTGGTCCAGTGGTTAGGACTCCACGCTTCCACTGTCAGGGGACTCGGTTCACTGCCAGGGGCTGGGTCAGGTAGCTAAGATTCCACAAGCTGCACACTAAGGCCAAGGAAAAAAATCCTGGTAAGAAATATTCTTCCTTCTGGGAAGGGAAATGAGGTGGCCTTAGGGGACTAGGTGGAAAGGAGATTTTTTTCACCATCTGTTCTTTTATAAATTTTGAACCATGAGAATGTATCATTTGTTTAAAAGTACAGAAAGAGAACAAGAAAAAAAAGATATATTTTCTAATTGTCCTCACTGGCCATATCACACTGACAGGGATATAAATCACGTAAGAAATGAAGCCATGGTCACCAGAGAAGACGGTTTTTCAATAGAAGGCAGTGTCGTGCATCTTATGAGGGTAAAAGAATTAACATGACAAACGTAGGTTCTTGCAACTGCAGGTAAGTTTTCAGTGAAACATAACTGTTACCAACTCTGGAACCAAAAAGATCTGGGGTCAAATCCTAGCTCTTCTAATTAGGAGTTGTATGGTCAAATAAATTATGTAACTTCAATTTGCTAGTCTAGATAATGGGACTACCAACCTCCATGGTGCTATTAATAATAACACCAGCCACATGGTATGGTGAAAATTAAATGAGATAATTTACATAAAATAATTATTCTAAGCCAGGTACATAGTAAATAACTCCATGAATTTTAGTTATTATCATCATCCATGGGAGGCAACACAGAACAGTAGCTAATAAGGATTTGGATACCTGGACCTGAATCCTGGATCTCATTAGGTTTAATACTGGGGCAAGTAACCTAACATCCTTAAGACTCGGTATCTTTTTCTCATTCATAAAATGGTAGTAACATCAGTACTGGCATCGTGAAAAACATAATATATACAAATGTGTAAGTTAAATGAAAAGATAAAAAACTGTGAATTTACTAGGCAAACACAATTTTTACCAAGTATTCAAAGTTAATATCCCCATTAACAGAATTATGTGGTTGTTCAAAGTATAATACTAAAAGCAGCATATAATATTAATAAACAACCACCAAAGTCTCTCACAGTCATATAGTATCTCTGAGGGAAAGGTCTGGTTTCAAATTAACAAATTACTTTTATTTGTACCTCCTGTAATGTTTGCAAACCACGTTATCATATATAACTCTGTTATTGCCAGTTTGGGATTCAGCTGAAATTATCCATAGAAGGATAAAATGAACCACCTTGGTCATTACAGCATGATGCTCTAAGTGACCTAGTAGAGAAAAGGCTCATCGTAAGCCCAGGTCATATCTCTTTGGGATTCAAGGACATGAAATAAATGCCCTATTATCCTCCAAATAAACAGGCTGGTGAGGGCTTAATGTGGTTCTTATGGGTGACTGAAAAAAGTATTCCTGATCCTAGTAAGGGGAAAAAAGAGACAATGAAAATCAGTAATGGGGACTATTTTTCAGTCCAAAAACATTCAATACAGTGCTTTCAAAATACCAGTACAATTAAGCTGCTGACCCTTTTTCAGGGCTCTCTTGGACAAACGAAAGGATCCCCAAACATACTTGAATGAGGGACTTCAACTCTTAGGAACTAAAGGTATCATGAGAAGTGCCCCCGACCAATCAGAACCAGAAACCAAAGGAACTTTGCTGGAAGACTGATAAATGGACTGTGGTAAATCATACTGCATGTGGTTCCATGCTGCAACTTCTACCAACAGAAAACCCACAGGTTATCAAGCTATCAAGCTTTGATGACTTTACCAACTATCTAGTATCTTGATTGTGATGGTAGATACATGCACCCACACAGTTATAAAACTATACAGAATTAAACACACACACACGGAAAGCGAAATGAGATCAGTGGATAATACCAGTGACAATACCTGGCTGTGGTTTTTTTGCATCTGGAAAATGTTATCTTCACGAAAAACTGGCAAAATATATTTTTATTGTTGTTATTAAGTGCTCTTCTCTTTGTTATTAAGTGCATGTGAATCTGTATTTATCTTATTAAAAATTTCAGTTAAAAAGTTTAGGACGAACAGATCTTAATATTTGAGTAAATGTATCACAGAAAGAATTTTTAGGAAAAATTTTCTGTTAAATGTATTCTACATAATATTTTCTCTCTACTATTAGCTATAATAGCTAGTTTTTCTCCTAAAGGGCAAGTGACCACAGAAAAAAATTCCACACAGATCGACACATTTACAACATGAATGTATTTGAAAACAAAAAATAATATAACACTTTCCCAATTAAAAAGAAGAAGCAAACTGAGACTTCCCTCACTGTCCAGTGGTTCAAATTCTGTGCCCCCTACACAAGGGGCATGGGTTCAACCCCTGGTTAGGAACTAAGATCCCACACGCTGCACAGCACAGCCAAAAAGAAAGAAAGAAAGAAATTATTTATAAAGCCAAAAAACTAATAAAATTATACCCCACATAACAAATATTATCTATGTGCCAGGCATCAAATGGAGAGACAGTAAAGAACAACTTAACTGATCTTTCTTGGCACCAACATTTTGCTGAACTTTAATCAGAAACTGACATATACCTCTTCATTTTGTCTTGGAACTTACTCTTGTAGATTTTTTAAAAGTCTTTGAAATGGCAAAATTATTTGATCCAGTGCTGTATATATGGACATCACCAGATGGTCAACACCAAAATCAGATTGATTATATTCTTTGCAGCCAAAGATGGAGAAGCTCTATACAGTCAGCAAAAACAAGACCAGGAGCTGACTGTGGCTCAGACCATGAACTCCTTATTGCCAAATTCAGACTTAAATTGAAGAAAGTAGGGAAAATTACTAGACCATTCAGGTATGACCTAAATCAAATCCCTTATGATTATACAATGGAAGTGAGAAATAGATTTAAGGGCCTAGATCTGATAGATAGAGTGCCTGATGAGCTATGGAATGAGGTTCGTGACAATGTACAGGAGACAGGGATCAAGACCATCCCCATGGAAAAGAAATACAAAAAAGCAAAATGGCTGTCTGCGGAGGCCTTACAAATAGCTGTGAAAAGAAGAGAAGCGAAAAGCAAAGGAGAAAAGGAAAGATATAAACATCTGAATGCAGAGTTCTAAAGAATAGCAAGAAGAGATAAGAAAGCCTTCTTCAATGATCAATGCAAAGAAATAGAGGAAAACAACAGAATGGGAAAGACTAGAGATCTCTTCAAGAAAATCAGAGATACCAAGGGAACATTTCATGCAAAGATGAGCTCGATAAAGGACAGAAATGGTATGGACCTAACAAAAGCGGAAGATATTAAGAAGAGATGGCAAGAATACACAGAAGAACTGTACAAAAAAGATCTTCACGACCCAGATGATCACGATGGTGTGATCACTGACCTAGAGCCAGACATCCTGGAATGTGAAGTCAAGTGGGCCTTAGAAAGCATCACTACGAACAAAGCTAGTGGAGGTGATGGAATTCCAGTTGAGCTATTCCAAATCCTGAAAGATGATGCTGTGAAAGTGCTGTACTCAATATGCCAGCAAATTTGGAAAACTCAGCAGTGGCCACAAGACTGGAAAAGGTCAGTTTTCATTCCAATCCCAAAGAAAGGCAATGCCAAAGAATGCTCAAACTACCTCACAATTGCACTCATCTCACACGCTAGTGAAGTAATGCTCAAAATTCTCCAAGCCAGGCTTCAGCAATATGTGAACCGTGAACTTCCTGATGTTCAAGCTGGTTTTAGAAAAGGCAGAGGAACCAGAGACCAAATTGCCAACATCCGCTGGATCATGGAAAAAGCAAGAGAGTTCCAGAAAAACATCTATTTCTGCTTTACTGACTATGCCAAAGCCTTTGACTGTGTGGATCACAATAAACTGTGGAAAATTCTTCAAGAGATGGGAATACCAGACCACCTGATCTGCCTCTTGAGAAATTTGTATGCAGGTCAGGAAGCAACAGTTAGAACTGGACATGGAACAACAGACTGGTTCCAAATAGGAAAAGGAGTACGTCAAGGCTGTATATTGTCACCCTGTTTATTTAACTTATATGCAGAGTACATCATGAGAAACGCTGGGCTGGAAGAAACACAAGCTGGAATCAAGATTGCCGGGAGAAATATCAATAACCTCAGATATGCAGATGACACCACCCTTATGGCAGAAAGTGAAGAGGAACTAAAAAGCCTCTTGATGAAGGTGAAAGTTGAGAGTGAAAAAGTTGGCTTAAAGCTCAACATTCAGAAAATGAAGATCATGGCGTCCAGTCCCACCACTTCATGGGAAATAGATGGGGAAATAGTGGAAATAGTGTCAGACTTTATTTTTCTGGGCTCCAAAATCACTGCAGATGGTGACTGGAGCCATGAAATTAAAAGACACTTACTCCTTGGAAGGAAAGTTATGACCAACGTAGACAGCATATTCAAAAGCAGAGACATTACTTTGCCAACAAACATTCGTCTAGTCAAGGCTATGGTATTTCCTGTGGTCATGTATGGATGTGAGAGTTGGACTGTGAAGAAGGCTGAGGGCCGAAGAATTGATGCTTTTGAACTGTGGTGTTGGAGAAGACTCTTGAGAGTCCTTTGGACTGCAAGGAGATCCAACCAGTCCATTCTAAAGGAGATCAGCCCTGGGTGTTCTTTAGAAGGAATGATGCTAAAGCTGAAACTCCAGTACTTTGGCCACCTCATGCGAAGAACTGACTCATTGGAAAAGACTCTGATGCTGGGAGGGACTGGGGCAAGAGGAGAAGGGGACGACAGAGGATGAGATGGCTGATGGCATCACTGACTCGATGGACATGAGTCTGAGTGAACTCCGGGAGTTGGTGATGGACAGGGAAGCCTGGCGTGCTTCGATTCATGGGGTGGGTCACAAAGAGTTGGACACGACTGAGCGACTGATCTGATCTGATCTGTATCATCCCCATTTATTTATTTTTATTTTTTGCATTTTTTTTCTATTTATTTTTTTGTGATAATTTTTTTGGGGAGGTGCTGTGCCAGGTCTTCCATTGTGGCATGCAGGCTCTGGTTGTGGCATTAGAACTCTTGGTTGCAGCATGTGGGATCTAGTTCCCAGACCAGAGATCACACCCAGGTCCCCTGCATGGAGAGCATGGAGTCTTAGCCACTGGATCAGCAGGCAATTCCTATCAATCTTATTTCTTAAATGTAAAATTTGCAGTAAGGACAGCTCTTCTGAGAACTACCTTCATAGTCAGTATCTCTCACTGAGACAAAAAATGAGCAAACTACAGTATTATACTGTTATTAACTTGACCTGTCCCTCCACCTAAGAGCCAGGAATGCTCAGATCATGATCTTCCGAAACTTACGCCTTTGGTAGCTTATACTGACCTAAACACCACGCCACCTAACTATTAGGTATAGGTAAATACTACATAACTCTATGAGAAATGGGAAAATCATGACTCAACTCAACAATTTATATGAGGATGTGATAAACACTGTGTAAACAGCCAATTTTATTTAATTAAATCACAAGGGCAACTAGAATACTTATTACAAAACCAAAGAGGACAGGTTATAAATACCTTCAATATCATCATTAGCACAGTGCCACCCACACAATAAATTTTCAGAGAATAATCACTGTTGAAAATCTCTAACTGAGAAACAACCAAGAATACATAATTACGTAAACCTATTTCCAGTAGTCAAGGAAGATTTTTTCAATTAAATAAATAAAAATAGTTTCAGGTAAGGTAATAAACTTGGCATTTTAGAACATGCCCATTTATTACCACAATTCCACAGACACGCCACATGTGGACTCCAGGAACTAGCACCTGGAGATTTGGGGGTCCATGATTCAGCCTATCGTACTCTCCAATTAGAGGAGCTCCAGTCCCAAGCAGGTGAGACAAACTCTCATTATTGGTTTTTTCCTCTCTCTGTTGTCCTCTGGCTTGGCTCTGATAGGAGGACTAGAAATGGGAGCTCAGGGAAAGGAAAAGTATTATGGATATTGAGAGGAGGAAGCAGCTCAGGAAAGATGTTTTTCAACTCCTGGGTCTCCAAACTGCACATGCATGGATATGGCCCTAACCAGCATGGATCTGACCCTAAACAGTATTACAAATTGAAGATAGATCAACACCCAGGTTCCAGACTGTCCACTGGGTGGGCTGCACATGCAGTATAGATCCAAACAGCACTGCAAAGGCTGTGGAACCTTCACTGACACAACCAAAAGAAGACTGGTTGGAACTTACAGCCTGAACCCATCAATACCCACAGCATGATAAAAACAAACATACAGTTGTCCCTTGGTGTCCACGGAGGACTGGTTTCAAGCTCCTGGCAGATGCCAAAATCCATGGATGCTCAAGTCCCTTATTTATAATGGAGCAGTGGGACTTCCCTGGTGGTCCAGTGGTTAAGAGTCTGTGGGTTCAATCTCTGGTTGGGCTTCCCAGGTGGCTCAATGGTAAAGAATCTACCCGCTAATGCAGGAGACACAAGAGACACAAGTTCCATCTTTGGTTGGAAAGATTCCCTGGAGAAGGAAATGGCAACCCACTCCAATATTCTTGCCTGGGAAATCCCATGGACAGAGAAGCCTGGCGGGCTACAGTCCAATGGGTTGCAAAAAGATCTGGACACAACTTACCAACTAAAACAACAAATAACAAGGTTGGCAAGGATGTAGAGAAATACTGGACCCTCACACACTGTTGATGGTAATGTAAAATGGTGAAGCGACTTTGCAGAACAATCTGGCAGTTCTTCAAAAGGTTAAACACAGAGTTATCATAAGATACAGATATTTCATCCAACGTATATACTCAAGAGTAATGAAAACATACGTCCACACAAATGCACATGAATGTTCATAGCATTGTTATTTATAATAGCCCCAAAGTGAAAATAACTCGAATATCTATCCGTAGATAAACAATAAACAAAATGTGATATATCCACATAATAGAATATTATTCTATAAAAGGGAATGAAGAAGTGATACATGCTGCAAGATAGATGCTAAGTCAAAGAAGCCAGTCACTAAAGACCATATATGATGTGATTCTACTTATATGAAATGTCCAAAATAGCTAAGTCTATAGAGATGGAAGGTAGCTAGCATATTCGTTAGCTTAGGGCTGGCACAGGAGGGGATGGAGGAAAAAAGGTTTCTTTTAGGGTGATAAAACTGACTGTGGTGATGGTTGCACAATTCTGAGAACCAACTAAAAACTACTGACTATATTCTTCAAATGGGTGAATTAAAGAGCACATATTGTACCTCAATAATTAGGAAACTGTTAAGGAAAAAGCTGCCAGGAAAAGAAAGACTACTATTTCATTTAAAGCAAAGAAGGGGCATACATAGCAAAGTTGGTTTAATACACTTTTCTGAAGACTGCTCCTGTAAGTCTTTTGATTCCTAATCTGAAGTTTCTGAAAATAAAATGTAACTACAAGAAAAAGCAAAGATGGGAAAAATAGTTCAGGATGAGTCCTAACATGAGGTATGATATGCCAGTATAGTTTTCTGTACAACTGTCAAAATGCCTTTACTGCTTCTGTCATTCAGAAACTTATGAAAAAATTATTCTTCAAAGATAGAATACTATTAAATTTGCCACCGATACATAAAACTATTTTGCCTACTACTAATTTCTATGAACAGCACAAATTATAAACTGATTTTTAGATTTATAAACTATTTGAAGAGCTAAACTCTAGCCAGAATCTAGAAAAAAACAAAAACATTTTCAGAGATGCTGCTAACCTGATTTTAAAGGATATTTCAGTTTCTTTCATGAGGGGAAAAAAATAAAATTAAACAATTCTTAAGCCTGATTTCTCCTTCCTCTGAGGTCAGCTGCTTTGTACAGATGGAATTTTATATCTAGTATATTCCCACTGTTGTCATTAATGGTAATTTAACAACATGCAAATGATGTGATTAAAATTCACCCTCAATTCACCTCCTATATTTTATCTCAATGTCCCACATTACTCCAATAGCCAGTAAGGTACCGTCACTAATTAAATCTTGCATCAAATTTTTTTTTCATTCATGGTTAGGACAAGGAATTCCAAAAAGCACAAAAATCCATGGAATATTAGAGGAAACAGACAGCCCGGTATAAATAGATGGATATGACATGTATATATGAATCTACCACAACTAAAATACTTAAGCTAAAAATACATTTAGAAGATCAGTGTAAAAAGTTAACTACCGTCTCACAGAAAATTAAACTAAAAAGCTGTTGGAAGGTGTAGAACGATTTAGCCACAGGTATGAAAACTAAGCAAATAAAAATATAGGCAATATTTTATAGCAGCTATAAATGGAGCATAATCTTTAAAAATTGTGAATTGCTCTGTTGAACATTATAAAACATGGTAAATAAACTATACCTCAATTTTTTAAAAAAGAAGGAAACTGTTACAATTCCAGGAAAAAAACAAAAAAATTAATAAAAAATTAAATAATACTACATGTTGCAGAGAATATTTACACAGTCATAATGCTATTAGTAACAAATAGCAATTTAATCAAAGGTTATGATACAATTGCATTGGGATGACATGGTATGGAGTGTGCAAGGATGTTAAATATCTTCTACCATTGGAAAGCAACTTTCCTGGTGGTCCAATAGCTAAGACTGTGCACTCCCAATGCAGGGGCAGGGAGGATCAGGGAGTTAGATCCCACATGCTGCAACTAAGACCCGGCAGAGTGGGGAGAAATATCAATAACCCCACATATGCAGATGACACCACCCCTAGGGTAGAAAGCGAAGAGGAATTAAAGAGTCTCTTGATGAAGGTGAAAGAAGAGAGTAGAAAAAGCTGGCTTAAAACTCAACATCCAAAAAACAAAGATCATGGCACTTGGTCCCATCACTTTGTGGCAAATAGATGGGGAAACAACCGAAACAGTGACAGACTTTATTTTCTTGGGTTCCAAAATCACTGCAGATGGTGTCTGCAGCCACGAAATTAAAAGACATTTGCTCCTTGGAAGAAAAGCTATGACAAACCTAGACAGAGTATTAAAAATCAGAGACAATACTTTGCTGACAAAGGTCCATCTAGTCAAAGCTATGGTTTTTCCAGTACTCATGTACAGATGTGAGAGCAGGGCAATAAAAAAGGCTGAGTGTCAAAGAATTGATGCCTTTGAACTATGGTGTTGAAGAAGACTCTTGAGAGTTCCCTGGACTGCAAGGAGATCAAACCAGCCAATCCTAAAGGAAATCAACTCTGAATATTCACTGGAAGGACTGATGCTGTAGCTGAAGCTCCAATACTTTGGCTACCTGATGCGAAGAGCCAACTCATTGGAAAAGACCCTGATGCTGGGGAAGATTGAAGGCAGAAGGAGAAGGGGAAGACAGAGGATGAGATAGTTGTATGGCATCACCAACTCAATGGACATGAGTTGGAGCAGACTCCAGGAGATGGTGAAGGACAGGGAAGCCTGACATGCTGCAGTCCATGGGGTCACAAAGAGTCAGACACGACTGAGCAACTGAACAACCACCACCATCATTGGAAAGTAAAGGATAAAATCTAAAATTAAGAGTGAGGAGTAAAGAACAGTATTTAGAAAATGGAGGTATGTATATAAGAAATTATTATTGGAAAGTGGTTGCTTCTGGAACCATGATGAGATTTAAATAGGTGGGACAAGGATTCCTGTTTTTAAATCTCTGATTCCACTTTAACTATATGTATATATCACTATGATAAAAATAATAATTCAGATCATAAATAAGAGTTCATAGGATTATAAAACATGAAGTATAGAGCAATTAACAGAAGAGCACTATAATTCAATATGAACACTATAACTAAAACATTTATTGCATACATTTTTTAAAGGCAGTTTTATTAAATAAAATATTCAACTGTCCAATGTATTTAAGTATATTCCTGTTGCTATTTATCCTGGATCATAATACACCCTGTACGATACAGCACATCGCAGAAACCATTAGTTATCTACATAATTCTATTTTCTTTTCTTTCTTGTAATAGAACCCTAATTTTTTCTAAGATACTATCATACTTGTTCAAACTTACAATTTTTACATTTCCTAGCATCTCTTGCAACTTGGGAGAACCAATGAGATAAAACTGAAAGTCAACAGATGGACTTCCAAAAAGACTGATCAAATATGACTGGGTCCCTAATAATACAGTTTTCCCTGGTGGCTCAGCAGTAAAAAACCCTCCTGCCAAGCAGGAGATGGCAGTGGGTCAGGAAGATCCCCCAGAGAAGGAAATACCAATCCACTCAAGTATTCTTGCCTGGGAAATCCCAAGGACAGAGGAGCCTGACAGGCTAAAGTCCATGTGGTGGCAAAGAGTCTTCTCCTTCTGCCTTCAATCTTTCCCAGCATCAGGGTCTTTTCCAATGAGTTGGCTCTTTGCATTGGGTAGCCAAAGTATTGGAGCTTCAGCTTCAGCATCAGTCCTTCCAATGAATACTCAGGGTTGATTTCCAAATTAACTTAGCAACTAAACAACAACCCTAACGATAAAGGGCAGCTGCCACTCAAGCCCTAGAATACCTACCTTTGAAATTCTTCTACATAAAAGAAAAAAATCAATATATTTAGTCACTGTGGATTTTAGGTGGGAGAAGGCGGTTTATTATTTATCAATAATAAAGCCTGTATGTCGGCCCATCTACCCTTATAACTTGATTTAAGATCCATATTTGAAATCATGGTTTATTTTCTCATTCTGCTGAGACTTAATACTTGTGGTAAGTCACATGGTATTCTTGGATCTCGGTATGAGATATTCTGTAAGATGCCTCTCTCCTTGAAATTATCCTAAAGATGAAAAGTTCATGTACAGAATATAGAATAGTTTGTAAGTCCTATCTCCCCAAACATATGTAGCCAAGTTTTGTGACACAAGTCTGGTTATTTTCACAGGATATCCTAAGATACAGATATTAATTTTATTTATATAGATTACTATTCTGTCAACTTACTTTATTGTTAAAGAATACATTTTGAAATTTATTATTAAAGGGAAACATTAAATATTATTTTCAGAAAAAATTAAAACATGTTAGTTGCTCCATATTCTTGGTATATTTATTTCATTAATATTTGTCCTACAATCCACTATTTTTCACATTAAGAATTATCCCAGACCTGTGTCAAATATATATCCCAGGAAACTGTTGAGTGTTATATGCTAGTCATGAATCCATGCCATTAAATGTTTATGGAAGAGTCAGGAAGTAAGTTACTAATAAATATTCTTTTCAAATATAGACAATAGAACATTCATTATCTTCTCTCTTTTCCTTAAGTCCAAAAGCAAAGGAGCCTTGCCTAAACAAAACATTCAGAATACCTCTGTACATTACTTATTTTATATCTCATAGACTGTCAGACCAATAAACTACTCCCAGGAATGACTAAACAAACCAGATTATTACCTCTGTCTTAAGTAAATTCCTGCTGCCACCACACTGGATGGCAAGTCCTAAGATTCAGTTTATACCCTCCTTTCTCATCTCTGAAGATATCTTGCCTACTGAAGTCTATTCAAATACACAACTAGAAAAGAGACTCAGTATAAACTACAGTGTCACTAGACATCAGTGAGGTAAATTATTGGTATACCCTCTCAATTAGCTTGGCCCTGACTTAATATAATTAAATATTGTCTTTGAAGTTCTGGGTTGTAACTCCCCTTCTACTCACTAGCTTCCTTTAAAGCAAATATCTGTCCTTTATAACTCATCTATTCCCATCTGAAGGAAGAAATGGAATTTTCCATAAACCCACTGATGGTTGAAGAAAGAAACCTGTTAATATGCTACAAATTCAACTACTAAGTTTCAAGTGAAAATTTTTCTCCCTGGAGTTAATATTCCTGAATTCTGTCTGGGGAGACTTCTTGCCTAGCTTTCTTCTTTGCTGTACCACATCTTGATCCATGATGGTAAGATTGGATCCCTATCTTCAAACTGGCTCCCCATGTCTGTCCTTATCTACTTTATTATCCATACTTTTCTTAGAAGCTAATTATCCTAGACCTTTTATGATCAATGATCTCATTCTAGAATTGCCTTGCTGTAACTTTTGTTTTCTAAAAGTTTAATTTAACCCGTGACTTTAAATCAGGAGAAAAAGGTAGAACTCCAGATTTATCAATGAGAATTCCTTCCTTTCACTGCTCCAACTTTCCCAGACTAACCTAGCCCACAACCTTCTCTCCTCCAATTCAGGCAGATCTCAAAGTCAACAGAAGAACATCACAATTTAACTGCACTTCAAACTCTTCTAATTATAGTCAAGCTGGTCATAAACCTATAAATTCCTACAATGATTTTGATGAAAGGTTTAGAGGTTCTTTTGCCTCAGAACTTAAGTGACTACTAAAAGAACATGAAGTACATAATAAAATTAGAACTAAAACCCAAATATCCTAACAAAGACTGAAAAGGAAACCATACATCTGCCAATAATCAATTTTTATATTTCTGGCTCACTTTTCCAAGTAGATTAAATATTCTTCCTGAAAAGCTCAAAAAGTACATCCAATCAAATGTTTTACAAAGTTTTTGAGGAATAACTGAGGTACAATTACCCTCACATATTTTATGTTTACAATTTATCCGTTTTGTCATATGTCATGCCATATCAATGAAATCATCACCATAATCAAGAAAAGTTTCAAACATTCCTATCACCTCAGAAGTTTCTTATCCCTGAGGAATTATCCTTCCCTCTCTTTCTGCACCAGCATCAGTACCCAGTCTCTAGGTAAGCTTCATTTCATGACAGACTCTGTATTTTAAAGAATTTTATATGAATGGAATCATAGCATGTGCTCTATTTTTACCAATTATGTTTTTATTTAGCAAAATTATTGTGAGATTCACTCATACTGTTGAGTGTACAATAATTTTCCTTTTTACTATTAAGTCATTTAATATAATTTTACAAAGTAGTTAAAAAAAAATTCCTTGTGGACTTCCCTGGAGGTGCAGTGGATAATAATCTGCCTGCCAATGCAAGGGGACACAGATTTGATCCCTGGTCCAGGAAGATTCCACATGCCGCTGAGTAACTAAGCCCCTGTGCCACAAGCACTGAAGCCCACATGCCCCAGAGCCCGCAAGCCACAACCGCTGAGCCTGCCTGCACCACTGCCGAAGCCCATGCACCTGCAGCCCGCGCTCTGTAACCAGAAAAGCCACCACAGCAAGAAGCCCGTGCACCACAACCGAGAGCAGCGCCAGTCTGCCACAACGAGGCAGAGTCCACACCCAGCAAAAAAGACTCGGAGCAATCAAAAATAAATAAATAATTACAAAAAAAAAAAAAGGAATCAACAGTCTAACAAAAAAGAATACTCTCAGAAAAAACATCATACTACATTTATAATGAGCAGAATGAGCATTTTCAATATCTTCTGTTTTAAAAGGAAGAATGTCAACGACTGCCTAATGAAGAAATATATTTTACTAGTATCAAACTCTCAGGAAAAGTAAGAATAAATTAAAGACTTCAATAATTTAGCTCTAACAGCTAAAACTATAGGACAAGACTTATTTAAAATATATATTAAAATATATAAAAATAATTTAATTATTAAAATATAATAACTAATATATGAATTAGTTATTAAATGTACATTGCTGAGAAAAGGTAATTAACATGGGAGAAAATACAGTGGTAACATTCTAGTGTGCACATTATAACCCATTTATTACACACTATGATTTTGAATTCATTTCAAAAACTTTTTATATATTCACAAAAAATCATTTTACAACAAATAACTATTTTAAATAATGGGAATAAATGAGACTCTTACTAAAAACAACACTGTAAAAAAAAAGGATAGACTATATAAGGACTTTCTTTTAAGCCATCATACATAAACATTTTCCAATAAATAAAATGCTATCCTGTATTAGTTTGTGTGAATATAGGAGGATATACTGTTGTTTCTTCAGGCACTTATTTCCTGAGAATATACCTGTGAAAGTCTCAAAATTGAGTGAAATGTTCCTTAATTGCAAAGTTAACCCTAAAAATCACAATTTTAGATAACTATAAAATGTTATATATATTTTGAAACTACAACATATGAATTGTATATATTTGTATTCAAAATCACAACATATATATAGTATGAAAAAGTTAACCATTACACAGTTAACAATTATGTCCATCATTTTTTATAATAGAGTATTTGGGACCACACCTCAGATTCTCAGAAAGGTACTTCAGGATGTTCCTATGACTTGAGAGAGACCCAGGGACAAAAAAGTATACCTTAAAGCTGTAAGCATAAATGACTCTGAACACAAATTCTTTTCTCTTCATATTTTCAGGCAGCTACTCATAAAATATAAAGCATCAAGAAATTACATTTAGAAGTACATTAAGAAAGGATACTCATATTTACCCCTTAATGACAAAAATATGGAAATATAGAAAGTTCAACTGTATTTTATAACCCTTCTTACATTTTAATATAAATACAGAATATAATAACTCATACTACTCAAAGATGATAGTCTAAAAGATAATAACTACCATATACAAGGCAAACATAAAACCATTCCATTTCTGTTACAAACAGAAATTTATTAGGTAGGCACTCAATAAAACACAGCTGTATTTATTCCATAGGCAAGCAGAAAGGGGGAAAAGGATAACAATGAATATGCTTTCCTTCTACATTCACCCAAGTTTAGAAAACTTGGGTTGTTATTTTTCCCATCATTTAGAATTCATTTTATATAAAATTTCCAGCTTCTATAGTCAAACTTGGCTGAATTTTATCAGCTAAATTTAGGCAAAGGTTTTTAACACTCTCAACTATCCATTAAATCAACCTTATTTTATCTTATAATACCAATTAAGGAATATGTTTATTGGATAGACGTGTCTTATCAAGACTGACTTGAAAAGGATACCAATTATTTTCATAATCTACTTCACTAGTCATGTCAATAGCTCACTTAATATACCCAGGATTCAAAATAAGTGATTATGCATAAGTTATTTTCTATAAGAGTAATTTTTAGTACCAATGTAAGTGAGTAACTTCTTTGACATCTGGCATACCACTTAGACATTCATAATTTATGTAACGTATTTGACACAATGTTTTATACAAGGAGTTCCCTAGTCCCATTATGCTTAATAACATGTCAGCTCTTCTACTATAAACTTTGTTTTCCAACAGTTTATGAAACTGTTGAAAAACTGCTCTAGGATAGCTCACTCCGTCAGGCCGTTTGTAACAGGCAGCTGTGCTTAGAACTCACTGTTGACACAATAGTGTGAGCTGTGCAGTGATTCCTCAAAGGATGAATAGATCCATCACTTCCTAGAGTCACAGAAGCTGCCGGACTGGAAGCTGCCACCAGGACCAGCCAGTCACAGGGAATCCACCAGCTCCTCCAGGCAGAGAAAAGGGACAAGGACAAACTCAAGAAAGCCAAGAAGAGAAAAACCAAAATGACTGCACCAAGCCAAGTAAGAAGAGATGGCAGCTACTGATCAGTAGAGAATGCAAAATCAGCAGTTTCGACAGAAACATGCTAAAATAATGGGCTGTCAGAAGTACCATCTCAGGAGAAAAAGAAGTGGAAACACTGAAGAAGATAAAAGAACTGAATGCAAGCTACATCAAGTCCATGGAAAGTGTAATCAATGAGCTTTTAAGCACCGTCTGATGTGAAACCAGAAATCCATCCGAACTATAGAACTGCCAACTAAATGTGTACCCCATTGTTCAGTAAGTGGTATCTACAGACAAAGGAAAAAATTGTTCTAGGATAAAACTTGGCAGTTAAGAACCATCAAGACAATAATGTACTTTTTAAAAAAGTCTATATATAATTTTACAAGAAGGGAGTGATATATTCTCTCACTATCTTCATCTAACAGACCCTTTGGAATCTTTTTTGACCAGTCATACAAAGAGAAATATTTTTTAAAAATAAAATAAAATTTAAGAACTAGCATGAATATTACACTATGAACAAAAGTGATTCAGTTGGACTTCCCTGGTGGTCCAGTGGCTAAGACTCCACCTCCCAGTGCGAGCGACCAAGTTCAATCCCTGGGAGAGGAACTAAATCCCACATGTCACAACTAAGAGTCTGTGTGCCACAACAAAGATCGAAGATTCCACATGCCACAACCAACACAACCAAATTAATAAATTTTTTTAAGTGATGCAGTTAAGATAAAGACCAGTGGATATTTTATAGATTCTAGTTCCAAGGAAAGATTTTAAATCAGTAGCCTGCTTAGTTTTCTCCTGTTAGCCATAAGGTCAAGATTAGGATTTAATGTAACAAATGAAAACATTAGTTGCTTTTCTCTGGTTGATATATTAGTCTTTTATAATAGTCAATGATCAATAGCATCAAGAGATAACAGTCAATGACTGGAGTTGTCAAGAAAGTTGTTATCCATGATGCTAGTAAATCCAACATAAAGGAATGCAATCAATAATACTGATCAACAAACATCAAAACAAACAAAAAAAAAATCACAAACCTGTATTCTATGGGTAGTCCCCCTAAACCTAGACTGTCTAGTAAATGCATGTCTCGAATCCCAAGGGCCACCTAAATGCAATACGAATACTTCAGCATAAATTTATCAATACTAATGGAAAAATATACTACTAATCAGTTACTTGTCTGCACATGTTGATCACTATGCTAAAAACACTCCAGGGTCTGTGACTGTTTTTGCTTAAAATGTGCATTTTCCTCTAATTTGGAAAAGATTTAATGTTCAAACAAGAGGATGGTTTCAGCATCCTTCTGCATGAAGATTCCAAAACTATCTTTCCTTGCTCTTGATATTATGTTATTACTACTACTGTAAAGAAAAGCTCTGATAAACTAGGGAATAAAGTTCTTTCTCCATCCACAATTGGCAGCTTAAAGGGGTTCTGTGGCTTTTCTTATAAAGGGGGGCTTCCCTGGTGGCTCAGACGGTAAAGCATCTGCTTGCAATGTGGGAGACCCAGGTTCAATCGCTGGGATCTGATACTGGTGTTAAAACACGACTATTGCCTCAAATCATTATTTTCACAATCTCACCAGGAGTAGGTGACCCTCTTCACCTAGATTTAAGGCCCAAACTCTCCAAAGGATTTTAAGAAAGATCTCACAATGACTATATACAGTGGAATGATTATTTCCTTAGCTTTGCAACTAATCACTTTGTTTAGAAATCCCCTCATTTCCCTGCAACTAGAGAATACAGATCTTCCATTCTATGAGTCTGCCTACCCACTATTATCTAAATTCAAATTTCAAAACTATCTGCCCAGATTTATACTTCCATTCTACTTCAAATGTACTATTTCCTCTTTAGCAAATAACTATGTACTCTGCAAGGATGAAACATGCTCATAAATTCAATCCTTTTCCCAAATACACACAAAAGTTGATGAAATCTATCTATTAACCTGCCTGCCTTGGAGAGATGCCTGAAATAAGCAAAAGGCTCATTTTACACAAATGCTGAAACTGTTCCAGAACTAAGCTTAATGGGGGTCACTCATTCTTTGAGATTACTGTATGAGACACTATACAGACACCCGTTCCACGAAAACACACCAGAGATCAAAGACAGAAGTACTTAATTCCTTATAGTACTTTAAAACTTACACTATGTTATATGCACTAATCAATACTCACGTGCTAAAGTACTTCTCACTTAAAATAAGCCTAGGTCAGTAAATAATAGAATAAATGAAGCTCACCACCATCATCACTAAAAGCATTTATAAAATTCTTTTTGTGTTTAACACTGTGGTAGAATTTACACACAAGAATGTGTAAGCTGCAAAGAAATTGAAATTTGAAACTATCACTGTAGATTTTACAACTTAAAATTAAGATCGTTCTTGTAAAACAATTACTTTAGTTATTCTAGCCAGTGATAATTTTTAACACATAGTCCAAAGGACAAAGACTCCTGAAATAATTTTGGGTAAAATGAAATTTACAAAATATTCACATATAAATGACGCTCCAGGGAGTTCCATTTTCACCTTAGCTGTAGAAAGCCTGAAAGAGTGTCACTCCTAACCAAAAAAACAAGAAAAAACCGTTTAACTATCATCTTACATTTCTTGAGCATATCAGAGAGCTGAGCTAACAGGGAAACCTGTATTTGACATTTCAAGAAGGACAGATTCCTCCACAACAACAGGGGTAAGAGGCAACTACTATGCAAGAAAGTAAGAAAAAAAACCAGCTAAAATTTTAACGAAAGTGCCATTAATTTCCTGTTTCTATAGAGTTGGCTATCCTGGCCATTTCATGCAAATGGAACAAAAAATTATGTGGTCTTTGTGTTTGGCATCTTTGACTTTGAATGTTTTAAAGGTTTATCCATGAATGTAACAGAAAACTTCACTCCTTTTTTATTAACAATATTCCTTTCTACAGATATACCACATTTTGTTCTACTGATGGACATTTGACTTGTACATTGAAAACTACAAAACATCACTGAAATTAAAAATCTAAATCAAGAGAAAGGCATTCTAATTTCATGAATCAGAAGATTTAACATATTGTTAAAATGGCTGTACTCTGAGTCAATGCAACCCTTATTAAAATCTCAGCAGCCTCTTTTGCAGAAATTGAAAAGCTGATACTAAAATTCATATGTAAATGCAAGGGACCCAGAACAGATACAACTTGAAAAAGAATAAAGCTAAGGAGATGACACTTTCTGATTTAAAAACTTGCTACAAAGCTAGCGTAATCGAGATAATGCAGTATTGATGCAAGGACAGACAGAAATCAGTGGAATAGAATTGAGAATTCAGAAATAAAACCGTATGCTTATGGTCAACTGCTTTTCAACAACAGTGATAAGAAAATTCAATGGGAAAGAATAATCTTTTCAACAAACAGTGCTACGACTGTAACTGACACGAAGAAACTTGACTCCATACTGAATCCATTCCTTTAACTCTAACCCTTGTGCTCTGCTGCCTCTGCTTAGTCATGCAGGCTCTGCACCTTTTGTAAAAGAATGCTATAGCCTGAAACATACAGGAGAGCCCATTCTCAAGGCTCACTCATATAGAAATAAAAAGTAGAATGGAGAATAATTGTTATCTCATAGGAGGTCTAGGAACATTGTGATGAGACCTGCCTGGACAGCTGTAAGAACAAAGGTACTGAAAAGTTTGCAAAAACCTGCCACACCCTCTCTCCCCTTTCAGTGTAAAGCCTAACTTCTAATTCAGGTATAAGACGGTTCTCTGGGACACTAGTTGACCATCTATCTTCCTGATCTGCTGGCTTTTCGAAAAAGTTGCTATTTCTGGCACCAACAACACATCTCTTGATTTACTGACCTGTAATGCAATGAGCAATAGGAGCTTGGACTTGGTAACAGGACAACTAAAAAGCTATTTGCAAAAGAACGAAGTTGGACTCGTCGCACCATACACAAAAATTAGCACAAAACAGATGAGACCTAAAAGTAAAAGCTAAAATTCTTACAGGGAAAAAGAAGAGTAAATCTTTGTGACCTTAGTTTCCCAGACGAAACAAGGAATGAAAGGAAGAATGGGTAAGCCCATCAAGAGAGTGAATTACGTGACGAGTGAATATTTTTGCAAACCAGGTATCTTATAAGGGACCGGGATCTAGAATACATAAAGAACTCTTACAACTCAAGTATTAAAAAGACAAAAAACCCAATTAAAAACTAAACAAGGACCTGAACGGACATCTATTTATAGATATGTAGATGGACACATGTAAATCTTTATACATGATCCAAAGAAATAAATCAGATATTCTAACTTAAGTTTTCTCGGCACCACGAATTTACAGTCTGACAATTTCGACCTAAGGAAGAAGCTGAAGAAAAAGAAAGGCTCAAGTTAGTATATATTTGAATTTGGAAGAATGTTGTTTTAATTACTATGGATCCAGTTTAAATCCCTTCCTCTAATTGGCAACTTATATTAATTCGTTAAATTGCTGCTGCTGCTAAGTTGCTTCAATCGTGTCCGACTCTGTGCGACCCTATAGACGGCAGCTCACCAGGCTCCCCCGTCCCTGGGATTCTCCAGGCAAGAACACTGGAGTGGGTTGCCATTTCCTTCTCCAATGCAGGAAAATGAAAAGTGAAAGTGAAGTAGCTCAGTCGTGTCCCACTCTTAGAGACCCAATGGACTGCAGCCTACCAGGCTCCTCCATCCATGGGATTTTCCAGGCAAGAGTACTGGAGTGGGGTGCCATTGCCCTCTCTGCGTTAAATTGCTAATTATATCCTAAAATGAAAAATTCTAAATTCCAAATTTTTATATTATATTAGCATTTAAGACAAAACAGGAGGATGAATTCATACTGAAAAAAGGTCCCAATAAATAGTATTAGGAAAAAATTGTCATAAATCCAAAATAAAGACAGCAAGAAAGTACATAATAATTCTACACAAGAATACATGATAAAATTAATACACCATATATCCCCACCAAGAAAAAAAGTAAAACACACATAAAAAAAGCAGTAAGTGTACTTTCTATATTATAAACCATAAACTCAAAAGCACATAGCACAGGTTAGAAATTACAACCGTCACTAATTAGGACAGTGAATTAAGGTTTATGAAATACACTAAGCTTAAAATTCTTACTATAATTTTCAGTTTTATTAATTGTATTCTCATTTCACCTTTCAAATGACATATTACATAACTGTATATATACTTTATTCACTGTATAAGGCAGTGAATTTAATGTTAGAAAGGGAATATTTATACCAACTTAGCTCACTGCATCTCTACCTAAAAATTTTTTACGGAATCTAAATAAGACTTTACAAGTTTCATATACAAAATAATTTTACAGAATTAATTTAATTAGGTCTTACTATATGGAAAGATTTAAAACTCAAAGTTTATAAAAACACTCCCAACATAAAAAGGACATGTCAGAGTGACAAAGTTCGTAAGAATAAGAAGCCAATCATAGAAATGGTCCCATGATTATGATCTGTGGCTCTTAAAGATCAGAAGTCCACAGAAGCTCAGCTGCACGCCTGCAGTTCTCCCATTTGGCCTCTAACAACACAGCCATATTGACATCTAAAACAAGACCTATTTACCTACTCAGCAAGAAAAATAACTGTAGGGAAGATTAAATCGGTCAAGATCAGGAGAACCCTCAAGAATTCAGACTGGTGGATAACTATCTCAAAGGAAAACTTAGAGCATGAAGATTACCTCGGCAACTTTTGGAGGCACTCCATCTCCAAGCACTTCCCTGATGAAGCAGTGCTGGCCCATGTAATACGAGAGTCCACAAGTCCTCTTGAAGGCATCTTTCAGTCGTTTCAGCTCGACATCTGTAACTGCAATTCAGAAACAGAAGATGGGTAAGAAACCTGAGGAGAAAAGATGTCTCTCAAAATCTTTACTTTTTTTTCAACCCAGTTCCTAACAAAAACTAGCAAATACTACTTCTCTTCCCAAATAAGTAAAATAAATCCAAAGATATTTTTTATAATTCTAATATTTTCAAATTTAATCTTAAAAATAAATATGAAAATTCTTGACCCACTGTCTTCAATTGGCAGAACATTAAATTATGCATACAAATTCTAGGCAGGGGTAAAGAAGAGGTAACAATTAGCAGGTAAGCTGAATGGCATTAGGCTCTGACATTAATACCTTTTCAGCAGCAATGTACTCCTCTGGAATAAAAATTAATATTATTTGTACTCTTTGAGCACCTATTTATCCATGCTCCCAAATTTAGCTTAAACTGTATCATCCTCAACAAAGAAAGTAACCTATAAATAGATGATGCTAATAAACTATAATTTTTAGACATTCACTAACAAAAAAATTACTGAGCCATTACTTTATTTTAGGCATTGAAGCCTTTCACTGAATAGAACAATCTCTGTCTACAAGGAGAGAAAACTATTCTTTAGTACTATGCGGTAAGTGAAGGTACCACAAATGGTGCCTTTAGCCCACGCTGGAGAAGAAAGATACATGTATACCTGTGATGGATTCATTTTGATATTTGGCAAAACTAATACAATTATGTAAAGTTTAAAAAAAAAAAAATTAAAAAAAAAAAAAAGACTTATGGATGGAAGGCTGGATGGAAATTTAAAGGTTAACCCAAGCGAAATGGACAAGGGCATGCCAGGCAGAGATAATAGTTTGTTTGAAAGTATACAGAGCAGGATGTATAAAGTTACCAGAAAAAAATGAACAAGGCTGGGAGTAGTAAGATAAACCTAAGGCAGTCATTGACCAAGTCATAGCAATTCTGTTCTGACACAGTAAGGAAGGGATTCAGTCAGACACAATTCAGGTATGAACTCCAGGCAGATAGGAAACAGAACACAGTCAGATAAAATTCAGGTAGTTTACCAGTTCTGTGGTAAGCAAAATGTGGAAGCAAAAGGTGGACTGCTACTATGAGAAGAAAAAGGAGAAGCTGTTGGGGAACTATTTAGAAGAAAAGTCAACAGAATTTGAAACTTAACTGAAGAGTAGAAGCAATGTAGAATAACATTCAGGATTCTACCCTGAGAAACTCTGAAGGATGGTCTTAGCATATAGAAAGGGAATGTAAGAAAAAAAAGTGAGGAAGGAAAAATGATAAATAATAAATTAAATGATTAGTCATGTATGGATGTGAGAGTTGAACTGTAAAGAAAGCTGAGTGCTGAAGAATTTGTGCTTTTGAACTGTGGTGTTGGAGAAGACTCTTGAGAGTCCCCTGGACTGCAAGGAGATCCAACCAGTCCATCCTAAAGGAGATCAGTCCTGGGTATCCATTGGAAGGACTGAAGTTGAAGCTGAAACTCCAATACTCTGGCCACCTGATGTGAAGAACTGACTCACTGGAAAAGACCCTGATGCTGGGAAAGATTGAGGGCAGGAGGAGAAGGGGATGACAGAGGATGAGGTGGTTGGATGGCATCACCGACTCAATGGACATGAGTTTGGGTGGGCTCCGGGAGTTGGTGATGGACAGGGAGACCTGGCATGCTGCGATTCATGGGGTCGCAAAGAGTCGGACACGACTAAGCGACCGAACTGAACTGAACTGAAATGATAAGGACATACTGAAAATGAGCAACCTTCAGGAAACCCACTGAGTTTTTACAATTATGAGTGTAAAGTTTAGGCAAGGTTTGATGAAAGTCATGAGCATGTAGCTGGCAATTAAAGTCATGAATAAAGAGCACAAATGACATAGAGACAAAACTGGAAGAAAGCAATGCTTCCAGTACCTGCTGAGAAAGAAAAAAATATTCAAACACGACTGACAAGGAATACTTGGGAAAAACAAAAGCAGTTTCCAAAGGACAAGAAGAAGGGGCTGGTCTACACACTTAAGGAAGGCAGAAAGGGCCAGCAAGATAAAGACTGAAGAGTGCCTGGCACACAGATTATCAGTCAAGAAGTCTGTGGTAGGGAGGGAAAGTTCACAAATTCTACAACCTGTAGGTCAATGATAAAACAATAAGAACTAATACACAAATAAGCAGCTACAGAAAAGTATAACTACTAAATGCTTAATTCATTAAAAAAAATAAATTCATAATATTAACATCCCAATTTACTGATTTCCCCCCCCTTTTTAGAATGCAAAAGTGAAAAAACAAAAGAAAGATAATTTTATAAATTATAGTTATGGAGGAGAAATTCCTTCAGCTACTGGAATACCTATTTCTTCAGTATGCCTACTTTTCATTAATGGCTTTACTAACAAATTAGGATGTTCGTAGTCCAGAGAAGACAAGAAAAATCAATCACTGTGAGAATCTATACACTGTTGGTTACAGATATTTGAAGGAATGCTTGGTAATATGTTTAAAAAAAGCAATGATGACTGATGACTAATGAATCTATTCACTTATAACATGAGAAGACATACACATAAACTTTTTAAAGCATTTGTAAAAGCAAACAGGGCTTCCCTGGTGGCTCAGTGGTAAAGAATCCGCCTGCCAAAGCAAGAGACGCAGGTTCAATCCCTGGGTTAGGAAGATCCCCTGGATAAGGAAATGGCAACCCATTCCAGTATTCTTACCTGGGAAATCTCATGGACAGGGAAACTTGGCGGGCTACAGTCTATGATAGCCAAAAGAGTCAGACACGACAGAGTAACTAAACAACAACAAAAGCAAACAGACAGACTGAATAAGCTATTGTATAGGCACAAAATAGACTATCAGACACTAAAATACTGCCAGAGATCCATACTTACTGAAAATAAACAGTATTTTTATTAAAAAATAAAATCTGACAATTCCTTGTCTCCAACCTGCAGACAAGGAATACCTAAAAGTGTTCACTATACAAGTGAAACCTTCAAAATTTTCAAAATAAAAATTTAGGCAGGATGGAAAACAAAAGAGAATCAAGCCTAGAAAATTTAAGGTAGGAAAACATAATATTAATTTAGAAAGAAAAGGCAATCTCTGGAAAAATTAGAAAGTTCAACATGTGGGATTTTTCTTTACCTCCTTTCTCTCTATAGACTTCACTAAAATTGCAGTAAGAATTAAAAAAGGACACAAACTCACAAGGACAAAGAAAATAGGAGAAAGAAGAACTGAGGAACTATGAGAGTCAATCTTTTTCTGGGGAACATTAGTGTCTGGAAGAGTGGTGACTCACTTAAGCAGACCCATGAAAACTGAAACCTAAGCAATTGAAACCAACTTAGAAATGTGGACAAGAAAGTAAACTAACTTAACCTGTCTAGAGCACCCAAAAAAGGCTCCGGAATTCACTGTACCAGTTACCACACACAAAAAAGGGAGGGTAGCGGTAGAAAGCGGGATGGAAGAGAAATTGGTTGAAAGTTACAAGAGAAGTGCTTAGACTAATCTCAGGTCCCTTAAAGCACAAGAGTCAGGCACCAATCTACCATCTAGCCACCGCACACCACTTTTAGATGTAGATATATATCAAGAAACCAAAGACACAGAGACAGAAAGGCTCCATACTCGACCACACCGGGTTTAGCTACAGGAAGGACAATGAGGTATGAAAAAAGGTGAAGATTAAGTGAGCATCTGCATCGTGCTGCCCTCCCTCCCCCTGTTCTCCCCCTGGGCAGAATCAATAAGCATTCTTCTCTGAAGAAAGTAAATGATCCTAGAACAAAGACCTACTGTTACCGACATGGGGTGAGGGGGATGCCGCCATTCCCTTTTAAAAATGGCTGGGTTCCCAAAAGGAAAATTCACAAGTCAACAAGGGATATCAGTTAAGTTCAGTTCAGTCACTCAGTCGTGTCCGACTCTTTGCGACCCCATGAATCGCAGCACGCCAGGCCTCCCTGTCCATCACCAACTCCCGGAGTTCACTCAGACTCACGTCCATTGAATCGGTGATGCCATCCAGCAACAATGGATGCCATCTAGCATCCACAACAAGGGATATACTCAAACATATAAGTCTTCCAATCAATCTTTTAATGCATAAACTATTTAAAATAAAAAGTCAGTTTGATAGTCATTATATAGTTGCTTCCCTGGTGGCTCAGAGGTTAAAGCATCTGCGTGGAATGCAGGAGACCCAGGTTCCATCCCTGGGTTGGGAAGATTCCTTAGAGAAGGAAATGGCAACCCACTCTAGTACTCTTGCCTGGAGAATCCCATGGAGGGAGGAGCCTGGTAGGCTACAGTCCATGGGGTCACAAAGAGTAGGACACGACTGAGCAACTTCACGACACGATACAGTTAAACATATACTTAACCTTATAACCCAATTAATTCCACTCCTTGTTAATTACACAAGAAAATACTGCACAGAAATATACATAGGAGCTTTATTAACAATAGGAAAAAAAAAACTAGAAACAATAACCCCTTGATAAAGGAACAGGTGATGAAGTAAATGCAGTATAGCATACAATGGAATAGTATTCTGCAGTAAACATGAAGAAACTACTGATCCATGCATCAACATAAATGAATCTCAAAAACTACACTGAGCAAAATAAGCCAGACACCGAAGAGCATATACCATATGACTACATTATATATAAAAGTCGCAAAGGAGCAAAACCAGTTATGGTGTCCAAGACAGTGGTTGACAGGTAGTGAAGTAGGGAGTATGTGACTGGAGTTGTAGGAAACAGACACCTGCAGAGAGATAGGAGGGAACTATTCTGAGGTGTGGAAATGTTTTATATATTTGATTGGGGTGGTGGCTACAAAAGTGAACAACTGTTCACTTACTGAATTCTTAAAATCTATGCATTTTATTGTATATAAATTATGTATCAATAGCATAGACTGAAAAAAAAAAAGAATGAACAGTCAAAGAACACCAAATATTGAGGAAGATTTCAATAAGAAAATTACCAAGACAAATAGGGGAAAGGAGGGGTAAGTAGAAATAATAATGAAGGATGAAAAAAAGTGAAAACCTTCAAATATTTTCAGAAAAGGAGAATAAGAAAATTACATCCAAATAAGAATAGGGTACTGTAAAAATATAACAAGGAAAAAAGTACGATACTCTCTTGTACCTTTTCCAGAAAGTTACAGGAGACTGCCCTACAACAAAATGAGGGGGTAAACAAAGGAAAGAAGACAGATCCAGGAAACACTGACTATAGCACTTCAGTTCAGTCACTAGTCGTGTCTGACTCTTTGTGACCCATGGACTGCAGCACACCAGGCTTCCCTGTCCACCACCAACTCCCAGAGCTTACTCAAACTCATGTCTATCGAGTCGGTGATGCCATCCAACCATCTCATCCTCTGTCAGCCCCTTCTCCCCCGACCTTCAATTGTTCCCAGCATCAGGGTCTTTTCCAGTGAGTTAGTTCTTCACATCAGATGGCCAAAGTATTGCAGTTTCAGCTCCGGCATCAGTCCTTCCAATGAATATTCAGGATTGATTTCCTTTAGAATGGACTGGTTGGATCTCCATGCTGCCCAAGGGACTCTTAAGAGTCTTCTCCAACACCACAGTTCAAAAGCATCAATTCTTTGGCACTCAGCTTTCTTTATAGGAGTACATCAAAGCTGTATATTGTCACTCTGCTTATTTAATTTATATGCAGAATACATTATATGAAATACCAGGCTGGATGAAGCACAAGCTGGAATCAAGATTGCCAGGAGAAATATCAATAACCTCAGATATGCAGATGACACCACCCTTATGGCAGAAAGCAAAGAACTAAAGAGCCTCTAGATGAAAGTAAGAGAAGAGAGTGAAAAAGTTGGCTTAAAACTCAACATTCAGAAAACTAAGGTCATGGCATCTGGTCCCATCACTTCATGGCAAATAGATGGGGAAACAATGGAAAGAGTGACAGACTTTATTTTTGGGGGCTCCAAAATCAAGGCAGATGGTGACTGAAGCCACGAAATTAAAAGATGCTTGCTTCTTGGAAGAAAAGCTATGACTAACCTAGACAGCATATTAAAAAGCAGAGACATTACTTTGCCAACAAAGGTCCATCTAGTCAAAGCTATGGTTTTTCCAGTAGTCACGTATGGATGTGAGAGTTGGACGGACTGCAACAGGAGAGAGGTAAAGGAAATTTCCAGGATGATTAAGGTATCTGAGGAGGACAGCTACGCAGTAAGCACAGAGAACAAGACCAGATTAGAAATGAAGAAAGGACTCCAGAATAAAAGTGGAAAGTCTGACAGTAAACTAATACATCTGACCACAATGATAATATCTTAAAGAGGTATTTTACCTTCAAAAAAATAAATCTTGGGACTTCCATGGTGGTCCAGTGGCTAGGACTCTTTGCTCCCAATGCAGGGGGCTCGGGGTTCAATCCCTGATCAGGGAACTGGATTCCACATGCTGCTACTGAAGAACCAGCTCAGCCAAATAAATAAATCTCAAGGACTGGTTTTACTTTAGGTTTTGCTTAATCTAAGGAACTGTAGAAACATTTCAACTAACCTATAACACTCATGAGAGTTAAGAAACCAACTAGAATCTTATTGAAAACTATAGGAACAGAACTAAAATCCTTTCTCAAACAGGAAAAGTGAAAGTGAAAGTCGCTCAAACAGGAAGTATGAATAAAAGACAAGGGAATAAGGGAGAAAGTTTGCTGTTCTCATATCAACACAAATTTTTAAGAGAACTGAACACAAACCTCATTCAACAGAAAGCCTTGATTTCAAGATCAGTTTTCAAAATATTCAATTAGTGAGAATTAGCAACTCACACTCAAATACAAGATATGGTAAGAAAAATAAAGTACTTGATAGTCACTTAATGATTAGAGCACGAAAGTATTGATAAAAGCAATTACAAAGAAAAGGCAAATACTGAAACAGAAATAAAATAAAGATTATGGTGTTTACCACAGAAACAGAATCCCTCCAGTAAGACCCTCTGAAATGCAATCAGTCAACCAATCATTAATTAAAGGTTACTGGGCCCTTACTGATCACATGCCCAAAAACTGTGCTAGGCCATGAGGAACACAAAACTAATAAGCCAAGTTTGCCTTCGAGGAACTCAGCCAAGAGACAGACTCATGAATAAGCAATGACAATACAGTAAACATAAAAGACATAGTTGTGCACAGGGAAGAACACCTAAAAACGGGAGTGCTCCCAAACTACATCACTAAGTACAACTAAGAACAAAGCAGATAGCTAGTTGTGATTCTAGTGACTATTTGCACATATATATATATATATATATTTCATATCAAGATCTCCTTGTTGTGATTTCTTCTCACATTTGGGCATCCAAAGCATGACATTCTCAAGACCTAGCTGACCTATAATAAACCTAATATAGCAACTTATCAATATAAACAACCTAAGTTGAAACTCCAATACTTTGGCCACCTCATGTGAAGAGTTGACTCATTGGAAAAGACCCTGATACTGGGAGGGATTGGGGGCAGGAGGAGAAGGGGATGACAGAGGATGAGATGGCTGGATGGCATCACCGACTTGATGGACACGAGTTTGGGTGAACTCCAGGAGTTGGTTATGGACAGGGAGGCCTTGCGTGCTGCGATTCATGGGGTTGCAAAGAGTCGGACACGACTGAGTGACTGAACTGAACTGAATCACCAGTTACAAGAGAAAATACTTGTCTTCTGAGCTAAGTAGGATTTATATGCATGCGTGCTCAGTCACTCAGTTGTGTCTGACTCTTTGTGACACCATGGACTGTAACCCACCAGGTTCCTTTGCTCATGGAATTTTCCAGGCAACAATATTGGAGTGGGTTGCCATTTCCTACTCCAGAAAATCTTTTCAACCTAGGGATCAAACCTGCGTCTCTTGCACCTCCTGCATTGGCAGGTGGATTCTTTACCACTGTGCCAGTTGGGAATAGAGAAGTAAGATTTACAGCTTGTATCAACTGGTGTAACAGTGACTGATGTGGCTGGATTTGGTTTAAACGTAACCACAAATCTGTGTTTCCTGAACACCTTCTCATCTAAGACTTTCCCACTCTCTCTCATTACTTGGTTTTCAGCGCAGGATGAAAGCAATAGTATACTGTGTGAGCTAAGGGGAGGACGCTGAAGTCATCCAGGCAGTCTATATCCCAGTGACGGACTACATAGTCAGGGTGGTGGGCACTAACAAGAAACTTGTACTTAACACTCTCCACTATTTCTGAACCGAATTTCATTTGATTCTCTCCCATCACTATCAATAAATACTGTCCAAATAAATGAACATACATGTGTAATTCCAACACAAAAGGCCAGAAACATGAGGCATCTCCTTTGTACCTGACTATTCTCAGATTCGACACTGGGAAAAAAAGTTGTATGAATAAAATATTCTGTAGCTCCTCTGCTCTGGAACACAAGTTCAAGAATAAAAGGAATTACTGGTGGTAGTAAAGACTAATGATGCAAAGTTCAAAAACAGAAATACTGGTAATATAAATGAAGTGGGGCAGGTAGGGCCTGTGGAACCCTAGAAAACACATATTCCTTCCCCAGCATGAAGCTGCTACTAAGTTCCAGGCATAGGCTGCAATGTAGCAATAAGGAACCCAAGAATGTAAAATTTTTGTGAAATCTCTCTACTTTAAAAGTATTAGCAGTTAATTAAAAAAAAAAATTAACCAATATGCAGTCTTAATATGGCCCACCAGCTGCCAAGTTTGGAAACCTGTGGTCAACTGGTTATGAGCACAAACAAAACATACATATATTTGAATCTAACACTGTCACTTATGTGTGTGTGTGTGTGTGTGTGTGTGTGTGTGTATAATAAAGGTTTAAATGCAGGAAAAGAATGGATGTCCAATAATGCCAGTCTAGGAGGAGAGGAGATTTCCAGCAGCAATGAGAGCAGCCCTGTTCCCTTTCCACTCCTAACTCTGGAAGAAAGTTGTGACAAATGAGGTCCAGAGGGAGGAGGTAAAAGTTCAAAAAAGAACAATCTTTTTCTGCCCCTCTCCTTTTTCCTCCTTACCTGCAGACTAATATTACTACCCCAGCAGACCCACCTAACCCTGGAACAAAGGGACGGAAGGAAAAGAAAAAGCAAGGAGGAGAAACATCAAGAAAAAGGAGGCCATTTCTGCAGGTATGACAGACAAGCATAGAGAAAGTATTGTCATTCATTAATTGTAAAGAAGGCACCCAAGTCACCTCTTAGTATCCTCAGGGAATCAGTTCCAAGACAAGCACTGCCACTCCACTCACCAAAATCCAGGGAGGAACAAAATCTCTTATATAAAACGATGTAGTATTTGCATATGATCTAAAGAAGTCCTCCTCTAGATTTTTTTTTATACTCTGTATTTTAAGTCATCTCCATATCCTTTCTAATGGGCTTCCCTGGTGGCTCAGTGGTAAAGAATCTGCCTATCAACACAGGAAACTGAAATATCCCCTAGAGAAGGAAATGGCAAATCACTCCAGTATTCTTGCCTGGGAAATCCCATAGACAGAAGAGCCTGGCTGGTTACAGTCCATGGGGTTGCAAAGAGTTGGACGCGACTTAGCAACTAAACAATTCCTCATAATACCTAAAACAATATAAATGTGAGGTAAACTGCTGCCAGGAGCCAGCACGGGAGTTCCCACCCATGACAAGGTCATGCAGGAGAGCCCTGATGGGCAAGGCGAGTCAGGGCTCAAGGGCCCCCCTGGATCTGCCTGAGCGTCTACCCCAAACCAGAATCTGTCTGTTTTACTATTTCACGACTTTCACCAACTCTTCTGACATTAACGGGGGCTATCCCCAACCACCTTTCTCTGAAAAAAATCAACTTAGAGCTCTAGTTAATAAATCTCCTGGGCATAATAGGAGTGTTTCAATTCAAACCCCTCCGATGACTTTCTAGCTTGCCTGACAGGTTTGTTTGGACTCCTGCAGCTACCCATGTGATTGTTCACAGCCTCCCAACCACGAGAGGCACGGGAAGCTTAAGATATTCTAACAATGCAGAGCTTCTCAGAGAGTTAAAATTTTAAGAATAGAACTAGTAGAGGATTTCTTTCTTGAGCTAATGCTTGCTGCCAAGTTTCCATATCCCTTACCTACTGTGTCCCTGGGAGTGTATTGATTAATATAGTTGCTATGTAGAAATGTAAGTAGTAACTTTAATGTTTGTAACCTTGGACCCTTGAGTTAATTCTTTCCTTGTTACAGCCCACCACACTTTTGCCCTATAGGAATGCAACTTTATCTAATGCTTTCGGAGGGTGGCGCCTGACTTTAGACTAATCACCTTTAAAGAAAAATAAGTTTTCTGAAGAAAGGGTCATAAAATGTTAACAGGCCTCCTGGCCAGAAGATGATGTAAATCACCTAAAGCCTTTGCATATGATAAGTTTGCAGAAAGAAAGCCTGGCTTCGATAGGAGTCAAAGACTGCTGACCTTGCATGACTCTACACCCCCTATTATTCTCTATGCACAATTTAAGGTATAAAAGCTACTTTGGAAAATAAAGTTGTGGGCCTCGCTCATCAGGCTTGGTCTCCCCGTGTCGTTCTTTCTTGTTTCCTTTTCTCTCCTTTTCTTCTCTGTTCTTCCTTCAGGATGAATGATGGGAGCGTGGGGGCTCTCTGAGACTACTTATTTGCCTGGGCTTCTAAGACCCACTCGAGAAGGTGCCTAAGGTGGGGCACCTTCCGCGATTCGAGAGAGCGCCTGTGGCCTCCGGAGTCAGAGCAAGTTCGGTGTCACGAACTTTATTAGTTTCCCACGTAAACCAGTCAGGTCAAGCCTCTGTGTCTTTCTCCTTTTATCTATCCTTTTAATCACCAACGCGGTCCTCCTGAGGGAATCCCTGGATCCAACCGGGGTTAGGGTTAGATGCTATCAATATATAGTTGTCTGCATGTAACAGGACTGGCAAATTGAAGTTTTGTGGTTTTTTGGAACTTTCTGGAATTTCCCCCTCCCAAATACCCTTCTTCACTTTCACTTTTCACTTTCATGCATTGGAGAAGGAAATGGCAACCCACTCCAATGTTCTTGCCTGGAGAATCCCAGAGATGGAGGAGCCTGATGGGCTGCCGTCTATGGGGTCACACAGAGTCGGACACGACTGAAGTGACTTAGCAGCAGTAGCAGAGGGTGTTTTTAAATGGATTTTTAAAATATAAGGCCTTTGACTGTGTAGATCACAACATATTGTGTAAAATTCTCAAAGAGATGGGAATACCAGACCACCTTACCTGCTGCCTGACAAACCTGTAGGCAGGTCAAGAAGCAACAGTTAGAACCAGACATGGAACAGCAGACAGGTTCAAAATTGGGAAAGGTGTGCGTCAAGGCTGTATACTGTCACCTTATTTATTTATATGCAGAGTACATCACGAGAACTGCCGGGTTGGATAAAGCACAAGCTGGAATCGATATTGCCGGGAGAAATATCAGTAACTTCAGATATGCAGATGACACCATCCTTACGGTAGAGAGCGAAGAGGAACTAAAGAGCCTCTTGATGAAGGTGAAAGAGGCAAGTGAAAAAGCTGGCTAAAACTCAACATTCAAAAAGCTAAGAACATGCATCCGGTCCCATCACTTCATGGCAAACAGATGGGGAAACAATGGAAACAACAATAGACTTTATTTTTGGGGGCTCCAAAATCACTGCAGATGATGACTGCAGCCATGAAATTAAAAGATACTTGCTCCTTGGAAGAAAAGCTATGACAAACCTACACAGCGTATCAAAAAGCAGAGACATCACTTTGCCAACAAAGGTCCGTCTAGTCAAAGCTACAACCAACTTGCATTTCTTCTAAACAATATTAGTTTAGCATTGAAAATTCAACATAATGCATCAAATTAAGAAAATAAAACAAGGGGGGAAATCTACTATTATTTTTACAGATACAGAAGAGATATTTAATAAACTTCAAAACTCTTTCATTATTTCAAAATGAAACTTTCAGCAAATTAGAAATAGCAGGGCATTTTCTTTATCTGAGAAATCACATCTTTAAAAAAAATCACACTTCATATGCTTTCATGTAAAAATTCTTCCAACTTTAAAGTGAAATATTAAAAGATTTCCCCAAGATCAGGAATAACAAAACGGTATCACTGCTTAGCAATTCAATCCAACATTTAATAATGAAAAAGTGCCTAGCCAAGCCTTTAGAATTAAAAAATGCAAAGAAAAGCAAAATTAAAAGTGTCATTATTTACACACTATATGGTGGTGTACATAGTTCAACTCTATAGACAATATATTAGACATAATAAGTGAACAACAAAAAAAAAAAGACAAAAAGCAGAGACATCACTTTGCCAACAAAGGTCCGTCTAGTCAAAGCTATGGTTTTTCCAGTGGTCATGTATGGATGTCAGAGTTGGATCATAAAGAAAGCTGAGTGCCAAAGAATTGACGTTTTTGAACTGTGGTGTTGGAGAAGACTCTTGAGAGTGAGTCCCTTGGAGATCAAACCAGTCAATCCTAAAGGAAATAAATCCTGAATATTCATTGGAAAGACTAATGTTGAAGCTGAAGCTCCAATACCTTGGCCACTTGCTAAGAGCTGACCTACTGGAAAAGACCATGATCCTGGGAAAGACTGAAGTCAGGAGGAGAAGAGGACAACAGATGATGAGATGGTTGGATGGCATCACAGACTCAGTTGTCATGAATTTGGGCAAACTCCAGGAGATGGTGAAGGACAGGGAAGGCTGGCGTGCTGCAGTCCATGGGGTCACAAAGAGTCGGACATGACTGAACGACTGAATAACAACAACAAGAATATAAACAAAAGCAGAAAAAACATTTCATTGCTGTTTGTCTAGCTGTTTCCAGTTACATAGTAATCCAAGCATATTCTGAATGGCCCATACAGCTACATAAAATATCAGGAAAGCTAAACAAAACTATGTATTTCAACTAATTATATACAGGCAGGGCTTCCCAGGAAGAGCTAGTGGTAAAGAACTCGCCTGCCAATGCAGGAGATATAAGAGATGTGGGTTTGATCGCTGGGTCGGGAAGATCCCCTGGAGGAAGGCATGGTAACAACTGACTCCAGTACTCTTGCCTGGAGAATCCCACGGACACAGAAGCCATTGGGTCCAAGCAGGCTATAGTCCACAGGGTCGCAAACAGTCGGACACAACTGAAGCAACTTTGCATGCACGCGTACACACATACAGAGGTATCCCCCAGTTTCCAAAAGTTCACTTTATACCACTTCACTTTTAATGAGAAACCTGCATTAGCACCTCTTTTCGTTAACCAAAAGAAATCTGAGGATGTTTGTTTTTATGAAAAAAAGGTGACAAGAGAAAACAGCTTTCAGCATTTGTTTTGCAAAGGACTATTAGAGAGGCATCATGCACCACAAGCACTGCCACGCGCCTTCCCTAGGCACTCCACCAGCATCTCAGCATCAAGCCACCACAGCTCTGAACTCTGTCTGTGGGCACTGTGTTTTACCTTTATTCCATAAATTCTTATTCCTGGAATCACCTGAGGTGCACTGAAAGAATTCTGATGCCCAGGCTCCAACCCAAAACAATAAACTGAAGTCTGTAAGTAGAACCCAGGGATTCAAATGTTTGCTAAATAAATGAATACATAAGTAACATTCTAATAACACAAAGTAGAATATAATAAATAGCCTAAATGGTATAAGCAAGTGATATGGGAGTACAGAAGGTTACAGAGGAATCTAGGAAGTTTCATAAAAGGGGGCCATTCCCACGCTAGAAAATTAAGAATGAGCCCAAGACAGAGAAACAGGAAGAACAGTCAGGTATCAGGAAGGGAGTGAGCACAGAGGTCAGAGGATGTTAGGAATGTTTAGAGCTGGGGGTCCCCAGTCTCCAGGATCTAAGGCCTGGTGATCTGAGGTGGAGCGGATGTAATAACAATAGAAATAAAGTGCAGAGTAAGTCACCTGAATCATCCCCACCCCCACCCCCGGTCTTCCACGAAACGGGTCCCTGGTTTCAGAAAGGTTGAAGATGACTGGTTTGCAGAACAGTTTGAGAGGCTGGAATGCAAATTGTGGGAATTGTGAAAGAAAAGTATGGGAAAAGAAGTGGAAGGAATATCTACGGTGATAAATATGCTAATGAGTTTTATGTTTTCAGGAGTTATTCTGGTAAGAGTGTGAAAGAAGTATAATAAAATGTAAACTTTTAAAATTTGGAATGCACACCTGGAGGCTAATGAAAAATTAAATCTGATTTAAGACTTCTATACTAAGTGTTCACTGTTCATATGAACGCAACACATTCCACGTATGGACCCCAAATCAGATCACGAGGCCTTAAATGCTGGAGGTTTGGGGACCCATGCTCTAAACATCTGAAAAATCTGAAAAAGAAAGCCAAAGAGATATACATTAGCCCTCATACAAATCCATTCCTCCTCATTTTATGTCATCTTCTGATAACACAGAAGGCCACTGGGCCCTGATTTGAGATCTTCAGCGTTATGGAAAAATATTTACCAAAATTCCCACCATCAGTTTGCTGGCCTAAGAAAGAAATGATGCAGGAAGTAGAAGTAGAACAAGATTGAAGAAATGACGGCAAATGAAATAAGAAAGTTAATTAAGTGAAAATAGAAAGGTTAAAGAGAAAATATTAGACAAAGAGGCATCGAAAATCAACATACATTTCATTGGTAACCCATATTTAACTATACCCAAATTTAACTAGGGTGGTGGGTCAGCACCCTGAACCCCTAAAGTTAATCAAAGGTCAACCATAATTACATTTCTGTTATGGATCAAATGTATGTGTCACTACACATTCATATGCTGAAGCTCTAACCCCCAGCGTGACTGCATTTGGAGTTAAGAAGTCAGTTCAGTTCAGTTGTTCAGTTGTGTCTGACTCCGAGATCCCACAGACTGCAGCACTCCAGGCCTCCCTGTCCATCACCAACTCCCGGAGTTCACTCAAACTCATGTCCATTGAGTCGGTGATGCCATCCAGCCATCTCATCCTCTGTCGTCCCCTTCTCCTCCTGCCTTCAATCTTCCCCAGCATTAGGGTCTTTTCAAATGAGTCAGTTCTTCGCATGAGGTGGCCAAACGATTGGAGTTTCAGCTTCAGCATCAGTCCTTCCAATGAATATTCTGGACTGATCTCCTTTAGGATGGACTGGTTGATCTCCTTGCAGTCCAAGAGACTCTCAAGAGTCTTCTCCAACACCACAGTTCAAAAGCATCAATTCACTCAGCTTTCTTTATAGTCCAACCCTCACATCCATACATGACCACTGGAAAAATTATAGCTTTGACTAGACGGACCTTTGTTGGTAATGTCTCTGCTATTTAAGTTAAGAAGTAATTCCTGTTAAATGAGATTATAAGGGTGGGGCCAATCAGATTAATGTCCACGTAAGAAGAAACATGACTCACAGTGTCTCTAGGACCTTCCCACGTACATAGAAGGCCATGTGAGGAGCTCAGAAAGAAGGCAGCCATCTGCAAGCCAAGAATAGTCCTTACCAGAAACCAAACTCTCCTAGAATCTAAACTTTTGTAGACTTTCAATCTCCAGAACTGAGACAAAATAAATTTGTTTTTTAAGCCAACCAGTCTATGGTATTTGTTATGGTGGTGGTATTGTTTAGTCACTCAGTCGAGTCTGAGTCTTTTGAGACGCCAGTCTCCTCTGTCCTTGGAGTTTCCCAGGCAAGAATACCAGAGTGGGTTGCCATTTCCTGTGCCAGGAGATTTTTCTGACCCAGGGATTGAGCCTACATCTCCTATACTGGGAGGCAAGTTCACTACTGCTGTGGCACCAGGAAAGCCCTGTGATATGGCAGCCCAAGCTGTTTAATAGGTACAGAATTTGGTACTGAGAAGTGAGCTGCTACTGTAACAAATGTATAAAAATGCAGAAGCAGATCCTAAAAGAAATCAACCCTGAATATTCACTGGAAGGACTGATGCTGAAACTGAAGCTCCAATACTCTGCCACCTGACGCAAAGAGCTGACTCATTGGTAAGGACCCTGATGCTGGGAAAGACTGAAGGCAAAAGGAGAAGGGGGCAGCAGAGGATGAGATGGTTAGACAGCATCACCCATTCAATAGATATGAATTTGAGCAAACTCCAGGGGACAGTGAAGGACAGAGGAGTCTGGTGTGCTGCAGTCCATGGAGTCTCAAAGAGTTGGGCATGACTTAGCGACTGAACAACAACAATGGGTAGAGGCTGGAGGAGTTTTGAGATACTTGATAGAAAAGGCTTAGACTGCTGTTAAGGAACTGTTGGCAAAAGTATGGACATCAAAGGCAATTCTAGGGCAAGTTCAGAAAGAAGAGGGCTACAGAGAAAGTCTCCAACATCTTAAAGAATACATCATTAACAGAATGTTGGTTAGGAATATGAATGCTTAATGCCATTCTGGTGAGACTGAAACCAAATCCCACTGAAACCAAGTTCCCCCTGCAGAGTTTATGATTAACCTCTCTACCCAAAACTTCATTCCCGGCTCCTATCAAAAAAGTCTACAAACAATAAATGCAGGAGAGGGTGTGGAGAAAAGGAGACCATCTTATACTGCTGGTGGGAATGCAAACTAGTACAGCCACTATGGAGAACAGTGTGGAAATTCCTTAAAAAACTGGAAACAGAACTGCCATACAACCCAGCAATCCCACTGCTGGGGATATACACCGAGGAAACCAGAAATGAAAGAGATACGTG
Source organism: Bos javanicus (assembly GCF_032452875.1). NCBI lineage: Eukaryota > Metazoa > Chordata > Mammalia > Artiodactyla > Bovidae > Bos > Bos javanicus. The sequence goes on along the minus strand of NC_083886.1, from coordinate 13,950,511 downwards.
TACCCCAATGTTCATCACAGCACTGTTTACTATAGCTAGGACATGGAAGCAACCTAGATGTCCATCAGCAGAAGAATGGATAAGAAAGCTATGGTACATATACACAATGGAATATTCAGCTATTAAAAAGAATGCATTTGAATCAGTTCTGATGAAGTGGATGAAACTGGATGGAGCCTATTATACAGAGTGAAGTAAGTCAGAAAGAAAAACACCAATACAGTATATTAACACATATCTATGGAATTTAGAAAGATGGTAAAGATGGCCCTATATGCGAGACAGCAAAAGAGACACAGATGTAAAGAACAGACTTTTGGACTCTGTGGGAGAAGGCGAGGGTGGGATGATTTCAAAGAATAGCATTGTATATTATCATATGTGGAACAGACTGCCAGTCCAGGTTCAATGCATGAGACAGGGCGCTCAGGGCTGGTACAGTGGAATGACCCTGAAGAATGGGATGGGTGGGAGTGAGGTAGGAGGGGGGTTCAGGATGGGGAACGCATGTACACCCGTGGCTGATTCATGTCAATGTATGGCAAAAACCACTACAATATTATAAATTAATTAGCCTCCAATTAAAATTAATTAATTAAAAAAACCCTTTATTTCCTTTCTTGTACCACCCCTGCCCCTCGTGACCAAGGAGCATCAAAGAAAAGGAGGAGACTGACACCAAGTGGGACCTCACAGACTCTTCCTGGGTACTAGCCCCTCTGTGTCCCTCTCTGTTTTGGCCAAAGAGGAGACTCAAGTAGTTAACAATTAAAGAAGTGGAAAATGCTGAAACAAAGGAAAAGCAGTCAAGCAAGAAAAGTAATAGCTTGAACGGAGTCACAAAACTAAGTCACTGGAGGGATACAGAGAACAGTCTGACATGTATCATTGAGCTGTTCTACAGAAACTAAGATGCCTACCCAGTGGAGGGTGGTAACTACAAGCTGACCACAAGCATGACCACAAGCACAAAGACCCCCAAACTGACTGAAACCAGAAAATTGATGATTAAGATTCCTGAATATCACCACCAACCAATCAGAAGGATGTCCACTAGCTGATTCATGCACTCCATGACCCCAATCCCTAATTGCTGCCTTTTAAAACCCTTGCCTGAAAGCCACAGGGGGAGTTCAGGTCTTTTGATCATTAGCTGTGCACTCTCCTTGAGTGGTGCTCTGCAAAGAAAGGCCATGCATTTTTTCACCATTACCTGGCGTCAGGAGACTGCTTTGCTGAGTGGTGGGCCAATGAACCCAAGTTCAGTTGGGTAAAAAGATATCAGATAGAAATGAGGAAGAAGACACCAGAGGAGAGATAACCCTTATTGTTGTTTTTTAGTCGCTAAGTCATGTTCAAGTCCTTTGCGACCCCATGGACTATAGCCCACCAGGCTCCTCTGACCACGGGATTTTCCAGGCAAGAATACTGGAGTGGGTTGCCATTTCCCTCTCCAGGGGATCTTCCTGATCCGATCTAAGGGATCAAACCCACTTCTGCATTAGCAGGCGGATTCTTTACCACTGAGCCACCAGGGAAGCCTCTGATTCTTATTAAAATGTGACAAAAAACTTGCCTGAACTGTGGTCATGTTCTAGTGTTCTACAGAATACAGAACTTTGAAGTGATGAAACTGGTTATTTGGGTGAGGAGATTTCTAAGCAAAACGTTGAAGACTTGTTTTCCTCTTACTTGTTTTTAGTAAAATGTAAAGAAAGAGATAAATGGAAGGAATTGTTGAACAAAAAGGACCCAGAACTTTAAGGTTTGGAAAATTCTCAGCCTATCCATACTGCAAAAAAATGATAAAGGCTTGATCTGAAGAGAACGCTAATATCTATTTGATAAGGAATTTAGTTATGTCCACGAGACCCAAACTTAAGCAACTACTTCAGCAGAAGCCAGGAATAAAGATGGGAATATAGCAGGAGATAGGCTTCCCAGGTAGCTCAGTGGTAAAGAATCCACCTGCCAATCCCTGGATCAAGAAGATCCCCTGGAGGAGGAAATGACACCCCAAGCAGACCAATACAATAGTCATATTACCAATAATAAACAGGCCAAATCCTCCTTTCTAGTTTAGATAGAAAAACTACTTAAATGCTTCTACAGGATCAGATGAAGGGATGAGAATGCAGTCTTTGAAAGGAAAATAAATGTCTATATTGTGATTGTCCCCCCTTAAAAATCAGTATAAAAAAAACAGAACATTGCTTATCTCTAAACTTTTATAATTCTTTTGTCTATACCAGTAGTCATCAACCTTTTTCTGCAATGACCTCAGATGGATATTTTCATTTCCATGTGCATTCTCTGAACTCTAGTGAAACTATACTCTTTTTAACTTCCATTTAAATCATATACATATATGTAAAGTATATGAAATTTAATCCACTTTTGTAAAGGTAAGCTTTTTTTAAAAGTTCACTACTTCACTACTACTCATTACATGCTTATAAAATATTTCACAATATTGGTACTCTATATTCCTATTATACACTGCCTTAAATCACAATTTTTTTTCAAAGGTTATGGTTAAGTCTTATTTCTCCAAGTAGATTTTAAGTCTCTTGAAAGCAGGGACCAAGCAATCTATTTCTTCATCCTTCTTATACAGCCAAAGCCTATCATGCATTCAGCTTTTTGCTAAAAGACAGGAGTTGCTATTTAACAATTTGGTTCCAAAGGCATGGATGAAAATTTAACAACATATGAAGCAGAAGATAACCACAGAAGTAAACACACACTAGGAAATATGCTTTTCTCTGCCAAACTAGAATAAGAATATCCAAATACAGAAGGAAAATGCCCAAAGTAGAAAGAAAATCACAACCGCTATTAATTTATAAATGTCCTTGATACATGTATGTATGTATGGCTGAGTCCCCTTTGCGTGGTTCACCTAAACTATCACAACATTGTTAATCGGCTATATCCCAATACATTTTTTTTTTAATATGCTTAGTGTGGTTGATCTAAAAGTGAATTTACCTACCAAAAGCCTCTGGCAGACTACTTAAAACAAAAACTACTGCAAAGTCACTTCAAGTAGATAATAAAGGCCAACCTGAATGTCTCAGATCTAAGAGACAGCCTACGAACAGCATTTTTTTTGCCACTAGTGACTTCAGAAAACAAGAGTTTCAGAATATGGACTTCCCTTGTGGTCCAGTGGTTAAGATTCTGCCTGCCAATGCAGGAGACATGGGTTTGAACCCTGATCCAGGAAGATTCCACCTGCCACGCAGCAACTAAGCCTGTGCACCACAACTACGAAGTCCAGGTACCTTAGAGCCCATGCTCCGAACCAAGAGAAGCCACTGCAACAAGAAGCCCTCGCACTGCAACTGGAGAGTACCCCAACTCACCACAGCTAGAGAAAACCCCACGCGGCAATGAAGACCCAGCAGAGATGAAAATAGTAAATTAAAATTAAAAAAAATTTTTTTAATTAAAAAGTTTCAGAATATATCTAGGGTCAAATGGTACATAAGAGTTTCTCCTCTGATAAGAAGGGGAAAAGTAAAGTTGAAGGATTAAAATCACATACATATTCATAATCTTTAATCAAGCGGCACAAAGTTAGAAATTCTGAATCTTGCCTAACATTTGTTCCATAAACTAGAGTTTCTAATATAAAGGATCAATTCCTTTTAAGCAGACATTCACTTTGACACAGGAAATTAACTCTAAATAAGATAAAGTAAAAAAACTAATTTTAATGCTTATGTATTTATTCTAAAAAGACATGAGGCCAAAAAAAGACTGATTTGGCTAATCAAGGACAATGTTAGTATTGTTAAGTACTGATTTTGATCTCTAAGAAATATTACCCTCAAAAAAACTAATGGCTCGTAGGAGTCGTAACAATGCTCATACAAACTGTTGCTATGGCAGATATGGCTATGGCTCTACCTGGGAACCCAAAGTTTAAATTCTATTATTACAATCTAAATTAATAAGCTTTCTACTTATTCTGAATTCTACCCATCAAAACACAAAAAGCAAATGAGATCATTGAAGGTCCAATCCCTAGCCGTCTCATCAATACAGAAAACATCACTGCCTGGTTTAAGAGTTACTAACTACATTGCTTCTGAACATCTACAACTTCATCTCTAAGTATCAGACTCCTTCTATTACCTTCCTTTAACGCAAACATTAGAAAGACAGAGAGCCCAAGTGAAAGATCAGAAAAAACACTTATATGAGCATTTCATAAAAGAAGATAGGAAATGTAAATTAGAACCATTGATGAGGGGCTTCCCTGGCAGCTCAGCAGTTAAGACTCCCCTTCCAGGAGTCAGGAGGTGCGGGTTCCATCCCTAGCCAGGGTGCTAAGATCCCACATGCTTCGGGGCCAAAAAAACAAAACATAAATCAGAAACAATATTGTAACGAACTCCATAAAGACTGTTGAAATGGTCCATGTTAAAAAAAAAAAAAACTTCCTCAAGAAAAAAACCATTGATGAGACACTATTACACAACTATTAAAATGGCTAAAACTTTAAAGGCTAAGAACACCAAATGTTGACAAGGATACAGAGGAAGTGAAACTTTTACTCACTGCTAGTTTGGAGAAGGAAATGGCAACCCACTCCAGTGTTCTTGCCTGGAAAATACCAGGGACGGGGGAGCCTGGTGGGCTGCCATCTATGGGGTCACACAGAGTTGGACACGACTGAAGTGACTTAGCTGCAGCAGCAGCAGTGGAATATAATAAAACAGCATACCCTGCTTAGGAAAAAGTTTAGCTGCTTCTTACTAACACATACCTATCCTATGGCCCAGCAATTTCACTCCTAAGTATTTACCTAAGAGAAATAAAACTATACGATCCCAAAGGACTTGTACAAAATGTTCATAGTAACTTCACTGATAACAGCAAAAAACTGGAAATGACCCAAATGTTCACTGAACAGGTTAACAAAAAATCATTATACATTAAGATTACAGAATACTATTCAGCACAGAAGAGGCAAAAGCTACTGAACCAAGTTAACAACATGGATGAAGTTGTTGTTATATTGAGCAAAAGAAGGCTGACTTAAAAAAAGAATAGATTTTACCCATGTGAAAAATCTAACCCAAATGCATAGGAACATTCCTACAAATACAAACACCTGACTTACTGACAACTCCCCAGCTATTTACAAATAAGACAAAAATTCCCTAAGAATACTCTTAACCTTCTTTGTGACTAATGCAGCTGATAAACACTCTGAGGCTGCATCTGAAAAGCACTCACTGACTTAGCAGGGAACAGTATTCCACATATTCAAATATTAGCATTTAGATATATTTTAAAATAACTTTTTCAACTTTATTATTACTGTAGTTCATCTAGTATCCCCACAGAATTGTTTGTATTACTTTTTTATTGCAAATATACAATATTTCAGATACACAGTGACTTAAATTTCTGTAAATCACCACCCTATGAATCTAATCATCATTTTTAACACTGTTTCTATGGAGAAATAAATTTTAAATTCCAAATAAACTTACAGAACTCAAAGTGTAGAGTACTTTAAAACTAGCTCACCCTCTCTTTTGTGTGTTTGTGTATATATATGTACATATACACATATACAAAATACATTTTGGGCTTTCCTGGTGGTCCAGTGGTTAAGAATCTGCCTGCCGATGCAGGGGACACAGGTTCAATCCCTGGCAAGGAAAGAGTCCACGTGCCACAGGGCAACTAAGCCCATGTGCCGCAACTACTGAGACCGAAGCCCTGCTCTGTAACAGAAGTCACGGCAATGAGAAGCCTGCGCACTGCAACTAGAGAAAACCCAGGAGCAGCAATGAATATGCAGCACAGACAAAAAAAAGTTTAACTAAAAAAATAATTTTTTAAAAAACACATTTCAATTGCTCAGTTAATCTAGTATGTTTCTCTTAACCTCATTTAAATCACTCAATAGTACAAATCTAATTTCTTATAGTGAACATGTCTACCAAGATAAATTTTCACAAATCCCTCTAAGCATGCACAGTATTTTGTTTGACTCTAAAACACAGAAATACCGCATTTTTAAGGAAAAGTCAAAATAACCATTCTTTCAAAGTTCTCAAAGTATCTAATAGAGAGGAAAAGAATGGTAAAATATAAACAGTTAACTGAACATAAAAGCACAAGTAATAAAGCAGAAATCCCGCAAAAGAAACAAAGAAATTTCTACAAACATGACACAGGAAAATGGTAAAAAGCAAATGAGTGGTGAATAAATTATGTCTGGCATGAACACATTGCAAAGGTAAGTACAAGATACATTAACCTAGCATAAAAGTAAAACTTCTGAACTAAATCTGGATATCTAATATAATCAGGAGAGCATATAAAAGATAATTTAATGGTTGTGCTATGCTGCACTTAGTCGTTCAGTCATGCCCAACTCTTTGTGACCCCAAGAACTGCATGGAGCCCACCAGGCTCCTCTATCCATGGATACTCTCTAGGCAAGAATACTGGAGTGGGTTGCCATGTCATTCTCCAAGGGATCTTCCCGACCCAGGGATCGAACCCAGGTCTCCTGCATTGCAGGCAGATTTTTTAGTGTCTGAGCCACCAGGGTAGCTTGTAATTTAATGGTTACTTGAATATATAAAATATATAGGGAGCAATCAGAAAAACATCAGTTATAGGTCAGAACCTCAAAACTGAGAAACAGTACTAGAAAAATGCAGATAATGCAGAATTCAAAGAATCAGAAAACCAGTAAAGGGTTAATAAAAGTAACGTTACTCTGTACATCAAGAATACAAACCCCAAGCAAGAGTTTTTACATCTAAAAATTAGATTTTAAATGAAACTAATTTTTACAGAGTTTATTCTATATTGAATTTGGATAAACTAGCCAAGACTATAATACTGATGATGAGAATCCTTGTCTTAGACCAAAAGGATCTAAGATGTTTTAGCATGCAATAAATAGAAGATATTTTTTTTTCTTTTTTTTGGCCGCTTGGCATATGAGATCCTAGTTCCCCAACTAGGGATCAAACCTGGGCCCCTTGCAGAGGAAGCATGGAGTCCTAACCACTGGACTGTCAGGGAAGTCCTTTTTTTTTGGAAAAATTTAACTGTAGAACTTAGAATGAGAAGTAGCTACACAAAGGCTCCAACTATTCCATTACAGTTGACTCGAAAAATGAATGAAAGGGGTGGGAGTTGGGGGGAGGCTAGGGTACCAACCCTCCATGCAATTGAAAAATTCATGTATAAAACTTATAGTCGGTTCTCTGTGTGTGCAGTTTTTCTGAATACATGGTTCCTCTGTATCTTTAGTCCCACATTCTCAGATTCATCCAATCATGATCATACATATGTATTTACTACTGAGAAAAAATCTGAGTACAGATGGACTTGTGCAGTTCAAACCTGAGTTGATTAAGAGTTAACTGTATTTACCATTCCCTAACAATATTATACTCACTGTCACTCTTGCACTGCCTATTAAAGACAGTGCCGAATGTCTCTCTTGTGCTTTTCTAGAAGCATATTCTAAAGGCTTCCATGCCCCACTACCTAAAAAGTTATGTGTTCCTCCCATAGAATGATCTTCTTCATCGCCATTTACTTAGCATCAATTTTTCAATGCTTCACCTTTTAAATAATACAACTTACACTGTATTCATTGATTTAATTGTGTATCGCCCCTCTGCTCGTGAGAACAAAGAAACGACCTTATTAATCTGTACCCCAACACCAATCAAAGAATCTTAAATACTACGATGTTCAATAAATTTTTGGATAGAGATTCAGATTTCTTTTAATGATCAAATGAATGTCCTATCTATTCTTCTATTGATAGCCTTACACTTATTACTGAATCACAGCATCTAAAACAATACTGACTCACAATGGGGCTCAATAAAACCGTTTTCTCATTATCTTATACCTAATGTTTGTCATCACTAGAAGTATCTCCTCCTCTTTCATTTAGTATCCTACTAAATGAAACCCAGGTGGGACATACAGTATGTTAGAAAAGGCAGAGGAACCAGAGATCAAATTGCCAACATCCGCTGGATCATGGAAAAAGCAAAAGAGTTCCAGAAAAACATCTATTTCTGCTTTATTGACTATGCCAAAGCCTTTGACTGTGTGGATCACAATAAACTGTGGAAAATTCTGAAAGAGATGGGAATACCAGACCACCTGACCTGCCTCTTGCGAAACCTATATGCAGGTCAGGAAGCATCAGAACTGGACATGCAACAACAGACTGGTTCCAAATAGGAAAAGGAGCACATCAAGGCTGTATACTGTCACCCTGTTTATTTAATTTATATGCAGAATACATCATGAGAAACGCTGGGCTGGAAGAAGCACAAGCTGGAGTCAAGACTGCTGGGAGAAATATCAATAACCTCAGATATGCAGATGACACCACCCTTATGGCAGAAAGTGAAGAGGAACCAAAAAGCCTCTTGATGAAGGTGAAAGAGGAGAGTGAAAAAGTTGGCTTAAAGCTCAACATTCAGAAAACCAAGATCATGGCATCTGGTCCCATCACTTCATGGGAAATATATGGGCAAACAGTGGAAACAGTATCAGACTTTATTTTTGGAGGCTCCAAAATCACTGCAGATGGTGATTGCAGCCATAAAATTAAAAGACACTTACTCCCTGGAAGGAAAGTTATGACCAACCTAGATAGCATATTCGGAGAAGGCAATGGTAACCCACTCCAGTACTCTTGCCTGGAAAATCCCATGGATGGAGGGGCCTGCTAGGCTGCAGTCCGTGGGGTCGCTGAGTTGGACACGACTGAGTGACTTCACTTTCACTTTTCACTTTCATGCACTGCAGAAGGAAACGGCAACCCACTCCAGTGTTCTTGCCTAGAGAATCCCAGGGACAGGAGAGCCTGGTGGGCTGCCATCTGTGGGGTCACACAGAGTCAGACACAACTGAAGCAACTTAGCAGCACCAGCAGCAGATACCATATTAAAAAGCAGAGACATTACTTTGCCAACAAAGGTCTGTCTAGTCAAGGCTATGGTTTTTCCAGCGGTCATGTATGGATGTGAGAGTTGGACTGTGAAGAAAGCTGAGCGCCGAAGAATTGATGCTTTTGAACTGTGGTGTTGGAGAAGACTCTTGAGAGTCCCTTGGACTTCAAGGAGATCCAACCAGTCCATTCTAAAGGAGATCAGTCCTGGGTGTTCACTGGAAAGACCGATGCTAAAGCTGAAAACTCCAGTACTTTGGCCACCTCATGCGAAGAGTTGACTCACTGGAAAAGACTCTGATGCTAGGAGGGATTGAGGACAGGAGGAGAAGGGGACGACAGAGTGTGAGATGGCTGGATGGCATCACGGACTCAATGGACTTGAGTTTGACTGAACTCCGGGAGTTGGTGATGGACAGGGAGGCCTGGCGTGCTGCGATTCATGGGGTCGCAAAGAGCCAGACACGACTGAGCAACTGAACTGAACTGAATTCTGTAGAATAGGTATAATTTAGACATTTACTTGTGCAAAGGCAGAAAATCAAATGATCACTCACAATCTCTTAACTCTGATAAATGTACCTTTTTCCTTATCATTAAAACAGATACCATGTACTCAAAAATTATGTATTTATATATTTTCATGGTATGTTTTTTGCTTCAAGATAAAAAGTGACAAGTTTTAGAAGAAAAAGAATCACACAATATCAAACAAGTCAGATAAGATACAAACTGGATATGTATGACACAGTCTTGCTCCAAGGGGCCTCCAAATTATTATTATTATTTTTTAATTTTATCTAACATGTGCTCTATGGGAGGCACTATTCCAGGTGTTTTACAAATATTATTTCATATAATCCTTGTAATTTCCCTACAGAGTACACACTTATTATTTCCATTTTACAGATGAGGAAGTTGGAGAACAAAAGGTAAGTCACTTGCCCAAAGTCAGGCAGCTGAGTGGCAGAAACGTGATTTGCACCCAAGGACTCAGTTTCCAGGGTCCATAATGTTAATCTCTATGTTATGCTTTTAAGAAGAAATTTGAATGCTGAAGTTATGAAGTTAGTGCACTTCACTTTTGCTGGTAGCATCATACACTGGTAAAAATCCTTTTGTAAATTAATATGGAAATATTTAAGAGCAGGAAATGTTCATATCCTTTGATCATATGGTTCATTCCTGGGAGTTTCATTTAAAGAAATAATGTAAGAGTATCATTAAAGATGGCAAAAAAAAAAAAAAAGACTTCATAGAACCTTGAAAACATTATTTATAAGATAAACTGACCAAAGATTATTAAAAGCATACAAAATATATACACAATGAATGATATTATACAAAAACAAAGTGGGTGTTGTATTGGACAGTACTTTGGGATAGCTTTCTGATTAACTTTTTTTTACACAAATAATAAGTAAAAGCAGTCTTCTTTTAAATTCAAACTGCACGCACATAAGGCTAAAGGCCTCACCACTACCAAATCCTTGTCACTTCCTCCCACTAGTTTCAATCCCACACCCTTCTTCAGTGTTTGGTCTACCTCCTTTCAGATCTTTTTTCATGCCTTTATAAGTACTACTCATAGAAATGTAGCTCATTCCTTTATGTGCTGCACAGTATTCCGTTATCAACAATACTACAGATAGTCTAGATATTCACTTATTGTTGGACATTTATCTTGTTTCTCATTTTTTCCTTCATACAACATTTGCCATGAAAAATCATGCCTCCTAATAAAATATATACATATACACATATATTATGCTTCTTTAGAAAGTGCTAACTAGGTCATTCACATTTCTTTCATTTAATAAATATCAAACTTCCTTCCAAATGGCTCTACCAAATTACATGCCTACAATTGTACTTTTCCAAGCCTTTTATTCATTGTTGTTTATATAGTCTCTATAATTCAAAGAAAAATTTCTAAAAGAATCTATCCTGTATGGCCCTGTACAGTTAGTTATTCAAATAATGGAGAAAATAAATCTCCATTTCTCTTGTTATTGAGAAGGTATAAATCTAGTTCCCTGCTTTTATGTACTAGTTTTAAATCATCTGTAATTCAAAGTAGAAAACAGCATGGCAACGTCAATGCCGTTTAGCCTTAGCACTCACAGATACAATGCGGGCAGTGTTGCTACGTGTGGGTGTATGGAAAAGTGAATGCAGCACTTCTACGATGCCCATACAAAGTTGTTCTTGGCTTTACCACCACGCACACGGTTAGTGCATGGTGGTAGACTGTGGCTCGGTATCTTCATTTCACAGACTGCCAGTGTCTGTAATCAAAAGGAATCACTCTGTCTTTGCAGACCATCAGGTTGAACCATCTGCCACTACTTCTGCTTGCCCAGCATCCCTGAGCTTTGCTGCATTGCATAAAAAATTGCAGTAGTCGAAGAGAAAATTCTGTGTCTTCCTGTTAGTTTCTATTAACAAGCATAAAAATGTGAAAAAAAAATACAGAATGGAATATGTGTGCTGGACAGCTGAGCTACTTTATCAATGAATGCACCAATAACAACTCATCAGCTTAGAGCACAAATGGAGAAACAGGCAAGTTGTTCAGGTTTTCTTCTACTAAGAATGGCAGCTCACATTCTGAAACATGCCAAATATGTCACTTAGCAATCTCAAATAATTTCTAAGGATGAATGTGCCTTTGAAAACTGCCTGTAAGAACATAAATCAGAAAAGACACCACTTAGTTTTTGATCACAGGAAATCTGTTGCATACTTAAAATGCTGCAGGAGAGTCTTAAAAATGTCATGGAAAGAATGCCTTTAAGTATTCACTTGGCTTTTTTTATTCTCCATAATATAAAATGACTATTTAACATATGTTGATGACAAGTTTTCTAGTTCATTCACTTGCTTCCAGCAGTTTTTCAAATCAAACACACAATTTATCATTCTCCTAGTTCATAAACTTTTGAGCTATCAGCAACACTGCACTGATCAGTTCAACTACTCTAAAATATATGTTTCCAAGTACTCTCCTTTCCCCCAGAGATGAAAAAACTTAGTCAAAAGACAATCAGTAGCCCAAATTTCTCTGCAAATCTACCAAATGTAATGACAAGTTGTCATCAGTGCCTTTAATCTCTTAAAAAAAAAAAAAAGAATATACCTTGTATCTAACCTAGCATTTTATGCTTTAAAGGCATTTTTACAGACACTATCTCATAAGATTCTTCCCAAATAAGTGGTGGGCGGGCGGGTGGAATTCCCTAGCAGTCCAGTGGTTAGGACTCTGAGCTTTCACTGCCAAGGTCCAAGGGTTCAATCACTAGTCCAGGAACTAACACTCCACAAACTGCTGGGGATGGCAAAAAAAAAAAAAAGGATTTTTGCAATAGTTTAGTCAGATAAGCACAGACCATAGCTTGTCTAACTCAATGAAACTAAGCCATGCCATGTGGGGCCACCCAAGACGGATGGGTCATGGTGGAGAGGTCTGACAGAACGTGGTCCACTGGAGAAGGGAATGGCAAACCACTTCAGTATTCTTGCCTTGAGAACTCCATGAACAGTATGAAAAGGCAAAAAAATAGGACACTGAAAGATGAACTCCCAGGTCAGTAGATGCCCAATATGCTACTAGAGATCAGTGGAGAAATAACTCCAGAAAGAATGAAGGACACCGACTCAATGGACATGAGTTGGGTAAACAGGGAGGCCTGGCGTGATGCGGTTCATAGGGTCGCAAAGAGTCAGACCTGACTGAGCGACTGAACTGAACTGAGTCAGATAAGGCTAACGTATATCTCTGTACTGATTCTCTTGAGGAGAGAGAAAAAGACTGAAAGCGAGGAGGGAGGGGAAGGAGGAAGCAGAAAGGCAAGAAAAAGGGAAGGAAGGAAAGAAGGGGGAGGAGGAAAGATAAATGGGAAGGAGGGAGGGATGGAGGAAGAGAAGGCCAGCCCACACACTGGTTTCAGGTTTCCTAAGAGAAACATGAGAAACGCTGGGCTGGAAGAAGCACAAGCTGGAATCAAGATTGCTGGGAGAAATACCAGTAACCTCAGATATGCAGATGACACCACCCTTATGGCAGAAAGTGAAGAGGAACTCAAAAGCCTCTTGAGGAAAGTGAAAGAGGAGAGTGAAAAAGTTGGCTTAAAGCTCAACATTCAGAAAACGAAGATCATGGAATTTGGTCCCATCACTTCATGGCAAACAGATGGGGAAACAGTAGAAACAGTGTCAGACTTTATCTTGGGGGTCCACCAAATCACTGCAGATGGCGACTGCAGCCATGAAATTAAAAGATGCTTACTCCTTGGAAGGAAAGCTATGGCAAAGCATTACTTTTGCCAACAAAGGTCCGTCTAGTCGAGGCTATGGTTTTTCCAGTGGTCATGTATAGATGTGAGAGTTGGACTGTGAAGAAAGCTGAGCACCGAAGAATTGATGCTTTTGAACTGTGGTGTTGAAGAAGACTCTTGAGAGTCCCTTGGACTTCAAGGAGATCCAATCAGTCCATTCTAAAGGAGATCAGTCCTGGGTGTTCATTGGAAGGGCCAATGCTAAAGCTGAAACTCCAATACTTTGGCCACCTCATGCAAAGAGCTGACTCACTGGAAAAGACTCTGATGCTGGGAGGGTTAGGGGGCAGGAGGAGAAGGGGATGACAGAGGATGAGATGGCTGGATGGCATCACCGACTAGATGGACATGAGCTTGGGTGAACTCCAGGAGTTGGTGATGGACAGGGAGGCCTGGTGTGCTGCAATTCATGGGGTCACAAAGAGTTGGACATGATTGAGCAACTGAACTGAAGGGAACCAATGATGTTTCTTTCATCACCATCCCCTAAAACCTGCTAAGCCAGTCACATTTAATATCCATGAATTTAAAATTTAAAAAAATTACTACTTTCATTCTCTTTCCTTTTAGGAAGTTTTTTTATAACATAATACAGTAAGTTCCCTACATACAAACAAGTTTTGTTTTGACTACACATCTGCAAGTCCAGGAGAAGGCAATGGCATCCCACTCCAGTACTCTTGCCTGGAAAATCCCATGGACAGAGGAGCCTGGAAGGCTGCAGTCCATGGGGTCGCTGAGGGTTGGACATGACTGAGCGACTTCACTTTCACTTTTCACTTTCATGCACTGGAGAAGGAAATGGCAACCCACTCCAGTGTTCTTGCCTGGAGAATCCCAGGGACAGGGGAGCCTGGTGGGCTGCTGTCTATGGGGTCACACAGAGTCGGATATGACTGAAGTGACTTAGCAGCAGTAGCTGCAAGTCCAATTCGGTCATAAATCTGACAAAGTTAGTAACTCAACTAACACAATAGGCTATATATTATAGTACAGTACTGTACCTATGTGTGTGTGTGTGCATGCACTCAGTCATGCCCGACCCTTTGCCAAGACCCTGGACCATAGCCCGCCAGGATCCTTTGTCCATGGAATTTTCCAGGCAAGAATACTGGAGTGGGTTGTCATTTCCTCCTCCAGGGGATCTTCCCCACCCAGGGATCGAAACTGTCTCTTAGATCTCCTGCGCTGGCAGGCAGATTCTTTACCACTGCCCGACCTGGGAAGCCCCAATACTAGCCCCATTTCACACAAATAGTACATTAACAAAACAAACACAAAAATTAAAGAAAATATTTTTAATATCACAGTACAGTACCTTGAAAAGTACAGTGGGAAGTACAATAGCTGGCATACAGGGGCTGGCATCCAGTGAACTGGAGGAGGGAGGGGAGATCAGAGATGGCACAGCTGAAGGATCATCATTAATAGGAGACAGATGGCAAGCTGCGATTTCACTCACACCTGAAGTTAATGGCACAGGTTCTGGATCCTTGCTGATTTCAATTCTACTGACCCTTGAAAACAATCTTGAAAAGATGATCCAGTGATACCTGGGTAGTAGCTCTTTGCTCATCTAGATGACACGGTAGCAAGGGATTGCATTCAGAATGGCTGCTGCAATCTTTGTATACTGTCATATGTTCAGGTCCTGTGCCTCCAAAACTAACAGTGCCTCCTCAAACAAAGAAAATCCCCTTGGCGTCTCCTGCACTGTGAATCCCTTTGGTTCTTCAGTTATTTCTTCTTCTTGTCTCTCTTTGCCCTTTCTCTAGGCCTCCAATTCCATCTTTTCGCCTCACTCCACTCTCTCTACCATTTTCATTTTTGCTTTCATCATTACATCACCTGGTGTTTCTTAGCGGTACCAGCTACCTCACTGCTGCTTTTATGCTTGCTTCTAGACATCTGGGTTTGAAAAAAAGATACTGTACTACTGTTGGCTATGCAGTACTGTAAACTACATAAAAGCACAAGTACTTCTAGAGGACGCACACACATGATGATGTATCCCAGGCAGAACGATGTATCCCAGGCACGTGAATTAACTAATGTGACTGGATATGCAAATGCACCTTCGCATCTCTGAAAGTTCACAACTCGGAGAGTCATAAGTAGGGGACTTACTGCATATCCTAAATCTCTCCTTTTTAGAAATTTTACTATTCACTGAGATGTCTGCAAAGAAATGAAAGCTCAGTTCTCCAATGACATCATCTTCCAAGTAAGTCAAATTTTATATTTTAGACTCCCATTGGTAAAGAAAGTCACAAATAACAACACAGGTACATCTTTAGCAATTAATTACAGAATTAAAAGCCTGACATTCTATATTCTACTACCAGTACTAATTAAATCCATAATATTCAAGTTTAAAGTTATTTTTTATACTTTTCAATTAAGAAACCATGAAAAATTCCCCACAATTCTATGAGAATTCACCTATCTTTATGTTTCACTAAGATCCTTGATGACAGGCATGACAAAGAAAACCAATTTAGAAGAGAACAAGTTAATGAACTTTGGAAATTAAAAAATGTATTAGAAGAAAACAAATTAATGAAATTTGCTATTGTTCTTTTAATTTCCATACAGAGTGGAAATAACTAATTTTTTAACTATCCTGGAAAACTAGTGAAAAAGAGCACACACAGTGCCTATATTCTCAACACTGCTGTCATTTAAGAAGAAAGAGTATTGAAAATAAATCAATGCCTTGGCAAATACTACGCCTAATAAAAGACAGGAAAAAATGTCATATTCAGTACTACTAATGATAATAACATATAACAACTGACAAACTTTTATATGTTATTCCTTCAGATGCCAAAAGCAATTTTGAAAAGAATTATTTAAATGGGACAATTTTGAATTCTTTAAAGAAATTCACATATTTACATTGTCAAACTGAGTTTATGCTTTATATTTTCTCAATAGTCTTTACTCATACTTTATGATAAGAAGGTGCACACCAACCTGGTAATAACAAATGCTTTTATCTGAAAAATTTTTAATTAAAATTATAATAAATCTAACAGCTTCAAATTTTTATAGGAAGGATTCATATACCATAGTTAATTTTCTTGAGTATTTTAGATATTGTCCCTTACCAGTTTTTTTATCTCAGATTTTCTAATAGCAATGGTTATCAATAAGCCCTGGAGGGAAAAGCCACTACTATTCTACTAAATACTCAGGTAGAGTTACCGACAGCAGCATTACCAACTTATGGTCTGAACGAAAATGAAAAGGAAGTTAATTCAACAAGTGAAAGTTAATTTTGTTTAAATGAAGAAAATATGTATTACTTTCCAGCTTTCCTTGTCAACCAAGCTCTAATTAGTTAATTTAGTTTCATAAATGATTTTTTCTTTAAAAATGACTTTTAAAGTTGGATTTAACTTTCAAGACAATTAATCTGTAACTAAAGAATTATCTTTCCTGTAATCATTCACTCAATATTTCCCCAAGGAACTTCTGTCCTAGTTATGTACAAAAATTTTATTCCTTTTATCATAACTCTACACTGTGACCTCATGGCAGTGGTTATTAAGTCGTCAGGAAACAAAGTAATTACTAGAAGGATTCATTCAGAGCGGCATTTTTTACAAATAAAACTTTATATATATATTTATTAAAATACCCAAAATAATGCCATGGAATAAATATATAAGAGGAAAAATTAGAACAGGGGTACCAAAAAGAGTTCTGCCTTTTGAAGAAATTTGATCATATTTTTAATAGTAATAGTTTTATCTAAAACTGAAATGAATATTTCACTGCATTTTTAGGAAAAATAAATATAACTGAGATTTGTTAAGAGCCTGCTATTGATTCATGATTTTTATAATTCTAAAAATATTCTAATTTGACTCTATTTTTGAAAATTGTGGTGCTGCTGTTTTTCTCCCAGAAACAGAAACATGCTGCTATTATTAAAGTGGATAAGCATCTTAAACCCACGTTTTAAAAGAAATCCATAGACTCCCCTGGTGGCTCAGTGCTAAAGAATCTGTCTGCCATGCAGGATACATGGGTTCAATCCCCAATCTGGGAAGATCCCACATACAGAGCAACTAAGCCCACGCGTCACAATTATTGAGTCTGTGCTCTAGAGTCCGGAGTAGCAACTATGGAAGCCTTTGCACCCTAGAACCGCTGCTCCAAAAGAGAAGCCAGCGCAATGAGAACCATGTGCATTGCAACTAGAGAGGTGCCCTGCCCCTCACCTTGCCCAAACTAGAGAAAAGCCTGCACAGCAACCAAGACCCCACACAGCCAAAAAAAATTTTTTTTTAACTTTAAATAAAAATAAAAGAAATCTATATATCTCAGAGAACCATTAAGCTAATAGGCAATAAACAAATAAAAAGAAAATGCAAGGGTTGACAGTAAGTAAAAATTTCATATAACCAAATTCACCTTGTTTCATAAACACAATTTCATCCTTTCTGCTGCTAGAAAAACACAGTATCTAGAGATAATGAAGCAATTCACGCTGCACAACACTACTGGATAGAGTTCTGCTTGTTGTTTATTTTAATGTAAAAATTTTTTAAAGTTGACAGAATTATATAAACACTAAATTTCATTTCAATATGAAGTGGGGTTTTTATGTTTTTCTTTCTAGCAATCAAGGAAAAGAGAGGGTCTATTGTTAATAAGAAATCCTGACATAAAGATCTAAAGTAGCTTTACTATTAGAAGAAAATCTTTTCACCAAAAGGCCCTGGTTCAAAAGAAACAGGCTACCAGTTATATGGCCATTATAAGTAGAGGGGATAAAGGCTATCAGGAAAATATATTTTAAACTAAGGTCCTAGCTAAAGAAACAAAAATAAAACAAAACGAACTATTAAAACCAAGAATTGAATCTGGCCATCAAAAAATAAACATAAAACAAGCCTAGGAGTTTCTTTTCTCTATTGCACACAATAAGCACTTCATAATTGTCAGCTATTTCCTGATAACCATACATGGCTTTATAAACAACTTCAAGATGGCAACATTCTGAAGTTATTACACAAAACCAAAAGTGTACAAACACTTCCCAAACAACCAAAGCAGAACAAAATAATTTAAAATAGGGAAGTCTAGATTACATATGATGCAATTCAAGTTTCTCTGAGAAAATACACAAGTTTCTGTGGCAAGACTACGTGGAGGAATAATCAGCACGAAATTTATGAGGCAAAATAGGAGTTACTACACATATTCAAGGAGAAGGAAATGGCAACCCACTCCAGTGTTCTTGCCTGGAGAATCCCAGGGATGGGGGAGCCTGGTGGGCTGCCGTCTCTGGGGTCACACAGAGTCCGACACGACTGAAGTGACGCAGCACACATATTCAAATTCTTTTTAAAGACTTTTTAGAAAACGGAAATGTTTCCCTGGCTCATACTGGATTAATTGCTTAGCAGTTAAAAAAAAAAAACCACAAAAATTCAGATACTAACTTTCACTCTAAAATAAATTTCAGGTAAATTTTTTTAAGGCTCAATACTAAAAATATAAAGTCATAAATTCAAATTATTTTTTTTACATCTATTAAAGAGTAAAAATGTGAAACTTCCAAAGTGTACAAAATAGAGTTCACAGGTTTAACCATATACAAATTTTAAACTTATGCATATTAAAAAAATAGCAAAAAGCAATCAATAAAATGGTAAACCAACTGGAGAAAATACAGCAAATCTGTCAGACAATTTACATTTAAAGTCTTTATTATAAAGAGGTTCTACAAAGTGATTTTCTTTAAACTTAAAATGTTGGTAAGAAAAATGACAAAAAGACAATGAGTAAATACAGCTACCAAAAATTACAGGAAAGCTTCCAGTTTGACAACTAAATCAAAAAATATAAAATAAGTTGCCATTTTGGACTATTCAATTAGCAAATAATTTTTTCGCAAATTATAATACCAAATTCTGACAAAATCTTTAGTAAAATCAACACTCATATCACTTTCAGAAAATGATATCAAAACAATAAGGTCCTATTATATATATACCACAGGAAACAATATCCAATATACTATGACAAACATAATGAAAAAGAACATGAAAAAGAATATATACATGTATTGATATAATTGAATCACTTTTCTATACAGCAGAAATTAACACAACTTTGTAAATCAACTATACTCCAATAAAATTAATTTTTTAAAAAAGAAAATGATTCAGACAAAAGATGTTATTTCTTGAATTCTATCCTAAAGAAATAATCCTAAATTTGGGAGAAGCTTCAATGAATGAAGACGTTCATTTCACCATAATGTAATCAATGAAAAACTGGAATAAATTTAAATATCTAATACTAAGGCAACAGTAAATTATAGGCAATTTAGGCAATGCAAATATAAAGCAACCAAGAATAATTACAAATATGAAAATATAACAATTTGAAAAACTAACATACAATACACTATATGACAAAAAACAGAGTTTGATTAAAAGAACACTAGATTGAAATATTTAATTTCACTCCCTGCATAAGAGTCCACTGAAACTCAGTAAAGGGACTGTTTTCTTTAAATGCATAAACCCCCCCAAAAAAGAAATCAGCATAGGAGATAAAGCTAAGAAAATTTTGGAAGTTATAAAGGATGGACATATATAAAATATTAGGACTTAGTAGATGTAATAAAGCTGAATCCTAAGCTGACAATAGGAGGTGAGCTTTTTATATGACAGAACCCTATTAAGGCTCAGAATGAGTCGGACCAGGGTACCTCTAGACTGTGTAGAAGGATAAGAATAAAGAAGGCAGTTGTGCTATTGGCTCAAAGCTATTTAAGAAACTGTGATACTCCAGAGATCTCCAACTCCATTTCATACAGCCTGGCCACTAAGCCTCCCCAGCCATGGCAAAAGACTAAAACCTGATTGTCTAGAAGATAGGAAACATTTCTCTGGACATCAGATAAATGAGATTAGGTAAGCCATTCTAAAAATAAGGGTACTAAATAAATATATGAATGGGAACGTAGAGACATCTCTCCTCTTCCTCCTCTGAGCTTCCAGAATCTAACAGTCACAAATTTATCCTCCAAACAAAAGACTAGAGGGGACTTTTCTCTGAGAAAAGACCTAAATATACTGAGTTGGGGGTGGGCACATTAAAAATGCTCAGCAACAAGCCTAATACAGAACTTCTAATCAGCATTATAAGCAGAGAAACAAGATGATTAGGCATCTGCAAAATGCCTCTAATATGAAAGAAGCAAAAAAAAAAAAAAACAGGAAAAAAATTAAGGAAACAGTCTATAGAGTGAGGGGAAAAAACCTGTTAATAAAAAAAATCATTAATATCCTCAAAGATAAAATATGAAAAAGATGAAGAAAAAAAACAACACTATTAAACACAATTCACAGAACAAAAAAGGACTCTTAAGGACATACAAATAGCCAACACACACAAGTAAAAGTATTTAACATTATTAGTCTTTAAGGACTATATTAGCAGCAGCAGCAGCAGTCTTTAAAGAAATGCAAATTCAAACAAAACTGAGATACTGCTGCTGCTGCTAAGTCTCTTCAGTCGTGTCCGACTCTGTGCGACCCCACAGACGGCAGCCCACCAGGCTCCCCCATCCCACTTCCCACTAATCTGAATGTTTGAAATTAAAAAGTCTCACAATACCAAGCATTGGTAAGGAAGCACAGCAACTGAAACTGGTGAAAGTGAAAAAATTATACAACCACTTTGAAAAGCTATTTGATGGTTTTTAATAAAGGTAAACAAACACCGATTCTATGTCCCAACCATTCCACTCCACTCCTAGGTATATATGAAAGCATACGTTCAGAAAGACTTGTACAAAAATGTTTATAGCAGTTTTATTCATAATAGCCAAAACGAGGAAACCCAAATGTCCTACTGAAGAATACTAAATTCACATAGGAGAATACTACTCAGCAACAACATGGATGAATATCACATCTCTCAGACATTTTTTGAGCAAAAAAAGCCAGACACAAAAGGATACACACAATATGATTCCACTTACATTAAGTGTAAAAATGAACAAAACTAATACATGGCGACAGAAATCAGAAAAGTGGATGCCTCTGGTGGGTGGAGGAGAAGGAAATGGCAACCCACTCCAGTATTCTTGCCTGGAGAAACCCGTGGACAGAGGAGCCTGGTGGGCAGCTGTTCATGGGGTCGCACAGAGTCAGACAAGATTGAAGCGACTTATTAGCAGCAGCAGCAGCTGGTGGCTGGGAATAATTGATTGGAAAGAAGCATGAAGGGTCTTTCCGGGGTGATGGAAATATTCTATATCTTGAATTGGGTAATAACATAATTGTAAAGCATTTGTCAGAATTCACTGAATTAAATATTTAAGATCTATTTTGAAAGTAGTGTAGGTAACATGAATGCATGTTTTTAAACTCATTGACGTGTACACTTAAGATCTGTGCATTTCACCACATGTAAATTTACCACATGAAAATTTTCAATAAGAAAAAATTGCACCCTTAAAAATTAAAAAAAAATGAGAGAAGAAAAACAAAGATCAATTGAAAACCTGTAAGGTAAATTTAAAGATATCTCCCCCAAAGGGTAAAAAGACAAGATGGAAAAAGCTAAGAAAATTAGAGGATTAGTCCAGGAAATTTAATATCCAAATAAGAGCTGCAAGAAGAAAGAAAATCTAAGAGAGGAAATCATCTATAATTTTTTTTCATTTCCTGTTCAGATTAAAGGATTCCGTTTTTAGTGGTAAACAGGTGAAAACAGAGCCATACTAAAGGACATCATTGTGAAATTTCAGAACATTTTAGATAAAAATCCTGTAACCGTCCAGAAACAGAAACAAATACAAAGGTTCGAGAATTAGAATGGCACTGGATATCTCAACAGCAAATGGGAAGCCAGGGTAAAAATGAAGCAACACTTTTTCAAAATTCTGAAGAAAACTGATTTCTAACTTAGAATTCTAACTCAGACAAACTTTCAGTTAAGTATGAGGACAGAATTAAGATGTTTTCAGACTTACATATATCCACAGCTGCTGAATGAAATAAAAAGTAGGAAGCAGAGTCCACACAGCTTAAATGATGTGGTCACAGTAACAGTGAGGAATTTGTGGAGGACAGCGTCTTTTTTATCAATATGCTATTTGTAATGCCAGCTATGAAAATAAAAAGTCTTACACTGTTAAAATATATATATTTTCAGACTTACAAATTTTAATAATTTATTTTAGATAAACTCATGCTTAAAAAGTTCAAGGAAATCAAATCAAGGAAAAATCTAAAAAGCAGAAGATATGGAATAGAAGTAACAAAGATCTAGAACAGGAGAAGCCCCAGGATAAGGGTAGAAGGAATTCCCAGGATCCTAACTATGGACTAGGTTCAAAGAGTAACCAGTCTAGTTTGAGGTGAGTTCGAAGGCTACAGGAAAACATTAGAAGAAACTGATAACATCTGATAATCTTGAGAGGTGAGTATAGGGTTGAATTAGTGATTCTTACTTAGGAACACTAAACAAACACAAATAAAACCACCCTTATTAGCACTAAGGGAAAAAAAAATTACGATAGAAAAATCATAGCTCACTACATAACGGTGGCTGTGAATTATGTACATGGTCCTAAGGTACACACTGAATATCTATCTAATCAAAATTACTATATTACTGTAGTGGAAGGATGAAGTAATAGGGAGAGGTGAATGGGGAAGTGGTTAAGGGGGAGGGAGGAGAAGAAAGCTAAATTCACATGCTAAGAAGTCGGGAAGTCAACAGCTAATGCCTAGAATATAGTCTCTTGTGAGAAGGAGGAAATATGAAGATAAGGCAACTGCTTATCATTCAACAAATCTTAAACTATTTACCCCTTTGAGCTATATGCATGTATGGCACTAATAAAAATAGACATCTCAGAAAACACACTAGACAATATAAAACTGCACGTGTTATGGTTCAGTTCAGTTGCTCAGTCGTGTCCGACTCTTTGCAACCCCATGAATCACAGCACGCCAGGCCTCCCTGTCCATCACCATCTCCCGGAGTTCACTCAGACTCACGTCCATCAAGTCGGTGATGCCATCCAGCCATCTCATCCTCTGTCGTCCCCTTCTCCTCTTGCCCCCAATCCCTCCCAGCATCAGTGTCTTTTCCAGTGAGTCAACTCTTCACATGAGGTGGCCAAAGTCCTGGAGTTTCAGCTTTAGCATCAGTCCTTCCAGTGAACACCCAGGACTGATCTCCTTTAGAATGGACTGGTTGGATCTCCTTGCAGTCCAAGAAACTCTCAAGAGTCTTCTCCAACATCACAGTTCAAAAGCATCAACTTGTTGGCGCTCAGCTTTCTTCACAGTCCAACTCTCACATCCATACATGACTACTGGAAAAACCATATCCTTGACTAGACGGACCTTTGTTGGCAAAGTAATGTCTCTGCTTTTGAATATGCTGTCTAGGTTGGTCATAACTTTCCTTCCAAGGAGTAAGCGTCTTTTAATTTCATGGCTGCAATCACCATCTGCAGTGATTTTGGAGCCCCAAAAACATAAAGTCTGACACTGTTTCCCCATCTACTTCCCATGAAGTGATGGGACGAGATGCCATGATCTTAGTTTTCTGAATGTTGAGCTTTAAGCTATGGTTAAAATAACATAAAACATTTATTGGGAAAAAAAAAAAGTAAAAGCAAATGACTGGCTGTGTCAGGCAACAGGATCATCAGTGAAATTCTCTCTCTTTTCCAGGTTTCAGTAATTCTATTGTATTGCTTTTTAATTTTTAAACACATTTGATAAAAGTGCTATTGGTTGTTAGATGACATCCCTGTTTGCCTATCTTTACAATGCTCCCTCCTTCTCAATAGATACCATCCTACTTTTTACAATGCTACCTGATCACCTCATCATCTTTCAGTCCTCTTTCATCGCCAAACTCTCCTTCATGACCCTGTTTTATCTTACATGAATCATAAGGCCCTGAAGGTCATATCATGTCTTATCTTGGTACAACTAGTACTCACAACAGAGCCTAGAACAGTACATATGCATTTAGTAAAAGAATTAATCATCCAATTGTTTATTTCAATAAGAAATCTAAGTGCTTTTGTCAAATCTAACAAACTATGAAGGTTTTAAAAGGGGGGAAAGGCAAAAGGAACTTACAAGTTACACACAAAAGAGATTTGTGAAAGAAATGTAATTTCTTACTATTCAACTTTATTTTTTCTATTTGAACACTTAAAAAATAATTTACCTTTAACTTCTGTATATAACTCAGATTAACAAAGTAGTATTCAAATGTTTAATAGGAACTTATCTAGATTACTTTAATGATAAACTCAAAACATCTTCAATTCTTTATAAGCTAATGAAAGAGGCAGCTATCAAATCATTCTCCAAACTTTGATTTTGAAGAAAATGTACTACAATTTTTAGAAAAATTTCTTCAATTATATTGAAAAAAACTGAATATTTTTCAGTAAGTCCTAGAGCTCTTTACCTGATATTCTGTCAACACAAACACTTTTAATTGTGATACCAGCAAAAGGCCTCTATTTTTCTGCAGCACAAAAAACTTTGAAAAGTTGTTAAATGGTAAAGGGAATAAATTAATAAAAGCTGTTGAAAGCTTCATAAAACACAACTCCATGTTCATAATGGCCAGAAAGCACACAAAACGTATTTATACATTAACCTGAAAATTTAATCTTAAAAAAAGTCACAGAAAATTTACAATGGGGGACTTCCCTGGTGGTCCAGTGGCTGAGAATCCACCTTCCAATTCAGGGGATGCAAGTATGATCTCTGGTTGGGCAACTAAGATCCCACATGCACTGGGGCAGCCAAGCCCAGGAGCCACAACAAGGGAGCCAACGTGCTGCAACTACACAGCACTTGTGCTCTGGTGCCCACACGCCACAACTGGACAGAAGCCTGCACATGACCACGAAGATCCCACGTGCCTCAACTAAGACCTAATGCAGTCAAAAACAAATAAATATTTAAAATTTCAATGTGACTTTAATTCCACCGGAATATCAAAAGACATGGAACTCCTTATTACAGCTAAATATGAAAGAAACACACGTCATTCATGAAGTGGCATAAAACGTGATACTGCCTCTTTTTTTGGTAATAAGAAAATACAACTTAAGCTATTTTGAAAAACACACATACAAGGAGACAAGAAAAACACCGTCAACTTCACAACACTGGGATAATCTGTTAATATTTTACAATATATTCTTCAAATTTGTTTTCCTTTACATGTATACCATTTTTACAAAATTGAGATCACACATTATACTGCTTTCCTCACTGAATCATATTTTGAACAGCATTCCATGTTATTAAATATTCTTCTACAGTATCAGTTTTAATGAGCCTATGATATTCATTGTGTGAATATAATTCACTTTACTAATCTACTGGTGGGCACAAACTGTTCCTAATTATTTTAATTATAAACAATTTAAAACAAATAATCATTAATAAATTTTGGGGGTGAAATAACACTATCTTTGTTAATCAATTTCACAAGGTAGGTAAGAAACAAAAAGCATCTAAAAATCTACCCACAGAATGTAAGCACATCATACATTGTCCATGTTAAAAGCAGTAAGCTCGTAGAATTTTTAAGTGTAAGAAAAACTGAGGTTATATAGGTAAGCCTCATATCCTTTGGCTTCCCTAGTGGCTCAGTAGGTAAACAATCCACCTGCAATGCAGGACACCCAGGTTCGATCCCTGGGTCAGGAAAATCAGCTGCAGAAGGAAGTGACAACCCACTCCATTATTTTTGCAGGGAGAATCCCAATGACAGAGGAGCCTGGCAGGCTACGTCCATTGGGTCGCAAAGAGTCGGACACAACTGAGTGCCTGAGCACACATGTCCCTTTTATTCTACAAACCATAGACACATTTATTCCCTTCTTGAGAAATCAAATCCTCACCAAAGCATTTATGAACTGTAGAGAAACTAAAGTTATTCTTCTTAATACAAAGGCAGTCCTTGCTTTGTATGGTTACCACACAATGCAGAATTTCAGTTACTGCAGTTTAGCTGAATAACCCAAGTCCCCCCAAAACATAGCTTAAATTTCAGTTATCATATTCATATTAACTATAAATAACGCATAAAGTCCAAACTTCACTGCTATTTCTTCAGTGCAAAAATCTCTATGCAAACAGGCACATCATCATCAGTGATAATTCATGTCACTTCTCTAAAAGTATGTCTATAATTGGTCACTTAGCATCTGTTACGTAGTTCTCACATGGAAAGCAAAGGTACTTGCATAATAAATCCATGACATTTTATAAAAATGAATAATCAAAAGAGGGAACTCATCAACAAAGATAAAAAATGTAGCAAACAAATGAAGAAATAATGCTAAATTCAAATAGAACATAAATGGAGATTTAGAAGAAACAGTTGACCATGGAAATATTGATATTACTATCTTTTAAGAGACTGCTGCTGGTGCTAAGTCGCTTCAGTCGTGTCCGACCCTGTGCGACCCCATAGACGGCAGCCCACCAGGCTCCCCCATCCCTGGGATTCTCAAGGCAAGAACACTGGAGTGCGTTGCCATTTCCTTCTCCAATGCATGAAAGTGAAAAGTGAAAGTGAAGTCGTTCAGTCGTGTCCGACTCTTAGCAACCCCATGGATTGCAGCCCACCAGGCTCCTCTGTCCATGGGATTTTCCAGGCAAGAGTACTGGAGTGGGCTGCCATTGTAGATATGCATTTAGAGGAACTTAGTGAAAGGCTTCCCTGGTGGCTCAGACGGTAAAGCGTCTGCCTACAATGCAGGAGACCCAGGTTTGATCCCTGGGTCGGGAAGATCCTCTGGAGAAGGAAATGGCAACCCACTCCAGTATTCTTGCCTGGAAAACCCCATGGACGGAGGAGCCTGGTAGACTACAGTCTATGGGGTCGCAAAGAGTCTGACACAATTGAGCGACTTCACTTTCACTTTCAGTGAAAGGCAAATAAGGACAGTGGTTGTGTTGAAAATGATGAAGATGTCCCAGAGGAAGCAGCACAGGTGCAAAAAAAAAACCAACGTTAAGGAAACCTCAGAGGTACTTTCACAACACTGGAAGCACAAAAGAGAAAGTACTGGAAGTTAATCCATATTTAGAAAGGAATATTACAATTCATGACAGAAAAGAGGCCCATTCCATATTTTAAGTTATACAAGAAGGAAACTTGAAACCATTCATGGTAAGTTTTTTTATTACAAACAATAAAACACTAATTCTGATAATTTAAGTTATAGTGTACTACATGAACAGTATTATTGATAATTTAAAGAAATATCTATAATGCACCATAAATTATATAGCATAATGCCGGAATCTGCATTCTAGGATCAAACATATATACACACACCCATGAAGTGTATAAATAACATATACTAAATTATCTCTGGTTAATACTGTTTTTCCTTTTCCTATTTTAAATGTAGTAGAGCTAAGTATACTCCATGGATAAGGCCAGAGTTATGATTACCCTTATTCCATCAACACTGGTAGAAGCAATCTGACAGAAAGCTGCAGAAATAAGTCTAACATGCCAATCAGAATTGAGATGTGAATTCTAAGCACAAAATGTCAGCAGGAGGAAGGTGAAAAAAGTAAATACTAATTTTGACTCATCTTTTTTAATTTTTCTAACAAATTTCTAATTTCTACATTAATTTGGAAATAAAGGATAACCCATATCTTCCAACATATGTAATCAAAAAACAGTAGGTCAGAATATGCACTGAATTTTTCCTATCAATTTTTTTGCCAATTATATTCTGATTTTTTCAACTTTTTTAAAATGAAGAAAATTTAAGTTCTTCCTTGGAGTATTCTACTGTAATTGTACCAAATTATAACATTAAAGTATTAATCATTGATTCAAGCTGGTTACTCAGTTAAACAACATTCAAAAGCTGGGGGAAAAATATTCAGGCTAACATAGAATATCAGCCTTAAGTCTAGAAAAGAAGTTTTCTCCAATATATTAAGTTTTAAAAAGCCACTGCCAAGAGATAAAATCTTGTGAAGTAAGAATCATTAGATGAGTGGCCGACAACCTCTAATAAAATCACACAAAGAACACTGGTCTAGTAAAATTTTGATATGGCAAGAACTACATTTGTGAGGTTACAAAGCTAAAAAGAAACCTCTTATAGCAAGTATTTATCACCCAGTATTACTCATCTATTAATCTCTATATGCCCATTAAGATATAACTTTTGACAATCTATTTCCAGGTAGAAAGTTAAAAAAAAAAAAAGCAAAACTTTCTTTAAAAGAATGCCTACAAGAACATAAGATTTTAAGACATATAAACATTATTTGCATCACTAAGTACCATCTTAACAATAAAATGGTCTCTACTCTGACAGCATATATAACACATAGGCTTTAGGCCTCCTTAGACTTGATAAAGACACAAGGCACATCTCATTCCTTGTGAGGGCTATCAATTATCATTTGTGCACGTTTGCCAACAAAGGTCCATCTAGTCAAAGCTATGGTTTTTCTAGTAGTCATATATGGATGTGAGAGCTGGACTATAAAGAAGGCTGAGCACCAAAGAATTGATGCTTTTGAACTGTGGTGTTGGAGAAGACTCTTGAGAGTCCCTTGGACTGCAAGGAGATCCAACCAGTCAATCCTAATTTCCTAAAGGAAATCAGTCCTGAATATTCATTGGAAGGACTGATGCTGAAGCTCCAACACTTTGGCCACTTGATGAGAAGAACTGACTCATTGGAGAAGACCCTGATGCTGGGAAAGATAGAAGGCAGGAGAAGAAGGGGACAACAGAGGATGAGATGGTTGGATGGCATTACCGACTCAAAGCACATGAGTTTGAGGAAGCTCCAGTAGTTGGTGATGGACAGGGAAGCCCAGGATGCTGTAGTCCATGGGGTCACAGACAGTCAGACACGACTGAGCGACTGAACTGACTTGCAATGACAGAGGTTGATCTTTACACTGTTCTTCAGTGAATATCCCAATTTTCCAACCTGGCTAAATTTGATCATGAAATTGGCTCTCCAGTACTTTCATTTCAGACAGCACTGCCTTTATGAATATTGTTTGCTTTCAATTTACCCACAGCCTGTGCATATTATTTATGTCCAAAGGATTCTCTTATTTGGGGAAGTGTTTTGGATATAGGAAGCAGGGTTCTTTCTGCTCTGGATTTCTACAGCTGCGGGCTCAATCTTTTGGGGTTTTATGGCTTTATCCTCTACACACTCTATAACATTTAAAAACAAAACTAAATACCTGACATCAAAATTTTGACCACCAAAGACACTATCAAGAGCATGAAAAACATCCCTCACAAAGGGAGAAAATATTTGAAAATCATATATCCAACATGGGATTAATATCTAGAATATATAAAGAACTTCTTGTCGCTCAGTCGTGTCCAACTCTTTGTGACCCCGTGGCCTTCAGTCCACAGGCTCCTCTGTCCATGGGATTCTCCAGGCAAGAATACTGCAGTGGGTTGCCATTTCCTTCTCCAGGGGATTTTCCTGACCCAGGGATCGAACCCAGGTCTCCCGCATTGCGGGCAGACGCTTAAACCTCTGAGCCACCAGGGAAGCATAAAGAACTTGTACAACAACAAAAAAGCAAACAACTCATTTCAAAAACAAGAAAATACACAAATGACGGAGCACAGAAGAAGATGATCAACCATCACTAGCCATTACGGAAATACAAATCAAAACTGCTATCCACTAGGGCGGCTAAAATAAGAAAGGCAAATAGGGACTTCCCTGGAGAATCCGCCCTGCAATGCAGCGGATGCGGGTCGGATCTCTGGTTGGGGAACTAAGTTCCTCGTTCCAAACAAACAAAGCCCGCGGGCCACAACAAAGATCCCATGTGCTGCAACTAAGACCCCACACAGCCAAATAAAAAATAAACAGCAAAAACAAAGAAGAAGAAAAAAGAAAGACAAATAAGTGTAGACAAGGTAATGGAAAAACTGCAATCTCATACACTGGTGGTGGGAGTGTAGAACAGTGCAGACACTTAGGAAAACAATCTGGCAGTTCATCAAACTGTTAAACATTGAGTGGACAGTGACTCCAGCCATGAAATTAAAAGAGGCTTGCTCCGTGGAAGGAAAGCTATGACAAACCTAGACAGCGTATTGAAATAAAAAGCAGAGATATCACTTTGCCCACAAAGTCCGTATAGTTAAAACTATGGTTTTTTTCAGTAGTCATGTACAGATGTTAGAGTTGGACCATAAAGAAGGAGGAGCACCAAAAAATTGATGCTTTCAAATTGAGGTGCTGGAGAAGATTCCTGAGAACCCACTGGACAGCAAGAAGATCAAACTCGTCAACCCTAAAGGAAATCAGCCCTGACTATTCACTGGAAGGACTAATGTTAAGCTGAAGCTCCAATACTCTGGCCACCTGATGCAAAGAGCTGACTCATTGGAAAAGACCCTGATGCAGGGAAAGACTGAGGACAGGAGAAGACGGTGGCAGAAGATGAAATGACTAGATAGCATCACTGACTCAATGCATATGAATCTAAGCAAACTCCAAAAGACAGTGAAGACAGGGGAGACTAGCCTGCTGCACTCCATGGGGTCACAAAGGGTTGGACATGACTTAGCAACTGGACAACACTCCAAGGTATATATCAAAAGAACTGAAAGCAGGGTCTTGGAGAGATATGTGTATACCACTGTTCCTAGAAGGATCATTTACAATAACCAAAAGGTAAAAACAATTCAAATGTCCAGATGAATAGATAAACAAAATGCAGTATATACATATTATCCAGCCATAAAAAGGAATAAAATCTGCTACATGTTACAACATGGATGAACCTTGAAAACATTATGCTAAGTGAAATTAGACATGAAAGGATAAATATTGCATGATTTTGCTTCAGGTACCTAGAACAGACAAATTCAGAGATAGAAGTAGAATAAAGGTTATCAGGGGCTTGGGGCGGGGTGGCAGAAGTGAGGAGTTATTATTTAACAATTATAGAGTTTCTGTTAATGAACAAGTTCTTGAAATAGATACTGGTGATGGTTGCACAATATCATGAAATGTACTTAATGGCAGTGAAGTATGCACTTTTAAATGGTTCAAAGAGTAAAGTTCATACTATATACAGTGTACTATAGTAGTTTACTATAGTAATAATACATTACTGAAGTCAGAAAAAAAAATGACATATACACCCGAGTCTGTGAAGATGAGACAAAAATTCACATAAAACATTCAGAAGTTCCTTACAATAAGGTCAAGACATAGTTGAAAGTACTAGACATAAAGCTATATTCCTATTACAATCAGCAATCATAATTGAGTACAATTTTGCTTTCTCTCATATGTATGAGAAAAGTATATTTAACTTGTTAATATTAGGAATACACAAACACAGTGTTTAGAAAGGGTTTTACAGAAGTGCAAACATCAAATCAGTTTTCTTTTTTAAATCAGGAAATAATTGTGAAGAGCTTAATAAATGTGAAAATTTTGAAAGGCTGAAAAATCCACTTGCAGTGTTTTCACTTGCATCAGTCAGTCAGTTCAGTCGCTCAGTCGTGTCCAACCCCATGAATCGCAGCACGCCAGGCCTCCCTGTCCATCACCAACTCCGGGACTTCACTCAAACTCATGTCCATCGAGTCGGTGATGCCATCCAGCCATCTCATCCTCTGTCATCACCTTCTCCTGCCCCCAGTCCCTCCCAGCATCAGAGTCTTTTCCAGTGAGTCAACTCTTTGCGTCAGGTGGCCAAAGTATTGGAGTTTCAGCTTTAGCATCAGTCCTTCCAAAGAACACCCAGGACTGATCTTTAGAATGGACTGGTTGGATCTCCTTGCAGTCCAAGGGACTCTCAAGAGTCTTCTCCAACACCACAGTTCAAAAGCATCAATTCTTTGGCGCTCAGCTTTCTTCACAGTCCAACTCTCACATCCATACATGACCACAGGAAAAACTAGCCTTGACTAGACTGACCTTTGCTGGCAAAGTAATGTCTCTGCTTTTTAATATGTATCTAGGTTGGTCATAACTTTTCTTCCAAGGAGTAAGTGTCTTTTAATTTCATGGCTCCAGTCACCATCTGCAGTGATTTTGGAGCCCCAAAAATAAAGTCTGACGCTGTTTGCACTGTTTCTCCATCTACTTCCCATGAAGTGATGGGACTGGATGCCATGATCTTCGTTTTCTGAATGTTGAGCTTTAAGTCAACTTTTTCACTCTCCTCTTTCACTTTCATCAAGAAGCTTTTTAGTTCCTCTTCACTTTCTGCCATAAGGGTGGTGTCATCTGTATATCTGAGGTTATTGATATTTCTCCTGGCAATCTTGATTCCAGCTTGTGCTTCCTCCAGCCCAGCATTTCTCATGATGTACTCTGCATATCAGTTAAATAAGCAGGGTGACAATATACAGTCTTGATGTACTCCTTTTCCTATTTGGAACCAGTCTGTTGTTCCATGTCCAGTTCTAACCGTTGCTTCCTGACCTGCATATAGGCTTCTCAAGAGGCAAGTCAGGTGGTCTGGTATGCCCATCTCTTTCAGAATTTTCCAGTTTCTTGTGATCCACACACTCAAAGGCTTTGGCATAGTCAATAAAGCAGAAATAGATATTTTTCTGGAATTTTCTTGCTTTTTCGATGACCCAGTGGATGTTGGCAATTTGATCTCTGGTTCCTCTACCTTTTCTAAAACCAGCTTGAACAACTGCAAGTTCATGGTTCATGTAACTGCTAAAGCCTGGCTTGGAGAATTTTGAGAGTTACTTTACTAGTGTGTGAGATGAGTGCGATTGTGCAGTAGTTTGAGCATTCTTTGACATTGCCTTTCTTTGGGATTGGAATGAAAACTGACCTTTTCCAGTCCTGTAGCCACTGCTGAGTGTTCCAAATTTGCTGGCATATTAAGTGCAGCACTTTCACAGCATCATCTTCCAGGATTTGAAATAGCTCAACTGGAATTCCACCACCTCCACTGGCTTTGCTCATAGTGATGCTTCCTAAGGCCCACTTGACTTCACATTCCAGGATGTCTGGCTCTAGGTGAGTGATCACACCATTGTGATTATCTTGGTCATGAAGATCTTTTTTGTACAGTTCTTCTTGGTCATGAAGATCTTTTTTGTACAGTATTCTTGCCACCTCCTCAAGTGCCTGCTGCTGTTAAGTCGCTTCAATCGTGTCCGACTCTGTGCGACCCCAGAGACGGCAGCCCACAAGGCCCCCCATCCCTGGGATTCTTCAGGCAAGAACACTGGAGTGGGTTTCCATTTCCTTCTCCAATGCATGAAAGTGAAAAGTGAAAGAGAAGTCGCTCAGTCGTATCCGACTCTTCGTGACCCCATGGTCTGCAGCCTACCAGGCTCCTCCGTCCATGGGATTTTCCAGGCAAGAGTACTGGAGTGGGGTGTTCAAATGCCTATCTTCTAATAAATTATTCTAATACATACTGAACCTCTATGCAGTATAGTTCTCTTGGACCTATAATTGTAACCTTCACTTACATTCCTACAAAGTTTGAGGTATGAGCCACATGTTATTTAAAGATTCAGATGAAGACACGGAAATGAAATTTAAAAGGTACAGTGGTCCCTTGGTATCTGTGGGGGACTGGTTCCAGAATACCAAAATCCACAGATGCTCAAGTCCTTTACATTAAATGGAGCAGTACAGTCAGTCCTCCTTATCAGTAGACACAAAACCCACAGAACACAGAGGGCCAAGTGTGTATCTTAAAAGAAAACTAAGAAATAACTATTGATTTTATATAAAGTACAACACATCATAATCATGTAAAGACACAAATGACTGTAACCATCTCGTTCTCTTGTGCTGTGTGCTCAGTCACTGAGTCGTGTCTGACTCCTCGACCCCACCAGGCTCTTCTGTCCGTGGGGATTATCCAGGCAAGAATACTGGAATGGGCTGCTATGCCCTCTTCCAGGGAATCTTCCCAACCCAGGGATCGAACCCAGGTCTCCCACACTGCAGGCAGATTCTTTACTGTCTTAGCCACTAGATAACCCAAGAAATGCTGAACATCTACCTGTGCAAAGTGACTTTTTTTGAAAAAATATTCCTCAAGAAACTTGCACTCTAGCAGGAAGATTGAATTAATACACATAAAACACCACCATACATACGTAAAAATACTGAAATAATAAGTATACAAATTAAGAGTCACAGGAATTCAAGGGTAGTAAGCTCTGGGTAGTTCAGTAATGTTCTAGAGAAGACAGGAAGATTTAGGCAAAGTCTGCTGCTGCTAAGTCACTTCAGTTGTGTCCAACTCTGTGCGACCCCACAGATGGCAGCCCACCAGGCTCCCCCGTCCCTGGGATTCTCCAGGCAAGAATACTGGAGTGGGTTGCCATTTCCTTCTCCAATGCATGAAAGTGAAAAGTGAAAGTGAAGTCGCTCAGTCGTGTCTGACTGACTCTTCGAGACCCCATGGACTGCAGCCTACCAGGCTCTTCCATCCATGGGATTTTCCAGGCAACAGTACTGGAGTGGGGTGCCATTGCCTTCTGCGAGGCAAAGTCTAGAAGTCCAAAAAGATGAGTAGAATGAGAACCATTCATACTCCAGCCTCATCACGTTTGTCCAACACTTCATAAAATATAAAATTATTAAAATAGATGAAAGTAGAGAAAATGTCACCCAGGCAAATGACAGAAATTTGAAATGAGGAGAACCAACCAATTAGCCCAGATAATGCTTATTATGGAGAAGTTTAAAATTTTAAAGTAGGCGTAATATCAAATTGTGTAAATCATATGGAAAACATTCCTAAAAATTACATGGACTTCTGACATGACTTTTCCCTTGTATCTATTCATACTAGTATTTACAGCTTATGAGAAATATGAGTGTCTCAGAACCATTAAAACTTTTTGCTCATCTGCAAAAAGTGGGCACTCAAACTTAATCAAAGGTTCGAATTATAACACAAATTAGAAATCTACTAGTCCTTGCACACAAGGTTGTGTTTCTGTTTTCCTCCATATTTTCTATGAAGTGCTTCATGGATTCCGATAATTTTAGTTCAGAGCCAGTTTGTAACTCAATTTTAAATATTTATATTCCTGGAGCATTCAAATATTTGCATAAATGTCATGAAACAACCATAATTTATCCTGTAAAAACACAGTTTACCAGATTATTACTATTAGCTTTATTCTGTCAGCTTTCTTCATAATTCAAAAGGCACTAAGCTGGCCCATTCATTCTGTAAACATTTTAATATAAGCCCTGCCAGGTACCTTCTAGATCCCAGAGTTCTCATTATCAAGCATTTCAGAACTCAACATAAAGTAGAGGTGACAATTAAACCAGCAGCTGTGATGCAGTGGAGTAACTACTACAGTAAAAGGGCATTACAGCAGGAGGGAAAGCAGGAGCAGCATCAGCAAAGGCTTCTGAGAGGACCTAATGCCTGGACTCAGTTTTGAGGGATGAGGATCTGATGAGGGAGCTAGTACAGGAAGAAAGATGCACATCAATTCATGTCAGCCTCTATGTCAGCTTCTAGAAATAAAAATAATACACACTGACCCTAATTTCAAGACACTAGTAATCTTCTCAAGAATTTACTTCAGAAAAGCCTTGAAATTTGGCCTTAAAAATGAGTTTACAATCAACTTTTTAACAAATCAGTTCACTGTGCACAAAAAGGCAAATATTACATGATCCTATTTACACGAGACTCAAAAATAGGCAAACCTAATCTACAGTGACAGACGTCAAAACACTGGTTACCTCTGAGGGGTACTGTTAACTGGGAGAGGGCAGGAAGGAGCCTAGGGGGGTGTGGGAAATGTTCTTTTTCTAGATTTTACATGGTGGTTACTTGGGTACACATCTAAAATTTCATCAAGCTGTACAGTGAGACTTGTGCACTTAACTATATGTAAGTGATAAGAAAGCATTCCAACATCTAGGAAGCAGCATTTTCAAAGGTAAAGAGTATTCAGGCAAGGACCAAATCACAGAAACTACGAGTGCTTGCCATGCTAGACTGACTTTAAACCATAGGATACAGGTACCTTCCATTGAAAGGCACTTGAGAATTTCAGAAAGACTATACTGGTGGAAAAATAAATAATGGATTGGAAGGGTATGAGATTAATAGTCCAGGAGACAGATGAAGGTCTTTTCTAAGGCAACAACTTTAAAGGTGGAAAAGGAACAGAAGATAATAAGAAGGCAGCACCAAAGGGACATTGTGACTGATTAAATGTGAACAGAGGAAAGGAAAAGTCTCAACTGATGACTAGGTTTCTGGCCTGGGGCCATGGGTAAATCGCAGACATATGCATTATAAAAGCAGATCTATAGAAAAAGAAGTTGCATTTAATTTTACACTCTACTGAAATAAGAAATATGCTCCAATCAAAATGGAACATTTTTCTACGAGATGTTACTCACTGCCAAGTGTTCATTCAGATGATGTCTTATTTCTTTGTAATTTAAATATATTTGCTTGGTAATCACACATCAACTTCTGTTTGAATCTCTAAGATGGTACCAGTGATATGACAATATAAAATGGATCCACCATTAGGTAATTCCTCCTTACTACACCTCCAAACTTATAAAGAATAGGCAATTTGTCCTTCCATAATCAGCTTTAAAGAGGTCGAGTCAACATCTGACAAAATGAATAACTTCTGATCTATAAAATTCCACACAGTGAAAGACTTCATTTATAGATGCTTACATAAACTAAAGAATTTCTAAACCAGATTTATTAATCCAACAACTGTTCTAAACCCATCACAGTTTCCCACCACAGCTGCTCACCAACAGATTCCAAAACCAACTTTAAAGCAGAGCCAAAAATGACATAATAACATGCCTAATACAACTAACCATTTTTTAAAAGTAAAAGATGCATTTAAATACATATATACTATAGATATGAAAACATGAGTTTTAGGCCTCTGGGCACACACACACATATATTCAAACCAATCTTCCTCTAAAAATTCAATCTAGTTTTTAGAA
Source organism: Bos javanicus (assembly GCF_032452875.1). Classification (NCBI taxonomy): domain Eukaryota; kingdom Metazoa; phylum Chordata; class Mammalia; order Artiodactyla; family Bovidae; genus Bos; species Bos javanicus. Next base: position 13,913,184 of record NC_083886.1, on the reverse strand, counting down.
AAGAATGCTTTGATATGCAATTCACTCATTCAACAAATATGTATTGAGGACTTCCCTGGTAGTACAGTGGCTAAGAATCCACCTGCCAATGCAGGGCACAGGGGTTCAATTTCCCTCTGGGAAGATTCCACATGCCACAGAGCAACTAAGCCCATGTGCCACAACTACTGAGCCCAAGTGCTACAACTACTGAAGCCTGTGCGCCTAGAGCCTGTGCTCCCCAAGAGAAGCCACAGCAAGGAGAAGCTCGTGCACCACAATGAAGAGTAGCTCCTGCTCGTCACAACTAGAGAAAGCCCAGCACAGCATTGAAGACCCAGTGCAATGAAAAATATGTAAGTAATTCTTAAAAACAAAAAAACAACAAATCTATATTGAGTAGCTAATATATGATAGGCCCTGTGTAAGTGCTAGGGATACAGCAGTGAGTAAAACATACATGTCCCACCCTCGTGGAGTTTTATACCTTAGTACTAGTGGTCAGTTTTCATTCCAATCCCAAAGAAAGGCAATGTCAAAGAATGCTCAAACTACCGCACAATTGCACTCATCTCACACGCTAGTAAAGTAATGCTCAAAATTCTCCAAGCCAGGCTTCAGCAATACGTGAACAGTGAACTTCCTGATGTTCAAGCTGGTTTTAGAAAAGGCAGAGGAACCAGAGATCAAATTGCCAACATCCGATGGATCGTGGAAAAAGCAAGAGTTCCAGAAAAACATCTATTTCTGCTTTATTGACTGTGCCAAGTCTTTGACTGTGTGGATCACAATAAACTGTGGAAAATTCTGAAAGAGATGGGAATACCAGACCCCCTGACCTGCCTCTTGAGAAACCTATATGCAGGTCAGGAAGCAACAATTAGAACTGAACATGGAACAACAGACTGGTTCCAAATAGGAAAAGGAGTACGTCAAGGCTGTATATTGTCACCCTGCTTGTTTAACTTATATGCAGAGTACATCATGAGAAACGCTGGGCTGGAAGAAACACAAGCTGGAATTAAGTTTGCCAGGAGAAATATCAATAACCTCAGATATGCAGATGACACCACCCTTATGGCAGAAAGTGAAGAGGAACTCAAAAGCCTCTTGATGAAAGTGAAAGTGGAGAGTGAAAAAGTTGGCTTAAAGCTCAACATTCAGAAAACTAAGATCATGGCATCCAGTCCCATCACTTCATGGGAAATAGATGGGGAAACAGTGGAAACAGCGTCAGACTTTATTTTTTGGGGCTCCAAAATCACTGCTGATGGTGACTGCAGCCATTAAATTAAAAGACACTTACTCCTTGGAAGGAAAGTTATGACCAACCTAGATAGCATATTAAAAAGCAGAGACATTACTTTGCCAACAAAGATCTGTCTAGTCAAGGCTATGGTTTTTCCTGTGGTCATGTATGGATGTGAGAGTTGGACTGTGAAGAAGGCTGAGCGCTGAAGAATTGATGCTTTTGAACTGTGATGTTGGAGAAGACTCTTGAGAGTCCCTTGGACTGCAAGGAGATCCAACCAGTCCATTCTAAAGGAGATCAGTCCTGGGTGTTCTTTGGAAGGAATGATGCTAAAGATGAAACTCCAGTACTTTGGCCACCTCATATGAAGAGTTGACTCATTGGAAAAGACCCTGATCTGGGAGGGATTGGGGGCAGGAGGAGAAGGGGATGAGGATGAGATGGCTGGATGGCATCACTGACTCGATGGATGTGAGTCTGAGTGAACTCCGGGAGTTGGTGATGGACAGGGAAGCCTGGCGTGCTGCGATTCATGGGGTCGCAAAGAGTCGGACACAACTGAGCGACTGGATGTTGTCATTTATTTGCTAAGTCGTGTCTGATTCTGCAATTGCTTGGACTGTGATATATCAGGCTCCCCTGTCCATGGGATCTTCCAGGCAAGAATACTAGAGTGAGTTGCCATTTTCTTCTTGAGGGGAATCTTCCTGACCCAGGGATTGAACTCACATCTCTTATGTCTCCTGTATTGGCAGGTGGGTTCTTTACCACTAAACCATATATGATCATGAAAACTGCATTCTAGGGCAATGTCTTCCTTCCACCCCAGTATCTCTCTGATTACTGCAATGAATCTTCCCTGAGCCTTAAATTAAGACCCACGTGACTGGAGATTAAGTGTTAGGATTATTCAGTAGGAACTTCAAGATAATTAGTTGATTAAAACATAGAAGGCCTCTCGGATACTAAAGACTAGAGAAACAATAATAATTTTCAGGGAAGCACCAGCTTAGGGCCTTCCCTGGCAGTCCAGTGGTTAAGACTCCAAGCTTTGACTGCAGAGGGGCACGGGTTCAATCCCTGGTTGAGAGACCAAGAAGCCACACTCTGTGTGGTATGGCCTCACCAAAATGGAAGAGTAAATCAAGAAAGAGGAAAGGAGGTATACAGACAACAGGATCCAACACAGGACAGCAGAGGAGATCTCGGGACAGCAGCTAGGCTGGAAGTGCAAGGGCAAAACGTACAGACTGCAGCAGGCCAGAAGGCTCCAGGAAATGTTTTTTTCTAATATGGTGAACTGAGTGAACATCTGAGGTCTATTAACATATGGAATAGATTTAACATTTGGTGGCAACTCTGGGGGTTGAATTACAGTAAATAGAAACCTACACAAATAAAAGCAATTAATAAGGAAATATTTAAGAGGAAATAAAGTGTACAGGAAAGGGAAAGTAATCCTATTAATAGTACATTAAATAGCTTAGCTGAGAAGAGCACTTACAAAGGCCTAATATATAAACAGTTAACAACTATCTCTAAACAAAATTAAAATATACACACACTAAGAAGAGAAAATGGGAGGACAGGAGCACATATGTGTGTGTTGGGGACTGGTAGCAGTGTTAAAAAAAAAAAAAAGCCAAGTCCTCAACATTTTATTTCAAGACATAAGGACCAAATTAATAAATTTAAAGTGTTCAAAGTATTGGCTGATGGCTGGATGAAAACTGGGAGAGAGAATAACTACTATTGTTTCCATAACAAGCCCTGTAAAATAATTTGATTTTAAATTATGTGTGTGTATCATTGTGATAAAGATTAAAACTAAAAGACTAAGAGAAAGAAAGGCATTAGCTGTGGAGTGTACGAAAAATAAGCTTAATTTTTTTTTTAAAGCTATTCATAAAATTTAGTTTTAAATCATTTGGATTATTTACAACCAGTGAGAATGCTCTATATGTTGATGTGAATTTTATTCTTGGCTTCCGAAGTAACTCTATACAACACTTGAAAGTTTCCAACTCTAATCTCATATCCAGCAATAGAATGATACTTGTCATTATGGATGAAAAATATATGAATATCAATGTATAAAAACAAATTGAAAATAAATAAATCTCTTCCCAAAAAATCACTTCATGAACAAAATTAGCAAATACTACGTATTACTAAAAGACATTCTTAAGCGTTCATAAACACAGTACTGACTGCCATTCTAGTCTCTCAATGACTACTCAGGAATGTACATTATTAGATTAAATACCTGAACTAAACAAACAAAATTATGTATTACTTTTAAGGATCCCATGTTTTTAACTACGATTCAAAACCTTTAGCAATTTTTTTCAAAGTTGATGAAAGGAAAAGAAATTCTGGGATGGATATATTGCTCAGCATACTCATCCGTGTCAGCACTTAACACTTTACCCTCCACAAACATTATGTGGTTCTCCAAATCTCTACATCATTTATATATTCACCCAATCATGCAATATTTGCTAAGCACAAAATACACCAGGTACTGAACTTATCTTGGTACTGGGAATGCAGCATCATGACTGACAATAAATGTAACAATCACAAGTTGTGAACTATGCAGAACAGTGCAACAAAGACAGAAGTGTAAGTATCATGTAAGTCTAAGTATCATGTAAGTAAGTGTAAGTATCATGAAAGAGGATACGAGAAGGCCGATCTAAGGCAATCAGAGCTGGGACTTCAGGTGTGAAAAATGAGTCAGACATGGGAAAATTTGTAAACAGTTTTTCTAGGCGGAGAGGAAAACAGGTTGACAGGAAAGGGATGACAGGATCCCATCTGAATTTTATGATTACACTGGCTGCTATGTAAAACTAGGAAACCTCGTGAACTAGCAAGAGATGACGGCAACTGAGAAGTGGCAGCAAAGATGAGCAGACGCTAACAGACGGGACTAGACAACAAACTGGGGATAAGAGGATAGGTCAGATGGTGAAAGAGAAGAAGGGAGGGTGTCTATCGATTTTTGGCTTTAGGAACTGTGTTGGAATAGTGGTGCCACTTACTGTCACATGGAAGACTAGGAGAGGCCTAGCTTGATACAAGAGTCCTTCTCACAATGCAATCTCTCTAGACTCTTTTACAAGTTATGATGAAAAGGTAAGACACCACAGCAGACCTTAAAAGCTTTTTTCTGAAAGGGGTAAGATGTTAACACAATCTAACTTTATAGAAATGAAACAGAAGGAGAACTTCCTCTGTAACACCTCACAGTTTTGCTCCTAATACTCCAACTACCATCAATTTTCCTGAACCTTGTTCATAGGATAGTGATAAACATGGGATTTCTCAAGAGAGCCTTATATTAATATTAAATTCCTAATAAAAATGGGTGACAAGGGAAGGCCTTCATCTTTCAATAGATGGATCTTCTAACAGAAGGCCTCTGACTGTAACAGTAAATATCATAAAGCTAGTTTTGTCAGGTTTGGGGGTCAGTAATCAACTATCTACCTCCGACCTCCAAGAGCTCTTTCTTAGTAAAAGAAAGGAAAGAGGCTGAGTGGGTGGCCCAATTTAAACACAAATATCATGAAGCCCAAAAGGTAAAAATGGAAGCATAAACAAGCACTGAAAAGAGAAGCCACGCTTTCTGGAAACGGTTTGGAAAGACTGTCATCAACAAAGATCTACTGTATAGCACAGAGAACTCTACTCAATTTCCTGTAATAATCTAAATGGGATAGGAATCTGAAAAAGAATAGATAGATATATGTATACATGAATACTGAATCACTTTGCTGTTCACTGGAAACTAACACAACATTATAAATCAACTATACTCCAATGTAATTTTTTTTTAATGTTAAGATATAATTTAAAAAAAAGAACATCTTAGCCTTCTCAGTACCACTATCAAACCAACAACTTTTAATTCACAAATAAAAATCTCTCCACCTCTGCAGCTGGCTAACAATGGAGTTTAAACTCTCATCATTAAACTCCAGTGTTCCAAAAACAGATTTTCTACAGCCACAGCAACAAAAATATTCACGTTCCTAACTCTTCCAGTGACCTATCATAAAATCAAGGGCCAAAAACCTTCCCTGTCTCCTGAGAGAACACCTGGCTATAGGCTGGTCACAATATTCCCAACTCTAAGGAACTTACACATCTTTCTGGAAGGCAACCCTGAATGCTGTCACTGTGAAGTCTCACTAACCGAGCACAAAGGCAAACAATGAACAAGAAAAAACAAACAACAGCTGTCCAGTTTGGTAAATGGGGAGGTCGTTAACAGTCAAGTGATGTCACCTCATTCTGCTCATCCCCCCCAAATCCAGGGTTCACTGGTGTATTTATCTCCTCTTTGTCACTGACACTCCATATGGAGTGTCAAACTGGAGATTATGAAGAACAGTATCTTTGTAACTACTTAGGTGACTACATATAAGCAAACTAATCCAGTGACTAAGACTCCATGCTCCCAATGCAGGGGTGCGACCCCATGGACTGTAGCCCACCAGGCTCCTCTGTCCATGGGGATTCTCCAGGCAAGAATATGGGAGTAGGTTGCCACGCCCTCCTCCAGGGGATCTTCCCAACCCAGTGATTGAACCCAGGTCTCCAACCTTGCAGGCGGATTCTTTAGCATCTGAGCCACCAGGGAAGCCCCCAATGCAGGCGGGTAGGTTCAGTCCCTGGTCAGGGATCTAGAGCCCACATACTGATTTAGAGTGCACACACTGCAACTAAGACCTGGTACAGCCAAATAAATTTTTTTTTTTTAAACTGCTCTGTTTTTCTCCTTTACATATAATAACAGTTGATGAGGCATACTTGCAAAAGGCTAGACCTACCATTCCACACTAATGCTAGAGAGTTCACTGGTAAACTTAGCAAATACCGATGAAGGCAAATTGGTGTCTTAATAAAAGAGAACAGTGCATCCCAGAAAGTACCAACTGTGAAATTCAATTTCCATTTGCACAATGGTATGTTACACTAAACCAGCTAACATCACATCAGGGTTAGTATAATACTAATGAAAATTTAATATTAATACTATAAAACATGGAGGATAAAATTTTGGTTGAAGAGTCAATGTCTTAGAGCACATTAGGGTTGATGGGTAAGAAAAATGGGAAGCTTTGCAATCTTCAACTATTACATGCTTAATTATTTCACTAGCAAACACAATGACCTTTAAGTGCTAAATTCTTTAACAAACAATTATTGAGCACATACTATGAAATGAGTATGGTGGCAGGGCACCTCCAGGTCACCAAATACTCCCACACACTTTGCACTCCCACAGCACTCCCTTCTATAGTACTGTAGCACTTAATATATTGTGTGTTAATTATTTATAAATTTAATACATAAAACATTTAGAAGTTATTATGCCCATTATCAAATAAACACAAAAAAAGAATCTTAAAATAGAAATCCTAATATTTTATTCCCACCTCCCATGGCTAGTCCTACATACACTTTGAAGTATATACTGTATATTTCAGTGGAGAGCACTGACACAGGTTATGAGAGAGGGGGTCTCAGTCATCTCTGTTCCTTCAGTGTCTAAGTAGACAATGCTCAGTAAAAGGTTGCTGAATGTATGAGCAAAGAGACACTTCAAAACATGAATCCACAACAAAATTTTCTGACATCACCTAGCTGCTTAGTCTAATATAACTGCCAAATTCTACTCAAAGAAAAGGATTGGAAGAAATTTACCCACTGTATTGTATTACCACAATTTAAAAGCTAAGGTGGCTCACAATGCGGGAGACCCGGCTTCGAAGATGCCCTGGAGAAGGAAATGGCAATCCACTCCAGTACTATTGCCTGGAAAATCCCATGGACAGAGGAGCCTGGTAGGCTACAGTCCATGGGGTTGCAAAGAGTCGGGCACGACTGAGCAACTTCACTTAAGGACAATTTTAATTTAGCCAATTCTTACTTAAAAAAAAAAAAGCCTTATAATTCTGTTTCCAGAATGATGCAAGGAAAGGAGGAGCATGAAAAAAGAATTAAAAAACTGGAGAAGATATTCTGAGTTCTTAAATGCTCTAAACTGCAACTCCTTCCTTTTTTTTTTTTTTTAATGCTATGCTCCAAGCATTTAGAATACATTTTTAGGAATACACGGCCTCAAACTTAATGCAATAAAGAACTGAGGTAAAGAGATGCAGAACTTATCTGCTAAAATTTTCACTATCCATAAAATATAGTAAGTATATTATACTTTAGATAATATATGCAATTTAACTAGAGTCAAGCCTTCAAGGGAAAGCTTGTGTTCTATTTAAGAAAAATAGAGATACAAGCCAAAAATAAAAGCTACCACTAATACATCTCCTTTAAAAAAGAAAGATTAAAGTATACTTTAAGGAAATTATTAATTTTTATTAGGCTGATATACAGTGTAGCTAAAATGGTATCCAAAAGCAATCTTCTAATTTCGAGAGCTTCTGAAACGTAAACAAGAAGTCACTAGACTGCCCTTTCACTCAGGTCCAGTAGGTGTTATCTGTCGTTAACATAACACCACATTTCCAAGGCCCCATTCTGCAAGATAAACAGCCCGTAACTCCATATTTGAAGGTGGCAATACGTACTTGACTTTTTTTTTTAATACCACCTAATTGTGGTTAGGCATTATTTAGGGCTCACTACTTTTAAGTAAAGCCAAGCAAGTAGGTATTTCAGTAGTTTGTCAAGTTAGCTTTTTACTTGTTTGTCCTTCACCCTCCCCATTCACCTTATACAATATAAGCAAGCAGCTAAGACTAACAAATGTAAGTTTAGTACCTATTTAGATTATTCACATGCCTCAAAAAAGTTCTCAAACTATTTTCCAGCTTTATCAAAAACTTTATAAATTCCTTCTACAAGCTTACTAAAAAAATTCTGTATCAAAGTCTGACATTTAACAAACAGTATCATAATCAAAAGAATTACCCACTTTATTTTTATTTATTTAAAAAGCTCATCTCTTCTCAAAGTTATGTGGCCGCCTAGATGGGAGGGGAGTTTGGGGGAGAATGGATATAGGCGTATGTATGGCTGAGTCTTTTCCCTGTTCGCCTGAAGCTATCACTTTCACAATTAACACTGTTAATCGGCTATACCATAATACAAAATAAAAAGTTGTTTTAAAAAAAAAGCTCCTGGTTTACATTTAGAAATGCTGTTTAATCAACAGCTTGCTTCTCTTTCTTGCCTTAATTTTCCACTGCAAGCAAAAATGATAAAACATAAATTCAAACAAATTTAATAAGATTTTAACAAATATTTTGCTACCTCTTCAAAGATACGTTTTAAAATTCAACAAGCAGACACTGTCTAACAAATTGAACAAAGACCTTCAGTCAAATCAGTTTAAAATACACCAACTGTTAATTTCCTTTATATTTACAATGGTAGAATCTTACTTTATATGTGGCTAGAGTTAGATAAAAGTTCAATTTCAGAATTCCTTAATGTCAGCTAAATCACCCTCAAACTGAAACACCTCTAAACCTTGAAGCTGGAAATCAGTTTGACTGAAGTCCTCTTTCATGCCATGTAAGCCATTGCCTAATTGAGGCCAGACCTGTCAGGCTCAACAGCATCCCGGAAATGACTAGCCTACTAGAGCTGGAAACACATCAAGAATTTGGAATTTTTCTCATATTGAAGCAAGGAAAAAAGTTCAAGCAAGATTGCCCATAAGAACAATCAGTATACTGTTTCACAGGGTGAAAAAAGACCTAAAAGGTGTTACTTTTGTTATTCTGGTCATTTCGCAAGAATATATCAAAATTCTGTATGTAATTTCAGGTGATGGCCCAATGAACTTACCCTTTCCTTCCAACATAGGAACAAGAGTTTGCTACTAAATTCTCATATTGAATGCCTGTCTTGTAATCTAGTTTTTTTCTGCAGCTACTAATACCATCACCTGGAGCATGGTTGGTTTCTTGACTTTTCTTGACTTAGAAACCTGTTAACAATAATGCCTAACACCTAAGCTGCTTAATGTTTTTTTTTTTACTTTTTAACAAGAAATACAAGCGCACACACACACACACACACTCTTTCTCTCTCTCAAATCCCAGTCATGAAAAATTAAGTCACATTCCGGCCATAAACTGAGCAATAGACACTTCCAGTTAGCGTGTGCTTTAGTGATCATGGACAGTGGTATCAGATTAAGTGGTAGGGGGTTGGGGCTGTTAACAACATACTGTGCATCAGAGCCAATAAGCAGCAGGCTAGAACTGGCAGCGAGAAGGCCGGTCTCTAAAGGGAGCTATAACACAATATCAGAATGCTGGATTTCCGAATGCCATTTTATGGGGAGGGAGGGGAAGCGAACAGGGGGGATCAAGTGTAATGAAAGGTTCTGACCAATGTCTGAGGCGATGAAACCGAAGACAAGGTCTTGTGGCAACACCAGCTGTCCAGTCGCATCTCACCTCAAACACAACTCAATTTCGTTCTCATCAAAGTCAGCCGCTCAAAGGGTGAGGGGGTGGCAGGCAGTGGATGGTGACAGCCCCCCAAGAGACTGGCAAAAAGCCCTTGGAAACGGCAGAGACGGCACACAACTGGAAGGGGCTTCTGCTAGCGAACAGAGAGCACTGCAGCCGCCTTCCCCCTGCCTTCCAGCCAGGGCTGTCAGGTACGAGGTTAGGATGTCGCTGGAGGGTTTATGAACGAGTGATAGGAGAAAATGGCAGTAAAGGATAAGGGGGGCTGGAAAGGGCTGGTGCCACCCAAGGAAAAAGGGGAGGAGGACTTCCCTGGACACATCCAGAACAACGCCACCAGAGAGCACGGTCAGCGCCCTGCCAGCGCCTGACACCCCTTTCTCTGGGAAAGCTTCGCCCCCGTCCACACGATCTCAATCCCCAAACACTGCTCCCACCCGACCCTGCTCCCCCGCAAAAATCCCCATCGTGGCCTCCTTTCCCTTCCGCCTCAGGCGCCCCACGCCCTCAAGCTCCCCTCCCCTTCCCGGTCACCCACCCTCCGGGCGGCCCGTCGCCGGCCTCCCCGGCAGCTCGCCCAGACCCCTCCCCCCCTCACCTCTCCTCAGCGCCTCCTCGTAGCTGAGGAATCCGATCCGTGACTCCTTGGCGCCCATGCTCCCTTCATCCCCTCGGCCGGGGGTCGGAGCCCGCTCTCGCCCCCACCCCCCTCCCGCCTTCTCCTCGGCGTCCCTGGCTGACGGTGTCTGCGTCCCCCGGTCCCCACCTCCCCCAACACTAACAAGTGCGGCTCCTGCCCCGGCGGCTCCTCCCGGCCGCCGCCACCACCTCCATGCCGAATCACGTGACCCGCTCCCACCCCGCCCCCTTCCCCTCCCTCTTACTCCGCCCTTCTCTCTCCTCCCCTCCCCTCCCTTCCCTCCTCACGCCCTCTTCCCGCCCCCTCCCTCCCGCCTGCCCCGCCGAGGGTCACCTGACCCGAGGCCGGGGATTGTTCCGGGTAATGGCCGCCAGGGGCCACCCACTCCGCCCCGCCTCACGCTTGCCGCGCGCAGGGCGTAGGGGCGGGATCAGACCCTGCGCGTAATGCATCATCGCCACCTTCCGGCCAATCCGAAGCCGCAAGGCCCAGGGGCCTCCGCCCGCCTGAGGAGTGGTGACTTCCGGGGCGCTTGAGGCCGTCCTCCCGCCCACAAGTTGTGGTACTCGCTGGGCGGGGTCGTAACCCTTGACGGTTGGTCTGACTGTGGCCCAGAGCCGTCTTGAAAGAGAAATGGAATCTTAGGGAGCCGGGGTCCGAGGGGTGCGGTTTGTGAGAGACAGAAACGGGTGCGGTTCGTGAGAGGAACGGGCAGAAGAGGCATTCCAGACGTTAAGGACATTTTTGATTAGGAAGTAAGTTGTGAAAGGAAAGGAGACTTAAGGGTTTCACTAGAGAATTCTCCATCCTAGTGGAGTGATTCTTAAGGAAAGTGAATCTTGTGACAAAATTTAGAACATCTTCCTTTTAGCTGTATCCCATCCCCCGACCCTTTGACGCCGGATTTTCTTTCACTTAGGCCGAGGCAATTTGCCCCTGGGCGCATCCTGCTCTGCGCCTCCCTCTATTACAGCCAGTGGAAGCTGTAGTGCAAAAGCTTAGCTTATCTGCTAGAGTTGCTCCCCACCAGAAATGTGAGCGTTACAAGACTAATAAGAGAGTTCCTTGCGCTTTTCTTTATTATTTTTAAATTATGTTAAAATATAAATTTGCCATGCTAATCATTTTTAAATATCTCAAGAGCAGAATCACACAGTATTTCCCTTTTTGTGATTGGTTTATTTCATTTAGCATGGTGTCCTCAGGATCTGTCCACTTTGCAGCACAGTAGCAGAATTTCCCAGGTTTACCGTGTGATCCAGCACTTCCAGTTGTGATTATATACCCAAAAGAATTGAAAACCCGGACAGGAACAGATACTTACATCTCCGTGTTTATAGAACATTGTTCAAAATAAGCAAAAGGTAGAAGCAATGCAAGTGTCTCATCAACTGGACAGATGAATAAGTAAATATAGTATATGCCTACAATGGAATAAATTCAGTTCCTTGCTTTTTTTTAAATTCAGTTTGTATACGAAAACACATTTGTTTGAAAAATAATCATTTGAATTAGATTAGATTTAAGGTGATACGTAATTCAGGGACAGCAAAAGGATTTTAGTTCCTAAAGTCAACAGATTATAATATGCCCTGCTAGAGAGAGAAGGTAATAACTCTACTCATCTTTCCTGGCAGACCAGATCAGCAGCCTGGCATTAGTCACAGTGCTGCCCTTTCCAGTTCACTGTAAGGTAGTTAATTTTAAGGCCTCAGATTAGCTTCACTACTAAAAGGCCATGAATAAGGGGGTTGGGAATGTACTTCAAAGCCTTTAATTTCCAGGTGATTAGTTCGGCTCAAACGCAGGTTTTCAGACAAAACAACTCAGTCATCTTCAGCCTGCAGTAGATTATCATTATTAATGGGAAGTGACTCTTAAGAAAGGGCTCAGCTGTGGGAGAAAAGACCCTCAAGAGTTTAATTACAACATACCTTGGCTTTATTACTGTCCTAAATAATCAGTACCTAAAGGCGACCTTGCTGTAGAAAGGACAGCCCTGGGTGATTATCTACCCACTTGATTTACAGTAGAACTGGAAGCAAATTGTTTTATCTCTTTTTAGTACTTGCCTCACTTGAAAGGTGGGATTGGGTTGGAATTAATCTATCTCATAAAATAGTAAATTATTATAAAATACTCAGGAAAGAATAGACTATAAACTACTTAAAGAAAGATTTAGAGCGGTACTAATTCACAGGAACTTTTAAGATTTCTTCCTTGGGTTTAGGCCCAGCTTCCCCTAGGATCATAAAAATTTTCACTTCATCACGGGGTTTACATGGGTTAGGTAGTACTCAAAATTATAGGTTGAGAGAGAAAACTAGGAAATACTATTTCTCCGTTGTTTAAGGTCATTTAAACGTATTATTGAAGGCAGTGAAGCAGATAGTTATTTCTGATGGGAATTTTAAATGTTACTGCTAAGTTGCTTCAGTTGTGTCCAACTCTGTGCAACCCCATAGACTGTTAAACTGGGATTAAAACCTGCCTTTTGGTTTGTATTAGGCTTCCCTAGTGGCTCAGACGGTAAAGCGTCTGCCTACAATGAGGGAGACCTGGGTTTAATCCCTGGGTTGGGAAGATCTCCTGGAGAAGGAAATGGCAACTCACTCCTGGAAAATCCCATGGATGGAAGAGCCTGGTAGGCTACAGTCCATGGGGTCACAAAGAGTCGGACACGACTGAGCGACTTCACTTTATTTTCTTTCTTTGGTTTGTATTACACCGTCTCAGGCAGTCAGATGTTAAACATAATCTCTATTATATCTTAAAATTGATATAGCACTTAAGTTTGATGGTGTAGAAAATCTAAAGTCTACCTGTCATGGTGAAAAGAATTGTATTAATCATTTAGTTTCTTCTGTTTCATTATCTTTCACTTAATCCACTGAAGAGTTGGCCAGCCCCCTGACTTTAAGCATTAGATGGCGCTTGAGGAACCATTGCTTTACCTATGATTATATGTCTGTGAAAGAGTTAACCAAAGGAAGATGCATGGGAGATTGGTATGTAATTTATTCTTCCAGTTGGGGAATTTAAATGACAGTGTTCCTCAGATTATACTCCCAGAAAATTGGCACAGAAGTAGGGCAGAGTCATTCTAGTAATTTCCAAAGAAGTATAAGTCACAGACAAGGAGGTCAATATAATAAAGGGTGGAGCAGCACCTGACTTATGTTTAACTGGATTACCACAAAGTGAGGCCCACACTGTATGAAATATGACTGCACAATAAGAGAATTGATTTTCCAGAATTAGGGACTTAGACTTCCCTGGTGGTCCAATGCAAGGGCCCTGGGTTGAATCCCTGGTCAGGGAACCTGATCCCACATGCTGCAACTAAAACCTGGTGCAGACAAATTAAATAAAAATTTTAAAATTAAAAGAATTAGGGACTTGTTACCCGTGGTGACACAGTAGGAGATTGTGATTGTGTGTGTGTGTGTGTGTGTGTGTATGTGTGTGTATTTTGGGGGGGCTCCTCTTCACAGCTTGCAAGATATTAGTTCTTTGGGGTTACAGCAGTGAAAGCACCAAATCCTAACCACTGGACAGCCAGGGAATTCCCTACTTGTATTATACTTCTATTTAAAGCAGTTAACCTTTAAAAAATTTTTTTTCCTGGCCACATGCCTCCGGGCCTGGAGGATCTTCGTTTCCCCACCAACCAGGGATCAAACCTGCGACCCCTGCATTAGGAGCACCGAGTCTTAACTACTGGACTGCCAGAGAAGTCCCTAAGCTATTTTCAATGAAAGTACTATCAGTCATTGTAAAAAAAAAATTTCTATCAGTACAAAAGTATATCTAAAGCAAAAGGTCACACTCACTGTTTCACAGGAGAAGTGTGTAATCTTTCCAGTTTTCTGGGACTACACCCACCATATTTTTCATGCATATAACATTTGCATCTACACTCCCTTTATTTTTACACATATTATTCATAGTCTACATATTGATCTGAAGTTTCTTTTTTCACTCAACTGAATATTCCAGACTTTTTTTATCTCAGAATGCAGCTCTATCTTAATCTTTTTAAAGATGCCAATTTTGTGTATTTAATGTATAATTAACCAATTACCTATTGATGAACATTAGATTGTTTCGAGTGTTTCAATATTACAAGTACTGTTACAATAAACACCCTAGTAAATATATACCTTTTTACATGTGTCAGTGTATGTGTAGATGGAATTCCCAGAAATGCAATGGCAGAGAATGAATATGAACCTTTTAAGTTTTAATTGTTGTTTTGTTAGTTACCCAGTCATGGCAGACTCTTTGTGATCCCATGGACTGCAGCATGCCAGGCTGCCCTGTCCCTCACCATATTCCAAAGTTTTCCCAAGTTCATGTCCACTGCATCAGTGATCCCATCCAGCCATCTCGTCCTCTGATGCCCTCTCCTCTTTTCCGCCCTTAATCTTTCCCAGCATCAGGGACTTTCCAATGAGTTGGCTATTTGCATCAGGTGACCAAAATACTGGAGCTTCAGCATCAGTCCTTCCAATGAATGTTCAGGGTTGATTTCCTTTAAGATTGACTGGTTTGATCTCCTTGCTGTCCAAGGGACTCTCAGGTGTCTTCTCCAGCACCACAGTTCAAAGGCATCAATTATTTGGTGCTCTGCTTTCTTTATGGTCCAGCTCTTACAACCATACGTGACCACTGGGAAGACCATAGCCTTGACTATATGGACCTTTGTCAGCAGAGTAACGTCTCTGCTTTTCAACACGCTGTCTAGATTTGTCATAGTTTTCCTGCCAAGAAGGAATCATCTTCTGATTTCATGGCTACAGTCACCAGCTGCAGTGATTTTAGAATCCAAGAAGAGGAAATCTGTCACTTCTTCTAGCTTTTCCCCTTCTATTTGCCATGAAGTAATGGGGCCAGATGCCATGATCTTAGTTTTTTAATATATAGTTTTAATCCAGCTTTCTCACTCTCCTCTTTCACCCTTATCAAGAGATTCTTTAGTTCCTCTTCCCTTTCTGCCATTAGAGTGATATCATCCACATGTCTGAGGTTGTTGATGTTTCTCCTGCCTATCTTGATTCTAGCTTGTAACTCATCCACCCAGGAATTTCTCATGATGTGCTCAGTGTATAGGTTAAATAAACAGGGTGACAACAGACAGCCCTGTCATACTCCTTTCCCAATCCTGAACCAATTAATTATTCTGTACAGGGTTCTAAATGTTGCTTCTTGACCTGCATAAGGTTTCTCAGGAGACAGGTAAGATGGTCTGGTATTCCCATCTCTTTAAGAGTTTGCTATAAGAGTTTCCACGGTTTGTTATGATCCACGCAGTCAAAGGCTTTAGCATAGTTGATGAAACAGAGGTAGATGTTTTCTGGAATTCCCTAGCTTTTTCTATGATCCAGTGACTAGATCTCTGGTTCCTCTGCCTTTTCTAAACCCAGCTTGGACACCTGGAAGTTCTTGGTTCACGTAATGCTGAAACCTAGCATGCAAGATTTTAAGCATGACCTTAGTATCATGGGAGATGAGTGCAATTGTCCAATGGTTTGAACATTCTTTAGTAATACCCTTCTTGGGAATTGGGATGAGGATTGACGTTGTCCAGTCCTTGGTCACTGCTGGGTCTTCCAGATTTGCTGACATAATGAGTGCAACACTTTGATAGCATTATCTTTTAGGGTTTTGAATAGCTCTACTGGAATTCCATTACATCCAAAAACTTTGTTCACAGCAGTGGGCCTGCCCACTTGACTTCCGCCTCCAGAATGTCTGGCTCTGGGTGACTGACCACACCATCATAGTTATCCAGTTCATTAAGATTTTTTTGGTACAGTTCCTCCATGTATTCTTTCCATCTGTTCTTGATTTTTTCTTCATCTACTAGGTCTCTACCATTTATGTCCTTTATTGTGCCCATCTTTGGGCGAAATGTTCCCTTGATATTTCCAATTTTCCTGAAGAGAGCTCTAGTCTTTCCCCTTCTGTTGTTTTCCTCTAGTTTTTATGCATTGTTCATTGAAGAAGGCCTTCTTTAAGTTTTAATAGATGTTGCCAGGTTGCCTGCCTAAAAAGTTAGAGCAAGCAGATGAGGCAAGCCAAGAAATGGGACAGGAGGGCCCATGAGGCAGCTGGTCAGGTCCTAGCTCATCTGTGCCCCAGACACCCAGTCCCTTGTACACCCACTTCTTCATACATTCTCTCCCTAAATTCAGATTCTTCAGATGGAAATAGGAAGAGATTCAAACTGAAACTCAACTCCTCCAAAACAACCCATCAGCAAGCACTGTAGGATTCCACTCCAGTGGGGATCCTGGGGTTGACAACTCATGGACCAAAGTGGACATCAGTGTCAGGGGCTGTGGGAGGGAATGGGGAGTGAGACTTTCATGGTTGTGGAATTTTGGTCTTACAAGACACAAACTTGGGATGGTGGTGCTCTGTGAGAAGGAGAATATATCTGATTCTTCAGAAACATGCACTTAAATTGGTGATGATGGTAAAGGGTAAGTGAAGGTGAAAGTCACTCAGTCATGTCCAACTCTTTGCAACCCCATGGACTATACAGTCCATGGAATTCTCCAGGCCAGAATCCTAGAGTCAGTAGCTTTTCCCTTTTCCAGGGGATCTTTCCAACCCAGGGATCAAAGCCAGGTCTTCCACATTGCAGGTGGATTCTTTACCAATTGAGCCACAAGAGAAGTCCCTGAAGGGTAGGTGGTGTATATATTATTTCACTTAAATTCTTAAAATGAAAAAAAGTTGGATCAATTTACATTCTAATTTAAAAAACAAAAACTAAAAAAAAATTATATTCTAATCAAGATTATCTGAGAAAGTCAATTTCCCCTCATCCTTTTAACATTAATATCAGTTTAAGCTGATTTTTGTTATTATCATTTACCTATTACAAAGCCAAGGAACAAAGAATTGAATTGCTGCTTTTGTAGACATGAAATTCACTCTCATTTTAAACCTGGACAAAATATTTGAAGAATGACTAAAGAGATATCATTCTCTGCTCAGCAGTTAGAGATGTTTCTCTTTCCTACTTAACATTCTTAAAAAGATGCCTAAAATTGTCAAGATTTCTACAGGGCCTTCCCCTAAGGGCTTCCAACTCTTCAGATACCTAAGCTGAAACTAAGAATGGGAAAGAAAATGTTTAGTGAGGACCTTTAACTTAGACCTACTTTAGAAGTTCTCTTTTCAGTCTTACCACAATCCACGCTGGGCAAACATTTCATGTTACTCACTGAGCCTCTGTAAGTGTTTACACTTGATAGTGCTCCTCTATTGTTTTCCTCCAGTCCAACTGCAATGAAGTTGTACTTGTGTGTTTTTTTTCATTAATAATTTATATCGGTTAGGAAATAGGTCTCATGCAAGGACCACCAGTCACCCAAAAGGCTGCTTTTTCTTATTAGCTACTGAAAAATCAAACAGCTTCTTTGTAGTCTTTCTGATCTTCTTATTCTTTATATTATGGCAACTCCATTGTACTCTTAGGCCAGCCTTTTCCAGCATAATAGAAACTACAAGTTTGAGATTAAGCCATTAATTGAATTCCACTCAGCAATGAAAACATAGAATAATACAGAATCCAGCTCTGAACAGATAGGATATATCTTATTTCAATTTCTAGGTTCTAAATAGCTTTGTCAAGTCATCCAAAGTCCAGCTTATCAGTCTAATATGCTTTCTTAGATATCTGAGAAATACCAAAGGTACCTCTGACCTTTGATTTCTTCATCTAGTAGATGAGTGATTTAAACTCAGGCTTTTTTTCAGATCTTAAATTCTATTATCTTATTATCTCTTGAAATATACAATCTCTTGCCAGCTCAAATCTGTTTTTATTTTTAGTTCAGGCTGAGTTTTGTGTTTTTTTTTCTCACCTGGCTAATTAACACAATGCTTCTATTCTATTTCCCACCTTTTAGTGAACTCCCAGTCTGCTGTTTGTCTAATTGTCTGACATCTCTTGGGGCTTCCTTTCCATTGGTAACTATCATTTTGATGGGGAGGCTATGCATTTTGGGGACAGGGGCAAGTGGGAAGTCTCTGTACCTTCTGCTCAATTTTGCTGTGAACCTAAAACTGCTTAAAAAAATAAAATCTAGTTATCAAAAATTCTGGTATAGAGGGGCTTCCCTGGTGGTCCAGGGGCTAAGACACCACACTCCCAGTGCAAGGGGCCCAGGTTCAGTCCCTGGTCAGGGCACTTGATACCACATGCCGCAACTAAGAGTTTGCGTACCCAGACTAAAGATCCTGCATGCTGCAACTAAAGATTACATATGCCGTGATGAAGAGGAAAGATTCCAAGTGCCGCAACTAAGACCTGGTGCAGCCAAATATATAAATAAATATATATCTTTAAAAATTCTGATACAGGGATCTGCCTGCCTACATTTAGATATTTAATGGCTAATAATTGTGATATAGGGCTTCCCTGGTGGCTCAGTGGTAAAGAATCCACCTGCCAAGCAGGAGATGCAGGTTTGATCCCTAGGTCAGGAAGATTCCCCTGGAGAAGATGGCAGTCCACGCCAGTATTCTTGCCTGGGAATTTCCATGGACAGAGGGGCCTGGTGGGCGACAATCTATGGGGTTGTAAAGAGTTGGACACGACTTAGCAACTGAGCACACACATACACAATTGTGGTTTAATTTGAAAACTCCATAGGAATTCACAGTGGAAGTGAGGATGGAGTAAATCACTGGAGTCTTAAAAGGAACTAGGAGGTGAAGCTAGCTAACCAGTACATGAGTTGTGATTGTAGGTTTAGGTAAAATCTTTGCTTGGTGTTACTGATCCAACAATTAATATCATTAAAAACAAGTCCCAATATTTTCTTCCAAAAGGGTTGGAAAGCTATACGATAGTATTTGGTCAAAAGTTTTTTTGGTAATTGTGTTTAATTACTGCCCCCCCACCCTCACCCCATGGCAGGAGGCAGAATCAAATCTGGATTTCTTTGAAAGAGGAAGGAAATTCATATAGAAAAACAGGAAGTTGACAAGTCCCTCACTGTTGCCTAGCTAACATTTTCCCACCGCCCCATCATTTGATATGAATGCTGCTAATAATTCATTTCCACATTAAGCATTTTTCTTGTGCAAGGGACTGTGCTAAATCTTAGGGAACCAAAGTTGAATATTTTAAAGTCATTTGATCAGGATAAATATAGTATGTTATGGGAACTGAAAGTAGGGAGCGGCGTTAGTCCAAACTTAAAGAGTGGAGAGGGAGGGAAGTCTTGGGGTGTGGGAATCTTGAAGGATAAGTAAGAAATCAGCCATTCATTCACTCATTCAACAAATTTAAAGTGCCTGCTCTGTGGCACTGTCCTAGGCATTGAAGACACTTAATTGCACATTGAAGACATTTAATTAAAGTTCTAGCTCTTACAAAATTTACATTTTAGTGGGAAAAGACAATAAACAAAATAAGCAAAATAACAACCAGTTGGTAACAAGCTCTATGGCCAAAAGGGGAGACAGAAAGTCTTGAGATGCAGGTTGCAATTTAAAATAGAATGAGGGACTTCCATGTGGTCCCGGGGTTAAGAATCCACCTGCTATTGCAGGGGACACAGTTGGATCCCTGGTCCAGGTAGATGCCACATGTCACAGAGCAGCTAAGCCCTTGCCCAGCTACTGAACTGGCGCTCCAGAGCATGTGAACCTCAACTACTGCACCCATGTGCTGCAACTCCTGAAGCCGCACACTCTAGAGCCAGTGCTCCCCAACAAGAGAAGACACTGTAATGAAAAGCCCTCAAACCACAACCAGACAAAGCCCTCAAGTAGCAAGTAAGACCCAGCACAACCATAAGTAAATAAAATAGAATGGCCGGGGACTTCCCTGGCAGTCCAGTGGGTGGACATTCGAATGCAGAGGGTGCATCCCTGGTCAGTAGCTAAGATCCCACCTTGTAGCCAAATAAACAAAACATAAAACATAAGCAATATTGTAACAAATGCAACAAGACTTTAAAAATGGTCTACATCAAATAAAAAGAAAAATAGAATGGTCATAGAGAAGCAAAAAGATGGTATTTGAGGCAAAATCTGAAGGAGATGACAGAGTAAATCTCATGGATATCCAAGGGAAAATTGTTCTAGACACTAAGGCAAGAGTACCCTGGCAGATGTGAGGACCAGCAAGGAGCAAGTGTGACTGTGACAGTGAGGGAAATGGATAGAGGCGGGCCTGCTTAAAGATTTCAGCTCTTACTCTTTGCAAAAAGGAATGCTGGGACTTCCCTGGTGGTGCAGTGGTGAAGACTCTGCACTTCTACTACAGGGCACACAGGTTCAATGCCTGGTCAGAGAACTGAGATCCCACATGCAGTGTGGTGAGGCCAAAAAAAAAAAAAAGATGCTATTGCTGCTTTTTCAAGGAAGAAGAGGTTTGGCATATTTTCTTCTTCTTTTTCCTTTTTTGTCCATGTTGCACATCTTGTGGGATCTTAGTTCCCTGACTAGGGATTGAACCTGGGCCCAGCAGTAAAAGTGCCCAGTCATAACTACTGGACCACCAGGGAAGTTCTAGACATGCTTTTTTTTTTTTAATTGCTCTGGGTCTTCACTGCTGCTCACGGGCTTTCTCTATTTGCAGTAAATGGGGGCTTCCATGTGATTCACTGGCTTTTCATGCAGTAGCTTCTGTTGCAGAGCACAGGCTCTACGTGCACAGGCTTCAGTAGTTGCAGCACTTGGGCTCAGTAGTTGGGGCACACAGGCTCAGTTGCTCTACAGCACGTGGAATCCTCCTGGACTAGGGACTGAACCTGTGTCCCCTACACTGACAGGCAGATTCTCACCCACTGGACCACCAGGGACATTCCAAGCATGCATTTTTAGAGGATCTCTTTGACTGCTGTGTTGAAAATGGGCTTGGGTGAGAGAAGAGACAAAAGGGTAAACACAAGGAGACCAGTTAAGAGGCAATTTGGGAGATGTTGGGCCCAAGATAGTAATTTGAAGGAAGAGCCAACAGGATTTATTGATAGATGGGATTGGGATGTCTGAGAGAATATTCAAGGGTGACTCCCAAGTTGGCCTTAGTAACTGGAAGGATAGAATTGCCATTCACTGTCATGTATGGATGTGAGAGTTGGACTGTGAAGAAAGCTGAGCGCTGAAAAATTGATGCTTTTGAACTGTGGTGTTGGAGAAGACACTGTGGTGTTGGAGAAGACTCTTGAGAGTCCCTTGGACTGCAAGGAGATCCAACCAGTCCATTCTGAAGGACATCAGCCCTGGGATTTCTTTGGAAGGAATGATGCTAAAGCTGAAACTCCAGTACTTTGGCCACCTCACGCGAAGAGTTGACTCATTGGAAAAGACTCTGATGCTGGGAGGGATTGGGGGCAGGAGGAAAAGGGGATGACAGAGGATGAGATGGCTGGATGGCATCACTGACTCGATGGACGTGAATCTGAGTGAACTCCGGGAGTTGGTGATGGACAGGGAGGCCTGGCATGCTGCGATTCATGGGGTTGCAAAGAGTCGGACACAACTGAGCAACTGAACTGAACTGAACTGAGATGAGAAAGAGAGTAGGAGAACAAGTCTGTGGGTCCAGATCAGGAGCTCAGCTTTGGACCTGTTATGTTTGAGTTGCCTCTTGGAACCCCAAGTGAAGAGAGAGTTAAATATCTGTCTGACATTAGAAAGAGTCCAGGCTGGAGATATAAACTAAGGAGTCATTAGAGAGTGATAGCATATAAAGACTCAAGACTGGATGAGATCTCCAAGAACATGTTCTCCTCCCAGAGGGCTTCCAGCATTAAAAGTTCAGAGATGGAGAACAAGCAAGAAGACTGAGAAAGTGAAGCCATGGAGGTAGGGAAGCAAATAAAGGGAGAGGGGACTTCCCTGGTGGTCCAATGGCTAGGACTCTGCCTTCCCAATGCAGGGGGCTGGGGTTCAATCCCTGATCAGGGAACTAGATCTCACATGCCACAACTGAAAGATAGCACGTGCTGAAAAGAAGATCGAAGATTCCGAGTGCCACAACTAAGACCCGACACAGCCAAATAAATAAAATTTTAAAATAAATAAAGGGAGAGGCATGCCAAGAACTCCAAAGTGAAACTCCAAAGAAGCTTTGCTTCATCAGAAATGCCTTTTGTACCAACAATATCAACTCTAGCTACTAAAACGACTGAAAAATCAAAATCCATTATTAACCAGCAAGATAACATTCTCACTTCTAACATTTGGTAAGGACTATAAGTGTTTGAGGACTGCTTTCAGGTAGATTTTTTTTTTTTTTTTTGTGGCCATGCCACTCAGCTTGTGGAATGTGGGATCTTAGTTCCCTGACCAGGGATCAAACCCCTGCCCCCTGCAGTGGAAACACAGAGTCCTAACCACTGGACCACCAGGAAAGTTCCAGAAATTATTTCTTAATGAGTAGAGTTTGGGAGTGATGAAAAATACTTTAGAAATAGTAGTAATGACTGCAAACAACATAGTCAATTAAATTATTGCCACTGAAATATACACTTAAAAATAGTTTAAATAGTAAATTTTATGTTATAAATGTTTAGGAGCTTAGTTGGGTTTTGTTACATATCTATTTTTCTGTGATCTCTTTGAGCTGTCAATGGGCAATGGACAGGAGGTTCTGGGGACAACAGGCACCCTTAAAATTTGATCTAAAAGAATGAATTGGGCTAAAGTATAATAATTAGTGGTTGAAAGTAGATCTCTACCAATGTATGAACATTAGCCTGGATATAACTTAGAAGATATTGCTAAGATACATACTTTTGTATACATTAGTAAATAATACTGATATGCCAATTAATTCATGCAAAAATCTAAAAGAGTAGCTAATAAATACAAAAATTGTTCCCTGAAAATCCATAGGGAAATGGTTCAAATTTCCCTCCCATATTGCAATATACTCAGACATACTCTCTTAATTAGTACTCAGATCATGCTCTGCACTCTAGGGCAACCTTCCAAGAAAGGGTGCTGCTGCTGCTAAGTCACTTCAGTCGTGTCCGATTCTGTGCGACCCCATAGACGGCAGCCCACCAGGCTCCCCCGTCCCTGGGATTCTCCAGGCAAGAACACTGGAGTGGGTTGCCACTTCCTTCTCCAACGCATGAAAGTGAAAAGTGAAAGGGAAGTCGCTCAGTCAAGTCCGACTCCTAGCGACCCCATGGACTGCAGCTTACCAGGCTCCTCCATCCATGGGATTTTCCAGGCAAGAGTACTGGAGTGGGGAGAAAGGGTGCTAAATTAATCCAAATCTTCTAGTTTCTGTGGATATGTAATGAAAACAGAGGTAGGTAGAGTTAAATTCTAGTTAGTAGGCTTCTGTGTGCATTTATTAACTCTGGTCAACTTAGCATTGTACAAACACTAATATAAGGAATTTTTCTATCCTCAATACTCCATCCCTCATTGATCTTAAACTTAAATTTTCATTCTTCTGAAACACTAGAGTGCTGATTGAAATTACATTCTGGTACATATGTCTGTTTACACAAGTGAGTATCCCTGTGCTACTATATATGATTTTGGTTATTACTCCTGCACAAGAAATTATCCCCCAAAACTTACTGGCATGAAACAATGACAACATTTATTTTGTTCATGAATCTGCAATTTGGGCAAGGTTCAGTGGGGATAACTAACCTCTGTTCCATTTAGTGTCAGCTGCAGTGGCTTGAAAGCTAGGAAGTAGGAATCCTCTGAGGGTTTGATCACTCACATGCTGGCAGTTGATGCTGGTTGTTGGCTGAGACCATAGCTGGAACTGTCAGTTGGAACGATTACACGTGTAATGTGTTTCCTCTTTTCTCACAATGCTGTGGCTAGGTTCCAAAGGTGAGCAGAGACAGAGAGAGAGAGACAAAAAGGGAATCACCCTAAGCTATATCGCCTTTCATGATGTAGCCTAAAACATAACTCAGTGTTAATTTTTTTTTTTTTTGGCTATGCTAGGTCTTCATTTCTTCGTATGGGTTTTCTGTAGTTATAGTGATCGAGAGTTACTCTTCGCTGCCATGTGCAGTCTTCTCATTGCGGTGGCTTCTCTTGTTGCGAAAATTCAGTCTCTAGGGTATGAGGGCTTCAGTAGTTGCAGCTCAAGGGCTCTAGAGTGCATGCTCAGTAGTTGGGGTGCACAGACTTAGCTGCTGCAGAGCATGTGGTATCTTCCCAGACCAGGAATTGAACCGGTGTCCCCTGCATTGGCAGGCTGATTCTTAACCACTAGACCGTCCAGGAAGTCCCACAGTGTCACTTCTAAGGCATTCGCATCACTGAAGCAGTCACAAAGTTTTGGCCAGGTTTAAAGGGAGGGAAATAGTCTCTGGAAATATTGCTGTGCCACAGTGTGACTTCTGGCCAAACAATTTACCTCCCTCCTATATTGCAGTATATCTTCAGCCCTTTCTCCAAAAGAGCCATTATGACATCAGGGTCAGGCTTGGAGTCTGGAATCCCATCCTATAGGTCAGATCCAGGTGTGAATGAGGCTCCTTAATGTGTTTTCCCTAATGCAGTATCTTCTGACTTGATCACCTGTTCTTTGTAAATATACACTGAAGTTATTTAGGGAAAAGGGACCATGATACATGAAACTTACTTTTAAATGGTTCAAGAAGGACTTCCCTGGTGGTGCAGTGGACAGAAGTCTGCCTGCCAATTCCGGGGACACAGTTTCGAACCCTGGTCCAGGGAGATTCTACCTACTGTGGGGCGATTAAGCCCGTGCACCACAGCTACTGAAGCCCAAGCTCTAGAGCCCATGCTCTTCAATAAGAGAAGCCACCGCAGTGAGAAGCCAGCGCACCACAGTGACGAGTAGCCCCACTCTCTCTTACTTGAGAAAGCCCATGAGCAGCGAAGAAGACTCCATGCAATTAAAAAAAAAAGTTCAGGAAAAAACTATTTTTATACATACAACATTTCAGAAACAGTTTCCCCACTCCTTGAGCCTGAACATAAATTTGTGATTGCTTCAATGAATGGAATGCAGCAGAAATGGCACTGTGTTACATCTGAAGGTGGAATATATATATATATACACACACACACATACACACACATATAAATGTAGTGTATGCATATATATGTATCATGTGTATATATATATGTATATAAGTATTTATATATGTAAAGAGAAGGGGAGAAAGAGGAATGCAAATGATAAGGCGAGCTGAGTAAAATGTCTACAATAGATGAATCATACAAGTATCCTTTGTGCTATTCTTATTTTTGTAACTTCTCTATAAGCTTGAAATTAATTCCAAATAAAAAGTTTTTTAAAATATCATGCACATAGAATAGGTTTTGAGCATTAATATATTGATATATTTCATTCCAGGGGCAAGTTCTGACTTGACCTATTAATTTTGGGGCATTAAGAAAAGATCCTTTAATTCTCCCTTTGCCCAGATATCTATAAGAAGATATCATCACTTACTACATTTTTACCTACATTCCTCAAATCTCATTTCCTTAAAGAGTTATTTTTGGAAAGATCCCTATCCGAGGGGAGATTTGGCCTTGTTGAAACTCACCTTTTCCATGGTCTTTGCATTACCTACATACTACAGGCACCCGTAAGTTGTGGCTCAGAGAAATTATTGAAGGGTGCACTTCAGCCTCCTTGTAACAGAAAGATACAGGGATTAATTCTCTTGAAGAACCATCATTGTGCACCCAGAGCACAAGCTCTAAAAATAGTGGCTGGCAAGAAATAGCTTTCTCATGTTTCCAGTTTGAAAGGACACTTAAATAGAACTTGGGTGCTTTTCACCAGTGTCACAATCCCCAAACAAGCAAAGAGTAATCACTAGTAAAAGTCCCAGTTTAGGAACTGTTAGTACCTCCAAGAAGCACATGCAGGCCATTTAATAAATTTATTCATGGCCATCATGTATACAATTTTACCATTCAAAGCTGGGACCTCTCTGGCTGTCCAGTGGTTAAGAGTCTATGCTTCAAGTGCAGAGAGTACCAGTTCAATTGGGGGACTAAGATCCTGCAACCTCTGTGGCATGGCCAAAGAAAAAAGAAAAGAAAAAAATTATTTAAAAACTAAAAAAAAATTATAATAAAGCTGGGAATTCTCAGGAAGTCCGGTGGTTAGGATTTCATGCTTCCACTGCATGAGGTTCAATCCCTGGTCAGGGAACTAAGATCGTGAAACCCATGTGGCACATCCAAAAAAAAAAAGAACTGATTATTCTGAAATCCTTGGACCAACATCTGATGTTTTATCATCATAGCAAAGACATAGAGAGTTCATTTATAAGATATGTAATCAAGGAACATCCTCTTAAACAAATGAATTGCTAACATGTATTGAGCTCTAATATGTGTCAGATACTGGATTAACACTTACATACATTGTTAAATCATTTAATCTTCACACTAGCTCTATGAGGCATATGTTATCATTATCTCCATTTTACAGAAGAAAAAAAAGTTAATCAAATTTAAATAACTTGCCCAAACAACTAGTTGCTCAGTTGTGTCTGACTTTTTGTGACCCCCTGAACCATAGCCCACCAGGCTCCTCTGTTCATGGAATTCTCCATCGAGAATACTGAAGTGGGTTGCCATTCCCTTCTCCAGGGGATCTTCCCCACCCAGGGATCAAACACAGATCTCCTGCATTGCAGGCAGATTCTTTACCATCTGAGCCACAACCATATCTTTGACAAAAAGTTTGTATAGTCAAAGCTATGGTTTTTTCCAGTAGTCATATATGAACGGGCCATATGGAGAGATGGGCCATAAAGTAGGCTGAGCACTAAAGAATTGATGCTTTTGAATTGTGGTGCTAGAGAAGACTCTTGAGAATCCCTCAGACTGCAAGGAGATCAAACCAGTCAATCCTAAAGGAAAACATCCCTGAATATTCATTGGAAGGACTGATGCTGAAGCTCCAATACTTCGGCCACCTGATGGGAAGAGCTGACTCACTGGAAGAGACCCTGAAGCTGGGAGAGATTTAAGGCAAAAAGAGAAGGGGATGACAGAGGATGAGATAGTTAGATAGCATCACTGATTCAACAGACATGAATTTAAACAAAATCTGGGAAATAGTGAAGAACAGGGGATCCCAGAGTGCTGCAGTCCATGGGGTTGCAAAGTTGGACACGACTTAGTGACTGAACAACAACAAACAAAAACCTACATCTGAAATCTTGCCCATAATCTACAGTTACACTATGGATTATAAAATAAGATAAAGTATGAAGTTAAGCATGTTGCTACTTTGTGAGTTATTTTTTGTGATAACATCGGTGAGCTTTGCCCGCACATATGCTGAACAATTTGTTCTTTGATAAATTAGCCTTATTTCTCATGGTGAGTATGCTTAGATAACATCTTACTGTTAGACTCATAGACCAAGGACTTAGTCAATTCATAGGATAGAGCAAGTAAGTCTGGCCATTCTTTTGGGTTCTAGAAAGACTACGGTTAAGTGTAATTATCTTCATTTAGTAATTCATTTATTTAACAAACATTTGTCAAATAACCATTTTGTATAAGAAATCAGGGTGTGCGATGACACCACCTCAGATTCGTTGTCCGCCCATGAAAGGCTTCCCAGGTTGACACTAGTCTTAGTGCAGTCACCTCAGTTGAGGAACTTCTAAGTTTACAAACTCCATTTTATCATGTTGATCAGTCTCTCACAGACTGGCTTATGTTAATAAAATGACCATGAAACAGAAGACCTTTGTTTCTGACCATGATGGCATAAAAGGGACTGATTTACCCTTCTGCCATAAACAATTAGGAAACTAAACAAAATATAGAAAACAATTATTTTTAGGCATTGGACAATAGACGGTCCAGAACTGACATCATTGAGAGAAGATGAACAAATGCAGTGAGTTCTACAGTTGCCCTGGCTTTATGCCTAAGGGCACATTCTGGATCATAAATTCTGAACGTGGCAGAACACAGCAATCTCACTGAGTTGAGGAGACAGAGATTGGTGTTCATGGTCCCTGTGGTAGCTGAATGTTGCTAGACAGAATAGCAAAATGAAAGAAGGACTGTATTAAAAGAACTCCAAAAGTCTGCACAGGGCTTTGATTCTTTGCTGGATACGAATGTGGTCCAGAATGATAGAGTTAAATTCCAGGAGAATGAGCATGGAATAATCAAAGAGATATAACTGAACAATTCCCAGGGCTCATACCCAGCTAGGAAATGTTCTGACCAGTGAGAAAAGAAAGACCTCATTGACTACTCAAGACAGTCAGGAGAGACCTCAGAAATGTCAAACATTACCAATTGATCTGTATTAACTCTATAGTGGGAGGCTTCCCTGGTGGCTCAGAGGTTAAAGCATCTGCCTGCAATGCGGGAGACCTGGGTTAAGCTATACTCTAGACTTGCTATAACAAAACTTTAAAACAAGCTTTCAAAAACATCAAACTAATTTAAAAGTAACCCTAACCCATCTGGTAAAACAGATGCCTGTGGTCTTCAAGGGAAGACTACAAAATTCAGGCACTCAAGAATGTAACATCCTAGCATCTGATAAAAAAATGACCGTATGTACCAAGAAGCAGTAAAAATAATAGCCGAACCAGGAGAAAACTCAGTCAACAGAAACTATGATAATTATATTGGGATATTTAAAGGAAAACAGACATAATGAGAAAAGAAATGGAAGATATAAGGATCAAATAAAACTACTAAAGGTGAAAAATATAATATGTGAAAGGAAAAATTCAACATGGCAGCTAGCTTCCCCCAAAGCAAGTGATCAGAGAGAAAAAAAATGGCAGCAAAAAGAAGGCACATGATTTTTATGACCTAGTATATTCCTTTCCTATTTGCAGTAATATGATCTGTGTTGGTTTAGTCGCTCAGTCGTGTCCGACTCTGCAATCCCATGAACTATAGTCTGCCAGGCTCCTCTGTCCATGGGATTCTCCAGACAAGAATATTGGAATGGGTTGCCATTTCTTCTTCCATGGGATCTTCCCAACCCAGGGCTCAAACCTGCATCTCTTATGTTTCCTGCATTAGCAGGAGGGTTGTTTATTGACTCAGCCACCAGGGAGGTAATAAATTAACACAAAGTTGGTGGCTTAAAACAACACAAAACTTATTCCTATACAGTTCTGTAGTCCAGAGGTCTGACATGACTGTCATCTTGAGGAGACCCAAAAAGCCTTATGCAGAGGTCCAGATAGTGAGAGACTGAAGCCTCCTGCTAGCAACCAGACTAAGTTGCCAAGCATACAAGTGAATCACCTTGGAAGTGAATCCTCCAGCCCCAGTCAAGTCTTCAGACGACACAGCCCTGGCTGATATCTTGACTGCAACTTCATTAGAAACATTAAGCCAGACTCACCAAGCTAACCCTCTAGATTCTCCCCCCACAGAAATTGCGTGAGATAATAAGGATTGTTTTAAGCTATTAAAATTTAAGACAATGTGTTTTCCAGCAGTAGATAATGCAAGAATCTCTTCAACAAATATTACTGGGACAACTGAATAGCCATATGGAAAACAAATAAAACTCTCCCTAAACTGGTATAGTCATACAATAGGATACAACTCAGCAATAAAAAGGAATTGACTCTTGATCCATGTGATAATATGAAAGAATCTCAAAAATGTTCTGCTGAGCAAAAGAAGCCAGGCATGGAAAGTACATCCTGTATGATTTATTCATGTGAAACTGCAGTAAAGAAAATTGATGATGATGGAAAGCAGACCAATAGTTGCCTGGGGCTGGGGGTGAGGGCTGAAGGAGGAGGGGGAGTGAAGGTTGGCTGGGAAAGACGAAAGGCAATTTTGGTGTGATGGGAAAGTTCTAAACCTGGGTTGTAGCTCTATAGGTTATAAGTGTGTGTTTGTTGATACTCACTGAACTCTACACTTGAAATGAGTTCACATTATATAAATTGCAGTTATGTAATTATAATTTATATAAAATTTACTTCAATAAAGTTGAATTTTAAACTGAAAAAATAAAAATCCCATGAAGAATATATATATACCTAAATGGTTAGTGCCTTTATACAGGATAAATTTCTTCCAGGATATATGATAATATTAGTCTCTATTAAGAATTTCCCGGGAAGAGGGACTTCCCTGGTGGTCCAGTGGCTAAGACTCTACCCTTCCGAAGCAGGGGGCCCAGGGTTTAATCTGTGGTCAGGGAACTAGTTCCCATATCCCCAACTAAGAGTTTGCGTGCCGTTAACTAAAACATCTTGCACACCATAACAAAGATCAAAGATCCCACATGCTGCAACTAAGACCCGGCACAGCCAAATAATTAATTAATTTAAAAAAATTTCCTGAGGGACTTCCCTGGCGGTCCAGTGGTTAAGACTTGGTGCTTTCACTGCCAAGGGCCCAGGTTCAGTCTGCTGGTTGGGGAACTAAGATCCCACAAGCCATGTGGTGTGGCCAAAAAGAAAATTTCCCCTTCCAGCATCAAGGAACCTGGGAACCCAAATTAATAATCTGAAGGTTTTTTTCATCAGCAGGTCCCCTTGTTCTTCGTCTCATTATCACTACAACTACACCTTTCTGGGAGTACTTAACTGACGTCTTTCTCTCCCCTTAGACAGTAAAGCTCCCCAGGGGTGGAGACTGGGTCTGTTTAATTCACTTCTGCATTCCCAGAGTCTAGCATAGTGGCTGGCACAGTGTAAGTACTCAATGTGTATCTGATAAATTAACTCCCTACTTCATTCAAGGTACATGCGCTAATCCTATAAACAGCGTCTTGTTTTCTTTCACCCTTTTATCCAACAGGTAGAGAAATTATGCACTCAGATACCTCTGCCAAGGCCTTTATGAGTGTTTCCTCTCCTTTCCCTTTCTCTTCCCACTCCCCTTCCCTATCTCATCTCTCTTCTTCTTTTTTTTTTCACTTCAGTTTTTCAGCTGTGCTACACAACATATAGGATCTTAGTTCCTAGAGCAGGGATCGAACCTGTGCCTCCTTCTTGGGAAGCACAGAGTCTTCACTGCTGGACCACCAGAGAAGTCCCCCATCTCTCTTCTACAACTTGCTCACTTCTCTACTTGTAGATGGTGCTGGAGTTGCTGCCCTTGGTTTGGGTGGCTGTCCTCCTTAACATTCTTGTTTCTTCTCTCTAATCTGGCTTATCCACTCCAGTCACGCACAATTCTTCCTTCCTCACCATCTTCATAACTTTGCCCACGCTATTCCTTCTGCTGAGAAATCCCAATCCCGCTTTGCCAGTCCATCAGATTTGGCCTATAAATTATTTATTTCAGGAAATTATTCCCACCTAACACTTCTCAATCTCTGTGCTCTGCTTCTCACCAGCCCTTTGGATTCAGCCTGAAATACGGGGACTTGTTGCACTTATGGGAATGTCACCCACTTGTACTATGATGATGGATTTCTATGAAGTTATGATACTTTCCACTAACTATAAATGCCTTCCAAATGGCATGTGCTTGCTTCTTTCCCTTGTATCTGTTTTCCTTTTGAAAAAAAAATAATTTTAGTTATTTATGTATTTACTTTTGGCTGTGCTGGGTCTTCGTTGCTGTGCATGCTTTTCTCTAGTTGCGGCGAGTGGGGACAGCTCTCTAGTTGTGGCGCGTGGGCTTCTCATTGCAGTGACTTCTCTCGTCTTTGCTCCCGGGCCCTAGAGCATGGGCTCAGTTGTTGTGGCACATGGGCTTAGTTGCTCCACCCACATGGGATCTTCCTGGATCAGAGCAGGAACCCACGTCTCCTCCATTGGCAGATGGATTATTTACCACCGAGCCACCAGGAAAGCTCCTCCGTTTTTTGTTTTTTTTTTTTCCTCCAATATTTTAATTTTACTTAAAAAAAATTGTTACTGTTTTGAGAATCTTTTTTAAGACCACCAGGGAAGTCCCTGTTTTCCTTTCTTATGCAACTACTCAGGACAGAGTTCTGCACAGAGTTGCACTCCATCTCAATATATTACAGTTGAGCAAATGAAACACCCATCCGTGGGTAATTCATCCCAAGTGCAGGCATGGAAAGGAAGCCAGGTTTGATCCAACTGAAACAGCTTAAGTGAGAATGTCTTTTCTGAGTTCGGGTTCCCAAATGCATCTCTTTTCTGTGGCCTAGGAGAATCCCATTTTTTGTCAATGGGGATAAATAAAGATTCCTTGAAACATACTCTGGTAGGTAGCACAAATAAACCATATAATTTTATTTCCTTAAATAGAAAAACTCTGAACTTAAGGATATAAGATTCCCTGGGTCAGACCAAGGCTATGTAATTCAGATTTTTTATGCTCTTTAAAATGGGGAACTGGTCACTTAAATCCCTTCCTTATTTTATTTTTTAAATATTTATTTATTTATTTAGTAGGCTGAGCCAGGTCTTAGTTGTGGCATGTGGGATCTAGTTCCCTTACCAGGGACCAAACACCAACCTCTTTTATTGCGAGCACAATCTTGGCCCCTGAACCACCAGGGAAGTACTATTTTTATGTATTTATTTTTGGCCTTGCCACACGACTTATGGGATCTTAGTTCCCTGACCAGGGGATGATTCTTTGCCATTCTTACTCCCTTCATTGGAAGTACAGAGTCTTAACCATTGGACTGCCAGAGAGGTCTCGGATTTTTTAAAAATAAACTTTCAACAACAAGAGCCTACTGTATAGCACTGGGAACTATATTCGGTATCCTATTATAAACCATAATGGAAAAGAATATAAAAAATGAATGTATATATATATATATATGCATCACTTCACTGTCCAGCAGAAATTAACACATTGTAAATCAACAATACTTCAATAAATTTTTAAAAATAATTTTTATTTGGAAATACTTTAAGATTTACAGAGAAGTTGCAAAGGTTTTATAAGGAGTAGCTTTATATGCTGCTGCTGCTAAATCGCTTAATTCGTGTCCGACTCTGTGAAACCCATAGACGGCAGCCCACTAGGTTCCTCTATACACTCCTTACTCAAAATCCACCATTGTTAATATCTTATATTATCATGATACATTTGTGAAAGCTAGGAAACAGACATTGTTATATAATTATCTAAACTCAAGGCATTATTTGGATTTCACCAGTTTTTCCATTAAAGCTCAATTTTTGTTTTAGGATCTAACTCAAGAGTACCACGTTATGGTTAGTTATCATGTCTCCTGGTTCTTTCTTTTTTTAAATTTATTTATTTTTGGCTGTGCTGGGTCTTCATTGCTGGGTAGCCCTTCTCTGGTTTTGGAGAGTGGGAGCTACTCTCTAGTTACAGCTTGCAGGCTTCTCGTTGCAGTGGCTTCTCTTGTTGCAGAGCGCAGGCTGTTGGCCACACTGGCTTCAGCAGGCACAGCACATGGGCTCCTGGGTCATAGCACAGGCTCAGTCGCTGCAGCACAAGGGCTTAGTTGCTCTGCAGCACATGACATCTTCCCAGATCAGGATTCAAATCTGTGTCCCCTGCATTGGCAGGAGGATTCTTTACCACAGAGCCACCAGGGAAACCCTTCCCTGGTTCTTTCTAACCTGTGACAGTTTCTTGGTCTTTTCTTGATTTTCACAGCCTTGACAGTCTTGAGGAAGACTGGCCAGATACCTTGTAGAATGTTTCCCGATCTTGTTTCGTCTGATGTTTTTCTCATGCTTAGACTGGGATTGTGGGTTTTTTGAAAAATACTGCCGAGTTGAAGTGCCCTTCTCATCATACATCACACCTGGGATATGATGCCACACAGGACGTCACTGAGAGCTTCCCTGATGGCTGAAGTGGTAAAGAATCTGCCTGCAATGCAGAAGATGCAGGAGACTCGGGTTTGATCCCTGGGTTGAAAAGATCCTCTTGAGGAGGAAATGGCAACCCATTCCAGTATTCTTGCCTGGAAAATCCCATGGACAAAGGAGTCTGGTGGGCTACAGTCCATAGTCACAAAGAGTCTGACTCGACTGATCAACCAGGCACATGACATCATTGGCAATACTAACTCTCATCACTGGGTTGATTTAGTGCTGCCAGTCGTTTCCTGGTAAGTTACTAACATTCCCTGTTCCTACTTTACTCTTTGGATAGCTTGGATCTTGATGGGTATCAAAATCCATTTTGTGTAAAGAGCAGGGTTATTTAACACTATAATGACCTTACGTTTTATGGATTTACTGAAAATATTCCTAATCCCAGGACTCCAAATCAAAGTCTAACCCTTTGAACTATAGAAAAAAAATCAAAATGTATTAATGTCCACTTGTCAAGCAATGAAATATAACACAACTAAATTTTTTAACAAAATTGAATGCAATCTAGTGATAGCTGAGATCTTCCAGCTCCTTAAAATCTAGAGGAAACTGATCTTCAATCTGTAGAGAATAGAAGTCCAAAGTACTTCTCAAAGTTTCTCCAAATTCCCAGGAATTTATGTCACTATGGTGGTACTTCTGATTGATTTATTTCCTTTGAGCCTTATCTTGGTCGTTGCTGTTCAGTTGCTAAGTCATGTCTGACTCTTTGCAGCCCCAAGGACTGCAGCATGCCAGGCTCTTTTGTCCTCCACTATCTCTAGCAGTTTGCTCAAATTCATATCCATTGAGTCACTGATGTTATCTAACCACCTCATCTTCTCCCTTCTCCTTTTGCCTGTAATCTCTACCAGCATCAGAGTCTTTTCCAGTGAGTCGGCTCTTCCCATCAGATGGCTAGAGTATTGGAGCTTCAGCTTCAACATCAGTCCTTCCAAAGAATATTCAGGGTTGATTTCCTTTAGGATTGACTGGTTTGATCTCCTTGCTGTCCAAGAACTCTCAACAGTTTCATCCAGCACCACAGTTTGAAAGCATCAATTCTTCAGCACTCAGCCTTCTTTATGGTCCAGCCCTCACATCTGTCGAAGAAGGCAATGGCACCCCACTCCAGTACTCTTGCCTGGAAAATCTTATGGGTGGAGGAGCCTGGTAGGCTGCAGTCCATGGGGTCGATAAGAGTCGGATACGACTGAGCGACTTCACTTTCACTTTTCACTTTCATGCATTGGAGAAGGAAATGGCAACCCACTCCAGTATTCTTGCCTGGAGAACCCCAGGGACGGGGGAGCCTGGTGGGCTGCCGTCTATGGGGTCACACAGAGTCGGACACGACTGAAGCGACTTAGCAGCAGCAGCAGCCTCACATCTGTACATGACTACTGGAAAAACCATAGCTTTGACTATACAGAGCTTTGTGGGCAAAGTGATGTCTCTGTTTTTCAAAATGCTGTCTAGGTTTGTGATATCTTTCCTTCCAAGTAGCAAGTGTCTTTTAATTTCATGGCTGCAGTCACCATCTGCAGTGATTTGGGAGCCAAAGAAAAGAAAATCTGTCACTGCTTCCACTTTTCCTCCTTCTATTTGCCATAAAGTGATGGGACCGGATGCCATGATCTTAGTGTTTTGAATGTTGAGTTTCAAGTCAGCTTTTTCACTCTCAAGAGGCTCTGTAGTTCCTCTTCACTTTCTACCATTACAGTGGTATCATCTGCATATTTGAAGTTGTTGATTTCAGGTTGTTATTCATCCAGCCAGGCATTTGGCATGTTGTACTCTACATAGAAGTAAAATAAACAGGATGACAATATACAGCCTAGTCATACTCCTTTCCCAATTTTGAACAAGTCAATGGATACACATAGGGTTCTAACTGTGGCTTCTTGACCCACATACAAGTTTCTCAGGAGACAGGTAAGGTAGTCTGGTACTCCCATCTCTTTAAGAATTTTCCAGTTTATCACGATCCACACAGTTAGAGACTTTTGCATAGTCAATGAAGCACAAGTAGATTTTTTTTTTGCAACTCCTTTGCTTTCTCTATGATCCAACGAATGTTGGCAATTTGATCTCTGGTTCCTCTGCCTCTTCTTGCCTTATCTTGGAGCTTTCCCTTTATCTCTCACTGTCAGCAGGGCCCAAAATAAGGAGCTTAGGGACTTCCCTGGAGCTCCAGTGGTTAACACTGCACCATGCCAATGCAGGAGCCATAGGATTGTCCCTGGTCAGGGAACTAAGATCTCACATGCTATGCAGCAAGGCCAAAAGATAAACAAACAAATACAAATAAGACAGCCTAGCTTCTTTTTGATTCCTTCATTCAAAGAAACATCTGAGGCTGTTGAGTAGTGTAGATATGAAGGGTTTTAGTGAAGGGTTGCAGCTCATAACTTACAGCTGACGAATACAATCCATATCAATCCTTTTGGCCACCCTTTCCCACTGGAAGTGTAATCTCCATTCATCCCCAGCTTCCAAATCACCCCACATGGACCCAGCTTCTCATCATCTGTTTTGCTGGCTTCTCTCTCTGCAGTGTCCCTTGTTTTCTTCCTCTCCCTTCTGGCATTCTTTTATTTTATTCTATTTATTCATCAATTTATTTTTGGCCACACCATGAGGCTTTTGGGATCTTAGTTTCCTGACCAGGGATTGAACACCAGCAGTGGAAGTGTAGAGTCTTAACCACTGGACTGCCAGGAAATTCCCCAGGTATTCTTTTCTAGAAATTAGATTGATTATATTCTTTGCAGCTGAAGATGGAGAAACTCTATACAGTCAGCAAAAATAAGACCAGGAGCTGACTGTGGCTCAGATCATGAACTCATTGCAAAATTCAGACCTAAATTGAAGAAAGTAGGGAAAACCATTCAGGTATGACCTATATCAAATCCCTTGTGATTATACAGTAGACGTGACAGATAGATTCAAGGGATTAGATCTGATAGAGTGCCTGAAGAACTATGGACGGAGGTTCATAACGTTGTAAGGAGGAGGTGATCAAAACCATCCCCAAGAAACAGAAATGCAAAAAGACAAAACGGTTGTCTGAGGAGGTCTTAAAAATAGCTGAGAAAAGAAGAGAAGCTAAAGGCAAAGGAGAAAAGGAAAGAAATACCCATCTAAATGAAGAGTTTCAAAGAATAGCAAGGAAAGATTAAGAAAGCCTTCCTCAGTGATCAATGCAATGAAATAGAGGAAAACAATAGAATGGGAAAGACTAGAGATTTCTTCAAGAAAATTAGAGATACCAAAGGAACATTTCATGCAAAGATGGCACAATAAAGGACAGAAATGGTATGGACCTAACAGAAGCAGAAGATATTAAGAAGAGGTGGCAAGAATACATGGAAGAACTATACAAAAAAGTTACATTACGACCCAGATAACCACGACGGTATGACCACTCACCTAGAGCCAGAGATCCTAGATTGCGAAGTCAAGGAAGCATCACTACGAACAAAGCTAATGGAGGTGATGGAATTCCAGTTGAGCTATTTAAAATCCAACCAGTCCATCGTAATGGAAATCAATCCTGAATATTCATTGGAAAGACTGATGCTGGAGTTGAAGCTCCAACACTCTGGCCACCTGATGGGAAGAGCTGACTCATTTGAAAAGACCCTGATGCTTGGAGAGATTGAAGGCAAAAGAAGAGGGCAGCAGAGCATGAGTTGGTTGGATGGCGTCATCGACTCAATGGACATGAATCTGAGCAAACTCCAGGAGACAGTGAAGGACAGGGGAGCCTGGCATGCTGCAGTTCATGGGGTTGCAAAGAGTCAGATACAACTTAGCAACTGAACCACAACAAGAACCAAATAGAAACAACCAGACATAAAAACCTCCGGGGTAAAGATCATTGTAAAATGTAGGAAAGATAATCAAGAAGTGTGGAGTTTTGAGTATTATTGTTTCCAATATAATTTATTTAATTGTAAGTTAATACTTTTATGTTTACAGAATTAACTTTTTTATTGTGGTAAGACATATATTACACAAAACTTACCACTTTAACCATTTCAAGTATACAATTCAGTGGCATTAAGTATATTCACAATGTTGTATAGCTATCACCATCTATTGCCTGCAATAAACTTTCCCATCAGCCCAAACAGAAATTCTAAATATTCCTTCTTTCTCTCAGATGCTGGTAACTTTTATTTTACTTTCTGTTTTTTTTTTTTTAATATAAGTAGAATCATACAATATTTGTTGTTTTGTGTCTGACATTTCATTTAGCATAATACTTTCAAGATTCACACTGTAGCAAGTATAAGAATTTTATTCCTTATAAAATAATGGCATTTGCAGGAACATGGATGGACTTAGAGATTATCATACTAAGCAAAGTAAGGCAGAAAGACAAATACCATACGATATTATTTGAATGTGGAATCTAAACTATGACACAGATGAACTGAGCTATGAGACAAACGAGCACAGATAAAGAACAAATCTGTGCTTGCCAGGGAAGGAAGGATTGGGAGTTTGGAATTAGCAGATGCAAACCATTATACATCAGTTCAGTTCAGTTCAATTCTGTCGTGTCCAATTCTTTGTGACCCCATGAATCGTAGCATGCCAGGCCTCCTTGTCCATCACCAACTCCCGGAGTTTATTCAAACCCATGTCCATCGAGTCGGTGATGCCATCCAGCCATCTCATCCTCTGTCGTCCCCTTCTCCTTCTGCCCTCAATCTTTCCCAGCATCAGAGTCTTTACCAATGAGTCAGCTCTTCGCATCAGGTGGCCAAAGTATTGGAGTTTCAACTTCAACATCAGTCCCTCCAATGAACACCCAGGACTGATCTCCTTTAGGATGGACTGGTTCTTCTCCAACATCACAGTTCAAAAGCATCAATTCTTTGGCGCTCAGCTTTCTTCACAATCCAACTCTCACATCCATATATAACCACTGGAAAAACCATAGCCTTGACTAGACGGACCTTTGTTGGCAAAGTAATGTCTCTGCTTTTCAATATGCTATCTAGGTTGGTCATAACTTTCCTTCCAAGGAGTAAGCATCTTTTAATTTCATGGTTGCAATCACAATCTGCAGTGATTTTGGACCCCCCAAAATAAAGTCAGCCACTGTTTCCACTGTTTCCCCATCTATTTGCCATGAAGTGATGGGACCAGATGCATTGATCTTAGTTTTCTGAATGTTGAGCTTTAAGCCAACTTTTTCACTCTCCACTTTCACTTTCATCAAGAGGCTCTTTAGTTCTTCTTGGCTTTCTGCCATAAGGGTGGTGTCATCTGCATATCTGAGGTTATTGATATTTCTCCCAGCAAT
Source organism: Bos javanicus (assembly GCF_032452875.1). Taxonomy (NCBI): domain Eukaryota; kingdom Metazoa; phylum Chordata; class Mammalia; order Artiodactyla; family Bovidae; genus Bos; species Bos javanicus. The sequence goes on along the minus strand of NC_083886.1, from coordinate 13,873,799 downwards.
CTTGATTCTAGCTTGTGCTTCCTCCAGCCCAGTATTTCTCATGATATACTCTGCATATAAGTTAAATAAGCAGGGTGACAATATACAGCCTTGACGTACTCCTTTTCCTATTTGGAACCAGTCTGTTGTTCCATGTCCAGTTCTGACTGTTGCTACCTGACCTGCATATAGGTTTCTCAAGAGGCAGGTCAGGTGGTCTGGTATTCCCATCTCTTTCAGAATTTTCCACAGTTTATTGTGATCCACATAGTCAAAGGCTTTGGCATAGTCAATAAAGCAGAAATAGATGTTTTTCTGGAACTCTCTTGCTTTTTCCATGATCCAGCAGATGTTGGCAATTTGATTTCTGGTTCCTCTGCCTTTTCTAAAACCAGCTTGAACATCTGGAAGTTCACGGTTCACGTATAGCTGAAGCCTGGCTTGGAGAATTTTAAGCATTACTTTACTACCATGAGAGATGAGTGCAATTGTGCGGTAGTTTGAGCATTCTTTGGCATTGCCTTTCTTTGGAACTGGAATGAAAACTGACCTTTTCTAGTCCTGTGGCCACTGCTGAGTTTTCCAGATTTGCTGGCATATTGAGTGCAGCACTTTCACAGCATCATCTTTTAAGATTTGAAATAGCTCAACTGGAATTCCATCACCTCCACTAGCTTTGTTCGTAGTGATGCTTTCTAAGGCCCACTTGACTTCACATTCCAGGATGTCTGGCTCTAGGTGAGTGATCTCACCATTGTGATTATCTGGGTCATGAAGATCTTTTTTGTAGTTCTTTGTGTATTCTTGCCACCTCTTCTTAATATACATATACATAGACCATTATACATAGGATGGATAAAACACAAATTCCCACTGTATAGCACAGGGAACTATATTCACTCCTGGGATAAACCATAATGGAAAAGAATATGAAAAAAGAATGTGTAGGCCTCAGAGCAACTGAGCCCTTGCACCACAACTGCTGAGCTTGTGTTCTAGAGCCCCAGAAGTCTTCCCCGATGGCTCAGCAGGAAAGACTCCTCCTGAAAAGCTCCATAGAGAAGGCTGGTGGACTATAGTCCAAAGTGTTTTAAAGAGTCAGACACAACGGAGCAAGGAAGCTAGGGTCCGGGAACCACAGCTACTAAGCCCATGAGCCCTAGAGCCCATGCTCCACAGGAGAAGCCACTGCAGTGAGAAGCCCACACACTCAAACTACAGAGTTCCCTTCTTTGCCACAACTAGAGAAAAGCTTGTTCAGCAATGAGCACCCAGAGTAGCGAAAAAGAAAAATGAAAAATAAAAAAAGGATGTATAGATATGTATAATTAAGTACAGCAGAGATTGGGACAATACCGTAAATCAACTATACTTCAATTTAAAAAATAAATGTAAGAAATAATATATATATATGTATAACTAAATCACTTTGCTGTAAGCAGAAATTAATGCAACATTGTAAATCAACTATATGTCAATACATTTTAAAACATCCATTCCTATTTATGGCTGAATAAAATTCTATTGTATCTGTCTACCACATTTTCTTTGTCCATTCATCTGTTGATGGACACTTGAGTGTTTCCACCTTGTGGCTATTGATAATAATGCTGCTTTGAGTACAAGTATGTATTTGAGTCCCTGCTATCAATTTCATTTAATGTCTGTGTTGAACAAACGGCTGGCAAAATTCCTGGAAATTTACCGATCGGCTCTGCTGAACCTGTTAAGAGTCTGTCAGAGCTGGTTCTAGAATAATGCTGGAGAGTCCATTATTTAACAAATTGGACCCAGCAAGGGTCAATCTGGGATTCAACTCCAGCATCTTTTGAATGTGCCTGATGATCAGAATAACCTGGGACATCTATTAAAATATTGATTCCCAGGCCCTCACGGGAGATTCTGATCCTTAAGCTCCGAGGTAAAGTGTCGTACTCATCAGAATTTGTCTCAGTCTGGAAAACCTGATATGAACCTCTAGTACGATCAAATCTAGTCCTGAAACCAAGCGGTACAAATACAGTACTCTAAAAAAGAGGAGGTAAGAGTAAGTCGTTTGGGGGGAACTTGCTGGAAATTTGGGGGTGTCATTTTTTTCTTTCCAAAAATCCTTCCCAACTCTAATATTCACTGACCACACAATTCTCTCCTGGTCATCTCCCTGAATCCCAACTTAGGAAAGAACAGCTTCCAGAGACAGCCACGTGGAAGTCATCAGGCCCAGCAATTTATTTTCCTTTCTATAAATTTTTAAAAATTAATATTTAAATTTTTGGCTGTGCTGGGTCTTTTTGCTACGCAGGCTCTTCTCTAGCTGCAGTGAGCAGGGGCTACTCCAGGTGCGGTGCTCGGCCTTCTCCTTGCGGTGGCTTCTCCTGTTGTTGAGCACGGGCTCCAGAACATGGGCTTCGGTAGTTTCAGCTCTTGGGCTCAATAGTTGTGCCTCAGGGGTTTGGTTGCTTCACGGCGTGTGGAATCTTCCTGGAACAGGGATCAAACCATGTGCTGGCAGGCGGATTCTTATCCACTGGGCCCCCAGGGAAGTCCAGGCCCAGGAATTTGACATGACCACAGAAGCCTACATATCATTCAACTGTTTAGAAAATGCTCTGAAGTTCTCAGGGTGCCGCTCTGCAGTGTTATTTTGATGCCCTGATAAGATATTCTTAGAGTACATAAAACCCAAATTAAAACATTGCTACCAAAAAAAAAAAAAAAGTGAAATTAATCTAGGGCTCCATTAAATGGAAATCTATAGTAAATATTAGATCAGGGAGCGAAGAAAAAAAATGTACCGAACATTTTTGAGATCTGTTTTTCTGAAAAGAGAGGAGATGGCGAGATGCAGTGATGTGTCTGGGTCTTCCCAGGGATGGAAGGCTTTACACAGGCAGTCTTGTACTGACTGGCTGTCATCCTTATATTACTGTGACAGGCGCTTCCTCCCCACTGCTAAAGTCTGGATGTAGGCCCCTGGCAGGGGACACAGAGTTTCAGCTTTACTGGACTTGGTCAAGCCTTCTGTTTCATCCCTGGCTTCTTGGGTTGGGTCTGGAATTAATTAGTTAGGCCTAAAGTGGACTTCCCTAGTGGCTCAGTGGTAAAGAATCTGCCTGAAGTTCAGGAGATGCATGTTCGATCCGTGGGTCAGGAAGATCCCCTGGAGAAGGGAATGGCTACCCATTCCAGTATTCTTGCCTGGAGAATCCCATGGACAGAGGAGCCTGGAGGGCTACAGTCCATGGGATCGCAGAGTCAGACACAACTGAGCAACTAATATTTTCCTTTTTTTTTTAGTCCTAAAAATCCCTTGACTTCCTCCTCCATGCTGTTTCTCTCCAGACCGTGTTTCTAGGATTTCTCAGTATCTATTTGAGTGCTTCCATGAGCTCAGATTTAAAGACCCATCTGAAAAACTACTGCTGAGAAATAGGTCCATACGCTTAGGATAGACCTCTTAGATCACTGGTTCCTAACTTTCTGGGGGCTATAGACTTCTCTGCTTGATGAAGGCTGTGGAGCCTCACATATATTTTACTAGCTAGAATTTCTTTCTTTCTTTTTATATTTATTTATTTGACTGTGCTGGGTCTTAGGTGTAGCTTGCAGGATTTTAGTTGCAGCATGTGAACTCTTAGTTGTAGAATGTGGGCTCTAGTTCCCTGACCAGGGATTAACCCCAGGCCTCCTGCATTGGGAGCATGGAGTCTTAGCCACTGGACCACCAGGGAAGTCCTTCATTAGAGTTTCTAAGGATTTGTTAACTCTTTCTTTGTTAACTCAGTGAATCCATGTCAAGATATTCTTTCGGGGGACTTCCCTGGTAATCTAGAGGCTAAAACCATGGGCTCCCATCAGGGATATCCTACGTGCAGCAAGCAAAGAGTTCGCATGCCACAACTAAGATCTGGCACAGCCAAACAAATAAATAAATAAAATTTTTAAGATACTCTTTTGGGCATTAAAATATGCACACTACTATCTATAAAATAGATAACCAACAAGGACCGACTGTATAGCACAGGGAACTATACTCAGTATCTTGTAATATCCTATAATGGAGGAGAATGTAAAAAAAGAATGGATATATGTATATACATATATATGATTAACTGAATCACTCTGCTGTACACATGAAACACACAATATTGTAAACCAACTATATTCCAATAAAATCTAAAAAAGACTGTGTCTTTGGTGGTGACTCAGACCCTGGTAGCCTTGGAGTACGGATGCTGTGGTCCTCAGCTGGGAACTGTCTCAAGCCTTGCAGACTCAGCACCCAGCTATGACAGGAATTTGAGTGGCCCTCTTTTTCTTGAAGTCTTGATAGAATTCTAATCGGATAATTGGTTATTCAGAGCAAGATCAAGAGGCTTCTTCTGGCAATGCTCAGATGCTCTTGGGCTCTTATCAAAGAGAGGAATAGAGCAGAGTTCTTTGGGGGAAAAAGAAGGCTCTGAGTCACTGTTTAATGCACAGAGATGGGAAAATCTTCAAGTCTTTGAGAGGAAGTGTAGGCAGTAGACGCTCAAGTCATTTTCCATGTCTACTGAATTCACAGCGTAGAGTTTTGTGACCTCTAGCATGTGCTCCTGGGGTGAAGGGGTGGGGATGGAAAAAGCAGATAGGGTAGGGGGGTCCCTGGAGAAAAAGAACCAGTCATGATTTTCTTGACATAAAAGAAACCAGTTAGGCTTAAGGTATTTTGTCATCTAAGCCTGGCTGCGCTTGCCCTTGATCAGGTCTCAGCAATTAATGATCTTAAAACAGGAGAGGGAAAGCAAGGATAAAGGAAAAGCAGTCAAGAAACAACAGGTTAGCCTTCCCTGGTGGTCCAGGGGGCTAAGAATCTGCCTGCCAATGCACAGGATACGAGTTCAGTTCCTGGTCCAGGAAGATTCCACATGCCTCGGGGCAACTAAGCCCGTGCACCACGACTGAGGCCACATGCCCAGAGCCTGTGCTCTGCAACAAGAGAAGACCACACATTGCAAAGAAAAGCAGCCCCCTCTCTCTGCAACTAGAGAAAGCCTGTGTGCAGCAACGAAGACCCAGGGCAGCGATAAAGCAGAGTCCTGGTTCCCCCTCAAGGGAACCACAGAACAAGCTGATAATTACCTCTGAGTTCCACAGAATCTAAGGCCCCTACCCAAGTAGAAGTTAGAATGATGATGTTGACCTTAATGATGCTCATGTTGCTGTTGTTTAGTTGCTCAGTCGTGTCCAACTCTTTGAGACCCTATGGACTGCAGCACACCAGGCTTCCCTATCCATCACCATCTCCCAGGGCTTGCTCAAACTCATGTCCATCAAGTCAGAGATGCCATCCAATCATCTCATCCTCTGTTGTCCCCTTCTCCTCCTGTCTTCAATCTTTCCTAGCATCAGGGTCTTTTCCAATGAGTTGGCTCTTCCCATCAGGTGGTGAAAGTATTGGAGCTTCAGTTTCAGCATCAGTCCTTCCAGTGAGTATTCAAGACTGATTTCCTTTAGGATTGACTGACTGGTTTGATCTCCTTGCAGTCCAAGGGCTTCTCAAGAGTCTTTTTCAACACCACAGTTCAAAAACATTGATTCTTCGGTGCTCAGCCTTCTTTATGGTCCAACTGTCACATCCATGCATGACTACTGGAAAAACCATAGCTTTGACTAGATGGACATTTGTCAGCAAAGTAATGTCTCTGCTTTTTAATACACTGCCTAGGTTTGTCATAGCTTTCCTTCCAAGGAGCAAGCATCTTTTAATTTCATGGCTGCAGTCACCAGCTGCAGTGATTTTGGAGTCCAAGAAGTAAAGTCTGCCACTGTTTCCATTGTTTTCCCTTCTATTTGCCATGAAGTGATGGGATCAGATGCCATGATCTTAGTTTTTTGAATGTTAAGTTTTAAGCCAACTTTTTCACTCTCCTCTTTCACTTTCATCAAGAGGATCTTTAGTTCCTCTTCATTTTCTGCCATAAGGGTGGTGTCATCTGCATATCTGAGGTTATTGATATTTCACCCAGTAATCTTGATTCCAGCTTGTGTTTCATCCAGCCCAGCGTTTCTCATGATGTACTCTGCATGTAAGTTAAATAAGCAGGGTGACAATATACAGCCTTGACATACTCCTTTCCCAATGTTGAACCAGTCCATCGTTCCATGTCTGGTTCTAACTGTTAGCTCTTGACCTGCATTCAGGTTTCTCAAGAGGCAGGTAAGGTGGTCTGGTATTCCCACCTCTTTAAGAATTTTCCACAGTTTGCTGTGATCCACACAGTCAAAGGCTTTAGCCTAGTCAATGAAGCAGAAGTAGATGTTTTTTTGGAACTCTCTTGCTTTTCCTATGATCCAGAGGATATTGGCAATTTGATCTCTGGTTCCTCTGCCTTTTCTAAATTCAGCTTGAACATTTGGAAGTTCTCAGTTCCCATACTATTGAAGCCTAACTTGGAGAATTTTGAGCATTACTTTGCTAGTATGTGAAATGAGTGCAATTGTGAGGTAGTTCGAACATTCTTAGGGTTCCCTAGTGGCTCAGTTGGTAAAGAATCTGTGCAATGCAGACCTGGGTCGGGACTGGAGAAGGAAACGACAACCCACTCCAGCATTCTTGCCTGGAGAATTCCATGGACAGAGGAGCCGGAGCTACAGTCCACGGGATCGCAAAGAGCTGGACATGACTGTGTGGCTAACTTTTTTGAACATTTTTGGCATTACCCTTCTTTGGGATTGGAATGAAAACTGCCCTTTTCCAGTCCTGATGTTGCAGGAAGGGGGACCCCTTCCAGGGCCCAAAAGTGGGCTCTTGTCTAACACTTGGAAATGAACTGTCTGAGGAGACACATCTGCTGACAAAGCAAGAGACTTTATTGGGAAGGGGCGCTGGGTGGAAAGCAGGAGGGGAAGGGAACCCAGGAGAACTGCTCTGCCACGTGGCTCGCAGTCTCGGGTTTTATGGTGATGGGATTAGTTTCCGGGTTGTCTTTAGCCAATCATTCTGACTCAGGGTCCTTCCTGGTGGTGCACGCCTTGTTCAGCCAAGATGCATGCCGGAGAGAAGGATTCTGGGAGGTGGTCAGACATGTGGTGTTTCCTTTTGACCTTTCCTGAACTCTTCCAGTTGGTGGCAGCTTATTAGTTCTGTGTTCCTTACCAGGACCTCCTGTCGTAAAACCATAGTAACCATGCAAGTGGTTACTATGGTGCCTGGCCAGGGTGGACGGTTTCAGTCAGTGTGCTTGCCCTAACACTGTGGCCACTGCTGAGTTTTTCAAATTTGCTGGCATATTGAGTGTAGCACTTTCACAGCATCATCTTTTAGGATTTGAAGTAGCTCAGCTGGAATTCCATCGCCTCCACTAGCTTTGTTCGTAGGGATGCTTCCTAAGGCCCACTTGACTTCACACTCCAAGATGTCTGGCTCTAGGTGAGTGGTCACACCATCGTGGTTATCTGGGTCATTAAGATCTTTTTTGTATAGTTGTGTGTATTCTTGCCACCCCTTCTTAATCTCTTCTGCTTCTGTTAAGTCCATACCATTTCTGTTCTTTATTGTGCCCATCTTTGCATAAAATGTTCCCTTGGTATCTCTAATTTTCTTGAAGAGATCTCTAGTTTTTCCCATTCTATTTTTTCATTATGACCCTCCACAACGTCAATCAAGGGAAACACGGACTCTGTCGACCTTTGCCCCAATTCTATGCTGAATTCCTCTCTAACCCCTGATCCATATCATCAAGGAACATGCCAGCCTGCAGAAAGTAAAAGGTGGACAAATTAACATGCTCACTTCTACCCTTCTCCACACCCAGCCCCTCCTGCTTAAAGTATGTGGCACTAAGGATTTTTTAAAATTAAATATTGGAGGAATGACTCTATTGAAAGAGTTGTCCTGCTCCTCATTTTATGCTGACCAATTGGATTTTAAAGAGTGTCTCCCAAAGGCAATGGAGTTTTGCTTTGTCTTAGTTAATGCTGAGCATTGAGCATTCGTGGCTGCTGTTAGATTTAATTGTCTCTTCAGGCTACTTCCTACGGTTTATAATAAAACCATTATGAAAATAGGGCAGTCATCCAGAGTATAGGATTTGCTGGCGGCTGTGGGAGGGAAGAGGAGGGGTAGGGAGCAGGCAGAGACAAACAAGCTTTGGGGTTCTGATACTTACCTCCCCCTTCTGAATTTTAGATATTGTTTGGGGCTGGTGGAGGAATAAATGTACAGATATTCTTTGTTTCTTTGTGTGTGCGTGTTTTCTACCAGTCGTGGTCCATATTCACAACCACTTACCTAAGTTTGAGTTATAATGTGACAATCTTTTGTGTACTTTTTTTTTGGCCACGCTGTGTAGCACATGAGATTTCATAGTTACCCAACCAGGAATCAAACCTACATCCCCTGCATTGGAAGCACAGAGTCTTAACCAGCAAACTACCAGTGAAGTTCCCACGTTCTATTTTTAAACTTGGCGTTATATTACATTTTTAATGATGTTACTTATTCCTCATGCTGTGCTGTGTGCTGTGTACTCAGTCATGTCCTACTCTTTGCCACTCCATGGACTGTAGTCTGTCTGACTCCTCCGTCCATGGGATTTTCCAGCCAAGCATACTGGAGCAGGTTGCCATTTCCTCTTCCAGGGGATCATCCCAACCCAGGGATTGAACCTGCACCTCCTGCGTCTCCTGCATTGCAGGCAGGTTCTTTACCACGGAACCACTAAGGAAGTTTCCTTATTCCTTATGAGTAGTTTTTAAAAACAAACACAGCTCGCTTCGGCAGCACATATACTAAAATTGGAACGATACAGAGAAGATTAGCATGGCCCTTGCGCAAGGATGACACGCAAATTCGTGAAGCGTTCCATATTTTTTTATGTAAAGTTTAAAAATAAAATAAAATTGGAAGAATAAAAAAAAAAAGAAAAAAAAAAATAAAAGTGAGATTCCACAATTAAAAAAAAAAAATAAAAAAAAAAATAAAAACAAACACAGCTTTCCTTTCTCTCTGACTGCAATTGTAAAGTATATTCATCATTCTTAAAAATGCAGACAATATGCAAAGAAAGTGAAAAATTCCCCTTGATATTTTGAAGTGTATCCTTCAAAACTTTTTTCTATATATACAAATACATACAAAAATGGGATCATACCACCCTGCCAAATTACCCATGACATTTTTCACAGAACTAGAACAAATAATCCTAAAATTTATATGGAATCATAAAAGATCCAAATTGCCAAAGCAATAATGAGGAAAAAGAAGAAAGTAGGAGGCCTAACCCTCCCAGACTTAAGACGATACTACAAAGCTACAGTATCAGAATAGCATGGCATTGGCACAAAAACTGACATGTGGATCAATAGAATAGAATAGAGAAATAAAGCCACACACCTACAGCCAATTAGTCTTCAACAAAGGAGGTAAGAATATACAAATGAAAAAAAAAAAAATTAGTCTTTCTCCAAGTGGTGCTGGGAAAGCTGGAGAGCCACAAGCAAACCAATGAAGTTAGAACACACTCGCACACTGTACACAAAAATAAACTCACACTGGCTTAAAGGCTGAAATACAAGACATGACACTGTAAAAACCTCTAGAAGAGAATATAAGCAAAACATGCTCTGACATAAATCGTACTAATGTTTTCTTAGATCTGTCTCCCAAGGCAATAGAAATAAAAGCAAAAATAAACAAATGGAGCCTAATCAAACTTAGAAGCTTTTGCACAGCAAAGGAAACCATAAAGAAAATGAAAAGACAACCACGAACTGGGAGAAAATATTTGCAAATACTGTGACCAACAAGGGCTTAATGTCTAAAATAAACAAACAGCTCATACAACTCGATAAGAAAACAACAAACAATCAAAAAATGGGCAGACTACCTAAATAGACATTTCTCCAAAGAAGACATACAGATGGCCAATGGGCACATGAAAAGATACTCACATCACTAATTATTATAGAAATGCAAACCAAAATCACAATCAGCTACCACCTCACACTGGTCAGAACGGTCATTATTATTATTTTTTAATCTACAAATAAAAAGTGCTGGGGAGGATGTGGAGAAAAGGGAACCCTCCTACACTGTTAGTGGAAATGTAAATTGGTGGAAATGGAAAACAGTATGGAGGTTCCTCAAAAACGAAAAATAGAGTTGCCACATGATTCAGCAATCCAAATCCTGGGCATATATCCAGACAAAAACCATAATTCAAAAAGATACATGCAGCCCTACGTTTGTAGCAGTAGTATTCAGAAAGCCAAGACATGGAAGAACCCAAATGTCAATTGACAGGTGAGTGGTTAAAGAAGATATGCCACACATATATATACAATGGAATACTACTCAGCCATAAAAAGGAAAGAATGCCATTTGGAGCAATATGGATGGACCTAGAAATTATCATACTAAGTGAAGTAAGTCAGAAAAAGTAAGACAAATGCCATATAATATTGCTTATAAGTGGAATCTAAAATATGGCATCGGGGCTTCCCTGGTGGCTCAAGGAAAGAATCCGCCTGCCAATGCAGGAGACATGGGTTCAGTCCCTGATCTGGGAAGATCCCACATGCCACGGAGCCATTAAGCCCATGTGTCACAACTATTGAGCCTGTGCTCTAGAGCCTGAGAGCTGGAAATACTGAGCTCACGTGCTGCAACTCTTGAAGCCTGAGCACCCTAGAGCCCATGCTCCAAAACAAGAAAAGCCACCAAAATGAGAAGCCCGTGTACCACAACTGGAAAGTGGCCCCACTCTCCGCAACTAGAGAAAAGCCTGTGTGCAATAACAAAGATTCAGCAAGCCAAAAAAAAGAGAAAACTAAGCTAAAACTAGATACAATAAAAATTTTAAAATTTTTAATAATAAATAATACATTTAAAATTTAAATAATAAATAAATTATAAATAATAAAATATGACACAAAGGAACTTATCTACGAAACAGGAATAGACTCACAGACAGAACAGACTTGTTGCCGTCAGAGAGGGGTGGTGGGGGAAGGGTGGCTTAGGGGTTTGGGATTAACAGATGCAAACTATTACACAGAGCATGGTAAATAGGGAGCTATATTCCATATCCTGTGATAAACCATAATGGAAAAGAATGAGAGAAAGAATGTTTATCTATGTATAACTGATCACTTTGCTGTACAGTAAAAATCAGCACAACATTGTAAATCAACTATACATATACCAATAAAATACATTTTAAAATAAATGGGATCATACCATACGTGGTGTTTTAGTTTGTTTTCCACATCATTAAATATAGAGTAGTAATCTAAAATTTTAAAAATTTAATTCATATTTAATCTAAATTATTCATATAAATTTAATTTGTATAGTGAAAATCAGTCATATCTTAATAACTGGGCTTCTTCCTTCATGGCTCACATGGCCAAGAATCTGCCAGCAATGCAGGAGACTCGCACTGGATCCCTGAGTGGGGAAGATCCCCAGGAGAAGATCCAGTGTTTTTGCCTGGAGAATTCCATGGACAGAGGAGGCTGGTGGGCTATAGTCCATGGAGTCACAGAATCAGACATGTATTTTAATAATCAGTACTATTTTAGTAGTGAAGTATTTTTTAATTGATTTTAACTTTAATATTAGTATAGTATTTTTTAAAGTATTGATGTGCCACAGTTTATTTACCCTTTCCTATCCATGACAGCTGTTTCCAAACTGTTACCACCGTAACTTTCCTCATTTACATCTTCTCTGCTGCTGCTGCTGCTGCTAAGTTGCTCCAGTCGTGTCCGACTCTGTGCGACCCTGTGGACAGCAGCCCTCCAGGCTCCTCTGTCCACAGGATTCTCCAGGCAAGAATACTGGAGTGGGTTGCCATTTCCTTCTCCTATATCTTCTCTCCATAGGGCTAATTCCTCTAAGTAGAATTGGGAAAGAATCTGCCTGCAATTCGGGAGACACAGGCTTGACCCCTGGGTTGGGAAGATCTCCTGGAGAAGGAAATGACAATCCACTCCAGTATTCTTGCCTGGAGAGAATTCCATGGACAGAGGAGCCTGGCAGGCTACAGTCCATGGAGTCTCAAAGAGTCAGACATGACCGAACGCCTACACTTGCAGAATTTATGGGTCAAAGCAAATGCCTATTTAACATTTTGTAATACATTTTTTTAAACTAATTACCACTCCCAGTAGAAGTGTGCCAAAGAGGTCCTCTCCCCTCACTCTTGCCAATATAATTACCCTTCTTAAAACAGTCGAAAAATAGTCTTGAATTAATGTTCAGAGAACACACCTTCCAGTCTGGAAACAAACCCACCTTGTCCTCTAGGAAAGTCAAAGTGCAGTCGCTCAGTTGCGTCCAACTCTTTGCAACCCCATGGACTGTGGCCCACCAGGCTCCTCTGTCCATGGGATGCTCCAGGCAAAGAATATTGGAGTGGGGTGTCATTTCCTTCTCCAGAGGATCTTCCCGACCCAGGGATCGAGCCTGGGACTCCCTCATTGCAGGCAGATTCTTGACCATCTGAGCCACCCGGAAAGCTTACAACCTCTAGTTAAATATTCCTGTCACTCGCAGGTACCGCCGCCAGATGACCAGAGAGAGGCCTGGGAAGACCGTGCGGCAGCAAGTCAGGAGACGGCGCGCTGACCCCTGCCGTCGAAGGCGGGGGAGAGAGAGGACCAAACCGAGTGGAGAAAACGGGACCTGGGCCCAGAAAACAGGAAGGGACCGGCCAGGAGAGGGTGTCCAGCGATCCAAAGAAGATGCTGGTTAGGTGAGGGGACCGGGGCCGCAAGGTCTTACCACCTCCCTGACCCGCACGGCGAGCTGATGGGGGATGCAAGGGGCCGCGTAAGAGACGAGGGGGCGGCGTAGCCCCGCGCCCTGGAGCGCCTCCAGGACAAGCCGGCTGGAGAGACGCGCGGACCCCACCAGCCCCGTCTACGCCTGCGGCCTGGCTTCCCCCGAGGGCGACGCAGGAGGGAAAAGCCAGGCCGGACGGACTCCTACCCGAACCTCGGCGCTGCCCCTCGTGGCGGCGGACCCAAGGCAAATGACGGGAATTCTGTGCTTCTCGGCTGGTGTTTCAGGAAATGGGATCACGACTGAGACCTGGGGCTTCCCAGTTGTGATCCCGGGGCTTCCCTCGTGGCACTGTCGGTAAAGAATACAGCTGCAATGCAGGAGACGTAAGAGACCTGGGTTCGATCCCTGGGTCAGGAAGATCCCTTGCAGAAGGAAATGGCAACCCACTCCAGTATTCTTGACTGGAGAATCCCATGGACAAGGAACCTGGCAGACAACAGTCCGTGGGGTCACAAAGTATCGGACACGACTGAGAGACTAAACCACCACCACCCCTGGGACCTACCCCGGGGAAGAGGTATGAGGGTTAATTGAGGTAGTACTTGGTGGCTAGTATTTTTGTATACTCCCTAAAAACACCACCACCATCCACTCACCACCCAACACAGTGGGCTTCCTCCCTCCTGGAGGCTACGAATGATGGAAGAGAAGATGCATCCCGGGAGAGCTTGACGATGCTACGTTCTCCCTGCATCCTCTACCACATTGTCCCCTGTCCTAAAAGGACGGCTAGGAAACCTCTTCTCGCTCTGCTTTAGGGGGAAGCCCACAGGGTAGCCCACTCTGTAAACGAGGGGGCTTGAATGGTAGGCAGGTAGGAGAATTATTCCTAAAACCTTACCCACGTTCAAAATCGAGAGCACCCGACAGTTCTCTTGGGAGAAGGGGTGCCCGCCCCTCTTGGGCAGCCGTGTGCCCCGACAAAATCCGGGGTGTGCCTGGCCCAAGCTGCTGGCTTGCAGGGCGGGCTCCAGGGCACCCCGAGGAACCCGGGCCGCGTGGGGGAGGGGCGCTGGGCTCTGTGTTGGCCGTTGCCATGGTTTTGCCCGGAGTTCCGAGTGCCACTCCCTGAGTCACCGGGGGCGAGGGGACCCGGGGAGTGCCGCTATGAAGCCCATCAGCGCTCCTGTTGAGATGGAAGCCTCTGATGGGCAGGCGGACGAAAGGGAGGAGCCACTAGAGCAGGTGAAGTGGGGCTGGGGGTGTGAGGGGGGAAGGAAAGGAGGGCCCTGCAGGGGCTGGCTTGGGAAGGCAGAGAAGATAAGTGTCAAGGAAGAAGAGAGGGGGGAAAAAATGGTGAGGTTCACCAGTTCGTAAGAGACTGAAAGAACAAGAGAAGGTTAACTCATCCAGACAGATGTTTATCCAGGACATAGATAACTGGCAAGATAATGGGGGTGGGGATTCCTGGCAAGATGATTGTCAGTTATGAAGACTCACAGGCTGGTGTGTGTGTGTGTATGTACATGTGTCATGGTCTGTGTGGTTTGTATGGAGTGTTTATCCAGTTGACTAGTCAGGGTTCCCTCTGGAGTCTGGAGGAGCCTGTCCTGGAACTTCCTGTGCCCCCTGAACACAGGCAGGACTTAATGCTCACTTGCGTTTTGGCTCCCCCATGAGGCATGCAGAATCTTAGTTCCTTGACCAAGGATTGAACCTGTGTCCCCTGCAGTGGAAACTTGGAGTCTTAACCACTGCGCCACCAGGGAAGTCCCTACGCTCCCTTTTCTGGGAGGCTTTTTAAAGGGCAGGTGTAAACCTCATGTCAATCTAATCCTGTGCTCTGACTTCAAGTGTTATTCTGAAGTCACCTCACTGTGATTCATTTTCAACTTCTTTTGCCCCAGCTTGCTGCCAGAAAGTTCCTTCTCATCATCACCATTACTGTCAGCCACTTTCCTGAGTGCCTGTTAGCCTGGCAAGAAGCTAAAGATTAGGGATACAAAGAAGTGGGCCTGGGACTTAGGAACTCAATAAGTGTTTGCTGAATGAGCGAGTAAATAAATGATGATCATTCCCCCAAGGAGTTACTTAAGCATCTCAGGTACCCTCTGCTCATCTGTAACCAAAAATAAAGAGTTCTAGCCTTACAGAATCTGTGGGAGAATAAAATGAGTTAATGTTGGTACTTCCTTGATGGTCCAGTGGTTAAGAATCCTCCTTGCAAATCAGGGGACATAGGTTCCATCCTCGGTCCAGAAATATCCCACATGCCTCAGAGCAACTAAGCCCCTGAGCCTATGAAGCCTGCAAGCCCTAGAGCCATGCTCCACAGGGGAAGCCATTGCAAGGAGAAGGCTTCATACCACAACAAAGAATGGCTCCTGCTTGCCACAACTAAACAAAGCCTACATGCAGCAATGAAGACCCACTATGGTCAAAAAAGTAAATAAATAAAAAATTTTTTTAAAAAAAGAATCCACCCTCCAATGCAGAGGACCCAGGTTCCATCCCTGGTTGGGGAACTAAGATCGCATATGCTGTGAAGTAATTAAGCATGCTCACTGCAACTAGAGAGCCCAAGCTCTGCAACTAGAGAGAAAGCCCACAAGCCACAGTGAAGACCTAGTGCAGTCCTCCCCTCAAAAAAAAAAAAAAAGAAGTTAACCATACACAGAAAGAGTTCAGTTCAGTCGCTCAGTTGTGTCCAACTCTTTGCAACCCCATGCACTGCAGCACACCAGGCTTCCCTATCCATCACCAACTGCCGGAGTCTGCCCAAACTCATGTCCATTGAGTCGGTGATGCCATCCAACCATCTCATCCTCTGTCATCCCCTTCTCCTCCTGCCTTCAATCTTTCCCAGCATCAGAGTCTTTTCCAATGAGTCAGTTCTTCCCATCAGGTGGCCAAAAAGTTATTGGAGCTTCAGCTTCAGCATGAGTCCTTCTAATAAATATTCAGGACTGATCTCCTTTAGGATGGACTGGTTGGATATCCTTGCAGTCCAAGAGACTCTCTCAAGAGTTCTCCATCACCACAGTTCTAAAGCAGCCATTCTTTGGTGCTCAGCTTTCTTTATGATCCAAAACAAAAAGAGTTAATGTTTGTCAAGTGCTTTGCAAAGTTAGTTAGTATACAGAGCTATAATATTATAAAAGAAATGGATTAGGTGTTCTTGGTTTTCTAAGCAGGAATTCTCAGAGATGGGTTTCCTTTTCCCAGGGCTCACTGGCCCGAGAGCTGGGTCAAAGAGGAGGTCACTGGGAAAACGGAGAAGGGCTTTGGCTGGCATCTGGATCAGTGATTGCCCAGCACTGCCTCTCAGGAGCAGTAGCTCTAGGCCCCCAGCTGACTGCTGCCCCTGCCTCCTCCAGGGGACGAATGCACCCAGCTTAGAGAGGCGCTCCAGTACCACCCCAGCCAAAGACTCCCTTGTGCGCCATGCCAAGGGCCTCGACCGGGACACCTTCAAAATTGTGAGTAAGGGGCCAGCCTGGGACCCGTACCCTATTCCCTACAGGTCAGGAGACCTGGGTCAGAAGCTGGCAGGCCTCGGATCCACAGTTCATGGCCCCACTGGACACCCTCTTGGGAAGGAAGTGGCCTTCTCACATAACACTGGGTCGGAAGGGCTGCAGCTGGGCCACCTGCGGGCTATGTGGGGTGTCCAACTTTCTCTTCTTTCTCCTATGGCCCCTCACTTCCCCTGTTGCCTCCTCAGTGTAAAGAATATCTAAGGCCACTGAAGAAGTTCCTGCGTAAGCTGCACCTGCCAAAGGACCTTCCCCAGAAGAAAAAACTGAAGTACATGAAGCAGAGCCTGGTGGTCCTAGGGGACCACATCAACACCTTTCTGCAGCACTACTGCCGAGCCTGGGAAATCAAGCACTGGAAGAAGTAGGACAGCCTCCCTACCCTGACCATGACCCTCTCTCCTGGGCCACTCCCTCCAGAATCGAGGTCGCTCCTTAGTGAAAATCTCCTAGTCCTTCATCTTAGTGTGTAAGGGTCAGGATCCTGGAGTGAGTGTGGTGAAGAGGGGTGGAGAGAACAGCACCTTCTAGTGACTCAGGGCAGCACTGAATGGGTAAAGGACTCTCCTCACCCGGGGATAGGAGTTCAGTTCAGTTCGGTTGCTCAGTGGTCTCTTGTCGACCCATGGACAGCAGCACGCCAGGCCTCCCTGTCCATCACCAACTCCTGGAATTTACTCAGACTCATGTACATTGAGTCACTGATGCCATCCAACCATCTCATCCTCTGTCATCCCCTTCTCCTCCCACCTTCAATCTTTCCCAGCATCAGGGTCTTTTCAAAAGAGCCAACTCTTTGCATGAGGTGGCCAAAGTATTGGAGTTTCAGCTTCAGCATCAGTCCTTCCAATAAATATTCAGGACTGATGTCCTTTAGGATGGACTGGTTGGATCTCCTTGCAGTCCAAGGGACTCTCAAGAGTCTTCTCCAACACCATAGTTCAAAAGCATCAATTCTTCAGCTCTCAGCTTTCTTTATGGTCCAACTGTCACATCCATACATGACCACTGGAAAAATCATAGCCTTGACTAGACGGACCTTTGTTGGCAAAGTAATGTCTCTGCTTTTGAATATGCTGTCTAGGTTGGTCATAACTTTCCTTCCAAGGAGAAAGCATCTTTTAATTTCATGGCTGCAGTCACCGTCCACAGTGATTTTGAAGGTGTTAGTTGCTCAGTCATGTCTGACTCTATGTGACCCATTGGCTGTAGCCTTCCAGGCTCCTCTGTCCATGGGATTTTCCAGCCAAGAATACTGGAGTGGATTGCCATTCCCTCCTCCAGGGGATCTTCCAACCCAGGGATCGAACCCAGGTCTCCTGCATTGCAGGCAGATTCTTTACTATCTGAGCCACCAGGGAAGCCCAAACAGTGATTTTGGAGCCCCCAAAAATAAAGTCTGACACTGTTCCCACTGTTTCCCCATCTATTTGCCATGAAGGGATGGGACTGGATGCCAAGATCTTAGTTTTCTGAATGTTGAGCTTTAAGCCAAGTTTTTCACTCTCCTCTTTCACTTTCATCAAAAGGCTCTTTAGTTCTTGGCTTTCTGCCATAAGGGTGGTGTCATCTGCATATCTGAGGTTATTGATATTTCTCCCGGCAATCTTGATTCCAGCTTGTGCTTCCTCCAGCCCAGCGTTTCTAATGATGTACTCTGAATAGAAGTTAAGTAAGCAGGGTGACAATATACAGGCTTGACATACTCCTTTCCCTATTTTGAATCGGGGTGGGAGGAGTGGGGGAAAGAACTCTGATAGAATAACTGCTGCGTGCTGTGGGGGCTCATCACCAAATACAGGGGATTCAAGGCCTGGAGAATCCTGCCCTCCAAGCGCCCAACCAAAAATTCAGGGGGCAGGGGTGGTCCAGGACGGGTGGTCCTGGCCGTAAGGCAGGTGTTGGGGGGAGAGGGGCTGGGCTCCTCCCCGCTCAGCCTCGGTCCCGCCTCCTTCGGCCTCGGCCCCGCCCCCTCAGCCTCGGTTCCCCTCCCTTGCAGGATGCTCTGGCGGTTTGTCTCCCTCTTCTCAGAGTTGGAGGCGAAGCAGCTTCGCAAACTCTACAAGTATACCAAGAACAACCAGACCACCAAGTTCCTGGTGAGGCTCCTCCCTGGCCGGCAGAGGGCTGGGTGGCGTGTTCTTGAATTATAGGGGGAGATCTGAGCCTGAAGGGCTGTGGTTTGTTTTTTTTTTTTTTGGCCACAGCATGTGGCATGAGGGATCTTAGTTAGCTGACCAGGGATGGAATCTGGGCCCCCAGGAGTGAAAGTGCAGAATCCTCAACACTGGACTGGCGGGAAATTTCCTGAAGAGCCCTGTGATAGAACAAGTACTCTTTAGTCCTTCCCATGCTCATTGCCTGAGGAAAACTCCACTGGCTTCGGGGTGGGCACAGAGTGGGCTCAGGAGGCCAGAGACTCAGCTTCACCCTCCACCGCCACACCCTGAGCAGGAGCAGGGACCTTCCTGAGGAGCCGTGGGTGGGGATGACCCAGGCCAGGCAGAGAGGCATAGCCAGCTTGGGGGAGGCTATGGAGACCATTGCAAAGGCCAGAGGATAAATATCCCGGGTAGGCTTTGTCCCAAAACAGTGATTCTCAAACATTTTAGTCTCAGATCACTTCTCCCTTCTTAATTTTTATGGTGGTTAGTTGCTAAGTTGCATCTGACTCTTTGCAACCCCATGGACTGTAGCCTGACAGACTTCTTGGTCCATGGGATTTCCCAGGAAGGAATGCTGGAGTGGGTTGCCATTGCCTTCTCCAGGGGATCTTCCCGATCCATGAATCAAACCTGTGTCTCCTGCATTGGCATGCATGTTCTTTACCACTGAGCCACCAGGGAATCCCATAACCCCCCAAAATGTATGCGTATAGGTTACATCTATTGATATTTGGCCTACTAGAAATTAAAGCTAAAGAAAAAAATTCAAAATATGTACCTGCTAATCATTTAAAATCAAGGAGCCCATTATATGTTAACATAATTTTTATGAGAGATAACTGTATTTTCCAAAACAAATTTAGTGAGAGGAGTGACATTGCTTTCTATTTTTGCAGGTCTCTTTAGTGTCTAATAGAAGACACTTGGCTTCCCATATCTGCTTTTGCTCAGTCTCTTATGATATAATGATTTGGTACATAAGGAAATCCAGCCTCCTACTGATATATATATATATAATATATATATTATATATAATTATTAATAGAATATAATTATTATATCTATTCTATAAAAATATATATATATAATTATTAATAGAAAGGAGAGGAGTATTTTATTAGCATTTTCAGATAAAAGTGAATATTTTTTGACACCAAAACTCAGCAAGTGGCAGTTACTTAACTGCAATGTTGAATCTGAAACCATATCAATGGATGTTTGTTTATTAAGCTGTTTGTTTTCATTTTATACCACATCACACAGCAGGATCTCAGTTCCCTGACCAGGACTGAACCCATGCTTCCTGCAGAGCAAGTGCAGAGTCCTAACCACTGGACCATCAGGGAATTCCTTCAATGAATGTTTTAAAATAGACTTTTTTAAAAAAAGCAGTTTTAGGTTTATAGAATAATTGGGGGTAAAGCACAGAGTTCCCATATTTACCCTTTCCTGTTTTCCTTATTGGGGCTTCCCTGGTGCATTGGAGAGGTACATTCGTATCTTTGATGAGCCAATATGGATACACTGTTAATAAATAATGTCCATGGTTTACATTAAGGTGCATTCCTTGTTTTGTACATTCTGTAGGTTTTGACAAATATACAGTAACATGTATCCACCATTTCAGTGAACAAAGGAAGTTTCATTGCCCTAAAAATCCCCAGTGCTCTGCCCATTCATCCCCCCTTCTCCCCTCAAGGCCCTTGGCAACCACTGATCTTTTTACTGTCTCCATAGTTTTTCCTTTTATGGACTGTATAATTGGAAGGTATATTTGGAATCATACAGTATGTAGCCTTTTCAGATTTGTTATCAATGAACTTTTCACACTAGGTTACATTAGAATCCATTGATTTCTCTCCTGCACTCTGAGTGGATCCCACTTTTCAGGCGGTCTGTGAGGTTAGAATATTTCACAGAGCACCCTTTGAGAAGCACTGTCCGAAAGAATAATTACAGGGAACAGTGTTTATGTACTAGGAAACTTTATGTTCCTTCATGTCATTCTTCAAAAGTAACCCTAGGTGGTAATTAGAATTGTTATCCACAGTGTATAAATGAGGGTGCCAGATCTAGGGAGGTGAAGGAACTTGATCCAGACCACGAAGCAAATGGGAAGGACAGAGCTGGGTTCAAACATAATCTCATTCAAAGGAGAGCCCTGCTCTGACCTTATCCTGCCCATTGCTCCAGCTGGGCAGCTATAATGGCATCCTCAGTTGGTAAAGAATCCTCCTGCAATGGAGGAGACCCCAGTTCAATTCCTGGGTCAGGAAGATCCCCTGGAGAAGGGATAGGCTACCCAATCCAGTATTCTTGGGCTTCCCTTGTGGCTCAGCTGGGAAAGAACTGCCTACAATGCAGGAGACCTGGGTTCAATCTCTGGGTTGGGAAGATCCCCTGGAGAAGAGAAAGGCTACTCACACCAGTATTCTGGCCTGGAGAATTCCATGGACTGTATGGTCTATGGGGTCACAAAGAGTTGGATGTGACTTTCACTTTCTCTGTGGGTCTTTGTTTCATTCTCTGAACATGAATATGGGGATAGATTCAGTGATTCCTTCTAAGAATTTGAGGAGCTGCCATTTTAGTCATTCCTAGATTTCAGCAGCCAAGGAACTTTCAAAAGATGTTTCCAGGCTCTCGATTTTAATTTTGCAAAGGACTTTAAAAAATAAGCACCAGGATTTCCCTGGGGGTCCAGTGGCTAAGACTCTGCCCAGTGCAGGGGAGCCGGGTTCAATCCCTGGTCAGGGAATTACATCCCACATGCAGCAACTAAGAGTTCTCATGCCACAGCTAAAGATCCCACATGCTACAGCTAAAACCCAGCACAGCCACGCATGCCTAGTTGCTTCAGTCGTTCGTGTCTGATTCTTTGCGACCCCATGGACTGCAGTCCGCCAGGCTCCTCCATCCATGGGGTTCTCCAGGCAAGAACACTGGAGTGGGTTGCCATGCCCTCCCCCACCTAGCACAGCCAGATAAATATTTTTTTTAAGTCCCATTGTTTCATTACAAACACATAATATGCTCAAAAACCAGAGGGAGGAGATACTGCAAAGGAAAGAACCACCCAAGAAGACAGAGTTGGCAGCCTGACCTCAAGATCCCCATGATCCCCCCTCTGCCCCCCAACATCTGTGGTCCTCACTGCATCCTGGCTGCCCAAGCGTGAGGTGCAGCCTGGCCGCAGCAGCTTCCTAACACGGGCAGGGCTCAGGCTCTGGCAGGCGGCCCCTCTCTCCTCCTCAACACTCTGGTCCCCTTGCAGATGGCCTTCTGCCCCTTGGACGCCCCGGAGAGCTCCTTGCTGGCTGACCAGGAGGACAGTCTGCCCAAGCTCTGCACTGCCTGGGGGCTCCGCAGCCACCTCAATGGCATGAAGGAGAGGCTGTCCAAGCTGCAGGCCCCGGGCCACCCAGCCCGCCTGCTGAAGGAGCTGAGAGCCAGGGGCCCCTGCAGGAGAGGTATGCCCGGAGGAGCGGCCCGTCTGCCCCCCGGGAGCGCCTGACCTGGTCCTCTTCCAGCCATCCCATCTTCTCTTCTGCCCTGCATTTCTCTTTGTCCATTTTCCTTCCCCTTCTCCACTTTTTCTTTTCTCTTTTTTTCCTCCTCTCTTAGGTCATCTCACTGTAGGAAATTTGAAATGTTTGTGCATGCACGCTCAGTCGTGTCTGACCCCACAGACTGTCGCCTGCCAGGCGCCTCTCTCCCTGGGATTTGCCAGATAGGATAAAACAGAAAAGTCACCCATGACCCACAGGCAGGACTAATAATCATATTTAGGTGTGTTTCCTTCCTGTTCCATCTCAGTTTCCCCCTGGAGGTCTCGGGAAATGTGCCTTTTCCAGCTAACAGGTAAACAAAGGCATGCTCCCATACGATCAGAAGCAGAGCCATTTCTAGTGGCCAAGAGCAGAGACTCCCGGGAAGTGGCCAAGCAGCAGGCTGTGCCCTCTTGGTGTTGGGTGGGCCGTGGGTGGAAGGAAGGGGTCACTCCCCCAGGAAGGAGGCCGTCCAGCCAGATGGCCTGGGAACGGCCTTCCCAGTGACCATGGCTCTTGGACGGAGGCTGTGGGCTTAAAGGAGAGAGTCTTCAGTGAGGGGTGCCCAGCAAGGCTGGAGTCTGTGAAGGCCCATTCCGGGCACTAAGGCTCAGAGAGATGTTAGACCTCCTACCTCTCACCCTTCTGGAACTGGCTTCTGAGGCCACGTGTAGCTGTTCTTGCTTAGCTCCTGTGGGAGAAAATGAAGGCGCACAGGGAAACCTAGGACCCCAGGGCGTGGTCCTAAACTGGACCCAGGGTGTGTCTCTGAAGGCCGGGCCTTCACACGCTCAGGGCCTTTTCAGCGGCTACAGCTGGCAGAGGGAGCCGGGAAGTGAGGATGGGTCGGTGAAGAGGGCCCATGGCCCTGAGCCCAGATTTGTGCCTGAGCTCTGTGGGGCCCGTGGCCCTGGCGCCTACTGCTTAGATTGAGGAAGTGAAACATACCATGGAATGAAGGGCAGTCGGTATCATTAAGATGATTTGGATCAGGCAGTCCATGAATCAGATGAGGAAAGTGTGGTTCAGGCTTCGGAGCCAGCATCTCCCTTACCAGGTGCATCGTGTCTCTTAATTTCACCCACCCCTGCAGCACCCAGAAGAGCTGGGCATGACCATCCGCCTTTCACTAATGATCAATCTCAGGTCATAGGGCAAAGGGTAGGTCCGGAGGTTTGGAAGGAGGTAGGTTTGGGACAGGCTTCAGAGAAAGGAAAAAGGAGAGAGACGAGGGAGACAAAGAGGTGAAATGGAGGTCTGTGTGGAGGTGAGACAGTGAGCACACAGGCTGGGCTTAGAGGTGAAGGATGGAGGGAGAGGGATAGAGTGGCAGGGAACAGGGAAAAGCTGCAGATGGCGTATTAAGTTGGGCTTGAAATTGTGCTTCTTTTTTTAAAGTGTTTTTTATTATTTATTTATTTTATTTATTTATTTATTTATTTTAGAGCGGGATAAAGTGTTTTTTAAAAAACTGCTTCTTTATTTGGGTCTTGGTTTCGGCACTCGGGACCCTCAGTCTTTGTTGCAGCATGCGGGACCTTTAGTTACAGCATTCGAACTCTGTAGAGGCATGTGAGCTGCAAGTGGAATCTAGTTCCCTGACCGGGGATGGAACCCTGGCCTCCGCCACTGGGAGTGCACAGTCCTAGCCACTGGGCCACCAGGGATGCCCCTGAATTATAATTCTTAAAATAACATTTGATTACAAACACAAGCATACCCTAGAAAATTAGATAATACAGATTAACAAAAAATAAGAAAATATAAACATCACATTGTCCACCACTTTCCAGATGCTTTTCATGTATATAAACACCTGTATTAAACCAAAATGAGACCATGCTGAATGCGTGGTTTTGACTTGAACTTGCTTTTTTCAGATAATTATAGAAACCTTCCATGTCAACATCTTCATTGAATTAAATACTCCATTTTCAAATTTTCCCAATAGTCAGATCCCTTTTGCACTTAATTTCCCAAACCATGCATTTCACCTGGTTATGTCTCTTAGGTGAGGTGAAGTCACTCAGTCATGTCCGACTCTTTGCGACCCCACGGACGGTAGCCTACCAGGCTCTTCCATCCATGGGATTTTCCAGGCAAGAATACTGGAGTGGGTTGCCATTTCCTTCTCCAGAGGATCTTCCCGACCCAGGGATCAAACCGAGGTCTCCCGCATTGTAGACAGACGCTTTACCGTCTGAGCCACCAGGGAAAAGTCTCTCTTAACCTGAGTCTCCCTTTTCTTCCACCCCGACATGTGTTGAAGAGATCAGGCTACTGTTCTGCAGACTGTTCCACCTCCTGCTCTTTTCTTGTTGCTTCCATTTGGCATCTTTGAAGCTTGTTTCTCTCGGAGCAGGATTGTAGGTCAAGGGTCCCATGGATTCGTGTTAAAAACATTTCTGACGGGCATACATTTCAGACGAGGTGCTATTCTTCCTACTGTGTTACATGAGAAAACGCATACTACCAGGTGGGGCCACCACGACCAGGTGAATCACTGTGTCTATCATGAAATTAAAAGTGACCTGTGCGGGGACTCCCCTGACAGTCCAGTGGTTAAGAATCCACCTTCCAACGCAGGGGCTGCAAGTTAGATCCCTGGTTGGGGAACTAAGATTTCACATGCCTCCGGGCAACTAAACTCTCACACCCACAGAGGGCAACCAAGATCCCACAAGCTGCAATGAAGCGACACAGCCACAAATAAATAAATATTTCTTTTTTAAAAAAGAAAAGATCAGTGAAATCAACACCATCCCCCCAAATAGGACCTTCGTGGTGTTCCTTGGGCACTGTGTTCATGAATCAGTTCTTTACTTTTTTCATGAATCAGTTCTTAAGTAAAAAGATGGCAATGGTGTTTGCAAACAACCCAGCAGCAAAGTACTGTAAACTGGGGAGTGAATGGAGACAGGAGTGGAGAGGAATCACAGAAGCCGGAGGTCTGTCCTGACTGTACCCCTGGCTTAGACTTTGAGCAGCCCATTTCCTTACTCTGCGCCTGCAGATCCTCAGCTGTAATCCCTCAGCTGTAAACTGGGGTGATTCCATCTCCCTACCCCACAGGGTTTCTGTGAGAAAAGGGTAAGGGACTTAGGTTGAAAGCAAGGTAAGCTTTTGCTGCTCTTCCCACCACAGCCGGCAAATGTTACAGGCTGAGATTCTCTTACTATTTGTGATGTCACTGTCTCCGACCTTCCTCTTTTTCAGGTTCTAAGCTTCCTCAAGAGCCGAAACTCAAGAGAAGGAGGATTAAGGAAGCCCCAGACACTCCAGAGACCTGTCTATAGAAGACCCAGCTGGGGCTGAGGGCCAGCTTGCCCTGGATCCTAGAGCACTTGCACTTGAGGGGAGGGGGATATGAGGGACCAGTGAGGGGGAAGAAGAAGCTGTCTTTATCAAAAGGATGCTCAGTCTTAATTGTGTATAAATGGGACAAGAAAATAAACATCCTTTAGACAGTTCAACTTGGCTAATCATCGTCGTTCATTTTTTAAAAGTCATTTATTTGGTTGCACTGGGGCTTCACTGCTCTCTGCGGGCTCTCTCTAGTTGCAGAGAGCAGGGGAGGTCTCATTCTTTTTTTTTTTTTTTATTAAAAATAAATATTTGCCAGCCACCTTCTGAACAGCAAATGGCCTCCATATACACAGGTGAGTAAGAGGCAGTTTCTGTGTCAAGGACCGTCACAGTCTGGGGGAAACACACACACATGTAGACGTTATAACAGGGTAATGCCGGTGTCTGGGGAGGGCCTTAAGGGAGGTGACAGAGGCCTGATATGTGTCTGCCAGGAGAGAGCACAGGTGGGAGGGGAGTGGGCCAGGAGTCAGTCGGAGGGTGACAAGCCTGGTCCCTTCTTAAATCGTCTGCCCTTGATCCTGTGGGAACTTAGAGGGGACAGTGACAAGGGAGATGCCAGGCAGGGGAAGGAGTTGATGTGACGTGGGTATCAGCAAAGTACGAGGAAGTGAGAGAGGGTAGAGTCAGGAGACCAAAGAAGGAACTATATTAATCGTTCCAAGGGACTTACCTGGCTGTCCAGTGGCTAAGATTCCATGCTCCCAATGCAGGGGGCCCAGGTTGGACCCTTGGTTGGGGAACAAGATCCCACATGCCATAACTAAGAGCTCACGTGCTGCCACTAAAGATTCTGCATGCCACATCCAAGACCTGGCTCAGCCACAAAACAATTTTTTTTTTTAAAGGCAGCTGCATTTCTCCGGAGAAGGCAATGGCGCCTCACTCCAGTACTCTTGCCTGGAAAATCCCATGGACGGAGGAGCCTGGTGGGCTGCAGTCCATGGGGTCGCTAGGAGTCGGACTCGACTGAGCGACTTCACTTTCACTTTTCACTTTCCTGCATTGGAGAAGGAAATGGCAACCCACTCCAGTGTTCTTGCCTGGAGAATCCCAGGGACGGGGGAGCCTGGTGGGCTGCCGTCTATGGGGTCGCACAGAGTCGGACACGGCTGAAGCGACTTAGCAGCAGCAGCAGCAGCACTTCTCTAGGGCATTTTGAATGACTAAAGTAGAACTTCTTTTAAAAAGTCAGTTGCCAATATTAACTCGGTACATTTCACATTAGAAATAACAACAGTTTGAAAAAACTGGCCACGCTCCAGGCAGAGCATCTGGCGCCCATGAAGGGTGGAGGGTGGGGTGGGGGTGGGGAACCAGAATAAACGTGTGTGACCCTTTTTCCTCTCCTCCTTCGATTTGTATTCAGGAGTAAATATTATCCAAGGTTTTAAATGGTAAAATGAACATCAGTCTAGACCTGAAGGCTAAGGACAGGAACGCACCAGTGGGGAGGGAGGCAGCCACCCCATCTCTCTGGTCCTCCCACCCCCACCCACTGCCTCCCAGAGGAGAGATGAGAGACGTTAAGGCAGGGGCCCGGGGTCAGCCTCATTGGGTGGTCCCCACCAGTCCTGACAAAGCAGGGAGGGTTTGTGAGAGAAGAGCGGCAGGTTGGAGGGTGTCTCAGACAACTGGGGGCTCTCCACTTTTCTCCCAAGCGATGTCACTGACAAGGTCGCAGGGGAAAAGCTGGGTGTTTAGGGAAGAGACCAAAATAAGGAAGTGACCTCTGTGTGTGTGAGGCAACACTGCCCCCTACAGGAATTCTGGAACTCTACAGCCTTCTCCTGTGCAAAGAGCCGGAGACCAGGAGCCAGTGTGGGAGATTCCTACCAGCCTCGAGTACAATCGGGAAGCCTGCAGGTAAAATGTGCAAGAGGTGAGCTTGGATTTGGAGGCTTTTTTTTTTTTTTTTTTTTTGCTGCATCGGGTCTTAGTTGTGGCAGGTGGGCTTAATTGCCTTGAGGCGTGTGGGACCTTAGTTGCCTGACCAGGGATTGAACCCACATACGCTGCATTGGAAGGTGGAGTCTTAACCACTGGACCACCAGGGAAGTCCCTTTTTTGGGAGGGTAGGGGAGGCCTCCTAACTCTTTCCTTAAATTCAGTAGGTCTCAGAATTCTAAAAAGACATCACAAGACATTGCTCTGCTCAAAATACGCCAATAGCACAGAGGATTTTTAGAGCAGTGAACATACCCTGTGTGATACCAGAGTGCTGGATACATGCCATCATACATTGGCCCAGACCCATAGGATGTGTGACACCAAGAGCAACCCTAATGTAAACTGTGGACTCTGGGTGATAATTCTCTATCGATGTAAGTCCATCAGTCGTAATCAATAACCGCTCTGGTGGAGGGTGTGGGTGACGGGGATGTGGAGGAGAGCAGTATGCAGGAAATCTCTGCACCATCTGCTCAGTTTTTCTGTGAACCTAAAACTGCTCTAAAAATAACAAACAAACATATACAAACCCTCCAACAAACAAACAAAACCCTCCAACAGCTCTTTATTTCCTGCAGATTAAAAGCCAAAGTTTTTGCAAGAGCTTGCTGCTGCTGCTAAGTCACTTCAGTCGTGTCCGATTCTGTGCGACCCCATAGACGGCAGCCCACCAGGCTCCCCCGTCCCTGGGATTCTCCAGGCAAGAACACTGGAGTGGGTTGCCATTTCCTTCTCCAATGCAGGAAAGTGAAAAGTGAAAGTGAAGTCGCTCAGTCGTGTCCGACTCTTAGCGACCCCACGGACTACAGCCCACCAGGCTCCTCCATCCATGGGATTTTCCAGGCAAGAGTACTGGCAAAGCCCTATATGATCTATCCCTGTCCATTCTGGGACCTCTTTGCCCTCACCCTTGCTTTCTCATACCAGTCAAGCATACTGCTGGGGACTTCTCTGGTGGTCCAGTGGCTAAGACTTCATGATTCCAGCACAGGGGGCCCACCTCTGGTTTGATCTCTGGTCAGGGAACTGGATCCCAGATGCTGCAACCAAAAATCTCGTGTGCTCCAACTAAGGCCCAGCATAGCCAAATAAAAATAAGATAAAATAATTTAAAGTATACTCCTGCCTCAGCCAAATAAATAAAAAAGATTTAAAGTATACTCCTGTTTCAGGTCCTTTTCACTGGCTATTTCCTCTGTCTGGAACATTCCTTTATTAAAAAATAGCCACTTATTTATTTATTCCACATGCCGCACCTTTAGGCATGTGGATATCTTGGTTCCCAGATCAGACAGGGGATGGGACCCATGCCCCTGGCACTGGGAGCATAAAGTCTCAACCACTGGACCGCCAGGGAAGGCCCCTGTCTGGAATGTTCTTTACCAAAATATCCACTTGGTCATTTCTTCTTTCCCTTGAAATCTTTGTTCAAGTATCACCTCCTTAGGGTAGCCTACCGTAATCCCCTATTTTAAAGTCCAACAACCTCTGCACCCCAAATATCCTTTACTGTTTTTTATTTTCCTAAAGTACTAATACCTCTCAAATATTACATAATTTAGTTAATGATTATATTTCTTGTTTATTGATGTTCTCCTCCCATTAAAATAGAAGTTCCACAAAGACAGAGCTTTTTGTCTGTTTTGCTCACTGCTGTATCCCAGGACAACAGGCCCGGCACACAGGAGGCACTTAACACACATTTGGGGTTTTTGTCTTTAATTTTTGCTGTATCCAGTGGCATCGGGACCTTAGTTCCTCAGCCAGGGATCAGACCGCTTCCCCTGCATTGGAAGGCAGAGTCTTAACCATTGGACTCCTGGGAAAATCCCTTAACATATTTGTAGAATGAATGATTGGATTCCATGACTCGGGAGATGGCAAAGTGCTTTCTTTGTATCCATCCTCCTTGGATCTTCATGTCAAACTCGTCAGGGAGATTCTGTCGCATTACGGAGAAGAAAACAGAGGCTTAGGGGCTGCCACAGCTGAGTTGAGAGACAGACTTCCCAGGTCTCCTGGCTCCACATCCAATGCTCCTTAGTTTTGACTTAATGATTTTTCCTTCGTGCATGCAGACATTTTTTGTTTTTATAAAGTAAAATTACCAATCTTTCTTAAGTGGTTTCTTTATGACTTTGAAAGATCTTCCTCACTCAGAGAATATTTAAAATTCTATCTTTCGGGCTTTCCTGGTGGTCCAATGTTCTTAACCAATGTTAAAAATTCACCTTGCAGTGCAGGAGTCACCGGGTCTACCCCTGGTCTGGGAAGGTACCCCATGCCACAGAGCAACTAAGCCCATGCACCACAATTACTGAGCCTGTGCTCTAGAGCCTATGAGCCGCCACTACCGAAGCCGGAACACCCTAGAGCTTGCTCTCCACAGCAAGAGAAGCCACAGCAATGAGAAGCCTGCTGCCACAGCCAGAGAGTAGCCCCATTTGCCGCGTCTAGAGAATAGGCTGAAGGTAGCAACGAAGATCTAATGCAACCAAAAATAAATTTTAAAAATTCTATCTTTCCTTCTTCTAGCACCAAGATTTCAGTTTTTACATTTAAATCTTTGATCTATCTGGAATTTAAAGTTGTGTAATTGGATTCCAATATGTTTTTTTTCAGATAGCTAAATGGTTATCCTTGCACATGTGGGAGTGTATTGATAATATACAATATACAATAAGGATATAATATATAGGGGAAAATACAAAAAGGATATAACATATAGGGGAAAAAAACCATTTTCTACACAGTTTTGAAATGTCATCCTTATTATATATTAAGTTCCTGATTTACTTGGGTCTATTTCTGAACTTTTTGTTCTGGGCTATTGATCTGCCTGCTTATGTAGAGTTGGGTTTTACTGAAAAAGGAGAAAAAGACACTACAATAACGAAACTGGATATGATAGGAAAAGAGTATTCAGTTTCTAAAAAGAACCAAATTAAATTTCAAAAATAAAAAATAATCATTGATATTGAAACTCTAATGGTCAAGTTAAACAGGAGACAACATCTGAATTCACAGATCAATCTTAATATCATAAAGCAAAATAACCAGACATTTGTGGGCCTCCAGCCTAAGCAGTATGTTGGCAAAAAATTCAAACCTGAATCTGATCAATTTTCTAGATCTAATTACCAGCTCATAAGAAATACAAGGGACTGGGGAGCATATTAAATGATACCATGGGGACAGAATCAGCAAACTTCTTTCAAAAACTTTTTATTATTTATTTGTTTTTGCCTGCGCTGGGTCTTGGTTTCTTTGCTCAGGCTTCCTCTGGTTGCGGGCTTCTCACTGTGGTGGCTCCTCCTGTTGTGGAGTATAGGCTCTGGACACTCGGGCTCAGTGGTTGTGGCCCTGGGCTTAGCTGCCCTGCGACATGTGGGATCTTCCCGGACCAGGGATCAAACCTGTGTACCCTGAATTGGCCAGGGAAGCCCTCAGCAAACTCTTGACTATGTGAAGATCCACAGAGTAAACAAACCAGTTACTTTAATAAATAAACTTCAAAGGGGGAAAAAAAGAGGGAGAAGAAATCTAAAAATTAAGAGATTGAAGAGATATGACCAAAGGACATAGGAGGACTGTGTTTGCACCTCAATTAGAACAAACCAGTTCTACAAAAACGTTTATGAAACATTCAGGGAAATTGAACGTGGACTGATGATTTGATGATGTAAAGAAATGTTAGTAGTTCTTGAGTTTAGTAATAGTATTTTGGATTTATATATATACATATATATATGTGTGTATATATATATATATATATATATAAGTCTTTATGTTTTAGAGATAAACAGTAGAATATTTGTGGATAAAACTATGATTCTGGGATCTGATTTAAAATATCCAGTGGAGTGGTGATCATTTGGTAATATATAGAAACATCGAATCGCTGCGTTGTGTAATAGGAACTAACACAGTGTTGTAGCCCAACTATACTTCAAAACCCAAATAAACTTGTAGAAAAAGAGATCAGACTTGTGGTTATCAGAGGCAGGGCTAGGAAGAAAGAGGAACCAGAGAAAGGTGGTCAAAAGACACAAACTTCCAGTTATCAGATAAACTAAGTATTTGGACTATAACATTCAACATAATTAGTATAATTAACACTGCTGTATATTCCGTATGAAAGTGAAGAGAGTAAATCCTAAGTGTTCTCATTGTAAGGAAAAATTTCTCTTCTTTTTCTTTTACATGAGATAATGGATGTTTACTCATTGTGGCAATCATTTCATGATGTATGTAGGTCAAATATGATTGCTGTTCATCTTAAACTTACACAGTGCATATTATTTTATCAGTTAATCTCAATAAAACTGAAATAAAATAATTGGGTCACAAGGGCAGGGTGCCTGGTGGCTGAGAGAACAGTCATAATGAGACGTATTTATAAACTGGATGAAAGCTGTAAGGGAGTTCCTTATACTAGTCTCTCTACTTTTGCATACTTACAAGTTTCCAAAACAGAAAGTTTCAAAAGATTAGCCAAACCATTGCCTCTTTCCTAGTTCCAAAAGAGCCATAATTCTTTCGGCTTAAAGCAGGATAGTCTTGGGATTTCCCTGGTGGTCCCATGGCTAAGACTCCACGCTCTCAATGTAGGGGGCCTGGGCTTGATCCCTGATCAGGGAATTAGACCCTATATGCCATAACTTAAGGAGAAGGCAATGGCGACCCACTCTAGTACTCTTGCCTGGAAAATCCCATGGGTGGAGGAGCCTGGTAGGCTGCAGTCCGGGGGGTCGCTGAGTCAGACACGAATGAGCCACTTCATTGTCACTTTTCACTTTAATGCATTGAAGAAGGAAATGGCAACCCACTCCAGTGTTCTTGCCTGGAGAATCCCAGGGACGGGGAGCCTGGTGGGCTGCCGTCTATGGGGTCGCGCCGAGTCGGACACGACTGAAGCGACTCAGCAGCAGCAGCAGCAGCCATAACTTAAAAATCCTGCATGCTGCACCTAAGACCCAATGAAGCCAAATAAATTTATTTTTTAAAAGATATAGAATTAAAACAAGCAAGGTAGTCTTCAGCCTTGATATTTGGTCTAGAAGCTTATTCTACCCAGACCTCTTCCCCAGGATTCACTTTCTGCAAGGAGATGGGATGAAGGTCCAGACTGGAGTTCAAATCAAGTCTTGATTTTTGATAGCTGGTAAGTTTCCAGAGAAGAGAGACAGGAGGCTCAGAGCCTTAGGAGATGGTCTGTAATAAGAAATGTTCTTCATGCAGACAGAACTGAGTTAGGGACGCTCCTTACCAGCAGGAAGATCCTGACAGTTAAGACCCTGAAAAGTCAACCAGTCACAGACCCCCAAATGCATAGCCTTATTACTAATCCAAGAAATGCAAATGAAAAGAATAATTCTGTCTTTGTATCATATTAGTAATAAAAAAAAATCATAAAGGCCCCCTGTGGATGTGAATGTGGAAGAAGAAGCATTCTGATACATTACAACCTGAATGGAAACTGATACAACCCAGCAGCACGTGTCAAAATCTGACCCAGCAACTCCACGACTAGGGATTTATCTCTAAGACAAGAATCTAAGATGTGCTCAAAGCTTCATTGTCAAAGATAATATCAGGGAGGAAATTTACAATGGGGAGAAACTGGAAGCAATTTAAATATCCAGTGTGGAGGTTTGAAAATACATCCACAAATACTTGGACTTCCCTGGCGGTCCAGTGGTAAAGAATCTGCCTGGTAATTCAGGGACACAGGTTTGATCCCTGGTCCGGGAAGATCCCACATGCCTCAGTGAGCCACAGATACTGAGCTCGAGAGCCTATGCTCTGCAACTAGAAGTCACTGCAATGAGTAGCCGCTGCTCACCACAAAAAGAGAAAGCCCCCACGCAGTCAACAAAGACCCAAAGCAGCCATAAGTAAACAAACAAAAATACATATACTCACAAATTCTGATATTGCTTCTTTCAGGACAAGGGTTTTAATTCCCCTTCCCTTGTGAGCTGTTCTCGGGGAGGACCAACTTCTAATGAATAGAGTATGGTGAAAATGAGGAGTTATGACTTCCTGGGGTAGGTAGGTCATAAAAGATACTGTGGCTCTTTCTGTTGGAATGATTTGTCCTGGGGTAAGTCAGTGGCCGTGTCAAAAAGACTCACAGCCCCATCAAGTGGCCCACATGAGGAGGAACTGAGACCTCTTGCCAACAGCCGTGTATGTGAGCCAGCTTGGAAGCAGATTCTCCAGCAGCACCCAAGTCTAAGGTTGCCATAATTACAGTCTTATGAGGTCCGCTGAGCTAGAACAACTCAGTGAAGCCACTCCTGAACTCCAGTTCCACAAGAGCTGTTAATTAATATTTTTGGTTTATGCCAATTAAGATTTGGTATAACGTGGCACTGTTAACCAAACTTTTAGAAACAAGGGACCGGACTGAAATAAAAAGGTGTGTATTTGGGATTTGTTAGGACTGCAGCCTCAGAGACACAGATTCAAGAAGCACTTGAAATGTCTTCCAATGGCCTACAAAACGGGGGTGGCTTATAAAGGCGAAAACTGCAAGGTTAGTTACATGGGTTGTTTATCATGAATTTTTTATTATATGTATTAATTATATTGGAAAATACTATAAAGTACTTTTTTAATACCTGCCACTCTACTAATAAAGAAGTAACCACATTTAACATATTGGCATATTTGCTCTTTTTTCTGTTTCATTCATGTTTTGTATTGATTTATGTTTTGACCTCCAGCTTTATTTCTGTCATGACCTTTTCCCCATACTATTATATATGGTAAGTGTAGTTTTTAATGACTATGTACGCCACTGGGTGGATGGGCCATAATTTAATGCATCCTCTATTGCTGGAATTATTATCTATTGCTGTATAATGATGACAAACTGAAATTATAATGGAGCAATAGCAGTTCATGTGTGTGTACTAAGTCACTCAGTCGTGTCTGACTCTTTGCGACCCTATGGACTGTAGTCTACCAGGCTTTTCTGTCCATGGGAGTCTCCAAGCAAGAATACTGGCGTGGGTTGCCATGCCCTCTTCCAGGGGATCTTCCTGACTCAGGGATCGAACCCCTGTCTGTTACATCTCCTGCATTGGTAGGCATGTTCTTTACCACTAGCGCCACCTGGGAAGCCCCACTTACAGTTCATGTGTGGAAGTTGCTCAGTTGTGTCCGACTCTTTGCGACCCCATGGACTATACAGTCCATGGAATTCTCCAGGCCAGAATACTGGAGTGGGTAGCCTTTCCCTTCTCCAGGGGATCTTCCCAACTCAGGGATCCAACCCAGGCCTCCCACATTGCAAGCAGATTCCTTACCAGCTGAGCCACAAGGGAAGCCCAAGAATAACTGGAGTGGGTACCCACTCACAGTTCAGGCACACAGAAATGGAGTGGGTGACCACGGAGGATTTGGTCTCAGCCACATCCCTGCATCACTGAAAACCTTGAACTTCCTTTGAACTGTACCAGACCCCAGGTCATTGCCAGCACCTGCTGCTGTAACCCTATGATCTCACGGTCTCCTCTTGTAAATACGCAGCCATTTCGGATCCCAACCGGTTCTAAACAAGCACTCTTACTTCTGTCCAGCTCCACTTCTAATTCTTCATTTTTATCATAAGCACCTTGGCTCCCTGGAACTCTCACCTTCTGATAAGATTTATCTAAAGCAGCTTTTAGTTCTAAAAAGTTAAAGATTTGATTTGTCTGATCAAATACATACTAGGTAAACTTCCTCCTGGTCAAAAAGTGCCGAGGGTGGTTTTTTAAATAACTAGTCTTTTTTTTTTTTTCCTTTTTCATCTTGTATAGAGATATGTGATGACTCTAATACCAACACAACAGTTGTAGAATGTGGACTGGCAATGGGTCACAGCCACTAACAGAACAGAATAATACTCAAAACTATTTAAGTAGCAGCATGAGTGAAAATAAAGCAGAAATAGATGTTTTCTGGAACTCTCTTGCTTTTTCGATGATCCAGTGGATGTTGGCAAATTGATCTCTGGTTCCTGTGCCTTTTCTAAAACCAGCTTGAACATCTGGAAGTTCACAGTTCACGTATTGCTGAAGCCTGGCTTGGCGAATTTTGAGCATTACTTTACTAGTCTGTGAGATGAGTGCAATTGTGTGGTAGTTTGAGCATTCTTTGGCATTGTCTTTCTTTGGGATTGGAATGAAGACTGACATTTTCCAGTCCTGTGGCCACTGCTGAGTTTTCCAAATGACTGTGTGGATCACAATATACTGGAAAATTCTGAGAGAGATGGGAATACCAGACCACCTGACCTGCCTCTTGAGAAACCTATATGCAGGTCAGGAAGCAACAGTTAGAACTGGACATGGAACAACAGACTGGTTCCAAATAGGAAAAGGAGTTCGTCAAGGCTGTATATTGTCACCCTGCTTATTTAACTTACATGCAGAGTACATCATGAGAAACGCTGGGCTGGAAGAAACACAAGCTGGAATCAAGATTGCCGGGAGAAATATCAATAACCTCAGATATGCAGATGATACCATCCTTATGGCAGAAAGTGAAGAGGAACTAAAAAGCCTCTTGATGAAAGTGAGAGTAAAAAAGTTGGCTTAAAGCTCAACATTCAGAAAACAAAGATCATGGCATCTGGTCCCATCCCTTCATGGGAAATAGATGGGGAAACAGTGCAAACAGTATCAGGCTATTTTTGGGGGGCTCCAAAATCACTGCAGATGGTGACTGTAGCCATGAAATTAAAAGACGCTTACTCCTTGGAAAAGTTATGACCAACCTAGATAACATATTGAAAAGCAGAGACATTACTTTGCCAACAAAGGTCCGTCTAGTCAAGGCTATGGTTTTTCCAGTGGTCATGTATGGATGTGAGAGTTGGACTGTGAAGAAAGCTGAGTGCTGAAGAATTGATGCTTTTGAACTGTGGTGTTGGAGAAGACTCTTGAGAGTCCCTTGGACTGCAAGGAGATCCAACCAGTCCATTCTAAAGGAGATCAGCCCTGGGTGTTCTTTGGAAGGAATGATGCTAAAGTTGAAAACTCCAGTACTTTGGGCACCTCATGTGAAGAGTTGACTCATTGGAAAAGACTCTGATGCTGGGAGGGATTGGGGGCAGGAGAAGGGACGACAGAGGATGAGATGGCTGGATGGCATTGCTGACAGGATGGACGTTGAGTTTGAGTGAACTCCAGGAATGGCATCACCAACTGATGGACGTGAGTTTGAGTGAACTCCGGGAGTCGGTGATGGCCAGGGAGGCCTGGCATGCTGTGATTCATGGGGTAGCAAAGAGTCGGATACGACTGAGCGAGTGAATTGAACTGATGAGTGAAAAACCACCTGATTCTGTGCTGAGCAGCAAGTTAAATGCCAATCAATTTTGACATGTTACATCAATGTTCTAATTCACAAATGTATCTCACAAGGCTTATCAATATACTGTCTGGAAGTGTATACTCACACTCTTTTCAAACTTCATATATCATGCCTGACTTAACTGCTTTATGCAGTTATCCAGAAACTTTAAAAAATTATAGTAACTCATAAAATTTACCATTTTAACTATTTGTAAGTGTGGTGTTAATTATGCAACTGATCTCCAGAACACTCTTATCTTGCAAAACTGAAACTCTACACCCATGAAGCAGCCACTCCCCATTTTCCTCCTCCCCAGCCTGACAACTATCATGCAATTTTCTGAGCGTGACTAGCCTAGATACCTCATGTGAATAGAATCATAAACACCATTTACTTGCTTTCCCCTTTGTGACTGGCGTATACAAACATAATGCCCTCAAAGTTCATCCAAATTGTAGCATGAGTCAGAGTTTCCTTCCTGTTTAAGGCAGAAGAACATTATGCTGTGTGTATGGACTACCTTTTGTTGCTTTCACCTTTTGGTTATGGTGAGTCATGCTGCTGTGAACACGGGTGTACATACGATCATACAACGGCTTTAACAAAACTTCAAATAAAATGCTGCATAACTAAGCACCAAGTGGCAACTCAAGCTTCCCTTGTCCTTTCAGCCTGATGAGAGTTTATTCAAGAAATGGCATTTCAAACAATAGAAGAGCATGTTCAGTCACGGAGATGGAAAAGGAAATAAATTTAAATTCAGGAACACCAGGGAATTCCCTGGTGGTCCAGTTGTTAGGACTCTGCGCTTTCACTGCTGAAGATGCAGGTTCAATCCCAGGTCAGGGAATTAAGATCTCGAAGCTACATGGCTCGGCCAAAAAAAAAAAACAAAAAACTGGTGATGTATGTATCACCAAAGGTGGCAGGTGATGGAAGTCAATGCTGACCATGCCAAATGAAGGTGGGGCTTTGCCTAACATTCATCAGTTTTCTTCATAATCTGGTTTCATTTCCTGTCATTGTTTTCACTGCTTTAGATTCATGCTGTTTCATGGCGGATTTTTAAAAAGACCTAAGCTGACCCCACCTTTCATACGAGGAAATGAACACAAAGAGGCTTATAATGACACATCTCAAATTCCTACCGTTAAGAGGCAGGGCTAGAACCATAACCCACACCCAGGGTTTTCGCCGCTGACAGACACCCAGCAGAGCTGGTGTGTCTCATCACCCTTCCTCAGCCTTCGCGTGAGCTGAGGGAAAAGAAGGGTGTGATTACTTTTGTCAAGTCCCCAAAGCCCTCTGCATTCATGCAGTGCTTGTGTTTCCAAAGTACTTTCATAAGCACTGTCTTAGGTGCTGTTACCAAGCGTCTCCTCTGCCACACGTCTCACCAGAAAGAGGGCACCGCTGCTCCAGTTCTGGCAGTCTCTCTCGTGTTCTTCGCTAATAAAAGAGTCTGTGATGTTTAAACAGTCCCAAGTCCCAACCAAAAGTAAGCACAACTAAACTGGAAACAGATACACTATGAGTGCAGGAACACTATATTTATTAAGTCAATAATTCATTTTTAGCAATACAAGTACAGAATATATCACAATGCTGGTTACAAACATACTTAGTATGGTATTAATGGTTACAAATAATGGTGGGCACTACAAGTCTGTGGTAAGGGTGATATGAAAGGTTATTCTGACACAATGAAGAACTGTCTTTAAAAAACTCATCAATGACCTTAGATATTTCTATAGAAATTACTGTGGCATTATTAGTGGGGATTTTCATGTAAAGAATGGATAGTGATTTGCTTTTGTTTCCGTAAGAGCTTTTTGAGTCTATTAAACTAAAATCCCCGGTTGCTTAATAAAGTATAAAAATAGTACTGACCTGGTAATATTTAATAAAACATAGCATTCATTCACATCATAAAAGTAGAACTGAAGTGAAAAGTTTTTAGTTACCATGGCAACAGATCTTCCCATAAAAGGAATCTACAGAAATGAGTAATGTATACAAACGGTACCTGCAGAGTTATTTAGGGATCCAACGCTTGTGCACCACAAACCAAGTTTTCTAGATATCTATATAGAGCATATATTTTTAATCTTAAATTTTACTTTTGAAAGAAAAATGTGCACTTCAACAAACTCACTAAGGCCACTCATGCTATAGATGCCTAGGATTGCAATTAAAGAACAGCAATTATTTTAACAAATCCTCAAGCACACTCCTTCAGGTCACCAACAGGGTAAAACCAGTTTTCTGCCTAAAACATTCCTGAGAGTTGCGGACAACTACTAATGTTCAAGCTGGAGATGAATTAAAATGTCAGATTAAAAAAAAAGAAAAAAGGAATTTTCTAGCAAGAACTGAGGTCCTCCAAGAGGTGAAATATATATGCTAATCCTTAGAGCAAAAATAAGTCTTAGAGACACTTTTACTTATAAATATTTTTCCAGTAGTAACTTTGCCATCCAGAAAAAGAACAGTTTGGAAGTAGCCAGGCTACAGATTCAGGGGGAAAAAAATAGAGTGACAGTTTAGTACAGGTATCCTCCTCTTTCTCAAAGTTCACTTTATCCTACTTTGCTTTTATCAAAGACCTGCATTAGCGCCTGTTTTTACTAACCGAAAACAGATCCAAAACCATCACTTTCACGAAAAAAGGTGAACAGCAAAAACGGCGTTCCGCGTGTGTCTGCACACGCGTGGCTGTTGAGGAGGCAGCAGCAGCGAGCAGTGGGAGGGCACCGCCACGCTCCTCTCCTGGAACTGCGTTCGGCACCTCAGCTTCAAGCCGCCACAGCTTTACCTGTGTGAGCTTCTGAGCTTTATCTCAGTGTATTTTGTGCATCGATTGGCACGATGTGCCCTAAGCTAACTGCCACTCTGCTGTTCACCTGTTTTGGCTTACAGAGGTTTCATTGCAACACTACTTTTGGATAGCGGGGAAAGCCTGCTGTCCCTCCTCCTACATAGCAAACCATTCTTTTCATCTGTAAAGTATGGCCCAAAGTTTCAGTCATGTTCTAGGCATGTGTCTACTGCTCAGCATCCTGTCTGCACTGTCAGGAGCAGCCAAATGGCATGCTATTTATAAGACTGCAGCTGCCTGATCCGGTTTTCTCAAAATTATGAACTCTAACAGGCTAAGAGTGTTACAAAGGTCTTGTCTAATCTTTCATTTTCACAAAACAAAGCACACCTGCAAGGAGGCTATTCCAAAGCAACAGCCAGCTGTTTCTGCTGAACAGAGACAGAGCTTTGATAATGTAAGGGTCCTAATGCTTTGGGCAAAGTCAGCTTTGGCAACCCATAAAAATTATGGTCTAAAAAACCCTCAACTGGCTCTCTGAAACTGAACAAAGGAGTGACTGGCCACCTGTGTGGTACAGGAGTGTTACGGGCTCCCTGATGCACCCAACTTGAGCAGCACCAAACTTTAGGGGAAAAAACCCGAGTACAAGAGAGAACAAAGCCAGGAAAGGACGAGACCAAAGGCCTCTTACTTAATATTACTTAGTTGAACCGCCAGAAAAATCTTTTAAGTTGGTCTATGCTTTCTTATACACAACCCCACCATATACAAAAAATTTGTTCAAGCAATTGGTTATTGTGAAGTAAATTTTACTTTCTTTGAGACTGTTTTCCCCTACCCCCATATATCATGATGATATTCACCTCCCTAACTTATCCTAAGCATTCCAACTAAAAGGATAAAACCCACACTTAAAATTATTAGGGTATTATTCTTCATTAGAACCAGAAATAATAGCATATTAAGTTATATCACTATCAGAAACTGGCAATCTCTTTTCTCAATCTAGAGTGTCTGCATTAAGCATATGGATTTACAGAA
Source organism: Bos javanicus (assembly GCF_032452875.1). Taxonomy (NCBI): domain Eukaryota; kingdom Metazoa; phylum Chordata; class Mammalia; order Artiodactyla; family Bovidae; genus Bos; species Bos javanicus. Next base: position 13,833,270 of record NC_083886.1, on the reverse strand, counting down.
AACTACATTAAAGCAATGGCAATATGGCAAACTATCAACAATTTTTTTTTTTTTTAAGAAAAACTGGCTGTCATTTAACATCACCCTGTGATCCTAGGCTTCTAAATATCATGTTGCTTTATCACTGAGTGTGATCTGAGTTCAAACTGAATTAGAGAAGATGAGGCCTTAAGTCATTTGCTGGATTTTATCCTAGGAAACGCTGTATATGCACAAAACCAAAAATACAGATTAAAAAAAAAAAAACTTCATATGAAAACATAAGTTTCAAAATATTTATTGAAAAACAATTTACCATGACATTCCTATACCACAAACATACCACAGGACTCTAAATAATCAACAAAAGGATACAAAGCCTATCCTTAAAATCTTTGGAGGTATTAAATATATAGGCCCATGAGGATAGAGCTGAGTAACTTAAAAATGTTAGTCCTTGGTCACACAGACTATTTGGTAATTAATAAAGAGGTGCCTCGGCATTAGATTGCAATTAACTGGGAGGGGGAGGCGCAGGTGTGCCAATGCGCTCTTTTCAATTCAAAATAATTCAGTATGAGGATTAAACCCAGCGTTCGAAATCACACAGCTATCATCTTAAAGACATCTGGGCTTGTTTCATTTCTTCCACCTCCCCTAGGGAATCCCCTCCTGGGAACTTAAAAACGGTGGGATCATAACTAACAAGATGGCAAATAACAGCTTTAAACAAGGTTATATTTGGGAAGGCCAAAAAAGTGTTTAAAACTGAATTGATCTGAAATTTCCAATTACTTCTTCTGCACTCCACGTGGTGGGCAGTCTAGATTTTCCCCCCTCCCATCCCAACACGCCTGTTAAGACAGAAAACCTAAATTCAGCACACATCCACCCACCCACAGACCACTCCAAGCATTAGCCAGGAGCAACAACTCTTAACAGCCAAGTCATGAACCCCTGAAAATAGGGGGGAAAACCCTGATTCTTAACTATAGAGGCACCAAACAGGCCACTATAATAAGAACTGAGGTAACGGCAACAGACCTTTTTTGTTTCTTGAATTGCTACATGTTACAACTTCTCAAATTTGAATATTACCTCAACATTAAACAACTTGACTGGCTTAAATGAAAAATCACAACCCAATAAACAGAAAGAGGAGTTAGTGAAATAGATATATCATTAGGGGAAATCTTTACATTTGACTCTTCAATTTCATATAAAATGATCTTGCTTGCAATTTTTTTTTTATCATAAACATGAAGGATTTCTAAGAATTGCTTATTAGGCGGCATTTGTTTTTCCATTAATCCCCATAAACCAAACACTGACCTAAAATTCCCATCTGGACATGAGCTATTTCATGACTCAGCCAATATACTTGCGAACTGCGTTATTAGGGTAGCATATAAAATGAGAGGGATGGCTGCAGCAGGTATTTACAGACTTGCTTAGGGCATTGCCATCTGTGTGCCTTGACTGAAGATATGCCACTGAAACTGCCAAATTTCCCTCATCTCGTGTCTATTACATGAATACAATTTTTGTATTATCAGTTTTCATAATACATCTAAATGAAATCATTCTATGATAAAAGTAAAGGCAGGGGCTAAAATAATCATCTAAAACCTCTGGTCCAAATAACCCCTTTCTACATTAGGCTGGTCCTTTTCAGATCCTCCTGGTCCTGTTAGCAAAAGCTATCAGAGCTTTTTGTACCCCCAAAAAACACAACAAAACCAAAACAACCAAAGAGTTAAAACTGCTGGTTTATCAGCTTTTCTATTACTTACAGGTCAACACTGGTCCAGTTCAGATGAATCTGACAGTCCTTCCCCCTGGTCATGCAGCCCTGGAGCGGCTGCACCCATTTCTCTAGGTAAGGATGCCCCTCTGCTCTTAGTAGTTGTGTTACCTTTTCTATACTGTGTATAAAGATTTTCCCCATAAAATTTCTTTACAGTACAGTATTGAATACCTCCTCAAGGAAGAATTATATGTTAAAAAGTTGTTAAAATCATCCTTACATAATAAGAATGCAACTCTTTTAAACTCTTAAATAGTTTTATTTAGGGGTTCTTTTTTTCTTTCAGGCTTTCTGCAAAATGAATTACTTTTTTTTTAAAAAAAGAAAACAAAAAATTCCTGTTGTTTGTTCTACGAGGTTGAAAATACGGGCCAGACTACTTATACATGCGGTACATGCTGAATATAACTGAATATATGCTTATTCCTACGGACACTCTGCAAGAAAGGGATCACCCAAATAGGGTCAAAGGACTGGACCAGTGTTTCAATGCAAATTCCAGCCCCCTAAAAAACACGGTTTTGATTTCACAGTATGAATTCCCTGGAATCTGGGAAAAGGTAAGTTAGTGAACTGAGGTCTTCCCTCAGCAGCTCGGTCCCTCGACATTCTGCGCAGTCAGGAAGGACTGCACCACTTCTTCAGTGGACTGAGGGCTGGTGTTGACGTCCTCAAGAGCATCGGTCACGGAATACTGCCGATCTCGTAACCGGTTCCAGTTAGACAGAACATTGTGATACTCAAACACTTTCTCATAATTTCCAATGGAGTTGTAAAGTTTAATGAGACCTCGGTAATCGTATTCCAGTCCACTGTAGCCTTCACCAAAAAGTTTCTTCCCTGAAAGTAAACAGAAAAAAAAGGAAGCTCAAATAATGAAATAACAAGTAGTTTCTACAATACAAGCTTAGTTCTTTAAAATAGGGTGTCTTTGTTTTATTCCTTTTAAAAGGAATAGATTCAATTAAAAAAATTTTATTGGAATACCTTTGCTGTACAACATTGTGTTAATTTCTTGCTATACAGCAAAGTGCATCAGTCATACATACATGCTATGCTACGCTAAGTCACTTCAGTCGTGTCTGACTCTGTGCGACCCCAGAGACGGCAGCCCATCAGGCTCCCCCGTCCCTGGGATTCTCCAGGCAAGAACACTGGAGTGGGTTGCCATGTCCTTCTCCAATGCATGAAAGTGAAAAGGGAAAGTGAAGTCGCTCAGTCGTGTCTGATTCCTAGCAACCCCATGGACTGCAGCCTACCAGGCTCCTCCACCCATGGGATTTTCCAGGCAAGATTACTGGAGCGGGGTGCCATTGCCTTCTCCGATATATATATGTCTCCACCATTTTTTACATTTCCTTCCCATGTAGGTCACCACAGAACATCGATGTGTGTTCTCACTAGTTATCTGTTTTATACTCAGCAGTGTGTTTATATCAGTCCCAAACTCCCAATCATTCCACCCTCCAGTTGAAACAGATTCAATTCTTTTATCAGGGTTTACTGACACAGTCTTACTCATAGCCTACTTCTAAGACTTAAAAAAAAAAAATTCTCTTGTCTAAGGTCATTGGTCTCTCTAGAATAAAATTATAAAATTTCAGTTTGAAGGGAGTTCATGAAGATCTCACAGCTCATTTACAGGGCATACTGTTTCTAAAAAAGCAAAGTATCTGGAGTATGCCACCTTTTATGTAAAGTAAAATATTTATGTCTCTGAACACTTATGCCAGAAATATACAGAAGAACGACACTGGTAATCCAGTGGTTAAGAATCCACCTGCCAATGCAGGGAAAACAGGTTCGCTCTCTGGTCTGGGAGGATCCCACATGCCTTGGGGCAACTAAGCCAGTGAGCCACAACCACTCTGCCGAGTCCAAGCTCTAGCGCTGAGAGACGCGACTACAGAGCCCACGTGCCACAACTCCCAAAGCCTGCATGCCGAGAGCCCGTGCTCGGCGACGAGGAGCCCGTACATAGCAACAAGACCCAGCACGGTCAAAAGTAAAAAACAAAAACAAAAAACACAGAAAAAATAGATGAGAAACTAACAAGACCAGTTACTCACAGGAATGACTGGCGAGGAGAAATTAAGGGCAGTCACACATCTGTGAGAAGACCTTTCTGTATAGTTGACTATTTTTTTTTTGGTTATGCCATGTGGCTTGTGGGATCTTAGTTCCCTGACTACGGATCAAACCCAGGCCCTCAGCAGTGACAGTGAGGAGTTTTAACCACTGGACTGCCAGGGAACTCCACAGTTCTAACTTTTCAGAGTATTAATATTTCACAGTCAAATAATTTAGCAGACTAAATAAAAACGGGGGAATGTTACACAAACATAAGCAAATGAACCTAGTTCTCTCGTAAATGAGTAACTTAACTGATAGCAGGTGGCAGGGAGATAAGCAACCTAAGTAAATTCTGAATACAGTATTCTGATTATATACCTTCAGGTTAAGGACAAGATAAAATGTAAATGAATTATTAGGCTCTAAGCAGTAACACTGGTGTTCATAGTACTACGGGTTAACAATTCTAAAACTACTTTACGTGTATTGTAGGGTTAAGCAAGATAATCTATTATGGATAACGAGGAATCTTCACATACACGGATATATGATTTGAGGCAAAGGTAGCACAGCAGAGGGGAAAGACAGTGTTTTGAAAAAATGGTCCTGGTCAACCTGCATATCCATACAGAAGGGAAAAAGGAAGAGGGGAAGAAATTTGATCACTACCTCACAAATTTCCAGAAGATAATCTCCCAAAAGAGTATCTTTTGACTTTGGGGTAGAAAAATATTTCCAAAACACAATTTAAAAAGTGCCAACCATAAAATAAAAGAGCAATAATTACAATATTATATGTAATTAATATTACATTAAACTTTAAGAACGTTTGTTCTTTGAAAGGCACCGTTAAGAAACAAGCAGTAGAGGGACAGTTATCTGCAACACGTTTAACTAACAAAGGGCTTGTTACATCTAAAGTATATAAGGAACTTCCATAAACCAAGAAGAAAGTGACAGACAAATTCAATAAAAACATGGGAAGAGTTTTAACAGGCACAACATTAGATGATGACCACAGTACTTTATTTTGTGATCGGTCTGAACTGAAAACAATTCAAATATCAACTAATAGTAGAATGGATAAATAATGATATACTAATTCAATACAATATTACAAGGCACTGGAAATTAACAAGCAACAGGGATATGAACAACACTGATGTATTTTACAATTGATGTTCACCAAAAGAAACAAAGCATATAAAAAGATACATTGTATTTCATTTATATCAAGTTCTAAAACAGCTCAACTTTGTCTAATTTAAAATCAGGAGAAGGGTGAGGATGGGCTAGAGGTAGTGTTTATACAAATTTTTAAAATAACTATTTTTGCCTTTACTTGACACACTACTGTCATATTTCTTATTACTGGCTTCAATTATCGATAAATAATCTTTAGCAAAATGTTTTACAACACTTCTGAGTAGCTCCTGGAGATCCTGAGCAGCTCTAAACTCATTTAAGTCTTAATAATAACACTTCCCTATACAACATGTAAGACATGTTGATCTCTTATCAATTAAAACAATTTTAAAGTAACATACCAATTGCTATAGATCGCAAATAAAGTTTCTCAGCATTTTCATACTGATTCATGTCATAATTATATAAAGAAGCCAGATGTCCCACCGAAAGGGCTACTTCATAATCTTCTTGACCAAGAAGTTGTTCTTTAATCTGAATTGCTTTGATGTGCATTTCTTCAGCTTCCTGAAAAATAATCAAGCTGTATTAACCATTAGATTATACTTTTTACTATGTCAACAACTCTTATCCAATTAGTAACATTCTTCTAAATGCCAAAAACAGTTTATGGATGGCATAAGGTAATCTGATCAGAGAAGACACTACACTGTTCTAAAAGCTGCCTAACAGGAAGCATCACTGGCTTCGGGAAGCTATGCACATAAGCTGACGAAACACTGAAATACACCAAAATGACAAGAGAAAACGTGTCCATGTAATAAAAAGCTGTTAGAAGAAATTAATGTCAAAATATTCTAAAATGAAAACTTCTTTCAATTTAACACACTTCAAAATTTAATTGAACTGTGTTAAGAAACTCTTTATTAATTTTTACATAGAAGTATATTTTATTACTTCGTTTTTTGGAGTTTTGACAATTTTTATCTCAATAAACAGGTTAACTGAGGAATGTGTAAACTGATTTTCAGATAAAAATGAATGTCTTAGATAGCAACTCTCTTTCCTTTCTTACTGTGACTCTATAAGAATTGATGCTTTTGAACTGTGGTGTTGCAGAAGACTCTTGCAAGTCCCTTGGACTGCAAGGAGAGCCAACCAGTCCATCCGAAAGGAGATCAGTCCTGGGTGTTCACTAGAAGGACTGATGCTGAAGCTGAAACTCCAATACTTTGGCCACCTCATGCGAAGAGATGACTCACTGGAAAAGACCCTGATGCTGGGAGGGATTGGGGGCAGGAGGAGAAGGGGCCGACAGAGGATGAGATGGCTGGATGGCATCACCGACTCGATGGACATGAGTTTGAGTGAACTCTGGGAGTTGGTGATGGACAGGGAGGCCTGGCATGCTGCGATTCATGGGGTCGCAAAGAGTCGGACATGACTGAGTGACTGAATGGAATCAACAGTAATAAGAATTTATAACCCAAAGTTCTAAAAGGAAACTAAATTCAGTATATTTTTACCACTACAATTATACAATACTTGCATTATCTTACATTTCTTGCACATCTAACTATGTGTCAGGCATTCTAAGTGTTCAATTTAAACTATTACCTAAGAGCTATGTTTTAAGTCTGATATATATATTTTTCTATGGTTTGTATTTTTGAATTTTATTTATATTTTGACTGTTTTATACTAGCTATTTTCTCAATTCTTATGTGAAATAATGTGGAAGTATAATAAATGTATACTTTATAATTTAAGATTACTGAAGAAGCATTACTTAAGATTTATTATTCACATTGTACTTTATTACCTAAGATTACTTAGACAGAAAAATACAGTAAAATGTGCTCCTACCTTAAATTTTCTCATTGACTGATAAAGTCTTCCAAGGTTTCCATAGTGTTTTGCAGTCTGTACATTAAATTCTCCAAAAGCTTTTTTAGCTAGTTGGAGTGAAGACAGGTGCAAATCATGAGCTTCTTGAAGCAGCCTCTGTTCAGTTTCTTTATTATGACAGTCAATAGCAATCTCCTCTAAAATAAGTGCTGAATAAGAAGGCAACAAAATCAGTGCACTTTCAAACCATGTATCAAAGCTCATCAGAACATAAACTTTAGAACTGAATTTTATAAATGTTACTTGTATACACTTCTATATGTTTATGGTTTAGAACCATAAACCATATAACATACCAAAGAACTGGTAAAGATGAGCGTATTCCATTTTAATGAAAAAACAAAACAAAACACTTTTGGGGTCATTCTATTTTGCATAGTATAATGGATTTCAAATGTAAGAAAAACAACAGTATACAACAAATTATTTTGCAGAATTACTCTCTATTTTACCAGATCGGTTTGCTTTGCTGACGTAAATTGTTTTTTAAGCAAACAGAAGAAAGACAAGAATGAAAAGGCAAATTTTTTTAAATTGTGAAACTGTGTCAAGGACTACCTAACCACTCTTGAAAACTGTGAAACCACATTTGCAAACTATATAACCTTTAACCAAATAGAAGTAAAAGAACTGGTTTCCTCCTAACTCACTTGACCAGTCAAATCAGATAAGAAGATAATTTAACTTCAAAGTCCTATTTGAGACCCTCAAACTCCATTTAAAGTCTTACAAATATATATTCTTTAACCGGGCAATTTTATTGCTAGGAAAATTGTTCATATGCACAAAAAGTAAGAGATTTAGCTCACTGTAGCATTTTTAAAGAACAAAAGGTTAAAAAAACTTTAGAGGTCCAATAAGACAGGTGCAGTTAAAAACATTAGAAAACTAGAAAAAACATCAGAAAAAAGGATATATACCTACACGTATTGAAATGAGAAAATGTTTGTACTACATCGAGTGAACAAAGCAGATTACAGAACTAAAAAAAAATTATTCACTCATTTCAGTCTTCAAAGAAAGAAAAGCCTAAAAAAAATATTTGCCCACATGTTGATTCTGGATTGATGAGATTTCAAGTAACTTAATTTTTTCTCTTTTAATTCTTGACATCATGTATTACTTGCATGACTTCAAAAATGCAAACCTAAAGGAGAGGTAAAGCCTAGTTCCAGAATTAAGGTAAAAGTTCTTCATCATGCAAGGAATTACCACATGGGTGACCCAATCGTCAGCAAAATCAAAGGCCCTTGGTAAGTGACTGCAGAAGAGTTAAAAAGTAAAGAAGAAAGTGGTATGTGGTGCGAGCCTTGCAACACTAAAGGTAACCTGATATGAAACAGTTTCAGAGTCTTGCACAATAAAGGTGAAGGCGTGTGAAAACCCATCTGCAATGTCACGGTGATTCTTCAATCCTCCCCTCAAAAGAAAGGCATGAATGAATGAAAGGAAAGAGAAAAAGGAGGGAAGAGGCAAGTGGAAGGAAGGAAGAAAGAAGGGTACTCTAGCCTACTAACAATGTTGTATGAGAGAAGCAAACAACTTTTCATTATGAACCACTGGAAATTCTTAGAGACGTGGGCAAATATGTTAAATCAGTGATTGTCTGTTTTAGTAATATACAGTCTAATTCTGAGGAAATCAACAAATATTCCTATTTTAATCAATTTTAAAATGTCAGATAGTAGGCATCTATTATAATTGACAGCTAAAGAAGTCTTAAAATACATCTATCTATCTATCTATAGGAGACTAGATTACAAAGGGTACCTTTCACCCTCTTTGAAGAAGCCAAAAGAAGATGATCTTCAGGTAGGATGTGGGTAATGATACCAATAGCTCTTTCTGCATGAAACCTGCAATACAGAAGATAAATTCTGGCATTTCTTTTATGTTACAAATAATTTAGGCATTAAAACCCCCATAATTTACAACATAATACTGGTAGAATCCCTAAAACTAGCTGTGGTAAAGGACAAGTTTCGCTGTAACATTCCAATCTTTTGTACACTGAGTTTTTTCCCTCCCTTAATTTATTTTTATTTGAAGGATAATTAAATGAACTTTTAAACACCCAGTGGATTCCCATCTATCTCCCTCATAACCAACTGTGAAATTACTATCACAGCCTACAAGGCTTAATACAATATGATCTTTCACTGGGCTACCTCTCTGACCACATCTCCTACCATTATCAGAAGTAATTCCCTCTTTCCCTTCTAGCCACATAGGAATGGCAATTTTCTGAACATGTAAAGCAGTTCTAGCCCAGGATTCTTGCATTTGTTTTATTGTCTCTCTGGAATGGTTGTTCCCTGAATATCCACATGGTTTACCCTCAATGAAGTCTTTCCAGATCAGCCTATACAGAAGACCCTAAAAAAATCTACCATCACTCTCTAAACTCTTAGTTTATTTTATTCTTCTTCACAGCATATATTCTCATCTGACATGTTTGGTTATTGTTTCATGGCTCATCCTGTCAAACAGAAGGCAAGTTATTTGTCTGTTTTATCTACCAGTTCCTTTCAAACAACTCTACACCTTCTATTCCCATCTTTCTTGGACTGCAAGGAGATCAAACCAGTCAATCCTCAAGGACATCAGTCCTGAATATCACTGGAAGGCCTGATGCTGAAGCTGAAACTCCAATACTTTGGCCACCTGATGTGGAGAACTGACTCATTGGAAAAGACCCTGATGCTGGGAAAGATTGAAAGCAGGAGGAGAAGGGGACGACAGAGGATAAGATGGTTGGATGACATCACCAACTCGATGGACAGGAGTTTGAGTAAACTCCAGGAGTTGGTGATGGACAGGGAGGCCTGGCATGCTGCAGTCCATGGGGTCGCAAAGAGTCGGACATGACTGAGCTACTGAACTGAAGCAATCATCAATTTTCTCAGATCTATCTTCCAATCTGCTGTCTCTTTAGTTGTATCTAATGCTATTTAATTTGTCTACTGAGTTTTAATGTCAATGACTATTTTCTAATTCTAGCTATTATAATTTGTTTTCATAATAAGTGTTTATTAACATAATTCATACCACAATTTAAAGTGTACAACAGAAGGTTTTTAGCATATTTCAGAGTTATGCACCTATCACTATTAATTTCAGAATATTTTCATCCCCCCCAAAAGAAACTTTGTGCCCATTAGCAGTCACTTCATTTTCCTCCAACTCCCCCAACTCTAGGCAACCACCAATTTACTTTCTGTTTCTACAGGCTTGCCTAGTCTAGACATTTCATGCAATGAAATTATATAATATGCGGTCCTCTGTGGCTGGCTTCTTTCACCTGCACAGTGTTTTAAAGATTCGTTCAAGCTGCAGCATGGATCGGTCATTTTATGTTACTGTGTATTTTTGGCTGCTCCAAGCGGCATGTAGGATATTAGTTCCCCAACCAGAAATAACTCATGCTCCCTGTGGTGCAAGTGTAGAGTCTTAACCACTGAACCGCCAGGGAAGTCCCATTTATTTGTATTACTGAAGTATACTTGATTTACTGTGTTGTGTAAGCTTTAGGTATATTGCAAAGTGACTCAGATATACATATAGTTCCCTCAGTTTATTTTTATATCTGCCTTTTTTCCTTAAGTTTCCCTCTAAAGCATTATTGATTCCTTCTTTTATATCAGTGTCAGCAATTTTTTTTTTCCTGTACAGGGCCATACAGTAAACATCTCAAGATTATGTGGTACACACTCTGTCCCAACTATTCAACTCTGCTGTTGAAGCATAAAAGCAACCACACACAAAACAGGAGTGCATGAGCACTGCCAGGTTCCAATTAACCTTTATTTTGCCTTCAGGCCATAGTTTGCCAACCCATTTATACCCTTAGTCATCTAAGAATCCTTACTTTATAGCATCAACCAAAACATTCTGTTAACTGATATTTTTAGTGTTCTAATCTTGTTCATCATGCCTTCTGACTCACTCACAGAGAAAACGTTCCCTTATTTAAAAACATTTTTTATGGTGAGTTCATCTTAGGTAGAGTTAGGTCTAAGGGAAGTCTGTATGGCTTGGACTGAAGGTTAATTATTACCAAGAGCTTTGTATTTTCTCCTTAAAAGCATCCTAAAAGAAATCAGCAGTCTCAAAGTACTTCTTAATGTTTTCCTCGGTTTGGGGTTTCCTGTATGCATGATGCCCAAATACAAGGGAGAAGTCTATAGCCTATAAATTCCCCCATGAGGCTCGTTTTGTTCAACTGAGAGCTCAGCCTAAGATGGACAATCTTCCATGTCACCCCTCTTGCCAGTGGGCAGTTTTTTCCCTGGTCTACCCTTTCCCTGAGGGTGTAGCTTTGATCTTGGCTTCAGTTTTAAGTCACAGCCTCCTGTGGCCTAATGCCTTATCTCTTAAAACCAGGACTGGTATTCAACCAAGGTTACAGAAACTTCTAAGGCCTTCTAAGCCTTACCACCCCAGAACAGTTACACCATGGTTCATGCCTACCCTTTTGGGTTTTAGTCCATTATTGGCCATTGGGGATTTCCTCTCTCTCTTACAAGCTCAGTTATGCATTAAAAAAGATGACTGTCATTCAGTATTTCTGCATGTTATGATCAAGTTTGTACACCACTGTATTAGTCAAGGAAAAATTACTGAAGGAGATACTTAAAAAAAAGACATTTTATATGATGATATAAAAGTCTCAATGTCAAACCACATACGATCTAAATGAATGGCTTATAAATTGGGATGATTTTAAATGACTTAAAGAACATTTTAGGGATCTTGTTAAAGTTCCAGGAGGACAACTTTAATCCATTAATTTATACATGAAATAGTACTGTGTTAGGGAAAAAGCAAAACAAAACAAAATAGCAATAGCATTTAATTCCTCATGAAAAGGAAAGTAGAACTTACAGCGCATTGTCAAATTTCCCAGAGCTATACTGGTGAACATAAGAGGAATACGCCAAGTCTTCATGAGCTGTTGCTACGTGAATATTTTTGCCACCAAACACTGACTGCCGAATGTCAAGGGCTGCCTGAAAGAGTCAAGAAAACAACTGATAATACTGTGAATGCTTAGAAAACACTACCTAGTTAAATTAAGCAGTCTAGTGACCTAAATATATATTTTATATACTCAACCCCATCAGTTTTGGAAAAAAGTTCTGCTGTAGTTAGAGCACATGTATGCTTAGTGGCTTCAGTCGTGTCTGACTCTCTGCGACCCCATGGACCATGGCCTGCTAGGCTCCTCTGTCCATGGGATTCTCCAGGCAAGAATACTGGAGTGGGTTGCCATTTCCTTCTCCAAATTTAGGTCACAACAGAACATAAAAGTCACTCACGGCTTGATTTTCTGAAGAGTAAGTCTGAATTAAAAGGCAATGGCTTACTAATAAAAGTCATTCATATGTCTTAGGAATTACATTAGTGTTTTTTCTCTATATCCTTTTCAGAAATAAACTATAAAATCAGGGATACCTTGTCCAGAGTGATGGCATAACAAATCATGTACCTAAGATTGACTAAGGCCTAAAATAACTGTTATCTACCCTTCTTGCTACTACAAAGGCACTATAATGATTTGTGCTAAAGTAACAACAAAGACATCATCTGGGTAAATGAAAAAATTGAAAACTACTAAATACTGACCCACAACTCCAAACTTTTTCCCTAGATGAGCCTCTTTAATTCCTAAAACAGTAAGTCTTAAGAAGTTTTACTTCTTTAATTCCTAAAGAAGTTAAGTTTTACTTCTGTTATTATTTAGTAAAATAATGGTGTGCCATATATGAGAAGGGGCTCTGAAAAAGTTATTTTTTGAGAGTAGTTTATACACCATAAACAAATTATAGGTCAGCAAGTCAATTTAGGTTGAAAGAAAAAGTGTAACTATTAACATACCTGATAAATTGCAACAGACTGACAGATATTATCTACATTGAGTAAGTAGAACCCATAATCTAGCAGTGTATCAGAATATTTTGGGTGTTTGGATCCAAAATGATCCCTATAAAAAGATACAAAACTATTAGGATATAAAGTAGAGAGAAACAATTTTAAATGGTATTTTTAATAACAATCACGTACCGTGCCAAATACACTGCATGTTTAATTAACTGCTCTGCTTTCTTAAATTCACGTTTTACAACACAAGCCTAAAGATGAAATGAAAAATTGTTAAATAACTCACAAACAGTTAATGAATGTGTTAAAACAAATACGATTTATATATTCAAACTACAATGGTTAAAAAGAAAAAAACATCTTCAAACATAAATAGAATGGATCTATTTGTAATTTCTTTCCTTCCAAGTATTTGAAAATTCCATTATAAACAGATGTGTATATATCCTGAGTAATTATAAAACTTAAAATTTTCAGTCATGCCCAGAACTAAACTGTTATAACAAAGGTATCTTAAAAAACTCATATATTCCCATTCTTACATGTTATTAAAATAGTGGGGGGGGGGAGGGGGTTTGCCTGTATATTTTTGAGATTAATTCTTTGTCAGTTGCTTCTGACAAAGCAACTATTTGCTTTGCTATTATTTTCTCCCATTCTGAAGGCTGTCTTTTCACCTTGCTTATAGTTTCCTTTGTTGTACAAAAGCTTTTAAGTTTAATTAAGTCCCATTTGTTTATTTTTGGTTTTATTTCCATTACTCTGGGAGGTGGGTCATAGAGGATCCTGCTATGATTTACATCAGAGAGTGTTTTGCCTATGTTTTCCTCTAGGAGCTCTATACTTTCTGTTCTTACATTTAGATCTTTAATCCACTTTGAGTTTATTTTTGTGTGTGGTATTAGGACGTGTTCTAGTTTCATTCTTTTACAAGTGGTCGACCAGTTTTCCCAGGACCACTTGTTAAAGAGATTGTCTTTTCTCCATTGTATATTCTTGCCTCCTTTGTCAAAGATAAGGTGTCCATAGGCGTGTGGATTTATCTCTGGGCTTTCTATTTTGTTCCACTGATCTATATTTCTGTCTTTGTGCCAGTACCATACTGTCTTGATGACTAGCTCTGTAGTCTAGGGGAAAAAAAAAAAAAAAGACTAAATGAAATACATTGCTTAGCTCTACTAAGCAATGTCCTGGGTGTTTTACATGCTCTGCTTCATTTAATGAAAGGAAAACTCTACAAGTAAGGTCTCTTCAAAATTCCCATTTTAAAGAGAATGAAACTGAGGCACAGAGACATTAATGAAGTTAATAGTATTTCAAAGACGTGCTTTTTGGTGAGCGTATTTATCTATACGTAGAAAACTTCATGGGAAAGGGCATTTTCCATCTAGATTGTTGGGGAACAAACCTGCTTTCAATTCTATCAAAAAAATTAAATATGTTATTTACATCTAAAAATAAATAAATAAAATAAAATAGTGGGGGGTGGGGTGGGGGGAGAGGGTTCACCATTATTTCCTAAAGTACTTATTTATATCCCAGTAGCTTAAAACTATCTGGAAGTTTTCCATCTAATAATCTTTAAATGCACAGAATTCCAAGTATTCCTATTACTTCTTAAAATGTTCTGATTCATGGGAAAGTCAGTAGACTTTAAGTATCATTTAAATACAGAAATATAAATCTTGCACATAAATTAAGCTGTTTTTATACTAAATGCATATTCAATGTTTTAAATTAAAAAACATATTACTGTCTCTTCTAGCTCTAATGATTACCTGAATATTTATGCTATTTACTTGCTCTAAAATGACTTAATAAATTTTACAGAAATCTTAAGACTCTTCTAAATCTGTCATTTTAGAAAAATTCCTCTAACTGAAATTTCCATAAGTAAAACCAGCCAAAGTGGAATATTCAAAATGGAAAAGCTCTGGGAAATACTATATCTGAAAATTATATCAATGCTTTAAAGCTTCAGTTTACTAAAGCAGCAATTTAAAAATATTACTAAATGATTTCAAAGACTTAATTCATTCTGTTTTTTTTACCCAGTAAGAAGAAACACCATGTTAAGTATTGCCTATCAGGTCAAGAACAGAAAGCTATCACACTGTGAGACTGCAATACTGTGACTGAAAGGTTTAATACTAGGATATCCTTTAGCAGAAAAGTGACCGAAGCCCATACAATCATGGCATAAGGAATTCAGGTTGCTGTAAAGGTTTAAGAAGAAGCCAGATTCCTGAAACTGAGCAGAAAAATTTAGAAAATAGATGTTGGTATCCATGAGTATGCAACACTTAATTTTTTAAATAGCAGGTGGTGGCTGTTGCTGTTCAGTCACTCAGTTGTGTCTGATTCTTTGCGACCCCATGGACTACAGCCCACCAGGCTCGTCTGTCCCTGGGATTCTCCAGGCAAGAATACTGGAGTGAGCTGCCATTTCTTTCTTCAAAAGATCTTCCCAGATCAGGGATTAAATCTGTGTCTCCTGCACTGGCAGGCAGAGCCACCAGGGAAGCCCCCAAACAGTAGGTTAATTAACACAAATTTGAAGCTTATTAAACTCTATAATCCATTTAATAATTTTAACATTATATTTACCTTAGAAGCTTGTCTTAAAACATCCACCACGACTTTGACTGGTAAGCTTGTTGTGATTTCTTTCATTGCCTCAATGCACCATTTGTATGCCTAAAAAAATTTACAGAAGAGCAAACCCTGTGATGTATCAAATTGACAGTATTCAATGAAATGCTTAAGAATTTTTCCCGCAAGCTTTCAAGTACCTGAATAAGGGAGACACACAAAATATTTACACTTAAAATTTCCTCTCAGAGGCTGAGTTTTCTTTAAAGTATGCTTGTTACATTTTTCTTTGGATATGTGACACACATTCAGGACATCAGAAGCATGTTCTTTCTGTCCCAGAGCCTCTGCACATACCATTTCCTCTGCCTTACGATACATCCCCCTCCTTCCTCCAACCCCCTAAACCACCTAAGCTGTCCTTCAGGTTTCAGCTCCAGACAAGGTTTCCTGTCCTTTCCTCCCCCTACTGTAACACTTCTTTGTGATATTGTTCTACTACAATTGCTTGTGTAGTTGGGTGCTCACTTTGTGCTAGCTATTGTTCTAAGCATTTTATGTGCAGTGATACAGTTAACCAACACAACACCTCTTTGAGACAGTGTCACACAATGTGCTAGGGCCTAGGTATCTAGTAGGGGACAAAAATAGAATGTCGTTCATCCCCTAGTGCTTAGTAGGGTGGAGGGTGGGGAAGCAAAATGAATTATTCTGGATAGTAAGAACTGCTTCAAGGAAACAAAAAGTATTACAAAAGGATCATAAAAATGTGGGGAAAACCACCTGAAAATTAGAAAGTAAACATTTGTTTTCTTCTATAAGCTTCCATCTCTTTCATTCCACCTAAAAGATGTTAACTCTTCAGAAGCAATTTTGATGCAAAAACAAAACAGGAAAAAATAAGCAAAAATGATTTGGGTTAAAAAACACCTGGTTTGTAAGATACTAAATAAGCTGATTTTGCCCCAGTAAGAATGTAAAATCTGTGGTAAATTGTAATACTGCTTTTAAAATATTTACTGCCCCTCTTTGAGGAAAGATACGGAGAAGGCAGTGGCACCCCACTCCAGTACTCTTGCCTGGAAAATCCCATGGACGGAGGAGCCTGGTAGGCTGCAGTCCATGGGGTCGCTAAGAGTCGGACACAACTGAGCGCCTTCACTTTCACTTTTCACTTTCATGCATTGGAGAAGGAAATGGCAACCCACTCCAGTGTTCTTGCCTTGGAGAGTCCCAGGGACCAGGGAGCCTGGTGGGCTGCCATCTATGGGGTCGCATGGAGTAGGGCATGACTGGAGCGACTTGGCAGCAGCAGCAGCAGCTTGAGGAAAGATAAACTTCCCTTTCACATTAAGATTTCCTTTGGCCAAAATATTAATTAAAATATAAGCAGAGTTCATGTGAAATGTGCCATTTCTAGGAGAAAGCTTTAAGAACCAGTAATTCCTTCCCCATACTGTTTTTGCCTTTGCTCCAATGCTGGTAAAGTTCTAGACAGAGGCCGCTCCACAACATGTGGGTTTTGATCAACGTGTAGATATGATGTGAAGCAGAGCCACAGACAGACCAAGACATGAAGCAACATGAGCAAGGAATCAACTGGTGTTATTCCAAGTCAGTGCTGTTTGGAGGTTGGTATTATCTTGGTATATCCTAGACTATATGGACTCAGAGCAGAATATGGTGATAATGCATCAAACTATATCCTCAAGATTTGTGTACTTTTCTGTAGGTATCAATGACAAATTTATAAACTATCAAAATTACACGAGAAACATCTCTAGACTTAAATGTTCCTCATGAATGTGCAGCGAATTCCAAAGATCATGAATAAAATATAGTATGTTGCTGTTGGTTGCTAAGTCGTGAATGATTCTTTTGCAGCCCCATGGATTGTAGCCCATTACGTTCCTCTGTTTATGGTATTTTCCAGGCAAGAATACTGGGGTAGGTTGCCATTTCCTTCTCCAGTATAACACCCCCCAATTCAAATGTTCAGAAAGAAAAAAACTGTCACTTAAACAGTAACTGCTGGTAAATAAAGTGGAAACTGGTGAATAAAAGATATTTCTGTTCCACTGAATACACTGTTGAGTCTGGACAGAAGAAGATGGGCCTGGAGCTGAGTACAGGAGTAAAAAATGGCAAGACATGATTTACTTTACAGAACAGAAAGAAGGATGCAGGGGAGTATGAGAAACAGAGATGAAAAGAAACAATGAAAGAGCAATCAGAGACGGCCAAGATGAGGAGGGCATATGTGGAGAGATAAAGGATGGTCATGGTGGGGCACCTAAAGAACTTTTTTTTTTTAGCCATGCCTCATGGCTTGCAGGATCTTAGTTCCCTCACCAGGGACTGAACTTGGGTCCTCTGCAGTGGAAATGCCAAAGTTCTAACCACCAGACGCCAGGGAATTCCCAGAAGAACTTTTCAGGCAGGCAAATACCATTGCTGTTTACTTCATTCTCATTTCCATAAAGGCTGTCCACACAAAGGCCTTTTGTGAATGGGGTTCTTTGTTTTTGGTGTGTAAAACAACAGAAAACGGCCAAATTCTATATCTAGACTGACACGCTTGGGAACAGTTACTGCATAAAAGGGGCAGCAAAACAATTCATCAACAGAACTAATTCAGCAGACACAAGAATTCAGCATCAAAAAGAACCAGAAAAAATATATAAACCTCCTGAGAAAATGCAGGCATGCTGATTAGGATTTTAGATTTTAACAAATAAGCTTGATGACTAAAAAAAGTTTCCCCCCAACTTTACTGAAGTATAATTGACAAAAATTGTATATATTTAAATTGTACAAGATTTGATATACATACATACTGTGAAATGAGTATCACAATCAATCTAATTAACACATGCATCACCTCAGTGTTCTCTTTTTTTATGTGTGATGAGCACATTTAAGAGCTATTCTTAGGAAACTTCAAATATACATACAGTATTAACTACAGTCAGCATGCTATAATTAGATCCTCAGCACTTACTCATCTTAGAATGAAATATTAAGCTTTGAAAAACAGTTAATGTAAACGATGAGGCATGCCTCTTAGAACAGCCAAAATCTACAACACTAACATCGAATGCTGGCAAGGGTATGGAGTAACAGGAGTTCTCGCTTCTTCCTGGTGGGAACGTATGCTGGTAGAGACAATCTGGCAGTTTCTTAAAAAACTTAACAAACTCTCACCATACACTTCAACAAGTTCAACACTTCCAACGTTCTTTGATAATGCCTTCTTTGATAAATATTAAAAGCGGGATGATCCTAGCTTTGGGGTTGTAAACACCACTTTACAGTTATTCTAGAATTCTCTAATTTCACTTCTAATGGTAACTTTCCTTTAAATGTGGAACATATATATATATATATATATATATATTTTTACATTGCAGGGCAAAAATTGACATTAGGGCAATTTTAAAATATTAAAGCTAAATGACAGCTATCTGACAGTGCAAAATAATTATGATATTCTTCCATAAATAAAGTAACCTTGTAAAAGAGTTAAGCCCACACAGTTCACTTTTCAACTATGTATTCGTTAGCACCAAAGCCTTAATTTAACAGTATAAAGCCAAAATGGAGGCTACTACTTTCTGATAACTCAGAGATAGAAGCAAAACAATGCAATTAAAGTATAAATAAAATCTAGGTTCCCAATGAAATGAATGCCTTCAATTTATGAGAGTTCACCCAGAGCTACACAACCAATAATAAAGCACCCACTAAAGGTTCATTTAACAGAGCACACTGTCAAAATAATTTAGGCAGAAGTACATTTAGTCAAATTAAAAACAAACGTAAAATTGTACATGTGTATGTTTAAAATCCATCTCACAGAATACTCCTTTGCCTATTTAAAATATTCCATTACAAATGTATATTGCTTTAAGTAAACCCATTATTTGAAAATGAGATTAAGACAGATATGAGGTTATATGACTTATTTTCAGCTTAACAGATACTTACTGGTTATAATGAAATATACTTCAAAACACTCACCTCATCATAGTGACTTTTTGCAAACAGGAGTGCACACAGTTCTCCATAGAGTGCAGCTTTGTTTGCTTGCTGGCCATGTTTTGAGAGTTTATCCATATATGTCTGAGCTAACTTAAACGTTTCTTCACCCAAATGGTATTTGCAGTTTCCATTTCGCACATGAAGCAATCTGCAATTGCACAAATAATATGAGCCTATTTCTGATAGCTATTTTCTGTATGGTAGACTTGGTAACCTCTTACAGATGGCTACATAGCACCCAAATGAGTTAAGGTCACCAGACAGAAGAAACGAGGCACTACTGGAAAACAACTGTCTGGCCCAAGCTGGGACTGACTACACACAGAAAGAAGTGTATGTTCATCCCAGAAAGCTACCGGTGATTAATCTGATCCAATGTTGATTCCTTATCCTCTCTAAATATTTTGTATACTTTGTGCACTTGTCATGTACTACATGTATTACTTAAAACTCTCTTTGTTTCAAATCCCAAAGTAATACAGTTTTATTATAAGAGATCTGGAAAATAATGAAGACAATAAAGATCAACATGAAATCCTATTACCTATCATTACTTTCCATTCTTTTTTCTAGTATATTCTGCAACCTTTTTGTTGCTTTATAAAAATGCTTAATTCAATTATCTTTCTAGTAAGACAAGTTCACTGAAAACTGTGGTACTGCCAGTTCTTTCTTTCATAACCTTTATCCTCTATGATGGAAAAATACAGAATTTTTTACACACAAGTATCTGCAAAACCATGCTGATTATCTAGTGATATGTAAGAGTAGTAAAATGCTTTAGGTCAGACTGAGGTCAAGATAGCAACAGGCTATACATCTGTACGAACCACATATGAGACAGAACACTGTGAGGACCTGACATATATTTAAGAATCTATTATGATGTTGGCTAAAACATTATGTCCATATATCATGCCAATACAATTTTATGAAAATGCTCAGCTCTGAGAGGGAACAAGGTATAAACATCATTTAAAAGAAAACCAAGTGGAAAATAAATAAATGAATGAAAACCAAGTTAAAAAAAAAAAGAGAAAGAAAACCAACTATGGAGAGGTTAGGAAGCATTCTTCAGGAGTATTAAATGAAACCCAGATACTTAATATCTAACTTTTGTATCTATTCCAAATATACTAACATATCAATGACCCAAGATGAGAGAGATGGTAACAATCTTCTGATCTCTAGCTTTCTGTTGTATAGTCAGGAAAAAAGAGAGTAATTTTACTATTGTTTTTTAAAAAGTGAAGTATAGTTGATTTACTATATTGTATTAACATAATTCCCTATGCTATACAGTAAGACCTGTTGTTTATCCATTCTATATACACCAGTTTGCATCTGCCAATCCCAAACTCCCAATTCATCCTTCTCCCTCCCCCTAGGCAATCACCAATCTATTCTAAAAGACAGTACTTTGGGGGACTTTCCTGGTGGTCCAGTGGTTAAGACTGTGTGTGCTCCCAAGGCAGGGGGCCCAGGTTTGATGCCTGGCCAGGGAACTAGATCCCATATGCTGCAAAGAAAGATCCAACATGCCACAAGTAAGACTCAGAGCAGGCAAAAATAAAAAGAGTAATTCTGAATCATCAGGATTATTCAATAAGGTGGAACATTACACAATGTGCATCCTTCCAACACTCACCATACAATTAACTGCTTTTAGAAAAGACTAAAACCCTCATATAAAACAACACAGTATATCACTCTAATGGCAGAAAACAAAGAGGAACTAAACAGCCTCTTGATGAAGGTTAAAGAGGAAAGTGAAAAAGATGGCTTTAAAACTCAACATTCAAAAAACTAAACCATGGCATTCAGTCCCATCACTTCATGGCAAATAGATGGGGGACAAGTTGAAACAGTGATAGATTTTCTTGTGCTCCAAAATCACTGTGACTATATATAGCCACAAAATTAAAAGATGCTTGCTCCTTGGATGAAAAGCTATGATAAACCTAGACAGTGTATCAAAAAGCAGAGACATCACTTTGCTGACAAAGGTCTGTATGTATAGTCAAAGCTATGGTTTTTCCAGTAGTCGTGTATAGACCGGGGACTTGGACCATAAAGAAAGCTGAGTGCCAAAGAACTGATGCTTTGGAACTGTGATGGTGGAGAAGACTCTTGAGAGTCCCTTAGACTGCAAGGAGATCAAACGAGTCAATCCTAAAGGAAATCAACCCTGAATACTCACTGTTAGGACTGATGCTAAAGCTGAAGCTCCATTACTTTGGCCACCTGATACCAAGAGTCAAATAAGACCCTGATATGGAGAAAGACTGAGAGAAAGAGGAGAAAGGGGTGGCAGAGGATGAGACGGTTAGAAAGCATCAATGACCCAATGGATATGAGTCTGAGCAAACTCTGGGAGGACAGGGAGGCCTGACCTGCTGCAGTTCATGGGGTCGCAAAGAGTGATGACTAAACAACTGAACAACAGCAACAAGGTTAATCCAACATTCTGAATGAAGTACCTTCCATGATACCAAATTTCTTTTTTTCCCCCATTTATTTATCTTAGTATTTATTTGGCTGAACAGGTCTGAGTTGCAGTATGTGGGATGTTTACTTGTGGCATGCAGGATTTTTTTTTTCTCTCTTAGCTGTGGTGTGCAGGATCCAGTACCCTGACCAGGGACTGAACCTGGGCCTCCTGTACTGGCAGCATGGAGTCTTACCCACTGATCACCAGGGAAACCCCAAAATTTCAACTTGAAGAAAAAATATATGTAATTATCAGATGAGTTGATTGGATTTATATTTTAAACCAGAAATATAAAAGTAGAAAAAAATATGTTTTGGTATACAGACTTCTCATGCTAAAGTAATACAAAATTAAGAGACACTGTCACTTGACAAATTGCTCATTTAATAACCCAGAGTTTGCAATGATCCCTGCCACAATGAAAAAAAAGTGAAATCTAGTAGAGAGAGAAAGAATTTATGACCATCAGGAGCTTCATTCTAACTATGCAGGCAATATATAATGGGGAAGACAGCCTTTGCAATAAATGGTGTTGAGACAATTAGACAGTAACCCACAAAATAATCAAACTGGACTACCTGCTCACACTATACACAAAACTAAATTCAAAACAGATTAAAGGCCTAAGTGTAAGACCTGAAACCATAAAACTTCTAGAAGAAAACATAGGTAGTAAGCTCTCTAACATCAATCTTAGTAATTTTTTTTGTCTCCTCAGGCAAGGGAAACAAGAGCAGAAGTAAATATATGGGAACACATAAAACTAAAAAGCTTTTGCACAGCAAGGAAATTATCAAAAACCAATTCAGATCACCTATGGAATTGGAGAAGATACTTGCAAACAATGTATCTGATAAGGGGTTAATATCCAAAATATACAAAGAATCCACACATCACCAAAACAAAGAACCTGATTAAAAAATGGACAGAAGTTCCTGGGTATTCATCCAAACAAAAACATTAATTAGAAAAGAGGTATGCACCCCTATGCTCACTGCAGCATTATTTACAATAGCCAAAATATGGGCGCTACCGAAGCGCCCATCAATAGATGAATGGATAAAGAAGATGTGGTATATATACACAATAGAGTATTAGTCATAAAAAGGAATGAAACCTTGCCATCTACAATAACATGGATGGACCTAGAGGGTATTATGTTAAGTGAAATGAATCAGAGTGAAAGACAAATACTGAATGACTTCACTTATACTTGCAATCTAAAAAACAAATGAACATTACAAACAGAAACAGAGTTACAGACAGAGAATGAGCAGGTGGTTGCCAGAGGGGAATGGGGTACAGAAAGAAACACGTGAAGAAGGTTGAGAGGTTCAAACTTCTCGCTGCAGGAGTCACAGGTATGTCATTTACAATATGGAGAATAGTGTCAATAAGTTTGTAAAATCTCTGTATGGTCACACAATGTAACTATAGACTTATCTGGTGATCATTTTGAGTTATATAGAAATATTGAATCACTATGTTGTGTAACAGGAACTAACAAGAGTATTGTGGATCAATTATACGTTAAAAACAAACCCATGGAAAAAGAGATCAGATTTGCGATTAGCAAAGGGGGGAGGTAGGGGGAGAGGAAGTGGACGAAGGCACACAAAAGTTACTATTTCCAGTCATAAGTATGAGGGATGTTAATTTAATGATAAAAGAACTTTACTGTATGTTAAACATATAAAAGTTGTTAAGTGTCAATCCCAAGAATTTTCATCACAAGGAAAAAATTTTTTGTATTTCTTTAATACTGAACCTACATGAGGTAACAGATGCTCCTTAAACTTGTGATAATCACTTCACAATGTATCTAAGTCAAACCACTGTGTTGCACACCATCTTGAATGTATACAGTACTGTATATCAGTTACATCTCAGGACAACTGGAAGGGAAAGAACTTCATTCTAGTGGGGAATGGTGTATTAAGGTAGGCAGACAGACATCAATAAGTAAGACGATAAATGCTATGAAGACGATAAAAAATAGGGTTATATGATCAAAACCTTCTTAAAGGAGGGGCTTAGGGCAGACAGAAGAATTCTCCTCTGTCTGTAGATATAACATCTGAGCTGACACTTAAATGTAAGAGGTAATCATGTGCAGATCTTGGGAAACATGTTCCAAACGAGTGCAAAGGCCCTGAGAAAGGGAAAATAATTCTATCATAAACAAAGAATAGTAAGAAAGCCAACATGCCTGGAATATCATGAATAATGGATTATGTGAAGAGAGATAAAAGTAGAGAAAAGTGAAAGTGAAAGTTGCTCAGTCCTGTCTGATTCTTTGCGACCCCATGGACAATATGGTCCATGGAATTCTCCAGGCCAGAATACTGGAGTGGGTAAGCCTTTCCCTTCTCCAGGGGATATTCCCAACCCAGGGATTGAACCCAGGTCACCCACACTGCAGGCGGATTCTTTACCAGCTGAGCCACAAGGGAAGCCCGAGACTACTGGAATGGGTAGCCTATCCCTTCTCCAGCAGATCTTCCTGATCCAGGAATCGAACCAGGGCCTCCTGCATTGCATACCAACTGAGCTATCAGGGAAGTCCAAAGTAGAGAAAACAAAGATTTTTATAGGGTCTAATTTGACATAGTAAGGCACTCTGGCTGCCAAAGTGAGTGAGATTATTTATGCCGTAGGACAACACAGTCTAATAAAACCAACTGAAATGTTCCATATCTGCTCTACTCAATTTAGTAGCCACAAGTGGCTAATGAGTATCTGAAATATGCCCAGTGTGACTTAGGACTGACTTTTAATTCTTAATGTTAAATAGTCACATGTGGTTAATGGTTACCATATTAAATAGTAAAATTTTAGAAAGACAGCTGTGGTTATAGTGTGCAGAATGGATTACAGTAAAGCCAAGACTGGAGGTAAGGCAACCCACAACAGAAGATATTACAACAGTCCAGGGAAAAAAAAAAAAAAAAACCTTGAGAAAAAAGGACTGGTATAAGAAAATACAGATTTGATAGTTATCCAAATAGCTGAACGAGGAAAAAAAATTAAATTTAGAGAATGAAACATGCTCACCAGTCATTTCTACAATACTAGTAACTGCATTTCCAGCAAACTTCACTGTAGGTAGTCTCCCTAAAAGTAAGTTTCTGAAAATTAGTAATTGGAATATGATGGGGGTAGCAAACTAAGTATTTCATGCTAGAAAAAGCACAGCTTGATATTTTCTCCAGTCTCTGCTGATTATCTATTGAAACAAAAGGGCAAACTCAACATATGTAGACTCTTCAGGGTCTGTGTGTTCATCTGGGCTTACAATGAGCAGGATGCAGGATCCAAGAAACTTCTGGTGCAACCAAGGATCTAATTCT
Source organism: Bos javanicus (assembly GCF_032452875.1). Taxonomy (NCBI): domain Eukaryota; kingdom Metazoa; phylum Chordata; class Mammalia; order Artiodactyla; family Bovidae; genus Bos; species Bos javanicus. The sequence continues at coordinate 13,808,003 of NC_083886.1, read as the reverse complement.
ATCGCAGTGTTCAGCCTAAGGAAAAGGCAGGCTCTCAAGGTTCTCCAAACGTGGCATAACCATTAAGCACAGTCTTTATTTTAATATTTTTTAAAGATAGATTTTATTTTTTAGAGCCGTTTTAGATTCACAGCAAAACTGAGAAGATAAACAGACTTCCCGTATACCCACAGTCCCACGATATTTTATTTTTATGACAACATAAAATCATAGCTACTTGATTAATAGCTATTATCAAAAGCAACCATTTAATTAATTAAGTTACTCATTGTTTGAAGTGGAAAATATACAAATCTAAAAGCCACACTACTTCCCTGATAGCTCAGTTGGTAAAGAATCTGCTTGCAATGCAGAAGACCCCAGTTCGATCCCTACGTCAGGAAGATCCCCTGGAGAAGGGAAAGGCTACCCACTCCAGTAGTCTAGCCTGGAGAATTCCATGGACAGTATATGGGGTCGCAGAGTCAGACACGACTGAGCGACTTTCACTTCACAACCCCTGGTCAAAGGCCACTAGTTTATAAATATATCTACTATAAGATTGAGCAAGATAACTAGTTTTAGACAGACATGACCAAAGTATGTTAAAAGTAAACGTGAAGGGGGAAAAAAAATTCTCTCCCGCTCATCCAAGTGTATTTTTTAATGAATCATCTTGCATTTCCATAACATTTTCATCACCCCAGACACTCTATAATATACAATAGCTTCCCATTCTCTCTGTATATCCCCCAGCTGCTGGTAACCTCAATCTACCTGTTTCTATAAATTTATCTATTCTAGATATTTAAGTAAAATCATACAGTATTTGTGGTTTTGTATCTGTCATATTTCACTTAGAATATTACTTTCAAAACTCACCTATATTGTAGCATATATCAAAATTGGTTGAATATTATTTTGCTGTATATCCACAACTGACTCTTGAACAATTTGGAGGTTGGGGCACTGACCCTTTAGGGCAGTAAAGAAAAAAAAAAATTCTCATATAAGTTTACAGTCAGGCCTTTGTATCCATGGATTCAACCAACAGTAGACCATGTAGTACTGTATTATGTATGTACTGAAAAATAATCTGTGTATTAAGTGGACACTCAACAGTTCAAACCCACGTTGCTCAAGGGTTCTTTTGTCGGCGGATACTTGAGTCATTTCTACGTTCTGACCAGTGTGAAACATTGTGCAATGATCACTAGCATACAGTTACCTGTTTGCATCCCAGTTTTCAATTCTTTGGGATATATATACCTAAGGCTGAAACTGCTGGGTAATATGGTAATTTTTGTGTTCATGTTTTAAAAAAACCACCAAACTATTCCATAGCAGCTGCTCCGTTTTACATTCTCATTAGCAATGCATGAGGATTCTAGTTTTGCCACATTTTTTAAAAAATTATTTTAAAAATTTTCCTTCTGGTCCTGGACTTTTCTGATTCAATCAATTTGCTCTAGATTTCATTAAGAATTTCTATTTTTTTCTTGGGTCAGTTTAGGTAACTCTGTATTTCTAATAAATACCTATCTGGTGTGGTTTTAATTTTAAATGGGGGAGCAAAGCACTGTGAGAGGAGACAGATGCTGCTGGTTCCCTAACCACGGCATTTTCCTCATCTCATGCTTATTGGTAGAACCCTGATTTTGTGAGGCACTGACTCCTTTCTTGTAGGACTCATGAGTAAATCATTAGTTTAAGCTGATCGTTTAAGCCAATCCTAACATAGCGATCCTATTCAGATTGCCAGTGACTGATTCAGAGGTAAACAAATGATCTAGCTCTGCCTAATGAGACACAAGAGGTCAGCTTGGTGGTTTCCAAGAAAGGCTCTTTTGTCATCAGAGATAAAATACAGTCTTTCTTCTGCTGGACAATGCGGAATCTGCATGGGATACCTCAAACCACAGGAGCATTCTTACAACCACTGGAGATTAGAGGAGTGAAAAGATGGGGAAAACCTAGTACCCTGATAACCTCTATGAATTCTGAATTAACCTACTTTGGAGATACTTGACTTTTACATATATTTTTAAAATCAAATTCTTTGTATTTTTACAGTGTACTGCTTACGTGCCTATGCGTGTGCATGCTCAGTCAGGTCTGACTCTCTGTGACCCCATGGACAGTAGCCCGCCAAACTCCTCTGTCCAAGCCATAGAGGGCTGATACCTGGGTTTGTGACCTTTTTGTTTGTGGATTGTACGTTTTATTATCAACATCCTTTTTAATTAACTAATGGGTTTTTTATACTGAATTCTGCTTTTATTGTTGATATTACTGTTTGAGGCTATTTTCTTTTAACAGTATATAGCCGGGTTTCATTGTTTCACCTTCTTGGCAGTCACTGTCTCTAGAGAGGGGAATTGAGCCCGTTTACATGTACTGTAATGCCACTTGTATTTGATTTTATTTCACATTTTTCATTTATCATACTTAGTTATGTCCTCTATTCTCTTTGCTTGTATCTTGCTTGGACAAGTCTTCAATCGTTCTTACCACTCTACTCTCACTATTCTAATTTGGAATGTCTATCATGTTTTTCCATTAATCAATTTATTAAATACCCCTCCCTAAGCACTGACAATGTTTGAACATTAAATAATGACAGCCATTCATATTCCCTGCACCAAGATGAGACTTTTATAATACTTCCTTATAGTACTACATTTTTCCAAATACATACTTTTAAAATAGGCTATCATATATGCCCAGTATAAAGCAACCTGAACATAACAACATCAGCCTCCACCTTCCATCCAAAAAGGTTTTCTGCCAACTTGAACATACTAAGTTTTAGGGATATATATGATAAAATTTTGAAATCTCTAATATTTAAATCATCTTTATGTTATAAATATTTTAAACCTAAATTAAAATTTTAAAACTTTTCTTCCTTGCAATTTATGAAATGTTACTAAACTGTTCACATGCATCTTAAAACATTTATTTTCATCATCAAACTACTTTTTGAATCACCTAACAGTTTTTCAGAGTAAAACATTTTCACTTGTTTGCAAATCAGCACTTTTGAGCCTGGTATAATGTCACTAGAAATTTTATCCAAAGGCACCATCAACCATTTGCAAAGAATTAAGACCACTGGGCTTTTTCCTTCTGCCTAAGACAAGTGGACATCCATAATTTCTGCAACCAAGTCACTTAATCCATTACATTTCAAAGAAATATTCAAGAAGCCAGTTAATAAAGATACCTAACACAACTATAAGGCTATGATTTCCAGAGTAATTCTTAACGTATTAAATTCCAATACTTTCTTTCTTTCTTTTTGGCTGCATGGGGTCTTCCTTGTTGCTTGCAGGCTTTCTCTAGCTGCGGTGCGCAGGCGTCTCACTGCAGTAGCTTCTCTCATTGTGGAGCACGGGCTCCAGAGCACACAGGCTTCAGGAGTTACAGCACATGGTTTCAGGAGTTCTGACACTTGGGCTTCAGTAGTTGCCTCACATGAACTATAGAGCACAGGCTCTGTAGTTGTGGAGCATGGGCTTAGCTGCCCCAGGGCATGTGGAATCTTCCCAGACTAGGGATCGAACCCATTTCCCCTGCATTGGCAGGCAGATTCTTAACCACCGGACCACCAGGGAAGTTCTTCATTACTTTCTTAAAAAAAAAATTCGGGCAGGTTATCTCTTGAGTTTCCTGATGCTGGCACAGGCTAAGTTTTCAAGTTAACATTTCTTTCCCAAATAGTATTTTGTTGTTTAAAACAACAGACTTGAAAGAACATCACATAATAAGAGGGGCTTTGTAAGGCAACTCTTCAATTTTCAGGTGGAAAAAGAAAATCATCTTACATTTAGGTGGTAACTGAGAATTTATTTCCTTATTTTAAAAAACACTTATTTCTTTGGCTATCCCAGGTCTTGGCTGAGGCACTCAGATCTTTGATCTTCCTTGTGGTACGCTGGATCTTTCAGTTGCAGCATGTGGGATCTATTTCCCAACCAGGGACTGAACCCACACCTCCTGCACTGGGAGCTTGGAGTCTTAGCCACTGAACCACTAGGAAAATCCCTGTTTTTTCATTTCTATAATTTCCTTTTCATTTCCAGTTTGAAAAAAAAAAATCCTTATATAAGACATATTACAAATTCACAATTTGTTCTTCATGCTCTTTCTACTCCATTATGTCTAGTATATATTACAATGCTCACTATTTATCACGTTTCTACACTATCTTCCCCTACCTTGAGATTTGCTATTACTGAACTTTTGTCTGGTTAGAGAAATTTCTTGACTGTTTTCCTTAGGAAAAAGACATGGAGGTATATTTGGTCTCTATACACTTAAAAATCTGAATTTTATCCTAAATGTTGTATAGTATTTTCAGAGTAATTGAGATACTGCTATTGTCTCCTAGCTTCTAATTTCTACTTATTCTTAGATTTCAAGAAATTCATCTTCCTAGGGCTCAGGGTTCTTTCTTCAATCTAGATTCAAGTCTTTTCCTCTCGGTTTGGCAAGTTCAATTTTTCACTTAAAATCCCCAAAATATACCAAAATAATAACTGTGGTTATTTCTGGGCAGCAGGGTTACAGATCATATTTATTTTCTTCTTCATAGATTTCTGAATGTTTTCGATTTGTTTGGTAATTGACACAGGCATACGCAGAACAAAATTATTAAATAGAAAAATTAAAGTAAAAGAAACTAAGTCGTGTCTTCAAGGAAAAAAACAAAGACTGAGAAATGGTACCAGGTTTGACAAGATGATTCTCCAACATCTGCTCTATACTGCTTTCATTCCACCCCAATTAGAAACTGATTTTGTGCTATTAAATTTAAAAACACACTCTTAGATTAGGCTCAAAACTCCTGGGGCTGGCTAAAGGATTTCATTAGCATCTGTTCTCCAAAACAGAGTTTTCCCAACTCTAAAGCTAAGAATAATTTAATCTTTTTTTCAAACAATACTACTATAATACTAAAAATTTTATGTATGCCTATCATGACCAAGAATTTATCAAGTATAGCTGTGCAGGAGCCAATTTTATTCTGAAATTTCAAATTCTTAAGAACAAGATGTCTAGGTATACAGGCAGTAAGCTAGTGTTACAAACAGTTCTGTTTCTTGGCACAGGCTTTTTTCTACTCATATGTGTTTGTTCTAAAGACAGCCAAAACAGTAACTGAATTAAAGTAACCTATCCAATATTTTCCCCTCTCCTCCTTCCTTAATGTAGACCCATGAGTTCATTTGGAGCAGTAAAATGCACAATTAAAAACGTTCTGCTCCCTAGACCACGTTATACCGGTTGGAGGATATGCAGAGTCTGTCCCAGCTTTCTAGTTTCGAAGAGAGGTAAGCAAGGAAGACAGGCCTAGGCTTCTAGGAAAACTATTTTTTCTGTCTGAAAAAAAGAACTCAGCTGGCATGAGCCTTTTGCCCTTCTCCTTGCCTGTAACATTTACAAACATAATGAGCTACATGCTAAAGTTAATAAAAAACAGGAAAGAGAAGAGGACCCTAGTCCTGGGAGAAAACAAAATCTTTTGGTTATATTGATGTAAAATTTATATAAGAGCCTTAAAATCAGACAGACAAGAGAAATGTTAGATATCCAAAAGAAATAAATCTGACTTCATGAGTAAAAAGCAAGCATATATAAGAAAATGTTATACCTGTAGGTCAAAAGACTGCCTGCTATGAAAGAGGAATCTACAATGACATCATACAAAATGGATTTTTAAAATTCTAAGTTAACTAGTTCATACACAAAGAAACATTTAGCTAGCCCCTAAAATCCCATGATATATAGTCAAGTCTCCTATTCCTAGGCAGAAGTGGAGAGGAAAGATGACACAGATTATTTTTTATCAGTACTACAAAGTATAGGCCCAATAACCAATCCCTTTATAGCTTCTGCACACAATTATTATTATTATTATTGGAGCTTCCCTGGTGGCTCAGATGGTAAAGAATCTGCCTGCAATGCTGGAGACTAGAGTTCGATCCCTGGGTCAGGAAGATTCCACTGAAGAAGGGAATGGCTACCCACTCTAGTATTCTTGCCTGGAGAACTCCATGGACAGAAGAACTTGGTGGGCTACAATTATTGGGGTTGCAATTATTACTATAATATATCATAAAATATCTCTGGGCAATTGTCCTAAGCTTCTAAAATATTATTTATAACTAAGTTTCCACATTATACTTCAGGATTTGAAGTTCTGTCTAACACAAGTGAGCCCTGTATAAAACAGTATAATAACCTCAAAAGACTGAGCAGAGAGCATTAGTAAATGTTAACATAAATCAACAATGGTTTTATGTAAAAGAACCTATATTCCAGCTCTCAAGAGGTTCAGATTTAATTAACTCATTTCTAAGATACATAAGAAATATCATCACTTATTCAGTAAAAATATAATAAATTCAGTAAATTGACCAGACTCTGGTTAACTTATGACAGAATTTTCATTATTTTTTTAACTTTATTTCAACTTTCCTTTAGTTTTATATATTAAAAAAATTCTTTTAAAGAAATGTCAAATCAAATTGGGGGAGGGGGGCAAGAGAAAACCTACATGAAAACAGCTAAAACTAAATGCTACATGTACAAAAAAATAAAGATCATAAAAGCACAGAGTCCTTCTGAATTTGCTTGCCTTTAAGTATATCTGTTAAAAAATGAATTTTCAAGAAGTTATTTATAAGTAAAATATTAATCAGGTTATGTATGATTCCAGAAATGTAAACAAACATTTGTTTGTTACAAGCAAACAAAAAAACACCGAAAAAAAAAGTATATTTCTTCTCCAAGCATCCAGTGCCTAGTACAGCATTCTATAAATATTTGTTGAATGAATGAACAAACGAGGTCTATGACAAAGAAAAGAGATATATATAACACACAGTCTGGTTCATAATACTTCAATCTAAGCTGTCTGTAGCAAGATAACTCTGTTTTGGAGATGAGAGACAGGAGGCCAGACTAGTGAAACTGACACATGAATGTCATCTCAGAAGGTTGATCAAATGTTGGAGTTCGCTTAGATGAGCTAGAACTAGAAAAGCCACTAACACCATTACAGCATGTAACACAGGACCGCTCCAACTTACCTCACACAACATTCTACTGCACGAAACCAATGAGGCATCTCATCGTGTAGAGTACACAACTGAAGGCAAGACAGAAAAACCTTCTCGGCATCACTGTACCAGCCTGCATCTGAAAGAAAGCCACCTGAGGACAAGAGAAACCAAAATCTTCAGATAATTTAACAATCACCTGAAAGCATGCTTACCATGAACGTTATCTAAAATGGAAAAAACCTGTGTTTTCTAGTCCAAAACAAAGACACCAACTATGAAATTTTAAAAAAACTTTCAAACAAACTAGCGGCATTAGATCCAAGTTGACACCCTGAATAAGGAATCAAGAGTTTTAACCCTCTAAAAATATTCCACTGACATTTTCCAGTTAATTAGCCACTATATTTAGTGATTTTTCTAACATTTTCATCATGCAGGGTTAATGTTAACTTTTCAATCAAATAAACTTCATCTTCTTACAATAAACCACATTACAGAGGACACACAGATAAAAAGAAACAGTAGTGCTAGATCATGTCAATTTTTTTTTTTTTTTAGCAAAAAATCAAATTGCTGTCCTTCAACAGTCCTAATGCACTGAGCATCTGGGCATCACTTCCTTAGAATACTGTTCATCTTTTTTGAGGCTCATGACCCCCTCCTAGTGGTTTAATACATTTTTTGATCGTGCCAACTAGTCTTAATAGTGTCAATAGGAGCTGGGTTGAAGAAAAAATATTTTGCTCAGTCTGGTGTTTTATGTTTAATTGTGTGTAATGAAACAAATATTTTAAATGGGGAGAAGTGTGCTTTAGAATATTTCTTCTCCTAAATATGATTATTATTTTAGGGTGCTCACTAAATGACTGGATTAATGAGATTATAATATTCATATTAAGCAATCTCCTACTCATCCTCTCAACATACTGGGCATTGTGCTGGTTATTAGGCTATCATGTTTTTCAGCTTCAAACCAACCCTTCTAGGCTGTCTGATGATACACGGCTAGGACTCTATTATCACATTTCTCCTTTGCCAGTTGGTTCCCTGGTAGTCTCTACCAAAGAAGGCATTAGAGAGAAGGCTGTAAGCCTGCAGGAGTAAGAGACACTCCCCAGTACCTTCCGGTTTCTGTCAGAATGGGCTCTGCTAACAGTGCCCAAAGGTTATGCTTCTTTACTCTGGCAGTGCAATTCATCTCTGTAAGTCAATTCCAGTTGCAGATTTCCAACACTTACAGATCTAGATTCACAGTATCCCATCAAACAACTAGTCACTGAGGTGCCCCTCCTAGAGGTCAAGATTCTAGACCCACGAGCCCTCTTCTCAGAACTCTGAGGCACCCGTACCACTGGAGCAGGATCCCAGCTTCGCGATGACCGGGCGGCTTGTGGGATCTTAAGTTTAAAAACCTTTGAACTGTATACTTTGGGTAAACTGCATGCCCCATGAAGTACATCTCAATAAAGCTGCAATTTTAAAAAAAAGTATACATCACATAGACTTCTGGTATGAAGTTTTTTCACTGTTTCAGTAATTTTAGGATCAAGACTGATAATATAGTTGTTCAATCTGGCTCCTTACAGAGGGCAGATTGGTATGAGTGTAAAGACAACAGAAGAGCTCAGTGAATATTAGCCTTCCTGCCTTTCATCTTCCTTGATACTAAAAATCTCCCACACAGATTTTTACATGACCATCTAGGACTAAATGGATGTCAATATTAACATTCATTAAGATCACAAACAATCTACTGTTAACAGACATTCTTAAGTCATAATTCTGTGTTGCAATTTATAGTCCATGGGACTATCAAAGGATAAATGCTGAAAATTCTTTTCGGAAAAGAATGTTGAATTCCTCCAGCAAACTGTCTATGACCACTACAAAAATTTTTCTCTAATATTGAAGGAAATGATCATGAAAACTTGTTGGTGAAGAATATATGTGGACATGCGAGAGAGAAAGAGACATACACGTTAATGTGAGAAGTTAAAAATGAATGGTAGACATATGTAAAATAGACGACCAGGGCAAGTTTGATGCATGAAGCATTGCATCCAAAGTTGGTGCTCTGCGACAACCCAGAGGGACAGGGTGGGGAGGGAGGTGGGAGGGAGGTTCAGGATGGGGGGGATGACACATGTATACCTGTGGCAGATTCATGTTGATGTATAGCAAAAACCATCACAATATTGTAAAGCAATTATCTTCCAATTAAAATAAATAATTTTTTTAAAAAAGAATGGTAGAATGTGATGATGGGACAGTCCTGTATCCTGATGGTAATGGTGGTTATATAAATACTTACATGGAATCAACTGCATAGAAAAAGCACACACGACAACTCAAAAATCAAACACTCCAGTTAAAAATGGACAGAGAACCTGAACAGACATTTTTCCAAAAAAGACTTACAGATGACCAACAGACACATGAAAAGATGCTTCTCATCACTAAATATCAGGGAAATGCATATCAAAACCACAATGAGATATCACCCCCTACCTGTCAGGATGGCTATTACCACAGAACAACAATTAACAAGTATTCACGAGGAGGACCCTCCTGCACTGTTTGTAGGATTGTAAACTGGCACAGCTACTATGGAAAACAGGATGAAGCTTGCTCAAAAAATAACAAATAGAACTGCTATATGATCCAGCAGTCTCACTTCTTAGTATTTACCCAAAAAAAGGCAAAAACACTAATTTAAAAAGATACATGCACCCCAATGTTCACTGCAGCATTATTTATAACAGCCAAGATATGGAAGCAACCTAAATATCCATCAATAGATGAATGGATAAAAAAGGTATGAGATACATTTATACACACATAGAGTACTACCCAATCACAATTTTTTTGAAAAGGAGAAATCTTGCAACAACACATAAATCTAAAGGGTATCACGCTAAATGAATTAAGTCAGAGAAAGAAAAATATCATATTATCTCACTTATATGTAGAATCTAAAACCAAAACAAAACGAAAATAGAGTCATAAATACACCAACCAAACAGCTGGTTGCCAGGGAAAGAAGGTGGGGATGGGGTGAAATAGGTGAAGGGGATTAAGAGGTATGAACCTCCAGTGAGAAAATAAATAAGCCACAGGAATGTAACATACAGCCTAAGAAACATGGTCAATATTACTGTAATAACTTTGTATGGGGACGATACTTGTCATGCAATCATTTCATAATGTACACAAATTCCAAATCATTGTGCAGTATGCCTGAAACCAACATAATATTACAGGTCAACTACATTTAAATTAAACACACACACAAATGAGTATATATAAAAACCAATGAATGTTAAATATTGGATTGGTCAGAAAGTTCCTTTGAGTATTTCTGTAAGATGTTACGGAAAAACTCGAACAGACGTTTTGGTTGACCTAATAGGTCTGTAGTCTAGGTAAAACTATTAAACCAGTGTCAATTTCCTGGTTTTGATAGTGTCAGTGAATCCACAATCATTTCAAAATAAATATTTGACAAAAAAGGGTAGCAATAACTTCAATAATAATTGCCTGAAACATATTTACCTATGTAAATAATTTATAAAAGGCATATTAAAATGTTACGCAAAAGTTAAACAATAGTTTTCTGTATGTGTAGCATAAAAATCTTTTTAGAATCCTTTTCCATTTATGTTTTCAATATTCTTGAATATGCCCATGAGGAATGCAGATTTACCCTCATTTTAGAGATGGGAAAACTCAGGTCCCAAAGGAACTTTGCCCCATGTCACAGCTATGAAAGAGGTTGGTAGCAGTTTGACACAGTGGGAAGGTAAGTGGTTGGAATCACAAACCCACAGGGCTCTAAACTTAGCTCCATTACTATGTGACTTGAGCAAGTTACTCAACTTTTCTGAGTCTATTTCCTCATTTGTAAAATGCTATTAATACCATCACATCACTGGAATTTCATGAGGATTTTTTTTGAAACATAGTATTTAAATGCATAGTATAGCCCATAGCACAAAGTTAATGTTCAATGTATCACACCTAGTTCTTTTGATGTTTTTCTCATAACCTCCTTATGTTGACTTTGGGAATGTACTGGGAGAATCCTTTAATGCCAGCAGGTTTAATTCTGAGTCATGTCACAGGACAAAACACTCGTCTATTTCACCATTACCTACCTAAGACAAAGCCGACCTGAATGGCTTTCTCCTTTACTGCAGCATCTGATTCTGCTATGTAAGAGCACCGTCTACTGAATGAGTAGGCTAAGACTGAAGCAACTTTCACACCATGATCCATCAAAGCCTGGAAACAATGATGAAGCAAATGTCTGAAAGAGAAGGAAAAGGTCATTATTGTTATTACAAAGGTAACATATTTTGTCCTTTTTGAAAACACGTGCCTTTTTGAAGTAATAATACCATTATTTTCAAAGATGGGATAAGATAAAACACAGCTTTTTGCCTATGATGCCATAATAATTCTCAGTTAGCCTAATATTTTTTACTCAGTGGATCCAGTGATTCTGTATGTGTACACTGATGACTGGGAAGGATAAAATGAACTTCTAACATCAATTTTAAAAACCAAATTATCTTGCAGTTCAACAATGACCCAATTTAAAAATGGGAACTAGATTTTAATAGAGATTTCCAATGGCCAATAACCACAAGAAAAGATACTCAATATCATTAGTCATTAGGGAAATGCAAATCAACTCACAAATGAGATACCACTTCACACCATCTAAGATGGCTATACTACTACTTAAAAAAAAGTGATGGCAAGGATATGGAAAAATTTGAACCTTCATACATGGGTGCGTGTGTGAGTGCTAAGTCATACTAGTTGTGTCCGACTCTTGCGACCCTATGGGCTGTAGCCCACCAGGCTCCTCTGTCCATGGGGATTCTCCAGGCAAGAATACTGGAGTGGGTTGCCATGCCCTCCTCCAGGGGATCTTCCCCACCCAGGGATCAAACTTGGTCCTCTTGCATTGGCAGGTGGGTTCTTTACCACTAGCACCACCTGGGAAGCCCTCATACATGGTAGCAGGGACATAAAATGGTGCAGCCGCCATGGAAAACAATTTAGGGCTTACTCAACCTAGTTACATATGCACACAAGACAACGCTACGTCCACACAAAGGCTTGTCCGTGAGCGCTCACAGCAGCATTATCCGTAACAGCCAAAAAGTAGAACCAACCCACATGTTTACCAACAGATGACTAAATAATCAAAACACAGTACATCCACATGACGGAAAATTATTCATAAAAAGGAATGAAGTACTGAAACAACCATGAATGAATCTTAAAAACATTATAAGTAAAATTCAGTCACAGAAGAGCATATATTATATGATTCCATTTATATGAAATGTCTAGAATACATACATCCAGAGACAGAAAGTAGATTACGGGTCGGCCAGGGACTAGGGGTAAGGGGAAACAGAGAGTGACTGTTAATGGGTACCACGTTTCTTTTTGGGATGATGAAAATGTTCCAGAATTAGACAGTGGTGATAGTTGCAAAAACTTGTGAAAATACTAAAATCCACTGAATTGTACAATTCAAAATGGTGAGTTTATGGTATGTGACTCATCTCAATAAAAAAAACTGTTTTAAACAAAACTGTAAATAACCAAGTCACTGCTCTGGATAAAGGGGAGGAAAAGTCAAACTACATGCTTTTAGTTTCACAAATACATTAAACACTTACCAGGGGATTTGGACTTGGTGAAAGATAACCTGAGAGATGAAAGAGAGGTAGTCCACTAAATCTTTACAATGGCCATCTTTAGAACTGCACAGAGAAGTTCAATTCCAGAAAACTAACCTTTTCTTAAGGGATTTTTTAGGAAAGTTTTCCTATAGCCTTCTTGTCCCAAAATGAAGTTCTCATCTGTTATTTTTCTATAGACTAATTTTAATTAATCAACTAACCAAGAAATTTCTCTTAGGCTAAGTACACAGGCCTCATTCCCAAGGCATCCCTAAACAGTGAAATCATGTGATTTACTTGTTGATTACTGTATTATCCCTTTCTAAAATACAAACTCCATGAGGAAGAGACCTTGAAGAACTTACTCACTGCTGTAACCAACATCTAAAACAGTATCTAACACATACAGGGATTCTAACAAGTATTTACTTAATTTTTTGAACAAATGAAACAACTTGCCAATGTTCATACTAGAGATTATAGAGTATTTTGTCAAACTATATTCTTATTTTCCTAGAAATGTAGGTTAGGAAAAAGAAATGCCACTTAAATTTAGGGAAGAATAAAAGCAAGAACAATCAAAGGCCATGTCACCTACACCTACATATGACTCCTACTACATAATAGCCAGAACATGGAAGATGAATTCATTTTTTGTTTTTTGAACACAGAAAGCAAGGGTGGTATTGATGGTTTCAAAACAAAATGAATGTAGTTAAGGCTACTGAATTGTAAACTTAAAAACTGATCAGAATGGTAAAATTCAGAATATGTATAGTATCGGTTACCACAATTGTTACAAAATGAATTTACCTTTTATCCAAAGCTCTCAATACTTTACCAAAAACTTCCAATTCACAAAATTCACTGCCCAATTGACACAAGCGTCCCTGTTGGTATAGCTGAAATTAAAAACAAACAAAAAATAGATCACTGAATAAAATTTAATGCCAATTTCTACTTTAATAATACTTATGAATATAATTTCATGGACTTAATATTTCATGAATTATGAATACTGCTCAAAGTTACAATTACACAGTAATATCAGAAAAGATGCTTATGCTAAGAGAAATGTAATGCCAAACTAACAAATCTGTGTAATTCACATAATAGCTAGATATTAATATTTATAAAAGAGTATCTGGTAAATACTAAGTAACAAAAAGTCCTATATATTGTAATTATCTATTAAACATTAAAACAGTTATAGCTAAGAAACAACTTTTTTCCTTAAAACTGGATAAAGTAAAATTATCAAAATAATAGCAAAGATAATGTTCAGAAGCCAGAACTAGGCACTATGCCCCATTAAAGGCTCTTCAGAACACAAGAATCTCAGATCAGTACTGGGCATGAAACTTCACAAGCAGACTAACAGTACATCATGTCTAAAGCAATCCAGTCTGGCACAATTTCTAATCATGTCACTCATTTATTCCTTTTGCCTGACTTTCTAAAACTTCCATTTAAAACAGTATTTAAATAAATGTATTAAATGTTTATCCCAAATAATACATACACACAGTTAAAAAAAATACTATTGTCCCTCTTTCCCATGCCTCAACTTCACCATATGTTACTCAATTTGTATTTGCTATACAGCGCCTTATGGAAGGCAGAGATTTTGCTCCATCAATTCACTTTTTACATTATAAGCACTTAACTCATTTGACAAAAACATGGGTTTCAGAAAGAGGACATACTCCTGAATTCATCTGCCAAATAGACTAGTTAACTTGGCGCAGGGAAAACATACTACAAACTCAGCCAGCAAACTCGGGGATAAATCACTAGTCATGATGGTGGTGGAGAGTGTGTGTGTGTTGGTGGGGGGATGTATGGGGGGGTGTGTGTGTTAGTCGCTCAGTCGTGTCTGACTCTTTGCAACTCCATAGATTGGGGCCCGCCCGGCTCCCCCATCCATGGGAATTTCCAGGCAAGAATACTAGAGTGGGTTGCCATTCCCTTCTCCAGGGGATCTTTCCAACCCAGGGATCAAACCCTGGCCTCCTGCCTTGCAGGCAGACTCTTTACTGTCTGAGCCACTAGGGAAGACTGCCTATTAGGTAGATACAGGGCTACCATGCAACAATGACCACTTTGCAGGGACTTCCCTGGTGTTCCAGTGGTTGGAATCCTCCTTCCAATGCTGGGGATGAGGTTCGAACCCTGGTCAGGGAACCAAGATCCCACATGCCACAGGGTGACTAAGCCCGCACCACGACTACTGAGCCTGCATGCTCCAGAGCCCATGCTTCCCAGGAGAAGGCCACGTAAAACCACCAAGACTCATCACAGCACACACGTCCCTCCCCCACCGCCCCGAAGACGTCTGTGAACCATCCGTGATGACTGCTGGGGGGGTGAGAGGGTAAGAACTACCTCCCACATGCTCAGGAAGGGGAGGCAGAAATGTTACCTTCACACAGTGGTTGGGTACTCATATTAACCATAAACCTTCATAAGAAAAACTTGCTATTTTTGGACATGATTATGTTTTCTGTGGTAAAAATAAATAATAAAAGAGCTTCTGGGAATGCATATGATAAAATTCACTACCATCACATACACCTTCACGATTAACCAACAAAGGAAAAACTCAGGAAAAATAAAGCTGAGAATCTATAATCAAACCTCTATTTTGGGACTTACCAGTATGATAAATTTCTGATTTGGGACAGAAAAATGCAGTTAACAAAATACATACATATACATACTTCAAAAAGAGTTTAGGACAAAAAAACCTTAGTCTCTTATCAAAATAACCCATTAGTAAACTTAATGCTTAGAATTTCTTTTGTAAAATATAAGAAATGAAAGTTATATCACTTTTTTGCCTTTCACTAGTCAAATAAAACAATTAAACTGTATGTTCTATAAACTATATGTTCTATAACTCATAATATCCCTTTAATTCTGAAAATTTCCTAACAAAAGGTGTTTGAAGGAAAGCCATAAGCTTAGTTACTATTTTAAATATATTAAAAGTATGCCTATTGATAAACACAAGCTTTTTTTTTTTTTTTAATCTCTCAGCAGTTCACTTTTTCTAGCTACAAATGGGTCCACATTTAAATTGGGGGTAAAGAATAGTGATTTAACTGTTTCAAATCATCCAATCATCTTTTCATGCACAGCAGCCATACTTCAGTTAAAAAAAAAACAAAACACCTTATCAGGCTTCTCCCCCCAAATGCAAATTTATACATTATATGAACAGGACTTTTGAATACCAATCCAAAATAAACAGCATTTACTGTGCCAGGTACTGTTCTAAGCACTTTTCCTAAGCAACTCATTCTGTCCTTCCACAGATAAGGAAACTGAGGCATATAAAGTTAAATAACTTGCTCAAAATCATACAATTAAGAAGAAGCAGGGTGACAATCTGGCTCCAGGCAGTCTGTCTTTACATCCATGTTCTTCATAACTTACACTATAATACTTTTCGAAGGTATTATATCAGGAAGTAAGAAAGAGTATAAAACAAGCAATTTAAAACATTTTTATAGAAATAATAGAAGACAAATCCCTTCACAGATTCATGTATCTTATAGAGTAGAGCTAAGAAGAAAACTGAGGCTCTAGGTTCTTTGATAATGATTCTTACATCAGATTTTTAAAAATTTGACTTATTTTAGTTCATTATTACATAATGTATTTTAGTATTAAATTCTCTACCCACTGAGTAAGGAGGTTATAGACTAGCAACTACTTTTAGCTATTGATACCTTAAAGAAAATAAGAAAGAACAAATTTATTTTTTAGAAGTATGTAAACTATCTCCCAACAGATATGAAAACAGACAATAAAAATACAACTAAAACAATATTGTACAAGTATGAAGATAGACCAATCAATGGAACAAAATGCAGAGTTCAAAAGCAGATCTTAGTATACATAAAAACTTAACATTTGATAAAGGGAGCATTTTAAAATCATTAAAAGAAAAAAATAGTTAATAAAGAATGCATAAAAATGCAGAAACAAAGTAAGGTACCTCCTGATAGAACAAAAATAAATCCCAGTCTTATCAAAGTTCTAAATATTAATATTAAACAATTAAGTAACATCCACGTTAAAAGTTACCTTGTAACACTGCCCTTCTAAAAGCATTATATACTACAGGTAAAATCATAAAGGAAGACGAGATATGTGATTTCATAAACACCGAAAATGTCCATGAGTATAAAATACTGTAAACAAAAATTAAAAATATAACAAAAGTAAAATATTAGGAACACA
Source organism: Bos javanicus (assembly GCF_032452875.1). Lineage (NCBI taxonomy): Eukaryota > Metazoa > Chordata > Mammalia > Artiodactyla > Bovidae > Bos > Bos javanicus. Next base: position 13,791,004 of record NC_083886.1, on the reverse strand, counting down.
CTTATGTAGGATTTAATATCTTGAATACATAAAGAGGTGAAACTCTTTATGGTGATGTTTCAGATGTTTCAGAAGCAAGGGCTTTCAGACACTAAACATTTTTTCTATAAAAACTGAGGGCAGCTATTGCAAGGGTAATGCAAGACAGCCTCAAACCCAGAGAACTCTTTGGAAGATAAAGATGGAGATGAAAGCCTTCCTTAGCCTAAGACCTTCTGAACTGACATACCTGCTTTCTCAGCCAATCCAAAATTACCAGGCTGAGTGAACAGTTTAGCGTTAATATCAAATAAGCAAACAAAATAATCTAGGCTAATTCCCAACAACAAAAACTTCAGAAAAGTTTAGAAAAAGACATAAAAGAAACAGCCCAAAACTATGGTCTAAGAATAACTATGAAGTCACAAACACACTCACCCACACATACTCTACGAAACTCATGCATCTCACTCATGTTTGGAACAGTTACCCCTCTCTTTCAGTCACTGAAGAACTGCTGATATTGCGCTTATGGTAGAAGCACCAAGCAGAAGGAAAAAAGAGAGAAGGCAGGATGCAACAGTCCAATAATCCCTGAGCATCTATGGTATAGGATTTGTATTTCACATCTTTTACCGGATTACTGCAAATGTTTCATAAAACTAGTCTTTCCATCAAACCAGTCAATCCTAAAGGAAATCAGTCCTGAATATTCATTGGAAGGGCTGATGCTGAAGCTCCAATACTTTGGCCACCTGATGCGAAGACCTGACTCACTGGAAAAGACCCTGATGCTGGGAAAGACTGAAGGCAGGAGAAGGGGACGACAGAGGATGAGACGGTTGGATGGCATCACCAACTCAATGGACACGAGTTTGAGCAAGCTCCGGGATTGGTGGACTGGAGCCCACGGGGTTGCAAAGAGTCAGACATGACTGAGCGACTGAACTGAACTGAGTCTTTCCATTACCGTTCTTGTTCTCCTCTAATCAATGTCCACATAGCAGGCAGAATGAACTTCTGAAAAAGTGAATCATTTCATGCCATTACTGTTTAAAAGCATGCACCTTCAATGCATACATAATCCAAAATTGTTAATGTGGTCTACGAGTCTCTAAAAGTCATCTAAGTCCTACTAGCTTTCAAACCTCATCTTTCACCATTCTTTCTCCCTGATCCCCTACACATTTCTGCCATACTAACTTTCTTTTATTCCACCTCCTGACTTTTTGTACACAAACCTGCTGCCTGCACATGGAAAACTGATGCCATGATTCTTGATTTGGTTAATCTGTAACCATCCTATTGGTCTCAGCTAACACCTCACTTTTTCCAAGACCTTCCCTTGACTCCCCAAACTAAGTTCTGTTCCCTGTTATATTTGCTCATAACACGTATTTTTCTTCCACAGGTGCACCAAGGCAGGCATACACACATTCACTTAAGTGATAATTTGTTAAACATGTCATTCCATTACATTCTACACTCTGACCACTTTTACCACTATATTCTCAATGCCCAACACAATGCCTAGGAACAGACACATATTCAGTATTATCTGAATGCAAAATCCAAACTGGTAGCAATCTGCTCTGGGTAGAACTCAGAATCTTAGAGGAAAAAAACAAACAAAAAATTAAAAACATACTCTCTACCTCTGGAGCTTATCATTTAGAGTATAAAGTATTCAATACTGCTATTCTATAATTTTTTATTGAAATTGCCCAAATTCATCTGATGAACCTGACATTAAGGGAAAAACCCTGATTTGACAGTTATTTACTGTCTCCTCAATCAGACTGTAAGCATCTTAAAGAGACATCTGCTAGGCTCCTGTCCTGTCCTCTACTGTACTGACACACCGTGCCCATACAATAAACTCTGAGAACAAATCTGAATGCAAACTTAATAAACTACAGTGCAGAACATAAGGTGCTAGTATCTGAATGTAAAAATCAAGAACAAATTGTAATAGCTCCTTAAATTTATAGACAAAAATAGGTGTTCCCTAATTTGACATCTGATCTTTTACCAAGTACCTGGTGCATTCATTGTATTAAACTCTCAGCTTACTGAACCTGTTTAACCTTTGTAATTTTCATATCAAAATCAAGATTATTATAGCTAGGAACATTCTACTTACTTTTTAAAATTAACTTCATAAATACCACGAACATTTGTGTAAGGCAGATTGTCCTAGGTTTGGAGAATATAGTGGTGACTATGGTCACCACTGGAATACAAAGACAGCGAGAACTGTTTTGTGATTTCAGGGACTTCCCTGGTGGTCCAATGATTAAGACTCTACACTTCCACTGCAGGGGGTGCGGGAAGCGTGGGCTCGATCCCTAGCTGGGGAGCTAAGATCCCACGTGTCTTAGTTCCCACATCCCACGCGTCATGTAGTGTGGCCAAAATTTAAAAAAAAAAAAAAAAAAAAGAACTGTGATTTCAAAAAATTCAGAGGCTGTCAGGTAGGAAAATAAATGATGTTCAGATTATACAACCCAGACAGGCAGTGTTTTAGGAACACAAATAAAATACCCAGACCAATGAAGAAAGCACTTTGGCAGAGGTTTGAAAAGGAATGGGAGTCAAACTTCTGGCAATATGGCAGATAGCACCGACAAACAGAAACTTTGCAGCCTCTTTCCAAACAGAGCAATGCTGGATAAAATATTACAAAACAACTTGGGGATAAATAGCCGAGTTTGAAATTAAGAGCAGAAACTTCACAGCTGCCCCAAATTAAGGAGACATGAACTCAAGAACAGCTGAAAAGAAAAACAGAATAGTTTTATAGCTCCAAGTGGTTGTGGACCACAGTGCAATGACCAGATAGATAGGAAGGAATAAGGGCAGCAGATCCTTTTAAGCAAAGGAATCTGGCACTGAACTGACTCACTAAATCCAGGAATAAAAGTCTAGAACATCTCCCACAGCCTTGGCAAAGTCTGCTGTGAAAAACTAAAACCAGCCTAGGACATTTGTAAGTATGCAGTCCAAATTCATACTACCTAGATAATCTACAGCCCCCCAATCCTGAATTTGGCTTTAAAAACTGGTCTGAAACCAGTGAAACCTATGAAGTATTCACAAGCAAAAAGGCTGAAACACCTACAAGGGATGATGAAAATGTTTTAGAGGTCTATCACTGGAATCTCACAACCAAAGGAAACTCTATAGAGTCTATAGGAAAACGGATCCTGTTTCCTCAAGAAATAAGTTGCAAAGATAAGAAAACAGATGGATAGGGAATCTACAGACCAACAGAGCCTTAAGAGATATATCAGCCGACACCCAAGGCACAGATCTTACCTGGATTCTGATCCAAACAAACTGTAAAACTATATACATATTTGACACTTAAAAACCGAAAATTTGAATGACTGGCAATTTAATAAAGAATTACTATTAATTTTTCTTTGGTGTTATAATAGTATGATGACAACTAAGATATTTACAGATGAAATCAAATGATGTGCTTCCAAATACTATATGAAAGGGGATTGGAGAAAATAGATTCAGCAGTAAAACTGGCCAAGAATTGGTAACTGTTGAAGCTCAGTGATGGACACATGGAGATCCATTATTCTATTCCATCTACTTTTGTGTTTAATTTTTCCATAATAAAACGTTTTCTAAAAATAATGCATCCATTACCGCTAAACAAGTAACATCCTTTACCTCTAAGATAAATAAAAGTAGCAATATTTTGTTTTGTTTAACACATGTAAGATACATTTATTCTTGTTCTCTAATCTCAAAGTTCATTTGAAATTTAGCTCTAAATAAATTCACTTTGGAATATAAATTTCCTTATTCTATTTTCACCTTACACTGTATATTACATGTAATGTCCTTTACCTGTTGCTTGAGTGCACTGTGATCTCAGATTATACATTCATGGATTAAAGCAAGTACTATAGAAGTATCTTAATATAATGCACATTTAATTAAAAAAGAAATGCTTTCTTCTGGAGGTAAACCAACATTTAAATTTTTTACTTCTTATGGGATTTCCCTGGTGGTCCAGGGGTTAAGAATCCACCTTACAATACAGATGAGGTGGGTTCGATTCCCAGTCAGGGAACTAAGATCCCACGTGTCTCAGAGCAACTAAGTCCATGAGCTACAGCCATTGAGTCTGTGAAGCTCAACGAAAGAGTCCACAGGATACAAAGAAAATCCCACGTGCTGCCACTAAGACCTGATGCAGCCAAGTAAACAAATTTATTATTGCTTTTTATAACATTTTCTCAGCTGCTCCACACTCATTGGTTCCATTATACTTAAAAAAATATATATACAACTGACCAACATATGATTATTTGCATCTTGCAGGGCAAAGTGCTCTGTTTACTGATAAGTGAGCTAAGTAGACATATTCACATTATTTAAAGTACAAGGAATAGTTAACTCTCAAATGGGAACGTAACCCTTTCCTAACTTTAAATATACTGTCCACATATATGATACTAGATTCACCGTCCATTAAAAGAGAAATTAAAAGAGTTTTTCCCCCAATCATTCTAAGAATGAACTTACGTCTAGAACCCATATTCTCTAATTCTCTCATTTGGTGGGTCAATGGAACATTTTCAAGATAACATGATTGTGTTAATGGTGGAAGATGCTATCATGATACAAATGGAAAGTCAAAACAAAAGTCTGAAACTGAAAGTGAAGGTCGCTCAGTCGTGTCCAACTCTTTGGGACCCCATGGAATATACAGACCATGGAATCTCCAGGCCAGAATACTGGAGTAGCCTTTCCCTTCTCCAGTGGATCTTCCCAACCCATGGATTGAACCCAGGTCTCCTGCATTGCAGGCAGATTCTTTACCAGCTGAGCCACAAGAGAAGTCCAAGAATCCTGGAGTAGGTAGCCTATCCCTTCTCCAGTGGATCTCTCCAACCCAGGAATCGAACCAGGGTCTCCTGCACTGCAGGCAGATTCTCTACCAACTGAGCAATGAGGGAAGCCCCAAAAGTCTAGTTAGATGAAAAATCTAGCCAACAATGATAACCAGTCATATATAACCAAATAGGTATCAGGGATCTCTGTATGTAGGTAAGAAATTTCTTGACTTCTCTTCTTAAAGCATCACTACCAACCTTGGTGAAAATCAGGAATGTATCCATGAGGCAGTAGAAAGAAGACAGTATGGTTTTAAGAGGGGCTTCCCTGGTAGTTCAGATGGTAAGGAATCTGCCTGCAATGTGGGAGACCCAGGTTCAATCCCTGGGTCGGGAAGATCCACTGGAGGAGGAAATGGCAACCCACTTCAGTATTCTTGCCTGGAGAATCCCATGGACAGAGCAGCCTGGCAGGCTACAGTCCATGGCTATAAGAAAACATTCTGTCTCTATATGAGATGTCATGCCCTGCACTTGAAACACTGTAAATTAACTACACTGCAATTTTTTAAAAATTAGGGGAAAAAACCCTAAAAACAAAAAACCTCATTCTGTATTCTAGATAGCCAACTTTAAAACATTTGTTTTGGGGACTTCTGTGGTGATTCAGTGGTTAAGACTCCTTCCTTTCACTGCAGGGCAAGGGTTTAATCCCTGATCAGGGAACTAAGGGAACTGAGATCCCATATGCCATGTAGCCAAAAAATAGAAACAAATATTGTTTCCTTTGATTCCAATTCTTGAGTGCTAACATGTTGTATAAAAACAAAGGAATATGCTCTTTTGGAGGAAATTTTTCCTTTCTTAGAATGTGGTTGTAGTCATCCTATTTCAGTTATTAAAAGTTTTTTTTTTTTTTTAAACAAGATGCAACTTAAATTTCCCTTTGCATCAAGGTGTGTAAAAAAGATTGATGCAGTGCATCACAAAATGAACGTTTGTATTTAATGAGGAGATGCTTTACCACTGTACTTTTTGGTGTTTTTTGGAAAAGTTACCTTTAGATCTGAAGCTGTTCATTTTTAACAAATAAAATATTACAGGTCTCTCATGATTTATTCTTAGCTAAAAAAAAAAAAATATTGTTTCCTTTGATTCCAGCAGAGATGCTTTTTTTTTTTTTTAATTAGAAAACATAGAAAGGAACTTATAAAAGAGAAAACCAGGGCTTCCCTGGTGGCTCGGTGGTAAAGAACCTGCATGCCAATACAAGAGATGCAAGATACTCTGGTTCGATCTCTGGGTCGGAAAGATCCCTCAGAGGAAGGCATGGCAACCCATTCCAGTATTCTTGCCTGGAGAACTCCATGGACAGAGGAGCCTGACAGACTCCAGTTCATAGGTCACACAGAGTCAGGCACAACTGAAGCAACTGTGCTCATACGCAGACATAAGCATCCTAGAGCCAGTGCTCTGCAACAAGAGAAGCCACCGCAGTAAGAAGCTCTTTGACCTCTTTGATGGCAACTGAGGAGGAACCCCCACTCCCTGCAACTAGAGAAGTCCTACAATCAGCAATGAAGACGCAGTACAGACAAAAATAAATCTTTAAAAAAATATCAATAGTATCAACTATTCTTTGACTATACCCAAGATAGTTTAATAATGTGGGAGTTTTGTCTGCTGTGGAGGCACGTGGACAAAGGGGAAAATATAATTTAACTTCTTTTATGGTTTTAGTCTATCAACTTCTCTTTGGTTATTTGTACTTTCCTAGTCGGAAAGATCCTCTGTAAGAGGAAATGGCAACCCACTCCAGCATTCTTGCCTGGAGAATCCAATGGACAGAGGACCCTGGTGGGCTACAGTCCACGGGGTTGTACAGAATCAGACACAACTGAAGCAACTCAGCATGCATGCATATAAGCTATGCTACATCTAAAGCGAATGATGCTACAACTTAAAAGACTATCTTCCCCCTTTCCATTGTATCCATGGTTATTTTTACTTTCTCATTCCTAGTTTTGAGAATGTGAGCTTTCTCTCACATTTCTTGATGTGGCTAACTAGTGAATTAATGTGGCCAATTAACTACTTAATTAGTTGACTTATTTTTCTTTTAAACCAATCACCTTGACCTACTTCTTATGTGAAAGTAAAAGTGTTTAGTCGTTCAGTGGAGTCCGACTCTTTGCGAACCCATGGACTACAGCCCACTAGGCTCCTCTGTCCATGGAATTCTCAAGGCAAGAATAGTGGAGTGGGTTGCCATTCCCCTCTCCAGGGGATCTTCCTGACCCAGGGCTTGAACCTGGGTCTCCCACATTGCAGGCAGATTCTTTACCACCTGAGCCATCAGGGAAACCCCTGAAAACAGAAGACCCAAGGATCAAACCCAGGTCTCCTGCATTGCAGGCAGATTCTTTGCTGTGCCATCTGACTTCTTAGTCACACTAATATTTTAGAGTATCGGCTTTTAGGCTATTCCCCTCTTAGTACAACTTCATGTGACAGATAGGTTATTCTTAAAAATTCAATTTTACTTCTTTTATACAATAAAATAAATCATAAAAATTCTAGTATAAAAATATACAGAGAATATATGTACAAAGTTAAAAACAACTACAATTCTTTCCCTTGAATAAATATTACTGAAATTTTGTGTTCCTCTAGGTTTTTTTTCAACATGTACTCAAATGTACACATATATTCGCTCATTTAAAAACAACAAACATGATTGTTATTCATACTACTTTGTGACAAGCTTTTATTCTCCCCGTGTACTCTTTACACCAATATATCCAGCATTCTCATTCTTTCTAAATGATGTACAATATTCCATTCCTGATTGATGAGCAAACAGTTGTTTTCAATTTTTGCCACCATGAACAATACTGTACTTAACTTTCCTGAACAGAATTTCCTGTACAGTCAACAAGCATTCCTATAGGAAAATTTCATGGTATTGTAGATTAAAGGATAAGAGTTTTTTGAATCATTAAACCATGCTAATCTGGCAAGTGAAGAGGAATGGTAATTTTTAAACCTTTTTACTGATATATGACATATACACAGATGAGTGCACAACTTATATTTAAAATGTAAAGCTCTAAGAAGTACAAACTATTACGTATAAAATAAGCTACAGGAACATATTGTACAACACAGGGAACACAGCCAATATTTTACAATAATATAAATGGAGTATAACCTTTGAAAATTGTGAATCACTATATTGTATATCTGTAACATATATAATATTGTACATCAATTATACTTCAATAAAAAATACATAATTTTAAAAAGAAAAATAAAAGAATGCAAAGTTCAATAAATTTTCACAAAGTGAACATGCCCAGATACCAACATGCAGATGACATTAACGAAACCGAGCACCATCAGAATCCCAGATATCTCCCTTCGCGCCCTGCACTGTCACTACCCGCCAAGGGCAACCTCTCCAAACTTAAAACACTTTTCATTTTTTAAGCCTGTTTTTGAACCTTATGTAAATGGAACCACACATTATAGATCCACATTTTCCAAGCTGCACCAAAATGCCCTGGGGCACTGCAAGATATTTTAAACTTGAAAGGTACAATATTCAACATTTATATAAAACCATGCCAAATACTAGACTGCTATATTTCTTTCAATGACATCTTATCTTTGTGAAGCAGCATTTTTGGTGGTTGTCATGATAAAAGGAACGTGCAAAACTCATGTAACAGAAAATAAGAATGGTAGTTTCCAATTCAATTTCAAGATCTGAGAAGTTGTACAGTGTCTGACACATACACACATTTCAGTAGTAAGTAATCATGCTTATTTAAGAATGGAGTAAAATACTCTTTCAATTTCTGTTTATTCATTTTTTTTAATGGTTCTTGTGTTTTTAGGACTTAAGTATTATTCAGTTTTTTATATCTAACTACTTAATTAACAGAGCTGTCAGGTATTTCTTTTGACCTAAAGGTGCTGTGAAGGGAGAAAGTTTGGGAGCCTCTGGTATATACTCCTTTGCTGATTTCTTTCACTTAATGTCACCTGTGAGATATATCCATATGGTTTCACAACTGCAATTCATTCATTTTACTGTAAAATATTCCTCTACATGACTATTTCACAATTTATAATTCTCCTACTGATGGCTATTGGGATAGTTTCCATTTTTTTTGGTTATTATGAATAGTGTTGCTATGAACCTTACTGTTATAATCGTGAGGAGGAATTACTGGGGTATACGGTGTGTGTATACACGCACACGCACACTTTATAGTAGACAATGTGAGTTTTCCAAAATGGTATATCAATTAACACTTCCACTAACAGTTTATGAGAGTTCTGATTGCTCCATATCCTTACCAACACTTCTTTTTCATTTAGTCATTCTGAAGAGAGTATAGTAGAACAGCAATTTCCCTGAAGACAAAATGAGGTTGAGCATCTTTCCAAAATGTTTCACTGGACCTTTGAATATCCTCTTTTTGGATGTCTATTGAAATTATTTTCTCATTTAAAAGAATTAGCTATTTCTTGTTTATTTCTAGTCTTTTAGATGCAAGATGAATCTTTTATGAGATAATATGTGCTGCAAATATTTCCTCCCACTCTGTGGCTTCGCTTTTCACTCTTTTAATGGTATCTTTTAATAAACAGATGTTCTTAATCTTAAAATAGGCCAATATACCAAATTACCTTTTACATTTAGCTCATTTTTTGTATCCTATTTAATATATTTTTGCTGACACAGTGAAAACTTTTTCCTAAAACAGTTTTCCACATTTAGATCAGCAATCCACCAAAAATGGTAATTGTGTATAAGATCATGATCTTTCTCCCTCTACATGGATATCCAACGAACCAACACTATTTATTTGATCTTCCTTTCCCCATTGTACCACTATGTCACCTTTGTCATAAACCAGGTGACAGTACATGTGTCAGTCTGTTACTGGACTGAACTCTTCCACTGGGCTATTTGTCTATTTATATGGCAATCCCATATTATCCTATCTGTTACAGCTCCATATTTGATGGTGTAAGTTCTCCAGATTTCTTCTTCATGATTGACTTGGCTTGACATTGCACTTTAATTTGCATTTCATTTGTTGTTTATTAGCCATTCATATTTTCGTGTTCTGTGAGCTAGCTCTTCAGGTCTTCTGGAAATCAGCTGGTTGTACTTTATATACTGGTGAACATCAGATCTTTCTGTATTAGGAAATTCATACCTGACAAATGTCATTTGCATCAATTCAGTTCAGTTCAGTTCCTCAATGTCTGACTCTTTGCGACCCCATGGACTGCAACACGCCAGGCCTCCCTGTCCATGACCAACTACTGGAGCTTGCTCAAACTCATGTCCTTTGAGTCGGTGATGCCATCCAACCATCTCATCCTCTGTCGTCCCCTTCTCCTCCCGCCTTCAATCTTTCCCGCCATCAGGGTCTTTTCAAATGAGTCAGCTCTCCGAATCAGGTGGCCGAAGTATTGCAGTTTCAGCTTCAACATCAGTCCTTCCAATAAACATTCAGGACTGATCTCCTCTAAGATGAACTGGTTGGATCTCCTTGCAGTCCAAGGGACTCTCAAGAATCTTCTCCAACACCACAGTTCAAAAGCATCAATTCTTCGGCGCTCAGCTTTCTTTATAGTCCAACTCTCACATCTAAACACAACTACTTGAAAACCCATAGCTTTGACTCTAGGACTTTTGTTGGCAAAGTAATGTCTCTGCTTTTTAATATGCTGTCTCTATGCTCATTTGCATAGTCTTTTTAAAAAAATGTGCTTTCAATTTCCCCCCTAATTTTTAATGTATTCAACAGAATCCATTTCTTTTTTTCATCCTGGGTTTTGGTTTCATGCTTAGAGAAGCCTTCGCTAAGCCAGGACAGTATTACAGCGTTGGCAAGATGAATAACAGAGGACTTCACATTCTACATTACTCATTTTTGTAACATTTGACACTTTTTAAATTTGTAAATTACTTTAAAAATAATTTCTTTAAAGAAGAATTTCAGTCATTCCCACTGTAAGATACTGACCCAGTAATTTATTTTGGTGCTTTTAAGATATCATTTGCCATATTTAAATCTTTAATTTGCTTGGAATTCATTTTGGTGTAAAGTGTTAAGTAGAGGTCCAACACTCCTCCCAGATAACCAGCTTCCTCCCAACTGTTTAAATACAGCATTGCCCTGTAACTTCAGTACATAAACAAATTCTTATATATGCTTTAGCTTCCATGTAGACTGTCTACTATGTCCTAGAAATCAATTTCCTTCTTTGCTCTTCTTTTTCCAATACTGTATTGTTTTAAAATAAATATGGTCTTCTAATATACTTGACTATCCTAAATGTTGTACATTTAACATTTTCCTTGGCTCATTTATTCTCAGGTAATTAATTCCTCCATGTAAGCATCATATTTAATAAGTTTCCTATACCTAGTAAAATCCTGAGATTCTGATTCAACTTGCAATAAATTCAAAGCTTAAACTGACATGAGCTGACAAATTTATTAACACATTACCTTTCCATCCATATACAGGGTGTGGCTGCCAATTTATGTTCTTTTATGCCCCACTCCCACTAAAGTTTTTGCTATTTTTTAATTTATCTTTGGCCACACCATAGGGCTTGGAGATTCCCCAACCAGGGATCAAACCTTGGTCCTTGACTGTGAAAGTGCAGAATCCCAACTAATGGATCACCAGAGAATTTCCTGTTCTCAATTTATTAATCCTAAGAGCTTTCTAATGTGAAAAAACATTAACTCTTTGGTTGTCAAATATGTTGCAAGAAATTTTTTTGCAATTTGTTACCAGCCAATTTAAAAAGATTATGAGAATATTAGTTGAGAGTGAAGATAACTAAGAATAGAAATAAACACAAAAAATGAAGAAAAAATACAATTCTAATACTAAATCAGGAATTCATTCATATGTTTTTTAGCAGAAGACTTAAAATAATAATTTTTAAAACCCCCAAATTACTAAGTTAAAGACTGAAAACAAAAAATAAAACACATTACTGAGACACTTCACCTGGTCAAAAGTCAACTCTATGGCAAATTCTGTCACTGGAACAGGATACAAAACAGACCATTCAGCAGTTACAATAAAAAGATCACAAACTTCATCTTTGAGGAACCCAGACCTTCACTCTATTTGCTTTTACTTGGTATATAATTTCACAATTCTTTCTATTCGCTTTATCTACTTCTGTTCCCAAATCGTTGAGTGCCCTTAGCAAAACATCGATCTGAGTCAGAGACATTATTCAGTACTGTTTTATTGAACCATCTATATCTTCTGTCAATTTTTTAAAAAACATATACACCTTAGCAGCCATTCCAACTTCTGTTTAGCCTTTCTACATAAAAGCCGCCACTCCTGTCCCTTACTGCCAGCAAGCGATCTTATCCTAATTCCTTACAACCATTCTTCGCAATCTTACTTATGTTATACTTCATGTCTTTACCTCTTTCCATCTGATCTTAGACGAAGAAGTAGTCTTCCCCAACTCCAATGTAAGACTGGTACCTTAATTTATGGATGGTGAAAGAAGGGGCAAAGCTCATTCAATTAGTGTCTCTATTCAGGGTCTCTGCTCCATAACTTATTTCCTGCCTCACTTGTATATTCAACCTCTCACTCTGTTTTGGTGTCTGCCATTCAGACAAGAAGTATATTTTAACATCTTCCATCCTTAAACTTTAACAACTTTCACATTTTACCCTTCTACAGATCATCCCTCTCTCTCCCTTCCCTTCTTAGGAGCAGTCAGCACACCTGCTTCTTCCATAACCCCATTTTCTAAAGCTGCACCTGAAGCTACCGACAAAAACTAACCGAGTGACAGTGAACTACAGTGAATCAGGATGGGGGAATTTTTGATGCACAAACACTATAATTTTGTCTGTGACTATGCCTATTGATGGAAGTTGGGGCAACTGGAGGGATCTGATTATGGGTTCTCCTTGGAAACTATAAACTGGAGAAAACTGGAAACACTCAACAGTAAGCAAGAAAGCAAGGTAAAGAGAATACTGGGTATGCTGCTGCTGCTAAGTCGCTTCAGTCGTGTCCGACTCTGTGCGACCCCATAGACGGCAGCCCACCAGGCTCCCCCATCCCTGGGATTCTCCAGGCAAAAACACTGGAGTAGGATGCCATTTCCTCCTCCAATGCATGAAAGTGAAAAGTGAAAGTGAAGTTGCTCAGCTGTGTCTGACTCCTAGCAACCCCATGGACTGCAGCCCACCAAGGCTCCTCCGTCCATGGGATTTTCCAGGCAAGAGTACTGGAGTGGGGTGCCACTGCTTTCTCCATACTGGATATGAGACCCTGACTAAATTACTTCACTTTCTCACTTATAAAACAAGTTAATACCCTAATTTAGGTTAATTGTGAGGCTTAAAATAACTGTGTAAGAGCACTTACAGTTTCAGGCATATGTTAAATACCTTCCTTTCCACATTCCCAACAGGCAGACAACTATTAAGGAATAAAAAGTGTACCCAAAAGACGCCATATTAAAACTCTGTGGGCTATATGAAACACAAAATGTGGCCAAAAGCACCATCTGTTCATTCACTATTAATAATGCTCAAATGAAAAGCTTCAATTAGAAATGAAAGTTACTAGAAAGATATCCAAGTACTTTGAAGAAATTCAACCAATGAATGTACTTTGATTAAATTTCCAATGATTTTCTCTAAAAAGTGTAAAAGGTTACAACATAGGATTTAATAAAATGGATACAGTTAGCATACACACAAAGTTGCAGTTTCCCAGGCTGGGAAAGAACTCTTAACTCATCCTTCCTGCGAGGAATACATTTTAAATACACAAAACTTCCTTAGACACACACAAAAGCAAATCAATGTATCAAAGGGATCTGGAATAAAGGGAGATTTTTCCTTAACCACCCCCCCCCAAATAATAATATAAATGACCAAAATGAATATTCTCCAAATATCTAGGGGGTAAAAATTGTTAAACTGGTGTAAAGCAGCTGGATTTAGTAGACAGAATGTAGCAAGTCAGCAGCTTTCTGAAAAAATATTCTGGGGTGGAGAAAGCGGGCAATCTTCCCAGTGAAACAACTGCCATAAAACACCATATATATGTAAGAACATACACATCTGTTAAATCTTAGTTTACAATGTTCCAGCCAACTTACAAATCAAGAGGAAGTGTTTAGATCTAAAAAATAAATCATACTTTTACTTCTGGTCAAATTCTGCGTGGGTGGCTACTGGAGACGAGGAGATATCCACGCCGATTCAAGGCAAAGAGGACTGAATAATAAGGCCACTGTTCACATTCAAATGTGGGGGGAGAGGAAAAGGGAGGCTCCGAGTCCATAAAGTTCTCCTCCCTCTCTAAACACTGCAAGACTGTCCACGTCTAAAGACACTTACCCTTGAACCTCCTTGGAGACTGAACTTGGAGGCTTTTTGTTCAGATTTTTGAGGGGGAGCGATTTAGGAATGCTGCAAGATTACAACTTTCAACTACAGGAACATGATTTAAATTCTCAAGTGTTTTTTGTTTTTTTAAAAAGAAAGACTTTCTTCCTTTCAGGTAGTTTATCACCATTCTCGTATTAATAAAACCGCCTATTCAACCGCAAGGGTCAATATAAACAAAAACCACAGCTTCAAAGGATACGCGAATAAGGCACACCATTACTTCCAATAATTCCCCAACTTCCTCCCAATGACCGACGAGAAAGGTGACACGAAGCAAGAAAAGAAAAATACTTGCAAAGGAGGGAGGCGAGAGGAGAAGGCAGAAAGGAGGGGGGGGAAAGAGCAAAACAAAAGTCCAGCTGATGCTGACACTTAATTGGGGAAGAGAGGGCAGAAAATATTCCCGAAGTCACAGGCTGGAAGCCAAGGGCTGAGTGGGACAAGGGCGCAATAGAGGAAGTCCAAGCAAAAGAGGCCTACCCCAAAGGGGCCCCGAGGTACGAGGGAACACCAAAAGCCGAGGGGGGAAAGTCTCACTGCGAAGAGGCATCCCATCCATCAAGGCACGAGAGTTTGAGACACAGAAGATAGCAGATGGAGCGTTTCTACACCGGACAGCCCGGCACCGCCCCAGAGGTCTCGGGGCGCCGATCCCACTACGAGGGGTGAGGGGTTAAACGCGGGGGTTCGCGGACGTGGAAGGGGGTGCGGCCCCAGGGGCTGCGGCGGGAAGAGCGGGTCCACGGCCCGTACCTTGTAGTACACGTCGAACTGGATGTTCTCCGGCAAGGAGCGGATGTCGCGGCGAGAGCGGATGTAGTTATCCACCACAGCGGAGATGGCGGTGTTATAGAGAGTCTCTGGGATCCACTCGAGCTCCACGGCCGCCATCTTCCTTCTCTCCGCCTCCTCCGCCTCCTCCGCCTCCTCCTCCCGAAGGCCCCCGCCTCCCTCCGTAGCGAACTCCTCAGCGGCCCCGGAGGATTCCGAGGGGCGGCGGCGGCGGCGGCCACGCGGGCACACGGCAGAAGGGCGCGGCCGCCCTGACTCCTCCCGGCTGAGCTGCGGGCGGCGGGCGCAGACCCTGCGGGGAGAGCTCGCCAGAGAAACGGGGCCAGCCACGCCGAGGCCTCACATTCCGGGTCTGCGAGCACCCCGGGCTCCGTCCCAGCACCGAGCTCTGCAGGGGCGGGACTGCGCGCGCGCGGCGTCATGACGTCAGCGCACGCCGACACGCCGGAGGGCAGGAATGCGGCAGGCGACTCGGGAAGGAAAGATCCCGCCCACGGGGAACAGAGTTTTTCCATGGGGACCGGGGCTGGGTGGTTGAGGGGGGGACTTTTTTTCGCTGGGACGAGTTATGACAGGTTTTTACCAGCTGCTGCCGAGTCTCCAGCTTCATCTCTCCTTTCAGCCAGTCCTTCTTCGGGAGTTCTAGGACCTTTTCGAGGTGCAGGCAAAAGTTTGGATGATGATTATCAGTCCACTGAAGATCGCACGTTCAGAGAATTCACATTGCTCTGGAAACATTCCCTTCGGCTCCGGTTCCTAAATCGAGTTAGGAACCTTCGGCCTAGAACTAGGGATCAGGATGAAAGGGAGACTTGCGTTGTGTAACCATTTGCACAGTTTGAACTTTACTGTTTCTTTTTCCTGATGAAATTTACCGGAAAAAAAAAAAAACAACACAGAAAACAAAAAGAACCACTTTAGAAAAATCTGGTGGGGCGGTTAGCCTGATTATGGAATTACAAATAGTGGTGAGAGAAAAAGGGCTAAGTGTTGGCCGTGATATGACTTACTGGTAAAACAGAAAGGAAGATTTCAACTTTCTCCCGTAGTTCTAGTCCCAGCCTCAGGGGAGAAATAATTGAGAGTTGTTGTTACAGCGCTCTTCCATCCTCAGCCTGAACATCTGCCAACTTATGTAACTTAATTTCCCGTGTCTTAGATTTCAAGAACTTCATGCAACATCTTTCTGCTCTAGTTTAAGGAAATTGTCGTAATTAGTGACCCTGTCGGTCTCATAGTCATGCTATAGCAATGTAAAACCTGAAAACAACGATGATAATAATGTGCTGACACCTAAGAGCTAAAAGAATTGGAAGTGGCTCTTCCAGTTCACCTCGGTATGTCAATGTTAAAAGGTTAAATAGTTTGGTAAGAAAGAAGGAAACAAACACACTTAGTCCTCTTCTCAGTCTACACCAGTATTTACTCTGTAATCAATGAACCGAGGAAAGCTGTGGTTGGCCTTAAATAGGGTTACCAGAAGTGGCAAGTAAAAGAATGCAAATACCCAGTTATTTTAATTTCATATCAACAATCAATTCTTACCTTAAGGTGCTAATTCCAGAATTGGAATCCATTTGCAGGCCCTTGTGAACTGGCTGAACAGAGGAGAAAGTGGTAAAACTAGGCCATTTTTGTTGCAGTCTGCCCTCAATTGAAGGAAGAAAGCCTTTCGGTTGTACTCTAGAAAATTAATGAGTCCCAGCAGAGCTGGTATTTGAACTCAATAATTATATAAATGCTGCCTTTCATATTTTGGATGATAGCATAGCATCTGAGTTTTCAATGGTCAAGGTCAGATCATGAAGGTGCTAAAGTGATGCTGATGACCTTGGACTTTATCTTAGAGATGATAGGGAATCCCTAAAAGATTGTAAGGTAGTAAAAGAATCAGATTTGTGTGTCAGCAAGAAGACAGTAATCATCTATGACCAGCAGAGCCAGAAGAAGATCTTGAATCATGCACTCCTGGCTACAGAAGGATAGAATACAGAGGAGGCCTGCTAAGCTGTCATGGCCACCTATACATTTGGGTGGACGAGGTCCTTTGTATCACAAGGTTATCCCCACAGTCCACCAAATCTCCTTTAAGCCTTGACTACTGGTAGCCTCAAATTTGGCAGAAAGCCTTCCACTCTACAGAGCTATATGAAACAGGAACTTGGTCCAAAAATCCTGAGAATTCTAAGAGGCAATACACATTGTAACTTTTTTTTTCTTCTTTGGCTGAGCCCTGCAGAATGTGGACTCTTAATTCCCCAGCCAGGGGTTGAACCCATGCCCTCTGTGTTGGAAGCCCAAAATCTTAACCACTGTACAGCTAGAGAAGACTCTGTAACCCTTTTTAACTTGCAGTATCTCCCTTCATTGAGATGTTGGAGGGGGCGTCCAAGTACCTTGCTTTTGAATCTGATTGGCTTATATCTGCTTCAATAAATGGAGTACAGCAGAAGTGATGCTAAGCCAGAAAAGGCCACATAGAGTCTACCTTCTTCTCTGGAATACTCCTGGATTCCTGAGCCAGCTTGTAAAAAGATGAACTACTCTGAGGCAACTGTGCTCTGAGTAAGCCCAAGCCACATGGAGAGGCTACATGTAAGCACTCCTGGTCAACAGTCCCAGCTGAATGCAGCCTTTGAGTCATCCCTGCTCAGGTATCAGTTGTTTCCGTGAAGAAACCTCCACATGATTTGTCAATCCTAAGACGTGAGTTGGGCTTCCCTCATAGCTCAGCTGATAAAGAATCTGCCTGCAATGGAGGAGACCTGGACTCGATTCCTGGGTCAGGAAGATCCCCTGGAGATGGAAATGGCAACCCACTTGAGTATTCTTGCATGGAGATTCCCAGGGACAGAAGAGCCTGGTCGGCTACAGTCCACGGGGTTGCAAGAGTTGGACATAGCTGAGCAACTAAACCACCACCACCAAGACATTTGTGTTACCCTCTGCCTTTCCTGTGGAGAAGGCAATGGCACCCCACTCCAGTACTCTTGCCTGGAAAATCCCATGGACGGAGGAGCCTGGTAGGCTGCAGTCCATGAGGTCGCTAAGAGTCAGACACAACTGAAGCGACTTAGCAGCTGCAGCAGCAGCAGCCTTTCCTGTGGAAAATTCTGAAAGATGTGGGAATACCAGACCACCTGAACTGCCTCTTGAGAAACCTATATGCAGGTTAGGAAGCAACAGTTAGAACTGGACATGGAACAACAGACTGGTTCCAAATAGGAAAAGGAGTACGTCAAGGCTGTATATTGTCACCCTGCTTATTTAACTTATATGCAGAGTACATCATGAGAAACGCTGGGCTGGAAGAAGCACAAGCTGGAGTCAAGATTGCCGGGAGAAATAAAAGTAACCTCAGATATGCAGATGACACCACCCTTATGGCAGAACTAAAGAGCCTCTTGATGAAAGTGAAAGAGGAGAGTGAAAAGTTGGCTTAAAGCTCAACATTCAGAAAACTAAGATCATGGCATCCAGTCCCATCACTTCATGGCAAATAGATGGGGAAACAGTGGAAACAGTGGCTGACTTATTTTTCTGGGCTCCAAAATCACTGCAGATGGTGACTGCAGCCATGAAATTAAAAGATGCTTGCTCCTTGGAAGGAAAGTTATTACCAACCTAGACAGCATATTGAAAAGCAGAGACATTACTTTGCCAACAAACGTCCGTTTAGTCAAGGATATGGTTTTTCCAGTGGTCATGTATGGATGTGACAGTTGGACTATAAAGAAAGCTGAGTGCCAAAGAATTGATGCTTTTGAACTGTGGTGTTGGAGAAGATTCTTGAGAGTCCCTTGGACTTCAAGGAGATCCAACCAGTCCATCCTAAAGGAGATCAGTCCTGAATGTTTATTGGAAGGACTGATGTTGAAGCTGAAACTGCAATACTTTGGCCACCTGATGCGGAGAGCTGACTCATTTGAAAAGACCCTGATGCTGGGAAAGATTGAAGGCGGGAGGAGAAGGGGACAACAGAGGATGAGATGGTTGGATGGCATCACCGACACAATGGACATGGGTTTGGGTGGACTCCGGGAGTTGGTGATGGACAGGGAGGCCTGGCGTGCTGTGGTTCATGGGGTCTCAAAGAGTCGGACACGACTGAGCGACTGAACTGAACACCCTTTCCAGTCTTTCCAGATGAGGGTCCAAGCATCAGTAAGCTAAGTGAGACAAGTGTCCTTGCTCTGCTCTGAAATCCTGACCCACAGAAACATAATAAGATGGTTCTTCATTTATATCACTAAGGTTGTAGTGGTTATGCCACAGCAGGTCACTGGAACACCCCATTCCAATCCCCTATAGTTCCCAGGAACCCATCACTTAATAGACTTCATAATCAACCTATTCCCTCCCAGAACTATACATTACTAAACATATGAATTCATTCATGAGAATGAGACAATTCATATCCTGTGTTGGACAATTTTCTTAATTTTCTGACAATGGCTATGCTGCTGCTGCTGCTGCTAAGTTGCTTCAGTCATGTCCGACTCCATGCAACCCCATAGACAGCAGCCCACCAGGCTCACCCATCCCTGGGATTCTCCAGGCAAGAACACTGGAGTGGGTTGCCATTTCCTTCTCCAGTGCAGGAAAGTGAAAAGTGAAAGTGAAGTCACTTAGTCGTGCCCCACTCTTAGCGACCCCATGGACTGGAGCCTACCAGGCTCCTCTGTCCATGGGATTTTCCAGGCAAGAGTACTGGAGTGGGGTGCCATTGCCTTCTCCGATGGCTATGCTACACTGCCTATAAGAGTGAACCGCCTAACCGTAGGTATCAGAATGGAGAGAAGGAATTTTTCCTTTTTTTTTTTAGATTATTTATTTTTGGGTGCGCTGGGTCTTCGTTGCTGCATGCAGGCTTTCTCTGGTTACGGCCAGCAGGGGCAGTCTCCAGTTGCGGTGTGTGGGCTTCTTGTTGCCTTGGCTTAGCATTGCGGAGCACTGCTCTAGGTTCGAAAGTCCAGTAGTTGTGGCTCGTGGGCTCTAGAGCACTGGCTCAGTAGTTGTGGCACATGGGCTTTGTTGCTCCGTGGCGTGTGGTATCTTCCCGGACCAGGCATTGCACCTGTGTCCTCTGCATTGGCAGGTGAATTCTTAATCACTCAACCACCAGGGAAGCCTGAGATAATGACTCTTGTGCTAAATTTGTAGAGGCTTTTTCAGAGACCTTCAAGTCTTAATTCCACATAGTCAACACCCATCAACCACAGACCAACAATCACATGGCCCTCATAAATAGTCATCAAGACACACCTATGGCATCACACATCACCGAGGCAAAATGACTGGATCCTATAACTTGCAACCACCAAAGAACAGAGC
This sequence comes from Bos javanicus, assembly GCF_032452875.1. Taxonomy (NCBI): domain Eukaryota; kingdom Metazoa; phylum Chordata; class Mammalia; order Artiodactyla; family Bovidae; genus Bos; species Bos javanicus. Next base: position 13,770,556 of record NC_083886.1, on the reverse strand, counting down.
AAGGCTTTCCAACAAGTTATCATCACTTGGGGACACAATGCAGGTAGGAAATTCTGCCCCGTTCTCATCTTTTAGTACCATTACCCGTATCTGCAGAAAACTCAAAAGCTTTTTTCTGTACATGTTCATGGTTACGATCCATCTTGTCTGGACTTCTTTAAATTCATCCTGCTTGCTACATGTGGCTTCTTGTCTCCAAAATTAATCCAAACTGCTACTTGCTAGGATGCTCCCCCAATCTTGTTCTCTACTGTCTTCATTAATATTGACCCTAAGACCAATAGCAAATATAATCTATCATTTGCCAGTCCTTATTTTGAGGAAGCTCCCTTAAAACCTACCCTGCACAAAGTCTACCTACTTACCCTGACAATCAGAAGTAGAGAATCACATGTTGATGTTTGGCAGAAACCTACCCAATATTGTAAAGCAATTATTTTTCAATTAAAAATGAATCAATTTAATTATTAAAAAAATTAAATGTAAAAAGAAAGGAAGTATAGAGTCAGCATAGATGGTCTGAGTGGTTTTGTATTTTGCTGCTAATGCTGGTCCAATACAGAATAAATGTTTAAGGGTCATTCTTGAAAAGACAGGCATATAATCCATAATCACAATACAATGTGAGAAACACTGTGATAGGGTCTCCTTGGGATGTTATAAGAGTAGTAAGGAGATAATGAGTTGGTTTTGGATGTAATATCTACATAAAAGTTCTAAAACAGGTCAATTAAAGCATTTTCAGTTGCAGTGAAGTTCATAGGATAATAACAAACAGATTTACTTGAGCAATTATAGGTGAGTTCATTTCACCTTGACACTATACCTCCAATTTCTAGGAAATTTTCTAATTATCAGAATGTTTAACATACATGCAAAAATTTGAAACAGAGTTATGGTTCTTTATCTGAAACAGTAAAAAGTTTAACTTTTTCAATAAGATAGAAAATAGGAACAAAGTAAACTATATGCAAAGTGATATAGTCATGTAACCACCTCATGTAGCCATCTGATATGGGTATTAGCCTACCTAAGTGCATTCCAACCACATCCAACTCCTCACCAAACTGTTTAGTCCAAATATACAAATGATACAGATTTTTAACTTAAGAAGACAAAATATGTGGTGAGATCATCTACTGAGCTTAACAACATACTGAGAGATTGGGTCCAGTTTTGAATTTTTTAAGGATGAGGTTTCTATATTATACACAGGCAGACTTGGGATAGGTTTCAAGACTGGGGGAAAAACCTGATAATTTTTGAAGATAGTCAAGTATAAGGGAGTAAAAAGAGTATATCAAAAGAGAAGAAGAATGTATAATTCAAGAGAAAAGGAAAATTGAAAGATCACAATTATAAACTGCCATGTAACATCCTTTATAATGATATGTTACAATTTAATTATATCATGTGTGGATGCCATCTCCCCAGCAGGCCTGTAAGCTTCTTGAGGACTAGACAATATCGTGTGTTTCAGATACCAAGTCTACTGAAGACAGAGGGTGAGCATTCAGTAATTATATTAATAAATGAATAGGTCTTCCTACTTCTCTTTTGGAGGGAAAAAACACAGAGTTCACTGCTTCCAAAAATTTACTTCCTTTAAACTCATACTTTGAAAAGCACATACTTTAAAATAGTTAATTTTTCCTTTTAAAAAAATGTTGTGAAATATACAAAACATTAAACTTAACTATTAACCATTTTAATGTACAATGTCTTGGCAATAAGTACACTAAGATTATTTTGCAACCATCAACGTTGTCCATCCAGAACTTTTTCATCCTCTCAAAAACTCTGTACCATTAAACAATAATCCCCCAATTTCCTCCTCTTCTCAGCCCCTGGTAACTTCTAATCTGCTTTCTGTCTCTATGAGTTCACATATTCTAGATACCTCATATAGGTGGAATCATACAATTTTTGTCCTTTTGTGTCTGGCTTATTTCATTTAGCATGTTTTCAAGGTTCATCCATGTTGTAGCTTGTATCAGAATTCATTTCCTTTTTAAGGTTAAATAACACTCAATTGTATGTATATACCACATTTGTTTATCCATTCATTAGTTCATAGACATCTGGGTTGTTTTCACACTTTGGCAATTATGAATAATGCTATGAACAGAGTATACAAACATCTGTTTGAGTCATTGTTTTCAATTCTTTTGGGTGTATACCTAGGAGTAGAATTGCTGGATCATATGGTAATTCTCCCCTTCATGGATCACTGCCTTGTCGTGGCCCTTGCATAACTCGGTGAAGCTATGAGCCATGCTGTACAGAGCCATCCAAGACGGACGGGTCATGGCGGAGAGTTCTGACCAGATGTGGTCCACTGGAGGAGGGAATGGCAAACCACTCCAGGATTCTTGCACCAGAACCCCATGAACAGTATAAAAAGGCAAAAAGATATGACGCCAAAAGATGAGCCCCCCAGGATGGAAGGTGTCCAATAGGCTACTGGGGAGGAGTGGAGGGTGATTAATAGCTCCAGAATGAATGAGGCAGCTGGGCCAAAGGGGAAACGACACTCAGTTGTGGATGTGTCTGGTGGTGAAAGTAAAATCCCATGCTCTAAAGAACAATATTTCATAGGAACCTGGAATGTTAAGTCCACGAATCAAGGTAAATTGGTCGTGGTCAAGCAGGAGATGGCAAGTGTAAACATCGACATTTTAGGAATCAGTGAACTAAAATGGACAGCAATGGGTGAATTTAATTCAGATGACCGTTATATCTACTACTGTGGGCAAGAATCCCTTAGAAGAAATGAGTAGCCCTCATAATCAAGTCCAAAATGCAGTACTTGGGTGCAACCTCAAAAACAACAGAATGATCTCAGTAATATCAAAGGTACATTTCAGCAAGAAGGGGAAGGTTAAAGGATGGAAACGGCAAGGACCTAACAGAAGCAGAAGAGATTAAGACATGGTAAGAAAACACAGAAGAACTGTACAAAAAAGATCTTGATGACCTGAAAACCATGATGGTGTGATCACTCACCTAGAGTCAGACATCCTGGAATGTAAAGTCAAATGGGCCTTAGGAAGCATTACTACCAACAAAACTAGTGGAGGTGATGGAATTCCAGCTGAACTACTTAAATCCTAAAAGATGATGCTGTTAAAGTGCTGCACTCAATGTGTCAGCAAATTTGGAAAACCCAGCAGTGGCCATAGGACTGGAAAACGCCAGTTTTCATCCCAATTCCAAAGAAGAGGAGTTCAAAAGAATGTTCAAACTACCGGGCACTTGTGCTCACTTCCCATGCTATTAAGGTTATGCTCAAAATCCTTCAAGCTAGGCTTCAGCAGTACTTGAATTGACAACTTGCAGATGTACAAGCTGGGTTTAGAAAAGGCAGAGGAATCAGAGATCAAATTACCAATATTTGTTAGATCATAGAGAAAGCAAGGGAATTCCAGAAAAACATCTACTTCTGTTTCATTGACTACACAAAAGCCTTTGACTGTGTGTTTCACAACAAACTGTGGACAATTTTTAGAGATGGGAATACCAGACCATCTTACCTGTTTCCTGAGAAACCTACATGCTGGTCAAGAAGCAACAGTTATAACCTTACATGGAACTACTGACTGGTTCCAAATTGGGAAAGGAGTATGAAAAGGCGGTATATTGTCACCCTGCTTATTTAATTTATATGCTAAATGCCAGGCTGGATGAGTTACAAGCTGGAATCAAGATTGATGGGAGAATATCAACAACCTCAGCTATACAGATAAAACCACTCTACTGGCAGAAAGCAAAGAACTAAAGAGCCTCTTGATGAGGGTAAAAGAGGAGAGTGAAAAAGCTGGCTTAAAACTCAACGTTCAAAAAACTAAGATCCTACATCCAGTCCCATCACTTTATGGCAAATATGAGGGGGAAAAGTGGAAGCAGTGACAGATTTTCTCTTCCTGGAGAGATCCCAGAAGCATTGCAGCCATGAAATTAGAAGTTGCTTGCTTCTTGAAAGGAAAGTGATGACAAACCTAGGCAGTGTATTAAAAAGCAGAGGCATTATGTTGCCAGCAAAAGTCCATATAGTCAAAGCTATGGTTTTTCCAGTAGTCATGTATGGATGTGAGAGTTGGACCATAAAGAAAGCTGAGTGCTGAAGAATTGATGCTTTCGAATTGTGATGCTGGAGAAGACTCTTGAGAGTCCCTTGGACAGCAAGGAGATCAAACCAGTCAATTCTAGAGGAAATCAATCCTGCATATTCATTGAAAGGATTGATGCTGAAGCTGAAGCTCCAATATTTTGGCCACCTACCAATGGCACCCCTCTCCAGTACTCTTGCCTGGAAAATCCCATGGATGGAGGAGCCTGGTAGGCTGCTGTCCATGGGGTCGCTAAGGGTCGGACACGACTGAGTGACTTCACTTTCACTTTTCACTTTCATGCATTGGAGAAGGAAATGGCAGCCCACTCCAGTGTTCTTGCCTGGAGAATCCCAGGGACCGGGGAGCCTGGTGGGCTGCCGTCTATGGGGTCGCACAGAGTCGGATACGACTGAAGTGACTTAGCAGCAGCAGCAATGTGAATAGCCCACTCATTGGAAAAGACACTCATGCTGGGAAAGATTGAAGGCAAATGGAGAAGAGGGCAGCAGAGGATGAGATGGTTGGATAGCATCACAGAGTCAATGGACACGAACTTGGGCAAACTCCAGGAGACAGTGAGGGACGCCTGGCATGCTGCAGTCCAAGGGGTCGCAAAGAGTCGAACATGACTTAGCGACTAAACAACAACAACGTGGTAATTCTATTTTAAACAAATATTTATTTATTTGGCTGCTTTTAAGTCTTATTAATAGTGTGTCATGCGCGGTCTTTCATTGCAGCGCACAGACTCTCTAGTTGTGGTGCTTGAACTTAGTTGCTCTGCAGCATGTAGGAGCTTAGTTCCCTGATCAGGGATCAAACATGGATCCCCTGCATTGCTAGGTGAATTCCTAACCCTGGACCTGCACAAGGGTTCCAATTTTCCCACATCTTCACTCTTGTTATTTTCCACTTTTGATAGTCATCCTAATGAGTGTAGGAACATCTTTATACATATATCTATTTAAATAGGTGAGGAAACATCTATAAATTAAGGTGCAATTTGTACTTTTTTAAGGCTCTAGATATGTATTGCCTAAACACTTTTTCCAACATAACTTTATTGTCTTCAGCTGTATATTTAATACACTGTCTTCTTGAATTGGGCTAGCTGATCACTGTGTTGTGAATTTTTGTGAAATACAAAAATGTTTTAATACCAGTTCACACTTATTGAATATTAAATAGGTAGCTGAAAACTTTCACCACCAAACCCCTGCATGGATCCCAGAGTAAAAATGAAATATTTAAGGGGGCTTCAGTACAGAGGGTCTCCTTTTCTTTTTATTTATTCTTTATTTTTGGCCATGTTGCTCGGCTTGTGGAATCTTCCCTATCAGGGGTCGAACCCAGGCCCTCGGCAGTGGGAGCACAGAACCCTAACTACTGGGTGAGTGCGTGCTCAGTCGCCTTAGTCGTGTCTGACTCTTTGCGACCCCATGGAGTGCAGCCCGCCAGGCTCCTCTGTCCGTGGGATTTTCCAGGCAAGAATACTGGAGCATGTTGCCATGCCCTTCTCCAGGGGATCTTCCCAACCCAGGGATTGAATCCGTGTCTCCTGTGTCTCTTGTACTACAGGCGGATTCTTTACTGTTGAGCCACACCAGGGAAGCCCCCCTAACCACTGGACCACCAGGAAATTTCCCAGAGGGTCTGCATTCATAAGTTGCATCCAGAAAGGGAGTAAGAACACAGAGTAGGAACTGTGGTTTGATAGACCCAGGGAGATGGGTCTTAGAGAACATCACAGGGCACCCCAGCCTGACATGGGAGCAGCATGTTGTCATTCAGTCCCTCAGTCGTGTCCGACTCTTTGTGACCTCTGGGCAACCCAAGAGTTGCTCAGAACAACAGAATGATTCTTTGTACCCAAGAGCCTGGAACAGCCTCCCAGAACTGGCCACTGGCAGCCTGTGACACAAAGGGGTAGACAATTCCACTGTAGCAGAGAGGGCCCATGAAGGAAGAGAGAGAGAAGTCTGAGACCCAAAAGTAGTGATGGGCATGGACTATCTTGCAGAGGCTGATCACTAGCAGGATAAAACAGCTCCAACTGTTTTTTGGTCCTTGGATCACATGACTCAATATTAAAATTCCAAGGGCAGAAAGTCATACTGGCTAACTTGGGTCACGTGTCCAACTTCGGTCAGAGGGGGACAAGGCAATACATATGACTGTTCATCAAGATTACGTCAAGTAGGAAACCAGTAATTATGTGAGAAAGTAGTATCAGATGAAAATACCAAAAGATGAGGTCAGAGATATCTGGCAAGCAAAAACTACAGATGTCTAAGTGAAGTCACCAAGTAGATTTACCCTTCAAAGATATAATAGGCTTTGGAAAATGGCAACTTTATTAAGGCATAATTTGTATACAATAGAAGTGAAATATCTTAAGTTGATGACTTTTGACAAAGGTTCACATGTATGTAACCACCACTCCCAAAAAGTGTACATTTTCATCTCCCCAGAAGTTCCTTGATGCCCCATTTGCAGTCAGTCTCTCCAACTGTTCCACTCCTGGAACCCATTGATATGATCTTCTCGTACTATTGATTAGTTCTGTTTTAGAATTTCTTATAAATGGAATAATAATCGAATATTTAAAATTTTTCATTTTATTTCTTACTAGCTTAACTATAAGCTTTTTTAAATTACTTTTTTAGTGTTTCCTCTAAGGCTAATATTATTATTTTTTTAAAGATTGATTGATTTATTTGGTGGTGCCAGGTCTTAGTTGCAGCACGCAGGATCTTTCAGCTGTGGCATGTGGGATCTAGTTCCTTGACCAGGGATTGAACCTGGGCCCTCTGCCTTGGGAGTGCAGAGTCTTAGGCCCTGGACCACCAAGGAAATGCCTAATAATATATATTCTTAACTTATCAATCTATTTAGAGTCAATACTATAGTTCTCCACACTTCCCACTTTGAACTTTCTATTCAGTCCTTATCCCTACTTATCTGACGCTTCCTACTTCACAATGAAGCAACTTTACGATAAAAATTTACCAATAAATTCACCTGCTCTTTTATACTGAATCTGATGTCATTAATCTGATGTCATTAATAAGTCTGGGACTTTATAATTATTAATAATTAATAATTAAAATAAATAATTTAATTTAATAAATTTAATTTAATTTATATAAATTTATATAATTTATAATATAATTTTATTATATTTTTAATATAATTTTAATATATATTATTTAATATATATTTATTTTATTTATATATTTATTATATATAAATAATATATATTTATTTAATATATATTTAATTTAAATTTAATATAATTTATAATATAATTTATATAAATTTATATAAATTTAATAAATAAATTTAATTTAATATAATAAGTCTGGGACTTTATAATTATTAATAATAAATAATTAAAATAAATAATTAAAATAAAAAATAATTAATAATCTGATGTCATTAATAAGTCTGGGACACTTATTATAGGCCCATCCTTACATTTATTTTGTTCTGTTTGTAACAGTTATTGTCTTTTAAGCAAATTACAAAAAAGAAAAGTCTTTTATATTTTCCTGCTTACTTAACAACTCCTGACACTCTTATCTTCCTTCCTGTAGATTTTACTATCTGGAAAGTATTTAATACTCTATTAATTTACGTTCCTGCCAGTAGTAGCAGTGACTTTCCTGTATACAAACTATAGCAAGTTAGGAAATAAAATGGAAAGAAAGATTATAAAACCACAGAAAACATAAACTACTGAATAAAGATTAAGAATAAAGAATAAGAACAGGACTTCCCTGGTGGTACAGTGGTTAAGAATCCATCTGCCAGTGCAGGGGACGTGGGTTCCACCCCTGGTCTGGGAGGATTCCCCGTGCCTGGGAGCAACTAAGTCCATGTGCCACAACTACTAAGCCTATGCTCTTGAGCCTGGGAGCCACAGCTACTGAAGCCTGCAAGCCCGAGCCTGCGCTCCGCAGCCAGAGAAGCCACCGCAATTGGGAAACCTGTGCACAGCAGCCAGAGCGTAGCACTCCACTCGCCGCAACTAGAGAAACCCAAGCAAAGCAACGCAGACCCAGCATAACTAAAAAGTAAATTAATAGATTGGTTAATTTGTTTTAAAAAATAATATATTCTTTATTCATTAAAATGTATAACTTACATAACTGTAAAGTTAATAAGAAATATGAATGGCCTATGTCAGAAAAGCCGCAAAACAATAAAGATGCAAAAGAGGCTTTTAATGAAAGGAAGGACATGTTTTATTCCCAGAGAGAAAGATGGTCATGTAGAGATGTGATTTCTACTTTGTTCTCAACAATTCTATGTCATTTTTGTGGTCAATATAACATATATACTGGAATTTACCTTTAAAAAGAATTCATGTATTAATTACTGGTATATCTGATTTTGCTCCAGCAATCAAGTTTTACATTTTCCTTCGTATATTCTTATTTTCTTTCTTTTCTCTGTGACTTTGGCTATATAGGTTTTTAAAAAATGTACTGTTATTTTTCCAGCACTGCATTCTATTTCCATATTTCCAGTGGCAAACTTTGTCTTTTATAAAAAAAAAAACAAAACAGTTTTTATTTTCTGATTATAAAAGTAAGACATACCCGTGAAAGAAAACTTGGAATAAATAGGAAACTAGGAAAAATTTTACTGTAATTCTACCATGCAGAGATAACCACTGTTAATATCGTTAAACTTGTTTTGTCTTGAAATTACTTTTTTCCCTAAAAGCAAAGCACACTTCCTGTAACAATTTCAAGTAACACAGAGGCACCATAGTTGACATCTTTTATTTTGTCTTGTCCAGTATCTATTCCTTCTTCTGATAACAATACCCTGATTTTGGGGAGGGGACCTATATCTCCCCCACTTTCAGTTCATGTATTTCAGATGGTACTGACCCAGCCCCTCAGCTCTAAGGGCTGGTACAAGACCCAGGTTTGATCAGAGTGATAATGACCCAGGCAAGCTGACACAAAATAATCCTGCAGCTTTGGTTGAAATTGCATATCGGGAAAAAGAGTTTCTTTTCTACTGTGCCTCACATCTAACAAGCAGAATATGATGACAGAGATGCTATGTGACTTCAAGGGACACAGTTTCTACTCTGCCCTCTCCCTCTTGAGTCAGCCATTCAGGGGGAAGCCAGTCACCATGTTGTGTGGATACCCAAGCAGCCTTGTGGAAAGGACCCTGAAGAAAGGAACTGAGGCATCAGCCATGTGAGTGAGTCACCTTGGGAAGGAATGCTCCCGCCTCAGTTGAGCTTTCAGAGGACTGTCCCTGCACCTCACCGCTTGGCTGAATCTTCATGTGAGATCCTGAGCTCCCAGCACAGCTCAACTAAGCTGCTCCTGACCCACAGAAACCTTGAGAGATCATAAATATTTATTGTTCTTTTAAGCCATGAAGTTTAAGGGTGATTTGTTATGTGGCAATAGATAACTAATACAAGATTGGTTTAGGAATATAGAGCTAAGCCAGTCAGAATGTGGCATTCCCAGTAAGCTTTATTGATTTAGGAATAGGCAATTTACTAAACTGTCTGAATTAAACCAAAGGGATGGGCTTCCTTTTTTAAAAAACAAAGAAAGAAAAAAGAAAAACAAAACAGCTGGGTAAGCCACTCTCTTCCACTGACCATAGACATGAAAATCCATATTCAGATTGTAGTTGGCAGCCATCTTGTTGTCATAAAAGCCAACTTTAGGATAAATACAATATTTCATGCAAAGATGGGCTCAATAAAGGACAGAAATGGTATGGACCTAACAGAAGCAGAAGATATTAAGAAGAGATGGCAAGAATACACAGAAGAACTGTACAAAAAGATCTTCACGACCCAGATAATCACGATGGTGTGATCACTCACCTAGAGCCAGACATCTGGAATGTGAAGTCAAGTGGGCCTTAGAAAGCATCACTACGAACAAAGCTAGTGGAGGTGATGGAATTCCAGTTGAGCTATTCCAAATCCTGAAAGATGATGCTGTGAAAGTGTTGCACTCAATATGCCAGCAAATTTGGAAAACTCAGCAGTGGCCACAGGACTGGAAAAGGTCAGTTTTCATTGCAATCCCAAAGAAAGGCAATGCCAAAGAATGCTCAAACTACCGCACAATTGCGCTCATCTCACACACTAGTAAAGTAATGCTCAAAATTCTCCAAGCCAGGCTTCAGCAATATGAACCGTGAACTTCCTGATGTTCAAGCTGGTTTTAGAAAAGGCAGAGGAACCAGAGATCAAATTGCCAACATCCGCTGGATCATGGAAAAAGCAAGAGAGTTCCACAAAAGCATCTATTTCTGCTTTATAGACTACGCCAAAGCCTTTGACTGTGTGGTTCACAATAAACTGTGGAAAATTCTGTAAGAGATGGGAATACCAGACCACCTGATCTACCTCTTGAGAAATTTGTATGCAGGTCAGGAAGCAATAGTTAGAACTAGGCATGGAACAACAGACTGGTTCCAAATAGGAAAAGGAGTTCGTCAAGGCTGTATATTGTCACCCTGTTTATTTAACTTATATGCAGAGAACATCATGAGAAACGCTGGACTGGAAGAAACATAAGCTGGAATCAAGATTGCTGGGAGAAATAGCAATAACCTCAGATATGCAGATGACACCACCCTTATGGCAGAAAGTGAAGAGGAACTAAAAAGCCTCTTGATGAAAGTGAAAGTGGAGAGTGAGAAAGTTGGCTTAAAGCTCAACATTCAGAAAACGAAGATCATGGCATCTGGTCCCATCACTTCATGGAAAATAGATGGGGAAACAGTGGAAACAGTGTCAGACTTTATTTTTCTGGGCTTCAAAATCACTACAGATGATGACTGCAGCCATGAAATTAAAAGACGCTTACTCCTTGGAAGGAAAGTTATGACCAACCTAGATAGCATATTCAAAAGCAGAGACATGACTTTGCCAACAAAGGTTCGTCTAGTCAAGGCTATGGTTTTTCCTGTGGTCATGTATGGATGTGAGAGTTGGACTGTGAAGAAGGCTGAGCGCAAAAGAATTGATGCTTTTGAAGTGTGGTGTTGGAGAAGACTCTTGAGAGTCCCTTGGACTGCAAGGAGATCCAACCAGTCCATTCTGAAGGAGATCAGCCCTGGGATTTCTTTGGAAGGAATGATACTAAAGCTGAAACTCCAGTACTTTGGCCACCTCATGCGAAGAGTTGATTCATTGGAAAAGACTCTGATGCTGGGAGGGATTGGGGGCAAGAGGAGAAGGGGACGACAGAGGATGAGATGGCTGGATGGCATCACTGACTCGATGGACGTGAGTCTGAGTGAACTCCGGGAGTTAGTGATGGACAGGGAGGCCTGGTGTGCTGTGATTCATGGGGTCGCAAGGAGTTGGAAATGACTGAGCGACTGATCTGATCTGATCTGATCTGTGGATGGCAAATCAGATAGACCATATAATTTGGGTCTTTGATAAAATTATTGAGCTACAGAAACAAATAACCATAAACTCCACCTTAACTTGATTTCTTTATTTTTAAAATATTTATTTATTTATTTGGTTGCACCGCGTCTTAGCCTCGGCAGGCAGGATCTTTGAGCTTCAGTTGCATCATGTGGGCTCTTAGCTGCTGCATGTTAGGATCTAGTGCCCTGACCAGGGATCAAACCTGGGCTCCCTGCATTGGGAGTGCACAGTCTTAGACACTGGGCTATCAAGGAAGTCCCCCCACCTTAAATTTAGTCTTCCAGTTATATGAGCCCATGCATTTCCTTATCATTTTAGTCATAAAAGCCATCCTTTGGTTAGCACATGCTTTGAAATGAACATCTCCCTTTACTTTCAAGGTTTCTTAGTCATCTTGTTTGAGGTGCCTCCTTAGGTGGTGTTTTTTCTTTTCTCAACCTGTCTTTGCCTTTGGAAGAATTTATTATGTTTGTTTTTATAGTGATTAGTTACATATTTGTTTCTTATTCTGACTCGTGCATTCTATGTATTTTCTTTTATTCTTGAGTAATTTTGAAGTCCTATATCAGAGGTTGCAAATGATATAGCTTTATATCCAACCCACCGATGTGGTTGGGATGTTTGTCTCATAGGGTATTTAACTTTTTTTGAATCTGGAAAATCTGGATTTTTTTATTCAGAAATGGAAATATTTTTCTAGCCACACTTGAACAATCAGGTCTGTAACATGGGGTCCCTAGCCTTATGTGGCAACAGTCGCCTGGAACTGAATGGCGGCTGGACCCCCTAGAGGAGGTGTGTCCCCTCTGGTCCGCTAGAGTCCTTATGTTGTGTTCTTTTTCCAAACTGGCGAGCAAATTGCATTTTATATTTATAATCTTTGCTTTTACTATTGTTTTCTTGTGGTAGAATATGCTCCTGTTTGCATGGTGCTGTCAGTTTTATTGAAGACCTAGGGACTGTTGTTATGGACTGAATTGTTTCCCTATCCCCAAAATTCATCTGATGGAGTCTTAACCGCCGCCTCCCCCCACCTCTGAAATGATGGTATTTGGAGATGATGCCTTTGGAGATAATCAGGTTTAGATGAAGTCATGAGATTGGGGCTTTCTTGACGGGATTAGTGTCCTTATAAGAAAAGAAGAAAAAAAAAAGATAGGGACTTCACTGGTGGTCCAGTGGTTAAGACTACATGCTCCTAATGCAGGGGGCCTGGGTTCAATCCCTGGCCAGGGAACTAGGTCCCACATGCCACAACTAAAGATCCTGCATGCCACAACAAAGACCTGGCACAGCCAAATAAAGTAATTTTTTTAAAAAAGGAGAGATACCCCAGAGCCCTCCCACCTGACTGCAATCCCTGCCTTCTTCACAATATGAGGATACATCAAGAAGACAGCTGTCTACAAGTCAGGAAGACTGCTCTCACAGAACCTGATGATGCTGGCACCCTGATCTCAGACTTCCAGCCTCTAGAACCATAAGGAAATTCATTTCTGTTGTTTAAGCCAACCAGTCTATGGCATTTCGTCATGTCAGCTCAAGCTAACTATAGTATACTGTTTTCAAACAAAAAGAAGTAAGAATGTCTACTTCTATATTACCTCTCTGGCCCCTGTGGACATTTGGGTTTGCAATTTCTGTTTAAATCCTTTTCTGTTTTACTTGTGGTGGCCCACAATCTGTTAAGAATTATGATCTGATCCAATATTTTTATGACCATCAAGATCCGTTATCTATAATTTTGCTGCTCTACCCAGGATAGTTGGAACAAGATTTCATTCCCCACTACCTTATGCCTCCACTTTTATTGTGATTTAGTTCAAGATTGTTATTACTTTTTCTTATTTTGTCTCTTCAGTTTTAAGATCTCTTCTGAAGAATTGGATTAAATTTCAAAATCACTTTATCAATGATGATTTATACTTAACTGTCAGCTTCATTGGTTTTTTGGCTTATCATGGTTTCTAATAAATCATGCTTCCCTTTTATGATGTTTTTATCGTGATTTGTGTTTTATTTTGCTGCAATCCTTCCTCAAGGGAGAAAGAAATCTCTATTGATAGATGGTCTGCACTCCCTCAGAACACGTGTCAGTCACTCTTTCCACCAAGGAAGGCCTCCTGCTCCAAGGCTACATCATCCTGTTGCAGGCTTTACCCTGGGAGGAGAGCCCTGGGCATGGAGCAGGCCCACAAGTGAACACCCTCCCAGAGCGAGAAAGTAAGGGAAGTGCCCGAGTCTTGAGGAATTCCACTGATGTGATTTGACTGAGCCTTTTTTTTTTTTTTAATTTTTTCTTTCTCTGTTTGTTGTAGTTGACAAAAATTAGTCGAATTTCAGGCAGTTAATCTGACTGCCAAAGTAAATTGCCATGTCAGAGGGAGCCAGGTATAGCAGTCTGGAATCATGATCCTCTTCCCTTACAATAGCCAATGCTGGACTTCCCTGGTGGTCCAGTGGTTAAAAATCCACCTGCCAATGCAGGAGACACCGGTTCGACCCCTGGTCCCAGAAGATCCCACATGCCGTGGGATCTAAGCCCGTGTGCCACAAATACTGAGCCTGCGTGCCACGGCTCCTGAATGAAGCTCGAGGGGTCCTTAACAAGAGAAGCCACCACAATGAGAGGCCCGTGCACCACAAGTAGAGAAAGCCCCTGCACAACAATGAAGACCCAGGCAGCCAAAAATAAATAAAAACCAGCTAATGTGCTCCATTGGCACTCTGCATCTACTGTTGAAGATGAGAAAGCATGGAAAGTTATGAGTTTCTTTTACCTTTGGAATACAGAAGAGTCACCAGGATTCACTTGGCATCATCTTTAATTCCTTTCTTTCTCACACTCCACATCCTACCCACTGAGAAATCTCATTGGTCCTGCCTTTAAAATAATTAAAATCTGATCACTTTTACCATGTCTATTGCAACCACCCCAGTTTAAGCCTCTATCATCTCTCATCTGGATGACTGAGATAGTCTCCTAAAACAATCATACTGCATTCACTCAAAGTAAAAACAAAATTCCTCACATTGGCCACCGTGACTCCATATGATCTGAAGCTCCCTCCACCCTATCTCACCACCATGACCTGATTTCCTACTGTTTTCCTCCTCATTCTATTCCAGCCACAGTGGTCACCTTGCTCTACTGTTCTCTCTTCCTGGAACACTCTTCCCACAAATAATTTCACTATTAACTCTCTTGCCTTCTTTAAGTCTTCGCTCGAATGATGCCTTTCAAATGAGACTTTCCCTAATCACCCTAAATAATGTTGTAAGTAGCCCTCCAATCCATTTGCTTCTGATCATCTCCATTATCTGCTTAGCACTTACCATCTTCCAGCATACTAGTAATTATTATGTTGATTACCTCTCCTCCTGCTGGAATGTAAGTTATACAAGTGTGGAGATTTTGCCTGTTTTGTTCACGGTTTTATCTCCAATGTCTAGAAGAGTACTCAACACAAACAATTAGGTGCTCAATGAATATTTGTTGAATATAATGAGTCATATACATTTAAAAAAATTTATTATTTGTTTTAATCTTTGGCGTACCGAGTGGCATGTGGATCTTATGTCCCAGATCAGGGATCAAACCCAGGCCTTCCGCATTGGAAGTGCAGACTCTTAACCACTGGACCACCAGGGAAGTCCCTATACTTTTTTAGATTAAAATTTTTTTCATGGAACTCTGCTCAATGTTATGTGGCAGCCTGGAGGGGAGGGGAGTTTGGGGGAGATCTGATACATGTATATGCATGGCTGAGTCCCTTCGCCATTTACCTGAAACTATCACAACATTAATCAGCTATCCCCCAGTGCAAAATAAAAAGTTTTAAAAATAAATAAAATAAGAATTTTATCATGTGATTAAAAAAAAACCAGAAAACAAAAACATAATAAATTGCCACTTATACATTATCCAGCTACAATTATTATTGACATTTTGCAATATTGTTGAGTACACTATATTTAGATGTGGCTTATCTTTCAGTAACCTAAAATAAAGACGATATCAGCTAACATTTTTCCCCAAATTAATCTGTGGGAAAGCCTTATTTTTAATTCTAAAATGAGATAATCCTAAACTCTAAAAAATTACTTATATAAGAAATTGCCTCTTCTAATTCATGTTGATGTTTGGCAGAAACCAACACAATACTGAAAGCAATTATCCTTCACTTAAAAATAAATGCATTTATTTAAAAAAAAAAATTGCCTCTTTCCAAACCTATCGTGTAACTCAGCTCCAATGGGAATTATTTGAAGAAGAAGATATAAAAGGAGTTCCTCTTTAGTTTCCAGAAACAAGCTAAAATTTTTCCTTTTCACAACTCTTGAATCATTTTATCAAGAAGTTGGAGAGATAGGAAGTAGAATATGTGTGATTCATTGACTATCTTAGCCAATTCAGTATCTGCTTTATACTAATTTTTAAACAGTATTTAAAATATTCCTGACTTCTAGTTAAAAAGGTAGCTTGAAAAAAAAAAAAAGGTAGCTTGAAGAACTGTGGTGGGTTGTTTTTTTTTTTGGTTAAAATGTTCCCCCTTGCCAACACTCCATTACAGCAACAGTAAACTTTAAAAAAAATATATATTTATTTGGTCACCTTGGGTCTTAGTTGCAACGTGTGGGATCTAGTTCCCTGACCAGGGATTGGACCCACATCCCCTGCATTGCAAGGTGCATTCTCAACCACTGGACCACCAGGAAAGTCCCTAAACTTTTTGTTTTTTTTAAGAAGCATAGACTGATAAGAATAAAGAAAACAAGAATGGAGGCAATAGCAACAATGTTTTGGCAACTGGAATGTAGATGAGATGGATGGGTATTATCTGACTTAGTAGATCTAAGAAAGCACAATCTTCAATCACCAATGGAGAAAATAGAGAATTAATCTGATTTGTGTCAGAGAACTCACAAAAGACTCAGGAATTGTTGGCACCAGATGCCTCTGGAATTGGGGGGAAAGGAGTGGATAAAAACAGGAAGATTGACTGAAAATCTGACTAGGAAATGTTAGGCTCCTACGTGCTCACTTCCACACGTGCTGACAAACAGCTCTGCTTCTTCTTAGAAGCAGAGAATTGAATCTTATTCTTTCCAGAGGGTAAAACACAGGGTGTCTGGTCTAGGGGATACCAGATTCAGTTGAAGGTAGGAGTTTCATGCTAAAAACAGGTTCGATGAGTGAAAAACATTTTATTATAAATGTTCAGATGCTTCTACTACCCACTAGCCTTCTTCTGGTTTCCCAGAATGCTGACAGCCAGGTCTGTACCCTTCATGCAGGAGAAGGGGCTTCTCTAGGGAGTCTGCTTAGCCCAGAAGAATTATAGAGAGCAACATCAACGGAGTTCCCTGGTGGTTCAGTGGCTGAGACTCCACATTCGAAATGCAAGGGACCTGGGTTCGATCCCTGGTCAGGGAACTAGATCCCACATGCTGCAATTACGAGTTGTGTGCTACAACTAAGCCTTGGTGCAGCCAAATAAATACATATTTTTAAAAAGAAAGTGACATCAGGGTTCCTCAGCAAAGGTCAGTAAAGGCCCACAGTGAACAAGTCCCACGTGCAGACAGAGCCTGGTGGCATCTCAATTAAATATGAGCATGCAGCCATGCATCTAATATAAAACACAGTAACCAGAGCAAACAGAAAAAGCAACTTGGAGGAAACCTATATATTGAGGGAGGAGAAAACATGCAAAAACTATGTCTCATATCTTCAGATATACTTTATCTGTAAAACAAGAATAAGATGCAGTTTTAAAAGGGACTTTAAATTCTAAACTTTAGAGAGCAATAAGCATAGGCAGCATATTAAAAAGCAGAGACATCACTTTGCTGAAAAAGGTCCATGTAGTCAAAGCTACGGTTTTTCCAGTAGTCAGGTATGGATGTGAGAGTTGGACCATAAAGCAGACTGAATACAGAAGAATTAATGCTTTTGAAAAATGTGGTGTTGGAGAAAACTCTTGAGAGTCCCTTGGACTGCAAGGAGATCAAACCAGTTAATCCTAAAGGAAATCAACACTGACTATTCATTAGAAGGACTGATACTGACGCTGAAGCTCCAATACCCTGGCCACCTAGTAGAGCTGACTCACTGGAAAAGACCCTGATGCTGGGAGAGATTGAAGGCAAAAGGGGAAGGGGGTGGCAGAGGATGAGATGGTTAGATAACATCACTGACTCAATAAACATGAATTTGATCAAACTCTGGGAGATAATGAGGGACAGGGAGGCCTGCTGTGTTGCAATCCATGGGGTCACAAAGAGTTGAACACGACTTGGTGACAGAACATCAACAAACATCTTGGAAATTAAACAGATGATCCCAGAAGTTAAAATCGCAATAGTAGTTTTGGAAGTGAAAATTGAGGAAATCTCCCAGGAAGCTGAAAAAAACTCATAGGAAATAGAAAAGAAAAAAATAGGGAATCAGGCTGAGAGGAATGACATTTTCAAATATTAGGAAGTAGAAAAAAGAGAAGAAAATATAGAGAAAAATAGAGGGGAGAAAATAATCCAGATATAATTTAGGATTGTTTTTCCAAACTATAGGACATGAGTTTCTAGACAAAAAGGGCCTACCAACGGCCTAGAAAAAATGAATGAAAATGAACATCCACCAAGGCTCATCACCATGATATTTTAGAACATCAAGGGCAAAGAATAAATCTTTCCAGGAAGATTTTGAAAAACAATCAAAGTGACATCAAACTTATCAACAGCTATACCATTGTGAATATTTTTATTAGTGTATGGTGTCAGAAAATTCCTTTGAGGGAAAATTATTTCCAACATAGAATTCAGTATATCAATTAAGTGTAAAAGTAAAGCAAAAATATTTTCAGACATAGAACATCTCAAAAAAAATTGTTCCTCTCTTACCTGTCCTCATAAAACAGCTAAAGAATGGACTCCACCAAAATGAAGGAATAAACCAAGAAAGAGAAAAGAATAGGAAACAGAACTGAAAAATTGAGGAACCAACCAAAACAGAGCTAAAGTAAAGCCTTAGAATGATAGTAATAGTAAAGGCAGAAACCAACGGAACAGTGGCAGAGCCCTAGAGAGGAACCGGTATAGACTAGAGCCCATCAGAAGACTCTGGAAAAGGGGCTTCCCTGAGGTTCCGTGGCTGAGACTCCGAGCTCCCAACGCAGGGGGTCCGGGTTCGATCTTCTCAGTCAGGAAACTAGATCCTGCCTACCACTAGATTCCACACAGTGCAACTCAAACAGTCCTGCATGCAGCAACTAAGAACCAATGCAGTCAAATACATAAATATTAAAAAACTTTCCCTCTAGAAAAGATGTCTAAAATAAGGTTAAATTGGAAGAATATTATTGCTAGAATACTAATATTTTTATATGTTTCAAGAGCAGATTTACATAACCAGAGGAAGTTTGGGATTTAATTAATAAATAAGTAGAAAGTTAAATAAACTAAAATCAACAGTATAACCCCACAAAAGGCAAAACATGTAAGAAAAAAAGAGAAATCACAGTGTAATACTAAACTTGAAAAAAATAGCATTTACATGTTGATCTATTGAAATTATAAACTAACTATATGGGAAGGATAAGGAAATGGGAAGGGTACATAAAGTGAAGTCGCTCAGTCGTATCCGACTCTTTGCGACCCCATGGACTGTAGCCTACCAGGCTCCTCTGTCCATGGGATTTTCCAGGCAATAGTACTGGAGTGGATTGCCATTTCCTTCTCCAGGGGATCTTCCCAAACCAGGGATTGAACCCGGGTCTCCCACATTGTACACAGACAGCTTACCGTCTGAGCCACCAGGGAAGTCCGGTAGAGATGGTAGACGAGTTAAATCCTGGGACTTACCTGGTGGTCCAGTGGCTAAGACACTGCACTCCCAATGCTGGAGGGCTGGGTTCGATCCCTGGTCAGGGAATTAGATCCCACATGCTGCAACTAAAGATCCTGTGTGCCACAAATGAGGCCTGGTGCAGCCAAATATATAATTAAAAAAAAATATTTGCTAATTTAAAAAAAAGAGTTAAATCCTCATCTTCCACGAAAGGAAGACAATAGATAATGCCTGAATTTGAAAATAAGAAGCACCAGTGTAGGTTATTTTAGAGATAAGGAGATGAATTCCAAAATCATTTGGGAAGGTGAAAATTGGTGGCCAATTGGGAAAATATTTCATAAAAGAGTAGACGGATAACAAGAGCATCAAATTTCCCAATAGGAGTACTGTTGTTGGTGAAGTCTTAATTAGTGTATAGACTCGGTACATGACCTAGAGGGAAAAAGTAATTTCCAATCTTAAACAATCTGAGAACAGAAAACTGAAAGGAGGATTGCTGTTTTACATAATAAAACTATAATAGAACTATTTGACTCTTAAGTGAATGCATAACTTTAAAAAAACTAATTACAAAACACAATTCTATTAGGGGTACTAAGTTAAAAATTAAGTAACTCATATGGCTAAATTAGTTGGTGTATTATTATTCTTAAATGGAAATTAAAAGCCAATCTTTCTCCTTGATAAAGTAACTAACAAATTATTAAGTTAAAACATGAAAATGTTGGCATTCCCTGGTGGTCCAGTGGTGAAGAATCTGCCTGCCAATGCAGGGAACAGAGGTTTGATCCCTGGTCAGGGAAGATCCCATATGCCATGCTGCAGTTAAACCTGTGAACCACAACGACTGAGCCCATGCATCGCCACTACTGAGCCTGCGTGCCTAGAGCCTGGCTCTGCGACAAGGGAAGCCCAAGCTCTGCAAGGAAAAGACGCTCCTGCTCACTGCAACTAGAGAAAGCCTGCATGCAGCAACAAAGACCCAGCACAATCAAAAATAAATCAAGTAATCTAAAAAATAAAATGTTTACTGCTGAATGAATTCAGTGAACTTCTTTGACTCAGTTAAAGAAAAGAATATAACGTTCGTGAAGTAATAACTGAAAAACCTTCAAAAGAGCTGTTGTGTAGTTCCACATTAATTTAGCTTTTCTTTTTTAATATGCCTTCATTACAAGAAAAAACATCTGTCAAGCCTGAGAAAAAGGAATGAACTCTTTGGTCTTCAGGCAATCCCTGCCCCCCTTCTCCTGCCCTCCATGTGCTGAGGCCATGTAAGTGGTTGGAGTTTAGTGGAAGCTGGGAAGGGTTGATAATGTCTGCCTAACCAAAGGTATCTTTTCTAGCTGGCTGTCAAGATGTCAGAAAAAAGTAATAAGCATCTTCATGCTTATTACTCTTTTATATGTGGACATGTGGGCCTCCTGTTAAAATGAAAATAGTTTAACTGGGAGTGAATCTACGAAGTCATCATCACCTATTAACAATTTAGTTTATCTCTTAGCATACTCCTGGCGTTAAAGAACACAGAAATAGGGACTTCCCTGGTGGTCCAGTGGTTAAGACTCCACACTTCTAATGCAGGAGGTTAGAAGTGTGGAGTCATATAATCCCATATGCCTGCCACAGAGCGAGGTACCCCAAAAAAGGACATAGAAATAGTAAGCATCGAACAGGAGAGAAGAATGATCTCAACCAGCACTGTCCGATAGAAACATAGTACCATCGACATATGTTATTATGAAATTTTCCAGTAACAAATAAAAAGAAACAAACCAACAAAGACCTACAGTATAACCCAGGGAACTACACTCAATATCTTGTAATAATCTATAATGGAAAAAAAATCTAAAAAAGATTTTATGTTTTAGTATTTTGCTGTACACCTAGAACTAACACATTATAAAGCAAATGTATTTCAAGGAAAAAAATTTAAAAAGTAAAAAGAAATGAGTGAAATTATTTTTAATGTATTTTCTTTAACCCAATACATATATAAATGTTATCATTTCAACATAGAATCAATTAAAAAATTACTAAGGAGATATTTTACATTCTTTATTTTTCTACATCTTTAAAATCCAATATGTGTTTTACACTTACAGCACATCTCAGTTTGTATTAGACACATCTGAAGTGCTTAATATGCACCTGTGGCTAATGGCTCTCCTATTAGACCAAGAAGGTTTAAATTAGTGGTTTTCAAAGTGTGGTCCCTGGACCAGCAATATCACCATCACCCTAAAACTTGTTAGAAATAAAAATTCTCAGTCCTTGCCCCAGATCTACTGCATGGGGGCTTCCCTTGTAGCTCAGTGGTAGAGAATCTGCCTGCCAGTGCAGAGACACAGTTTCAATACCTGATTCTGGAGGATCCCATATGCCCTGGAGCAACTAAGCCCCTGCACCGGGACTACCGAGCCTGTGCTCTGGGAGCCGCAACGTCGGAACCCCACACACCCTACAGCCTGTGCCACGTAACAGGAGAAGCCTCTGCAATGAGAAACCCTTGCAGCTCACACGACTAGAGAGCAGCCTGAGCAGCAGTGAAGACCCAGCACAGCCAAAATTAAAAATAAATAAATAAAATTTAAAAAGAAAGAAAGAAATGTATAATAGGCTTCAGATTCTTCCACCTCATTAGAACTGATTCAAATGCATTCTTCTTAATAGCTGAGTAATACTCCATTGTGTATACGTACCACAGCTTTCTTATCCATTCGTCTACAATGGACATCTAGGTTGCTTCCATGTCCTGGCTATTGTAAACAGTGCTGTGATGAACACTGGGGTACACGAGTCTCTTTCAGTTCTGGTTTCCTCAGTGTGTATGCCCAGCAGTGGGATTGCTGGGTCGTATGGCAGTTCTGTGTCCACTTTTGTAAGGAATCTCCACACTGTTCTCCATAGTGGCTGTACTGTTTGAATTCTCCCCAACAGTGTAAGAGGGTTCCCTTTTCTCCACACCCTCTCCAACATTTATTGTTTGTAGACTTTTTGATAGCAGCCATTCTGACCGGCATGAGATAGTACCTCATTGTGGTTTTGATTTGCATTTCTCTGATAATGAGTGATGTTGAGCATCTTTTCATGTGTTTGTTAGCCATTTATATGTTTTCTTTGGAGAAATGTCTGTTTAGTGCTTTGGCCCATTTTTTGATTGGGTCATTTATTTTTCTGGTACTGAGCTGCATGAGCTGCTTGTATATTTTTGAGATTAATTCTTTGTCAGTTACTTTGTTTGCTATTATTTCTCTCACTCTGAAGGCTGTCTTTTCACCTTACTTATAGTTTCCTTCATTGTGCCAAAGCTTTTAAGTTTAATTAGGTCCCATTTGTTTATTTTTGCTTTTATTTCCATTACTCCTCTGGGGATCATAGAGGATCTTGCTGTGGTTTATGTCAGTGTGTTTTGCCTATGTTTTCCTCTAGGAGGTTTATAGTTACTGGTTTTACATTTAGATCTTTAAT
Organism: Bos javanicus; assembly: GCF_032452875.1. Lineage (NCBI taxonomy): Eukaryota > Metazoa > Chordata > Mammalia > Artiodactyla > Bovidae > Bos > Bos javanicus. The sequence goes on along the minus strand of NC_083886.1, from coordinate 13,747,680 downwards.
CTATTTTGAGTTTATTTTTGTGTATGGTGTTAGAAAGTGTTCTAGTTTCATTCTTTTACAGATGGATGAAACTGGAGCCTATTGACAGAGTGAAGTAAGTCAGAAAGAAAAACACCAATACAGTATATTAACACACACATATGGAATTTAGAAAGCTAATAATGACAACCCTATATGTGAGACACCAAAAGAGACACAGAGATAAAGAACAGACTTTTGGACTCTGTGGGAGAAGGCGAGGGTGGGATGATTTGAGAGAATAGCGTTGAAACATGTATATTACCATATGTGAAATAGATCACCAGTCCAAGTTCGATGCATGAAACAGGGCACTCAAAGCCGGTGCACGGGGACAACCCAGAGGGATGGGATGGGGAGGGAGGTGGGGGGCGAGTTCGGGATGGGGGACATGTGTACACCTGTGGCTGATTCGTGTCAGTGTATGGCAGAAACCACCACAATATTGTAAAGTAATTAGCCTCCAATTAAAATAAATTAATTTTAAAAAGTAAAAATAACAAGATTTAGCAACAAATGTATAATTTTTCTAAAGTAGTCATCACAGTTGATAAACTCTGGGTACATATTTAGTTTATTCACGTATTTTGCATTCATTGTATATTCATTTTGGTTTAAAATATACTCAATGAAGTTCTTGAGAAGTGAATAATTAAGTCAATAAACAGATATACTCCTATTTATAGAACTAAATAATAAGTGAAACTGTTTTAAATGCTTTCCCTTATTTTTACAAACCAGGTTCTTATTGAAATGCTTATTCAATGATTTATGTACTGAGTTAAATACCATACTAGTCTATTTTATTTTGTAATTAGTTCTTTCAAAATATAGCCTAACCAGAGAGTCATGGATATTTGTTCATTTACCAAAAATCTTATCCTATAATAAATACTACTTATTTTGGCCAAAAAAAAAAAAAAATGATGGTGTGGGCCCACAATCTGTTTTAACAAGCCTTTCAGATGATTCTGAAACATGCTAAATTTGAGAGCTAGCAGTTTAAATCATGGGGAGCTGATAGGAGAATTTTTTCCCTTAACTCTGTTAAATACATAATATGTTCAATGTGGGTCAAATTTTTTTAAGTACAAAAGCATATACAGGGAGAAGCCTCCTTTGCTGCTCCAGCCCAAACCAGCTCTAGAAACAATCAAGATGGTCTGTTTGTAAATAGCCTCCAAAATGACCCTCAGGGATCCCTGCCTCCTAGTAGTTACTCCTCTGACATTGTGATATAAGTCTATATTTGGGTTTTCATCCCTAGCCCTTTGGTCAGAGCAATTTTTTTTTTGTTTTTTTGGAAGTTGCTTTACACAGCCGCATCACTTTCTGCTGTACAGCAAAGTAAGTCAACTATACATATACATACATCCCCCTTTTTTTGGATTTCCTTCCCATTTATGTCACCAGAGAACGCCAAGTAGAGTTCCCCGTGCTATACTGTGGGTTCTCACTATTTGATACATAGTCGTGTATATAACATCAATCCCAGTCTCCCAACCCATCCCACCCACCCCCCTTCCCCTTTGGTATCCATACGTTTGTTCTCTATGTCTGTGTCTTTATTTCCGCTTTGCAAATAAGATCATCTTTATCATTTTTCTAGATTCCACATGTATGCATTAATATACAATATTTGTTTTTCTCTTTCTGACTTACTTCACTCTGTGTGACAGTCTCTATGTCCATTCATGTTTCTGCAAATGACACAATTCTGTTCCTTTTTATGGTTGAATAATATTCCATGTATAAATGTACCATATCTTCTTTATCCATTACTCTGTTGGTGGACATTTAGGTTGCTTCCATGTCTTGGCTATTGTAAATAGTGTTGCAATAAACATTGGGGTGCCTGTATCTTTTTGAATTTTCTCAGGCTATATGCCCAGTAGTGGGATTGCTGGGTCATGCGGTGAAAGTGAAAAGTGAAAGTGAAGTCACTCAGTTGTGTATGACTCTTTGCGACCCCGTGGGCTGTAGCCCACCAGACTCCTCCAGGCAAGAGTACTGGAGTGGGTTGCCATTTCCTTCTCCAGGAGATCTTCCCAACCCAGGGATCGAACCCAGGTCTCCCTCATTGCAGGCAGACGCTTTAACCTCTGAGCCACCAGGGAAGCCCATCATGGGTGATGTGGTAGTTCTATTTTTAGTTTTTAAGGAACCTCCTTCCTCTTCTTCATAGTGGATGTACCAATATACATTCCCACCAACAGTGTAAGAGGGTTCCTGGACAGAGCTATTAAAACCTTTGTAATTTTCTAAGTGGTAAAGGTGCTAGGAACATCTTTTCTTTTAAAACTTGGTCTTTGACCCTGATTCTTGACACAGAGCTCCTCAATCCCCGGAGGTTGGATGGCAGGAGCATCTTTTGCTCTAACGAGGTGACTCTTGGTCGGATTCAGATGGGAGCTGGTCCCCTTACAGGCTAAGCCATCATTAGAAGCTTGGAACTTCCAGCTTTACCTCCTACCTGAGAAGGGGAGATGGACTGGAGATTGAGTTACTAACCAATCATGCCTGTGTGATGAAGCCTCTATAAAAATCATACAACTACAGGGTTCAAGGAGCTTCTGGGGTGGTGAACACACACACGTGCTGGGAAGGAGGCACATCCCAACTCCACAGGGGAGAAACTCCTGCACTCCAGGACCCTTCCAGACCTTCGCCTTTGCACCCCTTCCTCTAGCTGTTCATCTGGGTCCTTTATCATATCTTTTGCGCGTATGCGTGCGCTCAGTCATGTCTGATTCTTTGAGACCCCATGGACTGTAGCCCACCAGGCCCCTCTGTCAATGGAATTTTCCAGGCAAGAATACTGGAGCAGGTTGCCACTTCCTGTTCCAGGGGATCTTCCTGACCGAGGGATTGAAGCTGCAACGCCTGAATTGGTAGGTAGATTCTTTACCACTGAGCCTCCAGGGAAGCCCATCATATCCTTTATTATATAATAGCTGGTAAACATAAATAAGTGTCTCCTGCGTTCTGTGAGTTATTCTAGCAAACTGTTAAGCTTGAGGAGAGGGTGATGGGAACCCCAATTTATAACTCGTCAGTCACAAGAAGTGCAGGTGACAACCTGGGACATGAGATTGGTATGTGGAGTGAGGGCAGTCTTGTGGCATCAAGCCTAACTTATGGTACCTGATATCATCTCTAGGTAGTATTAGAACTGAACTGAATTATCGGACACACAGCTGGTGTTGGCATATTGGTCAATGGGGGAAAACCCCACATACTTGGTGACCAGTTAGAGCGTGAGAGTAAGGGAAAACAGTTCATTTTCCTAAACAACTCCCTTGTATAATCCTCTCTCACATTGGCTCAGGGTTGGTCACACAGACCATAGACTGCTGTAGTAGTGATGGTGTGTCCATTCTGAGGCTAGGGTATAGTAAGAGATGGCAATTGCCTGCTGTCTCTGGTATCAGTCACTGGAAAGGCGGGTGGGAGGGCGGCTACCATGCTGTGAAGACACTCAAGCATTATAGAGAGGTCCACGTCGTCGGGAACCGAGGCCCTCAGCCAAGAGCCCGTAAGAAACTGAGGCCTCCGCTAATAGCTGTGTGTGTGAACCACCTTGGCAGTGGATTCTCCAACCCCAACAAGTCTTAAAATGACTGCAGCCCCAACTGACATCTGAATTTCAATATCATGACAGATCCTAAGTCAGAACCACCTAGCGAAGCAGCTTCTGAATTCTTAACCAACACACGCTGTGAAATTGCAAATATTTGCTATTTTAAGCCATCAAATTTTGGTATATCTTGTGCTGCAGTAATAAATAACTAATCTACCATGTTGTTTAGAAGAATTTTGAGAGTTACTTGAGGTCGGTACAAACAGTAAAACGGCCTAAAGAATCTAAACTGCTGCCTTAAGAATATATTCTTTACGTTAGCTTTTGTATAAACAAAACCAAAAAAACCACAATTATTTCTTAAAGATTTTAAGATTATAAACATAATGAGCCTTTCTTATTACACACACACACACAGAGTACAGAATTATGTAAAGTAAATAGGACAACTCCCCCACTTCTATTTCCTTCTTTTTCATGAAATACAGTTTATTTTGAGTATATTCTCATTTTCCCTCCAAACCACCCAAAATCTGTTTCTTTTGCTTGCAATCAGAAGAATTGTAATAGAGTATAAAATATATATACCATAATTTAAGCTGTCTTGTCCTTGGACATTTAAATTACTTCCAGTTTTTATTATTAATAATATTGCAATCAAACATTCCCTACATATCTTTGCCTACCTGTGTATTATCTTTAAGATAAATTCTTAGGGACTTTCCTGGCCATCCAGTGGTTAAGACTCTGTGCTTCTAATGCAGGGGAAGTGAGTTCCATATCTGGCTGGGGAACTAAGATCTCACATGCTTTGCAGTGTGGCAAAAAAAAAAAAAATAATAATAATAATAAAAAGTTCTTAGAAATGAAATTGCTGACTGAAAAAGGTATGTTCATATAAATACTTGATGTGCTGTGTGCTCAGACTCTCAGTTGTGTCTGACTCTTTGTAACCCCATGGACTGTAGCCCGCCAGGCTCCTCTGTCCATGGAATTTTCCAAGCAAAAGTACTGGAGTGGATTGCCATTTCCTACTGAAGGGGATCTTCCCGACCCAGGGATCAAACCGGTGTCTCTTGTGTCTCCTACATTGGCAGGTGGAAAAACTTGATAAATACTGCCAAATTTGCTTCAATAAACATCATACCAATGTAAACCTTCATGAATAGTGTTGCTGGGGGCTTTGGATGCTCCTTTCCCACCTCCAACTCCAACTCTGATTAATGAAGAACATACACCAAAAAAAAAAAAAAAGAGGCCAAAAGGGAATAGAAGTACAATTGCATAAATGTGGACAAGATCCCAGTGCTCCAACGCTAAGCTGTAATTTTGCTGAGGTCTGAGGCCAAAGTAAAGACTTTTATTGCCAACCTGAATCCAGCCCTTGTGACCCACACACTCTGGCTTTCTTGCAGAGAAAACAGTCAAAAAGTGAAATTCCCTTCCTCTTATAAATTAAAGTTCCAAAAATCTATCCTTCCCAATTTTCACTGGTCCTGATGAATTTGATTTCCAATAGCAGGACCCCTTTCCCACCCAAAAAAGTGAAGTCCCTTTGAAATATCTTTAAAGTGAGAATTATTCCTCGCAGTAATAGTTGAAAGAGATATCCTATTTGATTCATTATGAGGAAATACTTACTAAGAAGTGGTCCTGAAGGGTTTTTTTGTTGTTGTTGAGGAAGAGAATGGAGGTCTTTCTCTCAGAGTTGGTTTGTAAAATAATTGACTGAGGATTGGAAGGGCTCATCTCTGGTTTACTGTTGGTCTGTTAGCTCATTGGATAGACGGGGAAGCAGACACCTGATTTCTGTGCCAGTGGTTATATTAAGCTGTATTTCTTCAGGGAAATAACTAGCAAGATAGGGTGTTAACTGTTAACATGGTTACTGATTATATTTATAAAGTACAAATCTGTGGTTTTCAGTTCAGTTGGTCAGTCGTGTCCAACTCTTTGTAACCCCATGGACTATAACACGTCAGGCCTCCCTGTCCATCACCAATTCCCTGAGCTTACTCAAACTCATATCCATCGTGTAGGTGATGCCATCCAACCATCTCATCCTTTGTCGTTCCCTTCTCTTCCTGCCTTCAATCTTTCCCTGATTAAAAACTTCTGATGATTCATCATTGCCCAAATCATAAAGTCTATGCTTCCTAATTTGGCTTTTTAAAGCCCTTCACAGTCCAATCCAGGAGTTTCCCTGATGGCTCAGTCGGTAAAGAATCTCCCTGCAATGCAGGAGACCCGGGTTCGAGTCAGAAAGATCCCCAGGAGAGGGAAATAGCACCCTACTCTAGCATTCTTGCTAGGGAAATCCGGTGGACAGAGGAGCCTGGTGGACTACAGTCCATGGGGTTGCAGACAGGACTTAGTGACTAAACCACCACACCCACGATCTAGTCCAAACCTCCGTTTTCATCTCTTTCACTGTTCCTACCTGATCTCCTACCCTGCTCCTCTATTTCTTGAAATCTGGTCTTCAATCATGCCAAAAAATCGGCCACTGCCTAATCAGTCAACGCACAATGAGTTATGCTCCCCATGATTTTTTAAAAATAATTTTCTTTATTCATTAACTATTTTTGGCTGTGCTGGGTCTTCATTGCTGCGCAGGCTCTTCTGTAGTTGCAGTGAGTGGGGGCCACTCTTCGTTGCAGTGCTCGGACTTCTCACTGTGATCACTTCTCTTGTCGCCGAGCAGAGGTTCTAGGTGAGCGAGTGGGCTTAGCAGTTGTACAGGGTTAGCTGCCTCGATCTTCCTGGATTAGGGATCGAACTCGTGTCTTCTGCGTTGACAGGTGGATTCTTTACCACCGAGCCACCAAGGAAGTCCCTCCTCACGTTCTTCACATGATTTATCAATATTGAGACCAGTTATTTACCCTGAATTAGAATAGATCCTGCCTAGGCTATCAGACAGCTCCAAGTTAAATTTGATGCCAACTCACTGAACTCCCATTAGCCTAATTGTCTTTTCCAATTCTTTGGACCAGATCTCTGTCCTTATATATAAGACTTTACTTTATAATTTTCATTTATTTATTATTTTTGGCCACACCATGCAACATTTGAGACTTTAATTCCCTGAGTAGGGATCAAACTCATGTTTCCTCCAATGGAAGTGTGGAGTCTTAACCATTGGACTACCAGGGAAGGCCCCAGATGTTACATTTTTAAATTACAAAATCAATGGAATATAGAGAAGAAATACAGATTTAGTTTGTTAAAAAGAAATAATGCTGTTATTAAAAAAACAAGTACTTAAATGTATAAACTATACAACTCTCCGTCTTCCCTAATCCCACTCCCTTGATATAGCTGTTGTTAAGCATAATAAATATAACTTTGACTTTTAAAATATTTTATTTGGGTGCCCTGGATCTTAGTTGTGGCATGGGGGATCTAGTTCCCTGACTAGGGATTGAACCCGGGCCCCCTACATAGGGAGCACAGAGTCTTAGCCACTGGACCATCGGGGATTTTTTAATATAAACAACTGATACTCTCATACATTGCTGGTGGGAATATAAATTGGCACAACCATTTTGGAAAACTATTTGGCAGTATCTATCAAAACAATGTACACATAAAAATACAAGAGTTTACTCCTAGGTGTATACCCAACAAAAATGTAGACTTATGTGAAAATATATAAAAGGAACTTGCATAGAACATTATTCATAATAACTCAAAACTAGAGATAACCAAGTTGTAGAACAGATAAATAAATTTTGGTATATCTAGTAAAAATATCATGTAGCAACAGAAATTCGGAGAAGGCAATGGCAACCCACTCCAGTACTCTTGCTTGGAGAATCCCAGGGACAGGGGAGTCTGGTGGGCTGCCGTCTATGGGGTCACACAGAGTCGGACACGACTGAAGTGACTTAGCAGCTTAGCAGCAACAGAAATTAACCAGCTATAGCAACATTCAATATGAATCTTTCTCATAATGATGACCAAAGAAGCCAGACACAAAAGAAAATATGCTATGGTTACACTTACACGAAGTTCAAAACGGGCAAAACTAATGTACAGCGATAGAAACCAGGATGAAGTTACCTCTAGAGAAGATGCTCGTGACTACAGGGGTGCACGAATGGGCATCTGGGCTGTTAACAGGTGTAACTGCTTTGTAATAATTTATTGAGCCAAACATTGATGCAGTTAAAATATATGTTTTTAATGGCTCCAGAGTCTTCCACTGAGTGGATGTTTACTAATTAACTAGTTTTCTCTATTAATTGGACATTTACATTGAACTTCAGGTTTTTATTCCTATTATAATGTGGCAATGAACGAGCTTGTGCATGTACCTTTTTCCATTTGTTTAAGTATGTCTGTAAGATACGTTTCTAGTAGAATAAATGATGCTTTAAAAGGAATTCGTTAGGAATTCCCTGATGGTCCAGTGGTTAGGATTCATCTCTTTCCTTGGTCCAGGAGCCCCAAGACACAGCCAAAAAAAAAAAAAAAAAAAGAAGGAATCGTGAAGGTTGATGGGCATTGTTTTATAACTCTGCAATAAAGCTCTACCAATTTGCATTTGTACCAACAGGACGTGATGTCTTAATTTTCATAACCTGGAAATTCACTGGGTAGAATTGGACTTTCAGTTGCTGCTTCTCTAGCATGTGAAAACATTTCTTTCTTTTGTAGAATTTTATTTTTATTCATTTTTTTTACTTTGGCTGCGCTGGGTCTTCCTTGCGGTGTTCGGGCTCAGTATTGCAGAGTTGCCCTGACGCGTGTGGGATCCCTGTTCCCTGACCAGGAACTGAACCTGCATCTCCTGTGTTGGAAGGCGGATTCTTAACCATCTTAACCACTTGGACCATCAGGGAAGTCCCCAAACATTTCTTAATTGTTGTGCTCATTTGTACTTTTATTTTATTTAACTTTTTGGGGGAGGTCAAGCCATTTTATTGAGGGGCTTCCGGGGGAGTTGAAGGGATGGGAGGACTGTGAGCTCTGATGTCCTTCTCCTGGCCAGGATTCCCCAGATTCATAGTCACTGAAAAGCCATTTTCAGTTCTTTTAAATTATTGGTGAAATTGAAAACTTTTCCACGTTAACCATTTGTTAGTCTGTTTGTTTTTCAGCCACACGGTGAGGAATATGGGATCTTAGTTCCCCGACCCGGGATGGAGTCCATGCCTCCTATACCGTGGAAGGGAGGAGTCTTAACCACTGGACTGACTGCCAGAGAAGTCCCTGTTTATTATTTTTTATGAGCGGCTTATTTACGTTTTTCTCCTTCTTTTTCCCTTAGGGACTGCTTTACTTCTAATATATGTGTTCAGAATACTAACCCTTTATCAAGTGGTGGAAATTATTTTTCCTGGTTTGTCATTTGGAGTATGTTCTCATTTATGGAGATTTTTGGCCTTAGGAAAAGTATTTTAAATTTTAATGTGTCCTGTTTTATGTTCTTAATGTTTTCTAGTATCTTGTCAGACTTGAAGTCTAGCAGGCGAGTTTTTCAGGATATGTCTTGTGTTGACCATTGTATATCAGTTTTTCCTGGAACACAGCGTACTCTGGGATGTTCTAGGGGAGGAGATCAAGGTAATAGACAAATTCTGCCCACACATCCTGGGCCAGCCTCCCAGACACTGGTCTGGAGTAAATAAGACAGGCAGTCTAGCTCCTCAAGGCCTTCGTGAATGCCTCTTTGATGCTGGGATCTGAAGCCTTTGAAATGGATCAAGGCACAACATTCACTTTTTAGTACAACAGCCACATTATATACTACATGAGATGTCTCACCTTATTTCCTGCTCAGTCATATTTTCAAATTTAGTTTATTGACTGACATCACCCAAATAACACCATAAATCATCTATTTTTAAAAACGGCCACATTTGGAATTTAACATAGTGATCCTTCTCTCTTATATTTTAAGAGAAATTGATGTACCCAAAGAAGCACTAAAATCCCCAAATTTCCCCTTTTCCAGTTCTCCTTATTCAAGGCTTTAGTAGGAGAGGTCTCATTCTCAGTCAAGCGCCAGCTTATTGTGAGAATTCTTTCTTGGACAACTGCAGCTCTATCCATCTCTCACTGGACGGCAGTGGTTCAACCCACCTCTATACTTTTCCTGAGTTCTAGAAGAACACATGAAAATATTTCAGCATAATCCCCTTGTCCACAAAACTTCACCTCCTTATGCAATAGTGATTTTCCATAATCTAATAGCAATCTAAGTCTATAGGCTGGGAGCCAACCATTGGCTGTAGCAGAATTTTTTTTGTTGGGATAAGAGAGTGGAGGCAATAAGAAAGGGCTTCCCTGTTTCAGATTTGTCATGAATCTTATCAGTCTATTCCAAATGTTTAGAGCACACCATCTGTGAAAATAAAACTCAACTGGGAGAAGATCCACAATAAGGAGTCACGACCCTGGGACTTCCCCGGTGGTCCAGTGGTTGAGACTGTGCTTCACTGCAGGGGCAGGGGTTCATTCCTTGGTTGCAGAAACTAAGATCCCGCATGCCCTGGGGTGCAGCAAAAAAAAAAAAAAAAAAGTCAAGACACTAACCTTCCGATAGCCTGAAAAGAAAAATTTACCTCGCATGTAAACTTCCAATTCCCAAACAACAGCATTTGAATTACTTTTGTGTCCTTGCAAAAGAAAGAAAAAAGGAAGGAAGCTTGTCATGGTTATTCCAAAGACTCACATTAGTGGACTAACCTCTTCCAGAGTGAAAGAAACTACTTCACCTCCCACTACAGAAACCAAAGAGGCCAATTCTCCCTGCCCTCTTCCCCTTGCCAGCACCCAGACAAATAAATGCTCCTGCCCTGGAATTTGAGTCTTGTGTATAGTTATGAAAAAACGACGTCAGAATTCACTCACAAGAGGGGTTACGCTGGCAATGCCTTGCCGTGGCAGGGTCAGTAAACACTTCTTGATAAAAGACAGCTGTGGTGACTTCTGCTTCTTAGGCCAGAGTCACCACAGACAACTCAGTTGTCTTGGCCTCTGCTGGTTTTCTGAGCCTGATTCTCCAGAATTGCATTGATTCTGGGAGCCAATCACAAGACTATCTGAAGGAAGTCAAGGATGGAGGGACTTTGTTGGGGGTCCAGTGGCTAAGACTCTGCACTATCCAGTTCATGGGGCCCAGGTCAGGGAAATAAATCCTGCATGCCGCGATGAATACTTGGCACAGCCAAATCAGAAGAAAATTTTTAAAAGAAGGAGCATTGATGCTGAACTGTTAAAAATAGTGACAGAAGGTTTACTGCATCTTCTTTTTGGTTCCTTTGTGTTTATCTCATGCATAAAACCTATGAAGTTCCATTTCATCTTTGGGTCCTATATTCCTGGCACAATGCCAAAGAGAGTCTTACGCTAAGTCCTCCACTCTCCTTTAGGGATATGATTCCATGTTTTAATAAAAGGCACATCTCTGGGACTTCCCTGGTGGTCTAGTGGTTAAGAATCCACCTGCCAATGCAGGGAACATGGGTTCGATCCCTGTACTGGGAAGATTTCCCCTGCCACAGAGAAACTAAGCCCAAGCAACACAACTCCTGAGCCCGTGCTATAGAGCCCATGAGCCACAACTATTGAAACCTGAGAGCCCTAGAGCCTGTGCTCCACAACAAGAGAAGTCACCGCAATGAGAAGCCCTCAGTTCAGTTCAGTCGCTCAGTCATGTCTGACTCTTTGTGACCCCATGGACTACAGCACGCCAGGCCTCCCTGTCCAACACCAACTCCCAGAGTTTATTCAAACTCATGTTCATCAAGTCGGTGATGCCATCCAGCCATCTCATCCTCTGTCGTCCCCTTCTCCTCCTGCCTTCAATTTTTCCCAGCATGAGGGTCTTTTCAAATGAGTCAACTCTTCGAATCAGGTGGCCAAAGTATTGCAGTTTCAGCTTCAGCATCAGTCCTTCCAATGAATATTCAGGATTTCCTTTAGGATAGACTGGTTGGATCTCCTTGCAGTCCAAGGTACTCTCAAGAGTCTTCTCCAACACCACAGTTCAAAAGCATCAATTTTTTGGTGCTCAGCTTTCTTTACAGTCCAACTCTCACATCTATACATGACTCCTGGAAAAACCATAGCTTTGACTAGAGGGACCTTTGTCAGCAAAGTAATGTTTCTGCTTTTTAATATGCTATCTAGGTTGGTCATAGCTTTTCTTCCAAGAAGCAGGCGTCTTTTAATTTGGTGACTGCAACCATGAAATTAAAAGACGCTTGCTTCTTGGAAGAACGGTGCTTAGCACTTAATAATTGTTCAATTACAAGCCAGACACCAAAAGCTACATACTGCATGCTTGTCTTTATATATAACTATAGGAAAGGCTTCCCTGGCAGCTCAGATGGTAAAGAGTACCTAAAATGCTGGAGACCTGGATTCAATGCCTGGGTTGGGAAGATCCCCTGGAAAAGGGAATGACAACCCACTTCAGTATTCTTGCTGGAGAATCCCATGGTCAGAGGAGCCTGGCGGGCTACAGTCAATGGGGTCTCAAAGAGTTGGACACGACTGACAGCTTACACTTTTATGTGAGTGAGTGAGTGAAGTCGCTCAGTCGTGTCCGACTCTTTGTGACCCCATGAACTGTAGCCTACCAGGCTCCTCCATCCATGGGATTTTCCAGGCAAGAATACTGGAGTGGGTTGCCATTTAAGGCAAATGTTAAGATATGGTAACAGAAAACAGATCAGTGGGTTTCTGGAGCTGCAGACAGGAGGATTTGCTACACAGGAAGATAAGGGAGCTATTTTGGAGTAGTTAATGGTAATGGTTCCATGGGTATATGCGTGTGTGCCTACTTAGTCAGTCAGCTCTTTCATGACCCCATAGACTGTAGCCCCCAGGCTCCTCTGTCCATGGAATCCTCCAGGCAAGTAGATTGGAGTGGGTAGCCGTTCTCTTCTCTAGGGGACCTTCCCAACCCAGGGATTGAACCCAGGTTCTCCTGCATTGCAGGCAGATTCTTTACTGTCTGAGCCACCAAGGAAACCCTCCATGGGTGTATACATTTGTTTAAAAGCACAGAACTGTGTAGTTAAAATGGGTGTATTTTGGGACTTCTCTGGCAGTCCAGCGTTTTAAGATTCCATGCCTCCAATGCAAGGGGCATGAGTTTGATCCCTGGTCCGAAAACTAAGATCCACATGCTGTGTGGCTAAAACATAAAAATAAAATAAAATGGGTGAACTTTATAGTATATAAATTATACCTTAATAAAGCTGATTTTTTTTTAAACATTCTAGCACTGAACCTATACTTTTTTCTCTACTTTCAGGCATTAATAAGGTTGAATTGTGTCCTCCCCCCAAAAAATTTGTTGAAGTTCTCTTCAGGATGTGGCCTTACTTGGAAACAAGGTCTTTGTGATTGTAATCAAATCAAGATAAGGTCATACTGGATTAGAGGGGCTCTAATCCATGGCTGTTATCATAGAAACAAGAAAAGGAAATTTGAACAGAGACATAGACAGGGAAAACATATTCAATAATGGAGGCCAACATTGAGGTTGTGTGTCAAAAAACCCAGAAATGTCAAGGACTGCCACCAACGACCTGCTAGGAAGAGGCACGGAAGAAGCCTCCTAGAGCCTTCAAGGAGATGATGGCCTTGTTGATGCCTTGACTACTTCGAGAGAACAAATTTCTCTTGTTTAAAGATATCCAGTTTGGGCTTCCTGCTGTTTCAGTGGTTAAGAATCAGCCTACCAATGCAGGGGGCACAGGGTTGATCCCTGGTCCCAGAAGCTCTCACATGTGATGGAACAACTAAGCCCACACACCGCAACTGCTGAGCTCCACGAGCCTAGAGCCTGTTCTTCTCAACAAGAGAAGCCACTGCACTGAGAAGCCCGAGCACCGAGCACCACAAGGGAAAGTAGCCCACCCTGGCCACAACTAGAGAAAGCCCTTGCACAGCAGTGAAGACCCAGCACAGCCAAAAGGAAATATGTAATATAAATAATATATAAATAACTTTAAATAATAAAGATATCCAGTTTGTGGTAATTTGCTACCGTATCCCTAGGAAGCTATTACAGGAACATAGAATTATTTTCATAATTCTGTCTCCTGCCTTGAGGGGCTCTTCTAAGAGGAAGCTGTGAGTCAGTGAGCTTGAGGTCTGAAAACTTCCTCCCGACCTCGCACAGACTCGGTCAGCCCGCTCTCAGCCCAGCGTCCCTCCCGGTCTCACACGCGACCTTCTGTGGGGCTGTCATGTGTGGAGCCGTCTGGCTCCTATTTCATGGGTTTCAACACTTGTGGTTTCCCTCCGCTTCACATCCTAAGCCCAGCTTCATATACAGCCCAAGCACGCTACTTGTAACACACGCCATCGTATGTGTGATGGGCTATAATACTCCAAACGTTAATGTGTATTTCCTTACCCTCCAGATCATCTTTTTTTTTCTTCTCCTTCCAGAAGAGACTTTTCACAACCTACAATTAGCTCTAAATTTCCCCCGGCTTTCGGGAAATGAGGGTGGAGGATGAGGATATCACTGTGCAAGGTCAGAAACAAAAATCAATACATTTTGTTTGTTTGTTTTTGTTTTTGACTGCGCGGTGTGGCATGCAGGATCTTAGTTCCCTGACCAGGGATTGAACCTGTACCCACTGCAGTGGAGGTGTGGAGCTCTAACCAATGGACCACCAGGAAGTGCCAATACAGGTTTATTCATAAGCTCAAAAGCTACTTCTGTATTGCAAAGCAAAAGAATATTGAGAAAGGTGACGCAAAGTAGAGGACCAGACAGGTGTGAGTTCTAAGTTGCTTCAGCCGTATCTGACTCTTTGCAAGCAGACAGGTGGAGACTGAGAATTTGACACTCTCTCTTCACTCCCACCCCCATGCACAAGACTCTAAACTCCAAACGGGAGAAGGACCAAGTAGCAACAAATCTAAACACACTGTATTTTAAACAGGCATTGAGATCTAATCGAATTTGACTGTTTGCTTCAAAAATTGGCAAGGATGGAGACTTGAGATCAGAAATTGCGATTGAATAGTACTTCTATTTTATACACACCGTATGCTTGTACGGAGAAGGCAATGGCAAGCCACTCCAGTACTCTTGCCTAGAAAATCCCATGGACGGAGGAGCCTGGTAGGCTGCAGTCCATGGGGCCTCAAAGAGTCGGACACGACTGAGCGACTTCACTTTCACTTTTCACTTTCATGCATTGGAGAAGGAAATGGCAACCCACTCCAGTGTTCTGGCCTGGAGAATCCCAGGGACGGGGAGCCTGGTGGGCTGCCGTCTATGGGGTCGCACAGAGTCGGACACGACTGAAGCGACTTAGCAGCAGTAGCAGCAGCAGCATATGCTTGTAGGGGGCTTCCCAGGGGGCACTAGTGGTAAAGAATCCACCTGCTAATGCAGGAGATCTATGGGTTGGGAAGATCCCCTGGAGGAGAAAATGGCAACGCACTCCAGTATTTTTGCTGGGAGAATCCCATGGACGGAGGAGCTTGGCAGGCTACAGTCCATGGGGCCGAAAAGAGTTGAACACGACTGAGTGTCTGAGCATGACATCTGTAGGTCCCTGGGACTGAGAACCTTTTTTTACTTAGTTAAATTATTTATCATGGGATCACAGTTTCCTGGCTAGGGGTGGAACCCACACCCCCTGCATTGGGAGCACGGGGTCTTAACCACTGGACCACCAGGGAAGTCCCCATGATCACGTTTTTAACTGCTCACTGTCTCACTTACCTAACCCAAGTACCAGCCCTGTTCTTTGTTTGTTGCTTTTATTGATACTTTTCAATGATTTCCTGAACTTTGGGTTTTTTTTTCTGGGGGAGGATTCAGCTACTTGTGGAATTACTACTTGACCACTCCTCTGCTAAATCTTCTGAGGTCCCAAACATCTCTGGGGTCCCTGAAATAGTAACAGTTGATAGACTGCCTGTTTTCTGAACTATTATATCTGAGTAAGAGGTTCTTCGTATTTCCCTTTCACTGTAAGAGCACAGCCTTTCTTTCTGATAAGCGCCTCTGCTCCCTCTCCTGCTGATGACCTATAGTCTACTCTGCCGATTCTGTACAAAAACCACTTGTTTCTTTGTTTCAAGTTTCCTGTAAGTGACTCTGCCCTCTGCCAGAGGTCCTTCTTCCACCTCTCTCAACCGAATTCATAAAGCTGAGGATTTCAAATGCAGATTGGCTTCCTCTTTTTAAAAATTGTATTTATTTTTGGCTATGCTGGATCTTCGTTGCTGCAGGAGCTACTCTCTAGTTGCGGCCCGCCGGCTTCTCATTGCGGTGGCTTCTCTTGTTATGGAGCACGGGCTCTAGCATGCTTGGACTTCAGTAGTTGCGGCACATGGGCTCAATAGATGCAGCTCTCAGACTCTAGAGCAGGCTCAGGAGTTGTGGCACACGGGCTTAGTTGCGCCTTGACATGTGGGATCTTCCTGGACCAGGGATTGAACCCCTGTCTCCTGCATTGGCACGTGGATTTTTCACCACTGAGCCACCAGGGAAGCCCTTCTCCCACCTTTTTTCAAGAAGCTAAACACACAGTTCCCATGGATTCTTCCTATCCGTTGTGGTTGAACTAACACTGTAGACTTTTAAAATCCACAAATTCAAGGGCTTTTCTAATGACCACTCAGGATTCCTAACCAGCAAAGTATGGGAGGTTGATAGTGCTGTATCAGTCAAATTCCTTTGAATTTATAAACACAGAAAAAGGACTGCTACATGCTCCGGGGAGGAAAGAAAAAAGGAAAGGAACTTGATAAAGTAGCTCAGAAATTGTGGAAATAATAGTAGTCTTTTTTTGTTATTGCCATTTTGACCATTTTCAAGTGTACCTCTCAGTGGCACTTAATTAGTGCCAAATCACAATATTGCCCAATTGTTACCACTATTTCCAAAACTTTTTCATCATCCCAGACAGAAACTCTGAACTCATTGAGCAACTGTTCCCCATTCTCCCAGCCCCTGGTAAACTCTACTCTACTTCCTGTTTTCTACAAATTTGATTAGTCCAGGTACCTCACATAGGTGGAATCATACAATATGTTTTCTTTTGTGGCTGGCTTATTTCACATAGCTTTCAAGGTTCATCCATGCTGTAGTATATATCAGAACTTCATTCCTTTTTAGCTGAATAATATCCCGCAGTTTACATACACCACATTTGTTTATCCATTCATCTTTGGATGCACAATTGGGCTGCTAGATTTTTGGCATTGTGAATAATGCTGCGGTGAACATGGATGTACAAATATCTAAGTCCCTGCTTTCAGCTCTTGTGGTATATACCCAGGATTTGTTGATCATATGTCAATTCTGTGTTTAATTTTTTTGAGAAACCACCATACTGTTCTCCATAAATTCATTTTTAAGTAACATTTCTTTCTTTCTTTTTTAATACTGATTCTTTATGTGATTTAGAAAGTCTTTCTCAAATGTGAGCATATCAGAACACTTAGAATGGATAAAATAATCTTGCCCTTCTCCATTTCTGCAAAAAAATTGGGATTTTGCTAGAGATTGCATTGAATCTGTAGATCCCTTTGAGTAGTACCAACATCTTAAACAATAGTAAGTCTTCCAATCCATTAAACAGGATATCTTTCCTCTGAGTTAGGTCTTTAATTTCATCCAGCTTTGTATATAGTTCTCAGTTTACCAAGTTTTGTACCTCTTTGGTTAAATCTATCTTGAAGTATTTTATTCTTGTCGAGGAGCTATTGTTCTGTGGACTTTTAAGGTTTATTTTCTTAGCAACTTTCAAATATGCAATACAGTATTGATAGGAACAAAGTGGGTGATTAAATGGTTAATCCCAGGACTTGTCTGGTGGTCCAGTGGTTAAGAACCCATCTGCTAATGCAGAGGACATGGGTTCCATCCCTGGTCTGAGAAGATATCACATGCCTCGGGGCAACTAAGCCCATGCACCACGGCTGCTAAAGCCCAAGTGCTCTAGAGCCCCTGCTCTGCAACAAGAGAAGCCACTGCAATGAGAACCTCATCACAACTAGAGTCATCCTGCTTGCTGCAACTGGAGAAAGCCCATGCACAGCAATGAAGACCCAGTGCAGCCAAAAACAAGTAAAAAAAAAAAAAAATTAAAGGGGAGAAAGTGTTTGAAAAAATAGTTAATAGAAGAAAAAGTAGAAAAAAATATGGGAGACCCCTGTGAAGTAATGATTACTCAAGAGAGCAGGTTTGCTTAACTACAAAACCAAGCAGGATTGCTTAGCAACAAAACCATGCAACAGAAACACGAGATATGCCCCCAAACAATGAAACAATGGTGGCATGAGACACATATCCTGCCCAGTGAGCTCAGTAAGTTAATAATCCCTAGGACATGCTCTCTGCACACATAAAAAAAACGATAATTTATGGACTTAGTTTGACCGCACAGGGACAAGAAAACTCCCCTGCCCAACCTGGAGAAGGAGCTGATGATGGAAGCATGGTGTCTACTCAAGAAAGACAAAAGAAGTTCTTCTCTCCCTCCCCACTTTTCCTTTGATTATAAAACGGGAGTTCGGTAAGTTCTTGGAGCATGGCATCCCCTCACCCACCTGCTTATAAACCTCACAAGTGTCCTATTCTAATCAGTGATTTTTATAATCATCATTTGCCTCTCGCTGAATTCTTTCTGCACTGAGACATAAAGGACTGAGGTACCAGAGCTCTCTGGGGCCCCCAAAATAACACCAAATGGTTTCACAAATTCTTGACTATAGTCACCATGCTGTGCATCACATCCCCATGACTTCTTTGGAATTGTTTTCTTAATTTCGTTTTCATATTTTTTATAATTGGTATACAGAAATACAACTGATTTTTGTGTGTTTACTTCGTATCTTGCAATTTTACTCAAATTACTTATTAGCTCTAACAGTTTTTTAATGTATTTTTTTAGCATGTTCTACATAGAAGATCATATCATCTGCAAATAGAGGTAATTTTATTTCTTCTTTTCCAATTTGGATACCTTTTATTTCCTTTTCATGCCTACTTGCTCTCCCTATATCGGAAAGAATTGACATTAGAAGAGTCCAGTCACCTCACAGAACTTCTCTTTAGGATACTGCCATAAGGCATCTCTATCCCAAACTATTTTTATGTGTCTGCATTCAAGGTTGCAAATCCTGGGAGACAGAATTGGCACCCACTCCAGTGTTCCTGCCTGGAGAATCCCAGGGACAGGGGAGTCTGGTGGGCTGCCGTCTCTGGGGTCGCACAGAGTCAGACATGGCTGAAGCGACTTAGCAGCACCAGCATGACTTTTGGGCCAATGGCCTCATCCTTGCAGGTGAGATGTTGTAAGATTAGCCTTGCCTGGGCCATAGACCTTCTCTCTGCCTAGAGAGTAAGTCTGACACCAGAAGAAAGCAATGGAAGAGATGCCCAGAGGATAAAACCGATGAGTACTTCGGTACTTGAGAGTCCACAAACAAATCACCAATCTGATCTGCAAAGGTTAATCTCTAAGTGTCTGCTTTCTTATCGATTTGCTGGAGATAAGTAAGAAGTCTGATGTTGGTACTTTCCTGTCCATTCAAAGTGGAAGACGATTTCTGTGAGGCAATAAGCAAATTGTCTGTTTTGGATCAAAGCATTATGTGAAATGTCCAAGAGAGAAGGGGGAGCTCTGGTGCCCCGAACCATACAGAACCTGTCTATGATCCTAAGAAAAATCAGGGTCAGCAAATACTTCCTGTACTGAGACCTGGAACCCAGATGCCACTTGAGCTTCTGTAGCTCACCATGGACTGGCAACAGAAATCTCTCTTACTTCCTGACCTTAAGTAATATCTTTCTTGTCTACTTAAAGTATCCTCTAAGGACCTGGTTTCTTAGAAGTGGCATACCCTCTTTGAAACTAGATGTCTTCTTTGTAACTTTGGATCATTCCCCATTTAGGCAAGAGTGAATCTTGCAACATAATTTTATACATATATATGCTATTTTGCAAATGTCCCCTGATGGACAGAACTAGTAAAACAGTTCAGTTCAGTCGCTCAGTTGTGTCCAACTCTTTGCAACCCCATGGACTGCAGCACGCCAGGCCTCCCTGTCCATTACCAACTCCCACAGTTTACTCAAACTCATGTCCATTGAGTCGGTGATGCCATCCAGCCATCTCATCCTCTGTTGTCCCCTTCTCCTCCCGCCTTCAATCTTTCCCAACATCAGGGTCTTTTCCAATGAGTCAGTTCTTCGCATCAGGTGGCCAAAGTATTGGAGCTTCAGCTTCAGCATCAGTCCCTCCAATGAATATTCAGGACCGATTTCCTTTAGGAAATTAGGATTGACTGGTTGGATCTCCTTGCAGACCAAGGGACTCTCAAGAGTCTTCTCCAACACCACAGTTCAAAAGCATCAATTCTTTGGCACTCAGCTTTCTTTATAGTCCAACTCTCACATCCATACATGACTACTGGAAAATCCATAGCCTTGATTAGACGGACCTTTGTTGGCAAAGTAATGTCTCTGACCAAAACGTCACTTGAGGATAATAGAAAGGACCTGGGGATGAACAAACTCTCCACTTGGGTCTACTCACAAACACAAATCAGCCCTAAAGAGCTTCAGATGACTCCACCATCTTTTCTCTTTGTCTCTTCCGCTCCCCTCCAAGTTAATCACAATACAATCATTAAAAGGAAAGTATTTGTTTTTGCAATTCATCTTGTCCAAGTTCTTGCTTATTGTGATAAGCAAGATATTTGGGGAAAATATATGGAGTAAAGGTTCAGGTGCTGAGCAATGTTGTTGTTGTTTAGTCACTAAGTCGTATCTGACTCTTTTGAGACCCCATGGACTATAGATCACCAGGCTCCTCTGTTCATGGGGTTTTCCAAGCATGAATACTGGAGTGGGTTGCCATTTCCTTCATCTCTTCCTGACCCAGAGATGGAACCCGCATCTCCCGCATCGCGGGCAGATTCTTTTACCACTGAGCCAACTGAGAAGCCCCAGGCAACGATGGGAAGTTAGTAGTGGATAAGTTCACTCTCCAGCAGTATAGAACACTCATATCCAACAGGAAAATCAGTAAACCAAAAATCCCATGTATCATGTGAGAATTCAATAGATGCCTTATTATTTACAAAATAATGTAAGTCATCACTTTTTCTCCCCATCCATAATAGTAGTAACTAAAACCTCTGAAAACTTTTTAAACAAAGGTAAGAAGCATTCCATGACCTCTGACATAGAACACTTCTAGACAAGATCCTTCAAATCTTCTCTTGAGAAATATCACAGTAACACTGAAGTCCAGTTTCTGGACTTAGGCGGAAAAATTATCTGAAACTTACGCAAGTACTTGAAACTCCATATTATATATAATTTGACCTTTACTGAGCCTTATGGCAGAAAGTGAAGAGGAACTAAAAAGCCTCTTGATGAAAGTGAAAGTGGAGAGTGAAAAAGTTGGCTTAAAGCTCAACATTCAGAAAACGAAGATCATGGCATCTGGTCCCATCACTTCATGGGAAATAGATGGGGAAACAGTGGAAACCATGTCAGACTTTATTTTTGGGGGCTCCAAAATCACTGCAGATGGTGGCTGCAGCCATGAAATTAAAAGACGCTTACTCCTTGGAAGGAAAGTTATGACCTACCTAGACAGCATATTCAAAAGCAAAGACATTACTTTGCCAACAAAGGTCTGTCTAGTCAAGGCTATGGTTTTTCCAGTGGTCATGTATGGATGTGAGAGTTAGACTGTGAAGAAAGCTGAGCACTGAAGAATTGATGCTTTTGAACTGTGGTGTTGGAGAAGACTCTTGAGAGTCCCTTGGACTGCAAGGAGATCCAACCAGTCCTTTCTGAAGGAGATCAGCCCTGGGATTTCTTTGGAAGGAATGATGCTAAAGCTGAAACTTCAGTACTTTGGCCACCTCATGAGAAGAGTTGACTCATTGGAAAAGACTCTGATGCTGCGAGGGATTGGGGGCAGGAGGAGAAGGGGACGACAGAGAATGAGATGGCTGGATGGCATCACTGACTTGATGGACGTGAGTCTGAGTGAACTCCGGGAGTTGGTGATGGACAGGGAGACCTGGCGTGCTGCGATTCATGGGGTCGCAAAGAGTCGGACGCGACTGAGCAACTGAAATGAACTGAACTGAACTGAGCCATGACAGGACTTCTCCAGTGGCTCAGCCATAATGAATCCACCGGCAATGCAGGAGATGCAGGACGCTCGGATTCAGTCCCTGGGTTGGGAAGATCCCCTGGAAAAGGGCATGGCAACCCACTCCAGTATTCTTGCCTGGAGAATCCTATGGACAGAGGAGCCTGGCGGGCTACAGTCCATGGGGCCACAAAGAGTCGGACACGACTGAAGGCACTGAGCACACACACACAAGCCATTACAGCCCTTTTCTGTTTCTTTCCCCTGTTGCTCTATCCTAGATTTAGGGAAATTGTACATTTTCTCCCTCTCTGCCAGCCAGAAATTTCACATTTGAATTTCAACTAGAGGAAGTGACACAAATAAACACCCATCTCAAGTTGTGTCATCTATAATGGTTTCTTAATTTTTAAGAAATTTTTAAAAAAATTATTCTTTTTGGCCACACCACATGGCATGCAGGATCTTAAGTTTCCTGACCAGGGATCAAACCTGCACTCCTGCAGTGGAAGCACAAGTCTTAATTAACCACTGGACTGATGGGAAAGTCCCAACAATGGTTTCTGATGAAAATTTTAAAAAAATTAGAGGAGGGGACTG
The DNA here is from genome assembly GCF_032452875.1 of Bos javanicus. Classification (NCBI taxonomy): domain Eukaryota; kingdom Metazoa; phylum Chordata; class Mammalia; order Artiodactyla; family Bovidae; genus Bos; species Bos javanicus. Next base: position 13,725,363 of record NC_083886.1, on the reverse strand, counting down.
TATTTATGCATACATGAACACATTATTGTACATAATTCTCAAATTACTAACTACAACATTAAACTTAAAACTGTAACTAAAAAAAAAAAAAAAAGAGAGAGAGGAGGAGACTTGCCTGGTGGTCTGGTGGTTAAGAATCTGGCTGCCAATGTAAGGGACATGGGTTCGATCCCTGAACTAGAAGATCCCACATGTCAGGAGGCAACCGAGTCCATGCACTACAACTGCTGAAGCCCGAGAGTGCTAGGGCCCTTGTTCCACAAGAGAAGCCCCTCAAGGAGAAGCCAGAGCACCGCAACTAGAGAGTAGCCCCCACCAGCCACAACTGGAGAAATGAAGTAGCAACAAAGACGAAGCTCAGCCAAAAATCAAAACGAAGTCAGAGGAGGGGACCTGGCAGACCCTCTGGGTTCTTACAGTGAGTCCCGTGGACCCGTCTCTGCTTTCAGAAGCAGCTGTAGTGGTTAGTTCCGCGTGAGCTCAGGTGTACCTAGCACTGACTGATGAGACAGCCCATGACTCCATATTCTGCCCCAGGACCTTTCCCCATGCCGCAGGAACCTGCTAGACCCATAGACAAAGTGTAGTCTGGAGCAAATTCATCCAAAGGGGAATTCGGGTGGATGCTGATCCAGCCTTCCAGCCTTCAGATGCCCCATTCTGGGAGGCATGCTATAGTTTCTCGGGAGTAGTTTCTCTGGCTAACTGGAGCCCCTGATGCCCACAGCAACCATCTAGATAATGGCTCTTACGTGGCCTCTTCCTTCTCTGTTTCATTCTCCTCAGGCCCTCCTGGGATCATCTTCCAAATAAACTACCTTCACTCAATTCTTTGTCTCAGGCTCTGCTTTCAGATGAACTCAGGAGTCATTATTGGTATTCTCGGTACAGGGACTTAGATATCTTGGCACCTGGTCTCTCTAAGGAACTATGGCTGGGGATGGTTGTGAGTAGGAGAGAAGACCGCAGAGAACAGAGACAGATAAAGCAGAGGACTTCACTGGTGGTCCCCTGGCTGAGACTCCGTGTTCCCAACGCAGGGGTCTCCAGTTCCATACCTGGTCAGAGAACTAGATCCCACACGCTGCGACTACGAATTCACAAGCCACAGTGAAGACTCAGCCACAGTCAAATAAATAAACAAATATTAAAGAAAAAAAGGATGAAGGGGGAGAGAAAAGAATCCAGAACTGGACAAGGCAGAAGAGGGAAGGCTTTGGTGGAATGGGGAAGAGGGTGAATGGAGATCCTGGACCATCCAAAAAGAAGCACCGACCTTCACTCCAGGGAGGAGCCCAAGACGGTGCTGAGGCTATGGTGACATATGGTCTGCCTCCCTGTTGCCCTCCTAATTCTTATTCTGATAGCTCTAATGATTCTGTGAGTCCCCGACAGAGGCAAAAGCATGTAGTCATGGCTATTGCCTCCACTCCAGAGATTATACATGACAAACACGAAAATTCTAAGGACAGAAGGGCGTGCATGGTCCAGGCCCTATGCCCAAGGATCCCTAGTTCATTCCTACTCTTTCTTAGCCCCTTGTTTCCTTGCTTTTCTTGATACTCCCAGCTGCCCATGGGGCTTGCCCAGTAGCTCAGCGGTAAAGAATTCACCTGCAATGCAGGAGACTCAGGAGACATGGGTTCAATCCCTGGGAAGATCCCCTAGAGGAGGGCATGGAAATCCACTTCAGTATTCTTGCCTGGAGAATCCCACAGACAGAGGAGCCTGGTGGGCTACAGTCCATGGGGTCGCCAAGAGTCAGACATGACTGAAGGGACTGAGCACCAGCTGGCCATAGGGTAGATTTTCATGGTAAATTAGAGGAAGGCAAAGGCCACTGCGCCTCTTCACTTTCCCCCTGTGGATTTGAGTTTCAGGTTTGGGAGTGGGGGCCCAGTCTCAGTGCCAGGGTCACTTTTGAATCTTCGCAGGATCACACTATTGTATCACTTTCCCTCTTCACCCTCTGGACTTCCCTGGTGACTCAGACGGTAAAGAATCCACCTGCAATGCAGGAGACCTGGGTTCAGAAGATCCTCTGGAGAAGGGAATGGCTACCCACTCCAGTATTCTTACCAGGAAAATCCCAAGGACAGAGGAGCCCGAAGGGCTACAGTCCATGGGATTGCAAAGAGTTAGACAGGACTAAGCCTCACTTTCATCCTCTAATTTCTCCAGAGGAATAATTCCCCTCTTCTCACACTCCTTGAGAATGAGGTTCTAGATCTTGTTATTCATGCCCTAAGCTTATGAAGAAAAATTAAAGTTCATTAGGTGAACTTTCCTTGCAGTCCAGGGATTAAGCCTCCAAGCTCCCAATGCAGGGGTCAGATTTGATCCCTGGTCAGGGAACTAGATTCCACTTGCTGCAACTAAGAGTTTGCATGCTGAAAAAAAAAAAAAAAAAAAAGATCCTGTTTGCCACAACTAAGACCTGGTGCAGTCCAATAAAAATTTTTTAAAGTTACTTAGGAACAGGAGGTACCCTTTACCGTGGATATCCTTATGGCTTTCACCCTTTACCAAGGGAATCTTGTGAGAAGGCATGCCTTCAAACTATAGGCAGTTTACCGGATATCCTTAGCTTTCACTTTTGTTTTGCAAAGAGCCTGAAAGTCAGAAATCAGTGAATAAGACCTTCTCCATTTCCACGTCTCTCCTGTGCAAACCTTGTGCATTCACACAGCCTTTCAGAATCCCTGGAATATGTTAGAGATTTCCAGAGTGCCCCATGATTATCCAGTTCTCCAAGGTATACTCAGATTCCTAGCCTGCCTCTCGCTAACCTCCCCTGAAAGCAGAGCCTCAGGGAGCTGCTATGTTGCCAGTGGAGGGCTATTGTTTTGATAATGCCCTGGGAGCAGGGTTATTTTGTTCTGTTGCACTGAACTCTGAGTCAAATCAAACAGCCACGACTACCTAAGAATAGAGATTTTCCAGGGCGCTCCAAGTTCAGACAAAATATTGACTGTGCTCTGGGGGTGTTGCTTTTCAATGAGCTCCACAAGAGGTCAGTCCTCTCCATCCACTGTGAGACTGCTGGCTTTTTGTGGCTACCACCCACCTGAGCTGCAGAGGGAGGGGATGGAAAGAGTAGCCCATTCACAAATTAAAATACCACCGATCCCATTTTCTAAGCACAGTCCTGTTGTTTCTCTCGGATAGATGATTTTCAGTTTGTTCTGTGGCTTCGGTTAGTTTCTCAATATCTAAAAAGGTTGATGTTAGTTGTTTTGCTGGTATTTTCACTGTTTTTTTTTTGTGGGAGAGTTTGTTCACTGAGGTCGTCTCTGTCATTCTGGAAGCTGATCTCCAGGCAAGCTCATTCTAAACATGGTTCGTTCTCACGTATCCTCCACCTCTCAGCAGAGTCTTTACTTAGAGTTTGTCCTGCTTCCATCAAACTCAGAGTCAGTTGTGATTTAAACTTATTCTGGTGTGGACTATTCCAGTTATCCTTCAGGTGTACAGTTCTCTTAAATGGAACTTCCAGAAGTCATTGTGTTAGGGGAAGCACACTGATTGAAACCCGCCCACCCTGGCCAGGCACCACGGTAACCATTTGCATGAGTTGTTTTACGACAGGAGATCCTGGTAGGGAACACGGAAGTAATAAGCCACCGCCAACCAGAAGAGTTCAGGAAAGGTCAAAAGGAGACACCACATGTCCAACCACCTCCCGGAATCCTCTCTGGCATCCATCTTGGCTGAAAAGGCGTGTACCACCAGGAAGGACTCTGAGTCAGAATGATTGGCTCAAGACAACCCGTAAACTAATCCCATCAACATAAAATCTGAGACTCCAAGCCATGTAGCAGAGCTGTTCTCCTGGGTTCCCTTACTCTGCTGCTCTCCACCTCGATGCTCTTTCCCTATAAAATCTCTTGCTTTGTCAGCACATGCGTCTCCTCAGACAGTTCATTTCTGAGTGTTAGAGAAGAGCCCGGTTTCGGACCCTGGAAGGGGTCCGCTTCCTGTAACAATTGGAACGTATTCATCAGATCATCCAACTTCCCTGGCGATCCAGTGGTTAAGAATCTACCTGTCCAAAAAGAAAAAAAGAATCTGCCTTGCCAATGCAGGAGACACAAGTTTGACCCCTGGTCTGGGAAGATCCCACATGCGAGAAGCAACGAGGCCGGTGTGCTCCAACTACTGAAGCCCAAGTGCCCTAAAGCCCGCACTCAGCAAGAGAGAAGCTACCAGAATGAGAAGCCCGTGTGCCTCAACAAAGAGTAGCCCCTGCCACTACAGAAAGCCCACGTGCAGCAACAGAGAGGCAGTGAAGCACGCCCACCCCCCCCCCACCCCCGCAATAAAATAAAATAAAATAAACCATTCCACTAGCCTGCTGCGCAGCAGAAGACTGCTTACTGAAAAGCACCCTGGGCAGAAGGTGATAACTTGAGAACTGTTAAGTTCCCTGTACAAGTGTCCTGGCTGGAACAAATCCCAGTAGCTTCTTCCTGTTCTCGTTTTTACCTGGCTTGTCACCCAGGGTGTGTTCTTGATCCACCATTGCTAACTATGGGGAAGGAAATGCATGGTGGGCTATTTGGGAGGAGGCGCTAATCTCTCCTACTTAGCTCTGGACCTTTCGCCTGGCATCAGTGCAGCCAATCAATAGTATCTTATCTCCAGACGTCTCAGTTCTTCCCCTAAGAATCAGTTCAGATTGTTTCCATGCCATTCATGAGTTTACTACTGGGACATGAACTGTGCCTTTTCAGGATCCCAGTTGATAATCTGACAAAAGTTTTTTGTCATTAATGAGTTTTTGTTAACCTCCAATGATTGAGTGTGGGTGAAAGAAATATACACCAACTCCTCTATCTCCATGTAATTGATTTAAATAAAGGAATATTAACATCAATGATGAAAATACACGTCATTGATGAAACAAGGGAAGGGAGACATGGATATATACCACAATCATTTCTGCTGGATGATTGTCACCTGGGACTCAATTTAAGACTAAAACCTACACCTTTCATTTCCAAGAGATTAGTGTTGTGTCATGAAAACTAAATAGAGGAAATCCTAGCAGATCCTCACTAATACCTACTAAACAGAGAAATATAGTCTCCTAGAAAAAGCAGTTTGTGTGTGTTTTTGACAGATGGGGCCATTTCCTACTTGGAATTTCTTTTAATGCTATAGATTAATAGTACCTGTGTATAGTTGAGGAATGAAAAGGAGGCCAGGAAAACAGAAAAACCTGTGGAGAGGTCGTTCCCTGACTGTACATCCCATTAAAGCAAGAAGCTCATCTCAGGGCTGAGAGAACTTCCCTTATATTTAGGGGCAACTGACCCCATGAGGAAATTCAACTTACAAAACAGCCAGGAAGGAAGCCATACACATGAACATGAAGCAGAAGCAGAACCAAACGAGAGAATAGACACCAAAAACTATTACCTGGAACAGAAATTTGAACAAACAAAAGATAAATGTCTACCCGGAGGAACTTCTAGACAAGACAACCCATGACTCTAACTTCCTCTCAATTCTGTGCAGGAAACTGACATTCCGAACTTAATATTTTAAACCCACATAATGAAGGACTCCAAGAGCAGCCAGGTAAATAGTGAGAGCCCCAAGGAAAATAAATGTAGAATATTTATAGTCAATTATCAAATCTTTCTAAATCAGAGATTGGCAAAGTTTTTCTTATAGGGCCAGATGGATAAACATTTTAGGCTTTGTGGGCCAAGAGACACAGTGAGAGCTCTTATTATTTAAAAATATAATCATTAAAATGTAAAAACTATTTTTAACCTGTGGGCCGTTAAAAACAAAATTAGCCACTGGCCAGATATGGCCCATGGGCTGTAGTTTGCTGGTCTAGACTTGTTGATATTGTTTAGTCGCTAAGTTGCGTCCGATTCTTTTGTGATCCTATGGACTGCCGCCCACCAGGCTTCTCCGTCCATGGGATTTTCCCAGGCAAGAATACTGGAGTGGGGGCCCTGCCAAAAGGAGTCTGCCCATCGCAGAGTCCATGCACCCACCCTTGCCCACGCAGCTTTAGTCATGGCATCCAGCAACGTGCATATTGGAAAACCCGCCCTGCAATTCCAGGTTCCCCCAGTGGTGGATGGCGCCTTCAAGAAAGTGAAGCTTTCTGAGTACAAAGGAAACTACAGGGCCCGCTTTTTCTCCCATCTGCAATTTACCTTTGTGTGCCCCACGGAGACCATGGCTTTCAGCAACGTGCTGTGGAGTTGCACAAGCTGAACTGAGCGTCTCCGTGGACTCTTAGTTCACTCACCTGGCTTGGATCAACACCCCCCAGAAGGAGGGAGGCTTGGGCCCTGGAACATCCCCCTGCTGGCCCATGTAACCAGAAACTTCTCCCATGATTATGGTCCCAAGGAAGATGAAGGTATTGCCTACAGGGGCCTCTTTATCATTAATGGCAAGGGTGATCCCTAGATCACCCTCAGTGATTTGTCTGTGGGGTGCTCAGTGGATGAGGCTCTGTGGTTGGTCCAGGTCTTACAATTCACAGAGGAGCATGAGGAAGTCTGTCCTGCTGGCTGGATGCCGGCAGTCACACAGTCAAGCCCAGTGTGAACCACAACAAGGGAATCCTTCTCTAAACACAACCAGGCTGGCAGATGGGTGGCAAGCTGGGGCTCTTGGCCACCATCTGTGCCCCTACCTGTGTGTGCCCCTTACTGACCCAGGAAAGGCCAGACCTGCCTCTTTAGACTCGATGGTCCAAGATGGAAGAGGGGCTAAGCCAAAGCCTTCTTAACCTCCTAGCTGAGAGCTAGGTGAATGGTGACCCCCTCTTTGGAGCCCACATAACTGGGAACAGGCCTAGAGGTGATTAATAAAGTATTAGTGCATGCGTGTGTGCTAAGTTGCTTCAGTTGTGTCTGACCCTTTGCAACACTATGGACTGTAGCCCACCAGGCTCCTCTGTCCACAGGATTCTCCAGGCAAGAGTACTAGACTGGGCCATTTCCTATTCCTGGGGATTTTCTAACTCATGTCTCCTGCACTGGGAGGCTAATTCTTTACCACTGAACCACTAGGGAAGCCCGATCTAGACTTATCCTCACTCAAATATGAATAATGAGGAAAATCACTGGATCTGTGACTGTTATGAAACACAGCAGAAAAAGATAGACACAGCATACAGAGAGAGACAGATATTAGCAAAGATACTTTAGGTCATGTCAGAAATCCAATTTAAACTATCTTCAGGGAAAAAGGATTATTAGCTCAAACAACTGAGCAGTGCTGGTGGGTCAAAAGGGGGAGCAAAGTGGTCTTTTTCTTCCATCTCTTTTGTCAGCTTTTCTCTATGATTCAGTTGCTTTCAATCTGCAGATGTAAAATAAATATATTGGAAATCTGGATTAAGCAAAAGATTCGGGAAAAATAAAAATAAGTAAAACTGACCAATAAATATCTGTATAGATGCATAACATGAAAATGACTTAAAAACTGGTGAAGAGAGAATTCCTAGTGGTCCAGTGGGTAGGACTCCGAGTTTCCACAGCAGGGGGCTTAGTTCCTGGTGGGACAACTAAGATCCTGCATGCCCCGTGGCACCTCTAAATAAAAGCAAAGAAAAAATAAGTGCCAACATTGAATAGTTAAGGTTGGGGCTGGAATGTTCTGGACTTGTCAGCCAGGCCGCGCCAGCTGCCTGTGTCAAAAAAGCAAAAAAGAAGTTTAAAAACTAGTTTAAAAAAAAAAAAAAAAGCTAATGAGTAAGCTCTGGGTTTGAGAGGTGGATTTGAGAGGGCTTGAGGTGCGTGGGGGAAGCTTGGAAAGGTAGAGAGAATGGAAGAGGAGGAGAATCGACTAAGGACAAGGAAGGAGGTTTTTGAGTATTGTTCTGGGTGCACAGATCCAGAAATTTGAGGCAGTACTTATTCTTGTAGCATTCCTCATCATTCTCGGTACAGGAGCGGAGAAGACAGCACCGAATTTGTTCTCAAGATGGTGTTGGATGTCAATTCATAGCTCAGTTGGTAAAGAATGCGCCTGCAATGCAGGAGACCCTAGTTCAATTCCTGGGTCGGGAAGATCCCCTGGCAAAGGGATAGGCTACCCATTCCAGTACTCTTGGGCTTCCCTTGTGGCTCAGCTGGTAAAGAATCCACTTGCAATTTGGGAGACCTGGGTTTGATCCCTGGTTTGGAAGATTTCCCTGGAGAAGGGAAAGGCTACCCACTCCAGTATTCTGGCCTGGAGAATTCCATGGACTACAGTCCATGGGGTCTCAAAGAGTTGGACTCGACAGAGCAACTTTCACTTTCACTTTCTGATAGTAAAACAGAGCAGGACCATATGGTCCTTGCTCACCCGATCCCCCCACTGCCACCCACAGTATCTTCTGCCTGACTTTTGCCTGTGAAAAACTTCACAGGTTTAATAAGTTTAATCAGAGAAGTGAGACATACTGAAACAAAGGAAAACAGTCCAAGGAGACTAAATAATAATAATGCAGTCATTAAGCATAGTCAAGGACCTTTAATATTTTCTCAAGGGCTATAGATAATATTCTGAGCCATACCCTGTGACTTGTCTTATAGCTGTCTTATAGATACCAAAACACCAGGTGGAGAAGTTAACTACATGATGACCAGACTGTGCCCAGGACTTGAGCTGCCACAATTCTGAGAACTGACCGCAAAGAAATGGAAACAAGTGCACCCCACTGAAGATTAACTGTACCTACAACCACCAAGATGATGCTGATCAGACCACTGATGACCAATTTGAAGATGACTGTTAGAGATGACTGTACTCTTTCTGCCTGTAATCCCCCCCACTCTGTCTATAAAAACCTTTACCCCCTGATTGTCGGGCTGGGGGGGAGTCGGCCTTTGGACAGGGTCGGCCACTCTCCCTCCCAGTTGCCGGCATCTGAAATAAAGCAAACTTTCCTTTCCAGCGACCCGGCCTGTTTACCGGCTTTTGAGTGGCAAGCAGACCTGTATACCCCTCCCCACACCTTTCAGTAACAGCAGAAGAAGGAAGGGATGCGGGAAGTGAGAGTGCTCCTCAAGGACTAGTTGAGGTGATAACCAGGGAGGTCAGACTACAGAGCAAGGGAAGTTTGGCAGTAATGGAGCTGATGTGTTGAGAAAAGAAAGATCAAGAACCTACATGTCTCTAGAAATTTACACAACATTGTATATCAACTATATTTCAACAAAATAAAAGAACCCCTATGCCTTTTTTGGGTCGGTCAAACCTCAAAGCTGGCAAAAAAAAAAGAACCTACAGGACTCTGTACGATCTCAAAACAGTAATAAAAGCTAGGGTTTGGAAGAGGTAGAAATAGAGAATGGTAGGTACACTGAAGTCAAAGATCTCCATTTTGTTTTATTATTATTTTTACTTAACATTTGGCCACACCTTGCAGCTTGCAGGATCTTAGTTCCCCGACCACAGGGTTGAACCAGGGCCCCTAGAAATACAGACTCCTAACCACTGGACTGCCAGCTGCTGCTGCTGCTAAGTTGCTTCAGTCGTGTCCGACTCTGGCGACCCCATGGATTGCAGCCTACCAGGCTTCTCCGTCAATGGGATTCTTCAGGCAAGAACACTGGAGTGGGTTGCCATTTCCTTCTCCAATGCATGAAAAGTGAAAAGTGAAGGTGAAGTCGCTCAGTCGTGTCTGACTCTTAGCGACCCCATGGACTGCAGCCTACCAGGCTCCTCCGTCCATGGGATTTTCCAGGCAACAGTACTGGAGTGGGGTGCCATTGCCTTCTCCCACTGGACTGCCAGGGGATCCCCCAAAGATTTCTAACGGGGAGCAGTTTCTTGCATGGTCATGGGTGAGTCCACTTTCCCTGGAGTGAAACTATATGTCACTTGAGTTGCATAAGTCACTGAAGTGTGGCTCATAACCATGAGGTTTCATGTTTCTTTCAAGGGAAGATGAAGTTATCAGGGTCCTGGCAAGGACGGGGGTTAGCAGTAGACAGGAGCCAGGGGCTACAAGCTCTTATAAATGTAGTCTAGAACCATAAACCGGTGGATGAGAAAGAAAAGTGCTGGAGGAATTTTTACCCATCTGAGAGGAGTACTGGTTTGGTAATAATGGAAATGAAAAAAAAAAAAAAAAAAAGCAGAACTCCCTCCAGCCTCTACGATGTATGGATTGTGGGAGGTCTTGAGCCACCTAACTTCAAAAGAGTAGTCCCAGAAGTAGGATTTTCAAGATAAAACAAGAAGGGAGGGAGGGAAGATTATAGAGGAGAAAAGAATGTGGAGGAGTTTGTTTATAATGGGAGTAAATATCCAGAAGGCACAGCAGAAAAATATTTTGGGGAAGGGAGCGTGGGAGGATGAGTCAGGAAAGAGAGAGTAAAGTGGCATTGGCCCGAAAGTACAGGAGAGGAAAAGAGAAGTATGGGGACCCCCCTGGCAGTCCAGTGGTTAAGTCTTCATCTTCCAGTGCAAGAGATGTGAGTTCCATTCCTGGCCAGGGAGCTAACATTCCACATGCCTCAGGGCCCAAAAAAGAACCCCAAATATATTATAAAAACAGAAGCAATATTGTAATAAATTCAATAAAGATACTTTTTAAATGGCCCACATCAAAAAAAAAAAAAGGAAAGAGAGGGAGATACAGAAGTTAAAAGATGAGCTGCCCATATTTGGGATAAAACCCAAGAATGATAAGTGAGTTCAGTTGGCTTCTACATGAAACTCTAGTGCCCTGTTCAGGTTCCTCTGATATTCTGAGTATAGCTAGTTTCAGATAAGGTCTCAGTGGATTCTGTATCATGACATGCAGGCTGGGGAGCTGGGTAATCGTGTTGGAGCAGGTCTAGTTTGGCTCTATCGCTCAGTAACTTCCAAGCCATTGTGGACAGTACGTGTTCAACGTGTGTTCATTTCTTGTCCAATGAAAGAGGGACTGGGTGTGACCAAAGAAAGTAGATGAAGTCGCCAAAAGACTGAAAAGCCTAGAAGATCTCAGCTATTCTTCCTTCCCTTCCCATTTCAAGAGTCAGAAAACTGGGGGATGGGGTGGGGCTGAGATTCTCCTGCCTCAGAGAACAGGAGGGGCTGAGTGACTATCCTTTCTTTCATCTTGAATTGGATAGGAAGTTATGTCTGTTGAAAGGGAGGTGGGGGAGGAACTTCCCTGGCGGTCCAGTGGCTAGGACCCCATCCTCCCAATGCAGGGACCCCAGGTTCGATCCCTGGTCAGGGAACTAGATCCCCCACATGCCCCAACAAAGATTCTGCATACTGCAAGTAAGGATCCTTCATGCCTCATCTAAGACCTGGCACCGCCAAATAAATAAGCAAGTGTTTTAAAAAAGAAAAGGAGGAGGGGAGGAGAGGAAGAATTCTTCATCCTCCGTCCCATGGAACATGTCCCAGAAAAGTCACTCACTGAAATGTCTGTATGAGATTCAAGCTTCTGAAATGAAGGTGGGGAAATCAGTCCACTGACAGATGAGGTGGAGGAAAATGTCTTTCTTTTAAACAGACTCTCCCTGGTCTCCCTCACTTCCTACCGTCATCTTCATCAAATTATCCAACAGTTCTGACATATCCTCATTTCACTCCATCTTCTGAATATTTTCTCAGGTCTAATCTCCATGACATGGTCACTGGTCCTTGGGGATTTTATGTTTTTGTACTATATTTGTGAATTTGTTTCCTCCTGTCTCTTTACTGTTCTTCCCTACTATGACTTCCCTTGTGGCTCAGCTGGTAAAGAATCCGCCTGCAATACAGGGGACCTGGGTTCAATCCCTGGGTTGGGAAAGATCCCCTGGAGGAGGGAAAGGCTACCCACCCCAGTATTCTGGCCTGGAGAATTCCATGGATTGTACAGTTCATGGGATCCTAAAGAGTCAGACAGGACTGAGCAACGTTCACTTTCACTTTCTCTTTACTATGCTGCAGTAGAAAAAGTGCTGAATAGGATTACCCTTAACTACTCAGAACTGGATGTTAAATAACACCTCAAAAACTGAAGGTACAGCCCTGTTAGGGAGATGGATAGATCCCAAAGTTGGGAAGTGTGTGCGTGTGTGTTAGTGGCTCACTCAAGGTTCAGTGTATAATACTTTGTTTAGAAATAATCTTTTTCCATCTAAAATTTGGGAAATAGGGAAACTTTGTTGACCTCAAGCAAAAAAAAAAAATTTTTTTTGTTTTCTTTTTTTGGCTCAGATGGTAAAGCGTCTGGCTGTAATGTGGGAGACCCGGGTTCAATCCCTGGTTTGGGAAGATCTCCTGGGGAAGGAAACGGCAACCCACTCCAGTACTCTTGCCTGGAGAATCCCACCGATGGAGGAGCCTGGTAGGCTACAGTCCATGGGGTCGCAAAGAGTCAGACACGACTGAGCGACTTCACTTTCACTTTCAGTGGCTTGTAGGATCTTAGTTCCTCAGCCAGAGATGGAACCCAGGCCCTGGCAGTGAAAGCGCCAAGTCCTAAGCACTGGTTCGCTAGGGAATTCCTCACTTCAAACAAAATTTTAACTTCAGATTTTTGTCTGTTAAAGGATGTATTACTATTTACCTTTGCAGAGCTATTATATTAATCCTATGGTATACTAGGGATCTAGCATGAAATAGGCCTTCAACAAATAGTAACCATTATTATGGGCTTCCCAGGTGGCTCAGTGGTTAAGAATCTGCCTGCAGGCTTGGCCCTTTCCAAAGCAGATGCTTCTAGTTACCAGCCACAGGAAAATCTTAATAAAGTCTTAATCTTTCTTCCACTGCACCACATAACTTTCTGGTCATCTTGTCTGGATGAAGTAATCGAAAAATGTTCCTTTAATCAGTAACAAAATAAATTGACTTTTTGGGTTACAAGAAGGGCTAATTAGAAAGTCATAAGCCTGCACCTAATATTTACAGCTCCTTATCCCATCAAGCTCTCCCTTGCTCTCAGCTGATTTCACTTCTATTTCACTGAGAAGGTATAGGCCAATGGGCAGTAAATTCCTCAGCTTCCTGTGCTGTGCTGTGCTGTGCCTGGTTGCTCAGGTCATGTCCAACTTTTTACGATCCCATGGACTGTAGCCCACCAGGCTCCTCTGTCCGTGGGGATTCTCCAGGCAAGAATACTGGAGTGGGTTGCCACGCCCTCCTCCAGAGGATCTTCCCAACCCAAGGATTGAATCCAAGTCTCCCTCATGGCAGGCGGATTCTTTACCAGCTGAGCCACCAGGGAATCCCAAGAGTACTTGAGTGGGCGGCCTATCCCTTCTCCAGTGGATCTTTCTAACCCAGGAATTGAACCAGGGTCTCTGGCATTGCCAGCGGATTCTTTAGCAGCTGAGCTACCAGGGAAGCACCCCTCAGCCTCCTACCGCCCCCCAAACCTACAAACTTGTCTGCATTTTCCTTATCTCCTCAATGGTGAAGCTGTCTTGCTTCTAAGGTGATTCTCTTCACTTCCATGCTGACTCAATGGCTCTCAGATATGATCCCTGGACTGGGAGCATCAGCAGCACCTTGGAGCTTATTAGAAATGCAAACTCTTGTGCCCCATTCCAGAAGTACTGAAGCAGAAACTCTGGGAGTGGGTCCCAGAAACCTGTTTCAGCAAGCCCACGAGGTGCTTCTGATGCACCCTTCAGTTTGAGAACCACTGCTCTAAATTCTTCAGAGAGGGCAATGGCACCCCACTCCAGTACTCTTGCCTGGAAAATCCCATGGACGGAGGAGCCTGGTGGGCTGCAATCCATGGGGTCGCTAAGAGTCGGGCATGACTGAGTGACTTCACTTTCACTTTTCACTTTCATGCATTGGAGAAGGAAATGGCAACCCACTCCAGTGTTCTTGCCTGGAGAATCCCAGGGACGGGGGAGCCTGGTGGGCTGCCGTCTCTGGGGTCGCAGAGAGTCAGACACGACTGAAGTGACTTAGCAGCAGCAGCAGCTCTAAATTCTTGCTATTCAAAGTGGAGCCCATGATGCATCATTGGCATCACCTGGGAGCTTGTTAGACCTGTTGGCTCAATCCCACTGTTGAGTCCAAGATCCCCAGGTGAATAATAAAGTTTGAGAAACACTGCTGTAGATAGCATTCTCTTCTCAGGGACCATCCACACTCCCCCTCTCTCTATCACTTTTTACCCTCTTTTGAGTATCTCCTGTCAGCATTAAAAAAAAATTATTTATATTTATTTATTTATTCTTGGCTGTGTTAGGTCTTCATTGCTGTATGAAGACTTCCTCTAGTCGAAGTGAGTGGGGGCTCCTCTCTAGTTTTGGTACATGTGCTTTTTTTTAAAAAAAAACAAACAACACCTTTTTTTTTTTTTTTGTATTGTGGGTAGAGCTGATTAACAATGTTGGAACAGTTTCGGGTGAACAGTGAAGGAACTCAGCCATATATATACATGTGTCCATTCTCCCCCAGCACCTACCGTTTGGATTACCACAACTGTGGAAAATTCTGAAAGAGATGGGAATACCAGACCCCTGACCTGCCTCTTGAGAAATCTTATGCAGGTCAGGAAGCAACAGTTAGAACTGGACATGTAATAACAGAGTGGTTCCAAATAGGAAAAGGAGTACGTCAAGGCTGTATATTGTCACCCTGCTTATTTAACTTATATGCAGAGTACATCATGCGAAATGCAGGGCTGGATGAAGCACAAGCTGGAGTCAAGATTGCCAGGAGAAATAAAAGTAACCTCAGATATGCAGATGACACCACCCTTGTGGTAGAAAGTCAAGAAAACTAAAGAGCCTCTTGATGAAAGTGATAGAGGAGAGTGAAGCTCTTTAAGAATGTTAAAGCTCAACATTCAGAAAACTAAGATCATGGCATCTGGTCCCATCACTTCATGGCAAATAGATGGGGAAACAGTGGAAACAGTGTCAGACTTTATCTTTTTGGGCTCCAAAATCACTGCAGATGGTGACTGCAGCCAGGAAATTAAAAGATGCTTACTCCTTGGAAGAAAAGCTATGATCAACCTAGACAGTATATTAAAAAGCAGACATTATTTTGCTAACAAACGTCCTATAGTCAAGGCTATGGTTTTTCCAGTAGTTATGTATGGATGTGAGAGTTGGACTATATAGAAAGCTGAGCGCCAAAGAATTGATGCTTTTGAGCTGTGGTGTTGGAGAAGACTCTTGAGAGTCCCTTGGTCTGCAAGGAGATCCAACCAGTTCATCCTAAAGGAGATCAATCCTGAATATTCATTGGAAGGACTGATACTGAAGCTGAAACGGCAATACTTTGACCACCTGATTCGAAGAACTGAGTCATTGGAAAAGACCCTGATGCTGGGAAAGATTGAAGGTGGAAGGAGAAGAGGATAACAGAGGATGAGATGGCTGGATGGCATCACCGACTCAACGGACGTGAGTTTGAGTAAACTCCGGGAGTTGGTGATGGACAGGGAGGCCTGGTGAGCTGCAGTCCATGGAGTCCCAAAGAGTCAGACACGACAGAGCAACAGAAATGAACTGATTCTCCCCAAACTGCTTCTCACTGTGATGGCTTCTCTTGTTGTGGAGCATGGGCTCTAGGTGCTCAGGCTTCAGTAGTTGCAGCACTCAGGCTCAGTAGTTGTGGCTCTTGGGCTCTAGATTGTAGGTGGTCTCAGTAGTAGTGGCACATGGGCTTAGTTGCCTTGAGGCATGTAGGATCTTCCTGGACCAGGGATTGAACCCTCAACCCCTATACTGGCAGATGGATTCTTATCCACTGTACCATCAGGGAAGTCCCATGTTTATCTTAACATCCTCCTCCTTTGGCAGTGGTAAAGAATCCGCCCATCAGTGCAAGAGTTGGAAGAGACTTGGTTTCCATCCCTGGGTCGGGAAGATCCCCTGGAAAAGGAAATGGCAACCCACTCCAGTATTCTTGCCTGGAAAACCCCATGGACAGAGGAGCCTCATGGGCTACAGTCCATGGGGTTGCAGAGAGTTGGACATGACTGACCATAAGAGCATATGGAACACCTGTTTCTCTGACCACTCATTACCAGCCCTCCCATACCCAGGCTGGGTGCTTCAGAGACGTGAGTCTACTTGGTCTAAAACAGGGTTCCCAGTCTCAACACTCTTGACACTTTGTTTTTATATTTTTGGCTGTGCCTTGGGGCTTGCGGAATCTCAGTTCCCTGACCAAGGATTGAATCCATGTCACTTGCAGTGGAAGTGCAGAGTTCTAACTACTGGGCCACCATGGAATTCCCCGACACTCTTGACATTTTCGACAGGATAATTCTTTGTTCTGGAGCTTTGGTCGGGGGGGAGGGGGTGTCCTGTGCATTGCAAGATGTTTAGTAGCATCCCTGATCTCTACCCAACTAGCATTAGATGCCAATAGCACCCCTTTATTCCACCTGTGACAACCAGAAATGTCTCGAGACATTGCCCAAAGTCTCCTCAGAGAAAATGGCCTTGTGGTTAAGAACCACTAATCCATAAGTAATCTCAGACTTCCTCGGTGTTCTAGTGGTTAAGAATCCACCTGCCAATGCAGAGGACACGGGTTCAGTCAATGGTGCAGGATGAATCCACATGCCCAAGGACAACAAAGATGATAGGCCACAGTTACTGAAACCCATATGACCTAGAACTCTGCAACAGTAGAAGCAACCACAGTGAGAAGCTGAGCACTGCAGCCAGAGAGTAGCCCTTGCTCACCGACACTAGAGAAAGCCCTTGCTCAGCAACGAAGACCTAGTACAGCCAGAAATAAATAAAAAAAATTTTAATATTTATTTTTTAGGCTACATCAGGTCTTTTGTGGCATGTGAACTCTTAGTTGCGGCCTGTGGTAATCTAGTTCCCTGACCAGGGATCAAACCCGAGCCTCCTGAGTTGGGAACACAGAGTCTTATCCACTGGACCACCAGGGAAGTCCCCAAATATTTTTTAAATGAAAATTTCTAAAAATAAAAGTTAATCTCCTGTAAGCTACTTCATGGAGAAGGAAATGGCACCCCACTCCAGTACTCTTACTTGGAAAATCCCATGGACAGAGGAGCCTGGTAGGCTGCAGTCCATGGGGTCGATAAGAGTCAGACACAACTGAGCGACTTCACTTTCACTTTTCACTTTCATGCATCGGAGAAGGAAATGGCAACCCACTCCAGTGTTCTTGCCTGGAGAATCCCAGGGACAGCGGAGCCTGGTGGGCTGCTGTCTGTGGGGTCGTGAGGAGTTGGACACGACTGAGCGACTTCACTTTCACTTTCACTTTCTTCACTTGAGAAAAAGTTGTGGAAAGTCATTCTTCTTCTCTCACCACACTGGGGAAGCATGCAACGTGGACTTCCTTATAACTTGAAATGAAGAAAGCGAAGGGTCCCACCACATCACTGAATCACCGGATCAACCAGGCCTTATGTCTGTCCTTCCTCTGGATTTAATTTTGAATAATAAACCTTCTAAATGCACTTACTCATCTTGTTGACTCTTGTTTGTCTCCTTCCTTTGTATCTGTTTGTTTTTTTTGTGTCTCAGTCTGTTCCCTTTAGCGTGACATTCTGTTTGCACTGTTGGTTTGGTTTTCTACTTGTTTCCCAGCAGATACTAACTTTAACTCTTTCTCCACTTTTTTTTTTTTAAATGTATTTATTTATTTGGCTATGCTGGATCTTAGTTGCTAAACTCAGAATCTTTGATTTTCATTGTGGCATGCAGGATCATTTGTTGTGGCATGTGAGATCTAGCTCTCTTGCCCAGGGATCAAACCCAGGCCCCCTGCGTTGGGAGCACAGAGTCTTAGCCACTGGACCACAGGAAAGTCCCTCTCCATGTTTTTCAGGAAGGCTAGTTATCTCACCATGGTCACCTGGTTGGGACCAGGCTCCCAACTCCAGGCCTTAACCTGAAACCTCACAGACGACTCTCTGCACACCTGAGGGGCACCTGGAACACAGCAGTCAGAACAGAGGTCTGACTGGGCTCCAGAACGCTTTCACGGCTCCTCAGGCTCACTGGTGCCCTCTGCTGATACTAGGTCAGGAGTCTGCACCGCTCCAACCTAAAACCAATTTTCTCTGGAGTTGTAAGACCTTCACTCGAACCTGTAGAAGTGGGATTGAGAAATAGAAACAGGAAGTCCAAAAATTTTGGGCTCTTGGAATCAAAAGAACGTGTCAGTTCGAAAGGCTTAGACGAACATTTTGGGGATATGTGTTCTTCTCTAGCCACAGTGCCTTGAACAGCCTTAGTCCAAGGTAAGAATTCAATACATATTTGCTGAGTGACTGTGTGCTGATGAGCAAATGAAGGGCTGGTCTGCGGAGAAAGGCATAGTTGACACACTTTATGCTCCTAGAAAGATAAAAAGAACAATTGTCTTGGTTCCTGACAAGTCCCTATTCAAGGTCCTGCCTTCAGATTCCATGAGACACTCCTGTATTTGTATAACAAATCTGTAACTGGGCAAGACCCTAGGGGGTCTTCCCAGGACAGATCCGCCACATACCCTCTGCCTGCCTCTTGTCTGTAGAAAACGTCAGCCTTCTAGGTTTTCTCTGAGTTTCAAAGCTTTAATTTAATCAGAGAATTGAGGACTTTCCCAGTGGTGCAGTGGTTAAGAATCTGCCAACCAATGGAGGGGACATCGGTTTGATCCCTGGTCCAGGAAGATTCCACGTGCTGCGGAGCAAATAAGCCTGTGCACCACAATTATTGAAGCCTGCCCACAGCCTGTGCTCTGCAACAAGAAAAACAACCGAAATGAGAAGCCCAGACACCGCCCCCACTCACCAAAACTAGAGAAAGCCCACGCACAGCACCAAAGACCCTGTGCAGCCAGAAATAAATAAATAAAAATAATTTTAAAAAATCAGGGAAGTGAGAAAATGCAGAAAGGAAGGAAAACAAGCGAGGCAAAATAATAGTACTTTAGCCATTAAATGAGTCAAGGACTTTTAGTTCCTCCTCAAGGACTATGGATAATATTCTGAGTCATGTCCTTTGAAGTGTTTTGCAGAGACTGGAACCCCACCCAGTGCAAAAAGTTAACTGTATGCTGCCTACAGGACTTCCCTGGTAGCTCAGCTGGGAAAGAATCTGCCTCAATTCAGGAGACCCCAGTTCAATTCTTGGCTGGGGAAGATCCCCTGGAAAAGGGATAGGGTTACCTGCTCCAGTATTTATGGGCTTCCCTGCTGGCTCAGACTGTAAAGAATTCCCCCTGCAATGTGGAAGACCTGAGTTCAATCCCTGGGTTGGGAAGATCCTCTGGAGGAGGGCATGGTAACTCACTCCAGTATTCTTGCCTGGAGAATCTCCATGGACAGAGCAGTCTGACGGGCTGCAGCCCATGGGATCCCAAACAGCTGGACTCGCCTAAGTGACCAAGCACAAGCACACGCTGCCCACAAACATGTAGACCCAAGACAGGTTAGAATCAAGTTGCTCTTTAATATGCTGTCTAGGTTTGTCATAGCTTTTCTTCTAAGGAGCAAGCGTCTTTTAATTTCCTGGCTGCAGTCACTGTCTGAAGTGATTTTAGAGCCTAAGAAAATCTGTCACTGTTTCCACTTTTCCCCCACCTATTTGCCATGATGTGATGGGACTCAATGCCGTGATCTTCGTTTTTTGAATGTTGAGTTTTAAGCCAGCTTAGAGGGTAAGGTTTAGAGGCTTGTGATTACCTTCCCAAGGAAATGAGGCACATCCCCTACTGCATCCGATCCTCAAACAATCTGGAGGAATTCGATTGACTTTCCACAGGCTTAGCTTTGCAAAGAGGATGAGGCACAAAATGAAAGGGTCTCTTGGACACACCCAGGATCTAAGCTCTGAAGTTTCTCCATTAGTTGTTCTCCTCATGTAGCCTGTAGAATCATTCACTTTGTCTCTTTGAGAAATGTTTTTAAATACAGAAAAATATAGAGAGTAATAAAATGAACACCTTGTCCTTACTACCAAGGATTGAAGATTGTTACCATTTTTGTTATACTTTTTTGTTCTGTTTCAAAGAAGAAAAATATCACAGATGAATTTGACGTCCCTTTACCTCTTATTAGGCATTCCAGAGTGTTATGACCTGTCTCCTCTCCTCCAAAAATATCACTGCCTTGATGTGTTTGTACTTTTCCCATGCACTTTTTAGATTTTAGACTTTAAATTACCTTATATTTTCTGTATATTACCCAAATTATATTACTTTAGCAATATAAAGTATTGCCTTACATGTGTTCAAATTTGTATAACAATGTGCTATGACCATATCAATTTGTTTTCATTTAACATTATTCATTTTATATCTTGTAACATTATTTTTGATCTTCCCAGGTGATGCAATGGTAAAATCTGCCTGCCAATGCAGGAGACACAGAAGACTCCTGGGTTGGGATGATCCCCTGGCATGTGTGTGTGTGTGTGTGATCACTTGTGTCCAGCTCTTTGTGACCCCATGGACTGTAGCCTGTTAGGCTTCTAGGGTAGGAAAAGGCAACCCATTCCAATATGGTTGCCTGGAAAATTCCATGGACAGAGGAGCCCCTTGGCAGGCTACAGTCCAGGGGGTTGCAAAAAGTCAGACGTGACAGAGTGACTGAGCACACACGTGACCTTACTTTTGAGATATATCCATATTGTTACAGTGTACTAGTTAGTGATGCTTTTGGCTGAGAATAGTGTAAAATCCAACCAAGAGTTACTTCCCTGAAGTAACTAGCTCACTTGGTAAAGAATATGCCTGTAATGCAGGAGACCCCAGTTCGATTCCTGGGTCAGGAAGATCCCTTGGAAAAGGGATAGGCTACCCACTCCAGTATTCTTGGGCTTCCCTTGTGGCTCAGCTGGTAAAGAATTCACCTTCAATGCGGGAGACCTGGGTTTGATCCCTGGGTTGGGAAGATCCCCTGGAAAAGGGAAAGGCTACCTACTCCAGTATTCTGGCCTGGAGAATTCCACGGACTGTATAGTCCATGGGGTCCCAAAGAATTGGACACAACTGAGCGACTTTCACTTTAAAAAAAGAGTTACTTAAACAAGGATTTTTTTCCCCCACATAGCAAATATTCTAGAGGTAAAGGGATGTTGGCATTTTTTCCATGGCTCAGTAATGTTAGGACCAGAATCTCTGTATTTCTTTTGGCATTTCCTTTCCTTTCTGATTGTATGCTGGGGGGGAAGGCAGCGCCAGCTACATTTGTCTTGAAAATCCCCCAACAAATTTCCATTTATATTTCATTGATCTTTTAAAAAATATTTATTTATTCATCTGACTGTGCCAGGTCTTAGTTGGGGCACGTGGGATCTAGTTCCCTGGCCAGGGGTTGAACCTAGGCCCCCTGCATTGGGAGCATAGAGCCTTAGCTACTGGATCACCAGGGAAGTCCCTGTATTTTCTTAATCTTTATTATCCAAAGATCCAGGTGCAATGGAGTCTGGGAAGGGAGTGTTGAGCTTTTATATCTTCTACAGAGGAGATGGCAAATGGAGACAGGAGTTAGGAATGTTAATAAGTCAGTCAAATAATGTCTGACATACTGTTCCTGAAAGAACATACCTTCCAACTGCTATCACAGTCATATGAGTACACCACATACTCTTATCTATTCCATTTTTGATGGATGTTTTTTATTTTCGCTATTGCAAACAATTGTACAATGAATATTCTTGCATGTGTCTTCTAATTTTGTAAAATCTTTATCACCTTCATCAAACACAAAAGTTGTTTTAATTGCTAAATCATGTCCAACTCTCTGTGACTGCATGGACTGTAGCCCTCCAGGCTCCCCTGTCCATGGGATTTCCTAGGCAAGAATACTGGAGGGGGTTGCCATTTCTTTGTCCAGGGGATCTTTCCGACCCAGGGATCGAACCCATATCTCTTGCACTGGCAAATGGTTTCTTTACTACAAGGCCACCAGGGAAGCACCCCGCCCTACCCCGCCATGAAAACTGGCTCTAATGAATAATATATTTTTGCTTAGCAAGGATTTTGAAACAAAAAGTTCAATATTTAACGTTTTTCCTCCTCTAGCATCACTTTCCTGGGGTATAAACTTGAAGTGAATTTATGAGTTTCTCCTTGGGCTAATAGGAGTTTCTGGGAGTAGAAAGCCACTAAACATATGAACAATTTCCTGCTACACATAAATCAATAAAATCTAAGTGTATAAAGACCATAATTTGAATTCGTTCATAAGCAAAGACTAGGATATATCAAAAAGAAACAAAACGAATCAGAAATCTCGGAACAGAACACATGGAATGATAGCAGCACTGCAACACAGAAGAGCACAGGGCGGTTCAGAGCCCGGCCAACAAGACCAACCACACTGGTTCCGGGCCGTCCCCAGTTCCTTTCAGGAGAGGAACAGGAGATTTCTACTTTTGTCAATGGAGATTCTTCACATTGCAAGTGAAGAAAAATTCAAGAGAAACTGATTTCATTAAAAAGGGAAACTGAAAAGACCATTGGTGGGTCCAGGGATAATCATAATATTATTCAAAGCTCGATGCCACAACTAATACTCAACACAGCCAAAAATAAATAAATATATTTTTTAAAAACCCACAGAGCTCAAATACTGTCGCCAGACCTAGCTCTCAGATCTTCCTCTTAGTGTTAAGCTTCATTTTCAGACTGGTTCCCGTTCAATCCCTGGGAACTAAGATCCCACTTGTCAAGAAGCAATTAAGCCTGGGCGTCGCAACTAGAGAGTCTGTGTGCCACAACAAAAGCTCTCGCAAAGACGGAATAAAGATCCCGAGTTCGGCAACTAAGACCTGACACAGCCAAATAAATAAATATTTTAAAAAGAGTATTGGAAGATATTTCATTTTTATTGTTTACAATAGTTTATTGCAGTAAGTAAGCAGAGTAAGCTATGTTATTCTCATTACAAAGCCAGTCTCAGTCATTTTTTATGAATTCTTTAACTTTGCCACCTCATTTTTCATGAAAGTTCTTTCAAGAATAATTAGACAATAGAAGCTCTTTCCACCACTTAGCACCACTTACCCGATTAATCAGTGCTCTCCTCTGCCTCCAGAGAGGACACGGATGTCCAGACGCCCACTGCACACTGAATCTTTGGGTTAGACTTTGATTCTGCTAGACATTTCTGCTCCCAGGTGTTGAGTCAACGCTGGTTCACAAACCTGTTTGTTCCAGTTGTTCTAGTTTAATTAAATGTTGCATAACATGATGAAGTATGAGTGGAAGAAAAATAAAGTTCTCTCTATTAAAAATTAAATGGAAAGCTTTATTAATAACAAAGGCAAATCAGTTTTTAAAAACTGTTGTGAATTAGGTGTGGGTGAGAGAGACAACTGGAAAAGGTGGATGGTGAGTTGGATAAGTTATAAAACCCAGCAGAATTCTGCATCAAGAGCACTCTATACCAGTTTTGAAGGTCTTGTTCACTTTAAGGAAGTAAAAACTGAAAGTCATAGGTGATACACTATTGATGTGGTTTATGGCAGAAGGAGGCGTGCTAAACCCCAAACAGTAGACTCATATTCAAAGTAAAGGTCTTGGCCCTACATCAAAAGACTGGCAAGTGAATATATGGGAGTGTAAGTTAAAATGTTTAAAGTACATATGTATTCATGTGGCGAAAGCTACAAATCAAGCAGAGAGGTCAATGAGCAAGAGAAATGGAATTGAATTAGTAAGCAGAATTACTTCTTGTTAGCAGGTAAGAAGTAGATGTTTCAGGAAAGTAAAGAGGATGGAGCTCAGATTATAGGAAAGTAAGGTGAAAAAATAACACCACTGAGAAAATTTAATCAAGAAGCTTGATAGAAATAAATCACTACTAATGATCATAAGAACTAACATTTATTGAGTGCTTATTGTACACAGGTACTATCCTACCATTTTCTATGCACTATATATATATATATATATTTTTTTTTACAATTCATGAGATAGTACTAAGTAACTTGTGCCAGATTAAACCGCAAGAAAGTGAAACTGATTTTTCTGGTAAAGCACATGCTGGAGGGGAAAAGCTCAGGATTTTTCTGATGAGAGGATATTCCAGAAATAAAAATAAAAGGATTAAATCAAAAGCAAATTATAAGTATTACGTGTTCTTGCTAGTTGACCAATATTCACTAAAAGATACAAGCTTCCTGGACTTGCCTGGTGGCGCAGTGGATAGGAATCCACCTGCCAACACAGGGGACGTGAGTTCCACCCCTGTGCTGGGAAGATTCCACATGCTGTGCAGCAGCTAAGACTGTGCACCATGACTGCTGAGCCCAAGCTCTAGAAGTCGAGAGCTGCAGCTACTCAGCCCACACACCGCAACTACTGAAGCCTGTGTGTCTAGAGCCTGTGCTCCACAACGAGGCGAAGCCACCGAAAGAGAAGCCCGTGCACTGCAGTCAAGAGTAGCCCCTGCTCATGCAACTAGAGAACGCCTGGGTGCAGCAACAAAGACCCAGTGCAACCAGAAATAAAAAAAATAATAAAATAAAAAAAGAAAGGATAGACAAGAAGGTCCTGGTGCATAGCACAGGGAACTATATTCAATATCCTATGATAAGCCATAATGGAAAAGAATATGTGAAGAATATATATATGTGTTACTGAATCATTTTCCTGTAGAGTAGAAATTAACACAACACTGTAAATTAACCATACTTCAATGAAATAATTGTTAAAAATAGCTTACCTTTAAAAATCAACTCTGAACTCCTTTCTAAGTTCACTCAAGTCCCACAGACTGGACAGAAAAAGAAAATCTGGGGGAAAAAAATTATGATATACCTTACAAGTTCTGCTCAACACAGAGAAGGCAGTGAGTATTCTAAAATGCTCTGTTCCTGCCATAGCTCAGAAACCAACATTATGATATTAGCACCTCTAAATAAATCAATTGCTTAATTTTGCTAGTTTTTATCTTAAAGTGGTCTTCTCTGATTTTGTCTCTAATTATGAAGGGCGCACTATTTGGAGGTTGGAACTTCCAACAGAAGCATAGTAAGCAGTTGTTGTTCAGTCACTCAGTCATGTCTGACTCTTTTCGAGACCGTGGACTGCAGCATGCCTAGCTTCTCTGTCCTTCACCATCTCCCGTAGCTTGCTCAAACTCATGTCCATCGAGTCGGTGATGACATCCAACCATCTCATCCTCTGCTGTCCCCTTCTCCTCCTGCCCTCAGTCTTTCCCAGCATCAGGGTCTTTTCCAATGAGTCAGTTCTTCACATCAGGTGGCCAAAGTATTGGAGTTTCAGCTTCAGCATCAGTCCTTCCAGTGAATATTCAGGGTTGATTTCCTTTAGGATGGACTGTTAACTAAAACTAATAGCACAGTACTTCAAGGGTAAAATAAAATGCATTCCTCAAAGTATTAAATGACTTTTGTTTAACTTTTCAGAAACTGATAAAATGGAAATTTTCATCAAGGAAAAGCAATAATCAATCCAAGAGTAGGCTACATCTCTTTAGAAGAAAAGCCTAAGTGGGTAAGTAAAGCTATCTAAAGTGAAAAGGTATGAATATTCTTTCCACACTAATGACAGCAAAACCAGTTAAGTGCAGAAAACACGACAGATTGAATTTCCATGGCTAATTAAGAACACTACAGGTTTGACACCTTTGGGACTCTGGCAGCCGTGATTCTAATTTTGTGTCTCCTACCAATTTACATTTGCACATGATGAATGAAACAGTGGTAGCCAGATTAGACTGCTTGTTTTGTTAAATGCTGAGTTGCAAAAACAACAGGGTGAGAGTAAAAGCAAGTTTAAGAATTTAACCTCTTGAGACACAGTATCTCATAACTCTAATTGCGAAGGGTGACTCTAATAGGTGAGCAATGGACTATTAGCCACAGGAAGAGACAATAGCAAATTAATTAGTGTCTTATTTTTCTTCTAAGATTAATTCTTACAGTATATGTTTGAAGATTTTGAACTCAGTCATTAAAAGCAAGATATGACTCCCAAGTCAACAAATTAGTAAGAATAGGGAATACCGAAATAGATCCAAGTATATGAAAAACTTGCTGTTTTAATAATGGGAATATCACTAACTGATATATCAAAAAATAAGGTCATTGCACAAAAGACATTGGGAAACATACCTAGTTGAAAGAAATTCAAATCTAATTCATGCCAAAATAATTTCAAATAAATGTGAATGTAAAAACACATTTTAAAACATAAAAATGCTAGAAGAAAGCATGAAATTTTAATCCCATTTAACTGATCTCAAAAGTGAAAAGGACATTTGAAGCACAAACCCATTGGAAATATAAAAAAGAAAAGCTCAAGGTGTTTTAGTATTTTCTATCCCATCTTTTATTCTAGCATTTAAAAAATATTTATTCCTTTACTGTTATGAGCAATGCTTCTGCGAAAATCTTCATATATGTACCTCTTGCAAAGATACTGTATGATGAATTACTAGCAGTGGGACTTCTAGGTCAAAGCATGCTGCTGCTAAATCGCTTCAGTCGTGTCCAACTCTGTGCGATCCCCTAGACGGCAGCCCACCAGGCTCCCCCGTCCCTGGGATTCTCCAGGCAAGAACACTGGAGCGGGTTGCCATTTCCTTCTCTAATGCATGAAAGTGAAAAGTGAAAGTGAAGTCGCTTAGTCATGTCTGACTCTTAGCGATCCCATGGACTGCAGCCCACCAGGCTCCTCCGTCCATGAGATTTTCCAGGCAAGAGTACTGGAGTGGGGCGCCATTGCCTTAAATTTCATTTGATATGGACTGAAGCTAGAAATAAACTAAAGGTTTATGAGAGTCTCCACATCTTTCCCACTTCTGATTATCAATCTTAAAAGGATTTTGCCTGCCTGATAGGTAAAAATTTCATTGTTTCTTCTTGCACTTTTACATTGTTTTCCCCTTAACTTAGCTCTTTAATCCACTTGCCATTTTATTTTAGAGTTGGTCTCAGTTAAGGGCTTCACCTTTTCTCCTCTTCAGAGATGGTGAGTTGTCCCAACAAATGGATAGCCAGGTGTCCTAATGTCAGTTCATGAATCATTAGGCCTTTATTCAACTGTTTGAAATGCCACAACCATCATATATTCTCTTCACATATATATATTGATCCTTTTCTGGACTCTCTCTGTGCTATTGTCTCCTGGTCCATTTGCCCTTTCTCTGCCTCTCCCAACTTTATAGAATATTCAGGTACCTTCAGGACAACAAATCATCTTAATAGTCTTCATTTCCGATAACATGTTGGCTATTCTTATCCATTTTCTCTTTTTGATACATTTTATGTTTATTTTTTAAAACATATTTATTTATTTATGGCTGCACTGGATCTTTGTGGCTGTACTCAGGCTTTCTCTAGTTGCAGCGAGCGAGGGCTACTCTCCAGTTGCAATGCTTGGACTTCTCCTTGTGCTGGCTTCTCTGGTTGCAGAGCACGGACTCTAGAGGGCTTCAGTAGTTGTGGCACATGGGCCTAGCTGCCCTGAGGCAGGTAGAATCTTCCCACACCAGGGACTGAACCCATGTGCCCTGCACTGGCAGGGGGTTCTCAATCGCTGGACCACAAGGAAGTCGCTGGATAAGTTTTAGAATCAACTTGTCAAGTGAAAAAAAATCCAGTTAGAATTTTGATGAAAATTTATAACAAATGTGTAGAATGAATTATAACAAATTAAGTGTCTCATCTAGGAATGTGACATGTTTTTCCACTTATTCAGGGAATTATTTTTTCCTTTGGTAAAGTTTCATTGTTTTCTTCACATAAATTTTACACATTTCTGGCTAAAAGGATGAATTAACCAACTTATATAATGACTTTTTGTTCTAGACTCAGGGGATATAGAAATGAACAAGACAAGTTCTCTGTTCTTCTGGAGCCTGTATTTTAATTGAGAGACATGGTCAACAGACAAACGAATAAAAAAGATGACAAAGAATTTCTCTGCAGAGAATTAGAGTTATATAACAGAGATATAGGGAGGCTAGGGGCTTCCCAGGTGGCACTAGTGGTAAAGAATCCACCTGCCAGTGCAGGAGAAATAAGAGATGCAGATTTGATCCTTGGGTTGGGAAGATCCCCTGGAGGAGGGCATGGCACCCACTCCAGTATTCTTGCCTGGAGAATCCCATGGACAGAGGAGCCTGGTGGGTACAGTCCATAGTGTTGCAGAGAGTCTAACACGACTGAGCAACTTAGCATGCACGCATAGGGAGTCTATTTTAGATAGGATTAGTAAATTGAGATCTGAATAGCAAAAAGAAGCCATCCTTTTGAAGATAGTAGAGGTGGGGGTAGCATTCTAAGGAGATGGAATGCTGCTGCTGCTGCTAAGTCGCTTCAGTCATGTCTGACTCTGTACGATCCCCATAGATGGCAGCTCACCAGGCTCCAGTCATGTCTGATTCTGTACGATCCCCATAGACGGCAGCTCACCAGGCTCCGCTGTCCCTGGGATTCTCCAGGCAAGAACACTGGAGTGGGTTGCCGTTTCCTTCTCCAATGCATGAAAGGGAAAAGTGAAAGTGAAGTCACTCAGTCATGTCCAACTCTCCGGGACCCCATGGACTGCAGGCTACCAGGCTCCTCCGTCCATGGGATTTTCTAGGCAAGAGTACTGGAATGGGCTGCCATTGCCTAAGGAGATGGAATAGCTAATGCAAAAAGTCTTAAGGCCCTTAAAAACTTGGCTGTTTCAAGGAACAGAAAGGTCACTGAGGCTGTGAGGGTAGTGGGGAAGGGGGAATTAAATGTTATTAAATGCTCCAAACATTTAGGGACAAAGAAGATCATGTAGACCTTCATAAGGAGTTTGTAGTTTATTTTAAATGTGATGGGAAGTCACTGAGTGCAGTGAGTAGGGGAATGACTTGATCTGATTTATGGTTTTAAAAGATCATGATAGTAGCTAGTGGAAAAGGGATTGCAGAGGTGGTTGTGGTTTAGGTGCTAAGTTGTGTCTGACTCTTGAGACTCATGCACTGTAGCCCGCCAGAGTCCTCTGTCCATGGGATTTCTCAGGCAAGAATACTGGAGTGGATTGCCATTTCCTTCTCCAGGGGAACGTTCCTGACCCAGGGATCAAACCCACGTCTCCTGTGTTGCAGGTGGTCTCCTGTGTTGCTGGCGGAGTCTTTATAGCTGAGCCACGTGGGAGGCACTTACAGAGGTCTGAGAGTGAAAGAAATTAGACTTGTGAGAAGAGTGATTCAGGGGCCTAAGTGAGAGGTAATAGTGGCTTAGAATGGAAAGGTAGTGGTAGGCGAAGTGAAAAGTGGTGGGTTTGGTATTGATTTTGAAGATTTAGTCAAATGGATTTGCTGATAAATTAGATAGGAAAGAAGGCTGAATGCTGAAGAACTGATGGTTTTAAATTGTGGTGCTGGACTCTTGAGAGTCCCTCGGACTTCAAGGAGATCAAACCAGGCAACCCTAAAGGAAATCAACCCTAAATAGTCATTGGAAGGACTGATGCTGAAGCTGAAGCTCCAATACTTTGGCCACCTGATGCAAAAAGTCGACTCACTGGTAAAGACCCTGATACTGGGAAAGACTGAGGGCAAGAGGAGAAGGGGGTGACAGAGGATGAGATAGATAGTATCACTGACTCAGCGGACGTGAATTTGAGCAAACTCTGGAAGATAGTGAAGGACAAGGGAGCCTGGTGTGCTGCAGTCCACGGGGTTTCAAAGGGTCGAACACAACTTAGCAACTGAACCACAACGAAAAGGACAGAAAATGGAGGAAAGAGAGGAATAAAAAACTCCAGTGTTTTTTGACTTGAACAGCCTGGTGGATGATGATGCTTTTTGATATTGGCAAGACGAGGAGAAGGAGATATGGGGAAGAAATCAAGAGTTTGTTATTGCCATGTTAAAATGAAATGCCCATTAGACACTCATGTGGAACTCTCAAGTGTGCAGATGCATTCAGAATCTGGGATTCAGGGTAAAGTTCAGACTGGAGACACACATTTGGGAGTCATCAGTGAATGGTTTGTAGAACATTGGTCCTGAATGCTGTTGCCTGGGAAGTGTGTACAGGAAAAGAAAAGAGCCTATGACAAAGCCCTGAGTGCTCCCAACAACCAGAAGACTAGCTGGTGTTAAATAAGCAAAGGAAAATGAAAAGGGGGTCCCTTAATGAGGAAGGAAGAAACCTAGTGTGGTCTCTCACAAGCTAAGAGAACCAAGTTTCCAGAAGGAAGCATATTAAGTTTCAAGAAGGAAATAGTGGCTGCACTTGCTGCTTCAGCTGGAACAGAAGTCAGTAAGTTCAGAACAGGCATCATAAGTTTTGGAAACAGAGAAGTCTGGTTATGACATAAAAACAGTCTTAGCATTAGGGGGATGGTTGCTTAACTGGATTGGGTTAAGGAGGAATTATGAGGTAGGAATTGAAAGTAGACTCTAGAAAGAGACAAATCTTTAAAACTTTTTTTAAGAGAGGGAGCAGAAAAATTGGGTAGAATGAGTCAAGGTAGCTTTTGTCATTGTTATTTTTGTTAAAATACAAACCAGAACATATTTGTACAAAGATGGAAATAATTCGGTAAAAAAGGGAAACCAATGAGGTAGTAATCTCGGAGAGACAGCAGTGACTGGTCCTGAAGAGTGATCTCAGCTCCTTGTCCAGGGATTGAACCTGGGTAGCCTGTATAAAGGAGAAGGCACTGGCACCCCACTCCAGTACTCTTGCCTGGAGAATCCCATGGACGGAGGAACCTGGTAGGCTGCAGTCCATGGGGTCACTAAGAGTCCGACAGGACTGAGCGACTTCACTTTCACTTTCCACGCATTGGAGAAGGAAATGGCAACCCATTCCAGTGTTCTTGCTTGGAGAATCCCAGGGAGGGGGGAGCCTGGTGGGCTGCCGTCTATGGGGTCGCACAGAGTCGGACACGACTGATGTGACTTAGCAGCAGCAGCAACCTGTATAAAAACCAGGAATCCTAGCCACCATTCCACCAAGAGCTAGAGGTTAGAGGCAAAGTAGCCCTGGCCCTTTCCCACATTTAAAAGCAAGAATGTTTCAAGGAGGCAAAAACTGTAAAAACAGGAAACTTTATTATTAGAGACACAGCACAGTGTGTGGGAGAGCATACAGAGAAACAGTTTATGTCAGAAACTAGGCAGAAATACACACCCACAGAGAAGTCTAGGCATCTCGAATGAGGAGCCCAGGAAAAAGGTGACTTAAATCACTTACATAATACACTCTTTCTGGGTCTTTGTTTGCACTGGCTAATTATCTTGTTTCTTTCTTCACATGCGACCAGTCCTAGGATCCTCCTCAAGATGAGTGCACAACATTTTTTAAGATGGATCCCATTGCAGAGGCCTATGGGTGCATGTCCACACTTATTGTGGGGTGGAGTCCTCTCCCTTTTCAAGCCCCAAGAAAGCCTCCTTGCTCATGTACAGACTAGGGAGTCTTCCTTGACCTCAGGAGTGGGAGCCTTATCACGTTAGTAGAGCTCAGCTTTTGTCACTAGCTTTGTCCTTGGAACGTCTGGGTGAGAACAGAGCTTGAATTTTACTCCACTTGACAAACACCAACTGTCCAGCCCAGTTCAGTTCAGTTTAGTCGCTCAGTCCAACTCTTCAGTGTCCAGCTCTTTGTGACCCCATGGACTGCAGCATGCCAGGCTTCCCTGTCTATCACCAACTCCCAGGGATTGCTCAAACTCATGTCCATTGGTCGGTAATGACATCCAACCATCTCATCCTTTGCTGTCCCCTTCTCCTCCTGCCCTCAGTCTTTCCCAGCATCAGGGTCTTTTCCAATGAGTCAGTTCTTCACATCAGGTGGCCACAGTATTGGAGTTTCAGCTTCAGCATCAGTCCTTCCAGTGAATATTCAGGACTGATTTCCTTTAGGATGGACTGGTTGGATCTCCTTGCAGTCCAAGGGACTCTCAAGAGTCTTCTCCAACACCACAGTTCAAAAGCATCAATTCTTCAGTGCTCAGCTTTCTTTACAGTCCAACTCTCATATCCAAACATGACTCCTGGAAAAACCATACCTTTGACTAGATGGACCTTTGTTGGCAAAGTAATATCTCTGCTTTTTAATATGTTGTCTAGTTTTGTCATAGCTTTTCTTCCAAGGAGCAAGCATCTTTTAATTTTGTGGCTGCAGTCACCATCTGCAGTGATTTTGGAGTCCAAGAAAATAAAATCTTTCACTGTTTCTATTGTTTCCCCACCTATTTGTCATGATTTCCCCATCTATTTGCCATCTATTTGTCCAGGCCAGGGGCCCACCTATCTCCTACCTTAGTAAGAGCAAGAAAGGATAATTGGTGGAGCAGAGCTCTTGAGAGGACAGCAAACAGGAACTAGAATACAAATTGAGGGGATGCTTTTAACAGTAACAAGGCCTGTAATGGTAACAAGGAGGATGAGGTATGGAGAAGCCAGGGTGTGGATGGAAAATTTGATGAATATTTTGAAACATAAAGTGGCTGAGAAGTGATAAGGATAATGGAAGAAGGGAAGACAGTGATCCACGAACAAATGAAGGGGGAGTTAACAGGGATAAGCTGGTGACAACATCTTGGTGCAGTGGCAGCTGGCATTACCTTTAAAAGAGTTTGTGTAGTGTTGAGTTAAAAAAATAGTCACAACCCAAAAGTTGACAGTTATGTTTTATTTGGTGGGAATTTTTAGGACTTCAAGCCTGGGAGATAGAATTTCAAGTGACCCTGAGAGAACTGCGTTGGGCAGGGGGAGGAGTCAGGTTATATAGAAGTTTGCAACAAAGGGTAGGTAGTCTGAACATCAGAAGTATTTTCATGAATTAAAGAAAACCAGATATCTCAAGTTTGGGAACTTAGCACTTTTCTATGCATGGCAAGATGCAAGAGTCTGGGCTCACTTTTCATATTCATCTCCACTATCTGGGGCCAGTATCATGTTTCTCCTCGGTGCTCACCGTAGGGAGTGGCTACAGCCTGAAAGCGGCTGGATGGTAGGTGTTGTTCTCCTTCCTGGTTGCCCTGGAAGCCTGGAATTGCTGATGATTTTGACACCCTTGTTTATTGATACAGGAGGAAATACTCCATTTCTCAGTTGAGACTTCCCTCGTGTTCTAGAGGTTAAGAATTCACCTGCCAATGCAGGGGACGGGGGTTCGATTCCGGATCCAGGAAGATCCCACATGCCACGGGGCAACTAAGCCCATGTAACACAACTACTGAGCTGGAGTGCCCCAACTACTTAGCCTATGCTGCAAATACCAAAGCCCACATGCTTAGACTGACTGCAATGAAAAGTGGCTTGGGGGTTTCAAGGAGAAAGGAAGAGAAATGATGAAATGATTTGGGGCAACATGAGAACCTGGTTCAAATATAAGAATACCTATGAGAGGAATAATATTCTCTTGTACTTGAAATGCTGTAAGGGAGGTAGAAATGTTGTAAGGGAGGTGAGAAAAGAGAATTTAAAGACAAAGGAGAAAGGGAAAGATACGCATCTGAATGCAGAGTTCCAAAGAAGAGTAAGGAGAGATAAGAAAGCCTTCCTCAGTGATCAGTGCAAAGAAATAGAGGAAAACAATAGAATGGGAAAGACTAGAGATCTCTTCAAGAAATTAGAGATAACAACAGCACATTTCATGCAAAGATGGGCACAGTAAAGGACAGAAACGGTATGGACCTAACAAAAGCAGCAGATACTAAGAAAAGGTGGCAAGAATACACAGAAGAACTATGCAAAAAAGATCATCTTGTTGTCATAAAAGCCAACTTTAGGATAAGTACAATATTTCATGCAAAGATGGGCTCGATAAAGGACAGAAATGGTATGGACCTAACAGAAGCAGAAGATATTAAGAAGAGGTGGCAAGAATACACAGAAGAACTGTACAAAAAAGATCCTCATGACCAAGATAATCACAATGGTGTGATCACTCACCTAGAACCAGACATCCTGGAATGTGAAGTCAAGTGGGCCTTAGGAAGCATCACTATAAACAAAGCTAGTGGAGAAAAATATGATGCTGTTTAAGTAATGCACTCAATATGCCAGCAAATTTGGAAAACTCAGCAGTGGCCACAGGACTGGAAAAGGTCAGTTTTCATTCCAACCCCAAAGAAAGGCAATGCCGAAGAATATTCAAGCTACTGCACAATTGCACTCATCTCACATGCTAGCAAAGTAATACTCAGAATTCTCCAAGTGAGGCTTCAATAGTACATGAACTGAGAACTTCCAGATGTTCAAGCTGGATTTACAAAAGGCAGAGGAATCAGAGATCAAACTGCCAACATCTGTTGGATCATCAAAAAAGCAAGAGAGTTCCAGAAAAAATCTACTTCTGCTTTATTGACTATGCCAAAGTCTTTCACTGTGTGAATCACAACAAACTGTGGAAAATTCTTAAGGAGATGGGAATACCAGACCACCTGACCTGCCTCTTGAGAAACCTATATGCAGGTCAGGAAGTAACAGTTAGAACTGGACATGGAACAGCAGACTGGTTCCAAATAGGAAAAGGAGTACGTCAAGGCTGTATATTGTCATCCTGCTTATTTAACTTATATGCAGAGTACATACTGCTAAATGCCAGGCTGGATGAAGCACAAGCTGGAATCAAGATTGCTGGGAGAAATATCAATAACCTCAGATATGCAGATAACACCACCCTTATGGCAGAAAGTGAGGAGGAACTGAAGAGCCTCTTGATGAAAGTGAATGAGAAGAGTGAAAAAGTTGGCTTAAAACTTAACATTCAGAAAACTAAGATCATGGCATCTGGTCCCATCCCTTCATGGGAAATAGATGGGGAAACAATGGAAACAGTGACAGGCTTTAGTTTTTTGGGCCCCCAAATCACTGCAGATGGTGACTGCAGCCATGAAATTAAAATATGTTTGCCCTTTGAAAGAAAAGCTATGACCAACCTAGACAGCATATTAAAAAGCAGAGACATTACCAACAAACGTCCTATAGTCAAAGGTATGGTTTTTCCAGGAGTCATGTATGGATGTAAGAGTTGGACTGTAAAGAAAGCTGAGCGCTGGAGAATTGATGCTTTTGAACTGGGGTGTTGGAGAAGACTCTTGAGAGTCCCTTGGACTGCAAGGAGATCCAACCAGTCCATCCTAAAGGAAATCAGTCCTGAATATTCATTGGAGGGACTGATGCTGAAGATCCAATACTCTGGCCACCTGATTTGAAGAACTGACTTGTTGGAAAAGACCTTGATGTAGGGAAAGATTGAAGGCGGGAGGAGAAGGGGACAGCAGAGGATGAGATGGTTGGATGGCACCACCAACTAACTCAGTGGACATGAGTCTGGGCAAGCTCGGGGAATTGGTGATGGACAGGGAAGCCTGGCATGCTGCCGTCCACAGGGTCACAAAAAGTCAGACATAACTGAGCAATTGAACTGAACTGAAGGGAGGTTTCTCATGATGTACTCTACATATAAGTTAAATAAGCAGGATGACAATATACAGCCTTGACGTACTCCTTTTCCTATTTGGAACCAGTCTGCTGTTCCATGTCCAGTTCTAACTGTTGCTTCCTGACCTGCATATAGGTTTCTCAAGAGGCAGGTCAGGTGGTCTGGTATTCCCATCTCTTTCAGAATTTTCCACAGTTTATTGTGATCCACACAGTCAAAGGCTTTGGCGTAGTCAATAAAGCAGAAATAGATGTTTTTCTGGAACTCTCTTGCTTTTTCCATGATCCAGCGGATGTTGGCAACTTGATCTCTGGTTCCTCTGCCTTTTCTAAAATCAGCTTGAACATCAGGAAGTTCACGGTTCATGTATTTCTGAAGCCTGGCTTGGAGAATTTTGAGCATTACTTTACTAGCGTGTGAGATGAGTGCAATTGTGCGGTAGTTTGAGCATTCTTTGGCATTGCCTTTCTTTGGGAATGGAATGAAAACTGACCTTTTCCAGTCCTGTGGCCACTGCTGAGTTTTCCAAATTTGCTGGCATATTGAGTACAGCACTTTCACAGCATCATCTTTCAGGATTTGGAATAGCTCAACTGGAATTCCATCACCTCCACTAGCTTTGTTTGTAGTGATGCTTCCTAAGGCCCACTTGACTTCACATTCCAGGATGTCTGGTTCTAGGTGAGTGATCACACCATCGTGATTTTCTTGGTCGTGAGGATCTTTTTTGTACAGTTCTTCTGTGTATTCTTGCCACCTCTTCTTAATATCTTCTGCTTCTGTTAGGTCCATACCATTTCTGTCCTTTATCGAGCCCATCTTTGCATGAAATGTTCCTTTGGTATCTCTAATTTTCTTGAAGAGACCTCTAGTCTTTCCCATTCTGTTGTTTTCCTCTATTTCTTTGCATTGATCGCTGAGGAAGGCTTTCTTATCTCTTCTTGCTATTCTTTGGAACTCTGCATTCAGATGCTTATATCTTTCCTTTTCTCCTTTGCCATGAGAAACGCTGGGCTGGAAGAAGCACAAGCTGGAATCAAGATTGCTGGGAGAAATATCAATAACCTCAGATATGCAGATGACACCACCCTTATGGCAGAAAGTGAAGAAGAACTAAAGAGTCTCTTGATGAAAGTGAAAGAGGAGAGTGAAAAAGTTGGCTTAAAGCTCAACGTTGAGAAAATGAAGATCATGGCATCCAGTCCCATCACTTCATGGCAAATAGAAGGGGAAACAGTAGAAACAGTGTCAGACTTAATGTTTTTGGGCTCCAAAATCACTGCAGATGGTGACTGCAGCCATGAAATTAAAAGACGCTTACTCCTTGGAAGGAAAGTTATGACCAACCTAGATAGCATATTCAAAAGCAGAGACATTACTTTGCCAACAAAGGTCCGTCTAGTCAAGGCCATGGTTTTTCCAGTGGTCATGTATGGATGTGAGAGTTGGACTATGAAGAAAGCTGAGTGCCGAAGAATTGATGCTTTTGAACTGTGGTGTTGGAGAAGACTCTTGAGAGTCCCTGGACTGCAAGGAGATCCAACCAGTCCATTTTGAAGATCAGCCCTGGGATTTCTTTGGAAGGAATGATGCTAAAGCTGAAACTCCAGTACTTTGGCCACCTCATGTGAAGAGTTGACTCATTGGAAAAGACTCTGATGCTGGGAGGGATTGGGGGCAGGAGGACAAGGGGACGACAGAGGATGAGATGGCTGGATGGCATCGCTGACTCGATGGACGTGAGTCTGAGTGAACTCCGGGAGTTGGTGATGGACAGGGAGACCCAGCGTGCTGCGATTCATGGGTTCGCAAAGAGTCGGACACGACTGGGCGACTGAACTGAACTGAACTGACTGAAGGGAGGTAGTTCTGCTAGGCTATAAACCAGTCTTCCCAGGTGGCTTAGTGGTAAAGAATCTGACTGTTAATGCAGGTGATACAGGTTCAATCTTTGGGTCAGGCAGATCCCCTGGAGTAGGAAATGGCAACTCATTCCAGTGTTCTTGCCTGGAAAATCCCATGGACAGAGGAGCCTGCTGGGTTACAGTCCATTGGGTTGCAAAGAGCTGCACACTACTGAACACACACACACAAACCAGCTTTCTGTTAGAACAGGAAGTTGATGGGAAGATTTAGAGAAGAGGTGAAGTATAGAGGAAATGGGTGATAACAGATGTTGAAATCTAAAGGGTGGAGTGAAATGGTTTAGGATGGTTGGTGAAGAGCAGGTTACTGAATCAGATGAAAAGAAATAGAGAGTAGCATCGAGATGTTAATCAGGGTAATGATAGATGACCCTGAGGCTACCCGGTTGTGACAGAGTAAAAAGGACTGTAGAACAGGAGGGATTATCTTTTTTGTAATCTCTTGGAATGGAAAGGAAGGTGGGTAAGCTGTTTAAGAAGAGTAGTACAGAGCTATACAAGGTGTTCTCAGGTGATGTTACTGAGGATACCGGTCTAGAATAGTTAATATTTCACTCGGGTTTTTTTCATTTATTAATAGCTATGAAATACAGGCTATCATTTCCTTCCAGTGTTATAATTGTCAGGTTTTGATGACAGGATTATGATCATCTTTCAGAACACGCTGGGATTTTTTTCCCGAGTCTTTTTACACTCTGGAACCACCTGGCCTAGTGCATTTTGATGCAGGGTATTATCTTTGAGTACATTTTCAATTTATCTCGTCAGAGTTGCTACATTTTGAAATGATTTTTATTTATATTTTATTGGTAGGAGGGTTTTTCCTATTTTATGTCTGTGTCACATGTCAAAAAATAAACATTTTCCCCATTCCTAGGATCATTCCACTTGAAAAATCTCCAAGGCTCTACTGGAAAGAACACACAGGAGAGCTGATGGTGAAGCGGTCAAAAACTGACAAAGTGAACTTTAAATTGATTCCCAAGAACGTTTGCTGCTGACAACAGCCAACCTGCCCACTCCAAGGCTTGCTTTATTGCTGTTGAAATCCGTGCAAAGGTTTTAGCTCACAGATTGTAACTTGCTGGGAGAAGACGCGGGAAGGTAACCGAACTGTTGGAGCTCTGTAGCACTGGGCAGTTTTTGTAACCTGTTTTCAAGTGATCCCACCAAAGGAGTAAAATGCTTGCACCCAGGGCTCGTGGGAAAAACTATTTTCAACAAAAGGGGAAAAGATGTTTAAAAAAAAAGTTAAAATGTAAGTCTTTTCAGTCTCCGACGTACGTTAAACGCAACTGGGTAGCCGACCAGATGGAAATCACAAGTTCTTAACACGGGTTAGATTTGCGCTGTCAACTCCCGGTCGGATCCATCCCACCCAAATCCAGCTCGGCGGTGGCAAGCTTTTTTTCCCCCAGCCTGTTCGCAAACCACCTTCCGAAGTGAGGTTTCCCGCCATTTCAGTTCAAGAAATGAAAGGTCTCTTCCCGGCAGATTCTCCGGACCCGCCGGAGACCCAAGCCCACACGCCTTTCCCCGCAAGGCAAGCAGCGGCACGCCCTGGGCGGCCGCATGCATCGTGATCCCGGGGACTGAGCCAAAAGGTGCCAGCAGACTAACAGAGCGTTTTAGCACCCGCCGAAAAAGCCGGACGGCGAAAACCGCCAGCTGTGGCGAGGCGTAAGCCGGGCGGATCAGGCGCGCCCCCAGCGCCAGCGCGGGTTGGGACGGAGGAGCGCGGCCGTTGCAGGGAGGGGCGAGGCTTGGGGGCGGAGGGCGGGCACGCGCGCCAACTCGACTCCGGATTGGTCGGCTCCGCAGAGCCGAGTGACGTCAGCCGGCGAGAACGTCGGATTTGTGTGGTGGGCACGGGCGGGCGGGGGAGGCCTACTGCGCAGGCGCAGCGGCTGGGCTCTGTCCGCCCCCGGCTTTCGGGCCCAGCTCTCGCGGACAAGTCCCGACATCGCGCGCGCCCCCCCTACCTCCGCCCTCCGGGACCGCCCCCTCCTCCGGCTCGGCCTCGTCGGAGATAAACAATAGTTGGCTGGCGAGCGCCGAGGGTGCCTCCCGCCGCGGGGACTCGGCGGGCCGCGCGGGACCGGCGGGATCGCGGCCAGCCGGCCATGGCGGGGCTGTACTCGCTGGGAGTGAGCGTCTTCTCCGACCAGGGCGGGAGGAAGTACATGGAGGACGTTACTCAGATCGTTGTGGAGCCCGAGCCGGCGGCCGAGGAAGAGCTCTCGTCGCGGCGATCGCCCTCGCGGCCGCCGCCTCCGCCGCGGTCACCGCCGCCCCCGGCCGGCGGCGAAGTGGCGGGGAGAGGCGCCGCGGGGGCCGCCCGGGAGGCTCGCGCCGCGCCGCCCGACGCCGGGGCCTCGCCGGCTCCCGGCCGCTGCTGCCGCCGCCGCTCCTCGGTGGCCTTCTTCGCCGTGTGCGACGGGCACGGCGGGCGGGAGGCGGCGCAGTTCGCCCGCGAGCACCTGTGGGGTTTCATTAAGAAGCAGAGGGGCTTCACGTCGTCCGAGCCGGCGAAGGTGTGCGCCGCCATCCGCAAAGGCTTCCTCGCCTGTCATCTCGCCATGTGGAAGAAGCTGGGTGAGTTCCCCGGCTTGCCGCGGCCTCCCCCCTCCTCTTCTCCGGGCAGTTCGGGGCTTTCTGTCGCGCCGGCCCCGCGAGCCCCCCAACCGGCGGCCACCGAGGGCGCTCGGTGTGTCCATCGACGGGAGGGCAGACTCCAGGGTCTCTCAGCGCACTTTCCAGGATGGGGGGCTCCGGGCAAAGGAAAGTGGCTTTTCGGAAGGAGAGGGTTGTGGTCTCCTTTCAGACATCCCTCGCTTTATTTCCACCCCCCGACCCCGGCCGGGATCGGTGGGGAGGCTTCCCCTCGTCCCTTCGCTACTCCACTCTGATGGCAGCCAGCGGGTAAGCGTGTTTGAAACCTGGCGCCAGATTTTGGCCTAAAGATGCACTGAAGACGTGTTGCTACCCAGGACGCGCGAAGGAAGCGGGAGATGGCGAAAAAAAAAAAAAAGAGTATCTCCTTCGAATCTGTCATAATTTTGCTCTTGAAGGACTTGTTCCTATCGGTGGCCTCCTACCGGCGGTGTCAGGCCTCCAAAATTGACCCCGGGTGGCTGGTAGTTGGAGTAAGCTGTTGGCTATAGTAGAGAGGCTAAAAAGTTATCATCCAGCGACTTAGTCTTGGGAAAGAATTCGGTATGGTGATCATGAAATGTTTCTAGGATCTTTATGCTTGTACGGCTTATGAAAAATAAAAGCGTGGAATGGGTTCTTACCACTTAAACTGGCCCCGTTAGCGGGATGTGTTAAATTCAGTTTAGGGCTTTTCAAAAGCGCACTTTTATTTTTTTTTAGCCCTGTGGTACTTGCCTTAGCTAATTGATGTCAGAGAGTTCTCAACAGTTCCCACGTAAAAGTGCTTGTAAATTGTAGATACCCGTCAAAGTAGGAAGAGATAAGGAATTACTGATGTGCCAAAAGGAATCGGAGACCCTAATTTCTAAAAATTCGATGTAGTTGTAGTTTCATCGAAGCTTTGAATGTGTTCTAAAGCAGCCGATGTTTCTGTACCCAACCTGTGTTATCATACAGAGTTGTAGGTGCTTAGGCATTGCTGTGAATGAATGGCATGAATCTTTTTTTAGAGAAAACACAATACCACTTCTGTTACTTAAGAAAGTCCTCTTGTTTAAGGTAGCATAATGTTGCTTTATTTTCAGTAGAGGAACAGAGACATAGAGAAGAGTGTAAAGGTTAATCAAATACAGAACATTTTTAAAAGGTATTGTCATAGAGTTGTGGACTAGCTTCTTTCAAAGTCTGTTTTCTGTTTGCCTGGATTTCTGCCAAGAATTGTTTGATTGACTCATAGAACCTCCAGTCCGCCTGTGGGAGGCTGTTTCATCCAATCCCAGAGGCCCCTATTATGGATTTGTTTTGTTTTTGTGTAGGCAGAGCACAGCTGAAAGCACCAGCAGCATATTCCAGAAATTTGTCATTTCATTGCTTGTAGGGCAAGTGGGAGTGGACAGCAAGACAAGATAGAGGAAAATTAGACACAGAGAACATTTAGAGTCCTGTGTATTTTGGAGCACACTTGGAGCAACATAAATTTGCCATGTGTTTTCACTGAAAGGATAAAATATAAACCCTGTTACTTGAACATTTTTTAATAAAGCAGAAATCCTGCTGTTAAATGTGAATGTCTATGTCTTTTGACATGTATGTACTTTTTGAACGAAGATTTATACACCAAATGTTAAAGCTTATTTTGTTCCCACAGTTAGCCTTGTACTCCACCATCAAAACTTGCAAAAAAAAAAGAGTAGGCTACATAAATGGAAGTCTTGACAGTCTTCCTGTGTGTCAGGCTACAGTAGTGGTTCTCAAACTTTTTGCTCTCAGAACCCTTTGTACTCAAATGATTCAGGGTTCTAAGCAGCTTTTGTTTATGTGAGCTACATCTATCATATTTTACTGTATGAGAAGTTAAAACTGAGAAATTTAGGGGCTTCCCTGGTGTTCCAGTGGTTAAGAATCTGCACTGTAGTGCAAGGGACGCCAGTTCCATCCCTGGTCTGGGGAGATCCCCCTTAGTTGCCATGGAACAGCTAAGCCTGGGAGCCATAACTACCTGAGCCCCTGTGCTGCAGCTACTGGAGCCTGGATGCCTAGAGCCCGGGCTCTGCTGCAATGAGAAACCCAAGAACTGCAATGAAGAATAGCTCCCTGTCTCTGCAACTAGAGAAAGCCCACATGCAGCAACAGAGACCCACCGCAGCCAAAAAACAAACAAATAAATCTTTAAAAAAAAAAGAGAGAAATTAATGAAATTTAACCTATTAAAAATAAGCTTATTGTGTGTTGACATTTTAAAGTGAAAAATCACTTTTCCCCCTAAAATAAGTATTGAAATAAATATTCTAATCTTTTGCCCATTTTTTGTTTCTTTGAGTTTTGAGAGATCTTAATACATTCTGAATACAAGACATTAATTAGATATACAATGCAAAAACATTTTCTCCCAGTCTGCACCTTGTCTTTTCATTATTTTAGCATTGTTTTTTAAAGAGAAAATTTTAATTTCAATTAAATCAAATTTATCAAGTTGCTATATATGGCAGTCTCACACACATATGTAGTAGAAAAAGGGAGGAATAGTTTGTCTTTTCAGATAATTGTGGATATTCCACCCCAAAGTGGTAGTTTCTTAAGATTAGTCAAAGTGGAATCTGAAACATCATCAATAAACTTTTCTATTTTAACAGTAAGAGCCATTGGTTTCTCTTGCACTTTGAATCAGCCTTTTACCCACATGTGTTCTTGTGGCATGTACATGAGTCATTTGGTTCACTGAATTATGTAGATCTTCCAAGTATTGATGCATTTCATTATAGAATACCCACATTTGTTACTATCACTGATCCCATTGGAGAAGTCTTAAGATTGGGAAGTTACCAAGTTTATTGTCATCACTACCAGGTAGTGGACACATATATTCTAAAATAGGAGATTTGGGGACATCCCTGCTGGTCCAGTGGTTGTGAATCTACCTTACAATGCAGGGGACTCAGGTTCCATCCCTGGTAGGGGAACTAAGATCCCACTTGCTTCAGAGCAACTAAGCCCACGGGCCTGTAAGTACCGAGCCTGCATGCCACAACTAGAGAGGACATGCCCCGTGAGGAAAGATCCCACGTGACGCAACAAAGATCCCGAGTGTTGCAACTAACGCCCAATGCAGCCAAATAAATACGAGGTTTTAAGCAGCAGTTCTAAGTTTATCACTGGCAACAAATACTGTCAGCTTTTCTTGAAAAACTTCATTTTGAAAAAAATGTATGCCAGATGCCCAAGTCTTTCTTTTTTTTTGGCTGTGCCTTGTGGCTTGCAGCATCTCAGTGTCCTGACCAGGGACACAGCAGTGAAAGGTCACAGACCTGGGACTTCCCTAGTGGTCCAGTGGCTAAGTGCCTTCCCAGTGCACGGGGCCCAGGTTTGATCCCTGATTGGGGAACTAGATTGCACATGCCAAAAACTATGTTCTGGAGACTAAAAAAGATTCCGTATGCTACACTGAAGAGTAAAAATCCCACGTGCTTCTACTAAGACTTGGAGTGAAAGTGTGAAAGTTGCTCAGTGTCAGACTCTTTGCGACCCCATGAACTGTATAGTCCATGAAATTCTCCAGGCCAGGATACTGGAGTGGGTAGCCTTTCCCTTCTCCAGGGGATCTTCCTAACCCAGGGATCGAACCCAGGTCTCCCATATTCCAGGCAGATTCTTTACCAGCTGAACCACAAGGGAAGCCCAAGAATACTTATCAGTCTTTCAAGTAAAAATGATGGTCTGTGAAAATTGTAGCTACTTCTTTCCATCATTCACTCAATCACAAGTGCTTTCCCTCTTCATAGCCATACTATGCAACAGAAGCCTTTTATGCACCTCCCCTCTTATTTTACAGAAGGTTGAAGACATGTATTCGTGGGTGGAGGTTTAATAAAATTAATTTTTATTGCATCATCAAGGACATTCATAAGTTAAACTGGTTTCCCCCCCTTTTTTTTTTTTTGCCAACTGAGCCACAAGGGAAGTCTTCCCTTTTCTTTTTTTAAACTGGAAGTGAGTGGTTATGTTTTGCTGACTTTGAGGCACGTGGGGTCTTTAGTTTCCCAATCAGAGATCAAATCCGACCCCCTGCACTGGAAGTGCAGAGTCAACCACTGGACTGCCAGGGAAGTCCCTGGTTATAGTGCATATAGGACCACTAGTCGAAGAAGGCAATGGCATCCCACTCCAGTACTCTTGCCTGGAAAATCACATGGACGGAGGAGCCTGGTAGGCTGCAGTCCATGGGGTCGAAAAGAGTCGGACACGACTGAGCGACTTCACTTTCACTTTCATGCATTGGAGAAGGAAATGGCAACCCACTCCAGTGTTCTTGCCTGGAGAATCCCAGGGACGGGGGAGCCTGGTGGGCTGCTGTCTATGGGGTTGCACAGAGTTGGACACGACTGAAGTGACTTAGCAGCAGCAGCAGGATCCACTAGTTCACTTCGGTACCACTGCCTTGCTTCCTGCTAAGACAACAGCAGTTTTACTAGCCACTGCTTTTCAACCATCAGTACAGATATCAACACAGTGAAAAGGGCGAATAAACTTAGAAGTATTATGAAAATGGTTTTGATCTGGTGGAATCCCTGTAAAGATGATTCGCAGCATTGTGAGATAACTGCTGTGTTTTGTCTGTTTCTCGGCTAAACCTTGGGGTCTTCGGGAGCAGAGATACTGCCTTACACATCTTATAGTTAATCTTTTAGGGCTGACCATGCAATTCCTTGCCCAAAGTGACTGCTAGTTTAGTTGAATTTCTTTGGGTGTGGTGGTTAAATTGCTGTTTTTACCTTTTTTTTAATTAAAAAATTTCCCCCTTTAAAAA
This sequence comes from Bos javanicus, assembly GCF_032452875.1. Taxonomy (NCBI): domain Eukaryota; kingdom Metazoa; phylum Chordata; class Mammalia; order Artiodactyla; family Bovidae; genus Bos; species Bos javanicus. The sequence goes on along the minus strand of NC_083886.1, from coordinate 13,680,700 downwards.
TGATAATGTGTTTGCATACGATTTACCATTTTAGCCAGGTTTAGGTGTATAATTCAGTGGCATTAAGTATATTCATAGGATTGTGCAACAATCACTACTCTACATTTTCAGAACTCATCCATTATCCAAACGGAAATTCAGTACTCATTAAACAGTAATTTCCCATTATCCTCTTCTCCAGCCCTGGTAAGCCTCTATTTTACTTCCAGTTGCTGTTCACCTCTTCTAGCTACCTCATATAAGCAGAACCATACCACATTTGCCCTTTTTGAATTTTATTTCATTTAGCATGATGTCTTTAAGGTTTGTCCAAATTGTAGCATGTGTCAGAATTTTCTTCCTTTTTAAGGCTGAATGATACTCCACTGTATATACACACCACAGTTTATCCATTCATCTGTTGATACTTGGGTTGTTTCCATCTTTTAATGCTGCTATGAACTTGAGTGTAGAAGTGCCTGTTAGATTCTCTGTTTTCAGTTCTTTGGGGTCTAAACCTGGAAGTGGACTGGCTGGGTCATTTGGTAATTCTGTGTTTAACTTTCTGAGGAATCACCAAACTGTCTTCACAGCAGTCGTACTGTTTGACATTGCCACTAGCAGTTCTCCAAGGGTCCTGATATCTCCCTATTCTTGCCACCATTTGATATTTTTCTTTTCTTAAAAAATAATAGCCATACCAGTGGGTGGAGAGGGCTTTCTTATATTTTTAAAGAATGCCTTCTTTGTCTTCCTGCACCACACCCTCTTATATTTTTTGGCCACTTCTGACCTGCAACGTCTTGGTTTCTCAATCTGGGATGGATCTCACACCCCCTTCAGCAGAGGGTGGAGTCTTAACCACTGGACCGCCTGTGAAGTCCCCTAAGGCCTTCTTCATTTATTTAATTACCATTAAGGTTGACCTCTCTAGCATTGTTCAAGTGCTTATATACCCTTGCCAAATTTACAAAGGAAAACTTGAATTATCTAAAAATTTTTATATGACTTACTTTTGTCTTGAGGCAGAGGGACTTGATAAATATAGCATAGAGTGAGAGAGAATGTGAATATATCCTTTTTGTTTTCTTTTGGCCATGCCATGTGGCTTGTGGGGTCTTAGTTCTTCAACCAGGGATTGAACCTGGGCCCCCAGCAGTGGGAACCTTGGAGTCCTAATCACTGGACTGCTAGGGAATTCCCAACATATCCTCTTTTTGAAATGTATTTATTTTGGCTGTGCTGGGTCTTGTTGGGGCTCATGGCCTCTGGAGCACACAGACTGAGTAGCACAGGCCTAGTTGCAGTGTGTGGGACTTTAATTCCCCCACCAGGGATTGAACCCAGGCCCCCAGCATTGGGAGCATGGAGTCTTATCCATTGGACTACCAGGGAAGTCCCAACATATTCTTTTAAATTTTTTTTTCATTTTATTATTACTTCTTGATCTTAAGTTACAGTATATGTCTAATTTATTTATGTTCCTATGTGTGGATTTACTGTTTCTGTGTTATGCTTATGTTCTAAGAAATAATGTTTCAAAGTTTATATGTACTTTTTTGTAGGTTTATTCATTTGAAATAATGTTCTTATTATCCTTTCTAATGCCACTGCAAATGACCTTCAAGAGAATATCACAAAATTAAATGATGGGATGGCTTTTATGATTCAACACTCTCAGAAACTTTTTAAAGCGATGGCACCCCACTCCAGTACTCTTGCCTGGAAAATCCCATGGACAGAGGAGCCTGGTGGGCTGCAGTCCATGGGGTTGCAAAGAGTCAGACACGACTGAGCGACTTCACTTTCACTTTCCACTTTCATGCATTGGAGAAGGAAATGGCAACCCACTCCAGTGTTCTTGCCTGGAGAATCCCAGGGACGGGGGAGCCTGGTGGGCTGCCGTCTATGGGGTCGCACAGAGTCGGACACGACTGAAGCGACTTAGGAGTAGCACTTTGATAGTTCAGAGAAGTTAGTGAACAACATGCAGCTTTTATTCCTTTGAATCATAGTTCATTGACTTACGTTATCAAGAGAACCATTAGAAAGGTAACAACATACACTTGAAATGAATGAAGTGTGATCTCTGATGTGATTACAGGAAATTTGCCACAGTATTTGTAAAGGATGATGAAATATGGGAAGTTTTTTTTTAAATTTGTTCAACTGAAAATCAGAGCATTTACTTAAAAGAATATGGCCAAAGGAATGAATTATGAAGAAACTGGTCTTAACCTAAATTGTTGATTCTGTGTTTGGCAGATAGTTTTCATTATCTTAAATTCAAAGACAGAAACAGAGATGGACAAATGCAGAAGAGGGGCAGAAGGGGTAAAGGGAAACAAGAGAAAGCCAGATAGAACTGGAAAGTGTTTATCGCTCTGTTGTGTCCTACTCTTTTTGACCACATGGACTGTAGCCCACCAGGCTCCTCTGACCATGGCATTCTCCAGGCAAGAATGCTGGAGTGGGTTGCCATTCCCTTCTCTAGGGCATCTTCCAGACCCAGGGATTGAGCCTGGGTCTCCTGTATTGCAGGCAGATTCTTTACCATCTGAGCCACCAGAATCTTCCCCAAATTTGAAGAAAACTTTTTTAAATCATGGAATTTAAGCTTGTTATCATTAGTTTCATATTTTTCAGTTTTTAGTATCAAGGACCTTCGTTGTCTCGCTCATCACATGTGCTGAATGAATTTGCCGTATTTATCAAGTACTGATTTTTTCTATTTTTGTTAATCATTCATTACTTTCCATCAGTATTAGATAATCTCTGCTGCCGCATGTTGTTGCATGTAGTTCATTCCTTTTTTTCCTTCTTGCTGAGTGGTATTCCATTGTCTAGATATACCACAGTTTGTTTATCCATTCACCCATTGATAGGCATTTGGATTGTCCACAGCTTTTACCTGTTATGAATAAAGCTGATGTAAAGCCTTTCTTTACAAGAATGAATGTAGAAAGAATGATGGAACTAGAAAATTTCATTTGGTAACCATCATAATTGTTGATTCAGCCAAGAAACATCAATAAATACTAAAACTAGTAGGTAAAACTTGGAGGAACAGAATTGCTGTAATGAGTTCCCTAGGGGGCGGTTAGCACACATTGGATGTCTTAAAAACAACATAAATTTATTCTCTCGTGGTTCTGGAGGCCAGAAGTCTGAAATCCAGGTGTCAGTAGGGTTGATCCCCTTTTGGAGGCTCTGAGGGTGAATCTGTTCCATCCTCTCCTCTAGGTTCTGGTGTCTGGCAGCAATTTTTGGCATTTCTTGGCTTGTTCAGTGTCCACTGTCTTTATATCGCCTGTATCTTCTCCCCTTCTGTCTTAAGGACACTTGTCTTTGGATTTAGGACCCACTCTAATCTGACTGATCGCTTCTTAAGATCTTTAACCTAATTACATTTGCAAAGATCCTTTTCCCAAATTAGGTCACATTCACAGCTTCTGGGTGGGCATATCTTTTATTGGTGTTGGGTGGGGGCACCATTCAATTCACTCCAAAGGATATTTATGTTGTCTCAGATAATCTCCCTGTGAAACATATTAATTACAAAAAGAAAAAGATTATAGGGAAAAACCTGGCAGACACCACCTTAATTGAGTGATTCAAGAGTAGCATCACTTTACATGGGACAAATTGAAATTGTATACTGCCTGCAGGGAGATGATCATATTTCTGTGATGTTCCTGCCAAAAATGCATAATCTGGTTACAAACATGAGGAAACATGAAACAAACCCAAACTGAGAGACATTCTTGAAATGACTGGCCAAGTGTTCCTAAAAAGCATCGAGGAAACACTGAGGTTCCAAGTTGGAAGTGACTAAAGATACATGCTAAGCAAATATAACAAGGGGGTCCTGAATTTTACCTTTTATTATAAAGCATATTGTTAGGCTAGTTGATGAAAATGAGTGAGATCTATAGATTAAGTGGTAGTATGCTATCAATGTTAATTTCCTGATTCTGATGGTATAGGAATTAGGGCTTTCCCGGGCTTATATTGCCATTCTGTTCCTCAAATTTCACCCTCCAGGCAAGGAATCCTCCTGTAATGCAGGAAACGCAGAGACTCGGGTTCGATCCCTGAGTCTGGAAGAATCCTGGAAAAGGAAATGGCAAAACCATTCCAGTATTGTTGCCTGGGGAATTCCATGGACAGAGGAGCCTGGCAGGCTACAGTCCATGGGGTCGCTGAGTTGGACATGACTGAGAGACAGGAATTAGATACTATACACAGGAATTAGATACTATAATAGTATTTGGGAGTGATGGTATATTTTGTTGGTGGTTGACTTTTTACTGGTTCAAGAAAAAAGTTCTTTGGATTTTTCCTGAGGGGGCGGGGAAGTAAACCTGAAGAAGCAGGTGTCCGATCGGAAGAGGATCTAGGTAGCTGTTTCATCAGAGCCCTGCAGTTGGATGCATACCAGATAACCAAGGCTGTGTTTATTTGTTTCAGTAAAGAGGATAAATCAAAACTGCAGCAACATTTGGCATCATCATTTGATTATAATCCCCTGTCATTTTCTAAGAGCTGTCAGACTTTTGCTGTAGTCAAACTATATCAGATCATCCCCTCTGCTCATGCTTTAATGGTGACACAAATCTTTGTGGTTCTTTGGGAGATGTGATAATGCTTTTAACTTGCTGTTTTGGAAGAGAGTGCTATTGGTGGTCTTGCACTTGACCTTTTCAACCATTAATAGACTTTCTGACCAATTACTAAAGAACCATGAGAGGAAGCTGTTAGTTTCTGAGGTTATTTGGGGACCAAAAGCTGTGGGATAGGTTTGGGATTCCAGTGGGTCTCAGGTAGACTGGATTGAAAGTCTTTTTAGAACCTGACCTCCATGGGCCTTAGCTCTTATTTATCAGTGGACTGAGGCTGTATTCTGTAGCTCCAGAATTTTTAACTTAGAGCTGTTGTTCAGTAGTTACTCAATGTTGTGGGCATCTCCTTTACCTCCGTGTTTAGCTGCGTGTGAGAATGGCCACATACCACTTTGAAAATGGTTAACAGTTCTTTAAACTTGGAAGGTTGTTTTGTTTCTTGTTTTTTGTTGAAAGACCATTCTGGAGATCCAGTTTTGCTTCTCCCCTGTAGTCAGTGAAGTAACCATACCAGATTTTCTTTGGGTAATTAACTGCTCTCATCTGATCTCCATCATCTCAGGATTTTCCCACCCACAGAAATCAGGAGACCCATTTTCATGGCAGCCTCTTCCCTTAGTATTTCTTGCTCAGAGAGAAAAGTCAGTAAAATGTGTTTAAAAGATTTTGGTGTACCATATATAAAATAGATTAACAGTAAGCATATCTGTATAGCACAGTGAATGCATTCAATGTCTTGTAATAACCAATAGTGGAAAAGAATAAAAAGAATATATAGGAACTTCTTTGGTAGTCCAGTGTCAAAGACTCCAAGCTCCCAGTGCAAGAGGCCTGGTTCGATTCCTGGTCAGGGAAGTAAGACCCTACATGCCACACAGTGTATCCAAAAAGAAAGAAAGAAAAAAAATATAAAAAGAGGTATAACCAAATAATCACTTTGCTGAATACCTGAAACTAACACAATATTGTAAATCAGCTATACTTCAATTAAAAAAAGGTTTTGGTGTTTACTTAATTACTTCTTTAAGTATTGAAGTTGAAGAGAGTCTTTTCAGGTTTTCTTGGGGTGGATAAGTGGGATGCATATTCATACAATAGATTTAGTCTAAGGTCCCTATTTCCCTAAACTTTGAATTGTTTCCTTTATGTCATTGTGTTTGTTTTCTGGAACTTCCATAATAAAGTACCAAAAATTGGTCGACTTAACAGAAGTTTCTTGTCTTACAGGTCTGGAGGCCCAAGTGCAAAATCAGGGTTCTGGCTGGGCCGCGCCGTTTCTGTCTTCTGACAGCTCTCAGAGGAAATCCCTTACCTCTTCTAGCTTCATGTTTACCAGGAATTCTTGGCACTCCCTGGCTTGTAGAAGCATCCCTCTAGTCAAACGACTCTTTCCCTTATGTGTTCAACATCTTTTCTCTGTGTGTTTGTCTGTCTCTATGTTCGTATTTCCCCTTTCTGTAAGAACGCTGGATTAGAGCCCGCCCTCACGACACTTTTAACTTGACGGTCTCTGTAAAGACCCTCTTTCCGAGTAAGAGCGTGTTCTGAGGTACTGAGTATTAGGATTTCAGCATATCTTTTTTGGAATGACACAGTCCAGCTCCTTGAGAGTCATGTCAAATTGTTTGTTGTTTCTCAGTCATGGAATCTTAGGCCAGAGTTAGATCTGTGTTTGCAGTTTTATTACCGTAATTCTAAGCTAGTATGCTCACTGTAGACTTTCCACTTACTGTTCATTGATACATTCAGCCCTGTCTCACCACTGGTTACTACTTGGAATATGAACAAGAGACTCAATGTCTTCTACCCCTTATTGGTTCCGTAACTAATTGACATTTTTCTGAGACTTAGTTGCCTGCAGCCTACTCTGTGGTACTGGTTTTGTGTTACTATTCTTTGAAAACAACACAGTGACTCAGTCTACGATGAGGAGGGAAAAGAGCATGGGAGTTTATTAGAAGGATGTTAGGCAGCTCACAGAACCAGACTAAAGGCTAAACGAGGTTTCACAGTGGACAGAAGCCGGGATCTCTGGGGCTCTAGGTGATAGGAACTAGTGGACATTCATTGAAAAGTTTTAGTTTCTGGGGTGAATCAGCTCCAAAAGTTGGCTCTATGCCTTTCTATCTAAAGATGCAAATATATGAAAGAGTGACACAGGTCATTTGCCTACACCTAGGCCAGGAGCAAGCAGGTTTTCAGTTCCATTCCTAAAGCCTGCATGCAGTGGAGGCTGTGAACTCCAGAACAAAACTGGGATGCTAGTATTAGAAGCGGGAATGTGTGTTAGACACGGGTACTGTATTTTAATACTGTCAGTAAAGGCTAAAGTAAAAGCAACATCAGGGCTTCCCTGGTGCCTCAGTGGTAAAGTGTCTGCCTACCAATGCAGGAGATGTGGGTTTGATCCCTGGTCTGGGAAGATCCCCTGGAGAAGGAAATGGCAACTCACTTCAGTGTTTTTGCCCAGGAAATCCCATGGACAGAGGAGCCTGGTGGGCTACAGACCATGGGCTCGCGGAAGTTGGACACGACTTAGTGACTAAACAACGACAAAAGCAACGTAGCCTTTTCCTCCATTCGGATATGTCCTCAGGAAAAAAAATTCCGAAAGCTGAATTATTTGGTTGAAGAATATGTTTTATCTTTTGACGACTCTTGGTACATGTTTTTCAAATTGCTTCCTGAAGGCTTTTACTGTTCTGTACTACTTTGACATTAGAATGCTGTAAAAATCCTTAGTGCAGTGATTAGGACTCTGTTGAATTGCCTGGGTTTAAATCCCAGTTTCTCCATTTACTGCCTGTGTGACCTGAGTATCCTCATCTTTAAAATAGAATCAAGATAGTACCCACCTCGGACTTACCTGGTGGCACAGTGGATAAAGAATCCGCCTGCCAGTGCGGATCCCTTACTGCCATAAGGGTGGTGGTGTCTGCATATCTGAGGTTATTGATATTTCTCCTGGCAATCTTGATTCCAGTTTGTGCTTCTTCCAGCCCAGCATTTCTCATGATGTACTCTGCATATAAGTTAAATAAGCAGGGTGACAATATACAGCCTTGACGTACTCCTTTTCCTATTTGGAACCAGTCTGCTGTTCCATGTCCAGTTCTAACTGTTGCTTCCTGACCTGCATACAGATTTCTCAAGAGGCAGGTCAGGTGGTCTGGTATTCCATCTCTTTTCAGAATTTTCCACAGTTTATTCTGATCCACACAGTCAAAGGCTTTGGCATATGAGTCTCAGGATATATTAATAGATATTAGTACATGATAAGTATATAAGTACCCCCAAATTTAAACTTATTATAAAGAACATATACTTTCTATACATGTTTATAATAGCTTTACTTCATCCATAAATTTTACATTTTTGTGTTATAAAATTTATTAGTCTTTGTTTTAATGACTTATGCACATATTCTAAAGGATGCTTAAATCAGAATTCATATACTATCTGATACTGTTTTTAATATCTCCTAGTTTTAAGTCATTTTTGTTTTTTGATTAAAATGTAAAGTAGAAAACAAGAAAGGCTAAGGAAGACATTATAATAGAGGCAGGTTCCTTAATGCATAAAGTCATTGCAGTTTGAATCAGAACCTCCACAGGGTGGAGGTTACTTCTGAAGTTCATGTGGAAAAATACTTCAGAGACTATTGAGAAAGAAAAATAATTGGAGGACACTTAAACTCCCAATTATTAAAAAGCACCATAAATAGATTAGTAGGATGAGTCTAGAAATAGATCTGAGGCAAGATGTAACATATGATAAAAGGTGACATTTCAAATGAAGAGGGAGAGCAGGAATTATTCAGTATTTTTAGATCATTGCAGAATATCTTTCATAATATATTAGTGCTTTTGACAAAAAACGTGATTTAAACATTAACATTTCTTTGATTACCCTTTTTATTTTTAGCTTTTTTCCTCCCTTTTCATCTCATTTTAGGTGCTTTTTGCCAACAGCTGAATTACTTGTATACTGTAGGTAAATTTTGTTTTTCTTAATGTGCTTAAGAACTCTTTTTTCTGGGAGTTCACTTTGTTCTCATTATATTTAGCTGCAGAAAACAATCTTTTCCAGTTTCTTTAAAAAAAAAAAAAAAAGGAAAGGTTTTACCTAGAGCCATAAAATAAAGGTCTAAAGAAACATACCATACTCTAGGCTGAGCTTCTAAGGAATGCTGTCTGTAACCGAACTGCAAAACTGCATGGTCTATAGAGCTGTCTGCTGGGATCTGTGTTTGCAGAATTGATGCCTTTTTCCTGCTGCTTTTTTTTTCTTTTAACTTAAAAAAAACCCTGAAATATAGCATGCATACATAAAAGGCCGTAACACATAAATGTACATAATAAATAATCATAAAATGAACACCATCCAGTTAAGAAAGAGAACATTGCCTGAACCCCAGTAGGCCCTTCTGATCTCATATTCCTCACTTCCCCCAAGGGGCAATCAGGATCTTGACTTAGGTGATTATAGTTCTGTAGTGATTTACTTACTTTTCTTAATAGTTTGCCTGTTGCCTGTAAACGTGAGAGAGAGAGAGAGAGAGAGAGAGAGAGAGAGATTTTTTTTTTCCCCTGAAGAAAAGCATGCTGTATGTATTCTTTTATCTCATACTTCTTGTGAGATTCTTACCCATGGTGTGTAGTATAATCTATTGTTATTTTGAAGGACATTTGAGTTGCTCATTTTAAGCCCAGATGAACAGTGCTGCTCTGAGCATTCATAGGTATTGTGTGCACATGTGCATTAATTTATAGTGTATACCCAAGGGTGATGAACAGAGTATGCCTATCTTCACCTTTACCATATAATGCCTAGATGTTTTCTAAAGTAGTTGTACCAGTTCATACTCCTACCAGTAGTTGATGATAGAACATGTTATTCCACATTCTTAACTTACTATTGTCAAATTTTATGCAGTCTGATAATTATGTGTGGTATCTTGTTGTGGCTTTTAATTTGTATTTCTCTGATGATTAAAGAAGCCAAACATCTCCGCATGCTTCTTGGCTGTCTGCATGTCCTTGTTTGTCAAAGCCTGTTGAGGCTCTTTATCTGTTTTTCTGTTGAGTAGTCTTATTGATTTGATTTGTGGAGCCTTTTATGTATTCTGGATACTATTCCTTTGACCCATATATGTTACAAATGTATCTTCTTCCATTCTGTGAGTTGTCTTTTCACTCTAGTATCTTTTAATGAATAGAAAGTCTTGATGGTAGTACAAGTTCACAATCATTTTATTTTATATGGCTAATCCATTTTTTGTCTTTAGGAAATCCTTCTTTACCTTGAGATCATGAATGTACCTTTTTGTGCATTTTCTGAGCATTTTAACTTTGCATTTCACGTTAGGTCTTTTTTAAAAAATGAGTTTATTTTGGCTTTGCTGGGCCTTCCTTGCCGCACACAGGCTTTCCCCAGTTGCGGTGAGCAGAGCTGCTCTCTAGTTGCCGTGTGCAGGTTCTCACTGCGGTGGCTTCTCTTGTTGCGGAGCACGGGCTCTAGGGCCCGAAGGCTCAGTCGTTGCGGTGCATGGGATTAGTTGCCCTACTCAGTTCCAGGAGCAGGAATTGAACTCGTGTCCCCTGCATTGTTCAACCTGGATGAACCTGGCGCCACTGCGCCACCAGAGAAGTCCCTCATGTTAGGTCTTTAATGTATCTGAATTGATTTTTTGTGTTTGGCATCAGGAACTTAGAGTTACTATTTTTAAATTTTGTCCCAGTTCCATTTATTGCATGTCTGTCTTTTCTCCACTGTTCATATATCAAGTGTCTAAATATGCATGGATCTGTGCTGTTTTATTTGTTTACGGGTTTTCTACTTTTCCATGAATGTCTTATTAGAGATTTGTTAGCATTGTTCCCAGATATTTCATACCTTTTGCTGTTACTGTGGATGGGATCTTGTTTTTAAAGTTATATTTTGTAATTTTTTCTATTTTACAGAAATAGAATTGATATTTTATATAAGTATTTATATCCATTGACCTTATTGAACTTTATCACTGCCAGTAATCTAGCCACAACTGTTTTCTTTGGGGCTTTTTTTTTTTTTTTGCAGCTCCACTTGGTGTCTCTCAGGCTGTTTGCTTTTCTCTTAAATACATAATGGTAATAACAACAACTAGTGTTTTTAAATTTTATTTATTTATTTTATTTTTGGCTCTGCTGGGTCTTTGTAGCTGTGCACTTTTTCTCTAGGTGGTGAGTGAGGGCTGCTCATTGCAGTGGCTTCTCTTGTGGCTGAACACAGGCTCTCGGGCTTCAGTAGCTGTGGCTTTGAGTCTTCAGAGCACAGGTTCTGTGGCTTAGTTGCTCTGTGGCCTGTGGGGTCTTCCTGGACCAGGAATTGAACCCGTGTTCTTGCATTAGCAGACAGATTCTTAACTACAGAGCCACCAGAGAAGCCCGCAAACCAATGTTTATTGACTACTCACTGTGTGTCTGGTACTGCTGCAGATGGTTTTACGTGTGTACGTGGCATATGCACATGAATTTCTAGCTTCGTCAGTATTGGCAGCTGTTCTGGTTTCCCTCAGCAGTTGTTTCCTGTGCTGCAAGAAGTCCTCTGTTGTGAGTGACAGGTCACTCTGGAGGATGGATTCCTGTATCATGTGATGGGCCGGGGAGATGCACTGTAGGGTTCAAGAGATGGCTTTTCGGCATATATAATTTTGGAGAAGAAAAGAACTAGTCAGTCTAGATATATTAGAGGAGGCTCATGGCTATAAAAGTTGAGTGGCACCTCATCCACTTGGCGGGGGCGGAATTTATCTCTTCTCCCACATCCCTTTGAGATCCTGTTGTTCCCATCGGCAGACACACCACTTTCTTTAAAAGAGAGCAGAATTGAAAGAGACACACGTACCCCAGTATTCATGGCAGCACTATTTACAATAGCTGGGACATGGAAGCAACCTAGATGTCCGTTGCCAGATGAATGGATAAGGAAGTTGTGGTACATATACACAATGGAATATTACTCAGCTGTAAAAAGGAACACATTTGAGTCAGTTCTAATGAGATGGATGAACCTGGAGCCTGTTACACAGAGTGAAGTAAGTCAGAAAAAGGCAAATACTGTATATTAATGCATATATATGGAATTTAGAAAGATGGTGCCCATGATCCTACATGCAGGGCAGCAAAGGAGACACAGACACAAAGAACAGACTTTTAGACTCAGTGGGAGAAGGCGAGGGTGGGATAATTTGAGAGAATAGCTCTGAAACATGCACATTACCACATGTAAAATAGATGACCAGTGCAAGTTTGATGCATGAAGCAGGGCACCCAAAGTCAGTGCTCTGGGACAAGCTAGGAGGATAGGGTAGGGTGGGGAGAGAGGTGGGAGGGGAGGTCAGGATGGGGAGGACACATGTATACCTGTGGTTGATTCATGTTGATGCATGGCAGAACCATCACAATATTGTAATTATCCTCCAATTAAAATAAATTAATTAAAAAGAAGAGAAGTATTATAGTTAGTACTGAGGCTTCCCAGGTGGTGCTATTGGTAAAGAATCCACCTGCCAATGCAGGAGACATAAGAGATGGAGGTTCGACGCCTGGATTGGGAAGATCCCCTGGAGGAGGGCATATCAGCTTACTCCAACATTCTTGCCTGGAGAATCCCTGGACAGAGGAGTATGGCAGGCTACAGTCCATAGGGTCAGAAAGAGCTGGACATGGCTGAAGCGACTGGCATGCACGCACTGTAGTTAGTACTGGCATCTTAGGCACGTAAATGTTTCACCTTTTGCCATGGGAGTTTAGGCACTCAGTTTAAAACTCCCACAGTTTTAAATGAATCTGCCAAGCTTCCAGCATCCATTCCTTACTTCAGCCTTTGTCACTGCCTCTTTCAACTTTCCTGGAACTCTGTTAACAAGGAATACTGATGTACTGCCTTCTTTACTGACTGCTTTTTCCTCATGTTGAATTAAAAATTTTGCATTCTGATTTTTTTCCCCTCAATACAGTTCCATGTGTTTAAAATTTCAGGAATTCCTCAGATTTCTTATGACCCTTTTCTGTGTTTCATGACTGTGTTTCAGGACTTTTTATTATTTGTAATCTGTCCTTTCAATAGGATTTTGTGGGGAGAATATGTCAGTGTTCAGACTTTGTTTGCTATCTTGAACTGTAATTTGTTCAATGTTATAGAATATTTTATTCTTGTAGCTCAGTCGGTAAAAAATCTAGCCGGTAGTGCAGGAGACCTGGGTTCAATCCCTGGGTTGGGATGATCCCCTGGAGAAGGAAATGGCAACCCACTCCAGTATCCTTGCTTGGAAAATCCCATGGACAGATGAGTGGTGGGCTGCAGTCCATGGGGTTGCAAAGAGTCAGGCATGACTGAATGACTACACTTCATTTCATAGAATATTTCAGAAGTTTTAAATGATAGTAAGTATAATCAATATAGGTTTTGGAATTAGATACATGGGATCTTTGCTGCTTAAAATATTTGAGTTATTTTGAGCAACTTTCTTAAACGAAGTTTTGGTTTCTTCATCTGCAAAATTAAAATGATGGAACTGATCTTAGCTTATTGTTAGTGTTATGAGATAATACAGGTAAAGCTCTTAGCACAGGTAAAGCGCTTAGGAAGTGGTATCTAGTAGGTGCTTGGTAAATGTTATTTATTAGGTTATGAATATTCAGCAGAGTTATTTTAAAAACAAATCAAGTGGCTTTTTCTGAAAATCTTTTTGGAGAAAAATGAATATAAACAGATGATAAGCTGCTGCCAGTATCAAACTTTTAACATATCCTTGCTACTAAATGTAGTTAAGACTAAGACTTATGTGGAATTACTAAACCTATGACGTAACATTTTTCTCCTAAGATTGCCTTGATGGTCACGATATAACTGCATTATCTATAAAATTAATTTATTAATGTAAGAATGAAGGGATTAACATAAGTCCTTCTTTACTAGCTTTCAAAATATGTTTCTTAAATATTTTTGTGTGCTAATTCAGATTTTAATATGCTAACTCAACGTAAGTTGCAGTTTTTATTCTGCCACAGTAGTTATGTATACACCTGAAAGTAAAATTTTTTCATTTCTATTACAGCAGAATGGCCAAAGACTATGACAGGTCTTCCCAGCACGTCAGGGACAACTGCCAGTGTGGTCATCATCCGAGGCTTGAAGATGTATGTTGCTCACGTGGGCGACTCAGGGGTGGTTCTTGGAATTCAGGATGACCCCAAGGATGATTTTATCCGAGCTGTGGAGGTGACACAGGACCATAAGCCAGAACTTCCCAAGGAAAGAGAACGAATTGAAGGACTTGGTGGGAGGTAATGATTGTCCTCTGTCTTTCCTCTCTCGGTTCTATTTAGTCCTTTTCTGCTTTACTTACCAGGTGGACCTACTTCTCCCTTTCAATGAAGTTACAGATTTTTAGCTTGCCTGGTGAAGTATCCATGTATATTTATAATTATTTTATTATTTTGAATTGACTGATTTATTTCTGATAAATGGCTCCAAAAGGAAATAATATCTTAATGGCACTCAAGTAACAAAACATACAGGGATTTATTTAAAGCCTTTTGTATAAACACTAATCAGCATGCCCTTCAGAATCTGGACAAAGCAGCCCTCAGAGTTTCAGAATAGAACAATTTGAATCTATTTTGGGGAATAGAATTTTGTTAGAATTAGCCTTCAGTTTTCCTCTTTGATTTGTAAGTTTCATACGCGGCAAACCTCTGTGTTATGTTCTCAGTGTGTTTTGAGACAGTTTGTAAACTATGAAGTGAATTTGACTTAAGCATAGTATTTTTATGATACAAACTAAAATGCAAGGTTATTCTAAAAGCAGAGGAAGGAATAACGTAAGAAAATTTAAAAATCATTCCAATACTAATTTTAAAAAAATCAAGGATCTGAGGCAAGTTAACAGAATCCAATGTTTTCTAAGTAATCATTTAACTCAAGTCTTCCCATAATATTGTTACTTTTTTCTCCTTTCTTGTTTTTATTAAATAATTTTTTTTTCAGAGAAATAATAAGCTGAAGGAAAGAATTAACATCCTTAAATTACCAAGAGTTCAAAAGATCAGTAAGAGAAGCAGTAAAACCCTGCCAGATTCAGATGGCATAAAGGAGAAGTTTGAAAGACAGAAAAAATTAAAAACAGTAGGAACATTTGAAAAATATTTAACATTGAAGTGAAGTTCTATTTTTTGTTATTGAGTTAGCAATATTTTAATTGTAATGGGTATCCTGTTGCTAGGATTATATATTGGTATGACCTATACAAAATACAACATACCACTAACTTTAAATTTATATAGGCTGAGTAATTTCAGGAATCTCCTCTAAAGAAGGAATATGAAAAAAAAAAGAAGGAATATGAAATGTGGACCAAAATGTCTAAATAGAGTTATTGATTGCAGCAGTGTTTATTGACTGTTAATTCAGCTGAAAATAACTTGAAGGCCCAACATCTGGAAAATGGTTAATTACATTTAATTATATTCATAACAGTGGATATGATGTGAACAAAATTTTTAAAAATCATGGTATTATGAAAATTTTCAAACATTAAAGTAAAGGTCAGGGAATTCCCTGGTGGTTCAGTAGTTAAGACTCTGCACTTTCACTGCTGAGGGCCTAGGTTCAGTCCCTCCTCAGGGAACTAAGATCCTGCAAATTGCGTGGCACGGCCAGAACAAACAGACAAAAAAGTAGAGGGAGACTAGTATAATGACCTCCAATACATATGAGGAATTTAAAAAAAAATACCATTTTTTTGCCTGTTGCGCTGAGAGATAATTGACGTTATTGTGTAGATTTAAGACGTACTACATGATAGTTTGGTTTAATTATATTGTGAAATATTGCCACAGTAGGTTCAACTAATCTCCATCTTCTCATATAGATACAATTTTTAAAAAGAGAGAAAAAATAAAGGGAAAAAAGTCTTGTGATGAGAACCCTTAGGATTTATTGTCGTAACAACTTTCCTGTGTATTGTATAGCAGTGTTCACTACACTCATCATGTGGTACATTACATCCATAGTACTTACTTATCTTATAACTGGAAATTTGTACCTTTGACCAGTTCCCCCTTTCCCCTGCCAGGAATTTTTAATAATGTAGGAGAATGCTTGTTGGTCACAATAAGCAGGATATAAAATTACATTGGTAACTATTTGTCTCCATGGAGATTGTACCAGTTTATACTTCTATCAGCAATATATGTGAATGACCCTGACAACATAATTATAGAACTTGTTGATCATCACCAGTTGTAGGTAAAAAAAAAAGTCATCTTGGTGATGCTTTCATTTGAATTTATCTTGAGAAAAGTTGAATTATTTTTTATTTGTTGAAAAGCCATATAGACTTCGTTTTCTGTGTGTTTTTGTGTATCATCTTTGTTTATTTATGGGGGAGAGTAGTCAGCCTTCTTTTTGTATTAATGTATAGGAGCCATATACATTAGAGAAATTAGACTTATGTATGTGATGAATTTCAGATGTTGTTTTCACAGTTTGTCTTTTGATTCTGCTCCTGGAATTTTTTTTCCATGTGGAAGTTTATTTTAATGTAGTTAAATTTATCAGTGTCTACCATTATGACTTTTGGTTTTTGTGCCATATATATAATTCCTTCACTCTGAGATTGTTATAAAGTCTTCTATATTTTCTTCTTATACAACAGTTATGAATACTTTGGTCTTAGGAACACTTTACATTCTTAAAAATTGAGGCCCTCAAAGAATTTTTTTGTTTATATGGGTCAGATGTATTGACAACCATATTAAGAATTAAAATGAAGATGTTTCAAATATTTGTTAATTTATTGAAAAATAACAATATTAAGCTCATTATGTGTTAACAGAAAGAACTTTTTTCTATGAAAAAATAGCTGTTTCCCCAAAACAAACATTTGAGAGGATTGGCACCGTTTTACAATTTTGTAAGTCTCTTTCTTGTCTGGCTTAGTAGGTGACAACTAGATTCTTATATTAGCTTCTGCATTCAAATTGTTGTGATAAGGTATTTTGGTTGCAGTATCTAAAGTAAAATCGTATTTTACATAGATATATAGGTGGAAAAGAGAGACTGTTTTCAAAGCTTTTTCATATTTTGTGGGCATTTTTCTTTGATACTGTTCTAAAATTCACGAAGAGGGAATTTCTTAAAGATTGATAATGTGATGTTTGAAATCTTACCAGTAACTTTTTCATATTCTTTCATTGAGAGCCATTGGTGTATCAGTTAAGAGCCATTGGTTAAATAATATCTTTATCCATGCATGATCTTTTTAATAGACTTTTATTTTTTGAGCAGTTTTAGATTCATAGCAAAATTGAGCAGAAAGTACAGGAGTCCCTGCCTCCTCTATGTGAATAGTCTCTTCCACTGTCAGCTCTCTTCCCCAGAGTGGATCATTTGTTATGATTGATGACCCTACATTAACACATCGTTATCACTCAAAGTCAATAGATTACATTTGGGTTGCTTTTGCTGTTGTACATTCTAGGGTTTGACAGATGTGTAATGACAGGTGTCTACCGTTATAGTTTCATACAGAACAGTTTCACTGTCCTGGGAATCCTCTGTGCTCTGCCTCCTTTCCCCTTCCCCTCTTTCTATTCCTGGCAGCCACTGGTCTTTTTATTATCTCCTTAGTTTTACCTTTTCCAGAGTGCCACATAGTTGGAATCATAAAGTATATAGCCCCTGTGCATGATTTTGAAACCTAAGTATTGGTCACTTGTAAAACATTGATTAGCTGGGTTATGCAGATCATCCAAATATTGACATCTTTTATCATACAATATATCAAGTTCTGTAGCTGTTTAAAAACTCCACTGTATGCACATGGTCTTAGTATTATTAGGAAAATAATTTTTTGACCTTGCAGATCCCCTGAAATTGTCTGGGGGACTTCCAGGGGGGTCCCTGAACCATGTTTCAAGAGCCACTTTTCTAGTATTTGTATGGTTTTGTCATTTACATTTTAATCTTATAGCTCTGGAACTTTAAAGTTGTGTAGTAGGGATTCAAGTTAATATTTTTTTCTAACTGGCTATCAGTAGCCACTTGAACAATTCCACAGCCATTCCTTGCTGATTTGAAGGCTTACGAGGCATAAAACCCTTCTATTAGTGGGAAGATGACCTGGAGTTTATCCTCTTCTAGCAGTCTTTCCCTGGTTAAGATAAATGTGGAATGTTGACTCTGTTACAAGGCAACATTGCTCGTTGTAGAAGGATCCTTGAATGGAACTGCAGGTGGATAGGAAAGATTGCTATGGACCACAGATTTCCCTTGGAAAGCAGGGACCTTGGCTGCCCTGTGTGCATGCAGCTGGACTTGTGTGGGGATCGGGAAGTCAGGGGCTCTTGAGACACAGATTCCTGTGGCCTACGAAGCTCACTTGTGGTGGCTGGAAGTTGGCTCCTGGATTTCTGTAAGGATCATTGCTGAAGGCGGCACTACTGGAGCTGCAGTTCTGCAGACTGTGTTTCCTGTCCTGTATCCTGCAAAGTCAAGTGAGCCTGGTTTCGTGCTATGGTTTATTAGGTCCTGTAAGTGTGAAGTGAAGGTCAGTGTGTATCTGAGACCACTGCTGGTAGTTACGTAAAGTGAGCTTTGCAATCATATTTATTGGGCTGGCCAAAAAAAAATAGTTCCTTCAGGTTTTCCCATATGATGATATGGCAGAACCTGAACAAACTTTGTGGCCCACCCAAATTTGGGCCTTTTCTGGGTATCCTTAAATACCAGTACCATACTTTTTAAAATCGAGGCTTTAATTATAATTTTTAATATTGGTAGGCCTGATTCCTTTCATTAGTCTTGTAAAAATTTTTTTCTTTACCATTCTTTATTTTTCTCTATGAATTTTTAATATGTATTTGTATTTAACTTTATTTTTTGAGTTTATGGTTTTTGTGCTGTTACTTAAAATACCATCTGGACAGCTGGACGAACTCTTTGCCATTTGAGAGCAGGTGTCTTTTTGCACAAATTGAGCTATTTTGTTATAAGTTATTTCCTCCTTTCCTTCTGTCCTCACCCTAGGCAACTGGCCAGTGCTCTGTTTTCCCAGCCTTCTGTTGCTTCTCTGTCAGCCCCTGCGTATCAGGCTGATCCTTTTGTATGCCTTTTAATCACACAGGACAATGGCAGGAAGTGCAAGAGAAACAGCATCTTTTACAGCATTGCTTTGGGTTTTTGCTACTGGGTGTAAAACTTTTAGCCAGTGCTCTTTTTTTGTCATTTGTTCCTCTGTTGGTGTTTATGCTCAGAGACCATAACAACTTTGAATATTACGTGTCAAGAGAGCTCCCAGGAGTGTTATATTGAAAGCAATGTGGGTAGCTACTGTAATTACTTAATGTTAAGCCTGACTTTGGGGCTTCCCTGGTGGCTCAGTGGTAAAGAACGTGCCTACAATGCAGGAGCCACAGGTTTGATCCCTGGGTCTGGAAGATCCCCTGGAGGGAGGGCATGCAACCTACTCCAGTATTCTTGCCTGGAGAATCCCATGGTCAGAGGAGCCTGGCGGGCTGCAGTCCATAGGGTTGGAGAGTTGGACACGACTGAAGTGACTGAGCATGGCACACATGCAAGCCTTACTTTTTAGGGAGCAGGTTTAGGAAAGAGCTACAGGGCATAAGGTGTTAGGAAGGCAGAATGCTGGTGTCTCTTTTCCCGGAACTCTTGTGTTTCATAGTTTCTTGTGAATGGTATTTTGGTTGGATATTAGCAAAGATTTGGACAGCAACAAACACTTTTTGTCTCTTTTTTTTTTTTGGTCACGCCACACAGCCTGGGGGATCTTAGATCCTGACCAGGGATAGAACCCAGCCTCCCTGCATTGGAAAAGCAGAGTCTGAACCACTGGACTGCCAGGGGAAGTCCGTGAATGGTAGATGTAGTCTTTACTGTTTGCTTTTTGAGGGTCAGCTTTGAAGAAAGCATAAAATAAAAAGTAACCACCCCCCAACTCGGCCCTCCATCTCCCTAGGGGCTTCCCTCTGGGCGAGGTTCCCTCAGCCCCAGCCCGACCTGCCTGGGCAGGGGATGGAGCCCCTAGCAGCAGGGCCATAGGGATCAGCGCTTCTGTGTCTTTAGGACCAACCTGCTTGCTTTGCGGGGGCGGCAGCGAGTCCCTAGTCTCCTGGGCTGCTCAGGAAGCCCCTTCCCCACGGGAGGCCGAGGTCCTCAAGCAGACCCAGCTGGCCCAGGCCAGGCCCCCAGACCCCAGGCCTCTGGCTTCAGCCCTCCAGCCTCAGCTCCCTAGTAAGTGCCCACTGTGTCCCTGTTCGCACCCCAGGCAGGCCCCAAGGACGCAGACCTGGGGCGGGAGATAGACCCTTCTGGTGAAAGGCTCGCCATTACCCAGCGCTCAGGCGTGCCAGCCAGGTACGGCGGGGCTCCCGTAGGCTTCTGCCCTCCGAGGCCTGTGGGACACCCCTCCCCCGGTGCTGCCTGCCTGCCTCTCCCAGGGAGCCTCAGCCCTGCCCGGGATGCTGCCACGCTGCCTGGGCGGTCCAGCCGGTGCCGCCAGCTCCTGCTCCCTCGCCCCGGGGCCCTGGTGGCTCCGCCCCCGCCTCCGCCCTCGGACTGAGCGTTGCCTGTTGCCCTCGCCAGGGGAAGTGGCACATGGAGGCGCCCAGTTTTGCTGCGGAACACTCACCTGGAACACTCACCTGACCACGGCGGGCCTGCCGCGCTTGCCCCAATAAAAGCAATTCCAACCTCAAAAAAAAGATAACCACCTTTGCTGACTCTTATATGACCTGGAACAGTGTTTCTTTCAGTACTACAAAGTAATTCTCAAAAGGGAGAGTAAATGAGCAACTCTCTTGATATTTATCTTCTATGTTAACATTGGCCAAATTTTCTACCATGTTCTTTACTTGTTTCATTCCCCTCCTGTTCTGTCTGGTTATTGTAGCCCCATGTGGCTGTTTGAACTTAAATATAAATAAATTAAAGTTAAATTAAAAATTCAGTTTCTCATTTGCCCTAGCCACATTGACAGAGCTCAGTAGCTGGGCATGGCTGGTGGCTGCTACATGTTCAAATGTGCGGAGTGAATGTTTCCATCACTGCTGCAAGTCTGTTGGGACAGCGCTGCTCAAGGCGCCTGGCCTGCCCTTGTCTCATGAGGTTTGTTTTATACTTTAGAAAGATGGTTGCAGTTGTTCTCCTTCTGCTATATTCATGTTTTTCTGGACTCAGGGAGATTTTTTTCTCATTTGTATATATTTATGCTTTTGTTCGGAGAAGGCAATGGCACCCCACTCCAGTACTCTTGCCTGCAAAATCCCATGGATGGAGGAGCCTGGTAGGCCGCAGTCCATGGGGTCGCTAAGAGTCAGACACGACTGAGCGACTTCACCTTCACTTTTCACTTTTCATGCATTGGAGAAGGAAATGGCAACCCATTCCAGTGTTCTTGCCTGCAGAATCCCAGGGACGGGGAGCCTGGTGGGCTGCCACCTATGGGGTCGCACAGAGTCGGACACGACTGAAGCGACTTAGCAGCAGCAGCATAGCATGCCTTTGTTTCTCTTAGAGCTTTTATTCCATTTGTTATCTCTTCTCTAGTATCTTCATTCCTTTGAAGTTAGAGCAGTAGTAGAAAAGCCATAGATGGAGGGGAACTGGCTGGCTGCTGCTAATGTCCACAGCATTTCTTAGCGACATTCCTGTGGAGATGGTCACCATTGTCTGTCCCATATTCTGTTTAGTTTCTGAGTTCATCACGTTTAGGGGGACAGAGTCATGCTACTCACAGTCAACATAGTAAACTATTGAGACTCAGGTGTACATCAGGATGGCATACTGCTCATTAATAAGGAGAAGAGTAACTGACGAGAAGACCACAGATGATTGTCAGCTGACCTGCCGTACACTAAATGAAATTTCAGACTATAATCAGAGGGTTTCAGTGTACACGTGGGACCTGAGTGTGAAGACTTAATTTGATGACCTTAATGTCATCTATCGTTGAGAGTCAGGAATCCGGTCTTGGGCATGTATCTATCTGTCAGGTAAACCTGTTATCAGACAGGCTAATATTTGTTTCTTGGAAATGCTCTTTCCCCTCTTCCCCTCAACTTTTTTAAACCTTCCAGGGAAACATTTTTTTTCTTTTATTTATTTTTTTAATTCCAGGCAGATTATGGTTAAATTGATTTAAGGGCCAGTTTCCCATTTCGGTCATTCGGGCATAGGTTGAGAGACCATCTCTACTGTGTTTTTAGTATTACTTTTTTGCTGAAATATTTGACCATATTTCAATATGTTAGGCACCCTGGAGTGTACTAACTACTCTGTGTATTAATTACAGATTTCTCTTGCTCCTACACCAAATTTCTAGGAGGGTTTTCTTGTTCTCAAACTCCCAGATCGCTCTCTCTACAGCTGATCTGTTTCCAGGGTCTAATCTCACATTTCTAAATACAGAAATATCTAAATACATAGGTATTTCTAGTGAAGCATTTCTTATTAATTCCTCAGATCAAAAATACTAAAGCGAAAGTTCTGTTTTCAATACCCTTAAATCCTTCAAAAACTATACAACCTTTTTGACTTCTTTTATGTATTTTTCCCTCTTCTTTTATAACCACTTCTTCCTCCCCTCAGTTTTCTAAGTTATCAAATTATCTTGCTTTTATATACATGCTATCTACTCATTTCTATTTCTCTGTGCTCCCTAAATAATCTCCAAATTCTCATCTTAATCTACCCTATTTTGTCTTTGCCTTATGAACAGGAACTTTGATTTATGCATCTTTGTGTCTAAAGCAGATGATAATACAATCTGATTGTAATAGTTATTTAACATGTGAAACTACTTGAGTTGATATAGTGTGATCACTTAGTGTATTTCTGTGAACTCTTGTCTTTCAGTGTGATGAACAAGTCTGGGGTGAACCGTGTGGTTTGGAAACGGCCTCGGCTCACTCACAATGGACCTGTGAGGAGGAGCACAGTCATTGACCAGATTCCCTTTCTGGCAGTAGCCAGAGCACTTGGTAAGTAGGACTTCGGTTTGGTGAAACCATCTTGGATGTTCTGCAGCATATGGTGGTAAAATAAAAGACAAGACTGAGAATTAAACCCTCATTTGGCACATTCTGAGTGTGTAAATAGATACTGTAGTAAATGATTGAAAACCTAATTGAGAGGAAGGTTAAAGTATGGATTTCAGTGCCATTTGCTCTTTGATCCTGAGTTGTGTTCAATGTTCTGATAGTTTCCATTTCTTTCTAAAGAAGTAAATGTATGCCTAGGTTTGATGTTAGCCTTAAAACTATTTCTAAATGTCCTTTCCTACTTTAGCCCCTCAAATTTCTCTTCAGAGCCTTCAAAGCTCTTTTTTCTTTTCCATTAGCTAGCAGAGTAAATTGTGACAAAATTAACACTTATTTTCTGTTCCATCTTGTTTTGGAAGGAAGGCTAGAGGATTGTAACTATAGAAATATCTTACTTTGGATGTACTAGTTAAGTTTTCTTCTAAAGAGAATTTCTCTTAGAAAACACCATTTTTTTCCTTCTCTCCTTCTTCCTCTAAAGACACTTGAGCACTAACTTGGTTCCGGGTACTGTATTAGGGTTTGGAGTGATGATACAGATACACTCTGCCCTCAGGGAGCAAGAATAAATAGTTGGAGAGATGGGTGATAAAGAAGTAAATCTGTTCTGAACCTAGTATAATATTGCAGGTCAATTATATTTCAGTTTTTTTTAAAGGTAAGCTTGTACATTGTAAAAGGTAAGCGTGTACATTGTAAAAGGTAAGCTTGTACAGTGTACTGTAAACAGTGAGAGACTTTATTTTTTTGGGCTCCAAAATCACTGCAGATGAAAAATTAAAATATAAAATTAATAATAATGCCATAAAATTAAAACACGCTTGCTCCATGGAAGAAAAGCTATGACCAACCTGGACAGCATATTAAAAAGCAGAGACATTACTTTGCCAACAAAGGTCTGTCTAGTCAAAGCTATGGTTTTTCCAGTACTCATGTATGGATGTGAGAGTTGGACTGTAAAGAAAGCTGAATGCCAAAGAATTGATGCTCTTGAACTGTGGTGTTGGAGAAGACTCTTGAGAGTCCCTTGGACTGCAAGGAGCTCAAACCAGGCAACCCTAAA
Source organism: Bos javanicus (assembly GCF_032452875.1). NCBI lineage: Eukaryota > Metazoa > Chordata > Mammalia > Artiodactyla > Bovidae > Bos > Bos javanicus. The sequence goes on along the minus strand of NC_083886.1, from coordinate 13,656,932 downwards.
GGAAATCAGGCCTGAATATTCTTTGGAAGGACTGATGCTGAAGCTGCAAATGCAATACTTTGGCTACCTAACGCGAAGAACTGGCTCACTGGAAAAGACACTGATTCTGGGAAAGACTGAAGGCAGAAGGAGAAGGGAACGACAGAGGATGAGATGGTTGGATGGCATCACCAGCTTGATGGGTATAAGTTTGAATAAACTCTGGGATTTGGTGATGGACAGGGAAGCCTAGCGTGCTGCAGTCCATGGGGTTGCAAAGAGTTGGACGTGACTGAGCGACTGAACTGAACTGAACTGATTTGTACATGAAGTAATTACAGATTAGGAAATATGAAAGACAGAAATCACAGGGGTCCTGTGATAAAGAATAATTTAGAAGGGAAAATCTATCTTAGGTAGTGTGATGAAAGTGCTCCTTTTAGGAAGTGTTATTTTAGCTGAGATGTAATGGCTAAGAATCAGATTTTGTGAAGAACCTGTTGAAGAATATCCTAGGCATGGATCCTGAATTGGGAAAGAGCTTGGCATGTTCTAGGAATTATCAAAAGTTGGGAGTTAATTGAGGCAAATGTAAACATCAGATATTTTTGTTCTAGACTAAGGTTACTGGGAAACATTGAAGGATATTAAGCTAAAGAGTAATATTATCTCATTTGCATTTTTTAAAAGATCATGCTACTGTTGCTTGTTCATCTTTGGTATTTGATCAAATACATGTAGTCCCAACCTTCATGGACCCTATAATCTAATGGGGAGAATTGATAATGAGCAAACAAATGAGAAAATTCTTTTCAAAAGCATCAAAAAGGAATTAAGCAATATGATATGCCAGTAGTTGGTGGGAGGGATAGGTGGTGGCCAGGAGAAGAGGTACTTTGGAGAGGATGATTAAGGAAGATTCTTTTAAAAAGTGGTGTTTGAATAAGACCTGAAGGAGGAAAAGGGGCTAAGTCAAAGCAAAGGCATAACACTTGCAGAGGCCATTAGGCAATTGGTGGACATTTGATTTGGGAGGAATGGTGGTGGGGGTTGTTCAGCACATATTCTTTTTTCCTACTAAATAATGTCCTGACTCCCTTTTGGGAAACTCTATCTTCCCTACTCTGTGCGGTCTTAGTTTAGACATTCCTGTTCAGGGTCCTTTAGTAAAATATAAATGGTCAGGCATATGACCCCAGCTGGACCAGTTAGATTCCCTGTTCCATGATTTTGAATTGTGAATCCAGTAAGGATCAAAATTAAAAACCAAGAAACCTGGTTGGTATGAATATGTCCAGGTGATAATTGACCTCCTTTGGCAGTGCTCATTGACGTGATTGGGTTTTCCTGCCTAATTGTTTGAAAGTACCCTAAGTTAACCTGAACTGGAAATTGTCATTTGTTTGCAAAGAACCCTAACGCTGGAAGGAAAGGACTCCTTGTCTTTAGTGAGAGAGAGAAGGTAGGGATTTAAAATGACGGTGGAGATGAGGATGCTTGCCTGATTGAGAAGGGTGGTACAGACTAAGGAAGGAAGTGTGATGAAGACATTATGGGTGTTAGGCAAGGACTAAATTCTGCAAGGCTTTTTAGAGCATGATAAGGAATTTTATTTTAAATGGTTTTGGGAAGGGATTGAAGAGTAGGAGAGGAAATAAACCCCAGTGGTTAAGAGGTAGACTGTGGAGCCACAGTTCCTAGGTTTCTAATCCCAGTGTTGTCATTTACTGTACAGACTGGGGAAAATTACTTAATACATTGTGACAGTTTTTTCAGCTGTGAAGTGGGGCCTGCTTCATACTGTTGTGGGTATTGGGTAACTTAACACATGCAAAGTACTTAAAATAGTGCCTGGCACATAGTAAATGCTGTGTAAATGTTAGTTGTTGTTACTATTGTTGTTTACTAAAGTAGGGCAGTGACATGATCGAGTTTGTTTTTAAAGGATCATAATGGCTAAAATTATAGGGTAATAACATTGGAGGCCAGGGTGCCATTTAGGGGGCCTGTAGCAGTTTCTAAGCACTTCACCTATTTTATAGATTTTTGTCTTAGTTACCCAGGCCATTCGCTCATAGTATATATGTGATATAATTGACCCTCCAATTGTTAGCAAGGAAAAAATGGGGGAAAGTGATAGTCAGCTTCTCTTTACTTTTCAGGTAGATGGCAGATTTCAAGTTGACTGTTGCCATTTGTAGCATTAGTGAGCTCCCGAGGGCACGGGAGGCAAGGAATTAATATTACTGAAGAATAGAGAGGGGTTTCATGGGGAACTCAACGTGGACTGAGGGCAAGGTCTTACTGCAGGTTCAAAACTAAGGTGAACTTCAGTTTAGAAAAGCAGATGCTAGTTTATCTGGTGTATGTGAAGTGTGTGTGCCTTGCTTTTCACGTAAGCCTTGAAACCTTACGTGACTACAGAGAGGAGGACAAGGAGCAGGTGAAGGAGCAGCAAAAAGAGCAGAAAAACCAACTGGTGTTCCTGTTTCTAACATTCCTGCTCTGTTCAGGTACAGTGCTGGAGTAATTCAGGTAAGTAATTCAGCACACATGAATATCTTCCGTAATCTTTATGTTTTTAAGGACAAATTGTTGCATTATTAGACAGTCCATGAGTTAAAATCTGTGTCCATGAAGCTTTCAGACAGGGCAGTGTCTTTACCTTTTCTTTTTGCATAATGACAGTCATTTACCTATTCAGAATTGGCTAGCGTGTTTCTCTAGGCTAATTTCAGACCTTCCATTAGTCTTGTCCTATCCCTCTGGATGTTTCCCTCAATAAACGTGATTCCGGAATTGAGAACACTGTAAGATGTGGTCTGATCAGTTTGAAGTACAGTGGAAATACGTAGTTCCTGCTCCCTGAGCATTGTACTTGTAGTAATGGAGTTTTAGAATTATGACTGCCATTAGCTTTTAGTAATCTTTTCACATTAGTTGGCTTATTAAGCTCAGATCTCTAGATATTTCTCTTATGAACTGCTACTAAGTCAAGTTTCTCCATTACATACTCTGTTGGTTTTTATTGGGATGGTGTAAGGGTGGGGAAATGGCAGAAAGTGAAGAGGAACTAAAGAGCCTCTTGAGGGTGAAGGAGGGGAGTGAAAAAGCTGGCTTAAAATTAAATATTAAAAAAACTAAGATCGTGGCACTCCCCACTCTTTCTTGGGCTCTAAGATCACTGCGGATGGTGACTGCAGCCGTGAAATCAGATGATTGCTTCTTGGCAGGAAAGCTATGACAAAGCTAGACAGTGTGTTGAAAAGCAGAGACATCACTTTGCAGAGAAAGGTTCATATGGTCAACACTGTGGTCTTCCCAGTGGTCACATACGGTTGTGAGAGCTGGACCTTAAAGAAGGAAGAATGCCAAAGAGTTGATGCCTTCAAACTGTGGTGCTCGAGGACTCCTGAAAGTCCCTTGGACAGTAAGGAGATCAGATCAGTCAACTGATTTGATCCTGGGTATTTAGGATCAAATAAATTCAAGGAAATTAATCCTGAATATTCGTTGGGGGGACTGATGCTAAAGCTGAAGCTCCAGTATTTTGGTTATCTGATGCGAATAGCCGACTCACTGGAAAAGTCCCTGATGCTGGGAAAGATTGAGGACTAAGGAAAAGGGGGTGTCAGAGGATGAGATTGCTGGATGGCATCACTGATGCAATGGACATGAAATTGGGCAAACTTCGGGAGATGGTGAGGGACAAAGCAGCCTGGCTTTCTGCAGTGCATCGGGTCACAAAGAGTCGGACATGACTGGGCAGCTGAACAACAGCAAGGGTGCGAGGTGGAGGCTGAACAATACCATTAGATGGGTTTTTTTGCAGGATATATTAATCAGTACAAAATTAGTAGATTAGTGTGTAGTTGAAGAGATCTTGAGTGATGTGGTTTTTTCCCCCTTAGCTTAGTTTCAACATTTGTTAACTATCTAGAGAAAGAAAGAATGTGTGTAGTTCTCAATTTTGTGTATTATGTATATTCAGAAGTATGTAAGCAACAGAATATTATTAGCATTGTTTAAATACTTTTAGTTGCCAGAGAGAAAAAATAGTAATTAGAGAGTAGAGAAATCAGGCAACACATTGAATGATGAAAATTCCCGTCACTAATAAGGACGTTGTATGCCTCCAGACATGTGATACACACATCCCCTAGGTAGTACCCTGGTCAAGAGTGCATAGCTACAATCTAGATGAAGGAGGCTAAAGAAATGTTCTAAGCAAGTGCTATTCTGGCTTCTCAGCTGCCTATAAAGGATATTATTAGGCCATCTAACAATTCAGAATATGAATGGTAGGTGGTATATTAGGTACATATTATATTAATATAAATTTATGAAGCTGGTAACTGCAGTGTCCTTATTCTTAGAAAATACACTTTGAAGTACTTAGGGATAAAACCATTATTTAAAACACCTTTGTTGCAAGGTTACATGCACAGAATCCTTATACATATGTAGATTGAAAACAAGCAAATGGGGCAAAATGTCAGCAGTAATGAATCTAAGATGGGGGTTCTTTGTTATGTTTTTATTTTTATCACTTTATACATTTGAAATGATCTCCAGATGAGATTAAAAAAAATTGGCTGGCAGTAATAATATGAAATTCAATAAAAGTAAATAAAAAGTGCTACGTTTAAGTTCATAATATGCTTTGGGTGATTATCTGCTTTCATAGCATTTCATTTAAGAGACAACTAGGGTTTTTTGTTTTGCTTTCTTTTTCGTTGATTGCTAATGAGCATAAGATAATTCTACAGTGATAAGTGCATGCATACTCAGTCGCTTGGTCATGTACAGTTCTTTGCAACTCCATAGACTGTAGCCTGCCAGGCTTCTCTGTCCATGGGATTTTCCAGGCAGGAAACTGGAGTAGGTTTTCTTTTACTGCCATTTCCTTCCCCAAGGTATCTTCCTGACCCAGGGATCGAACTCATGTCTCCTGCATTGGCAGGAGGATTCTTTACCACTGAGCTACCTGGGAAACCCCTAGGTATAGTTTAGCCATAAAAAATTAGTATAGTCTTAGAATGCTGTAATACAGTAGACTGTCCTACTTAATCAGTTAAGAAACTGCCTTTCCAGATTAGTCAGTCGATCAAGTCTATGTAGGGATTTTGCGTACAGCTTTGTTCAACTTACAAGTGTAAGTTTGGACCTTCCCTGGTGGTCCTGTGATTGAGAATCTGCCTTTCAGTGCAGGGGATGCAGGTTCAATCCCTGGTCAGGGAACTAATCCCTCATGCTGTAGGGCAACTAAGCCTGCGAGTGTGAATAAGACCTGACACAGCCATAAATATTTTCCCCACTCTTTCCACTGGAATCTGCTGCCACTCTCCTAAACTTAAACAGGATAATTGGGCAGAATACAGCCTGGAATCAAAATACTGAGGACACTTATAGCTGGGTTAGTATTTGTGAAGTTTTGTGATCTAGAAGAGAAATTAACCTGATTTTAAAAAGGTGTTGCGAGTTCCCTGGTGGCCTAGCGGTTAGGATTCTGGGCTTTCACTGCCATGGCCTGGGTTCAGTCCCTGGTTGGGGAACTGACATCCCACAAGCTGTGTGGCTCAGCCAAGGTGGGTAGGGGGCGGGGAGCTTCCAAGTACTGAATGTTTCAAAAAACTGAGCATGCAAAAATGAGAGCAACAGGTGAAAATTCTCAAAAAGAAAAAATGTGTGATGAACTATAAAAGAGAGAACCATATTTTAGCTCAGTAAAACAGAATTACTACAGATGATAAAAAGTAATAAACAACATTATTTTGTGAACTGTAGTGAGCCTTTCCTTCACTTGAAGTGCTTGGGTGGTTGACATAGATGTCTACATTGGCTTGGAAGCTGGAGAATATAAAACTGGGTTTCTTATAGTTCTGAGAGTGCATGGTAATGTTAAAATAGTTGATCCTTGGTTAGTTTTCTATTGTATTCAAAACAGCTTTTCCAGCCAGCTGTTTTTTCACTGTGCATTGTTTTTCGATTTATCCATGTTTATGTGATTCTAGTTCAAGTGTTAACTGCTGTACATTCAGTTCCAACATGAAACTATATTTTTTCCCTCTGTGCCCTGATTGGTGGACATTTAGGTTATATGCACACATTTCCTATTATCAAAAATGCTGCAATAAATACCTCCTTGTGTACATCTATGAGATTTATTTAAGGCACATAACTAGAAATGGAATTGTTGGGTTACATTACATTACTCACCAACTTTTAAAATACCATGACACACAAATAATAAGATAATATCTTAGAATAAACAGGGAAGGCTGCTCAAGGCTGTGGGCAACTGACCTAGAGGTTCTAGCCACTCAGGACCTACCCTGCTGACCCACGGTCACACTTAAACCATCCACGGCATATCACTTGGAAAGTGCAGTCCAAGATGTATAAAGATATGTATATCTTTAGCATTATTATGTGATGCCAAATTTCTCCCCCAAGTGATTATACCAGGCTATTAAAATCTCACTGTATTAAGAATCTATTGCTGTTTTAACAGAATATTCCCAAACCTAACAGTTCAAAACATTTATCATCTCCCATGGTTTCTGTGGCTTAGGAACCTGGGAATGGCTTAACTAGGTGGTTTTGGCTCAAGGGTCTCTCGGGTGGTTGGAATCAGAGTGTCAAGTATGACTGTGTTCTGAAAGCTTGAATGGGGTGGGGCATTCACTTCTAGGACAACCTACTCACATGGCTATTGCCAGGAGGCCTCCATTCCTTGCCCAGTGGGCTTCTCTGTAGGGCTGTTTGCTGCGTCTTCATGCCGTGGCAGCCGCCTTCCTGGAGCGAGTGATCTGAGAGACAACAGGGTAGCAGCCACGATGTGCTTTTATGATCTAGTGTCAAAAACAAGTGACATCTCATCACCTCCTCCATATTTTTTTTTTTGGTTAGCTGTGAGTCACTCAGTCTCTCCTGCCCTTAAGTGGAGGGGAATTAAGCTCTACTTCTTAAAATGTATCAGTATGTGCAAATATTCTAAAACCGCACACAGAGTCCCCGCTTCTTCATGATTGTTTATTCATTCACCAAGTATTTATTAAATGCCTGCTATGTTACAGGTACTGCTCTAGGTTTTGAGGATTCTGCAGTGAACGAAACAGGTGAAGATTTCTTGACCCATGGATCTTACTTTATAGTAGGGGGAAACATGATAAACTAAAGTAAATAAGTAGAATATATATTGTATGCAGTGAAAAGTGCTGGCATGAAATATTAAGCAGGAAACATGTGGGAGGCGGGAGTCATACTTTTAAATGGAATGGTCAGGGGAGGTCTGAGAGATGACGCTGGAGTGAAGAGATGAGGGCCTGGGGGTGACTGGGGCATGGGAATTCAGGCAGAAGGAGCAACAATCCGCAGTGTCCTTTTCATGATTTTTATTTTTTAAACTGAGGAACTTGAAGAGTTGCCATTAACCGATGTAGCAAAGACCAGAGCGGATTAGTAGAGGGTGGTTAGGAGTTCAGTTTCAGACAAGTTACATTCAAGGTGCTTATCAGGTATTGAAGTGGTGATACCCATTTGGCTTCTGGTTATGAGAATCAGCTAGTGAGAGCTAGGCTAAAGACATCAGTTTGTGGCTGAATCAAGGGATTGAGTGTAGGCAGAAAAGGGGAGGGGAAGAACAGGGAAAGGTCCAGGGACTGAGCCCTGAGATACTGTCACTGTTCAGAGGTAGGGGCATGAATGGAGGAATGGGGTCAGACAAGACAGAAAGAGCCACAAGTAAAAAACAAGATAGTTTGGGAGAGTGTCCTAAAAACTAAGAGAATAAAGTATTTCAAGAAGGTGAGTATTTCCTTATATGTCAGTTATACCTCAATTTAAAAAAAAATGTATTTACTGTTGAAAGCTCAGGTAAAGCAAAGACTTGAGAGGTGATGTGAGTCATTGGTGACCTTGATAAAGTGGCTTTTGGTTGGATAGTGAGACCACAGTTGTGACTGGAATTGGTTTAAGAAAGAGCGAGAAGAGGCAATTTTGATATAACAAGTTTTAGACACTCTTCCTAGGAATTTGGGAAGGAGAGCTGGGGCTCTAGCTGGAGTCAAAACCCAGGAGAGGGTTTGCTACTGTTGTTTTAAAAAGGGAAGAAATAATCAGAGTTTATGGGAAGGATCCACTCACCCGGTGCAAAACACCATGTAGGAGATAAAATACAGTTGTTACAGTGATGTCCTATGACAGTTGCATTAACATAATTTTGTAAACAAATGTATGGAAATAAATGGATTGTTTCATATAAAAAGACATGTGGGAGAGATGATATTGTTTCAGTAATGAAAAACATCAGTTCTGCTTTTTCTCTTGGTTTTATTTTTCTATCCCATATTTTCACCTCAAATACCTTTATTGAGATTTAACTGACATACAGTACTGTATATTAAGTTTAAGGTGTATAGCATTAAAAAGATAATATCCTTTAGATTTGAATATTTAAGCTAAAAGAAATGCTTTGTTATTATCACTTTACCTGTCTTTATTCTGGCACATGGGGGAAAAATATAAAAAATTAAGTTCTAGCTTTTGTTTTTAAAGTTTAACTTGTTGCATGGTAATTCTTATTGGCCCATAGTAAAATTATAGTATTTAGTACCACTCTTATGGTGAATAGTCATTTTTATTCTAGCTTTTTGGGAGAGAAGTTTGCTCATCAAAATTTGTACTGTTGATCAAAATTACTTGAGTGCAAATGTAGCAAAGGTGCCTCCTAGTGTCTCCCTGATGGAATTGCATGTGCGTCTTACAACTCATTGATTCATTGTACAGATATTTGAGCGCAGACACCCTGATGCTGGGAAAGACTGAGGACAGGAGTAGAAGGGGGCAGCAGAGGATGAGTTGGTTGAATAGCGTCACCGACTCAATGGACGTGAGTTTGAGAAAACTCTAGAAGATGGTGAGGGACAGGGAAGCCTGGTGTGCTGCAGTCCATGGGCTTGCAAAGAGTCAGACCTGACTTGGCGACTGAACGAGTATGCCAAACACAGGTCTTTGCCCTCATGGAAGCTTATGGTTTAGAGAAGGGGAGAGGCATTCGTCAAATGATCACAAAAAGAAGAAGGAATATTTTACCTAACTGGAGAGCCACTGAAGTGATGTTTGAACTGAGCTTTGAAGAATTACGAAAAGCTAATAGAGAAAGAAAATGTGTTCTTGGCATAAGAACTGCATTTGTGAACAGCTCTGTGATAGGAGGAGGCCTGGCGAATATAAGGGACTCTGAATAGGGTATGTGGAACAGAGATATGAGAATAAGAGGCATTGATCAAGTGAGAAAACACTGCATTTTTCTAGGCTGTGGTTAAGAGTTATGCACGAGTAAACTACTGCAGAGTTAGGGAAGCAACTAGGTTGTGTGTGTGTGTTTTAATTATGGCAAAAGACCTATAGCAAAATCTACCATTTTAATCGTTTTAAGAATTCAGTTCAGTTGAAGTATATTAAGTACATTTAAATTGTTGTGCCAGCAGCCCTCGGAGCTCAGGCTCCGGCCGAGGTTCCAGCTGCGAGCTCTTCGCGGGGAGAGGCGCGGGGCCCGGGGCCAGTGGTAGGCAGACGGGGGCCGGGAAGAGGGAGCGAGGGTAGCCGGGGAGAGAGGGGCCGGCGACAGCCGCGCGGTGCTCAGGACCGACGGCCAAAGCTCTTTCGAACTTGAGCGCAGAGTTGCGCCACTGCCCCCGCGGCCCGAGCGATGAAGATGGTGGCCCCCTGGACGCGGTTCTCCTCCAACAGCTGCTGCCTCTGCTGCCATGTCCGCACTGGCACCATCCTGCTCGGCGTCTGGTACTTGATCCTCAATGCCGTGGTACTGCTGATTCTGTTGAGCGCCCTGGATGATCCAGATCATTACCACTTTTCAAGTTCTGAACTCGGGGGTGACTTTGAGTTCATGGATGATGCCAACATGTGCATTGCCATCGCGATTTCTGTTCTCATGATCCTTATCTGTGCCATGGCTACGTACGGCGCATACAAGCAACGCGCAGGCTGGATCATCCCATTCTTCTGCTACCAGATCTTTGATTTTGCCCTCAACACCTTGGTTGCGGTCACCGTACTTGTTTATCCAAACTCCATCCAGGAATACATATGACAGCTGCCTCCTGATTTTCCTTACAAAGATGATATCATGTCAGTGAATCCTACCTGTTTGGTCCTCATTATTCTTCTGTTCATCAGCATTATCTTGGCTTTTAAGGGTTACATGATTAGCTGTGTTTGGAACTGCTACCGATATATCAATGGCAGGAACTCCTCTGATGTCCTGGTTTATGTTACCAGCAACGACACTACGGTGCTGCTACCCCCGTACGATGACGCCACTGTGAACAGCGCCACCAAGGAGCCGCCGCCCCCGTACGTGTCTGCCTGAGCCTGGAAGTCGGGCGGCGCGAGAGCAACAGCCAGACTTGTCATTCATCAGAGCAATAGTTCTTTAATTTTTCTTCTGAGATGAGCTCTCTGAGCTTATTTGTCGCAGAAATGCTACAGTTTAAAATTTTAGATGTTAAGTTGAAACTCTGTAGTTTGAAACCTATGCTTTAGCTGGAGCACCTTGCTAGAGTAGCTGTAGAAATTCTCTCTGTGGGGTGGGGTGGGGTGGGCTCCCCTAGTTTTCCCTTGGCGTTGGAACCACCGGACAACCCGGATGAATCTCGAGTCCGAGACGTCTGTTGTACGTGCTGAGCCCCAGAGTCGAAGACTTTCCAACGCTTCTCTCTTCACTCCCTCTTTCTCTCTTGAACGTGTATAATCAAGTCAAAATTAGACAGTGCTTTCCTTGGCCATTCCAATTTATAGAAGAAACCCTTAGGAGAACAGGAATGTTACTTGTGTAAGGAGTCCATATAAATACATAAAACAAGAATTTCCTTAGATATTTACTTTATGATTTAAAAAAATAAATAAATAAATTGTTGTGCCGCCAGTAGCACCATCCGCCTTGCTAAGTCACTTCAGTCGTGTCCGACTCTGTGCGACCCCATAGACAGCAGCCCACCAGGCTCCCCTGTACCTGGGATTCTCCAGGCAAGAACACTGGAGTGGGTTGCCATTTCCTTCTCCAATGCATGAAAGTGAAAAGTGAAAGTGAAGTCGCTCAGTCGTGTCCGACTCTTAGCGACCCCATGGACTGCAGCCCACCAGGCTCCTCCGTCCATGGGATTTTCCAGGCAAGAGTACTGGATTGGGGTGCCATTGCCTTCTCTAACAATCCGCCCTAAATCTGTGTTTTAAAGAGATGATTTTGGTTGAGTTTTGAGGGTGGATTAGGTGAGACAAAAGTTGCTGGGAGTCTCTTCGTGGGAAGCCACTCAAGGAGTGAGGTGATGCTGAAATTTCCTAGGGGTAAGGGCGTTAGGTGTCCTGCACCCTGCTGGCCACAGTGTGCCTCAGGAGCGAGCAGAGAACACACTGAGCCCCAGAAGAAAGGCCTTGTTCTCCTCGGGTGTCATTCCAGTGCCCCTAGTGAGAGCAAAAGGGAAATGGCCATTGAACAGGCAGCCAGCAACATCTGCCATGATGTATCCCTCCCTTCAATATGTAGAGGAAGAACATTCTGTGCCCATTTAATGGTGTACAAACCCTAGACCAATGATAAAAACACTTAGCTCAATTCTGATTCCTACTCATTTGATCTCAGGTAAAGCCATGGGAAATAATGGAAATAGAGAGCTTATTTTTGGGGGCTCCAGAATCACTGCAGATGGTGACTGCAGCCATAAAATTAAAACACGCTTGTTCCTTGGAAGAAAAGCTATGACCAACCTAGACAGCATATTAAAAAGCAGAGACATTACTTTGCCAACAAAAGTCTGTCTAGTCAAAGCTATGGTTTTTCCGGTAGTCATGAATGGATGTGAGAGTTGGACTATAAAGAAAGCTGAGTGCCAAAGAGTTGATGCTTTTGAACTGTGGAGTTGGAGAAGACTCTTGAAGGACCCTTGGACTGCAAGGAGATCCAACCAGTCCATCCTAAAGGAAATCAGTCCTGAATATTCATTGGAGGGACTGATGCTGAAGCTAAAACTGCAGTACTTTGGCCACCTGATGCGAAGAGCTGACTCATTTGAAAAGACCCTGATGCTGGGAAAGATTGAAGGCGGGAGGAAAAGGGGATGACAGAGGATAAGATGGTTGGATGGCATCACCGACTTGATGGACATGAGTTTGAGTAAGCTTCAGGAGTTGGTGATGGACAGGGAAGCCTGGTGTGCTGCAGTCCACGGGGTCACAAAGAGTCAGACACGACTGAACGACTGAACTGAACTGAAAGCCATGCAGAAGACTTCTCTGGTGGCTCAGTGTAAAGAGTCCACCTGAAGTGCAGGAGGACTCTTTATCTCTATGGACTCCCTAAGTCCATACTGATACAAAAAGATTATAAAGAAGTAGAAGATTGGAAAGCTTTTCTTTAGACAAGATAACTAGGGGCTTGCCTGGTGGTCCTGTGGTTAAGAATCCACCTGCCAGTGCAGGGGACACAGGTTCGATCCCTGGTCCAGGAAGATTCAGCATGTTGCGGAGCACCTAAGCCTGTGTGCCACGACTCCTGAGCCCAGGCTCTAGAGTCTCTGTTCTGCAACAAGAGAAGCCACTGCAGTGAGAAGCCCGAGCACTGCAACTGGAGGCTACACCCACTCGCCACAGCTAGAGAAAGCCTGTGTGCAGCAACGACCCAGTGCAGCCAAAGATACAAAAATAGGGAAAGACAACTAATAAATGTTAGTGTTCTGTCTTCAGTTTACAACTATTACAATAACATGTGATTTGTGCAAGAATCATTAATGGATGCTAAAAGCTGGCGTATTTTGGTAAGGAACAGGATATTTTACACAGTCTCCAACCATCACCCTTCAGATTACTTGGGGATACCTTTACAGCGTTGGTGGACAGCAATTTAACTGAATAATCAAACTCGGCATTGCCAGTGGCACAGACTGACACTGTACCTCCTAACGTGATTAGCTGAGAAAGTGGTATTCCGGCCAAAACCAAATTTAACCTGAATACAAGCCTTTATATCTTGCAGAACACAAAGAAGCAAACAAACAGCAAAACCGTAAATCAAGGGTCATTCTGCAAAACAGCTGGCCTGGAGACTTTTGACAATGGTCTGTTAGTGTCATGAATGACAAAAATCACGAAACCTAGAGAGTTGTTCTGGGTTAAAAACAACTAAAAATATGCCAACTAAATGCAAGGAATGATCCTTGAGTGGATCCTGGACATTAAAAAAGGGGTTGTTGGATTTTCCTGGTGGTCCCGTGGTTCAGAATCTGCCTGCCAATGCATGGGACCCAGGCTCGATCCCTGGTCTGGGAAGATCCCACATGCCGGGGAGCGACTAAGCCTGTGTACCCACAACTGCTGAGCTCCCATGCTGCAGCCACTGAGGCCCGAGAGCTCTAGAGCCCATGCTCTGCAACAAGAGAAGCCACTGCAGTGAGAAGGCCCTGCTTGCTGCAACTAGAGAAGGCAGCGACAAAGACCCAACGCAGCCATAAATGTTTCTTTAAGAAAAAAAATTATTGCAAAATTCCCTGGTGATCCAGTGGTTAGGACTCAGCACTTTTACTGAGGGGCCCGGGTTTGGTCCTTGGTCAGGACACACAGCGTGGCCAAAGACACTGCAGGACACACAGTGTGGCCAAAAAAGAGAGACATTATTGAGATAATTGTAAAAATTTGAAGATAGGTTTTATATTACACAATTCTGGATCAGCATGCCATTTTCTGACTATGGTTCTATAGAAGAAATATCCTTATGCTCAGATTAAAGAAGAAATACACCATATTGTCGGGTTGGGAAATAGAATATTGTTAAGATGGCATTTCTATCCAAATTGATCTATGGTTCAGTGTTCAGTTCAGTCGCTCAGTCGTGTCCTACTCTTTGCGGTCCCATGGACCGCAGCATACCAGGCCTCCCTGTCCATCACCAACTCCTGGAGTCCACCCAAACTCATGTCCATTGAGTCGGTCATGCCATCCAACCATCTCATCTTCTGTCGTCCCCTTTTCCTCCTGCCCTCTATCCAGCATCAGGGTCTTTTCAAATGAGTCAGCTCTTCGCATCAGGTGGCCAAAGTATTGGAGTTTCAGCTTCAGCATCAGTCCTTCCAATGAATATTCAGGACTGATCTCCTTTAGGATGGACTGGTCTAAGGGATTCTCAAGAGTCTTCTCCCAACACCATAGTTCAAAAGCGTTCAATTCTTTGGCGCTCAGCTTTCTTCACAGTCCAACTCTCACATCCATACATGACCACTGGAAAAACCATAGCCTTGACTAGATGGACCTTTGTTGGCAAAGTAATGTCTCTGCTTTTTAATATGCTGTCTAGGTTGGTTCCTTCCAAGGAGTAAGCATCTTTTAATTTCATAGCTGCAATCACCATCTGCAGTGATTTTGGAGCCCAGAAAAATAAAGTCAGCCACTGTTTCCACATCTATTTGCCATGAAGTGATAGGACCGGATGCCATGATCTTCGTTTTCTGAACGTTGAGCTTTAAGCCAACTTTTTCACTCTCCTCTTTCACTTTCATCAAGAGACTCTTTAGTTCTTCTTCACTTTCTGCCATAAGGGTATTGTCATCTGCGTATCTGAGGTTATTGATATGTAGTCCCATTCAAAACCCAGAGTTTGGGACTTCCCTGGTGATCCAGTGGTTAGGACTTCTTGCTTCCATTCTAGGGGGCACAGGTTTGATCCCTCGTGAGGAAACGGAGATCCCACATGCCAAGTTGTTGGCTCTTTGGTGATGCCAGGCTCCTCTGTGCCTGGGATTCCCAGGCAAGAATACTGGAGTGGATTGCCATTTCCTTCTCCAGGGGATCTTCCCGACCCAGGGATCAAACCCGTGCCTCCTGCTTTGGCAGGCGGATTCTTTACCTGCTGAGCCACTAGGGAAGCCCTTTTTTCATGCTGCGTGGTATGGCCAAAAACAAAAAAAATAATTAAAAAAAGAAACAGTTTCAGAAATTTAAGTTAAAAGAAATGTATGTTTCTTCTGGAAATGTACTGAGGTTTAGTGAGAAGAAAAGAGATGAACAGCATATTGGGGACTATGGGAGTTGCAAGCTTGAGAGAACATATTTGGGAGTTGCAAGCTTGAGAGAATGATTTTGTAGAAGGAGTATACATATATACTTGTATATATATCCATAGACATCTCTAGAAGAATACATGAGGACAACAGTTATTCCCTCAGTGTAGAACCAGAAAGCACATGAGTGGGAACAGAGATTTTTGTATCTTTTGGTTTTTGTGCTATGTGAAATAACTTATTTAAAAATATTTTCCAATTTATAAAGATATTATTGTTAGTTTATATATGAGAAATTGTGACCCTTCTTCAAGGTTATATAGTTTGCATTAGATTGAAAGTTGGAATTTCTTTTTTTTAACCTAGATTTTAATTTTAGACATATTAGGGATTCTGCTGTATGTAAATTTATGTTCTTACTTGCAATGGCAATATAAATTCCAAATATTGGGGGAAAACTACTTTTGAAGGCTTTTAACATCACGTATGAACCCTGTAATTCTACTTTAATATTTATCTTAACTGTTTTTCTATCCATGTTCATTTTTATAGTTTCAACCAGGGATTTTTCTTTTACTGGTATAAATTGATGAATGTGTCTTTGTGTGCTGGCCTGGATTATAATTAGCTTTTAGTGGTCATATGTGTTCTCTTTTGTTACTCTGAAGAATGAATTGCCTCTTTCAAGAGGCTGGTTTAGCAGTGAGTTCCTATTTTATATTAGAGTAATTGCTTCAAGCTATTCTTTCCTTCGGCTCTGAGCATAGTTGAAATGGCCAGTATTTCTGATGGGAAGGTATGGTAAAGTTTGAATAAGGAGAGGACAGAGAACTTCCTCTTATTTAGCAAAAGTCAGACCTGCTTAGCAGCGGCAAACACAATTTATCCTCTTGTCTGAAAACTTTTTGCTCTTAATTTAAGGTCTTTGCCCAAAGAATATCACAACAAACAAAAGAGGCAGAAATTTGTTTTCATCTTTCTGTCTCCTCCTTCCTGTTTCGGGGAGCAGAAGAGTTTATATTGTCCTACTTAGTTATCTTGTGTATCACAGAAGGATAGATGGTTTCTATAAATTTTCTTCCTGTTTCTGTTTTATTGATCTGTTGATGACCTGAGTAACTGAAAGTTTTTTTTATGTTGAACATTCTGAGGTCTTCATCCGGTGGATCCGAAAGGCAGAAGTTTTAGGCGTTGTTTTACGTGGAGCTGATCAGGGAGAGGATAATCAGGGAGAGGCTCACTGGAAGAGTGAACTGTTGATCTCCAAAGACTGGTTACAACTTTTTAGCTTCCAAAGATAGGTTAAAAGCATAAAAATGCTCATTTTTATCTCTGCAGTTTTCTTCCAAGTGACTAGCACTCATCCTTTCCGATTTGATGTAGGGGGTTACATCAAATTGTCTTGACCTGGGGGGTTAACAGGTTTTCGGTTAGCCACTAGAACTCCTACTTATAAAGCAAGTTCTCCCCACTTTATCTTTTCTTCACAGTTATCTTAGTTAATCTTGGCCATTTGCTCTTCCCTATACATTTTATTTATTTTTTCTTCTACTTTTCAATGTATTTTTAAAATGTTATTGAAATATAGTTGATTTGCAATGTCATGTTAGTTTCTGCTGTACAGCAAAATGAATCAGTTATACATATATTAGTACATATATCCACTCCTTTTTAGAGTCTTTTCTCATATAGATCATTACAGAGTAGTGCTTCTTTCTCATACAGATCATTACAGAATATGGAGTAGAGTTCCCTGTGCTATACAGTAGTTCCTTCCTATACATTTTTGAATCAGTTCGTCAAATTCTACAAGAATCCTTTTGGGATTTTAGATGGAATTACACTGACGTTATAGGTTATTTTTGGAAGACTTAACATCTTCATGATCTTCCTATCTTTGCTTATAATTTATTTCTCTGTGTATTTAGATACTGGAATCTAATTGTATAATTTTGTCCATGATAGATTTGCATGCCTTTTGTTAAACTTTTCAGTACCTTGCATTTGGTTCATTGTTGTAAATGGAATTGTTTAAAATTTTATATTTTCTGTTTCTTGCTGTTATATAGAGATACTGCTGACTTTTATTTATTATTTAGCAACCTTGCTAAGTGTTCCTGTTCTGATAATTTATCTAAATTCTTTTTGATTTCCTATGTAGAAATAAAATTATCTGCAAGAAATGATAGTTTTATTTTCTCCTTTCTAATACATATATATGATATATTTTTATTTTCTTACTGTGTTGAGAAGGATCCCTCGTATAGAACTGGAAGAAAAGTGGTGATAAAAGACACGCTTTTATCAGGTTAATAAGAGAGTTAACTTTTAAAATTTCTAGTTTGCTAAGAATTTTTCTTTTTTAAAGTCATGAATGGATTTCGAATGTTATCAAATGCTATTCTGCATCTTTTGAGATGAACATGTAGATTTTCCTCTTTAATCTGTTGATGGGATACTACTCTCTTGGAAATGATGCTTCTGGCTTTTTCTGCCTCCTGCTCCCCAGGTGATTTGTGGAGCTATGATTTCTTCAGTGGCGAGTTTGTGGTGTCACCTGAACCAGACACAAGCGTCCACACTCTTGACCCCCAGAAGCACAAGTATATTATCTTGGGAAGTGATGGGCTTTGGAATATGATCCCACCTCAAGACGCCATCTCCATGTGCCAGGACCAAGAGGAGAAAAAATACCTGATGGTGAGAAGTAACTCAATTCCATATGATCACCTATGCATTGTTCTGGTGCTTTCGTCAGGAGTCTTGAATATGAACTAAGCGTGTTCCCGTGGAGTAGGTCTTTGCATTTGCCCTGGCTGGAGAAGAAAGTAAGGTATAGATTTCTGCAGCTCATTAGGGGAATGATGGATCCTTGAACTGTTTCCACTTTTTGGCTTTTTTGAATGCTGCTGCTATTAACATTCACAGACAAGTTTCTGGACATGTTCTCGGTTCTCTCATATCGACCTGGGAATGGAATTGCTGGGTCACGTGGTGACTCTGTTACCTATATCTATACTTTATATACCTATAAACCTTGAAACAACCGTCAATGAGAAAATCCTTTCCTTTCCTTCATGGCTTGCTTGAAAATTGATCTCTTTATTCTGAGCAGTGACGAAGGAGATTCGGGAAAGTGTGATGTTATTGAAAGCAAGCAAAGAGAGTGTTTTTTGGAGCAGTAGCCAGCAATGTCAGATTCTACAAAGAAGTAGAGACAGATGGATGAAAACAGGATATTGGGTTTTACAGTTAGGATCTTCTAGTATTAGTGATCTTCAAGGATGCAGAGTTTCAATTGAAGTGATGGGAACATTAGCTGGCAGGTTGGAGTGACGATGAAAGAATATTTTGTGAGCCTGGGAAATAGATGTAGTGAGTGTTCGGCAAGACAAGGGAATTGCCATTGTTACCTTGAAAAGACAGGGTCTTGAAAGCAGTTTTATAGTCTTTACAAGAAAGATTGACAGAATAAGAGAAATAAGAGATAAAGGTCCAAAGCACATGGAAGTAACTGGAAGCAATGGCTCCTTGGAAGAGATGATCTTTTCCTAAGATGAGAGGATCGGTGAAGCTAAATAAGGAGACAGAATAAAAGAACTTGTATTAAATTGCCTGCATTTATTCCCTCAGCTACCATGTTAGGCACTAGGTACACAGGATGCAAAGGTAGATAGAACATGGCCCTTGCTCAGCATTTGCCATATTATTGCACCCAGGATGTATAGGTAGCTATCAGTACCATTTGATTGTGAGTTGTTTTGATGATAAGTGCATGCGTGCATGCTCAGTCATGTATAACTCTTTGCGACCCCATGGACTGTAACCTGCCAGGATCCTCTTGTGGAATTTCCCAGGCAAGTATCCTGGAGTGGGTTGCCATTTCCTACTCCAGGGGATCTTCCTGACCCAGTGATCAAAGCTGCATCTCTGGCATCTCCTGCGTTGGCAGGCAGATTCTTCACCATCTAACAGTCATGTGTCTATTCAATTCTACAAACTCGGGTCTAGGATGATGCATTTGGTCAGTGATGTTAGATGTAAAACAAAGATTAAATAAAATAAATATTATTTTGTTTGGCTGTGCTCGCTTGCAGGATCTTAGTTCCCTGGCCAGGGAACCTGGACCCTTGATAGTGAAAGCATGCAGTCCTAGCCACTGAACTGCCAGAGAATTCCCATGTCTGTTGGATTTATAATTCTTTTTTTTTTTCTGGCTGTGTCACCTTTTAGTTGCAGCATGCCAGCTCTCTGGTTGTGCCATGCAGGCTCAGTAGTCATGACGCATGGGCTTAGCTGTCCCGTGTCTTGTGCGATCTTAGTTCCCTGACCAGGAATTGAACCCACGTTCCTTGCATTGCAGGGCAGATTCTTAACCACTGGAACTACCAGGGAAGTCTCTGGATTTATAATTCTTTAATGATGAGAGAAAAACATTTCAGTGGCATGATGAGGCCATAAACCAGTTTTATTGGGCTGGAAGAACCTATTCGTAAACACCTAAATGAGTATTGAAAGAGTATCTATAGAACAATATTTAGAACAGGTGTTGAGAACTGAGAGAGAGAGGATAGGAAACTTGAAGATTGCATAAGGAAGTTTCATGGGTGAGACTCGTATTTGAGCAAGTCTTAAAGGTGGAGTTGAATTTACCAGGTTAAGAAATCAAGGGAGGAGAGTGAAGCTTTCCAGACAAAGGAATAGAATGTGTAAAGTCGAAGAGACAAGTCTACAATACATTCAGGTTTCACAAGTAACTTGATGTGATTGGAAAACAAGAAGCAAAAAGGTTTTGAATGGTCTGTTACGAAGTTAGGTCTTTGTAACCAGGTAGTGGAGCACATTGAAAAGCATTTTAGAAAGCATACTCATTGCAGAGTGGAATATAGAATAGAGGGTAGATGATAATGGATGTGAAGATTGTATTTATTAGGATGTGCAGGAAAACCATCTGACCTCTTAATAAAATGAAACCGGCAAAGTTGGCAATGAAAGAGAATGAGTGTCAGCAGTGATTAGTGAAGAATCCTTGCGAGGTGAATTTCAATGAATAGAGTCATATCTATAAGATCTGTCTTCATCTCTCTTTACATGTTGATTTTTACTGCCAGTGTATTTGATTTGATTTTTCTTAATGAGTTTATTAGGCTTCTTCTATGGAGGCTGCTGTTACGTTCTAAATGAAAATTTTTGCAAGCTTGAATCTAAGGCAGCAATGGAAAAACAAAAAGACTACGCTACACACACACAAGCAAAAAAGAAATACATTAAACAATAGGATTGACAGAACTTGGGTTTTAAGAAGGGAGAGTATGACACCCAAATTACTTAGTGATGGCTGGAAGCTGTTATGAAGAAGAAACACATCATTTTATGAGGAGGGATGATTAGTTCATATGTAAGCATGTTGAATAGGAGGTGCCTTTGGTTCATCTAGATAGATATTTTCAGTAGGCAGTTACTGAAAGGCAGTGCCTGGAAATGCTAATTTCAGTGTTAATAGGAGTAAAGTAAAGCCACAACAATTTGTGACCTCACCTAGTGAGACAGTATGGTGGAAGAGAAGGACACAGTATTATGGAGTGGCCCAAGTCAACAGGGGCTTCCCTGATGGCTCAGTTGGTAAAGAATCCACCTGCAATGCAGGTGACCCTGGTTTGACTCCTAGGTCAGGAAGATCTGCTGGAGAAAGGATAGGCTACCTACTCCCAGTATTCTTGGGCTTCCTGTGTGGCTCAGCTGGTAAAGAATCCACCTGCAATGTGGGAGACCTGGGTTCGAGCCTTGGGTTGGGAAGATCTCCTGGAGAAGGGAAACGCTACCCACTCCAGTATTCTGACCTAGAGAATTCCATGGAGTGTATAGTCCTTGGGGTTGCAAAGAGTCAGACACGACTGAGCGACTTTCAAGTCAACAGAATCAGTGAGTTGAGGGAGAGGGCAAGTAAGTTAGTAGAAATGGCTGATATAGATTTCCTTTTGGTGGAGCTTTACTGGGAGGGAAACAGGCACACAGAAGTGAAAGGGAGAGTCCTTCAGCGAGTTCTCAGGGCTCTGGTGTTTGGCGAGTGGTGCAGCGTGCGCGTACACTGGGGGATGTGATAGACTAATGAGTTACAGATTGATGCTGCCTTTGATCAGTTGAGGTACGTATTTTTCATATTAGAAGGGGGGCAAGCAGTGTTTTAAAACATCATTACATGCGATGCCTTTCTTAGGAATGCAAGGATGGCTTAACACTAAGATTTTAAAGCAGCTGAGATGAGTTTTTGCAGTTTGCCATCATTAATGTATTGAATACTGTACTATGACCAAGATCAGACAACCCCAAATAAAAATGATTACCTGTTTCCCAAGGAGAGAATGAAAAAAAACCCAGTTCTTTATTCAGTTTGAATATATAAACTTTAGGGGTAGAGCTGACAGTTAAATGACATATGTGTAATATATATTTTAATGAAGTATTTATAGTACTGTAGTAGATTATATATTATTATATAGTATACATTACAGTATGTTAATATTTAATCTTGTAACACATTAATCTATCATATTAAGTAAATTTTTTTTTCTGCTTATAGTTCATGGCACATTTCTTTTTCAAACATTTCTACTCATTTTCATTATTCAGCTGTTTCTGCTGCTACTACTGCTGCTAAGTCGCTTCAGTCGTGTCTGACTCTGTGCGACCCCATAGACGGCAGCCCACCAGGCTCCCCCGTCCCTGGGATTCTCCAGGCAAGAACACTGGAGTGGGTTGCCATTTCCTTCTCCAATGCATGAAAGTGGAAAGTGAAAGTGAAGTCGCTCAGTCATGTCCGACTCTTAGCGACCCCATGGACTGCAGCCTACCAGGCTCCCCGTCCATGGGATTTTCCAGGCAAGAGTACTGGAGTGGAGTGCCATTGCCTTCTCTGCAGCTGTTTCTAGAGGTACTTTTAAAACAGGAAACTCTTTTCTGGAGCACATAATTTTTCTTTTCTGTTCTTTGAAACTTAACAGTTATAAATCCATTGTATGATGCTTTTTGGGGGCTTCCCTGGTGGCTCAGTGGTACAGAATGCACCTGCCAGTGCAGGAGGTACGGGGTTGATTGCTGGGTCAGGAGGATCCCCTGGAGAAGAAATGGCAACCCACTCCAGTATTCTTGCCTGGGGATATCCCATGGGGCAGAGGAGCCTGGCGGGCTACAGTCCATGCGGTTCCAAAGAGTTGGACACAATTTAGCAACTAAACAACAACATAATGCTATTAGTCTTATTCTAAGCCACATTTATTTGTATAACATGAGATTGTTTAATTTGTTTTTTTCCTTTTTTACTGTTTCTGTTGGTATATCAGTTCAGTCAGTTCAGTTCAGTTGCTCAGTCATGTCCGACTCTTTGTGACCCCATAAACCGCAGCACGCCAGGCCTCCCTGTCCATCGCCAACTCCCAGAGTCCACCCAAACCCATGTCCATCGAGTCAGTGATACCATCCAACCATCTCATCCTGTGTCGTCCCCTTCTTCTCCTACCCTCAATCTTTGTCAGCATCAGGGTCTTTTCAAATGAGTCAGCTCTTCGCATCAGGTGGCCAAAGTATTGGAGTTTCAGCTTCAACATCAGTCCTTCCAATGAACAGCCAGGACTGATCTCCTTTAGAATAGACTAGTTGGATCTCCTTGCAGTCCAAGGGACTCTGAAGAGTCTTTTCCAACACCACAGTTCAAAAGCATCAATTCTTCGGCGCTCAACTTTGTTTATAGTCCAACTCTCACAACCATACACGACCACTGGAAAAACCATATCCTTGACTAGACAGACCTTTGTTGGCAAAGTAATGTCTCTGCTTTTTAATATGCTGTCTAGGTTGGTCATAACTTTCCTTCCAAGGAGTAAGTGTCTTTTGATTTCATGGCTGCAATCACCATCTGCAGTGATTTTGGAGCCCAGAAAAATAAAGTCAGCCACTGTTTCCACTGTTTCCCCATCTGTATGCCATGAAGTGATGGGACTGGATGCCATGATCTTCATTTTCTGAATGTTGAGCTTTAAGCCAGCTTTTTCACTCTCCTCTTTCACTTTCATCAAGAGACTCTTTAGTTCTTCTTCACTTTCTGCCATAAGGGTGGTGTCATCTGCATATTTGAGGTTATTGATATTTCTCCCGGCAATTTTGATTCCAGCTTGTGCTTTCTACAGCCCAGCGTTTCTCATGATGTACTCTGCATATAAGTTAAATAAGCAGGGTAACAATATACAGCCTTGACATACTCTTTTTCCTATTTGGAACCAGTCTCTTATTCCATGTCCAGTTCTAACTGTTGCTTCCTGACCTGCATATTGGTTTCTCAAGAGGCAAGTCAGGTCTGGTATTCCCATCTCTTTCAGAATTTTCCACAGTTTATTGTGATCCACACAGTCAAAGGCTTTGGCATAGTCTGGAACTCTCTTGCTTTTTTGATGATCCAGCAGATGTTGGCAATTTGATCTCTGGCTCCTCTGCCTTTTCTAAAACCAGCTCGAACATCTGGAAGTTCACAGTTCACATATTGCTGAAGCCTGGCTTGGAGAATTTTGAGCATTACTTTACTAGCGTGTGAGATGAGTGCAATTGTGTGGTAGTTTGAGCATTCTTTGGCATTGCCTTTCTTTGGGACTGGAATGAAAACTGACCTTTTCCAGTCCTGTGGCCACTGCTGAGTTTTCCAAATTTGCTGGCATACTGTTGGTATATATTTGATCTCTATACTATATGGCTTGTATTGCTTTTTTCTTCATGTAAGTGACATTAGCCATTTATGTATGTATGTATGCCTTTGACTGGGTGGATCACAAGAAACTGGAAAATTCTTAAAAGAGATGGGAATACCAGACAACTTTACCTATCTCCTGAGAAACCTATATGCAGGTCAAGAAGCAGTAGTTAGAAATGGACATGGAACAACAGACTGGTTCAAAATTGGTCAAGGAGTACGTCAAGGTTGTATATTGTCACTCTGCTTGTTTAACTTATGTGCAGAGTGCATCATGTGACATGCTGGACTGGATGAAGCACAAGCTGGAATTAAGATTGCCAGGAGAAATACCAATAACCTCAGATATGCTTTCACCCTAATGGCAGAGAGTGAAGAGGAACTAAAGAGCTTCTTGGTGAAGGTGAAAAGAGGAGAGGGAAAAGGTGGCTTAAAATTCAACATTCAAGAAACTAAGATCGTGGCATCCGGTTCTACCTCTTTCTGGCAAATAAATGGGGAAAAAATGGAAACAGTGACAGATTTTATTTTCTTGGGCTCCAAAATCACTGCAGACTGTGACTGCAGCCATGAAATTAAAAGATACTTGCTCCTTGGAAGAAAAGTTATGACATACCTAGACAGTGTATTAAAAAGCAGAGACGTCACTTTGACAAGAAAGGTCCATATAGTCAAAGCTATGGGTTTTCCAATAGTCATGTATGGATGTGAGTGTTGGACCATAAAGAAGACTGAGCACCGAAGAATAAATGCTTTCAAACTGTGGTGCTGGAGAAGACTCTGGAGAGTCCCTTGGACAGCACGGAGATCAAACCAGTCAATCCTAAAGAAAATCAACGCTCAATATTCAGTGGAAGGACTTTGATGCTGAAGCTGAAGTTCTTGGCCACCTGAGGCAAAGAGCTGACTCATTGGAAAAGACCCTGATGCTGGGAAAGATTGAGGGCAGGAGGAGAAGGGACTGACAGAAGATGAGGTAGTTGGATGGCATCGTCAACTCAGTGGACATGAGTTTGAGCAAACTCCAAGAGATAGTGAAGGACCTGAAAGCTTGGTGTGCTGCAGTCTGTGGGGTCGCAGAGTTGGACATGTCTGAGCAACTGAACAGCAACAGTGTACACATATATATGTATGTATATATAGCTGAGAACCATTTATATTTCTTTGTCTCTATAGTTGGTTCATGTCCTTTGACATTTTTTTATGTTGGGGTTGTCTTTGATTTGCAGAATCTCTTATTTTAGGAAATTGGCCCTTTGCAGTGTGGGGTTTTTTTTTTTTTTTTGCCATGTATGATTATTTCATTTGTGAATTATTTATTGTAATACTTCTTAAAATTAATTTTTATTGGCGTATAGTTGTTTATCTGTAATATCTTGATGTTTACTTCCCCCTTTTAGATAATTTCTGTATAACTGTATAACTTTTCTTAAGTAAGGTTACAATGAAGACCAAGTTTCTTGCTCCCCAAAAGATAAAAATACAGATGAAATTTAACCACAGGATAAGGCTTTGTTTTATTGATTTATTTTTTAATTTAGAGCAATGCTGTCTTAACATAGTTATAGGGATTGTGGATAAGGTTTGAAATTTTAATTATTTATGTAGGCCTTGTTGAACATTATTAATTTGTATTAATTTGATACAACCATAGTGGTAACGGAGTCTGAGTTATCTTCTTTTCTGTTGTTTTAAATACAGGGTGAGCATGGACAGTCTTGTGCCAAAATGCTTGTGAATCGAGCCCTAGGCCGCTGGAGGCAGCGAATGCTTCGAGCAGATAATACTAGTGCCATAGTAATCTGCATCTCTCCGGGAGTGGACAGTCAGGGACATTTCACCAGTGAAGATGAGCTCTATCTGAACCTGACTGATAGCCCTTCCTATAACAGTCAAGAAACCTGCGTGATGACTCCTTCTCCGTGTTCTACACCACCAGTCAAGGTATACAATTCTCTAGTATTTAAGCTGTAATAGATGGAATTTCTCTGATTAGTATTACATGAAAACAGTTTTCAGATTCTTTATAAAATAGGATTTTGGATTTTGTTGTGTAACTTCTTATCAGTACTTCTTATTTAGTGCTTCTTATTTAGTACCCAGAGGTATTAAAGTGCATACTGGATCTCCGTAGAACACCTAATAGACAGTGACTAGATGTGGCCCCTGAAGACTATTAACAGTATTAATATTTGGAACATACTGATTCCCTTCTAATATTATGCATGTTTGTAAGCATTTAAATTAAAAGCTTGTGATGGACTTTCATATGTGGTATTTCATTTGAACCTCATAACCCTGGAAGCTAAATAGTGCAGATAATTAATTCCATTTATAGATAATAAGAGTGAGATATTAAGCAGTTTGAATAAGATACAGAATCAAGGCTGAACTGGACCTTAGGATATCAGCCTTTAGAATTGGCTGTCTATTAACATGAATAAGAAACATCATTCCTGTTTCTTACCCATATTAATATTGAATGAATTTAAGATGTGCTCAGAAATAAGTTTAAATGCTATAGTATTTCCCTTTTTTCTGATTTCATCCCAATTTTTTCCTACTTTTTTCCAATCTTCTGCTAATAATTAGTAATATTGATAACTGCTGTGATATACCTGGCCTTCTGAGAATGTGCTTTCAGAAGAATGACCAGTAAAATGGGAAACACAGTGGAATTTTATGTCATGTATTGAGACAGTTTTTTAAGATGATCAAAGCTACACAGTACAAAGAATTTGTTTAATTTTGGGTATTGTGATCCTGTATAGAGTACTTGGAAGTTTTCCATTATTGCTTTCCCATCTTTTACCTCACATATATATGGCAACTTAATTTTCCTTACATGGACTCTTCATTTAGAAATTGACAAATGAATATTTTATGCTTATTTTCCTAAAAAAATTTCTTGTGGAAACTTTCTTTTCTTTGAAAACTCTTGAATAATAATGCAGGTTGAGATCTTTTAAAGTCTCTTCATTCTCTTTTGTGTGTTATGGAGGAGCTTATGTTCATTTCAGAACTCACCAGTTTCTGCATTTGAAAGTATTCATTACTTTTGTGTTCCCTAAAGTGTTCATATTTGTAACTGAATTGTAGGTAGTGTAGAGGTGCCATAGGATGGAGGTAAGAATGAGGGGAGAGAAGATACTGTAATAGGACATTCTTAATGTATGGATTGGCATTAGTAAAATTGTACAGAAATGACACCAAGGAATAGTTTAGAACACTCTTTAAAGATTTACTTTCGGCTGTCCCGGGTCTTGGTTGTTGTGCAGGCTTTCTCTAGCTGCAGCGAGCAGGAACTGCTGCTACTCTGCGTTGCAGTGCGTGGGCTTCTCGTCGTGGTGGCTTCTCTTGGTGCAGAGCGCAGGCTCTAGGCACGTGGGCTTTAGTAGTTTCGGCTCATGGACTTAGTTGCCTTGCAGCATGTGGGATCTTACCAGCCCCAGGATGGAACCCTGTCCCCTGCACTGGCAGGCAGGCTCTTAACCACTAGACCACCAGGGAAGCCCTTTAAAACATGTTTTACAATTTTGAAAAATAATGATCTAATAATTATACTAAAGTAAAGATTAGGAGATTTATGTATGGACTAACTTCTGTGTAGGCATGGTTATTTGTTAACCATTTAGCCACACCTAAATATGAAAAAATATTTAGAGGCATTCAGAATAATCACTATTGTAGGCTCTGGCCTAACAAGTAAATAAAGACAGATTTCTGCTCAAGAGATTGTGTTTTGTTTTGTTTCTTTTATCTTAGTTAACCATGGCCACTCATGAGTATCTCTGATTTATTTCATTGTTATAATAATAATCCTGTGTTTAGTAGCATCTAGATAAATATAATGACATTTTGATTGATTTTGAATGGTTTTTAAGACTTACCCATATTTAGATTAGGCACTTGAGACTAGGTTACCTATCTACAGACATGTCAACTTCTGTTTGAATCGTAAGCTAAATCGGTACTCAAATCTTTGTTTTGGGACAAAAATACTAGAAATACTTCTGTTTAAGTGATATATTACTATGGCACACCTTTCTTTCTCCATCTTTCTTTAGGGCAAAACTAATTTTAGCTGTTTTTTAAGTAAGCTAAGAGCTCTAGGAAGGAGGAATGAGGAAGAGAGTTCTTTCAGAGGATTAGCACTTAGTATCAATTGCATTCTAGGCACAACTTGTAATTAGCTGTTTACTGTTGGATTGTAAATATATGGAGCTCTCAAAGTGGATCTCTGAAGTGAAACTTTGCAAGTGTGAATTTTTAGGATGTAAGCTCTCAATATCATGTGTTTTATGAACACGTAAGAAGGCTTAGCATACAGGTAGTAATTAATCTGAGATGAGTCTCAGAAGTCTAAGCCGTTGGCTGCGCAAACAGATGCGGTATATTTCCACAGAATGCCAATAGAAAGAGAAGGAAATGGAAAAGTTAAAGGAATAAGTAGGGGAAGAAAAGCCAGTCCACCTGTGGTATCAGAATAATAGTTTGTGAGTTTAAAAGAACACAGCACAACAGAAATTACAATAAATTGTGTTAACTCTAAAATCATCCCATTGTTTTTCTTTTGTAAAGAAATTCCATCTAATGTCTAAACCTCTTTGTACAAGCTAGAGCAGTTATGTTCTATTCGTATAAGTGGCCTGATGAGTATCTTTTTTTCTTGTCCCTAAATTAGTAATGTGCTTGTTTGGTAGTAGGAAGTCTTCTGTCTACAGAATTTATCTGCTGCCTGGTCTTGTTGCAAATCCTTTTTCTATATTAAAGCAAGATGAACCTTTAGTCAACAATTACTTATGGTGAGGTATAGTTTTCTGTGATCAGTCAGTACATGCTTGTGATCAGGGTAGACATTGGAATCAACCTAATGCAGAGGGGATAAATTCACAGACAGGTTGTTGTTGATATTGCTGAAAGCCACATATGAATGTTCTAGAATAGAGACTGTTCTGTTATCCATGCTCAACACCGGTACTTCGAAATAAGACTGCTGCCCAACATCTAGTCAGTGTTAAAACAGATAAGAATTGGGCTTTCCATAAACCATGCAATGTAAAATAAATAGATGAACCAGTGACCCCAGAAAGAAAGAAATATACTTAGGTTTTTTTTTTTTTTTCTTAAGGGTCTTTCCTGATGGTCCAGTGGCTAAGACTTCAGGTTCCCAATGCTGGGGACCTGGGTTCAATCCCTGGTCAGGAGACTAAATCCCACATGCTGCAGCTAAGAGTTTGCATGTCACAACCATTCTGCATGCTGCAACTCAGACACAGCACAGCCAAACAAATCAATAAAAGCATTTTAAAAAGCATGGCAGTATTCTGTTGGGGGCAGTACTACGTTAGGAATGTCAGAGTTTCTCATCTCTAGCCTCCAGTGGACCTAAAGTTGGTTTATTTTTCTTAGTAAAGCGTGTTCATGTTTATGGTTGAATTGAAATGCTTTTAGATTCCTACAGTTTCCCTTTTTCTTCTTAATTCTAGAAACATTAAAGGAAACATTACTTTTATAAATATGCTTTTTTATAAAGCACTTTTTCAAAAGGTGTTTATTCCTAGGGAATTTTATATCAGAAGGTGACTAGTAATATATCTTTATTTACCATTCTAAATACAAAAGGATTTACTTAGGCTTTTCGGAAAATATTTTATTAAATTTGATTTGACTTGAAAGAGGAAAGATTGAGGGAAATGATACACATTTGGGGAAGAGGAAGTATTTATGCTTAAAATTTGCCCTTGAGAAAGTTATTAAAATAGTGATTTTATAAACTATTAAAATAGTGGAAGATTTTTATTTGATAGGAACAATGTCCTCCCATCTCTTGTGTGGAAATGGGAGGAGATTCCGAAAACATTTAGCTTCGGGGCACTGCACCTAAAGCAGTGCACACCGTGCCTCCCAGTGAGGCTTTTAAGCAGCAACCTGCAAGTTCCACGTGACTTTCGTTTGTATCTTTGCACGTTGCCCTAGCCATACTTAGCACAGTCCCATATATCCTACTTTCTCAAATCCCAGAACAGCATCTAGTGTTGAGGAGATGGGTGCAAAGCAACAATCTGAATTTCCATTGTGACAGAATTGCTTTAATGTCACACTTTACATTTTCCACACTACTAAATATTCAGAAATTAAATATAGAAAGTAGGAAATAAACCCCCCAAGTAAACAATTTTGTCATTTATTCTAATGAAACCCTTTCATTTCCCCAATGGTTAAGCTGAATTCTAGGACAAATTATTTCTCACTTGGTCTTACCTTCCTGTTTTTCAGCCCCTGGAGGAGGACCCATGGCCAAGGCTGAACTCCAAGGACCATATACCTGCCCTTATCCGTAGTAATGCCTTCTCAGAGAATTATTTAGAAGTCCCACCTGAGATAGCTCGAGGGAATGTCCAGGCTGCAGTCATATCCTCAAAAGATCCAGAGCCACTAGAAGAAAATTGCACTAAAGCCTTGACTTTAAGGATACACGATTCTTTGAATAATAGCCTGTCCGTTGGCCTGGTGCCTACCAATTCAACAAACACCATCACGGACCAAAAAAATGTGAAGATATCGAGCCCGGGTCAAATGAAAGCCCAGGAAGTTGAAAGAACCCCTCCAGCAAACTTCAAAAGGACATTAGAAGAATCCAACTCTGGCCCTCTAATGAAGAAGCACAGGCGGAATGGTTTAAGTCGTAGTAGTGGTGCTCAGCCTGCAAGCCTCCCCACAACCTCCCAGCGCAAGAACTCTGTTAAACTTACCGTGCGACGCAGACTCAGGGGCCAGAAGAAAATTGGAAATCCTTTACTTCACCAGCACAGAAAAACTGTTTGTGTTTGCTGAAATACGTCTGGAAATTTTTTCCAAACTTCTTAAGAGGGCTCTTTTGAATTTGGTGCCGAAGTTGAACTTTTTTTAAGGGGACAAAATAAAAATAGTATGAATTTGACTTTTTGGAATTCAACAATTTTAGCCTGGCCTTGTACTTGCTTGTATTATAAATGTGAATTTTGTAGATGTTAGGGTGTAAGTTGCTGTAAAATGTGTGTAAATTTGTATCCTTCACACAAATTCAGTCTGTTACTCTGATACACAGTAAATGTAACAACAGGGCTAAAGGTTTAAAAAAAAAAAGAATCTATTAGATTTTAGAAATACATTAAAACTTTTAAAAATGCTTATTAAGAAATTTGTCTGTCACTTGTGATGAAAACTACACAACTTTTTAAAGTAAATTATTAAGCAAACTGGAAAAGTGATGTATTTTCATAGTGACCTGTGTCCCACTTAATGTTTCTTAGAGACAGCTAGTGTCTTTTTTAAATTATTTTTTATTTCTAATTTCATAATCCAGAACTAAATTTTTCATAGAAGCCGAAGTGTTGAGCCATGCAAAAGTAGCTGGGTGTTAGTCTCCTTGTCCTAATTAAAATACTATGCAGTATCTTTTATTTCATTCAGTAGCATTTTTTCTAAAACATTAACCATCATATTTGCTCACCAGATCTTTGAAGTAGAAGGAGGTATGTTTGCCTAAAGAGATGCCCTTTTCAGTCATCCCAGACATTCAGTGGCATTAATAAGTCTTAAAGTAGTTATATCCTCTTCTCGTGTTTGCATAAAATATGTGAAGTTTTTCTTGCTATTTCAATAATGGATGGTGCTGCTAATTCCCAACATTTCTTAAATTATTTTATATATCGTACAGTTTTCATTGATTATATGGATATGTTTGTTCATCTAATAAATCAGTGAACTGTTACTGATGTTGCTGAATTATTGTTATTGGTTTGTTTTAATGATATATATTAACTTTGTGTTATGCCATGATCAAGCTTTAGAATAACAACTTAAAATGTATGTAATGTTCATTTTTGCACTCTTTAATTTTAACGGAGAGTACATCAACTCAGGCTAAATATACAATAAGAATATGATTAGGTTAGTTATGGTTTATAAGTTATGGTTTGTAAGAATTTGATGAAATATTATGTAGCAATTGAAAGTGAATAAAACTGTATTATTTGAAAAAACTAAAAGGAACTAATACTGAAATACTAAGAGTATGTCGTTTTGGTGTGATGAGTTGCTTTACAAAGAGAACTTTTGAAAATGTATCACTTTAGAATAGGACTCTGAATGAGACCTCGAAGAGTTAACTCATGCATTCAGCATTGACCATGCACCAACGGTAGGCTAGGAACTGTGCACTTGGAAGCATACTAGCTGTAAGAGGATTAATTGAGAACAAGTGCTCCAGGTGAAACATTAATCTTGGCTAGTTTTTTAAGACTAGAGATAGATCCTGGTGGCTCAGACAGTAAAGAGTCTGCCTGCAACGCAGGAGACCCAGGTTCGATCCCTGGGTTGGGAAGATCCCCTGGAGAAGAAAATGGCAACCCACTCCAGTATTCTTGCCTGGAGAATCCGGTAGACAGAGGAGCCTGACAAGCTACAGTCGATGGGGTTGCAAAGAGGTGGGTGTGACTGAGCGACTAACACTTTCAATTTCTTTTTTCAAGACTAGAGTTTGTTTTTCAGATCTTTCCAAGATAATGAAAGCAAGTAGCAAACACTTTTGGACTCATTTTTTTGTGAAAGATTTTTTTCATCTTTATTTTTCAGATCAACTTTTTAATGTAAAAATGTCAGAATTTTTCCTAGATTATATTTTTAGTATAATAGAGTCCAGTTTCATACCATACTAGTAGCTATCTAATACGGTAAACATTTTTGGTTTGAGATACATAACTGAAAGGTAAAATTAACTTTTTTTTTTTGGTATGTGTTCTAGGGCTGTTTTTAGGCCTGTTCTTTTAAGGAGGTAAAGATGTCATGCAATCGCAAATAATGTTTTAATGTTTCTATTTTTATTAAATTTTATTTGCTTATCACATATAGATCAGAAGTGTAATGCATGATGGAAACTTCATAATGTATAAAATGGGTACATAATGAATACACCCTCACTTTAGTCCTCAGGGTAGCCAACAAGTCTACACAAAGACCTACAGCTTTACATGTATTTTTCTCTTTCATATATATCTTGGAGATTTTTCCATATCAGAACATCACAGAGCTTCCTCATTCTTTAGTATTCTACCCTGGCTATGTTATTTAACTATGCTACTACTTAACTGGGTCTTCCCAGGTGGTTCTTGTAATGCAGGAGACGAGAGTCTGACTCCTGGGTCGGGAAGATCCAGTGGAGAAGGAAATGACAACCCACTCCAATATTCTTGTCTCAGAAATACCATGGACAGAGGAGCCAGCAGGCTGCAGTCCATGACTTCACAAGAGTCGGACATGACTTAGAGAGTAAACAACAACTACTACTTAACCATGTCCGCTGAAAGGAAAACAAACACAATTTCTTTTACTGAAGGTGCCAGATGTGTGGGTTTTCCTATACCAAGAAATGCTCCAATACTCTGCAGATGCCAACTGGGTGTCCTACAATTTATTGTGACACTGTCCATCGGATCCCACAGAGCTCAGTCTCGTAGTGCTGCCTACACTTAAGATACCAATTGCAAGTCCCAGATTGTCACCTACGTTTCTCCTTTGTTGTTCAGTCACTAAGTTAAGTCCAGTTCTTTGTGACCCCATGGACTGCAGCATGCCAGGCTTCCCTGTCCTTTGGTAGCTCCTGGACTTTGCTCAAACTCACATCCATTGAGTCGGTGATGCCATCCAACCATCTCATCCTTGTGTCCCCTTCTCCTCCTGCCCTTCATCTTCCCCATCATCAGGGCCTTTTCCAATGAGTCCGTTCTTCTCATCAGGCCAAAGTATTGAAGCTTCACCATGTCTTTCCTATGAATATTCAGGACTGATTTACTTTAGGATTGACTAGTTTGAGCTCCTTGCTGTCCAAGGGACTAAAGAGTCTTCTCAAGCACCGCAGTTCAAAAGCATCATTTCTTCAGTGCGTACCCTTTGTTATGTTCCGACTCACATCCATAATAGCTACTGGAAAAACCATAGCTTTGACTATAAGGGACCTTTGAGGTGGTTGCGGCACAGGTTGCTGCAAGCTCTTCCTGCGCCAGACCCTTAGTGACCTTTGGAACAAGGAGGGTGAGGGTCCTGGCACCTTTCCCCTTGGTGCCAGTTTTCTCGAAGCTTTTGCTAGCCAGGCCTCGTGGCCGCCTCCGTTAAAACCACTCCTGGGTGCAGCCCCATGTGGCCGGCTGTACTGTGCTGCTGGGCCAGACGATGGCCAGGAAGCTGCTGCTGAGGGCCCCTGCTCTCCGTGTCCTCTGCTTTCCAAGCTCCCCAAGCCTGCCCTGCTGCCTGCCAGCCCATGAACACCCGCCACACTGGCTACCGAGTCTTCTCCATCAGCTCCGTGGCCGCCAGAACTGAGGTAGCCAAGTGTTCTGCTGCTTGCTGCTTGAAAACATACTCAAGAGATGAGTGTTCGTTGGAAAGGAAAAGTTGATTTATTCAGGACGTCAGCAACCTGGGAGAAGGCCGACTAGTGTCTAGTGTCGAAAAGCCAGCTCCAAAGATTCTGCTTGACCATGAAAGTTTTCAAAGGGAGAATCATTTGAGGAGGAAGGGTAAGTGTCTTCCTTATCTTCCCCTGTGCAGACTTTCTTCTGATTGGTCAGTGGTGAGGTAGAAGGTTCCAGGAATCTTGTGCTCAGCCTTAAAATACCATTCTCCACCCAGGTGGGGCCTCATTCCTACTGAAGAACTCAAAGGACGTTGTTATATGCCTTGAGGAGGAACCACGACCCTGCCCCGCAGCTGCGCTATTATTTCTTGACTGTTCCTCCTTTGTTTCTGCTTCCCCTCCCTTCCCTGATAATAAGCACCTGTTTAAATCTGCGGAACTCAGGGAAGGTCAGGAGGCTGAATGAACCCTGTTTCCTACAAACAAGAAATGGGGGACACGGAAAGGAGTGTATCAGAGGGTATGTATCAGGTAGTTATATACGCCCCTTGGGGAGGAACTAGGACTCTCTCATCACTGAACTATTGTATCTTGACTGCTTTTCCATTGTTCCTGTAGTCCCTTACTTCCTTAAATGTCATGAGTTACTGACACCTGTTCAAGGGCACGCATTGCAGCCAGGCTTAGATTACACAATGGCTTGGGCCAAAACTGCATCTCTTCTGTCGAGAAAACCAGGCCTGGTTCTCTTTCTCCAGGGACTCCCTACCCTTTCTGTTCTTCTTTGTATCCTCTCTTTTTTGAGATCTTCTTTTTTTTCCATTCACGTCAAGAGTGTTCATAATTGCTTGCAAGCGCATTTGTGCAATTTTGCTTTAAAGTGTCAGATATGATTCTTTGTCATTTAAGTATTGGCATCTGTTGATTTTTGCATGTGAATTGAGATTTTTCCTGGTTCTTTATATACTACGTGATTTTTAAAAAATCATTGATTTTTGGCTGTGCTGGGTCTTCGTTGCTATGCATGGGCTTTCTCTAGTTGCAGCAAATGGGGGCTACCTTCCTTGTGGTGTGCAGACTTCTCATTGCGGCGGCTTCTCTTGGTGCAGAGCATGAGCACTGGAGCGTGTGGGGCTCAGCAGTTGCTGCATATGGGCTCAGTAGTTGTGGCTCAAAGGCTACAGAGCACAGGCTCAGTAGTTGTGGCATACGGGATCCTGGACCAGGGCTTGAGCTGGTGTCTCCTGCATTGCAAGGTGGACTCCCAACCCCTGGGCCACAGAAATCCCTACCATGTAATTTTGGATTATATCCCAGATGCTTGACTATTATGACACTTTCTTTAGCTCTTATGGAGATCATTGATATTTTTGTTTTAGTAGGCAGTCAATCCGGTTAATTCATGCTGTTACAGTAAAGAAAGTGGACATGAGAGAATGGTCACTTGCCACGTCCCAGGCAAGTCCCGAGGATGGCTGCTAAACGTGGGTTCTTGGCTTCATGAGGGAAAGGACTCAAGAGCCAGTCATCGTAGAATGAAAGGTTTATTCAGGGAGACACTCCACAGACAGAAAACGGGCCATCTCAGAAGGTGGGAGGTTGTCAGTTTTTATTAGGGTAATGAGTGAGAAGATTATTCCAACTGTTTTGGGGAAGGGGCAGGGATTTCCAGGAATTGGGCCACTGCCCACTTTTTGGCCCTTTATGGCCAGCCTTGGAACTGTCATGGTGTCTCTGAGCAAGTCATTTAGCTCACTGATGTATTGTGCGTGTGTGTGTGTGTGTGCTCAGTCGATCAGTTGCTCAGTTGTGTCCAACTCTTTGGGACCCCGTGGACTGTAGCCCACCAGGCTCCTCTGTCCATGGTATTTTCCAGGCAAGAATATTGGAGTGCGTTGCCATTTCCTTCTCCAAGAGATCTTCCTGATCCAGGGATCAAACCAGCATCTCTTGTGTCCTGCATTGGCAGGCAGGCTCTTTACCATTAGCACCATCTGGGAAGACCCGCTGATGTATTACAATGAGCATATACTGAGGCTCAAGGTCTAGTGGAAGTCAGGCATCCGCCATCTTGGCCCCACCTTGGCTCTTACTAATCTATATTGGCTCTTCAATGGCTGTCATTCTTTTAAAGGTTGTACCCTCCCCATTCCTGTCTCAGTGCTGCATATTTTAACACTCCTTCCGTGGGTTGTGGTTTCAGTCTCGATTCATTTTCCAAATCCTTTGCCATTGTGTAATTTTATCTGTCCCTTGTATGTATCACCCAGGGGCTAATTTGGGACCTGGGCAGTGATCTATCTGCCAGTTTAGTTCTCAGAGTCTTTGATATGCTGATTAGGATAAGATTCATGCCTAAGGTATTCAGTGGAATCACTGTCCAGAGCTGCCCCCTCTCTAGAGTCTCCATGAGCTTTCCCTTTCTTTGGGGGTTCCTCTTTTTCAGGCAGAAAGCTAAGGTTCAGGGACCATGCACTTCTGTCATTGTGCCTGCATTTGGTGTTTAAATGGGTTAACATCTTTGAGTCTTGGTCCTCACATGTAAAATGCAGAGCAGCATACTACAATGACTGGTATATAGAGCTAAATAAATGTTTCCTAATATTAAATGTTTAGCTTCTCAAAACTGTTACTACAGATTCAGTTTTCACTGATTTAAGCAAACTTTATCCAAGTTTATGTATGTGAAGGGGAAATAAATTATGCCATGGGCATCAAATAAGAGTTGATGAAACTAATTTTTGGTCTTCAATCAATAGTTTTAATTTCTAGTGTCTTTAAGTATAAATGTGTGGTATAAATGTGTGTGTGTGTGTGTGTGTGTGTGTGTTGGTAAGTCATGTCTGACTCTTTTGCGACCCCATGGACTATTGCGTGCTAGGCTCTTTTGTCCATGGAATTTCCCAGGCATGAATACTGGAGTGGGTTGCCATTTCCTTCTCCAGGGGATCATCCCACCCCAGGGATCATCCCACCCCAGGGATCAAACCTGTCTCTCCTGAATTGGCAGGCAAATTCTTTACCACTGAGCCACCTGGAAAGTCCTTAAGTATAAACACCAGCTCCAAATTGTAAGATAAATTGTTGGGGTTCTGACACCTAATTTTTCCTGTTAGTGAATAGAGTCTTAAGGGGAATATAAATGAAACACAAACAATCCCTTCTGTTAAAGAGTTTACATTTTAGCTAAATAGGCAATGCAATTATACATTAATCCTGTAGAAAAGTTACAGAGTAGTACTAATGTGTCAAAGATAAAGGGCAACCATACTTCATGGTTTACCTTATTTTCCTTTGGCTTATTTATTTTTTCAGCCACACCATGTGGCATATGGGACCTTAGTTCTCTGGCCAGGGATCGAATCCATACCCCTGCACTGGAAGCACAGAGTCTCAACCACTGGACCACCAGAGAAGTCTGTCTTAATTATTAATAGAGCCTCACTTCATGAAGCTTTCCTAGCTAGGATGATAAATTACATGACCACTTTATAGATAACAGTTTTAAGAGAATGACAAAGTGAAAGAAAATTATCACTGTATTTTCAGAAAGTTGGCTGGGCCTGAGAATGAGCAGAGTGGGCTAAAGAGATCTGTGGGTTAGGCTGAAGGCACCAAGATAATAAACAAATACTTAGAATTTTGAATAGCAATGTGGGAAATGGTGTTTCAGAAACCACAGTTATCTAGTAATATCCAGGGCAGAAAAATGGCAGGCACTGTTGTAATTAAATAGATATGAAGTGATATAACCTTGGATTATGTCGGTTTTGCAATTCTAAAGTTTCAAATTCTAATTTTTAGAGATTACCACAAACGATAGTGTGCAAAAGTTTCAGCCTAATGAACGCATCAGAGAATGCCCACGGAGTGAATAAGTAATATACTTGTACTCACAATTGGAGGATTTTAGAGAAATATAATGTTATTTTCATTTCATTTACTTTTTAAATTGATTTTTTAATGGGCATGTAATTGTTTTACAGTGTTGTATTAGTTTCTGCCGCACAATAGGAATCAGCTATAAGTATACATATATCCTCTCTGTCTTGAGCCTCCCTCTTACCCTCCCCAGAGAAATGTAATTCTTTTACACATTCATTAATTTTATTTATTTACGTATTATTTTTGGCTGTACTGGGTCTTGGTTGCTGTGCACGGGTTTTCTCTAGTTGTGGCGAGCAGGGGCTACTCCTCTTCGGGGTGCTTTGGCTGCTCATTGGGGTGGCTTCTCTTGTTGCAGAGCACAGGCTCTGGGGTGCGTGGGCTTCCGTAGTTGCGGCACATGACTTAACTGCTCTGTGGAATTTTCCCAGACCAGGGATCGAACCCATGTCCTCTTCATTGGCAGGCAGATTCTTAACCACTGGAACACCAGGGAAGTCCAAAATGTAACTTTTTTAATAGACATTTAATTTTAAAGAGCAGTTTCAGGTTCGCAGCAAAATTAGAGCGGGAAGGTACAGATTTCCCACATAAGTCCCCTGTTGTTCAGTCGCTCAGTCATGTCCGACTCTTTGTGACCCCGTGGACTGCAGCACGCCAGGCTTTCCTGACCTTCACCAGCTCCCGGAGCTTGCTCAAACTCATGTCCATTGAGTCGGTAATGCCATCCAATCATCTCATCCTCTGTCGCCCCCTTCTCCTCCTGCCTTCAATCTTTTCCAACATCAGGGTCTTTTCAAATGAGTCAGCTCTTCACATCAGGTGGCCAAAGTACTGGAGCTTCAGTTTCAGCATCAGTCCTTCCAATGAATATTCAGGACTGATTTCCTTTAGGATTGACTGGTTGGATCTTCTTGCTGTCCAAGATACTCTCAAGAGTCTTCTCCAATACCACAGTTCAAAAGCATCAATTCTTTGATGCTCAGCTTTCTTTAGGACCGACTCTCACATCCATACATGACTACTGGAAAAACCATAGCTTTCACTGTACGACCTTTGTTGGCAAAGTAATGTCTCTGCTTTTTAATAAGTCCTCCACATACAAATTCTGTTCTCAGGGCGTGTTTGTAGGTCCAGTTTGTTCATAACAACTCAATTAACACAGCTGGCTATACAGTACTGTACTGTAGTATGTTTATAATGCTTTTCACAAAAATAATACATATAAAACAAACACAAAAAATAAAGACAACATTTTTAAAGTTACAGTACAGTACCTTGAAAAGCACAGTAGTACCAGCTACATCCCTGCTGCTTTCACACTTGTTTCCAGACCTGCTGGGTGTGAAATAAAGATACTGTATTACTGTATTCTATACAATACTGTGCAGTAAAGTACACAAAAGCACAACCACTTGTAGAGGACGCACGCTCATGACAATGTACACCTGATGCATGAACTAACCTACCTTATTAGACATACAAATGCACGTTTGCATCTCTGAACGTTCACAACTTGCGGGTTGTATGTAGGTGATTTACACTGTACGTCCTGCCTTAACACATGTACAATCACCCTTGCTATCAAAATGCCCAACCAGAGAGAGAAGACTGATGAGCATGATTTTTTTTTAACCTCTGTGTTTTTCCTTTTTTTTTTTTGGCCCCTGCTCCAGGCTTACAAGATCCTAGCTCCCCTGCCAGAGACTGAACCCGAGCCCTTGGCAGCGAAATCGTGGAGTCCTAACCACTGGACTGCCAGGGAATTCCTCCTTTGTTTTTCCTTATACTTGACTGACAATTAAATATTAATGTTCACCATAGTTCTATGTGAAATCAGATTATTTCACCACTGCTTAAATCACATAAGTATTGTCCAAGTGTTTCTGTGGCCAAAACAAGTGAGGCAATGGCTCGTTTGAGGCTAAAAAAAGAATTCTAATCCTATCAGACAAAAATAGAGGAGAAAATATTAACCGATCCTGATGTTTGGTTTGCTTATGGATAGTTCCTTGACAAATCTCAAACTTTTGATTCTGGACTGCAGGTCCATGGGATTTTAGTAATCAGTGATTTATTACAATGGGCCATTATAGCAACTGGAAGAAAACAGGACTCTAGCTTGAAGTTACTTTTACACTGAAAATGAGTTTCCCAGCTGGGATTGCTCAATCCAAAGAAGAGACTATTGAAAAGTTTCTCCATGACCCAGTAACCTGAAATGACTCATGAACTAACTATGTACTAAGCCTTCCACAAGTCATGTTCATTCAAAAAATGATTACCACAGGACTAACCTGATGGTAGGGTTGGTTGTGAGTCCGCTTGTTAACGGAGGGGACAGGGCTCAATCCCTGGTTCGGGAATCTTCCACATGTTGTGGGGCAACAAAGCCCATGCGCCACAACTACTGAGCCTGTGTTCTAGAGCCCGAGAGTTGCGACTACTGAAGCCCGAGTGCTTTCGAGTCTGAGCTCCATAACAAGAGAAGCCTGTGTGCTGCAACTCGGGAGCAGGCCCCATTTGCTGCAGCTAGAGAAGGTCCAAGCACAGCGGTGAAGACCCAGCACGGCCAAAAAGTTAAAACATGATCACCACAAATTCTGTTTTCTATTTGAGGCCCATGAGTGAATCGCGCACCATCTCTGTGGAGAAAAAAAAATGGAGTAATTAGAAATAGCTGCTTTTTTGTTGTTGTTTTCTCGGTTTACTGCAGCACTTTTATCTGGCAATGACGCATTGCTGGGGCCTGATGTTCTCACATGACAGTGGAAAACCAAGTCTGTTGTCAAAGAATTGAGAATTGCACACCTAAGCCTTACATAAAAGGATGAATAAATATACAGATGTGAAGGCAAACTGTTTTCCAGTTCAAAGCAGATAACAAGCCACTGTGTTCTGGCAGGAAAGCTTCAATAAGAAAGGAAAGTAGGTCCTAAGGCTTGGAACTTTCTAATCCTGTAAGACGGACAAGAACTAGTTAATTTGTACACATTTCTAACTGGTTCTGAGAATTTTATTTTTGTAAAAAATATTTATTTATTCGGCTGTGTTGGGTCTCAGTTGCAGCACACGGGATCCTCATTCCATCACGCAGTGCACAGGGTCTCTAGTTGTGGTTTGCAGACTTAGCTGCCCGGCAGCATGTGGGGGTCTTAGTTCCCCAAACAGGGATCTAACCCGTGCCCCCTGCATTGCAATGAGGATTCTTAACCACTTCACCACCAAGGAAGTCCCAAGAATTTAAAATTTATTTACACCTCATAAAAATCCCATGAGGCTGATGCTTGCTTAGGCAACACATACACTCCAAGTGGGAGAAGGCAATGGCAACCCACTCTAGTACTCTTGCCTGGAAAATCCCGTGGACAGAGGAGCCTGGTAGGCTGCTGTCTATGGGGTCGCATAGAGTCGGACACGACTGAGCGACTTCACTTTCACTTTTCACTTTCATGCATTGGAGAAGGAAATGGCAACCCACTCCAGTGTTCTTGCCTGGAGAATCCCAGGGACGGGGGAGCCTGGTGGGCTGCTGTCTCTGGGGTTGCACAGAGTCGGACACGACTGAAGTGCCTTAGCAGCAGTACACTCCAAGTGGAATGATACAGAGGAGTTTAGCATAGCCCCTGCACAAGGATGACATGCAAATTAATGAAGCATTCCATATTTTTCAGTTATTGAATGTGTGTTTTTGTGTATTCGATGTCTTTGCAAAGATGAAGTAGTATAAAACATGATGTAAAATTGTACCAATTGATACGGAAATAAACAGTACCAGCATTAAACTTTTCAAAGTTTTAAAACTTAAAAAAAATATACTGGGAATTCCCTGGCAATCCAGTGGTTGGGACTCCTTGCTTCCACTGCAGGAGCACAGGTTCAATCCCTGGTCTAGGAACTAAGATCCCACACGCCAAAACAAAACAAAACAAAACACCCAATAAAATAAACAACATACAAAACAAAACACACCTCCTACCAAACCATCACATTACTAAAAAAAATCTTAGGAGGAGCATAATACTCTTTTTACAGTTTACAAAGGAAGAAACCAAGTCACAGAAATTCTCCTTCACTAAAAAATGTATGACTTCAAGAGGGTTCATCAGATCCATAAAATGGCATTCCTCAGTTCCTCAAGCCCAAAACACAGGCAGGATCTTTGATTCTCCTCTTCCCTCCTCTTATACATCCAACCCATTATCAAGTTCTTTCAATTCTGTCTTCCAAAATATTCTGAAATTGATTACTTTTCACTCTACTGCTTCATCTCTAGCCCCAGGTCTAGATAGCTCTCCCATGCCTCCTTACTTGACCCATCGCTTCCACTCTTGGCCCCTCCCTAAAGACAGTTTATTGTCTGTTTAGTAGGTATAATGGTCT
This sequence comes from Bos javanicus, assembly GCF_032452875.1. Classification (NCBI taxonomy): domain Eukaryota; kingdom Metazoa; phylum Chordata; class Mammalia; order Artiodactyla; family Bovidae; genus Bos; species Bos javanicus. Next base: position 13,614,481 of record NC_083886.1, on the reverse strand, counting down.
TTTAGACATGTAAATGTGATCATGACACTTCCTAGCTGGAAGTCTTCCAATAGATTCCACCCTAGGATAAAACTAAAACTCGTTATAATTCTATACACTATACTGGATTTGGCCACTGCTTACCTTTCCTAACTAGTTTGCTATCATTTTCTACTTAATCTACTTTGGGGTTTTTTGAACACATTTATTTAGCTATGCTAGATCTTAATTGTGGCACGCGAACTCTTAGTTGCAGCCATATGAACTCTTCGTTGTGGTGTGTGAGATCCAGCTCTCTGACCAGGGGTTAAACCGGGGGCTCCTGCATTGTGAGCACAGTCTTAGCCACTGGACCACCAGAGAAGTCCCAGTCCACTCTGTGTAGTCATATTATTTTTCCCATTCAACATTCATTGCTTTCTTAAGGCCTTTGTACCTGTTGTTTGTTTTGTCTAAACTGCTTTTCACTCAGAGCTGCTGAAAACCTGCTTCACTGAAATCTTGGTTCAAATGCCATCTCCTTAGAGGCCTTCCTTTACCACATTACCTAAAATAAGCTGTCTCTTATCTCTATTTATCTGGCTTATTTTTTTCCCCATAGCATTTTACACTATTTGAAGTTCCCTCTTTGTCTGTTTATTTCTGTCTTCCTATCAGAGTGCAAATTCTTTGGTTGAAGAAAGACACATTGGTTGACTTATTTATTGCTGTATCTCCAGAGTCTAGAACATGACTGACACTTAGTAGGTGTTCAGATATTTATTGATTGAATGAGTTTGTGTTTATCATATTTGTCTCCTTGTTTCTTCCATAACTGAAGAGGAATAGTGAAAGAGTTACGGAGTTTAAAAATGCATATACAACAGTTAGACTGAAACGCTTTGTACAAATACTAGTTACTCTACTTGTGATTGTTACCTATTGGTCTCCTCTGGATTTCGTCTTTATTCTTTTTTGTGGGTCAGAGACAACATGAGAATAATAATGATTTAATTAACTACCTCTTTATTTTGAACTATCTGTTGTATTCAGGCCTGTTAGGTGTTAAGGGAAATTCAACAATATGAAAGCCTTAAGTCTACTCATGCCTAGGTGGAGTTTAACTTTCTGGGGGAGAAAATAAGACATACTTTAGGGAAATAACCGAAAAAAAACACAAAACAAAACATTTTCAGAGACAACAAGTAAGCCAGGGATAGTAAAAGATCAAAAAGAATTCAAAATATTGGGAAAGATTCCTTCCGTATAGGGTTTCATGTAGGAAGCAAATCATAAAAGACTGATGGTCTGGGCATTTGTGTAGTGGAAGAAGATAAATTTCCTCAAAATCTTTCATTAGCCTAATGTTCAAACATTGGGCTGATAAATATCACTTTGGGTGTCCTTTTTTACTGGCACTAATTGAGCGTCATAATCAAATGGGTGGCTTCTTGGCTATATCTATATTTATCTCTCCAGCACCTGATTAACTGCATATTTCCGGTGAGACAGTTTAGCGACTAAACTTTTTCCTTCTCACGGTGCTAAAACCTTTTTAAAATTTTTACTGAGGTTATCAACACCTCTGTTACAAACCCCATGGCTATTAATGATCCATAGTCTCAGGGGACTGTCAGAGGTATTAAATTTGACAGTGCTTATGAAGTGCTTAGGTCTTAAACATAACAATAAATGTTATCATTATTATAAAAAAAGATGTCACTGACGGAATGACACCAGGGAGATCTCCATCTGTTCCTTACGGGAAATGTAAACAAGTGAGGAAGGAGTCAGGCGTGGTCCACCACCTAGGTCAAACAGACAACATGACAGCCGCACCCTTCATTCAGATCACCACCCCGGCTCGGGAGCCCACCGGGGGAAAACCAGCCTCAGCTCCCGGAAGGTAAACACATCGAAAAAGGCGGGGCAGAAGGCGGGTTCGGAATGGCTGAGTGGCCAGCGAAAAGTGATTGGCAGCTGCCATGTCCACGTGCTTTGAGCTTCGAACCAGCTGTCGCGAGAATTCGATGTAAACACACCCGTCCCGGTGTCGAGTCTGACTGCTAGCCTGCGACGCCCGAGTAAGGGGTACGGGCTTCTGCAGCAGGACGCTTTGTGACTGGGCCACGAAGGCGCTGGGCACAGAGGAAAACAGACGTGTTTGTAATTCCCCGCCACCCGCCTGCGTTCGCAACCGAACCTGACACCTCGGCTTCACTCGAACTCTACATACTGTTTTGTTTTCCCTCGAGCCCCAGCGGATTGGGTCAATTCAGGAGGCGGGCCCGCCTCTTTCCTACTTGCTGGTTGGCGAAGCTGACCCCTGAGGGCGGTGCCCGGCCGCGGCCGGTGTGCTTCTGGGATTGGCTGGAGAGGTAGTTCCGCTGAGGCGTGGTAGGAAGTGGTAACCGTCAATCACGAGGGGGAGACTCCAAACACTGAGCCTTGAGCTGGAGCGCAGCGTTTACCGGCGGGGCGGCCGGTGAGAGGGCTGACGGTGCGGTGTGGCTCGGGGGAGGCTGGGCGAGGACCAGGGCCGGGCAGCGTTGAGGCCAGGGGGTTTGGCTGGCGGGGATTCGGCGAGGAGGGGCTGTGGAGGTCGGAGGGGGAGGGGAGGCAGGGCCAGGGGCCAGAGGGCGGCCGGGGGCAGCGGCGGCTCGGTGTTGGAGGTTAAGTGGGTAGCGCCGTGCTGATGTCTTTCAGGAGAGTGGGGCCTGAGGGGCTGGCGAGGGTCGTTCTCGGGAGACAGGGTCCTTAAGGACAGTTTCTTGGGAGCCTGTGTTTCGAAAAATAAAGGGTGGAATGGAAATGAGAGGGCTGAGAGGCTCGAGGTGAAGGTCCCTTCTGAGGAAGGGGTCCCTGGGCTAGCTGGGGCAGAGGGTCTTTTGCTTGTAGCAGATGGGAATCGTCTGTGGGCGAGATTTCCATTAAGGTGATAGAATGCCCCTTGCTTAAAAGAGGTGGCTTTAGGTGCTTTCAAGCAAGATTAGCTCCAGGCTATGTGCTGTCTCCTAAGATCTTTCACATTGCTGTCTCTTTTAACCTTAACCAAGTGTGTTCCATGCTTTTAAAACCTCCCAAGTGATTCAGATGCTTGTTAGACATTCAAGAATCAGGATGCAGTGATGGGACTGGAAAGGATAAAGGGCTTCTAATGTCATATAAGTTTTTATTACTTACTTAGACTCTGGTGATTAGGTTACAGTAGCAAAGGGGTTAACATATGATTTTGAAAATCTTGTTGAATTGTGACCATGCAGTCTCTTTTTAAATATATAATTGACATAAAGTATTAGATTAGTTTCAGGTGTACCCATAATGATTGGTATTTGTATATATTGTGAAATGATCACAATAAGACTAGAAAACACCCATTAGGATACATATGTAGTCTTACTCATAGATTACCAAAGATCTTAGTTGGAAGGTGTTACCTCACTGCTCCATTTGGTCTTAAAATACTGTACCTTGTATATTTTTTATTATTCAACATTAGAGTTCAATAAATTCTCTAATTTTGGCTCACAGAGGTAGCACATTTGTTTTTATAAAGTGATCCTCTGCTAGACTTTCCATCCCTTCCTAGTTTATGTTAACGGGAGCTTAGTGGGTCCTACAAGAGTCTTAACTAGTTTTGTGGTTCTGAGGCTTGGTCCAAATAAGAAGACCTCACAGTAGTTTGAAAAGTACTTTTGTCTATTTCTTCCTATTCTGCCCTCTGCCCTTTTGGGTATAAGAGAAATTGCTGGGAAATTTTCCTATATTTTATATATTTTTTGACAATGGATCTCTAGCGAGCAATCATATATCTTTCTTGTTATCCTGAGCAGTAATGACCCTTTTATTTTTTTTTTGTCTGTTCATTCTGGAAACAGGTTTTCTGAATGAAGAAATGGCTACAGACTCCCCCAGAAGACCCAGTCGTTGTACTGGTGGAGTTGTGGTTCGCCCTCAGGCCGTCACGTAAGCAAATTTCAGATGAACCTGATAGGTGAAAGAAAGATTACTCAGAATAGTAACTAACAATCAGCTTTCTTTCCTGAGCAGTGCTTACTTTTGAAAATCTGTTTAACTTGGCTTTACAGGATGACAGATGTTATTGATTGCCAAAGCCAAATAAAAGCAATAATTGGAGGGTCAAGTTGATGTGTTTAGCACATTTATAGAGTACACGAAAAACACATGAGTACTGTTTTTTCAGACCTCAGTTTTAACAATTAGTGGGTCATTAAGTCAGTTTAGTCGATCAGGACCATTTAAAAAATAGAATATAATAGAAAATATAATTGGAGGTTAGTATTGTGTTCTGACAAGCACATAGATGTATTCATTCACATGTATGTGTATGTTTACTATGTGTGTGTGGATGTGCTCAGTTGTGTCCAACTCTTTGTGATCCGGTGGACTGTAACCCACCTGGCTCCTCTGTCCATGGGATTTTCCTGGCAAGAATACTATATTGTGATGTAAAATATATCACTCTAGGTCTCAGTCAGAAAGTTTCAAAGTCAGTGTCAGAATACATTTCTGTATTTTAAGCATTTTTTGACAAAGCATATCTGTACTTTCTAGGAGCTTATAATCTAATGTAGTTTAAGATGTATATACTTGTAAGCACTATAATGAATAAAAAAAGATGCCAGCAAAACAGCATGAGAATTTAGAGGGAATATTTTAGGGAAAGTATTTAGTTGGAGTACTTCAGATCTGAAAAGGTTTCATTAAGAAGCTAACATTTATAGCATACTTTAAAAGTAGAATATAATTTGGGCAGTTAGAATCAAGGGCTCATTTTCGGCAAAGGGGATGGAGTGAGCAGATGTGGGAAAGGGAAGCTGTTTTCATAAATGAAATCTTAGGGAACTTGACCTATTTAAAGGAGGTTGGAGTGGACAGTCAAGATCCTTGAATAGCTGGCTAAGGAGATGAAATTTGTTTTCTGTCTTTCAAAAATGTCGTAAGGGAATTGTAGCATTTTGGATTATTTCCCATGGACAGTTTAGCATGTTACATAAAGATTTCCTTCGTAGATTAACAGAAATATGTACATACTATGATAATTTACCATTAAACTCCCCTTATTTTCCTCTTGTGTTTCCCAGGGCTGTATATTCCTTCACTAACTAAGGACCATGGCGATAGGTTAAGCATATTATTAGCTATGAGTTAGGTACTATTTCAGTCTTCGTTTTACAGGTGAGGAAACCAAAGCAGAGAGATACCAGTTTTCCTTGATAACAGCCAAGAAAGGAAACCTGGATCAAACCCAGGCAGTTTGTGTCCAGAGTCTGTGCGCTTTATGCACTGTTCTATGCTGCCTCACCATATGGTATTCCACATATATTGCTTTCGTTATGCAACATGTAATTTTAGTGTTTTTTTGAAGTTCTTTAATTTATTCAGTGTTCTCTTAACAACTAATGCTTGAGCATCTACTCTGTGCCTAAATATTGAGTTATGGATTCTGGAGATAAAAGGTAAATATGAGAGAGGGATTCCTTTCTGTAATAAGAGTTTACATTCCAGTGGGGGACACAGTCCATAAAGTAATTACAGGCTGTGATCAGTGCCCAGTGTGCTCTGATGGAGAGTGACATCGGAGAGTGTGATTTAAGGCTGTCAGGAAGGACCTTTCTGAGGAGGTGACTTTAAGGCTGGAGATCTGAAAGGGAAGAGTTTGAGAAGGAATCCATGGAGAACAAAAGCTGATGTAAAGGTCTTGATTCAAAGAAGAGCTTGGTGTGGTCTAGGAATTGAAGTTGCATGTGACTGAAGCAGGCTAAGGAGAGGGGGAGAAAAATGAGGTTGGAGAGGAAGGCCTAATCAGTTTTTATAGGTATCTAAGGCCCAGGGACGGGGGAGCCTGGTGGGCTGCCGTCCATGGGGTGGCATAGAGTCGGACATGACTGAAGCGACTTAGCAGCAGCAGCAGCAAGGCATATTGCCTTTTTTAAAAATAGGATTTAGAATAACTCACATTGTTTCCTCTAAATGTGATTTTTCACATTTCTCTAAAATGAAGTTGATTTGGTGTTTTGAATAATTTTTTTTCTCCATTTGCTGATACCCATATATTTCACATTTGAAATATCTTCAGGATCCTTAATATGGGCTTCCATGTGGTTTAGTGGTAAAGAATCTGCCTGCCAATATAGGAGACACAGGAAATGTGGGTTCAATCCCTGGGTTGGGAAGATCCCCTAGAGGAGGGAATGCCACTAAAGTATCCTTGCCTGCAGAAATCCTATGAACAGAGGAGCCTGGTGGCTACAGTCCATGGGGTTGCAAAGAGTTGGACACGACAGTGCACGCGCGCACACACATGCAGTATCCTTAATAGTTCTTCACTTTTATGCATTTTGATATTTTCCCATGTCTTACCTATGTCAAGAGTTCTGTGAGGATTTCTTAATAACTCCTAATGCCTGCTGCTGCTGCTAAGTCACTTCAGTCGTGTCCGACTCTGTGCAACCCCATAGACGGCAGCCCGCCAGGCTCCCCCGTCCCTGGGATTCTCCAGGCAAGAACACTGGAGTGGGTTGCCATTTCCTTCTCCAATGCATGAAAGTGAAAAGTGAAAGTGAAGTCGCTCAGTCGTGTCCGACCCTCAGTTACCCCATGGACTGCAGCCTTCCAGGTTTCTCCATCCATGGGATTTTCCAGGCAAGAGTACTGGAGTGGGGTGCCATTGCCTTCTCTGCCTAATGCCTGCACATGCATCAAAACAGATTCATTTTGCTGTATACAGGTAAGGGATTAGGATTAGGTTCATAACCAATTTAAACAAAAGGTCACTGAATACTGAGTCATCAGCAGTAGTTTTTCTTGCTCTAGGGCATTCTTCTGCTCTGACTTAGGAAGATCCTGCTTTAGTCAAGTCTTCTCTCATCACTCCTTCAGTATGAGTTAAAAGTTGTATCCTTTGGGTTGGCTAAAAAGTTCATTTGGGTTATGGAAAAAACCCAAATGAACTTTTTGGCCAATCCAGTATATCACTATAAGAGACCATGTGGCCATAAAAAAGAATGAGATATTTCCATTTTCAGCAGTATTGATGGACCTAAAGATTATCATACTGAGTGAAGTAAGCCAGGCAAAGAAAGACAGATCTATGATAGCACTTACATGTGGAATCTGAAAACAAATACAGATGAACTTATTTATAACTCACAGATGAAGAAAGCAAACTTATGCTTAGCAAAGTGGAAAGAGAAGGGGAGGGATAAGTTAAGAGTATGGGATTAACAGATAAACACTATGCTATGCTATGCTAAGTCACTTCAGTCGTGTCCAACTCTGTGCGACCCCATAGACGGCAGCCCACCAGGCTCCCCCGTCCCTGGGATTCCCCAGGCAAGAACACTGGAGTGGGTTGCCATTTCCTTCTCCAGTGCATGAAAGTGAAAAGTGAAAGTGAAGTCGCTCAGTCGTGTCCAACTCTTAGCGACCCCATGGACTGCAGCCTACCAGGCTCCTCTGTCCATGGGATTTTCCAGGCAAGAGTACTGGAGTGGGGTGCCATTGCCTTCTCTGCAGATATACACTAGTAAACATAAAGTAAACAATAAGGATTTGCTATTGTTAGCCCAGGGAACTGTATACAATACCTTATAATAACATATAATGGAAAAGAATTGGGAAAAAATAGAAAACTGAATCACTTTGCTTTGTACACCTGAAACTTACACAGTATTGTGATTCAACTATGGAGTGAAGTGAAGTAAAGTCACTCAGTTGTGTCTGACTCTTTGCGACCCCATGGACTATACAGTCCATAGAATTCTCCAGACCAAAATACTGGAGTGGTAGCCTTTCCCTTCTCCAGGTGATCTTCCCAACCGAGGGATCAAACCCAGGTCTCCCACATTGCAGGTAGATTCTTCACCAGCTGAGCCAGCAGGGAATCTACTCTTTGCGACCCGGTGTTCTGGAATTCTCCAGGCCAGAATACTGGAATGAGTAGTCTTTCCCTTCTCCAGGGTATCTTCCCAACCCAGGAATGGAACCGGGGTCTACTTCAATTTAAAAAAATGGAGGGACTTCCCTGGTGATCCAGTGGTTAAGACTCTTTGCTTCCATTGCAGGGGGCACAGATTTGATCTCTGGTCAGGGAACTAAAATCCTGCATGCCATATGGCACAGCCAAAAAAAACCCCCAAAAAACAAAAAACATGACTTTTAAAAAGAGTTAATGTTTGAAAGAAATTTAAAGCTCATTTGCGTTTAAAAACATATTCAGAAAAATTAAGAAAGTAAGTTAGCAGAATTACCAGGTGATGAAAGTTGTTTTTTTCTTTTTTAAGTATTATGAATAACTGTTAGAGCTTGTAGAAAGAGCTTTTCCTTGTTTTATATTTAGCTGTCATGTTAAATTTTCTCCATCTCACCCCTTTTTCAGGGAGCAGTCCTACATGGAAAGTGTCGTGACTTTTCTGCAAGATGTTGTGCCTCAGGTAAGTATCTCTGTGGTTTCGGGAATAGCATGTCTTACTCTTGGCCAGGGAAGTTCTGAAATATTCTGTTCCCTGAGTTTGACACCAGTATCATCAACTTAAGAAAGACTTTTGATGTTTTAGCATTGTGAGCACTGGTAGTGTGGAACTATTCCTGCTGTTACTATTAGATGTGCCTTAGTTTTGTGCTGATGTTGTCATAATTATGTTTCTTTAGGACTTGATTTCCTAAGAGGAATCAAGGTGAGGTACTAGTTGAGAGATGGGGCTTGGGAATGCCTATTTGGGTTCTGTTTCCAAAATCTTCTCTTGTCGTAAATGTTGCCTGTTGAAAGTGAAATAAGCAGTATATGCTTTGCATTTGGTTAACGAGATATTATATTAACCAAATACTGAGTGCAGATCTGTATCACTTTCATATTGAACAGTAGTTTTATGCCAGTTAGAGCTTGTCTTGTTACTCTAGGGCTTCCCTGGTGGCTCAGACGGTAAAGAACCTGCCTGCAGTGTGGGAGACCTGGGTTTGATCCTGGGTCAGGATCCCCTAGACAAAGGAATGGCTCCCTACTTCAGTATTGTTGCCTGGAGAATTCTGTGCACAGAGGAGGCTGGGGGGCTACAGTCCATGGGGTTGCAAAGAGTTGGACACAACTGAGTGACCAACAGTTTGTTACTCTAAGAGAGTAAGCCCTTTACTGTTCACTAACTGTGAGAATAAAGAATGAGAGTAACTCTCCTGGGATCATCTCTAGTGCACCGTCACCCAGACTTCAATTAACATAGGTAACACTTGGCACACTTGTTAAAAATAATAATTTCCAGCCCCATCTCCAGGTGAGTTTGTCTTAAGGGAATTGAGGTGGCCTCCAGTAACTTGTGTCTCTAGGAAGAATCTCAGGTGATTCTTGGGAAACAGTATCTTTGGGAAGTTGCTGGTTAGTGGAGTTCCTAAAGGGGGAGGGTTCTGGTTTTCTCTGGTACTGTCAGTGTTCCGACTGGCATAATATCTGTAATTGTAGTGATGAAAAAGGGCATTCATAAATCCAGTGTCCCAGCTTTAGGAGAAGGTCCTGGAAAAGTCTAAAATCCAGATTTCAATTGTATTACACCAATTGTATTCTTCAAATAAGGGAAAATATTAAGGCATATATGGTCTTCCTTTATTATATTCAGTCAACTTTGATGAAAAAATAGGTCATGATGGCAAGATCTCTGGGGCCTGTAAGGCAAAATAAATGCTTTGTTTTCTTGAGGAGCTTGGTTAAGTAGGGAAGTCAATGGCTTGAAACAGTCAGAGATAGTAACATATCCGTAAGATATCAGAGATAGTAGTAAGATATCAGAGACAGTAGTAACATATCAGTAAGTGCTGCACCTGGTAGTAACTGGCTGAATATTTAAATGCTCAGGGAATGCACAGCAAAGAAAGAGCGAAAGAGTCAAGTTCCAAAGGACATTGGAAGTGGGGTCAGTTGAAATGAATGGAAATGTGATGGTGAAGGAAACTGCCCAGCTGGGGATGGTAGGCAGCAGAATTGCTGTGGCTGTAGAGACTCTTGTATAGCCCAGGCTTAGAGAGCAATCAGGGCCAAAATCCAATTTGGTCTTCTACAAACTGTACCTTTCTCTTAACCCCTGGGCCTTGATATGAGGCTAGTTCTAAGGGAGGAGCGTTTGAACATCTTGATAGTCTACCTTCCCATTAGAATGCCCCTTTATAACATTTTTCAAAGGCACCTTTTGTGCTCATGGAAACCCTGCAGAGCAAGCAGTTTTTTGTCAGCTGGAAGAGAGAGGCTGCGATCAGAGGCTTTGAGGGACTAGTTGGAGAGTTTTCTAGAGAAACAAGAATACTGGGTTGAGCAATAGATTGAAAATAGGGGGCTGCTAAAACTGATTGGGTTTTAGCCAAGAATGTTATGATGGTGCAAGGTGGAAGATTAACTTAGTTTTTATGAGGATTATACATCAGGAAGGGGATGAGCTATGCAATTGACTGTGAAGATTGGGATCAGAGTTAGGTACCTGTGGAAGTAAAGATGTAGTTACGGATCTAAGAAATAAAATAGTCATTTAAGAAGTTTGCATTGTCTAAGTCATTATTCTAGTGACTATGGAAAGAAAACAGAAATTCAGGCAGCAGACTTGACTCAACCAGGCGCCACCAGTCGGGTGCTGTGTTAAGTTAAGGGATGCTCAGTGCCTGTCCTAAAGGCTTCATAGTCTAGAGACCTGCCTGGTGGTCCAGTGGCTAAGACGCCATGGTTCCAATGCAGGGGGCCTGGGTTCTATCCCTGGTAAGGGAACTAGATCGCACATGCTGCAACTGAGTTTATATTCTTCACTTAAAGATCCCATATGCCACAATTAAGACCTGGAGCAGCCAAATTAAAAAAAAAAAAAGCTTCTTGGTCTTGTGCAGTAGTCAGGCAGACCCTTTTTTTTAAAGGGCCAGAGAAGTTTTACAGCTCATACAGTCTTTGCTGCAGCTGCTCAGCACTGCATTTTACATAAAAGAAAGGGTATGGCTGTATTAAAATAGAGCTTGATTTATGAACACAGGTTGTTTAGTCACTAAGTCGTGTCCTACTCTTTGACACCTCATGGACTATAGCCTACCAGGCTTCTCTTTCCATGGGATTTCCCAGGCAAGAAAACTAGAGTGGGGTGAGATTTCCTTCTCCAGTGAACATAGGTGGTAGACCAGATGCGATGACCCATGGTCCCTTTTTTCCACATTTAATCCAGAATAGAATGGGAAAGACTAGAGATCTCTTTAAGAAAATTGGAGTTACCAAGGTAATGTTTCATACAAAGATAGGCCCAGTAAAGGACGAAAATGTCAAGGACCTAACAGAAGCAGAAGATGTTAAGAAAAGGTGCCAAGAATACACAAAAAAACTGTACAAAAAAGGTCTTAATGACCGAGTTAACCGAGTGATGATGTGGTCACTCACCTAGAGCCAGACATCCTGGAGTGTGAAATCAAGTGAGCCTTAGAGTCTTACTACAAACAAAGCTGGTGGAGGTGATGGAATTCTAGCTGAACTATTTCAGATCTTAAAAGATGATGCTGTCAAAGTGAATGCATTCATTATGCCAGCAAATTTGGAAAACTCAGCAGTGGCCATAGGACAGGAAAAGGTCAGTTTTCATTCCAGTCCCAAAGAAAAGCAATGCCAAATAATGTTCAGGTTACCCCACAACTGCACTCATTTCACAGGCTAGCAAGGTAATGCTGAAAATGCTTCAAGTTAGGCTTCAACAGTACGTGAGCCAAGAACTTCCAGATATACAAGCTGGATTTAGAAAAGGCAGAGGAAACAAGATATCAAATTGCCAACATCCGCAGGATCGTAGAAAAAGAAATGGAATTTCAAAAAAAAAAAAAAATCAACTTCTGCATCATTAACTATGCTAAAGCTTTTGACTGTGTGGATCACAACAAACTGTATAATATTCTTAAAGAGATGGAAATGTTAGACCACCTTACCTGCCTCCTGAGAAACCTGTATGCAAGGACAGGAAGCAACAGTTAGAAGTGGATATGGAACAAAGGACTGGTTCCAGATTGGGAATGGAGTATGTCAAGCCTGTATATTGTCACCCTGCTTATTTAACTTATATGCAGAGTACATCATGTGAAATGCTGGACTGGATGAATCACAAGGTGGAATCAAGATTGCTGGGAGAAATATCAACAACCTCAGATATGCAGATGATACCACTTCAGTGGCAGAAAATGAAGAGGAACTAAGGAGCCTCTTGTTGAAGGTGAAAAAGGAGAGTGAAAAAGCTGGCTTAAAACTCAACATTCAAAAAACAAAAATCATGGCATCCGGTTCCATCGCTTCATGGCAAATAAGTGGGGGATATGTGCAAAAAGTGTCAGATTTCATTTTCTTGGGCTCCAAAATCACTGCAGACAGTGACTGCAGCCACAAAATTAAATGACTCTTACTCCTTGGAAGAATAGCTATGTCAAACCTATACAGTGTTTTAAACAGCTGGAGACATCATTTTGTGGACCAAGGTCTGTCTAGTCAAAGCTATGGTTTTTCCAGTAGTCATGTATGGATGTGAGAGTTGGACCATAAAGAAGACTGAGTGCCGAAGAATTGATGTATTTGAACTGTGGTGCTGGAGAAGACTCTTCAGAGTCCCTTGGATTGCAAGATCAAACCAGTTAATTTAAAGGAAATCAGTCCTAAATATTCATTGTAAGGACTGATGCTGAAGATCCAGTATTTTGGCCATCTAATGCAAAGAGCTGACTCACTGGAAAAGACCCTGATGCTGGGAAAAATTGAGGGCAAGAGGAGAATGGGACAACAGGGAATGAGATGGTTGGATGGCATCACTGACTCGATGGATATGAGTTTGAGGAAACTCTGATAGTGATGGACAGAGAAGCCTGCCTTGCTGCAGTTCATGGGGTTGCAAAGAGTCAGACACAACTTAGCGACTGAACAGCAACAAATCCAGAATCTGCCATTTTGCATTCAGCCACTTGGAAAATGATACATCTTTGCTGAGATATGTTCCAACTCCTGCTTTATCCTGGGAATCACTGAATTCATGGAACCTAAAAATTATTCTCTGGGTTTCCAGATATCCCTAAGAAGGAGAAAATGTGTTGTCAGACTTATATCAGTTTCTTCAGCTGTCACAAATAGTGTGAATTCCCACTGTGTTTAACAGATGTCATTGATGGCTGATAGAAGCCCTAAGCTGTGCCCTTTGATTCAATAATTATACTTAAGAAAACTTACTAAAAAATTCTCAGAAAAAAAAAGTTACAGCCAAGAACTTTTGAGTGAGAAATTTTGACATTTTTCAGTGTGAAAAATTGTAGCCACAGGACTTCCCTGGTGGTCCAGTGGCTAAGACTCCATGCTCCCAATATAGGGGGCCAGGGGTCAGGGTTAGATCCCTGGTCAGGGGACCAGATCCCACATGCTGCAACGAAGACCCAGGGCAGCCAAATCAATCTAAATAAAATTATAGCCTGCCCAAATGTCAGTAATAGTCAAGCAAATTATATGTGGTCTCTGTAGACTAATTTGCTATAATTAAAAGTAATACTTTTGACAAAGAGCATGCAATGGAAGTTATTTTCTCTCCAGTGAAGAAAAAACATACCTACAGTGATTGTTGCTGTATTTTTTTAAATTTAGTAATAACTCTGTGCTTATGAATGTGTATATGTTTTAGAAACCAGATAAGGAATAAAAGGAGAAATAACAAGTCCTGTATCAGTAATGGGATAAAACCTTCAAATCTAAATAAGAGAGCAGTGCTGTTGGATCTTGACTGAAGGAGGGCTAAAAATCAGTGCTGGGGGAGAAATTATGTGTCAATACACTGACCTCCAGTAAGATAGCAGATAAACCTGAATGGGGGCCTTCCCTGGTGGCATAGTGGGTAGGACTGCCTACCAATTCAGGGGACACCAGTTTGATCCCTGGTCTGGGAAGATCCCACATGCAGTGGAGCAACTGAGCCCGTTCACGGCTGCTGACGCCTGCACTCTCTAGGGGCCTCCAGCCACAACTAATGAGCCCCTGTGCCTAGAGCCTGTGCTCCGCAGTAGGAGAAGCCGCCACAGCGAGAAGCCTGCGTACTGCAACTAGAGAGTAGCTCCACTGTCCACAACTAGAGAAAGCCTGTGTGCAGCAGCGAAGACCCAGTGCAGCCAAATAAAGCAGTGTGTACAGATCAAAAAAAAAAAAAAATCTGAATCGGCACCTGGTGAGTCTATACTTCACTGACAGACGACTCAAACATGAATAAAGGATATCATCGAAAGCTGGGAGGCAAAATGACATGATGTCACTTGCCTTCTAGATGCCAACCTGCAGGAAGGCACGCAATATGCTTCAGTCAACTTCATAGAATTTTCTAAAAAATGCTTAGTAGAGAGCAGTATGTCTGCTGAGGAGAGATGAAAACCTGAAGACGTAGCAGAAGTGTTGCAAGCCTTGTGAAAGTCTTGTTTCTCCCCGAAGGGGAAAGAGAAGAAGGTTTAAGAATCCCAATCCACTGGAGAGCCTCTTTTAACCTTGTTTCATATTGCATGTTGGCCAGAAGTCAAAGGAGAGCATCATGCAAATGTTGCAGAGGAATTGGGAGAATGTTGATTAAGGAGATGATAAGCTGCCTTAAGGGTTCCCTGGTGGCTCAGCAGTAAAGAATTCGCCTGCAGTGCAGGAGAGGTGGGTCCAATCCCTGGTTCGGGAAGATTCCCTGGAGGAGGAAATGGTAACCCACTCCAGTATTATTGCCTGGAGAATCCCGTGGACAGAGGAGCCTGGTGGGCTACAGTTCATAGGGTTGCAACGAAACTGAAGTGACTCAGTGCACATGTGCACACAAGCAGCCTTATGCTAAATGGAAGAAGATTTGGAAATGTGTTATTGCTTTACCAGGTTAATGGAGAGCCTGACATAGGGAAAAAGGGGTTGTCCTAAATGCAGTGTGGTATCCTAGGTTGAGTCCTGGAGCAGAGAAAGGACATTAGTGGAAAAACTGCTGAGATCCCAATAACGACTGGGGCTTAATTAGTAGTAAAGCACCCGTGTTAAGTCACTGGTTTTGACAGAGGTACCATGGTAAGGTAAGATTTGGTTAGATTAGATAGTTAATAGTAGGTGAAATTGGTTGACTGGTATATGAGAACTCTCGGTGCTATGTTTAATAATTTAAAATTATTCCCAGGTGAGAACTTTATTTTTAATAGGCAAAGCTTTGTTTTGTTTTTTTTTCTAAAGATTTTTTATTTTTGGCTGCACTGAGGCTTAGTTGCTCCTGCAGCATGTGAAATCTTAGTTTCCCAACCAGGGATTGAACCCGCCTCTCCTGCATTGGAAGGTGGTTTCTCAACCACTGGACACGCAGGGAATTTCCAAGAGTTTTCAAGGATAAGAGAGCAAGACAGAGGAAGAAGATGAGGATGAGATGGTTGAAGATAAAGTAGATGAATTAGTTGGTTCTAGTACAGATTTTCCTTTTCTCTAAGTATAATTGTACCATACATATCTCAGGTTGTTTTTTTTTTTAAACAAAGACAATTGAAATCACATGAATGTGTAAGATAACATTTTCTTTTTGTTTGATAAACCTACTATTAAAATGATCCTGTCTTTTAGTAATATCTTTAGTGGCCATTAACATTGTGTAGTACAGAAAAAGGCTGTAAGGTGACATGGAAATTTAAAGCAAGTCATGTATAACACATTATATACTGGATAGTAGTTTTTGTAAACTTTTGATACAGGTTATGTTAAATAACTTCTGTGAACTGAGTATCACTTTATAACTGAAAATGTTGCAGCTTTCTGTTGACAACCTCAGTGCTTGCAAGTATATACAACCTAGAAAATCTACATACTTTTAAATAAAAGCATTTACTTTGTGGAGAGATGACTCCCTTTGAATACTGACGGGAGACTTCCCTGGCGCTCCAGTGGTTAGGACTTCACCTTCCAGTGCAGGTGGCGCAGTTTCAATCCCTGGTCAGGGAGGTAAGATTGCACATAACCTCACAACCAAAAAACCAAAAGATAAAACAGAAACAATATTGTAACAAATTCAATAAAAACTTTAAAAATGGTTCACTGTAAAAAGAATGCTGGTGGATACTGTTGATTGTCTCCCAGTGACTTCACAGCAGTTTATGCTTATCTTCGTGACCCTTATGGGCTTGCAAGAAAGCTTATAGGTTGGGTCTAGAGGCAAAAGAGACTGAAAAAGTAATGTGTTTTTTCCATTCCCAACTCTGGCCAGCACCCTCCACCTGGAACTGGTAGTTAGTGGAAAGTAATGATCTTGACAATTTTAGGTAGAGTATAATTGCTTGATCCTAAATACTTGGAAACTAAATCAATATATGTGGTGGTTTGGTTTATTTCTTCAGCTTTATTTGTTGACCAGTAAAGGAGATTAGTTTTTTGAGTGTCTTTGAATTATAGTGACACTTCCAATAGACTCTGATCATTGTATTTTAGGTTTCTGCAGTTCTTAGGCTAAAAACCCTTTTCTGACCAAGATTATCAGACTCCTAGATAGCTTTCTTTGAAAATAAAAATATTACAAAATGTGCCAGTTCTCAAGATGTAGGATTGGTGAGGTTGGAGGGGTTCAATTACTCTTTGTTTTGAACATCACTAGTATTCGTGCTATAAAACATTTTCATTCAAATATTTCTGTTTACTATACAGGCTTACAGTGGAACACCTCTAACAGAAGAAAAGGAGAAAATAGTCTGGGTCAGATTTGAAAATGCAGATTTAAATGGTATGCTTTTAACTTTTGGTGGGGGGGCATATGAATTAAATGTTTGAGGTTGACCTGATTCCAAAAAGAGAAACCTTACCTTTTGTCAGGTTACTTTCTCTTAAAATGAGTTTTTAAGATTTCAAAAAACATTTATTTTCAACTATAGAAACTTGATTAGAATTAATATCGTAAGTGTTAGAGTCACTGTACATGTAGTGCCTAGAGTCCCTGTACATGTAGTGCCTAGCCTTAAACTTTAAGTCCAAGTAAGATAACAATTTCTTAGAGAAAAAGTTTTTCTAATTCAAGTTTGGTCAGTTGTATGGGATTTATAACAGCACAATAAAAATTAGTGTTGAACTTTTTAGACTTTGAAATATTTTTCTGGACTTTCCTGGTGGTCCAGTGGCTGAGACTCTGTGCTCCCAGTGCAGGGGGCTCGGATTCAATCCCTGGTTGGTGAACTAGATACCACACGCTGCAATTAAGAGTTCGAGTGTCCCGGCTGAGGAGGCTGCATGCTGCAAGCAAGGCTTGGTGGTGGTGCTGGTTTGGTTTAGTTGCTAAGTCGTGTCTGACTCTTGAGACCCCATGGACTGTAGTTCACCAGGCTCTTCTGTCCATGGAATTCTCCCGGCAAGAATACTAGAGTGGGTTGCCATTTCCTTCTCCAGGGCATCTTCCTGGCCCAGGAATTGAACCTGGGCCTCCTGCGTTGGCAGGCAGATTTTTTACCAACTGAGCTATGAGGGAAGCCCAGGCTTGGTGTAGCCAAATAAGTAAATAAAAGGGAAATTATTTTTTAAAAACATTATATTCCTGAGCAGAACTTACGCCAGTCCAGGGCCTTTTTGTTCTCAGACACCTTCCTTCCACATCATTGCTCCTTCCTGCTCCCTCTTACAAAGGGCTGCTCCTTGTCGTCTTCTGGCTGAGTTTGGGAGGCACTGGTAGGAGATTGGAAGGGAGGATGGGAGCAAGGGAGAGTAGTATTCCCTCTCCCTCTCTTTTGGCAGCTGCATTTCCTCCGTGCTTCTCTCTTCCCCTGGGCAGCTCCGCTTGCCTTTCTGCGGGTTGACCCCAGCACCCTGCTTTCCTCCCTGTCTTCCTAGCTTAGGGCTGTTGCTAATTCAGTAGGCCACCATCTGTGGAACCAGTTGTCTGTATTAAGTTCCCAGTTATGAATACACTGACTTGTTTTCATTTCCCAGTTGGACATTGATGGGTACCTTACTCTTGAGTCTTTGTCTCCTCTGGGACATTTAAGATTCCGCATTTTCCTTTAAAAACTACTGTCCAGAACACGGGAGGCTGTCACTTCCACAAATCGGTTTCTTTTGGATTTGGATTCTCTGTCAGGTGGTTTGTTTACATGGCAACTTGTTATGCCGTCCATGCAGAGTAACACATTCGTTTGTATAGGTGGTTATTTATGATACATAACCTTTTCCTACAGTATTTCTCTCTGAAACCTTTTTATATTCAAAATTTGCTTTCTCTTCACGACTGTCATATTTCCTTGTTGCTAGTGTATTCTTCCTTTTCTTCTTTCCCTTCTTTATTAAGAACTACTTACGTGTTTGTCATCTTTAGTTTCCTGTCACCATTTCCTCATGAATTCAGACTCTATTCTCTTCTGCAAGTGTATTTGCTTTGTGGATGTCAATGTATTAGAGGACTTTCTTGATTTAATAAGAAAGGAAATGTGGTCATGGTCTTGAAAATATTAGACAATAGCAAAAAATTATAAAGCATATGCAGAATGTTAAAAGTAGTTGATCTTTAAAAGGTTTATGTCAGCAGTAAAATGACTTTAAAAAAAATCACATAATTGGGACATTCCTGGCAGTCTAGAGGTTAGGGCTCTGCACTCTCACTGCCTGGGGCCCAGGTTCAATCCCGGGTAAGGGAACTAAAATCTTACAAGTCTCACGGCATGGTCAAAAAAAAAAAATTCACAAAATTAACTTTAAAAATGTCATCAAAATAATCTTTAGAAAAGTTTTTTCTTTTTAACAGCAAATAAGAATTGCTGGGGTAATAATGCTTTATAAAGCCTTTGCATTATTGAAGTGCAATGCATTTGCATCTGGAAATGTAAATGGATGCCACTTATTTGGGACTTTCTGTTCTGTTGAACTTATAATGGTTGTCCTTAAGAATATCCTGTATCTTAGTTGATTTATTAAACTTTTAAATTTATACATCTTCATGTTAAATACTTTAGCATACTCCCATATCCTTTGGTCTCTCCTTTCTATGTCATATTGATAGTGTATGACATTTTGTCCTGGATTTTTATGGATACTCTTTTTACCATCTCTGGCCCTCGGGCTGTGTGTGCATGTGCACACAGGTATGTGTGTGTTTTAAAGCCATAGTAAATATTACCAAGATATTGGATCCTCCTTAACTTCCCCAGTCTCTTACAGCATTTCTTGGATTTGCCTCTTATTTGTGTTCTTTCTTTAGGAATGTTTTATTTAGGTGCTTGTATGGCAGACCTTTTGAGATATTTATGATTGAAAGAAAATTTGGCATGGGAAAGAAAAAGTAGGATTCCCTGGCTGAAAGTGCAGCATCTCTCTGAAAAAGGCCGTGTGTGCATGCTAAGTTGCTTCAGTTATTCCGACTCTTGCAGACTATTTGTACTGGAGCCCTCCAGGCTCCTCTGTCCATGGGCTTCTCCAGGCAAGAATACTGGAGTGGGTTGCCATGCCCTCTTCCAGGGATCTTCCCGACCCACAGTTTGAACGTGGGTTCTTGCGTCTCTGGCGTTTGGCGGGCAGGTTCTTTACCACTAGCTCTGCCACTTTTCCATTGCATTAGAGATTCTTGATCAGCCATCCTGCCCTTCCCTGGTTTTGTCTTCCGCAGCTGGGATGTGATTCTTTGATCATTGCCTTTTGTCTGTCATGACATCATAAGGGAGACAGTGGAGAGGCTGCTTCTGGCCGCCGCCGTAGTAGCCTCAGCAGCCTGTTTCTTTGTAGAGCAGTTGGATACCCAGAGATTGTATTAGGTATTTAGGCTTCTCTTTGCTAGACTTGGAGTTTTTTCTGGCAAAACAATTTAGAAGTCTTTTACCTGTCCATAGATTTAAGTTATTTTATAATATTAATGAAACTCTATTAGCTGTTGATTTAAAACCTGCAGTCTTCAAATTGAACTGTGCTCTGCTGATTCCTTTCTGTTTGTTCCAGCAGGCCTGAGAACTCTGCTTTTCATCATGAAATTATTAAAGGGTGCCATTTGGCCCCTGCCACAGGGTTGCAGCCCGTCTGATTACGGGCTTATCAGAGTTGGGGGTGGAGTAGGTAACAGCTTATAGGAGAGATACTTCTGAGGAATCTGGGTTATTGGGATTCTCTTTTCCTGAATCCTTTTAGCTATCTCCGTTCCTAATCTGGTTTGGTGTCCAGTAGAGACTGCGACTGTTGGAGTTTAATAGGAGGAGGATTAAGGCCCTTTGTGTCATGGTTATTGTTTTGTTTCTGCTTTCAGGGAGTCTTGTTTATACCCAAGATTGTTTTTCTTGAGGCACTCACTGTACTGAAAAAGATAAAAGTAGCCAAAGCAGGTTAATATCCTGACATTTTCTGTCACATTCTCTAAAGGTGAGCATGTAGTGTGAGTCCCAAAACACATCAGGTTTAATCAGCTGGTTTGCTCCAGTATAAGAACTGCCAACTTTCTAGCCTTTGCGGGGGTAATTCTTACTATCCTGAGTTGGTCAGTTCTAATATCAAGTTTTAAGTATCTAATTGATACTTAGATATCAATTTTTCTGTTCAACAGATTTTTTTTTTTAGTTGCATGTGATCAGTTTAAGGGCAAAAAAGGTTTTAATTGTGGTAAAATGTGCTTAACATAAAATTTACTTTCTTAACCATTTTTGAGTGTACTGATCTGTAGTTGTAAATACATTCACATTGTTACACAACCAATCTCCAGAGTTGTTTTTATCTTGTAAAACTGAAACTATACCCATTACACAACGACTCTACATTCTCTCCTTCTCACTAACTCCAGGCAACCACCATTCTACTTTGTCTCTGAATTGGAGATACTTAAGCCACCTTATAAGCAGCATCATTCAGTGATATCATCAGTTCAGTTCAGTTGCTCAGTCGTGTCCGACTCTTTGTGACCCCATAAATCACAGCACGCCAGGCCTCCCTGTTCGTCACCAGCTTCCAGAGTTTACTCAGACTCATGTCCATCAAGTCGGTGATGCCATCAGCCATCTAATCCTCTGTCGTCCCCTTCTCCTCCTGACCCCAATTCCTCCCAGCATCAGGGTCTTTTCCAATGAGTCAGCTCTTTACATGAGGTGGCCAAAGTACTGGAGTTTCAGCTTTAGCATCAATCCTTCCAATGAACACCCAGGACTGATCTCCTTTAGAATGGACTGGTTGGATCTCCTTGCAGTCCGAGGGACTCTCAAGAGTCTTCTCCAACACCACAGTTCAAAAGCATCAATTCTTCAGTGTTCAGCTTTCCTCACAGTCCAACTCTCACATTCATACATGACCACTGGAAAAACCATAGCCTTGATTAGACAGACCTTTGTTGGCAAAACAATATCTCTGCTTTTTAATATGCTGTCTACGTTGGTCATAACTTTCCTTCCAAGGAGTAAGCGTCTTTTAATTTCATGGCTGCAGTCACCATCTGTAGTGATTTTGGAGCTCCAAAAATAAAGTCTGACACTGTTTCCACTGTTTCCCCATCTATTACCCATGAAGTGATGGGACCAGATGCCATGATGTTAGTTTTCTTAATGTTGAGCTTTAAGCCAACTTTTCACTCTCTTCTTTCACTTTCATCAAGAGGCTTTTTAGTTCCTCTTTACTTTCTGCCATAAGGGTGGTGTCATCTGCATATCTGAGGTTATTGATGTTTCTCCCGGCAATCTTGATTCCAGCTTGTGCTTCTTCCAGCCCAGTATTTCTCATGTGATATCATACATGTGTCTAAATTTCCTTTCTAAGTCTGTGATATTCTGTTTTTTGTTTTTTTTTTTAATCATTTTATCTTTTCATAGGTGATCATTTGGGTTGCTTCCACCCTTTGGCTTTACAAAGAATGCTGCTTTTAGCAGTTATTTTTGCAAATACCTCTTTGAGTCCCTGCTTTCAGTTTCTTTTTGAGTAATACCCATAAGTGGATTTGTTGGCTTATAAGTTCTTTTTAATTTTTTGAGAAACCACTGTACTATTTTCCATATGGTATTCATTTTAAACCTGCTCCCATGGCTGGGAAGCATAGTGGCTTAATCCCTTGAGTCTTTCACTTCTCACTGCTCCTCTCTGGCGCTTATTTCTCTTCTCTGACTTCTCTAATGAGGTTGGAGCAGTGATTGCTCAAAGCTCTCTGTTCATAACTTTATGATCAAAGAGGAAAAAAGAGTCCTTTGGGCAGTCCAGCATGCTCAGTCTGGATTACCTTCCAGTTATGGAAATAGTTGCAGTGGCCAAGGATATGGTACTAGCACTGGCTCAGCTGGGTGTGAGGAGAAGCCTGTCCTTGTGCTTGATGTGGGGGGGAGGGTAAGATCAGTAATCAGAAAAGGAGGAGGTATAGAGCAGGAAGCGTGTGAGGCTGCAGAGAGAGCAGGGGCTGTGAGCCTCTGCTGCCCTAGTGTGCCTGGGTCCCCATTTCAGTGGCCTCCTAGACATCTTCACTTAGATATCCCCAAATGCCTCAAACTCTTAATCGTTTCCCATCTAACTACGACGCTTCAGTATCTATACTTTAACCTCACTTGCCTTTCAAGAGTCACGAACAGCAGAGAACTTTTTATACCTTGGAATCTTTGCACAGGGGATCTTCTGGCTGAAATGAGCATTTCAGCCTTAATCCTTATTCAGCTGTTGTGTGCACGTGTGTGCCCTCAGTCACTCAGTCGTGTGCAACTCTTTGCGACCCCATGGACTGTAGCCCACCAGGCTTTTTTGTCCGTGGGATTCTCTAGGCAAGAATTCTGGAGTGGGGTGCCATTCCCCTCTCCAGGGGATCTTCCCAACCCAGGGATCGAATGCACACCACCTGCGTCTCCTGCACTGGCAGGCAGAATCTTGATCGTTGCACCACCTGGGAAGCCCCTCATTCACCTATTAGCATCTACTAAAAGTGAATTTCTAGTTTTTAGATTGGGTGTTGGTAGGATATTGCTGCTATCAACATGCATGTGAAATACAGAAGAAGCTGGTTTGGGAGGAAAATTAATTTTACTTTACACCTTGATTTTTGAGGTGAGCAGAAAATCCAGGATCTGCCTCTCCTCCTCCCAAGTACAAACAGTTTTCCAAGGAGGGAGAGTATACTGAGCGTGCTAATAGGTGAGGTTAACAAATAAGATAGACTGTAAAAAAATTTTATTGAAATATAGTTGATTTACAGAGTTGTGTTAATATCTTCTGTATAGCAAAGTGATTGTTATACATATCTATACATTCTTTTTCATCTTCTTTTCCATGATGGTTTATCACAGGATATCGAATATAGTTC
Organism: Bos javanicus; assembly: GCF_032452875.1. NCBI lineage: Eukaryota > Metazoa > Chordata > Mammalia > Artiodactyla > Bovidae > Bos > Bos javanicus. The sequence continues at coordinate 13,591,277 of NC_083886.1, read as the reverse complement.
CCTGTGCTATACAGCAGGACCTTGTTGTTTATCCATCCTATATATAATAATTTTATATTATATATAATATTATATATAATATATTTGGCACATCTGCTAGTGCCAAACTCCCAATCCTTCTCTCCTCTACCTCCCTTCTCCTTGGCAGCCACAACTGTGTTCTCAGTGAAGATAGACATGTTGTTGAAGGATGAGTGAATCAAAGGAAAATGTTGTAGTTATCTAAAACCACAGAGGAAATGCTACATATCTCTATAGGAAAAACTGTAAAGTCCATATTTAGGGGAGAAAAAATAAACCAGTGAAAAAGGTAAAGAGCAGTTTTAGAATAACCAGTGATGGTATGATAAAAGACATAAAGTCAAAGAATAAGGATTACTTAAAGCTGTAGTAGTTCTGAAGAATAACCTAAAGTTTTTACAAAATTAAGAGCTTCACTTAAAAGTAATGAAGTCTGCTCTACCACCATCCAGAGAAAGAAAAAGCACAAGTGACTAAGCAGAACCTAAAGTAAGATAAAGGAGATTTTTGTATAATGACCTCAGTGTTTTATATGTGGCATTTGAGGCCTTCTAAAAGTGACAACCTGTGATCAAGGTGGTAGCTGTGGTACAAAGATGACTGGATATCAAGAGTCCTGAGATTGCTCTTCAGCTTTGAGTAAGTTATACCAACCTTGTTCTTTATTTTTGGGTGGGAGGGCTTCCCTGATAGCTCAGTTGGTAAAGAATCTGCCTGCAATGCAGGAGGCCCTGGTTCAATTCCTGGATCAGGAAGATCCTCTGGAGAAGGGATAGGCTACTGCCTCTAGTATTCTTGGGCTTCCCTAGTGGCTCAGCTGGTAAAGAATCTGCCCGCAATGTGGGAGACCTGGGTTTGATCCCTGGGTTGGGAAACTCCCCTGTTCTTTTTAAGTTTTTTTCTTTTAGGCCACACCATATGGCTTGTGGGATGTTTGTTCCCTGACCAGACATTGAACCTGGGCCCTCAGCAGTGAGAGCACAGAGTCGTAGCCGCCATACAACCAGGGATTCCCCGAACTTGTTCTTGTCAGTGATAAAATGAAATCAGCTCCTGCTGTACGTATAAAACAGGATTTTTGTGCATCAGATTAGATAATGTATATATAAATCAATGGAATATTATAAAAGAACATTTAAATGTTAGATGTAAAGAGAATTGGGCTTCCCCCGTGGCTAAGTGGTAAAGAGTCTGCCTGTAGTGCAGGAGATGCAGGTACAGTCCCTGGGTTGGAAAGATCCCCTGGAGAAGGAAATGGTAGCCCACTCTAGTATTCTTGCCTAGGAAATTCCCTGGACAGAGGAAGCTGGCAGGCTACAGACCATGGGGTCACAAAGAGTCAGACACGACTGAGTGACTATTGGTGTTCAGTCACTCAGTCATGTCCGACTCTTTGCAATCCCATGGACTGCAGCACACCAGGCTTCCCTGTCCTTCACTATCTCCTGGAGTTTGCTCAAACTCATGCCCATTGAGTTGGTGATGCCATCCAACCATCTCATGCTCTGTCACCCTCTTCTCTTGCCCTCAGTCTTTCCCAGCATCAGGGTCTTTTCCAGTGAGTCGGCTCTTTGCATCAGATGGCCAGAGTATTGGAGCTTCAGCTTCAACATCAGTCCTTCTAATGAATATTCAGGGTTGATTTCCCTTAGGATTGACTGGTTTGATCTCCTTACTGTCCAGGAGACTCTCAGAAGCCTTTGCCAACACCACAGTTCTTTGGTGCTCAGCCTTTTTTATGGTCCAGCTCTCACATCTCTACATGACTACTGAAAAAACCATAGCTTTGACTAGATGGACCTTTGTCGGCAAAGTAATTTCTCTGCTTTTTAATACACTACGTTTGTCATAGCTTTCCTTCCAGGGAGCAAGCGTCTTTTAATTTCATGCTGCAGTCACTGTTCACATCGATTTGAAGCCCAAGAAAATAGTCTGTCACTGTTTCCATTGTTTCCCCATCTATTTGCCATGAAGTGATGGAACCGGATGCTATGATCATCTTTTGAATGTTGAGTTTTAAGCCCGTATTTTCTCTCTACTCTTTCACGTTCTTCAAGAGGCTCTTTAGTTCCTCTTTGCTTTCTGCCATTAGGGTGGTGTCATCTGCGTATCTGAGGTTACTGATACTTCTCCCGGCTCTCGTGATTTCAGCTTGAGTTTCATCCAGCTCTGCATTTCCCATGATGTACTCTGCGTATAAGTTAAATAAGCAGGGTGACAATATACAGCCTCGTTGTACTCCTTTTCCAAGGTTGAACCAGTCCATTATTGCATGTCCAGTTCTAACTGTTGCTTCTTGACCTGCATACAGGCTTCTCAGGAGGCAGGTCAGGTGGTCTGGTATTCCCGTCTCTTGAAGAATTTTCCAGTTTGTTGTGACCCACACAGTAAGAGGCTTTAGTGTAGTCAGTGAGGGAGAAGTAGATGTTTTTCCTGGAGTTCCATTTCTTTCTCTATGGTCCTGTGGATAGTGACAATTTGATCTCTGGTTCCTCGGCCTATTCTAAATCCAGCTTGTACATCTGGAAGTTCTTGATTCATGTAGTATTGAAGCCTAGTTTGAAGGATTTTCAGCATTACCTTGCTAGCATGTGAAATGAGTAAAATTGTAGGGTAGCTTGAACATTCTTTGGCATTGCCCTTCTTTGGGATTGGAAAGAAACCGACCTTTTCCAGTCCTGTGGCCCCTACTGAGTTTTCCAAATTTGCTGGCATGTTGAGTGCAACACTTTAAGAGCATCATCTTTTAGGATTTGAAATAACTCAGCTGGAATTCCATCACCTCCACTAGCTTTGTTTGTAGTAATGCTTCCTAAAGCCCAATGATTTCACGCTCTAGGACGTCTGGCTGTAGGTGAGTGACCACACCATCGTGGTTATCCTGGTCATTAAGACCTTTTTTTAAAGTTCTTCTGTGTATTCTTACCACTTCTTAATCTCTTCTGCTTCTGTTAGATCCATACTGTTTCAGTCCTTTACTTTGCCCATCTTTGCAAGAAATGTTCCCTTGGTATCTCTAATTTTCTTGAAATCTCTAGTTTTTCCCATTGCATTTTTTTCCTTTATTTCTTTGCATTGCTTGCTTAAGACTGAGGGACTAAAAAAAAAAAAAAAAAAGACTGAGGGACTAAACAATAACAAAAGAGAATTAATTATGCCCTTAGGTTAAATAAGCTTATGATTCTGAATTTTGCTGGATATAGAATCATGTGCTATTAATTTTATGCTAGTGAATTCCTGTCAAAGGAAAATCAGCATAAAAAATAACTGGGACTTCCCTGATGGTCCAGAGCTTAAGACATTATGCTTCCACTGCAGGAGGCACAGATTTGATATCTGGTTGAGGAACTAAGATCCCCTGTGCTATGCCTTGTAGCCAAAAAATAGGAAGAAAAAATTACTGATTTTGAGCTGTGTTCAAGATTTTGATCTTTATATTTGAGCGATGGGAAGTCACTCATGTAGAGGATAGAAGTGAGTAGGTATGCCATTTTTTGTTTGTTTTTTTTTTCGGCTGTGCCTCTTAGCTTATGGGATTTTAGTTCCCCAGCCAGGGATTGAACTGTGGGCCGATGGCAGTGAGTACAGAATCCTAAGTCCTGGACTGCCAGGGAATTCCCCAATATGTATATTTTGAAAAGATCGCTCTGACTCTAATACAGAGTTTGGTGGACAGTGGTGGAGGCAGTAAGTCACTCAGGCTTTTGCAATAGACGTTGTAGACAGAGGTGGTGGTGGTGTAAGCAGAGAGCTATTTAGGAAACTTGCTCATAGATTTATTGCTGGAGGGAAGGAAGAAGGCGGTTCCTGATTTTGCTATCTGGATAGATAATCATGCTGTTCCCCAAAATAGGAAACCCTGGAAGATCATGTTTGGGGAGGAAATCCTGATCTTTAAGTGGAATTTGATCTTCTGTTGAGACATCCAAAACCCATACTGAGGAAGTCACTAGCAGAAAGTAACTGAAGCAATGGTTGGAATGCGGTCACTTAGGGAGGGTTAGTGTAAGAAGAAAAGGGAGTTTAGGAATTTGCTTTGAGTAACTCTAATATTTCAAGAGAAGTTAGAAAAGGATGAGCCAGTGGAGAATATGGTTAGCATTGGTTATAGCTGCTGAATAATCTTAACAAGATGTTCTTAAAAACATATATTGGATTCAGCAACTTGGAGGTTACTGATGACCGTAGTAAGTCACCTGGGAGGAGAGTTGGGGCAGAAACACGTTCTGAAATAGGCAGGGATGAATGAGAGATGAAAAGCAGATGCAGTTATAAACAAAGAGTTCAGCTCCTGGAAAGAGAGGAAATAGTGAAGTCAAATACAGGGAGAGGGATATTACTGGTTTATGATTTTAAAAAAACCCTTATTTAGGGACTTGCCTGGTGGTCCCTGGTGGGTTAAGATTCCAGGGTTCCTTTGCAAGGGTTGTAGGTTTGATCCCTATTCAGGAAACTAAGATTTTCACATGCTGCCTGGAGCAGCCAAAAATGCAAAAACAAACCCACCTTATTTATTGTGCAAATATATCATGATAAATAGCACAAAAGTATGGATCACTGAATTTTTACACATTGTAAATCTGTGGAGCCATAACTAAGGTAGAAGATAGAATGTTGCTACCTAATTGCCTAGTGATTCTGAATTTCATATAAAGAGAATCGTTCTGTATGTAGGCTTTTGTGTCTGGCTTTTTGCTTATTATGTCTGTGAGTTCCATCCATATCATGGTATATGGTAGTAGGCCGTTTTTTTCCTGTGCTGAGTAGTGTTGTATTGTACATTGTATCCGTGTGCCACTGTGCTTGTCCGTTCTCCTCTTGATGGACTTTGGGTTGATTCCAGCTGTAATTACTTGAATGCAGTACTATTGTGGTAAGCATTCTTGTCTCTTGGTGTATCTGTGCTGAGGCTTCTAATGAGTTTATACCTAGAGTGGAACTACTTGGTCAAAGGGCATGGGATCTTCAACCTGAGTATATGTAGTCTGTTTTCCCAAGTGGTTGTACTGATTTACATTTACTAGCACTAAATAAGCAGCCTCTTCACTCCATATCCTGCCAACTCTTGGTTTTGTCATTGTGGTTTTAATTAACACTTCCTTCATTACAAATGAGGTTGAGCCACTTTTCATGTTCACTGATGATTGATTTGAATATCCTATTTTTGAAGTGTTTTTCATGTCTCCTGCCTATTTTTCTAATGATCTACCTTTTTCATACTGATTTTTAATTTGTATATGACTTAGCAACTATATGTATGTATGTATGTATGTGAATTAGACAAATCCTTGTGGGGTTATAATTGTCTCTTCTCCCAGGCTCTGCCTCGGCTTTTCACTCTTCCGGTCAGGGTGGCTCATGAGAAACAGAAATTCTCCATTTTAATGTAATAAATTTAATGTAGTAGAATTTGCCGGTTTTTTATACTAGGAATTTTTTTGTGTCCTGTTGTGAAGTTTTTTCCCTGTACCATAATCATGAAAATACATTTCTACAGTGTTCCTCTAGTGTTTTGTTAATTTTAGCTTTGTCATTTATATCTAAAATTCACAGGTATTGATTTATTTGAAAAATTTTAAAAGATAGACACTTGAGCATGTTTAAATACTCATTGGGAGTATACAGTACGTGGAAGGAATGGGAGATACAGGAGAGGAAGGGTTAGAAAAAGAGCCCTGAGAAGGTGAGAGAGAATAGGATCCAAAGCAGAGTGATTTACTTAATTTTTGTTTGTTTGGAAAAGTTCTATTCATCCTTCAAACCCTAGGTCATTGAGGCTCTATGGAGTCTCTCTGGGTACTCCAACTTTATCATCTCTCCATGACGTTAGTCATCTCTGCCCTAGCACCTACATTTATTGTTGCCTTTTTCATGCTGTTTCAGAATCATCAGCTTACACATCTGTCTCCCTCGTCAGATTGGAGGTTTCTCACTTTAAAAATTACTGGAGTATAATTGCTTTGCAGTGTTGCGTTAGTTTCTGCTGCATAACACAGTGAATTAGCTCTATGTCTACATGTGTCCCCTCTCTCTTGGACCTCCCGCCTACATCTCCCCCCTTTCCACCAACCCTCCCATCCAGGTCATCACGGAGCACCCAGCCCAGCTCCCTGTGGTACACGCAGGTTTCCACTAGCTATTTTACACATGGTAATGTATTTATGGGCTTCACTTGGGGCTCAGCTGGTAAAGGATCCGCTTGCAATGCAGGAGACCTGGGTTCCATCCCGGGGTTGGGACGATCCCCTGGAGAAGGGCAAGGCTACCCACTCCAGGATTCTGGCCTGGAGAATCCCATGGACTGTATATGTATAGTCTGTGGGGTCGCAAAGAGTCCTAATCTCCTAATTCATCCCACCCTCCCCTTCCCCCTCACAGAGTTATTTACTTTAGACAAAAGGAAATAGAATTATGTGTCATAGAGTGGAATGAGAAAAGAGTGAGTGGTACAGATGCATGTAGGTTTTTGGCAACAAAGTTTCTAGATTCCTTGTGCAGTATATGAGACACATTATCTGCTGAGTAAGGAGAGATTGGGTGGAGTCAGGGCTTGGAGAATAGTTTAAGAAAGTCATTGAAATTGTAGAAGAAGTTTCAGAAAATTGAGTACATTTGTTGTGCAGTTTTGAAGGCTCAGTTGAGGTTTGTGGAGATAATTTATAGTGGTGACAATTGTGTCTCTTGTGATTTTCTCTGGGGGTACTTGGTTGCCATGGAATATACTAGGATAGTGGACTGGTTGGGTTCATCTAGGATTGAGGTTTTGCTGGTTGGGTGCCATGCAAAGATCCCACACAAAGGGATAAGAGAATGTAGATGACTGGCAGAAGTTACTGAGATGCCTGATCAAAGACTGTTAAGGCAGGAGGAGAGTAAATATATGAGAGAGGCCTGAAGAGTAGGGAGAAGGCAGGGTTTCAGTGGGTTGGAGGTCTTAATGAAGTCAGAGAGCGAATCACAAAGCAAATAGTTAAGCAAACTTGCTGGAAGATAAGGTTGTGATCTGAGAAGAAAAGTCTTGATTAGTGATTTTTGAGGTGTAATAGTTCTGTTCAGTAAGGATGATAAATGCTTAATATTCACTGGTGTGAACTGGAAAAGTTGAAAGTTGATTAGAAAAGTGCACATAATTCTTTTATAGTGAACTGTATGTCCAGTGTGTTCAGATGTGTCAGGATTTACTATCCCCTGTAAGGAAAGGAACATAATTTTTCTTCCATTGCCAAATTTATACATATTAGAATTCTAGATGGTTACACATCATATTTGTATTTAGTTAATTTTGCTAAATATTTTACTTTGATTTGCCTTTATAGGTGGTTGTATTCTTGGTATTAGTATTTCCTGGGTATCCAGTGAGAGTTTGATTTTTATTTAAAAAAATTTCTTAATTAGAAAAATATTTTTTTAATGTAGCATGATTTTATGACAAGAGTAATCATATTGGCATTGTGCTTCTTGTGCCAACTTACCACAAGCCCTTTAGCTCTTTGCAGAGACCTTTACTCCATCTTTTTTTGGCCCTACCATGTGGCAGGTGGGATCTTAGTTCCCTGACTGGAGATCCAACCCTCGCCCCTTGCATGAGAGCACAGAATCTTAACCACTGGACCTCCAGGGAAGTTCCCCCACTCCTCCCCATCTTGCATCTTACTCTACCTTATCCTCTCCCTGTTGTTTCTCAGAGTGTCCAGATACAACTTGTGAACCCACACAGCTTACGTTGTCTGCCTCTGCGGGCACTGCTCCACTGTCCTTCACCCGGCGCTGGCGTTTCCCCTGGGTACTGCTGTCAGTCTGTCGGGTTCTGTAGTCTGCTCTTCATGTGTGATGGAATGATACTTCGTACTGGTACCCTCCTGAGAGAGTTTGATTTTTAAAACCTACTTGTGCTAAGGTACTATTCCCTGGTGGCTCAGTGGTAAAGAATCCTCCTGCCGATACTGGAGACGCTGGTTCTGTCTCTGATCCAAGAAGATCCCCTGGAGAAGGAAATGGCAGCCCACTCCAGTATTCCTGCCTGGAAAATCCTGTAGACAGAGGATCCAGTTCACATCAGTGAATATTAAGCATTTATCATCCTTACTGAACACAGTAGTCCATGGGGTCACAAAAGAGTCAGAAACGACTTAGCAGCGAAACGACCAAAAAAACTACTAGTTTTGTGATTTCAGCTTTTTGTTCACTTTCATTTAAATGTTTTCCAAAACTTCTGAATTTTTAAAGAAAATATTTATTTGGTTGGGTCAGATCATAGTTGTGGCATCCGGGATCTTCATTGAGTCCTGTGGGGCCTTTCATTGCGTCGGACTCTCTACTTGTGGTGCTTGGGCTCAGTAGTTGTGGTGCTCAGGCTTGGTTGCCCCTCAGCATGTGGGATCTTAGGTCCCTGACCAGGGATTGAACCCGTGTCTCCTGCATTGCAGGGCAGATTGTTAACCACTGGACCACCAGGGAAGTCCCGAAACTTCCGAACTTTTATTGAAAAATAATTGAAGCAATTGTTATGACAATAGCATTAAAGGAATGTCGTTATTTTTGTTGATTGACATTGTGTCTTTTAAATTTCCTCTTCTGTTATTTAATTCTAATGCAGATACATCAAGGAATCTGGAATTTCATGAAATTCATAGCACAGGGAATGAGCCACCTTTGCTGATTATGATTGGCTACAGTGATGGAATGCAGGTCTGGAGCATCCCTGTAAGTATGATATGCTGACTCCCTGAAATAGAAAACTTTGCAGCATGCTAGCTGGTGGCCATATTTTCTCTAAGGACTCCTCCATTTATTTTGCAAGCAGTTGCTCAGAGACTGCTTTCTGTGGAACCCCATAGGAGGCCCAAGGAGTAAAGGGCACGTGGGAACTGAACCATGCAGTAAACGGTTTGTAAAGTAGGCTAGCGATTGTGGGGATCACTTTACATGGAAGATCTCACGTCTCATCATGGTAACCCTACGAAGTAGGTATTATTATTCTCTTTTCCTGCAATTTTTACAAAAGAGTAAAGAGGCTAACCCCTGGAGAAGGAAATGGCAGCCCCCTCGAGGGGTTCTTGCCTGGAAAATCCCTTGGACAGAGGAGCGTGGCACGCTACAGTCCGTGGAGTCGCAGAGTTAGCCACAACTTAATGATTAAACAACAACAAAGAAGCTTATAGAAGGCTTAAAAAAATTAGCGATTATTTAAAAAAAAATGTTTTGAGTCAGTTAAAACATCCACGTGGTCCAAAATTCAAGAGGTGTGAGTGGGCAACAAAGCTCCCTACTGCTGCTGTCCTCAGTTTCCCTTATCTTGAGTAGTTTCTAGTTCCCTAGGGTTTCTAGTGTCTTATGTATCCTGATTTTTTAGCAAATAAGAACATATATATTTCTCCCTCCCTGCCGTTCCTTAACAGAAGGGAACATACTATACAACTGTCTGTACTTTGCTGTTTTTTACTTATGAATTAGTATTCCAAGAGCTTCTCTATGGGTTATATAGCCACATATAATTCTCTTATTTGGACTTTCCTTAATTTACATGACTTGTTTCCAATTATTGGTAACACCTGAGTGCACCCTCCCCTCGCCTTTTCTGATATTAGAAACAATGATGTAATACATGAGCTTGAACTAAGGTCATTTTGTGTCTGTGTATCTGTTAGGATAAATCACAGTTTTGATAAATGTTTTACATTGCCTAACACTGGGCCCAGTTTCCATCTTCAGTCCTCCATGTGCTTCTCTGGGATGACCAACAGTAAATGTACTAGAAGAGGAAGAGGCTTGGTGGGATCACAGCTCAGTGAAGTGTAGTTGGGACTACATACTTTGGCTCATACTGAGTTATATTCTGGTGTTTGGCATGGCCTAAATATCATGTCTCTCTTATAGACTGGGGTGGAAGGCCTATTTGGCAGGTGGAACATCTATTGCGTAGTTTTTTGTTTTTTTTTGCAGTTGGAGACCCGGGGCCAGTATTTGTGCCTTTAATAAACACATTTACTACATTGTTTGAAGGCTGTTTTGCATGGGTGGTTCAACTAGACTTTTTTTTCTTCCCTTTTTGGTTCTTTTGAGTATTATGGTTACTTCCTAAAAGATTTATAAGCAAATATATATTGCCTCAAATTTAATGAAATGCTAGATGTTCTTGAGTACAGAGTTTGGCGTAAGGATTATTGAGTAATGAGTACATTGATCTTCATAATTCTTAAACATTTAAACTAAAAATATTGTTTATTCTTATATTCTGTAAATCACTGATAATGAACTATAGTTCTTATAGTTCCTCTAATCTTATAGGGGGCTTCCCTGGTGACTCAGTTGGTAAAGAATCTGCTTGTAATGCACGAGACCCAGGTTTGATCCCTGGGTTGGGAAGATCCCCTGGAGAAAGGAATGGCAACCTACTTCTGTATTTCTTGCCTGGAGAAAGGAATGGCAACCTACTTCTGTATTTCTTGCCTGGAGAATTCCATGGACAGAGGAGCCTGGCAGGCTATTTAGTCCATGGGGTTGCAAAGAGTCGGGTACAACTGAGCTACTAACACTCACATACACATGCACTAATCTTATAATAATTATGTATCATATTATTAAATATTTAGGATTTGAGGCTTTATATTTCTTAAAAATTGGCTTTATTTTGCAGAGATAGAAGAATCCTGTTGGTATGTCATGGATCAAGTGAACTTGTTTTTTTTGCCTTTGGGGATGTGTAGTTGACATTTTTTCAAGACCTTGCAATGTTGTTTGTAATTGAAGTATCATGCCAAAGGCATAGACAAAAGGACCTAAAATGTAGCAGTGTTTTGTTTATTTGCTTTTTCCTAACAAGAAAAATAATTCTAGGTTGTGTTCAGAGGAGAGGATTTTGTAAATGTAACCTTTTCTTATTAATAAGAGACTATATTTTGATTCTTAAAAAATTTATTTTTTAATGACTGAGTGATTGGAGTATAGTTGCTTTCTAATGCTGTGTTAGTTTCTACTGTACAGCAGAGTGAATCAGCTATATGTATATAAATGTATATGTATCTTCTTTCTGGGATTCCCTTCCCATTTAGGTCACCACCATTTTGATGCTTTACTCTGTTTGATGACGGACTTGAAGGCAAAGAGGAAGCTAGAGCTTTAACAGGGTTGGGCCTTGTGGATTAGGGGTGTTGACCAGACTGAGCACATTCCTTTGGTGGTACTCAGGCTGCCCACTTGCTTTGGTTATAATTAGAGGTATCGCTTTTAATAGTTGACTTATGTCTAGCTCTGAGTAACTTAAAGGTCTTCCGAGTAATTTTAATTACTTCTTTGAAGTAATTCTTATGCACAGATTGTATTTTGAGAGAACTAAATAATCTTTTCTTCGTGGAATTTTCATTAATTGTCAGTTGTTACTATTGTAGTCGTATAGCCCCCCTGAGGACTGGTTCAAGAATTAGGAGGCAGTTTGGAAAAATAAGCTCCTTCTGTTGCACTGATGGAGCTCTTCCTGTGTTCAGAGAGCTTTATATACACATTGTCTCATGTGTTGTATACTGTGAGGGAGAAGTTATCCTATTTTATAGGTGGTAAGGTCACACTACTTAAAGAGGAGGAATTGGAATGCAAACCCAGGTCTGTCTGACTTAACATTCAAAGCCCACTATCTAAGGGCTCTATTTCCTCTCTGCGGTAGCAGAAGATATGCCATGCAAGTGGTATGGCAGCTTAGTGTTAGTTTTCAGGGTAAAAGTTATGGTGTACCTTCATATGTTCATCCTTTATAGACCAGTGTGAGTTACCCATTGCTCTAACTAAACCCTTCTGAAACTTATCACTAGTTAGCCATTCAGTAATCATTTAAGTGTTACCATGTGTAGATGAGGAGCTTATGTTGGTCAGTCTAGAAATAAACCTGGTTCTAAGGGACCTTTGAGACCGTAAAGCATATTTGCTTTTGAGTTAAGTGAGGGTGGGCAGAAAGTCAATCCTTGTCTGAATTTCAGCTCAGGTTTTGCTTCAAGTTTGTGCCCAAGGTTGACTTTATATAATTGTCCCACCTCTGAGTCTCAGATTAAGAAAATAAACATCCTGGCTAAACATTAAAAAAAAAAAATTGTTTATGAAGTTCATTGTTGTTGTTCATTCACTAAGTCATGTGAGACTGTTTGTGATCACATGGGCTGTAGCAAGCCAGGCTCCTCTGTCCAATGCTGTCTCCCAGACTTTGCTCAAATTCTTGTCCATTGAGTTAGTGATGCTTTCTAACCTTCTCTTCCTCTGACACTCTCTTCTTTTGCATTCAGTCTTTCCCAGCATTAGTATCTTTTCCAGTGAGTCAGATCTTTTCCAGTGAATCGGCTCTTTGCATCAGGTGGCCAAAGTATTGGAGATTCTTCTTCAGCAACAGTCCTACCAAGGAATATTCAGGGTTGATTTCCTTTAGAATTGACTGGTTTGATCTCCTTTCAGTCCAAGAGACTCTGAAAAGTCTTTTCTCCAGTACAATTCAAAAGCATCAATTCTTTGGTGCTCAGCCTTTTTAATGAAATGCATAAATGCAGTTGAGGCTTAGATGATATCTCAGAATCTAGCTAAGTTGAGTTAGCTCAAAACTGTGCAGAAGTGGTATCTTTATCGCCCAGTCCCTATGACTTTGTGTATGAGATGCCTGCAGGAAAACACTGGTATTCATAGCTTTCCCAAGCTGTCAGGCGCCTTCTGTCAACACATCTGATGTAACATGAGAAAGAATGATTATTTATGTTGTTGTTCTGGATAAATAGGTCCCTTTCCTACTCATGCCTAGCAGTGCCATTACCTCTTTTTGGTAATGTGAATATCAGTGCTCTTGCTTAAAATTCTTTTTAAAAAAATTTATTTTATTTTCTTTTGGCCATGGTACGTGGCTTGTGGGATCTTAGTTCCCTAGTTAAGGTTTGAATGTGGCCCTTGGCAGTGAGAGCACAGAGTTCTAACCACTGGACTGCCAGGGAATTCCTTTAAAATTCTTAAAAAATTAAAAAAAAAATTTATATTTTTTATTTGAAGGATAATTGCTTTACAGAATTGTTATTTTCTGTCAAACATTAACATGAATCAGTCATAGGTATACATATGTTCCCTCCCTCTTGAACCTCTCTCCCATCTTACCCTCTAGATTGTTACAGAGCCCTGTTTGAGTTCCCTCAGTCATACAGCAAATTCCCATTAGCTGTCTATTTTACATATGGTAATGTAAGTTAATTAAAAAAATCAGCAGTACATGGACTAAAGACCAAATAGGTTTATGGGATTTATATGAAAAAAAAGAAACACAAAACACAGTAATTCTGTACTTTTCCTTTAACTCCCATAATTCTTTTAGCTCTTGTTATCTTAGTTATTTATTTTATTTATTTCAGTTATTTTAAAATATCTTGCTTGTATTCTTTATATATATATATATTTTCAGCCAGTCTTACACATAGATTGACTGGGTACCCTGAGGTATGAGAACTTAAAAAGTGTTCATTTATTCAACACAAGTCTGTAATAAAGTATGTATTTTGAGCAAAATAGTGTCTTTTAGGAGCTAGTAGAAGAACTGGATTTAAATAAAAATAAAGACAAATTGTAATATGAAGAAAAAAGAGATTATAATAAGGAAGTGGCATGGAAGTAATTAAATTTAGCCACAGTATGATTGGAACAGCAAATAGTAAAGTCAGAGGTTCTGAGGTGGAAATGTTCTTTACTCTATAGTTGGACATTGATTGAGATTTCTTAAGTTTTTTTCTTCTTAAGAATATTGAGATAAATATCTTTATGATTATGTAATTTAGAGAGATCAATAAAAGGTATACTAAAGCTCTTGGTAGATTTGCCAGATTGCATTCTTATAAAGCCATGCCATTTATACTTGCCTCGTTCATTCATTAATTCATTCACTCAGCAAAGATTTATTGATTGTCTTTTATATGCCAGACCTTGTTCAAGGTGCTGGGAAAACAACAATGAGCTAAACAAAACCATTATTCTTATGGAATTTCTATTCTAGGTGGGTGGGTTGAAGAGTGGGGAAGATGATATTAAAACATGTACAATGCTTTGATAATAAATAAACATATACCAAGTGTTATAGTGGGGTAGTTGGTGTTGTTGTGGGTTGCTATATTAGGTAAGGTAGTCTTGGAAAGCCTCTCTCAGTGACTTGCAGAGCAGAAGTGTGGAGGAGTAAGTCTTGTGGGCATTTGAGGAAGGGGCGTTTAAAGGCAGTACTCTCTCATATAGGATTCTGTTTCCTATATTTAAAAATAGCAGGGAGACACTTTGGTGGAGCTTGGTGAGCAGGTGAAAAATGCTGGGTGTCTCAGAAGTGCTGGGCTACAGTTTTGCAAGGTAAAACTTACAAAATGAGCTTTGTACCATTGTAAGAACTTCAAAAAGTCTGAATATAGAGCAAAGTTGAACCAATTTTACGGAAAATATGTATACTCACCACCTCGATTATACCATGAAAATTTTTACTGTATTTGCTTAATTTTCTTTCTACCTATAGATCTTATTGGGTACATTTCAAAGTAAATTGCAAAATCAGCATGGTTCCCCCTAAATACTTTTGCATGGCTTATCATTAAAGTTGAATATTTGATTAGTTTTTAATGTAAAATTTACCCACAGTTAAATACACAAATCTTAATATGTGAACTTCCTGAGCTTTGATAAAGACATGGCAGCCCACATCTCTGGCAAGATATAGACCATGATTATCACTCAAGAAATTTCCCTTGTGGCTGTTCTCCACTTTTCCTCCATCCCATCTGTGAAACAGCCACTATTGTTATCTTATTTTCCACTGTAGATTAGTTTGCCTGTTTTAGTTATGGCACTCAGGCTTAGTTGCTCTGCAGCATGTGGAATCTTCCCAGACCAGGAATTAAACCCATGTCCCTTGTATTCGCAGATGGATTCCTATCCACTGCACCACCATGGAAGTCCTCTCATCCTCTTTTGAAGTGCTTAATATCTTAAACAGGTATTGAAAACGTATTCATTACAGTACCTAAAAGATGAGAGTTGTATGAAACAGTGTATTTGAGGTTCAGTAAGTTAAGATTTATTAGGGAAAACCACTAGACCATTCAGGTATGAGCCCTTACGATTATACAGTGGAAGTGACAAATAGACTCAAGGGATTAGATCTGATAGAGTGCCTAAAGAACTATGGACGAAGGTTCGTAACATTGTAGAAGGCAGTGATCAAAACCATCCCCAAGAAGAAGAAATGCAGAAAGGCAAATGGTTGTCTGAGGAATCCTTGAAAGTAGCTGAGAAAAGAAGAGAAGCGAAAGGCAAAGGAGAAGAGGAAAGATATCTCCATCTGAATTTCAAAGAATAGCAAGGAGAGATAAGAAAACCTTCCTAAGTGATTAGTGCAAACAAATAGAGGAAGACAGTAGAATGGGCAAGACTAGAGATCTCTTCAAGAAAATTAGAGATACCAAGGGATCATTTCATGCAAAGATGGACACAGTAAAGGACAGAAACAGTATGAACCTAACAGAAGCAGAAGATATTAAGAAAAGGTGGCAAGAATACACAGAAGAACTGTACAAAAAAGATCTTCATAACCACAGTGGTGTGATAACTTACCTAGAGCCAGCCATCCTGGAATGCAAAGTCAAGTGGGCCTTAGGAAGGATCACTATGAACAAAGCTAGTGGAGGTGATGGAATTCCAGCTGAGCTATTTCAAATCCTAAAAGATGATGCTGTGAAAGTGCTGCACTCAATATGCCAGCAAATTTGGAAAACTCAGCAGTGGCCACAGGGCTGGAAAAGGTCAGTTTTCATTCCAGTCCTAAAGAAAGACAATGCCAAAGAATGCTCAAACTGCCGCACAGTTGCACTCGTCTCACATGCTAGTAGAGTAATGCTCAAAATTCTCCAAGCCAGGCTTCAACAGTGTGTGAACCGAGAACTTCCAGATGTTCAAGCTGGATTTAGAAAAAGCAGAACCAGAGATCAAATTGCCAACATCCGCTGGATCATCAAAAAAGCAAGAGAATTCCAGAAAAACATCTATTTCTGCTTTATTGACTATGCCAAAGCCTTTGACTGTGTGGATCACAACATAACAAACTGTGCAAAATTCTTTAAGAGAGGGGAATACCAGACCACCTTACCTGTGTCCTGAGAAATCTGTATGCATGTCAAGAAGCAACAGTTAGGACTGGACATGGAACAATGGACTGGTTTAAAATTGGGAAAGGAGTACATCAAGACTATATATTGTCACCCTGCTTATTTAACTCATGTGCAGAGTATATCATGGGAAATGCTAGACTGAGTGAAGCACAAGCTGGAATCAGGATTGTGGGGAGGAATATCAGTAACTTCAGATATGCAGGTGACACCACCCTTACGGCCGAAAGTGAAGAGGAACTAAAGTGCCTTTTGATGAAAGTGAAAGAGGAGAGTGAAAAAGTTGGCTTAAAACTCAACATTCAGAAAACTAAGATCATGGCACCTGGTCCTAACACTTCATGGCAAATAGATGGGGAACAGTGACAGACTTTATTTTCTTGGGCTTCAAAATCACTGCAGATGGTGATTGCAGCCATGAAATTAAAAGGCGCTTATTCCTTGGAAGGAAAGTTATGACCAACCTAGACAGCATATTAAAAAGCAGAGACATTACTTTACCAACAAAGGTCCGTCTAGTCAAAGCTATGGTTTTTCCAGTAGTCATGTATGAATGTGAGTTGGATCATGTATGAATGTGAGTTGGACCATAAAGAAAGCTGAGTGTGAAGAATTGATGCTTTTGACCTGTGGTGTTAGAGAAGACTTTTGAGTCCCTTGGACCGCAAGGAGATCCAACCAGTCCATCCTAAAGATCAGTCCTGAATATTCATTGGAAGGACTGATGCTGAAACTGAAACTCCAGTCCTTTGGCCACCTGATGGGAAGAGCTGACACATTGGAAAAGACCCTGATCCTGGGAAAGACTGAAGGCAGCAGGAGAAGGGGACGACAGAGGATGAGACGGTTGGATGGCATCACTGACTCGATGGACATGAGTTTGAGCGAGCTCTGGGAGTTGGTGATGGACAGGGAAGCCTGGTGTGCTGCAGTCCACGGGATCGCAAAGATTCGGACACGACTGAGCAATTGAAGTTAAGATTCGGAGTGTTTTCTTGGATGTGCTGCAAAGAAGCAACACTAGGTGTCGCCAACACATTGGGCTAAGAAAAGTCCAGCTGTTCCCTTAAAAGAAAATATTTTCGTTAAAGCTTTTAGTGTGGCTTTTACACTTTTTGTCTTGCCTTTACATTGAAAACTTCAGAGAAAACCTGCAAGGACATATTTGAGGTGAATACCAATTAGCTTATTATTTGTTAGAAGATGGGTGGCAACTTTGCCATGTCAAGAGTGCTAGCCAGGAAACAATTTTTATGGGTTTCATTTGGGAACAATCTAAAGTCAGTGATTTGGGTAACTGGCAAGCAGAGAAAGTTTGAATATGGACCCAAATCAAAAAAGTTGCCTTTGTTGAGAGTAGAGCCTTATTTTGTTTGGTTCAGTCTCTTATTACTGGAAAGAGAAGTATGAATGGCTCTTTAGTCACTTGGCAGTGGACGATCTTCAGGTGTCACAGAGTGAATGAAAGCAGAAATGAAGAATAATATTGAAACAACTTGTGGAATTCTGCCAGGCTGCTCTGTCCGTGGGATTTCCCAGGCAAGAATACTGGAGTGGGTTGCTCTTTCCTTCTCCAGGGGATCTTCCCGACCCAGTCATCGAACCCGGGTCTCCTGCATTGCAGGCAGATTCTTTACCCTCTGAGCCACCAGGGAAGCCCTAATAAAAGCAGAAGTGAAGAAGAATATTTAAGTAGCTTGTGAAATTCACTCAGATTAGTAGAGGAAAATATTTTCTGTGGAATATGTTTCCTAAGGTATGACTTTAAACAAGTCTATATCTAAAGTTTAGTCTTAAAAAACAAAAACAAAAAAAAATAAAGTTTAGTCTTGCCAGTGTTTAAATAGTGGCTTTCTGTGACCTTTGTTGATTTGAAAAATGAGTTTGAAATTTAGTATTGTAAATCGAAATCTCTTGTTTGAAATAATTTTGATATTTTTCCACTCTGAAATGGAAGCTCCTCTTTGGACACAAGCTGACCAGTGAGTGTGCGGAAGGCAGCTGTTTTTCTTACGAATTTCACTGACCGTGTTAAATACCATAAGGTGCACAGATCGTCAGTGAGCAGATTGAGTTTTTAACGTGTGTATAACTTTCTGGGCACCACTCAGATTAAGACACAGACCACTTCCAGCCACTCAGTCGTCCCTCGTGCCACTTGCTTGTCACTGCTGCCTCCTTGTACCTCCAAGTAACCACTATTCTGACTTCTGTCACCAGAGATTAGTGTTTTCTATTCTTGAACTTAAAAAAAAAACAGGGTGTGTGTTGGGGGGTGGTCAGAGATAATCCAGTCTACTCTTTTGTGTCTGGCTTCTTTCTCTCAACAGTGTGACTATGAGATTCTTTCATGTTATTATATGTAGCAGTGATTTGCTCTTAATTTTGCTGTATACTATTTTTAGTGTCCTACTCTTTGCAACCCCATGGAAAGGCACCTCTGTCCATGGAATTGTCCAGACAAGAATGCTGGAGTGGGTTGCTATTCCCTTCTCCAGGGGATCTTCCTGACCCAAAGATCGAACCCGAATCTCCTACATTGCAGGCAGATTCTTTACCGTCTGAGCCACCGGGGAAGCCCGTCCATTATACAACTGATTAACGTTTTTGTTGATTGCACTTTTTGAATATTATGGATAAAGCTGCTCTGGTGTTCTTGTGTGTGTTCCTTGGTGGATATATGCTGCACCCATTTCTCTGGGATGTAGACCTTGGAATGGATTTGCTGTGTCGAAGTGAACGCGTATGTTTAACTTTAGTAGATAACTGCCAATCAGTTTTCCGAAGTGGTTTTACCAGTGTGTACTCCCACCAGCAATTTATGAAAGTTTCACATGCTGCATGTTCTCATTAGCTCTTGGTATTGTCAGTCTTTCTAATTTTAACCATTCTTGTGTATATGGGTTGGTATCTTATTGTGGCTTTAAAGATGCTTTTATTTTGCAATAATTTTTACCTTTCAGAAAATTTTGTACTAATATAAGGAACTCCTGTTACTTATTACCCAGATTTACTAGTGAAGGAGATTTTACTTCTTATTTATCATTCTCTCAATTTTTTCTGTGTGTGCAGATTTTTTTCTGAACCATTTATCAATAGGAGAATTTATGCCCCCCTTCCATAAAAAATTCTGTGTGTATTTCCTGGGAACAAGCACATTATCTTTTATAACCATAGCACTGTTAGCAAAACCAGCACCTTTAAATTTGATACAAATAATAATCCAGTCCATTTTATGATTTCATCATTTATCCTGTTAGTCTTCCTTATCAGGTTTTTAAAATTTTCACTTTTTTAATGTTGTCTTTTGATGAAGGAAATCCAAATCAAATTTTAAGTGGTTTACTCTATTCTTAATGCTTTTTGTATCCTTTATTCTAAGGCCGTGAAAATATTCTGTTATGTTTGCTGCTGCTGCTGCTAAGTCGCTTCAGTCGTGTCCAACTCTGTGCGACCCCATAGACGGAAGCTCACCAGGCTTCCCCATCCCTGGGATTCTCCAGGCAAGAACACTGGAGTGTGTTGCCATTTCCTTCTCCAATGCATGAAAGTGAAAAGTGAAAGTGAAGTCACTTGGTCGTGTCTGACTCTAGCGACCCCATGGACTGCAGCTTACCAGGCTCCTCTGTCCATGGGATTTTCTAGGCAAGAGTACTGGAGTGGGGTGTCGTTGCTTTCTCCATGTTTTCTGCCAGAAGATTGCTATTATCTTTAGATTTATAATCCTTTTGAAATTTTTGGTATATGGTTTGACACAGGGTCAAGGCTTTTTTGAATTGAAAAAATTAAAAAATGTAATTGATTTAGCACCATTTCTTGAAAGGACTGACATCCCAGGTAGCTCAGTGGTAAAGAATTCACCTGCCAATGCAGGAGACTCAGGAGACGTGGGTTCATTTCCTGGGTCAGGAAGATCCCCTGGAGGAGGAAAGGGCAACCCACTGCAGTATTCTTGCTTGGAGAATCCCATGGACAGAGGAGCCTGGTGGGCTACAGTCAGTGAGGTCACAAAGAGTTGGACATGACTGAGTATGCACGAACTCAGCACTCCTGAAAGGATCATTGTTTGCCCACCAAATATGAGTACGTAATTTTGACCATTTCTATGTTTTTGCTTTTATTTTTAGTCTATTTTCAAATTGATTTTTAAACCTTTGAATTTTGAAAAAATCATAGACTCATGGGAAATTGCAGAATATTAGAGTCCTGGGTGCATTTCCCTCAATTTCTCCCAGAGATGACATATAAATTATAGTACCATATCAAAACCAGGAAATAGACATTTACAATGATTAAAATTTTTTTTTATTGTTTGTCTTTTCCAGTTTTATTTAGATTTAGTTGACCTACTACCTTGATCTTTAACACCATGAATTATGGTCATTTTGCCAGTTTTGAACTTTATGTTGATGGATTCATAGTATATGAACTCAATCAGATTTTCATCTACAGACGCAATGATTAATCTTGAGACTAAGTCCCATTTTTTTTTTCCAGTTTGCCATATTTGAATATTCTTCACCTTGGCCTGGGGATTATTTGCAGCTTGACAGAGTGCATTGATCACACGGTTTTCTCTTATGCCTTTTCTTTAATCTACTTTCTTTCCTTTTTAAAAATTCATTTAAGTAGATTTATTATTGTATTTATTTATTTATGACCGTTCTGGTCTTTGTTGCTCTACGGACTTTTCTCTAGCTACATCAAGCGGGGTTACTCTCTAGTTGCCGTGCAGGGGCTCAGAAGTTGCGGCTCTGGGGCCCTAGAGAGCAGGCTCAGGATCAGGGATTGAACCTGTGTCTCCTGCATTGGCAGATGGATTCTTTACCGCTGAGCCACCAGGGAAGCCCTGTCTTCTTTCTTTATGTATATGTTTCTGGTTTAAAAAGTACTGGTCATCTTCATGTGAACTATCAGAAGTGATAACAGAATTAACAAATGATTGTTTTAAAAGGCTGATACTTTTAAAAATAAATTAATTAAAATGAATTTTAATGCATAACACATAAAAGTAGGCAAATACAAGTTATATATATTTGTGACTCATTTTTGCCATTATTGGCGTTTTGGACCAGGTGACTCTTTATTATGGGGGGCTCTTCTGTACGTTGTAGCATACATAGTCACATCTGTGGCCTCTGTCTACTAAATGCCCAAACTCCCTTAATTATGACAATTAAAGATGTCTCCAGTCATTGTCAGACGTCCTCTGATTTAGAACCACAACTCCAGAGAAAATTTTGGTCGAAACTACTGGCTTAGATACATGCAATTTGATGGGAAAAGTTGTTGAGTATAGTTAAGCATACCAAAGATTTATTGTACATGTATGCGTGTACACACATACACACACACACACACACACTTTAGTGAGAATTATTTTTAAAATAGAATTGAAATATTTGTATTTTTAAATATTAAAATTAAGTGCTCTCCATTATAAGCCTGTTCTTTCCCTTAATATTCATTCAGGTTGATTGGTAGTAATCAACTGTGTTCTCATTTTTTTTTCAGATGGGAAGGGTGAGATAATAGAAAATAATAGGTTTCTGGGGACTTTCTTATTGGGTGTACCAGGCGGCATGTGGGATCTGGTTCCCTGACAGGGACCAAACCTGTGCCCCACACGGTAGAAGTATGATGTCTCAACCACCAGACCACCAGAGAATTCCCCTCTGGGGCCTTTAAAAAGGAACTGAACTAGTATTTCTATCTTCTAGATTTTGTTCATAAATAATGTTTGAATTTTGAACATAGGCCCGAAGGAATGAAGTGAAGAGTTTCTGATTTCATAATTTTTAATTCAGTTTTCCTGTGTGTTTCAGTATTTTCTGGAAATCTTGATTTTACATTAGCAGTTGGGAGAATTCTTTGTGTCTCTAGAACTATGATCAGGTTTTCATGGTCTATATCTCTGGCGCCAGGTACATTGTCTGGTAGGATATGTGTGTGTGTATTTACATATATATTTACATATGTATGTGCACATATATATATGCTCATGTATATATGAGTATATATGTTAATAAGTATGTTTCAAGATTTCAGCCTTTAGCTGGATATTCTAAGTGTGCTAGAGAGTCAGTATCAGAAAGATTCAAAGTCAGTTTTATAATCTTTTGCTGTTTGCTTTCATTCCATTTCCGTTCCCAGTCTATCCCCTTTTCCTAAAATCTCTTTTTAAAAAAGTTAATTAGCAGAACCCTCATCTTTCCCTTCAGCCACACTGGAACTTTAGGTCGATGCCACGTATTAGGATGTATCAGTGTAGCTGAGGGCTGAGCCCTGCCTCGAGGAGATGGTGTTTTACTTGTGCGCTCTGTCACTACATGATTGCTGTCTGTGTCAGTGCTTCCCAAATGGGAGTGATTGTGCCCCCAAGGAAACATTTGTCTGTGTTTGCAGACATTTTTTATTGTCATCATTAGGAGTTGCTACTGGCATCTAGTCAGTAAAAGCCAGAAATGCTGTTAAACATCCTACCGTGTACTGGACAACCTCCCACAGCAAAGATTATTGAGTCCAAAATGTCAGCAGTACTGAGTCTGTGAGATTCATGTCACGATGGGGGTTTGAGCAGAGTGCAGTAGAGCCCTGAGCAGCGTTGGGGTGCTTTGGGGAATTTTGATGCTTGTGCTGCATAGTGAAATTTCATAATACAAATAGTAACAACTATTAAAAAAATCAGAATGTACCACACACATTATTTTAGGCACATTACCCTTTATTGTCTTTATTATCCTATCAATTTGACTAGTTGCTATTATTCCCGGTTTACAGAGAAAAAAATTGAAGTTCGTATTTAACCAGCTCAGCTTCTTTGGTAGATAAGGAAAAAAAAAGTATTTTTCAGAGCAGTTTTAGGTTCATTGCAAAATTGAGCTGAACGTACAGAGTTCCCACATCCTCTTGCCCCCACAAACACATAGCCTCCCTGTTAATGAGCATTGCACATCAGAGCGGTGCCATGTTTGAATTGATGAACCTGTGCTGACCCCACATTGTCATTCACAGTGCGAGGTTTACATCAGGTTTGCTTTCAGTGTTGCACATGCTGCGGGTTTTGACAGATGTGTAATGACACGTCCCCACCATTACAGCATCACACAGGGTCTCACTGCGCTAAATGCCCTCTGTGCTCTGCCTGTGCCCTGATCTGAACATCTCGTGTGCTCCCTCCTCTGGCAACCACTGGCTTTTTACTGTCCATGTAGTTTTGCCTTTTCCAGAATGTCCTATACTTGAAATCATACAGTACGTAGCCATTTCAGATCAGCTTCTTTCACTTAGTGATACGCGTTTACGCTTCCCTCACATCTTTTCATGGCTGATAGCACATTTGTTTGCAGTGCTGGATGATATTCCACTGTGGGGAGGTACCACAGTTTCTCTATGACATATACCTTTAAAGATCACCACAAAATGTACAGATGTCAAGTCTATAGTTTGATGACTGTGTGTTTTATGTATGTTTATGTAAGTGTGTATATATGTGTTTACACATGCAAATAAATGGAACTACCATTGAGAACAAAATGTAGAACGTTTTTCTTACTCAGAAAGTTCCCCAGACAGTATTAACCCCAAGGTAATCACTCTTCTGAGTGTGGATTAGCTTTGCCGCGTTGGACTTTGTGTAAGTCGAGGCACGCAGCATGTGCTGTTACACTTTGTGTCTTGTCTGTTGCACTGTGTCTTTTTAAAAATTCATCCGTGTTGTTACATTTTGTAGTTTGTATTTTTTATTTTTTTCATGACTGTGTTTCATTCTGTGGATTGAATATACTGCAGTTTGTTTAGCTGTTTGTTTAGCATTTGTGTTTCTGGCTTTTGGTTATAGTGAAGAAAGCTCCTATGAACATCATTGTAGATCTGTGACTAATACTCTGTTTTTGAGTACCTACCTAGGAGTAGAATCGCTGGGTCATAGGTTAGGCATGTATTTAACTCTATTAGAAATTCCCTGGAGTTTTCCAAAGAGCCTGTACTGTTATACACTTGACGTCTGCAATAGCTAAGGATTCTAGGAGCTCCGTTTCCTGCGCCTTTTGGCACTTTAAGTCATTTTTTATCATCCGGGTAATCTTACAAGTTTGTATGATACCTGTTTTACAGAAGAAAAACCTTAGCCTTCTCTTTGATATAGTCAGTTTCTCTTTGGTTAGTATCTACTGCAAAACTATCTCAATCCACAGATTATATCAGTGTAGGTTTACAATGCCAATACAATATGACAAGCTGAGTCTTCTAAAAGTGGAAAAAGGCTATAAGCCAAAATTGGCTTATCTGTAGCGTCTTTTCTCTCGTTCCTTTTCAATTGGACATGTACTCAGCATGAAATAAAATAACGAGTTAAGGGGAATCCAGTTTGTGTGTCTGAGTGATTATGAAGTGTTTATGACAGCTCCTAGGCTGACAAGCTCTGTAATGGTGTTACATTGACTTCTGAACACCTTCTAGTCTGCCTCCAGGCGTGTGTGTCTGTGTAGTCTGAGTGGTTTTACATTAACATCTACCCGGGGTAAGATCTTTTGACTACAGAAGTGTTACTTGCAAATGGAAGATACCATTAGGGCCGCTTCAAAGCTCCGCGATGGTATTTGGACTGGTGGTGCTGAAGTAATGGCTGGGGTTTTGAAGTGTAATGTCTAAATCTGCGTTGCATAACCGGAGGAACGTGTGAGTTTAAACTGCTTTTGTTTGATCTTCCTTTCAAAAATCAGGATAAAGGGGAAAGGTTAAAGTTTCCTTAAGATACTCCTCTCTCTGTGTGTAAAAAAAATTTGGAAGTATGAAAATATGATTACAAGTTCCATTCATTATTTATGTTCTGCGGTTTTCATATTGTTCTTGAAACTCACTTCCTTCTTGCCTCAAGTTTTGTATTTTGAATTTAGTGTTAAGACCAAAATACAGGCTTGGTTGCTGTCTGCTTTATGTGGTTAGCGAGTATCTGTTCTATAAGTTGTTAGTCCTCACAAAAATGCATTTTAGGTGGTTTTTGTGGTTTGCATTTTTTTCCTGATGGCATGCAGAGTAGGTTACAAAGATACTGACACTGACATTAACTGAATCATTTGTGGTTAGCTAGGCAAAAAGTAAAACAAAAAACTTGTCCCCTATTTCCTCCTACTTTTAGGAGCTTTCAAAAGAATTACTTTTTTTTACCATTAGGAATACTTTGCTCAAAGTGTGCTATCTTAAGTTTTTGAAATTGTTGGAGAAGAGTTATAGCACATAAAATGACCGGCTGGCAGTGTCTTGTTTGAGGGAAGAAAAAAAAAAACAACTCGAGTTTAAAAACTGTTTTTGAATACAGTGTTAACAGGAGATTCTGATGCCTCTTTGATCTGGACGTGTTTTCCTTTGTTTCCGTATGTCTAAGATGAAAACATACCATCCGATTGGAGAGAGCTTGCTTTGTAGTTGTGATTGGCACTCATGTAGCTGGGTGCTAGCCTCCTGTTGCTTAGGAACCGAACATGTTAGTGTAAGGTGACACTTCCATCTCCTACCCCTGTCTCTTGTTTTATGTTTTTATTTTTACCCTTTTTCTTTAACTAAAGAAGTTTTGTGTGTGTATGTATTTACCTTTCTTCCTCAATTAAAACAAATTATTGTTGTTACTCTGTCAGTTAAAAAGGCTATTGGGAATTCCCTTGCTGTCCATTGGGTAGGACTGTGTGCGTCTGTTGCAGGGGGCATAAGTTTGATCCCTGATCCCTCAAGGGGCAGGGCTTGACCAAAAAAAAAAAAAACAACAAAACACACAACAACAATGCAAAAATTGTCATGAACCAATCTTTATTTTAAAGACTTCGTAAGTTCAGTTGTGCTGTTTGTATGTGAGAGAACTAGCAAAGTGATAACTTTTTTATTTAAATAGACCAAGTAAGGGCCTTTTGTTGCCTGAGGAACTGAATTCTTTAGTGTAAGACCTTAACGCCTCTTCATTCCTCTTTTCTGTCTCTATTTTTACCTTTCACCTTTGCAAGACCCAGAGGATTGTTAATGGCAACTGGAGACCTAATTCCCATCAGCTGGCTAAGGGGCCATGCTGAAGACCTTTCTCTATATTTTTACCTTTTATCTCTATTTTTTCTCTTTTTTTTTGGGTGAGGGGCTAGGAGCGTATCAGAGAAGTTTAAAATTTATTTGTGGAATCTCCACATTTTCCATATATATTTGAATAAACATTAATAGAGTATTTTCAAAGCAGCTTTCAGTTCAGTTCAGTCGCTCAGTTGTGTCTGACTCTCTGCGACCCCATGAATCGCAGCATGCCAGGTCCCCCTGCCCATCACCAACTCCCAGAGTTCACTCAGACTCACATCCATCGAGTCAGTGATGCCATCCAACTATCTCATCCTCTGTCATCCCCTTCTCCTCCTGCCCCCAATCCCTCCCAGCATCAGAGTCTTTTCTAATGAGTCAGCTCTTCACATGAGGTGGCCAAAGTACTGGAGTTTCAGCTTTAGCATCATTCCTTCCAAAGAAATCCCAGGGCTGATCTCCTTCAGAATGGACTGGTTGGGTCTCCTTGCAGTCCAAGGGACTCTCAGGAGTCTTCTCCAACACCACAGTTCAAAAGCATCAATTCTTCGGTACTCAGCTTTCTTCACAGTCCAACTCTCACATCCATACATGACCACTGGAAAAACCATAGTCTTGACTAGATGGACCTTTGTTGGCATTAGGTTTACATAAAAGTTGAGGAGAAAGTACAGAGAATTCCCATGTATCCCTCAAACATAACCGCCTCCCCGCCCTGGTTTCCCCTGTTAACATCTTGTATTAATGATGGCAGTGGCTGGCTTACAAGATCTTCGTTCCCAGACCAGGGATTGAACCTGGACCCACAGCAGTGAAAGTGTGGAGTACTAATCACTGAACCACCAGGGAATTCCCGAGGTACTTTTTTTTAAATTAGTGAACCAATATTGACACTTTATTAACTTAAGTCCATAGGTTACATTTTTCTCCTTAGTGAAAAAATTCTTCTTGATATTACTTTTAACTCTAAGACTGATGAAGCAATGTTTACTTATTAAGGACTTCATTTCAGTTGTGTCTATATGGCTGCTACCTGTGAGACAATTAGAAAAGATTGATGTCTACATTTGTTTATTTAAGTGGGCTGTTTTTACATCATTCTTGGTAAGAAAACCTGTTGCAGGTTTTCATAAACACAGAAAGGTTGGAATGAGTGTGGGATGTTTGCCAGGTGGAGTGGCCCTTGATCTTGAGCAGGAATGTGAAGACCAGTGATGAAACGTGCTGCCCAGAGGAGGTGCTGCTTGTCTCTTAGGCATTGGTCCTTCTCTTGAGAGCTGGAAAGCTTAGGAAGTGTTATACCAGTGGGTTCAAGAATGAGTTGTACGCAAATGTGTTTCATGATATGATATTATAACAAATTTCCAGATATTAAATATTAACAACGTTTTGAAAACAAGGGGCAAAGGCAACTTATGCTAAGTACCGTTAAGATTGAACGATGAGGCCAGTATAGACCTAGTTAGTTATTTGTCAGTTCATTCATCCAACCAGTATCTTTCTTTTTCTTTTTAATATTTAGGTATGGGTGTGTAGGGTCTTAGTTGTGGTGTGCGGGTAAGTGTGTGGGCTCTATAGTTGTGGCTCGTGGGCTGTCTAGTTGTCACATGAGAGTTCAGTTGCCCCTTGGCATGTGGAATCTTAGTTCCTCAACCAGGGATCAAACTTCTGCCTCCCCTCCATTGGAAGGTGGATTTTTAACCACTGGACCACCAGGGAAGTTCTGAAAAGCATCTTCTTGATTTAACTCTCTCTGTGTGCCAACCATGTGTTTTACATAACTTATTAGTTCAGTTAGTTCAGTCGTTGAGTAGTGTCTGGCTCTTTGGAACCTGGAGTGCTTCATGGACTGCAGCACGCCAGGCCTCCCTGTCCATCACAAACTCCCAGAGTTTACTCAAACTCATGTCCATTGAGTCGGTGATGGCATCCAACCATCTCATCCTCTGTTGTCCCCTTCTCTTCCTGCCTTTAATCTTTTCCTACATCAGGGGCTTTTCAAATGAGTCAGTTCTTTGCATCAGGTGGCCAAAGTATTGGAATCTCAGCTTCAATATTTTATTGATAAATAAAACATTTTATTAATAACTATGAAATTTAGTACCATTACTTTGTTACATAGATATGTTATTACTCTTATTTTAAAACCAAACTCAGATTTAGCCCACTTAAATAGATTATAAACACAATCCAGTTTATTTTCTACTGTAATAAACTGTTGGAATCCTTGATGTTGTTGATGTGATATTTGTAACTGATGGTCTCTCGTGCTGTACTCACTTGGCTTGTTGCCATAGGCCATGGTTTCGGAATAAGAATACAACCTCCGGGGTCCTACCTACTGGGGGCTCTGGGGTCCTACCTGCTGGGGGCTTTTCAAAGTGCAAGTGTTAGTTGCTCAGTCGTGTCTGACTCTTTGTGACCCCATGGACTGTAATCCACCAGCCTCCTCTGTCCATGGAATTCTCCAGGCAAGAATACTGGAGTTGGATGCCATTTCCTTTTCCAGGGTGCTTTTAACTCTTTTAGACTTTCTAGCTGGAACCAGAGGCAATGTTTGGAGAATGCAGGTGTGAAAGATATTTTTGACTGGAAGTCAGGATGTGCTTGAGATAAACATGAGGAATTGTATTTCTCATGTCTTTTATGTCTGATGCCTTGGTCTTTTAATTTATATTTCCAGTCTAAAATTGCCCTACTATATATGTTATAGCCATTTTGAAAAATAGGTAAATTAATGCCTCTATTTAAGTTTTTTAGAGATTGAAACTTGCCAAAGAAAGAAAAAGAAAAGGACTACTAAACATTATCTTTTGTGTTTGAACTGCTTGAGTTACAGGAGGAAGATACAGTAATTTTTTATGTTTCCTATCTTTAATAGGGACTGCATTTGCTTTGAGTGTTTGTGTGAATTTTTATAAATCAACATTTTTCCATTTCACTGGCTATCACTTTGTTATAACCCAATCATTTTACCTTATATGGGGAGGAGAGCTTGCTTATTACTGGATTTGAAATTAAAATATGAATTCAATCATGGACCAAAAGCTCTAGTTTTTCCAGAGCTGCTAAAAAGAATCTCATTCATATTTTGTGTTGATTAGCATACGTAACACTGGGAATGGAGGGTCCTTCAGGACAGAACTCTTATGTCATGTGCCCTGATAGAGGACCACTATACTAAAGGGGTTTATTTATTTAGATTGAGGCAGCATTGCTTTGCCAGAGAAGACTGATTTATGCCTTTCGCTCACTGCTGTGTAATAGAGCGAAATCCATAATTTTTAGAATCAAGCAGCTGTATTGGGCCAGAGACTTTATCAGGCCATTCATGAAATAGTAATATTGAATTTCAATAAGCACATGAAAAGGTGTTCAAGCACCTTCTTTGAAGAAAGTGCAAATTAAAACCACAGTGAGAATCTCACTGAACATCCACCAGAGTGACACCAAGTGTTGGATGTGGAACAGGTAGAGAACTCTCTTATACTGGTAAGTTGTTCAGTTACTGTTTCATTAAAAATCTCCAAAAATGTGCCCATATTCCTAGTACAAAAGCAGTTTCAGTAGTATGTACTCAAATAAACATGTTCCATAAATGCCATGTGCAAGAATATTCATAGCGGTATTCCTTATGATGTTACCATTTTAAAAATGGTAAAATCATGACACTCATACAACTGTACAGTGGACGTGTCATAGATTTTATTTAACTTTTTAATGAGGTGTTAGGCAAGTTATCGCTGGTTCAAAGGAGAATCTGAAGAACAGTATAAGCAGTTAGGAACGCTGAAATGAACCTGTTCAGAAATGTGAACCTAGCTCATATCCTGTTGGGACAAAAGTGTACTGCTTGGGATCTTTTTTATGAGTGGAGTTCAATTGCATCTCTGCTAGACAAAGTTCATTTGCATTTCTGTGGGCAACATCAATTGCCTTACTATCAGTTTTCTACAACTTAAAGTATTGTCAGATAGCCCAGTCAAGACAAAGGTGCAGGTTCTTACAGAATCAAATAGCCCCAAAGGATCTACTGTACAATTGTTGATAATCCACTGAAAGAACACGCAGTAACCTTTTTCCCCTTTGAAAGTTTGTGCAGTTTTTCCAGATACTTTATGAGCCCCAAACTAGAAACAACTTAGACTTCCATCAGCCAGTGGTAGAATGGATAAACTGTAGTAGTTTTATGCAGTGGAAATCTGTGTAGCAACAGAAATAATCATATGCAATAATACAGATGAATTTCACAGGCAGGTGATGTGTAAAAGAAGCCATTCACGAAAGAGTACATACTGTGTGTTTCCATTTACATAAACTTGAACAAGTAAAACTTACGTGTTAGAAAAATCAAGATATTGGTTGTTGTAGTGACCCAAGGATGAAAAGAGAAGATAAAACCAAGGAGGGTCTTAGAATGTAGGAATGGAAAAACCAGACCCTTATTGTCTTTCCCTCCCCCATGTTGTAACTACTAACAGATTTCAGGTCTTCCTGAGCAGTATAACCTATCTCCCCTCCTGTCCCATCAGTTCAGTTCAGTCGCTCAGTTGTGTCTGACTCTTGCGACTCTGTGGACTGCAGCACACCAGTCCTCCCTTCCATTGCCAACTCCCAGAGTTTACTCAAACCCATGTCCACTGAGTCAGTGATGCCATCCAGCCATCTCATCCTCTGTCATCCCCTTCTCCTCCTGCCTTCAATCTTTCCCAGCATCAGGGTTTTTTTTTTTCAAATGAGTCAGTTCTTCACATCAGGTGGCCAAAGTATTGGAGTTTCAGCTTCAGCATCAGTCCTTCCAATGATATTCAGGACTGATTTCCTTTAGGATGGATGGTTTGATCTTGCTGTCCAGGGGACTCTCAAGAATCTTCTCCAACACCACAGTTCAAAAGCATCAATTCTTTGGTGCTCAGATTTCCTTATGGTCCAACTTTCACACCCATACATGACTACTGGAGAAACCATAGCCTTGACTAGTTGGACCTTTGTTGGCAAAGTAATGTCTCTGCTTTTTAATATGTTCTCTAGGTTGGTCATAATTTTTCTTCCCAGGAGCAAGCGTCTGTTAATTTCATGGCTGCAGTCACCATCTGCAGTGATTTTGGAGCCCAACAAAATAAAGTCTGTCACTGTTTCCACTATTTCCACTGTTTCCCCGTCTATTTCCCATGAAGTGATGGGACCAGATGCCATGATCTTAGTTTTCTGAATGTTGAGTTTTAAGCCAACTTTTTCACTTTCCTCTTTCACTTTCATCAAGAGGCTGTTAGTTCTTCTTTGTTTTCTGCCATAATGGGTAGGGAGAAGGTATTTGGCTTACTCTTCCCACACCCAGTATATGTGCTTCATCCAATCAGCAAATGACCCATAAGACCCCTATCTCACTCCTCGTACCTTGGGTATAAAAGTGGACTAAGGACCCCTGTTCAGGGTCGGTTCTCCCTTGAGCTGGCCTGCTGTTCTAACAGTGTCTCCTACTCTGATAAACTTCATTTCCCTCTCATTCTGTCTCATATCTGGAAATTCTTTTCCATCCTGCGCCCAGACCACGAGAGTTATGGTTGTTGTTGCCTTGGGTTCGTGACTGGGAATGGGTGTGGGGACCTTCTGGGTGTCCGTACTGTTGTTTCTTGATGTCTGTGCTGGTAACAGATGTGTATTAACATTGCAAATTCATTAAGCTGTACATACACCTAAGATTTCTGTATTACTTCTGTGTCTGTTATCTTTCAATAAAGTTTGTTAAGGAGAATCAATGGCAGACCATAGTTCTCCATTTGCAGCATCTCAAAGGGAAGTCGAACTTCCCTGGTGGCTCAGACGGTAAAGTGCCTGTCTACAATGCGGGAGACCTGGGTTCGATCCCTGGATCGGGAAGATCCCCTGGAGAAGGAAATGGCAATCGACTCCAGTATTATTGCCTGGAAAATCCCATGAACAGAGGAGCCTAGTAGGCTACAGTCCATGGGGTCACAAAGAATCGGATAGAACTCAGCGACTTCACTTCACTTCACTTCAAAGGGAAGCTGGGGGTGTAAATATGTATTCCTGTCCTGATTCTTTGTCATTGTAAAGCATTATTATTGTCCTTTGTGTTTGATTGACTTCTCTATTTTGTAGTCAGATGTCTTTGAAAAGTCATCAGGATTTCAGAGGCAGGTTTGGTTCTGAGGACTAGATGACCTTCGTGTGCTTTTAGGATTCTCTGAAAGCACTTACAAAGCTCCCCCACTACTTTTACAGCCTTTTCTGTGTGTGTGTGATTGTCTTCGGCTGTTATAATTTCCTCTTGCCTTCGATTGAGTTGTGAGATTCTAAACTTGTCCTCCCCTCCACCGCTTTTTGGTTTGGTATGTAATTTGCATATTTTCACCATGCGAAAGCTATTTTCTATGGTTGGAAAAGATTTTTTTCCAACAGTGTGAACAAATCATTCTTTGTTCTCCTTATTGTGCCTCCAAACTGGTACGTCCGGTTTATGCTCCAAACAACAAAAGTCTGTCATCAGAAATTAAAATGCCAGTAAGAACAAAGGCAGAGACCATGAGGAGCTATTGGAGAGGTTTCCTCCCTATTTGCTCCTCTCCCCAAGTTACTGCAGTTGCCAGCAAGTTGGAGCTTTGCTTGGTACACGCCTTGCTGGTAGTTCTACCCTTGTATTTATTATTAGTGTTGGTTTAAAAGTGAACTTAGAGCCCCTGGTGATTCTTCCCAGGATCAGTTAAAATCCTCATCTGTGAGGATTTTATTCTTTGCTATTTTCAACGAGTTTTTTTTTTTTTTAAAGAAACCTAAAAATCAATTTGACACTCATTTATTTGAGAGCAATATTGCCAGTGAACATGTTGTTTAAAATGATTAGAGGTAATTGAAAACGGCAGCCAAAGTGGAGCCTGTAAGACCATATCCATTTTCTCTGTGTCCTCCCTAAAATGTGCACATCTTATCTGTATCCAAATGATTAGCACTTTTTCTGTTCTGAAATTGTATTCCAGTGTAGAATTTGCCTATATTATTTGGAGGGTGTTCTCCTCCAAGTGTCATGCTTGACATTTGTGACTCAGGAAACTTTAGAATTCTGCTTCTAACAATTTTGATTTTAACATGTTCATAAATTTCTATCACTATTTTGTAAATTGTGATAGTGCTTTCCCCACTTCCTTCTCTGATGTTTTAATGAAAGATTCTAGGACCTTAACTTAGGGGCAAGAAGGACGGGGTGATGAATATGAGGATGTATTTTGTAATCAATACTAATGTTTTTTCTTAACCTGTTGCTGTACATTTAAAGAGGGATTTAGAGTAAAAGCTTAGAATAGAATAAGGCATTTCGGTTTGTTTTAAAAGCTGTTATGCTCAAAAGCATGGTATGTTCAGATTTCAAAATGTTTTTATATTTCATTAAATATTAATGAAAATAATCATGAAAATATCATTAAATCCAGTGATAACAAACGTTTATCATATTGTGAATGTGGCAAGACAGGTTTGTTATATTCTTTATTCTTTATTATAATTTAGTATAGCAGCTCAGGTAAATATGTTTAGACTTTTTTTTAAACTTTTTTTTTAAGCTTATTTGATAGAACCAAAAACTAAATGCTAGACTTGTGGCATATGGAAATAATATTTCAGAGCAGTGGATTTTGTGTTAGAATACTATGATTTGTTATAGGTATAATAATCCTTATTTGTGAGAAATGGTTTTCATTACTCTGAATTATAACTTCAATGCAATATCTACGGTATTGTTTTACAGTTTATTTTTCATTTCATTCTTGGTAGAAATAGTATGTATATTGAAGAATATTATTTATCCATTGTCCAACAGCAGTTTATTTTCGAAAAGTAAGTGGCTTGACAGCTTTGGAGATAGCAAGTAATGTACCTGTAATGTAATTGTACTGTGTTAGTGATATACCTTTCTATGAAAGTGTTCCTAAAATCAAAGAGGTGATGGTAATTTTTAGATTTCAGAGAATGTGTGATTATTTGATGGGGTGGGAGATTGGACAAAATGACCCTTTAAGGATTTTTCTAAATTTAAAATTCTGTTCTATAAGAATAAAATGTAGATTTAAAAGCTGTAACTCTAATGGCCTTCGTAGTTCATTTAAAAATTTAATGTTTACAGAGGACTTTGTAGAGAGGTAAACTCTTTAGTTTGCCATCCTGAGTTTGTAGCTTTTGTGTGTTTAATTGGTGGTAGGTGGTGCTGTTGTTGCATGGTTAGTGGAAGAGCCTAGCGTTCCTCATAGCTTCTGCTTCCCAAGTGCTATAGAGGGATTTGCCACTGTGGCCAATAAATACATTTTAATTATTTTTATATTATAAATGAATATGATGGCTCTTTGGGCATTACCATAATTTAACATTTATAAGAGACAAAATTATTTACAGTTTGCAGCACTTCAATTCAGGTAGAAGAGAAGCTGAAGATCTAAAAAAAGTATTGATCTAAAAGGCAGCGCTACAGATTTTTTGTCCAATATTGGAAGACTGATAGACCTTTTGTAATATATAAAGTGTTGATATTTTAAATTCCTTGTTTGGCGGGCCTGTTTTTAAAGAAATACTGTCGGTGTGTTTACTTTATGGAATGTTTACCATTTTTACATCTATTGTAAGTTTTTGGGTTTATAGAATGAGTTTTTACAGTATTTGCCATTTTCTTGATCTGATGTAACATATTCCATCAAACAGTTGGCAATTAAGAAAATTTATTGGGAACTACATTACCACTTACAGTACTCTGAAAGACTTTCTTAACTAATTATGATTTAATCTGTGCAGTATTTGAATTAGCAGCAGATTGTCCTTTTGAACTAGTAATTCTGAAAAGCAATTGTTTCCACACCCAACACATATATCAGTATACCTCTTTTCCTTTTGGAGTAATAGACTACCCTTTATATTTGAGGAACAAATCTGATAATGACTCAAAATGAACAGATTCATATAATGTTTGATCTTAGTGTATAATAAAAATGAAATTTAAAGATGCATACATTTTTAATGAATAGAATATTGAAACTAAAAGCATTTTGAGTTTGTTTAGCATCTTTATCGTCTCAACTTACAAATGCAAAGAATATAGGCTTAGAGGAAGTAGAGGAAATGTTGGTCAAAAAGTATAAAGGTTCAGTTTTATAAGTTGAGTAAGTCAGGAGACCTAATGTTTAGGCATGGTGACTGTAATTAATTATATTGTATTGAATACTGAAAAAATAGATTTCTTGGCCTTCCTTGGTGGTCCAGTGGTTAAGACTGTGCTTCCACTGCAGGGGGATGTGAGTTCGATCCCTGGTCAGGGAACTAAGATCCTGCATGTCATGCGACATGGCCATAAAAGAAAGAAAAGAAAACTAGATAACTAGATTTCAGTTGCTTTTATCACATACAGAAGGTTACTCTGAGAACGTGACATACATACATATATATATATATACACACACAGGTATATGTATATCAAATCTTCGTGTTGTACACCTAAATGCATACAATATTTACTAAAATATATTTAGAGAAGAAAATAAGTAATAAAGGTTTATAGAGGTTAAATGATTTACTCCAGGAGGTTAACAGCTAGGGTTGCAGAACCGTAACTGGCACCCAGGTCATTCACCCTCCACCTCAGTGTTCTTTGCAACATGTTTTGCTTCTTCTCATACATAGCACATTTGTGAAAGTTACTATAGCATTTAAGTTCTGCTTTTCAGAATGTTAAGAATATTTGTTTTCATACATAGAAAGCTGAATACTAATAAAAATCCTAGCTGCTTTGCTCTAAAATGGAAGGCAGTCATGTAGGAACTGAACAAACTTTAACAAACTTGTGGTTTATTAAAGATAAAAATTATAGGCTTCCGAAACAGACCTTTTATTTTCCTATTCATATGAAGTGCATGCTCTTAACATTTTCT
The DNA here is from genome assembly GCF_032452875.1 of Bos javanicus. NCBI lineage: Eukaryota > Metazoa > Chordata > Mammalia > Artiodactyla > Bovidae > Bos > Bos javanicus. Next base: position 13,555,129 of record NC_083886.1, on the reverse strand, counting down.
AAAAATATTTATGATAATTTAACATATCAACATGCTTAATGTGTATGGTCACCGTAAGTGTGTGTGTGTATGTGTATATATTAACATTTGAGACCAAAAATCATGGTAAAAATTTAGGAGATCTTGTTTTTGTATAATAATGTTCTGACCTGTGTTTTCGTTTCCTGTATTTTTTCTGTCTCCTCCTACAGATCAGTGGGGAAGCACAGGAGCTTTTTTCTGTTCGACATGGCCCAATTCGAGCGGCTAGAATCTTGCCTGCTCCACAGTTTGGTGAGTGTAGCCCTTAAGAAGAAACAAATCATTCAGCAAGAGGTTTCTCTTTTATTGGTCTTGGACAACAGACAGCAAGAATGATAACTAAAGCCTGTTTTCCTCCAAGTGTCCATACCCCTTCCCCTCCTCCCTCCAAGATAAAGTCTTAAGTTCTGTCAGTTGAGATGGAAATAGGTAATCTTAACCAATTCAATATGGCCATTCACTTTCTGCTGTGGTTTTGATTTATCTTCCTCCTCTTTGATCTCCATTTAGTCTCTGACTTTGCTGGCTCGCTCTTGAAGGCCTCTTCTCTCTTGGTTTTCATGGCAGCGCTCATCCCAGATCCCTTCCTTGCTGACTGTGCTGCTTTTGTTATGTTGCTCGTTTAGCTTTCTGCTGTGGGTATGCCCCAAGTCTCTGATGTTCTCAGTGTCTTTGCTCTTCTCAGTTTTACTTACTGCCTTGGGGAGCTTGGTTTTCACCATTATCTGGATTGCAGATGAATCTCTTGTCTGTATTTATAGCGATGGCAGAAGTACAACTTTGGACTTTTGGCCTTGAATTTTTGCTTTAATAATGAAAACTTCTTAATGTCGTATGTAAATATTAGGCATTTTTTAATTAAAAAAATCAGATATATGGTTAAACTATATCAGTTGTTCAGAAGCCTAAATAACTCCCAACTCTAATGATCTACGCTTTGTACAGACTGTCTTTTCTCTTTAATTTGCCAGTGTTCACTCAGTAATGTTTTTTGCATGTGCATTAAAAACAATCATTTTAGTACCATTTGCATACTTATAAAAGAATATTAAAATATTTAAATTCTGTTATATTTTTAAAGTTTGTACAGAAGTTGGAAATCTTCCTAACACTTTGTACAGTTACTTCTCTAAATTGGTGAGAATGGTGTTTATTTAAACTATTGTGTGCCTAAGTATTATTAGAGATTAATTTAATTATGAAATCTGCTTAGTGGAAATGGTAGAGGTAGAGGTAATAAGGCAACAGTATCCTGCAGTCATGTGGAGGTTTCCCCTTGTTATTGAAGAATGTGGCATTATACAGTTACCAGCGCTGTCTCTGCTTCACACACACTGTTTTTTGTTGCATTTGTGTTTTGGTGAAAGTTTTGACAAAGAAGATTGTTTTTGGAATAGCCAGCTTTCTCTTTGGATGGTTGGAATTAAGAACTTCATTACTAAAGGAGTCTGCTGTGTCTTTGTTTCTTTGGTATGTAATTCACAGGGGCAGATTTTTCTCCTTTGATTTATGAAGTTCTTCTCTTTATATCAACTATTTACTATTTATTAAAAATTTTTTTGGTTGCACTGTGTGGCTTGTGGGATCTAGTTTCATGACCAGGGATAGTATCCAGGCCTCCTGCAGTGGAAGCATGGAGTCCTAACCGCTGGGCCACCAGGGAATTCCCCTATTTATGCCAATTATTAATGTTCAACTTTTCTCAAATTTTTTACTTTGGGCAGAAATACTTCATGGGAGAGTATAAAACTTTAGAAGTTAATATTGCTATTAGGATTTGAGTTTGTTTAATTTACTTTGTCTAATTAAAAGAAAAATTTCTCATCCACTATAACTTTTTAATACACTTTAATTTTAATATTTAAGATGTAATTTCACAAAGCTAAGTGTCTGACTTACACAAAATGTATGTGTTGGTTTTATTATTTAATTTTTTAGATTTGTTTTCATTAAAGCTATACATGCAACTGATCAGATAAATTTTGTAATGGAAAATAGACTACCTAATTCCTCTCTTTTGCCCATTTTGCTTCTGCACGCATTTTGGTGGAATAAGTCTTTACTAGTTTCTGGAAAAAGAATGTGTGGTGGATCTTGTTTGTCTGAAGATGTCTTTATTCTTTCTTAATTAGTTCTTGATTGTTAATTTGGCTGGATAAGAAATACTTGTAAGTAATGCTACTTCAGAAATTTGAAGGTATTAATCTAGTGTTATGGTTGAAGAATCTTAAGTATTTTGATACCTTTTTCTTTGTAAATGGCTTGTTTATTTCTCTGGGACCTAGTAGAATGTTGGCTTTATTCCCAGTGTTCTGAAATTTTGCAGTGTTGTTTGTTGGTTCATGTATTATTCTGGGCCTCTTCAGTGTAGAAATGCAAGTATATAGTTTTGAGAAAGTTCCTTAAACTACTTTTTCTATGATTTCCTTTCCTAAATTTTCCATGTTCTCTCTGGTACTTGTGTTTGATTGTTATACCCCCAGAGTAATTAATTAAAAAATAATTTCATCCCTGTTCTCTTTGGGATATTGTCTGAATGTGGCTTGCTAACTCTTCTTGAGTAATTCTTTTCTGTTACCCTTTTTTTTTAACTTCACCTTCTCATACCCAACACATTCCTCGCTCTCTCTTTCCCTCTCCTTCTTTCGCTCCCTTTGCTTCTGCCTCTCTCTCTCTCCCTTCCTTTGTCTTTCTTTTCTTTTTTCTTCCTCTCTCCTTTCTCCCTCTTTCCCTTTCTCTTTCTTGATGTAATTTGTTTTGCATGTAAATATTATCAAACAGAATCCAGTGATACATAGAAAGAATTATATGTCAGGACCAAGTAAAAGATATTCCAGGTATACAAGGTTGGTTAACATTTGAGAATCAATCAGTGTATTTCACCATATTAGTAGAATGAAGAAGAAACACAAATAATCATTTCAATAGAAATGGAAAAAATCTTTAGCAAAATTTAATAACTATTTATGATTAAAAAAATGTTTAGCAAATTAGGAATAGAAAGAAACGTCAGTATGCTAAAGAAAGTCTATAAAGGATCTACTGTTAATATTACAATCAATAATGATATATTAAATATTTTCCTTTGGAATTTGGGATGGATTTACCATTGAACTTCTATTTACCACTGAACTCAAGTCCTTGCCATTACAATAAGATATGAAAAAGAAAAGATGTAAATATTAGAATGAAAGTTGTAAAATCATCTTTATTCATAGATAATTTGAATGTGTATGTAGAAAATACAAAGAAATCTCCAAATGGTTAGAATTACGAAATCAGTAAGAACTGTTGCACAGCAGAATCATTAGGTCTTTGGTGAACTGATTCCCTTGCAGTGTGTTTTTCCAGCATTATCTTTGGCCATCACCAGTGTTCCCTATCTCCACCTTCCTCTCCGCAACAACACTCCTTTGTGATAGTTTTATTGAGCTTCCATTTCCTAGGATGAGCCCTCTTCTTCCTATCAGGTCTCTCATTTTCTACTTCCTCTTCTAGAATACACATGTCCTAACTCTTGAGTTAGGACGTTATTCAGCTTCTCTTGAGTTAGGACATTATTCAGGGTCAGTAGTATGTGTTCCCATAGGATTTACTGTGTTTTTTTAAAAATTTTAGTTGCTCATTGCCTCTTACTTGTAGGTTTGTAGGCTGTTTTCAAATCTTTAGTACCTAACAGAGTACTTGATACAAGGTGTTAATATATATTTTAATGTTCCTACATAATATAATCTTTTGAAAGTTATTATCTAGAAGAAAAGCAAGTTCCCTTTCTGTAGGTGTTTCTGTGCAGTCTGTCTCCTAACAAAAGTGAGAAACTGAAAGATTTGGATGTTCTTTTACCCCATGCTGCTGCTGCTAAGTCACTTCAGTCGTGTCCGACTCTGTGCGACCCCATAGACGGCAGCCCACCAGGCTCCCCCGTCCCTGGGATTCTCCAGGCAAGAATTCTGGAGTGGGTTGCCATTTCCTCCTCCAATGCATGAAAGTGAAAAGTGAAAGTGAAGTCGCTCAGTCGTGTCCGACTCGTAGCGACCCCATGGACTGCAGCCCACCAGGCTCCTCCGTCCATGGGATTTTCCAGGCAAGAGTACTGGAGTGGGGTGCCATTGCCTTCTCCGCTTTTACCCCATAGAAGGTCATTATTATATTTAATTGGCATTTATTCATATCAGCACAGTTTGTGCTTCCCAATTTTTTCATGGTCACTAATAATAATTGATTACTTTCTTAATGAACCTACGCCTGCAGTCTTCCAGGAAGCTATGACCAATCAATTGGTATTTTCATGTCAAATAAAAGCTGTTATTTATTATCTTTCAAATCCATCCTTTTTAGAAATTAATTTCAAGTCAATTCTTATTACTCTCAATGACTCTAGTAGTTTTAAGTAAATCAGTACCTGACTTGTGAAATAAAATATAGCAATATATGTGATTTAATGTGTAAGTTAAAAATTTTAGATAGCTGTGGATATTGTGCTAATAATGATTATATCCAAGGAGTGGGATCAGAGGCCACATTTGCCTTAATATGTTTTAAATTTCTTAATTTAAAGATCATACAATTAATTCTAACCACTTAAAATATTCATTATAAGAATCAAGGAATGCTGAAATGTAGAAAGTGAAAATTCATGCGATTCTATGTTATTAGTGATAAACCCTGGTTGCCTCTTTACTTCTTTAATTTCTTCACTCAGATACTGAGTGTATATTGATAGCTTACAGTATGCATTTCCTGTTTTTTTTTCACCCTTGAGCTATTCATACATTCTTGAAATTAACTTGTATTATATACAGTACCTGATTCAAGTTCTTTACATGTATTATATGTATTTGCTTTTGGAAGTGTGTGTATGTAGAACAGTTTATATTGTGAACATCTTTCCATTTCAAAAGTTCTTTCAGCATTGCCAAAAATTATGTTATTTCATTGTATGAACATTTATATTAATTTTAAACCTTTGCCCTGTAACATGTTACATTGTTATATCCTTGTGTGTATGTGTGTGTGTGTGTGTGTGTACATATATATATATATATATATATACACACATCGGAGAAGGCAATGGCACCCCACTCCAGTACTCTTGCCTGGAAAATCCCATGGATGGAGGAGCCTGGTAGGCTGCAGTCCATGGGGTTGCTGAGGGTCGGACACAACTGAGTGACTTGACTTTAACTTTTCACTTTCATGCCTTGGAGAAGGAAATGGCAACCCACTCCAGTGTTCTTGCCTGGAGAAGCCCAGGGACGGGGGAGCCTGGTGGGCTGCCGTCTGTGGGGTCACACAGAGTCGGACACGACTGAAGTGACTTAGCAGCATATATATATATATATACATTTAAAAAGTATACAAGGAATTATTTTTAGGATAACTCCTAGAAGGATAATTACTAGGTAAAAGAATGTATTCATGTAAAAATTTGACAGATATTGTAAAATTGCTTCTCAAAGGAAGTATGCTGTTTATACACGTGAATTCCCTTTTCCCAGTTCTGTGCTTTATTGGCTGTTATGCCTATGTGGTGAAGGAAAATCCTATTCTTTAGCAATTTTTTCTGTCTTTGAGTGCTAGGGAGAGTGGATAGTTCTCATATTTTTGCTGTTTTTTCTAATAATACCATGCTTGTTTTGTACTACTGATTTCAACTCTTTACTAGATTATTAGTGATATATTCTTATGTATGTGTGTCTGTAGATGTCCTGTATTGTTGTTCTGTCACTAAGTTGTGTCTGACTCTTTCCCACCCCATGAATTGCAGCACACCAGACTTCCCTGTCTTTCACTATCTCCAAGAGTTTGCTCAAACTCATGTCCATTGAGTTGATGATGCCATCCAGCCATCTCACCCTCTGTCACCCTCTTCTCCTCTTGTCCTCAGTCTTTCCCAGCATCAGGGTCTTTCTAGTGAGTCAGCCCTTTGCATCACATGGCCAAAATATTGGAGCTTCAGCTTCATTATCAGTCAGTTCAGTCGCTCAGTCATGTCCAACTCTTTGCGACCCCATGGACTGCGGCACGCCGGGCTTCCTTGTTCATCGCCAACTCCTGGAACTTGCTCAAATTCATGTCCATCGAGTCGGTGATGCCATCCTCTGTCGTCCCCTTCTCCTCCTGCCTTCAGTGTCTCCCAGCTTCAGGGTCTTTTCCAGTGAGTTCGTTCTTTGCATCAGGTGGCCGAAGTATTGGAGCTTCAGCTTCAGCATCAGTCCTTCCAATGAATATTCAGGACTGAATATTCCAGTGAATATTCCTTTAGGATGGACTGGTTGGATCTCCTTGAAGTCCAAGGGACTCTTAAGAGTCTTCTCCAACACAGTTAGAAAGTTCAAAAGCATTAATTCTTTGCCGCTGAGCCTTCTTTATGGTCCAGCTCTTACATACATGTCTTTAGTTTCATACAAAGAAAATCTTTGCATATCTTTACCATATCTAATTTTAAATCATGACTCTCTTTGAAAGTTGAAGTTTTTCTTTTTCTATTATATCTTCTTGAATGTTTTTTTTTTTTGCCAACCTCTGATTTTCATAGCTTTTTTGGGGAAATTTCTCCTTTGTTATATCTTCCTTTAGAATCACAGGTACAGTTGTTTTTAATCATTATATTCTCTTCAGTGCCTTGTGTGGTATGTGGAATATCTATAGGTGGTACCCACCAAATGGATTTATGCAGTATTTTGCCAAAGAAAAACGAAAACTCTACTTTAGTATAATGTAGTTTTTAAAATCATTTATCACTGACCAAATGGATAGTGCCATTTTTGACTGTAACAGAGCTTGTAATTCTGTCAGGAATTATATTAGCCTCTTGCTTACGCCGTTTGCTTATTGCTTATGGAGTAGATGACCATTTTGGGTTCTCACCTGAACCAGATTTTTTAGAAATCCATATTGAACCTTATTTATTATCCTTAGGAGTCTAATATACTGGGTGTCTGAATTTTCTTGTTTTAGAGCAAATTCTTATAAACTAGGGCTTTTACTCTGAGAGCAGATGGACTGTGGAGATACGGTTTCCTTAAGTGTCTATGAGCCAAAATCCTGTTTCTCATCTAATACAGTGGGTAGACAACTTGGCTTATTCCTTTTAGGTTATTTTATTATTACTTACTGCCAGAAAGTTAACTATTATTTTTTGTTCTGCTATGCATGGAATTCACAGTTCACATCCTAAAATATTAAAAGGTTTTTAAAAAAACCCCAAGGTCCAGTCCATTTTTCCGTACTGGAGTATAAATGCCTAGTATATTTTGAAGCTTATAATATTGTAAACAGCCCACCCATGCAGTCAAAAACATTAATTGTAGCTGCTGTTTTATGATATGAATGGCTGAAGTTATTTTCTAGAGACAGATATGAGCAGAACACCTTTAGAATTGTTAAACTTTTTCTCATTTCCTTTTTTCTTTGCAAATTTTTGAATAGGTTGCACTTTCTATGTGTTGAATTTCATTATTTTCTCTATGTGCTGGCTACGTGTTTCATCCTTTTCAAACAAGTTTTGTCACAATCAAGGGAGAGCTGTTTGATTTGTTTAGTCATATGAATTCAGAAATTCTGATTAACTTTTCCAGAAGGGTTTGTCATAATTTTTTTTTAAAACTCTAATAACTGTGGTTCAACAAGTAAACCCTGTAAACACACACACTCTCACAGTCTGTTCATCCAAAACACTAGCGCCTTTCCGAAAGTAGGCCAACTGACATTTGCTTACAGTCATCACCAGTATTTTGCAAAGAGGAAACAGGCTTATCGACATTTTAAATGGCCAAACTATGAGATTTAGGGCTTCCCTAATGTTTTCTGCTCTAATTACTTCTCAGTTTGCTTTGTGTATTTTTTTTTTTTTCCCATAACACCTAGTCCTTATCACTGGGCCCTTTGTCACTTGGGATCATGTAGATTTTTACAAAATTTTGCAAAGCCTGTGATTTAGGTGAATCCTAACTTGGGAACATATGTTCTGTTCACTTTAAATTTTTTTAATGTTTTTGGTCAGAAAAACAGTGATTTAAAAGAGAATGTTTGTTTTAGAAATACTGCTGTTTTAGTTTAAAAATCCTTTTAGTTTTTGGTGATGCCATGGTATTGAGTTAGATAAATTGATCTAAGCGTATTCTCAGTTCACACCTAAATATATGATCCCTATAGTTTGGGACTTTTCCTATGAAGGCTGTAGTGAGTAGGAAGTATACTAAAGAGAAAAGAGAGGAAGTAAACGGACAAGTCATATGTATAATATTGCTTTGATACTCTTCAGATACAATTCTAGGTTGATTATAAACATTATCACCACTTTACCACTGTTTTGCAAGGTGAATACCATTACCCTATTTTATAGGTGAGGAAACTAAGCTCAAAGAGGTAGGTGACTAGCATCAAGATACGTAGCTGTTAAGTGATCCAGCTGGAATTTGAAGTTTCAAGCTCACCCTTAACCATTTAGGCCTCACTGTCTTCCATTATATGATTTTTCCTTTATTATAGGAAAACACTTTTAGCAAATCCAGGTGTTTCTAGGCTATGACTCTGACTGCAGAAATCAAACAATTTTGTATTCATTGAAATTTGTAAAAGTAGCTCTGTTTTTCTGTATTTTCATTCACACTTGAAGCTCTAAAGTATCTTCAATTGTGTTTTCATTATATTTGAAGTCCTTGGTTTTTAGTCTAACAGTGAAGAGCAATGAAGATAGTCAGTATTGGGACCCATATATAGGTAATCTATTTTCCTACATTAAGTACATTGAAAATTTTAAGCTGTTGGGATGAAGTATATCACAAAGACAGCTGTAATCTATTCAAAGTACGTTCACTCTAAATTAAATCAGCCCTTTAAAAGAAATGTTGGTTCCCTTTACTGGACTTGGTATAAACTATTAAAAGTACATCAGAAGGGTTAGTGACGGATATCTCAAATCAGATAAAAACAAAGGTGTAACATGAAGCAACTAAATTACATGTGAGCTTAGTGATTCTGACCCAAATAAACAGACTTGTAATGGAGATGCTGATCCTTATCAGTACAGTTTAAATGCCTTTTTTTTTTAAACTGTAGAACTATAAAGAAGATTGTAGGTGTTTTAGTGAATTGGACAAATTATGGTCTTGAAAATTGTTTGTTTATCCTTACACATTCCTAGGTGTGAAAATGAAAACTCATAATTTTCTAAATAATAGATATTTTAAAGTAAATCTTTTAAAGGATTTATCTTTATTGACAAATAATTTTCATGCCATGAAACTCATCAATTTTAAGTGGAGAATTTGATGAGTTTTGCCAGATGGATATCGTTATGTAACTATCAAAACACAAAACCTTTTATCACTGTAAGAAGTCCCCCTTTTCACTTCACACCCACTAAAATGGCTATATCCAAAAGAGAGATAATAACAGATATTGGTGGGATGTGGACTAATTGAAACTCTCATACATGGCTTCTGAGAATGTAAGATAGTATAGCCACTGGAAAATAGCTTGACAGTTATTAAACTGTTAAATACAGAGTTGACATATGACCCAGCAATTCCACACCTAGGTGTATAGCCAATAAAAATGAAAACATATATCTACACAAAAGCTTGTATGTGAATATTTATAGCAGCATTATTCACATTAGCCAAAAAGTAGAAACAATCCAGATGTCTGTCAATTTGTAAATAGAATGTGGTTCTAATGAAATATTATTTGGTCATAAATAATTGAAGTTCTGATAAATACTAAACCTGATGAACCTTGAAAACATTATGCTAATTAAAAAAACACAGCTATAAAAGGCTGTGTGTGCTTAGTGACTTAGCACAAACATAGTAAGTGTCAATTTAACTTTGTAAGAAAATGCTAAATTGGAATTCCAAAGTGGCTATTCTGATTTTCATTCCCACTGGCAGTGTTCCAGTTTTCCTAATGACTAATAATATCAATCATCTTTTCTTGTGATTATTTGCCTTTTTATTGTTTTTATAAAATTGTCTCTCCAAATCTTTTACCCATTTTTAATGGTGTTTTTATTATTGAGGTGTAAGAGTCCTGTATATATTCTAGGTAGAATCCCTCCTTTAGATATGTGTGTGTATATGTATATAAAATATGTACAAAGATGTGTTCCTTCATGTGACTTACCCTAATGGACTTTGAAAAAGAAAGACTTTACATTTTAGAGCAGCTTTGGGTTCATAGCAAAATTGAGCAGAAGGTACACGTATTTCTCTTATACCTTCCTGACTCTGTACATACTTTTTCTCCCCCGTTATCAACATTCTCTCAGAATACAGGTTTTTCAAAAGTTTTTACCTTTCAATTTTCATTCATTTTTATTTACCAATTTGCTGAATTTGGTGTGTGTGTGTGTTTTTCTTTTACAGGTTGTGATTTTGGTGTTTCTTTTTTCATTCAGGTTTTTTCCTAGGTTTCCTTGTGATTTTTGTCCTTGAACCATGAATTATTTAGAAGGATGTTATTTTCTTTTTAAATTTTGAGAGATTTTCCTGGTACCTTTGTATTATTAATTTCTAATTCAATCCCATTGTTATTAGAAGGCATAGTTTATGTGATTCTGGTCCTTTTAAGTGTTCTGAGATAGGTTTTATGTCCTAGAATATTTTGTCTTGTTCCTTTCTTCTGTATCGTTATGTATTGTCTTTCTGCTTATTCTGTCAGTTACAGGAGTTGGTTGTTGAGATCTTCCACTGTTAGTGAATTCTTGTAATTTTATGAGTTTTTGTGTTATGTGTTTTGCCATTCTGTTATTGGGAGCAAAACATTTAGGATAGTAAAGTCTTCTTTATGTATAGATATGTTTTTTATGAAGTCCCTGATACTATTTCTTGCTCTGAAACAGTCCTGCTTTCTTTTGAGTAGTTTTGGCATGGTATATCTCTTATGGTTGTTTTACTTTTAACCTTTGATTTTCTTTATACCTGAAATGCATTTCTTGTAGGCAGTGTGTAATTTTTATCCAATATTGTATCCTGATTATCATTGTGTTTTAGACCATTTTATTTAATGTGTGTATTATCGGATTTAAATCATAAAATAATTCCATTTTATCTCCTGTGTTGTATATCTTAGCTATGTCTTTTTGTCTTGTTTTATTTTTTAGTGCTTCTTTATGATTTATAGTATTTATCTTTAATTCATCACAGCCTACCTTCAAGTAATATTATACCATTTCACGTATTATAAAAAATCGGAAATACTTAACAACAATAGCAAAACAAACCCATTTTGATTGAAAAAATGGGCAAAGATTTTGAATAGATGTTTCCCCAAAGAAGATATACAAATGACTTATAAGCACGTGATGCTCAGCATCATCATTGTTGCTGCTGCTGCTGCTGCTAAGTTGTTTCCGTCGTGTCTGACTCTGTGCGACCCCACAGACGGCAGCCCATCAGGTTCCACCGTCCCTGTGATTCTCCAGGCAAGAACACTGGATTGGGTTGCCATTTCCTTCTCCAGTGCATGAAAGTGAAAAGTGAAAATTAAGTCGCTCAGTCATGTCTGACTCTTCGCCACCCCATGGACTGCAGCCTACCAAGCTCCTCCGTCCATGGGATTTTCCAGGCAAGAGTACTGGAGTGGGTGCCATTGCCTTCTCTGAGCATCATCATTAGGGAAATGCAAATAAAAACCACAAAAAGAGAACACTTCCCATCCATTATATAACACCCATTATAATGGCTAGAATAAAGAAAAGAAAAAAAGCCCCACAGAAAATTAAGTATTGGTGATGATGGAGTTGGAAAAAATTGGAATCCATGTGCTTTGCTAGTGCAGCCACTGTGAAAAGTGGTATGGTGCTTTCTAAAAAATGTGGATTTGTGAAGAATTTTGGGTATGAAGTACTAAAGAAATAAAATACATAGATATATTTGTTTTAATAGACTTTTTTTTAAAAAAATTGGGGCTTCCCTGATAGCTCAGTTGGTAAAGAATCCACCCGCAATGCGGGAGACCTGGGTTTGATCCCTGGGTTGGGGTGATCCCCTGAGGAAGGGAAAGGCTACCCACTCCAATATTCTGGCCTGGAGAATTCCATGGACTGTATAGTCCGTGGGGTCGCAATAATTAATTGTAACTGGAGGCTAATTACTTTACAGTATTGTGGTGGTTTTTGCCATATGTTGACCTGAATCAGCTACGGGTGCACAGGTGTCCCCTTATCCCGAACTCCCCTCCCTCTTCCCTTCCCATCCCATCCCTCTGGGTTGTCCCAGTGTACCGGCTTTGAGTGCCCTGTTTCATGCATTGAACTTGGACTGGTGATCTATTTCACATATGGTAATATACATGTTTCAATGCTATTCTCTCAAATCATCCCACCCTTACCTTGTCCCACAGAGTCCAAAAGTCTGTTCTTTTGGTCTGTGTCTCTTTTGCCCCTCTTGCATATAGGGTCATCGTTACCATCTTTCTAAATTCAATATATATATGTGTTAATATGCTGCATTGGTGTTTTTCTTTCTGACTTACCTTCGCTCTGTATAATAGGCTCCAGTTTCATCCACCTCATTAGAACTGATTCAAATGTGTTCTTTTTAATAGCTGAGTAATATTCCATTGTGTACACATACCACACTTTCTTATCCATTCATCTGCTGATGGCTATCTAGGTTGCTTCCATGTCCTATCTATTGTAAACAGTGCTGCGATGAACATTGGGGTACATGTATCTCTTTCAATTCTGGTTTCCTCAGTGCGTATGCCCAGCAGTGGAATTGCTGGGTCGTGTGAACTGTGGTGTTGGAGAAGACTCTTGAGAGTCCCTTGGACTGCAAGGAGATCCAACCAGTCCATTCTGAAGGAGATCAGCCCTGGGATTTCTTTGGAAGGAATGATGCTAAAGCTGAAACTCCAGTACTTTGGCCACCTCATGCGAAGAGTTGACTCATTGCAAAAGACTCTGATGCTGGCAGGATTGGGGGCAGGAGGAGAAAGAGACGACAGAGGATGAGATGGCTGGATGGCATCACTGACTCGATGAACATGAGTTTGAGTGAACTCCGGGAGATGGTGATGGACAGGGAGGCCTGATGTGCTGCGATTCATGGGGTGGCAAAGAGTCGGACACAACTGAGCAACTGAACTGAATTGAAGGAGTCTCCACACTGTTCTCCATAGTGGCTATACTAATTTGCATTCCTACCCCCAACAGTGTAAGAGAGAGTTCCCTTTTCTCCACACCCTCTCCAGCATTTATTGTTTGTAGACTTTTTGATAGTAGCTGTTCTGACTGGCGTAAAATGGTACCTCATTGTGGTTTTGATTTGCATTTCTCTGGTAATGAGTGATTTTGAGCATGTTTTCATGTGTTTATTAGCCATCTGTATGTCTTCTTTGGAGAAATGTCTGGTTAGTTCTTTGGCCTATATTTTGATTGGATCATTTATTTTTCTGGTATTGAGCTGCATGAGCTGTTTGTATATTTTTGAGACTAATTCTTTGTCAGTTACTTCGTTTGCTATTATTTTCTCCCATTCTGAAGGCTGTCTTTTCACCTTGCTTATAGTTTCCTTCATTGTGCAAAAGCTTTTAAGTTTAATTAGGTCCCATTTATTTATTTTTGCTTTTATTTCCATTACTCTAGGAGGTGGGTCATAGAGGATCTTGCTGAGATTTATGTCAGAGTGTTTTGCCTGTGTTTTCCTCTAGGAGTTTTACAGTTTCTGGTCTTACATTTTATTTTTTAAGAGCAATTTCAGGCTTACAGAAACACTGAACAGAAAATGTAGAGAATACTCATATATTCTGTGAAATTAGAGTTCCTGTCACTCCACATCCTCATGAGCATTGATGTTGTCAGTGTTTTGCTACCTGTGTTACGATATTTCTTTGTTGAATTTGTTTTCCCTAATAACATGTGATGGGACACTTCTTTTCATATGCTTATTTGCCATCTGTATGTCTTCTTTGATGAGGTATCTGTCAGGTCTTTAGCCCAGGTTGTTTATTTTCTTGTTGAGTTTTAAGAGTTACTTGCATATTTCAGATAACTGTGTGTATGTATATTTCTTTGGTCTTTTTTCCCCTTTTGTGTTTCCGTTACTTTCTATTGCTGCCTCTTCATGTTTACTAATCTTTTTTTTTTTTTTTTTTGCAGTATCTAATATATTGTTAATCTATCCTAGTATATTTTTCATCTCAGACACTGCATTTTTCATTTTTAGGAGTTGTGTGTGTGTTTATATGCTTCTTTATGGAGAGATCTCCCATGTCTTTTTTTTTTTAACATGTTAGCATTCTCTTTTACCTTCTTGTATAAATGGAGCATGTTTATCATAGCATTTAGATGTCAGTCTATCCTGTGGAAAGCTATACTGTGTTTGCAGATTGAAAGAATTAAAATTGTTGAAATGACTGTGCTCCTCAGACCAATCTATAGATTCAGTGCACTCCCTGTGAAAATGTCAATGACATTTTTCACAGAACGAGGACATATAATTTTAAAATTCATATGGAAACACAAAAGACCTTGAATAACCAAAACAATCTTGAGAAAGAATGGAGCTGGAGGTATCACATTTGAGGACTTCAGACTATACTGCAAAGCTTCAGTGATCCAAACAGTGTGGCACTGGCAGAAAAGCAGACAGAAATCAGTGGAACAGAATAAAGAGCCCAGAAAGAAACCCATGCAGTTTTAGTCAGTTAATATACGACACAGGAGGCAAGTGTATACAATGGAGTAGAGACAGTCTGTTCAATAAGTGGCTCTGGGAAAACAGCTACATGTCCAGAGTGAAATTAGAACATTTTCATGTACCATATACAAAAATAAGGTCAAAATGGATTAAAGACCTAAATAGAAGACCAGAAACCATAAATTGTATAATGTTTTTTTTTTTTAATCTGTCTTCTCAAGTAACAGAAATTAAAGCAACAGTAAACAAATGGGACCTAATTAAAGGCTTTTGCACAGCAAAGGAAGCAGTGGATGAAATGAAAGACAGTCTACTGAAGGGGAGAAGAAGCAGTGATGTGACTGATTCATATCCAAATATATAAACAGCTCATACAACTCAACATCAAATAAAACAACTCATTTAACAAAATGGGCAGAAGATCTAAATAGACATTTTCCCATAGAAGCTGCACAGATGGCCAACAAATACATGAAAAGATACTCAGCATTATTAATCATCAGAAATGCAGATCAAAACTTCATGCCTCTCAGAATGACTGTCACCATAAAGGCCACAAATAACAAATGTTGGTGAGGATGTGGAGAAAGGGGAACTCTTATACCCTGATGGTGGGAATGTAAATTGTTGGGGCCACATGGAAAATAGTATGGAGGTTCTTCAAAAAACTAACAATAGAACTACTGTATGATCCAACAATTCCACTCTGGTGTATATATCCAGAAAGAAAAAAAGCTGAGGCATTAATTAAAAAAGAAACATGTACCCTAGTCACTCAGTTGTGTCCGATTCTTTGGGACTCCACTGCAACATACCAGGCTTCCCTGTCCTTTACTATCTCCCAGAGTTTGCTCAAACTTACGTCCATTGAATTGGTGTTGCCATCCAACCATCTCATCCACTGTCATCCCCTTCTCCTCCTGCCCTCAATCATTCCCAGCATCAGAGTCTTTTCCAGTGAGTTGGCTCTTTGCATCAGGTGGCCAAAGTATTGGAGCCTCAGTTTCAGCTTCAGTCCTTCCAATGAATATTCAGGACTGATTTCCTTTAGGATGGACTGGTTTGATCTCCTTGCTGTTCAAGGGACTCTCAAAGAGTCTTCTCCAACACCACAGTTCGAAAGCATCAGTTCTTTGGTGCTCAGCCTTCTTTATGGCCCAACTCTCACATCCATATATGACTATTGGAAAAACCATAGATTTGACTAGATGGACCTTTACCTTACTCTGCTTTTTAATACACTGTCTAGGTTTGTCATAGTTTTTCTTCCAAGGAGCAAGCAAGTTTTACTTTCATGGCTGCAGTCACTGTCTGCAGTGATTTTGGAGAACCCCAAAATAAAGTCTATTTATAGTAGTCAAGATATAGAAGCAATCTAAGTGTCCATCAACAGATGAATGGATAAGGAAGATGTATACACACATACACACACACAGTGAAATTTTGCCATTTGCATGGTTGGACTCGGAGGGTTTTATGCTTAGTGATTTAAGTCAGAAAAATAAGTCATACAGAAATATTGTATGGTGTCACTTATATGTGGAATCTAAAAAATCTAGTACACTAGTAAATGTAACAGAAAAGAAGTGGACTTTCAGAGAACAAACTAGTGGTTACCAGTGGAGAGAAGGAAGGGGAGAGGGGCAAGATAGGGTCGGGGACTAAGAGTTATAAACTATTAGGTATAAAATAAGCTACAAGGAGATACGAACCACTGTATAAAAATCAGATAACAGGGTCTTACTGAATAGCACAGGGAACTATATTCAGTATCTTGTAAAAGAGTATTTGTAAATGGCATCACAAAAAGTTAGACATATCTGAGCAACTGAACAACAATGTGTGTGTGTGTGTGTATATATATATGGATATATAATTGAATCACTTTGCTGTACACCAGAAACTAATATTTCAATTAAAAACAAATAAGCTACAAGGATATATGGTACAGCATGGGCAATATAGCCAATATTTTATAATAACTATAAATGGGGTATAGCTTTTAAAAATTGTGAATTACTGTATTGTGACTCACTATGTTATATCCCTGAAACATATGTTACATTGTAAGTCAGCTATAGATCATTAAAGAAATGTCAATCTGTTCTGTCAATTGATTGCTTTTCTAATTATGAATCAGTTTTTCTTGCTTTTGCTTGCCTTGAAACATTCCGTTGGATGCCACACTTTGTGAATTTTATGTTGCTCAGGGCTGATATTTTGTATTCCTTTAAATATTTCTGGGCTTGATTCTGAAATATAGTCAAATTACTCAGTTTTTGTTCGGTATGTCCGAAACAGCCTTCAGTCTAAGGCAGGAGTGTGCTAACATTTTCTTAAAGGGTCAGCAAGAAAATATTTTAGGCTTGTGGGGTTTTTATTTGTAAATAAAGAAAAATGGGATTGGATTTTATTTGTAGAATAGTTTAAATATTAAGGTATCTTTGGGGAAGTTGAATATCGGATCATTTAAAAGGTGCAAGCATTTTTAGTTATTGTACTTTTAATTGTGCTTTCTTCTCTCTGGTACTAGATGTAGTAGAAAAAGAAAATGATAAAAACATCAAGGGATTCTTTTTTCCTTTTGATTTCATGAATAGGTAAAGGAGGCTTGAACTTTCTCTCTCACCTTACTATTGTCAAGGGATTACGATGATTCTTACCTTTTAGAGAATGACATTTTTTCCCTCTTTGCCTGTGATGCTTTTAATCTTAAAAAACAAGATTATTGGGCCTCAGTTGTTATCATTTGAATATCTTCTTGGCACCTCCTGTTTAACCTAGTTTTCACTAAGATTTTCCCTCTCGTCATTTTTAGTCTGTCAGTTTTTATGTATATGTATGTTCCCTCTGGGAATATTTTGGAATTTCCATTATTTCACTTGTGGAACGTGGAAAGAATCTAATTTGAGGCCAGGTGACTTTATATAGCTTCACAGTTAACAGCAACAACCAGGCACACAGACTAATCAAAACTCTCAAATTTTATAATACAAAAATGGAAAATACAACTGTGTGTGTATGTGTGCGTGTGTGTGCAAATGAGTGAAAAGCACAAAATTTAGAAGAGGGGCTACCCAGTAGTGGGTGAGTGACAGGGTTTAGGATGTATGAATATGTGTTAGTAAATGGAAACTGTTGGTAATGTTTTACTTCTTATCTTGGGTGATGGGTTAATAGGTATTTATTATATTATTAAAATATAAAAATGAAGTCCAAGCATTTAATGTTAAAATGAACCAAGGGTTGAAAAAGTGAAAGTGTTAGTTGCTCAGCTGTATCCGACTCTTTGTGACTCAGTGGACTGTAGCCCGCCAGGCTCCTCTGTCCATGGAATTCTTTAGGCAGAAATACTGGAGTGAGTTGCCATTCTCTTCTCCAGGGGATCTTTCCTACCCAGGGATCGAACCTGGGTCTCCTGCATTGCAGGCAGATTCTTTACTGTCTGAGCCACAGAGAAGCCCCCCACCAAGGATTGTTAATGGTCTAATTCTTTGTATTTGGGGCTGTAAGTGGAGAGGAGAAAGGTACAAGCAAGAGAAACCATATTTGGTCAGAAGTGGAAATCAGAAATGAGAACTAAAAGTTTGGAGTGAAGAAATAAGAAGGAGGGATGTTTCTCTTTGTATATATTTTGTCTTGAGAGATTGTCTTTTATAAAAATGTATTCTTGAAAGGTGCTAATGTTTTAAAAATTTAACAGTATTAAGTCACTTCTGCATTTGTAAAGTAGTGTATTTATATATGTTTTCTCTAACCAGAATATGACTGTGGCTAACTTCTGTGCTTGGTATTTTTATTCATATTTTGAACAGGCCACTGTAGTATGATTTCAAGTTCATTGTCTATTATATTTTTATACCATAGTTGTATAGTCTTTCAAGTGTAAATGATATTCTCCTTTAAAAATCTTTTTAAAATTGAAGCATAATTGATTTACAGTATTGTGTTAGCTTCTGGTATACAGAAAAGTGATTCAGTTTTATATATGTATATATACATATTCTTTTTGTCAAATTATTTTTCATTATAAAGTGAGTGAGTGAAGTTGCTCAGTCGTGTCCGACTCTGCGACCCCATGGACACCAGGCTCCTCCGTCCATGGGATTTTCTAGGCAAGAGTACTGGAGTGGGTTGCCATTTCCTTCTCCCAATATTTTCATTATATTCATTCATATATTCATATATATTCATTCATATATTTCATATATTGTTCATTATAGTTTATTACATAATATTGAATATATTTCTCAGTGCTCTACAGAATTACCTTATTATTTACCTGTTTTACATATAGCAGTTTGTATCTGCTAATCCCAAATTCCTAATTTATTCCCCATCTCTCTTTCCTCTTTGGTAGTGGTTAAGTTTGTTTTCAGTGTCTGTGAGTCTGTTTTATCTTTTATGTAAGTTCATTTGTATCATTTTTTGTGATTCTACATATAAGTGATATCATATGGTATTTGTCTTTCTCTATCTGACTTTGATTAATATGATAATCTCTAGATCCATGTGGCTGCAAATGGCATTATTTCATTCTTTTTTTATGTCTGAGTAATATTCTGGTGTGTGTGTGTGTGTGTATCACATCTTCTTTTTCCATTCATCTGTTGATGCACATTTAGGTTGGTTCCATGTCTTAGCTATTGTAAAATACTGCTGCTATGAACATGGGAGTGTTTGTATCTTTTGAATTATAGTTTTCTCTG
Source organism: Bos javanicus (assembly GCF_032452875.1). Lineage (NCBI taxonomy): Eukaryota > Metazoa > Chordata > Mammalia > Artiodactyla > Bovidae > Bos > Bos javanicus. The sequence continues at coordinate 13,535,751 of NC_083886.1, read as the reverse complement.
AATATGTGCTCAGGAGTAGGATTGCAGAATCATAGGGCAACTCTATTTTTAGTTTTTTGGGGAACCTCCGTACTGTTTTCCGTAGTGTACTTGGCAAATCTTGTGTATGATGTGAGGGAGTATTCTAACTTCATTGATTCACAAGTGGGTGTCCAGCTTTCCCAGTACCCTTGCTGAAGAGATTTGTCTTTTTTCTTTTGTATACTCTTATCTCTTTTGTCAAAGATTAATTGATTGTAGGCATCAACAGTACTTTTCTTTATCCTGTCTCACCAGGACAAATGAAGTAAGCTATAATTTTTTTTTTTTTTTAATTTCACTGAAAAAGTGCCTAAAATGAGCAGTTGTTAAGAGGGTGCCCCATGACCTCCATTCCACCACTGGCGGGATGGAAAAAGTGGCTCTAGAATTCTGGTGTCTTCTCCCATCTCCCTTTCTCTCCCTCTCATGCTACATTCAGGGTGTTGCTATGGGAACTTCCGTATACCTTTTATCCTTGCTGACCTTAGCCACCATAAGAAGCCTAAAGATTATCTCTCATCCTTACAGTCTCCTCCATATATTCAGTTGCCAAACTTTCGGAATCTCTCTATGGATTCCCTTCCCCTTGTAGGCTTTTTGAGGGAGTGCTAAGACCTATCAATGTTGTAATAGGGGAAATCTCATTTAGCACCTAGTTTCAGGCTGGTTGGAAGCCAGACCCCCAGGCAGGATCTTTTAAAGTATAGAAATACATACAGTCCTGTGCATCACATTTGTAATTCCTGCTGGCTTCCAGTCCAGGAGAGCTGTAGTTCCCTGGGTGACAGAAAAATTGAAGCTCTAGACAGTTGTGCAGCTCCTTTCTGGAAGGTCTTTTAGAACTGTAGTAAGGTCAGAGGAGAAGGTAGGGCTGGTGTCTCCTTGGGAGCACCTCTTAGCTCTGGGTGTGTGGGAAACCCGAAACCTGTCCCTTAGGCCGAAGCTCCAGGCTAAGTAAACGGGGCCTTTTCACAGGCAGACTAGGGTTGAATTTCATTTGACTTTCTATGCAGTGCCCTGGGGGTGGTGGCCTGCCAAGAACTGTCTTTTCAATTGTTATAGTCCCCTAGAGCTCAATAATGTCGGCCTCCTTGTCCAACAGGGCTAGGCAATCAAGGGGGTGGCCCTTGTGTGGATTGCACATGCCTGCTGGCTTTAGCAAGTCAGCTGGAGAGTGTCAGTGGCAGGCTGACCCTCTGGCTTTCCAGAGACAGTGGGAAAATGTCTTGAGTCCACATGCCCCTGATTTCAGCCGTGCAGCAGGGGGGTGCCTTTCCTGTGTACCCCTGCCAGCTTTGGTCTGGGGGTGGGAGAATGCTGCCCCGCTCACGCTTGTCAGCCTCAGCCAGGGAGTGGCTAAATGTGGCGCTGGAATTTAGCTAGGGAGCAGTAGAATGTTTGTTCTGCTCATCACTCCAACCAGTAAAGAGGGCGTGCTGCAGCCCCCTGAGCTTTCCGGCTTCAGCAGGGCAGTGGTTGCCACCACCTTCCCCTGCCTGACTTAGCAAGGCTGGAGGGAGGGTGCTGCCTCTGATTGAGCCCAGCTCTGCTGGCAGGCTAGCAGGAGACTGCAGTAACGGTGTCCACCAGCGCTCTCCAAGGCGAGATTCTGCTGTTCCCTGTCCCTCCAGCAGTTGCTCTTAGATGAGCAAATGAATCTCCTTCGCATCTAGTCTAGGCAGTTTCTAAATTGCTGTTTTTTTTTCTTTTCTTGCTTGGTCTTAGTTTGAGTGAGACTGCATGCAGACCCTTTGAAAGGGGAATTTCAGTTTTCATATAGTGCTTTGGGTCCCTTGGATGTCAGCCCCGTTGGTTTTCTAAGCAAGACGTTTTGGGGGCTTGTCTTTCTAGTGCACATCCCAAGGGTTGGGGTGCCCGATGTGAGGCATCAATCCTACTCCTCCAGGAGGGGCATTCTAGATTGGTGAATCTTCCCTATTGGTGTTGTGGAGCCAGGGGTGGGGTTTTTGCTGAGACCTTGTCTCTGCCCCCTTTTTTTTTTTTAATTAAAAAAATTGGCCACACTATGCAGCGTGTGGTATCTTAGTTTCCCCATCAGGGATTGAACCCTTGGCCCCTGCATTGGAAGTGTGGAGTCTTAACCACAGAAGTTAAGTGTGAAGAAGTGTGGAGACCACCACAGAAATCCTGAGTCTGTCCTTTTACTTGTCTGGTTGTGGTCTTTTGTTGTGGGGAAGCAGTTCATCTAGTTTTTAGATCATTTCCTGGTGGAAATGATCTTTGTGTAGCTGTAGGTTTGGTATGTCCATGAGAGGAGGTGAATTCAGGATCTTTCCACATGATCTTCTTGGACTCGTTTCCCCTACTTTATTTTCTGTTAGTCAGTTGGAAAAGCCTTTCTCCAGCAGATTATACATACTTTAGACTTTAGTCTTAGTTCATTTGTATTTTCTTGTGTCCATGTTTGATTTTTTTCTTAATTCCTTTATCCTTTCTCTCCAAGGAACCCAAATTCATTTTGACATTCTCCATTGAACCGTTCTTTTCTTCTTCTTTTAAAAAAATATTACTTTATTTTTGGCTGCGTTGTGTCTTCGTTGCAGTGAACAGGGGCATCTCAGGTTTCAGACTTCTCTTCGTGGTGGCTTCTCTTGTTCCTGAGCACGGGTTCTGGCACACATGGGCTTCAGTAGTTGTGACACGTGGGCTCTGTAGTTGAGGTGCCTGGGCTTAGTTGCTCCATAGCATGAGGAATATTCCTAGACCAGGGATTGAACCTATGTCCCTTGCATTGGCAGATGGATTCTTAACCAGGGAAGCACCTCCATTGAACCTTTCTGATCAACCAAGGAAAGGTTATATATCTGAGCTTTTTGGGTGCTTTAAAAGAGAGCTTAATGCCTGTTATTTACTTTGCTTTTTATAATTTCTTACTAGTTTTCTGAGTAGTCTAGAACTTCCTACTCAGAAGAGATGACGTTGTTTATCTGTTTCATCCTTTCAGATGTGGCCCTGTGAGGCTCATAATTACTACTTAATAATTGCCTGCTATGTTTAATTTATGGTTAACAGTTTATTTTACCAGCTTTTAAACATTAGGTCCCACAGAATTCTTTCATTTTAGTCTTACTTTATTATAATAGCTACTATTTTTGATCACTTGCTATGTTCAAGTAAGGTAGAATCTCCAGTTTACAAATGTGGGACTAAAGTTCAGAATTAAGGTCATAAACCTTAAGTCTGTTTGTGTCTGACTTCAAACTGCTCATGTGCAGATTAGTTTTTGTGACTATAAAACACGTTGTCTGGTCTTTGGACATTTGAAATTAAGGCTTAACATTAAGCTAGTTAAATTCCTTAAGTGATTATATATTTATTTTTACATATTGTGTGCATAAATATAGATGATTTCTAAACAATTTTAAGATTTTAGTATTATAGTTTTCTTCTTCTATTTTCAATAATTGCCAGAATTAATTTTCAATTACTTGAGCATATTTGTTCAAAACGAAATGTATTCTTTCCTGGTATATAGAGTTTCCGTATTTATAAACTATGAGATAATGCCACATCTATGGTTTGAAACTATTTCTGACTTTATTGTTTCTCATTTTATGTTTGACATCCCTAGGTTTTGTTTATCATATGATAAAAATTGTATCATGTAAAGTGTGCTCAAACTTGGGGAGGTTGAATGACATGTGGCTCTGTGGACATAGAAATTGAGTATAATATAAAACATATACTTCATAGAATTGGTATCAGGAAAGTATGTCAACTTCTCACATGTGGTCAGAATTCTGTACAGAATGCAGTCAAGGCTTATAGTAAGCCAAAATTCAAAGAGTGTTTGGCTTATGTTTGGCTTCCAGACTTAAGATCTTTAATCCATTTGACATTATCTTTGTATATAGTATGAGGAAATGTTCTGATTGCATTCTTTTACATGTAGTTGTCCAGTTTTCCAGCACCACTTATTGAAGAGATTGTCTTTTTTCCATTGTATATTCTTGCTTTCTTTGTTGTAGATTAATTAACCATGAAGGCATGGGTTTATTTCTGGGCTCTCTGTTCTCTTTCTCTGTTCTATGTGTCTCTTTTTGTGCCGGTGCCATGCTGTTTTGATTACTGTAGCTTTGTAATATAATCTGAAGTCAGGGAATGATATCTCCCACTTTGTTCTTTTTTCTCAAGTTTGTTTTGTCAATTCAGGACCTTTCATGGTCAAATATAAACTTTAGGATTATTTGTTCCAGTCCTGTGAAGAATGTCATGGGTATTTTGATATGGATTACATTAAATCTGTAGATTGTGCTGGGTAGTATGGACATTTTAACAGTATTAATTCTTCCAGTCCATGAACATAGGATATCATCTTTCCATGGCTTTATGTCATTTTCAGTTTCTTTGATCAGTATTTTATAGTTTATAGAGTATAAGTCTTTTCACTTTTTTGGTTAAGCTTATTCCTAGGTATTTTATTCTTTTTGATGTGATTTTAAATGGGATTTTTTTTTTTTTTTTTGCTTTCTCTTTTTGATAGTTTAATATTAGTGTATGGAAAAGTAATAACTTTTTAAATGTATTAATCTTGTATCCTGCAACTTCACTGAAGTCATTTTTTAGTTCTAATAGTGTTTTTTTTGTGTGTGTGTGTGTGGCATCTTTAGGATTTTCTGTATGTAATACCATGCCATTTCAGATAGTGACAGTTTTACTCCTTCCCTTCCAGTTTGGATGCCTTTTGTATCTTTTCTTTGATTGCTGTGGCTGGGACTTCCAGTGCTATAAATAGAAGTGGCAAGAGTGGACATCCTTGCCTTGTTGCTGATACTAGAGGGAAGTCTTTCAGCTTTTCACCACTGAGCATGCTGTTAGTTGTGGGCTTGTTGTAAGTGGCCTTTATTATGTTCAGATATGTTGCCTCTGTAACCGGTTTGATGAGAGTTTTTATCATGAATGAATGTTGAATTTTGTCAAATGCTGCATCCCATAGATATTAGCAAGCTGTGTTTCCATTTTCATTTGTCTTGAGCTATTTTCTGATTTCCTCCTTGATTTGTTCATTGACCCATTTTGGTTTTTTAGTAGCACATTGTTTTCATTTTCCCCATTTTTCTTCCTATAATTGCTTTCTAGTTTTATACTATCGTGGTTGGAGAAACCGCTCAATACAATTCCTATTCTTTTAAGTTTGTTGAGAGTTATTTTTGGCTTAACATATGATCTATCCTGGAGAACATTCCATGTGTACTTGATAAGAATGTGTATTCTGATCTTTTGGGATGGAATGTCCTGTAGATATCTATTAAGATTAATTGGTCTAATGTGTCATTTAAGATCTCTGTTTCCTTCTTGATTTTCTGTTTGGATGATTTGTCCATTGATGTAAGTGAGGTGTTAAAGTCCCCTACTATGAATGCATTATTGTCAGTCTCTCCTTTTGTATCTATGTTTATATTTGCTTTAAATATTTAGATGCTCGTGTGTCAAGTGCATATATTTTAACATGTTATATCCTCTTATATTAATCCTTTTATTATTAAATAATGTTCTTCTTTGTTATTTTTTATAGACTTTGCTTTAAAGTCTATTTTGTCTGATATGAATATTGCTACCACTGCCCTTGTTGTTTCCATTTGCATGAAATTTCTTTTTACTTCTCCTCACTTTCAATTTGTGCATGTCTTTAGTTCTTTTAAGCAGAATGTAGGTGAGTCTTGTTTTTTAATCCAGTCCACCTCCCCTACCCCACAGCTGTATCTTTTGATTGAAGCATTTATTCCACTGACATTTAGAAGTGTTTGTGCTTGTTGCCATTTTGTTCCTTTTATTCTGGTAATTTTTATAGTTCTTCTGTGTACTTCTTTTAGCTTCTTCCATTGTGATTTGATTTTTTTGTTTTTTTTTAGTGGTATGCTTGTGTTACTTTCTCTCTAGTTTTTGTGTATTTATTTTAGGCTTTTGATTTGTTACTACCATTGGGTTCATAAATTTTGATCTTTAACTCTATCTCCTTGCTTTAAATTGGTAATGATTTAAGTTCTAACACCTAGAAGGTCTACATTTTAACTCCCCTCCCTCACATTTTGTGTTTTTGATACCGTATTTTACATCTTCATGTTAATCCTTTTATTCTAATGCACTGTTGCTGTTGTTCAGTTGCCAAGTTGTGTCTGACTCAGTGACCCCATGGACGTAGCATGCCAGGCTAATACTTACTAGGATGCATATTCCAACTTGTTTCTGCAAAAAACATAAAACTTGCAGAATGATGAAATGAATATGACAGTCAACTCACGTATACCCTTCCCCTAGACTAACTACTGATATTTTGGTCACATTTTAGATGAAAAAGAGGGAAAAGCCCACCTCTGTTCACCAGTCTAATCAACCATTATTCATGTCTTGCACACAGTTTATTTCCTTTGCTGCTGAACAACTTGCTTATTTGCTTCAATTTCTTAATGTAGGTGTAATTTACAGTAGAGAAGTGCAGAGATTTACCTGTTACAGCTTGAGTTTTGACAAATGCATGCACTTATGTAACCCATACTTCTATAAAGATATTTCTGTTCCTGCAGAAGGTCCTTACATGCCCTTTCCCAGTCATCCTCACCCCCTCGGAAGCCTCTCTTGTTCACTTTCACTTTAGAGGAATCGTTTTCCCTGTTCTTGACAATGTTGCATGTATCAGTACATCTTTTCTTTTTATTACTTAATCGTATTCCATTTTATGACTATATTTTTCATTTTCTATTGAGTTGAATTCATATATTTTGAGCTGTTATAAAGCTGTTGTGAACTTTGTCATGACGTCTTCTTGTGTCATGGAGTTTGAGTCACCATTTGAGTGTGTTGAAATAGGTAAATCAATTAAATGTGTGTAATACGAGGCTCTGTTCAGTTCTTTAAAGAAAAACAAGTCACAATAAGGAGTGGAAGCATGATAGAGGATGATCTTTTTGATTGGAAAGTATTTTAGCTATGACCTAAAAAAAGTGTGTAAGACAACTATGGAGGTGACTAGAGTACGACTTGGTAGTTCTAAGGAGATAGCTGAAAATGGAGCGTTCCTGAGGCAGAAGTGTCCTTGGCACATTCCAGTGTGGGTTAGCAGGGCAGAGAGTTAGGTCAGAGAGACACCGACACCATGGTAGAGGAGCACGGAAGGAGTTAAGGTTGTGAACAGTATTTTTTTCTTACAGGAAAGTAGATGAATGGATTCACAATATGACATTTGCTGGCAACAGTAATAACTGCATAAAGTTTATTGAGTTCTTTCTTGTCACAGCACCTTGTTTAGGCCATTCCATTTATTATCTTTTTAAATCCTCACAACAATCCTATGTGAGGTACAGGTACTTATCTCCACTTTGCAGATGAGAGAATTAAAGCACTAAGCGATTAGATACATTAGCCTTTATCAGTAATTTTATTTATTTTCCAGTGGAGTTCTTCTCAGCCATAACTTTCTGGCAGTGATTTTTTCAGTGAGACAGAGAAGCAGAGGAACAAATTCTGGGCTCTTATTCTGGTTCACATGGAGTTTAGTACCACAGCAACTTGGGAAAATGATTTAGCCTCTCAAAGTCTCATTTTACTCCTTTGTCACATGTATGATTTGTGTTTGGTGTTTGTTAAAAGGTCTGGCAAGTCAAATCTGGGAAAGAACATAAAGGGCCTGATCAATCCTTGAAGAGAAATAATGTGACACTATTGTATATTAAGGGATACTTCATATACTGAAGGGTTTAACTTACGGAGCAAGATAACAAAGCCAGGAAGAACTAAAAAATGTTGCTTTAACATTTTAATGTTTTTGTGTCTAAAATGTATATGCGTGTTTTGGATATTTGAGGCAAACGCAGAGTTGTACTTGGTGATCATGTTTTGATAAAACATATTTAAGGCAATAAGATTTCTGTCCTGTTTTTCTTGTGGTTGGTTGATGGTAGCTGCAACCTGTGTACCTGTTTCCCCGTTTCTCCCTCTTCATTGCATCTTCCATTTTATCTTTGTCTTCTTTGTACTAAAATATTCGTTACATTTTTCTCTTTTAGGTGAGAAGTAAACATGAGAAGTAACCTAGTTCATAATGGAGATTGTTTTATAGCACAAAATAGAACATTGTCTAATAAAATAGAACTTTTTAGTGGGAAAATATCTACCCAAAATCTGAAATTACATACAATAAGACATATTGACTACAACTGAATAGGATCATACTTTTTGCCTAAAATTTATATCTGCAAAATATGACTACAGCTTGAAGCTCACACTGAGAGAATCTATAAGGAAAATGGGTTTGGACAACCCCATTGACTTAAATATTTTCTGAAAGAATCATTTCGATAAAATAACAAATGGAATGGAAGACTTGGAAACAGCTTAACTGATAAAATGAATTAAATTGTTCAGTGGAATCTTTCTGCAGCAGGCAGTCTCAGTTAAAATTCCTTAGTGCCTACTTAACATACTTGTACGTAAAAATCTCTCTTTTCCAGGTATCATCCTCAACATCACAGAGTAGAGTTAGAATCTTAATATCAGTTGGATGTTGATTTGCCTCTGAATATGCTTTTGGATCCATGCAGAACTGGTTTCTGTTTGGTATCTTGAAATTCTTAAGACTGATTAATGAACTTACACGCTTCAGTTTAAGTGAGTTCACAGTGGTGTGTGTGGTAGGGGGTATCATTTAACATTTTCTGACATGAAAACTGTTGAATTTTGTTGAGGGGGAAGGAGTTTGGTGACTTGGTGGGCAGGCCCATTTTCATTACTTTAATTGTGCGATTTATTAGGATTTTAAGCTTTTTTATAAATGTTTTAGTGTTATAGGACAGAATTAAAAGGATTTAGAATAAAAGGAGTTTAACAAAAGGACTTTGCAACAGGATTGCAATAGTTTTTATATTTGATGGATTTAGCTAACCGCTTTTCATTTCAATCATCGTGCTACATTCTGTTAAATGCTGTAGAACAGGTGTGTGTAACGTCATTCTCTCTATTGTACATGCAAATAAACACAATTTTATATATAAAAAGTTAATCCTCTACAATTTGGAGGATTACATTATGGGAGGGTGATGACTCCATTAGGCATCATGGAGAGTACATGCTATTTATATTGCAAGAAAAATCAGGTTAATAGCTACAGTGTTCATGAGATTGTAGAATTTTTATACCAACACTTTAAAAAATTGTGTTTATTCAAACTGTCCACAACAACATTATTTAAGGCAGAGTTAAGGTTATGTTATATAGTTTCCCAGCTTTGAAAAAAATTCAGTGGACAGTGTGCCTCAAAGAAATTTGAAGGATTTGTTATGATTTGTGTGCTTTTTGTAGACTAGTCTTTCCTATTTCTGGACAGTTTTGCTGGTACAGTGGGTGCTTTTGGCTTTATGTTGTTCTTTAGTGAGGGCCTTATTTTGTAGTGTAAATTTTTTGCTTGGTTACCTTTTCTAAATATCCATGAAGAGTATAAATCTTCAGTGTCAGGTGACTGACCTGGAGAGCAAATTCGGTAGGACTGTTGTAACCCAGTGTATTTTAGTCGCTCAGTCGTGTCCAACTCTTTGCGACCCCATGGACTGTAGCCTGCCAGGCTCTTCTGTCCATGGAATTCTCCAGGCAAGAATACTGGAGTGGGTGGCCATTTCCTTCTCCATTTGTAACCCAGTAGTTCAGTGGAAACCAATGAGGTTCTTCAATTCAGGTTTGAAAAACACAAAGACAATCAAACCTTTCTTGCCAGTATTATTTGCACTTTAAAGACATGATGTGACACTCATCAAAATTGGTGTGTATAATACCAGGTACAAACCATAAAGACCTTGTCAAAACACCAGGAGGCAGAGGCAAAATAGGTATTGTTAAAGGTGAAGGTGAAAAATGTAGGAGTGAAGAATTGGCCTTGTGTGGCTGAAATTCAGTTATAATTAATTTGAAGCATAAATATCCTGGGCTTTGGACTAGTTAATTTTTAACTTGTACTTCATTTGAAAGTCATATTGTTAATTGTGAAATCTGATTTATTTGTTTAGCAGGGGGAAAAGCACACAATCCATAGTAAATTAATGTTTAGGGAAAATGTAGACACTAATTGTTCTAAGCTTCTCATAATTTAAATTGGTTATGGGGAACTTTATTCATCAATAATGTGTTTATAGTTTTGATCTTTTTAAGGTGTGATAATACAGCTGTGAATGGATCATATAACTTGTGTTAACCTATTTTGTATAATTATTATCACAATTTAAAAGTATATTATGTCAGAGCACAATATAAATGTGTAGCCACATTTAAACCTCATTATTTTTGGAGGGATCCGTTAATGTGGATTATTAACATTTACATTACACTTGGTGTATGCATGCATTCTAAGTCACTTCAGTCGTGTCCAACTCTTTGTGACCCTATGGACTATATAGCCTGCCAGTCTCCTCTTTCCATGGGATTCTTTAGGCAAGAATACTGGAGTGGGTTGCCATGCCCTTCTCCAGGGGATCTTTCCAACCCAGGGATCAAACCTGCGTCTCCTGTGTCTCTTGCATTGGCAGGGATGTTCTTTACTGCTAGTGCCGCTTGGGAAGCCCCACACTTGGTGTATACCATCTAGCAAAGAAGTGGAACACTGTTAAGAGTGCCTAAGCCCCCTGTTATACCCCTCCTGGAAATTCTCTCCATCCTAAACCCTGAAGAAGACTACTCTATCCTGAAATTGATGTTTATGTGTTTTTGTTTTTAGCACTTAAGGTTACTAAATATCTGTCTGTATATCTGCCTAATGACACATAGCCAATAGGCACACACTTGTGCAACCACACAATTTCTTTGTACCTTTTTCAAAACTGTGGTAAAAATCACAAAAGATTTACTGTCTGTAAATCTTTACAAACTTCTTTTTGGTGGGAGGCGTGCAGTGTGACATGCTGAATCTTAGTTCGCTGATCAGGAAGTGAACTCATATCCCCTGAAGTGGCAGTGCAGAGCCCTAACTACTGGACTACCAGGGAATTCCTGGTAAACTTAATTATAAAGCTTGGCTGTGTTAAGTACATTCAAAGAACTCCATATCCATTGAACAGCAGCTCTCTATTTCTCCCTCTATCCCTCTATCCCAGGCCCTGGTAATCACATTTTTCTTTCTGTTTCTAGGATTTGACTACTTTTAGTTCAGTTTAGTCGCTCAGTTGTGTCCGACTCTTTGCGACCCCATGGACTGCAGCGTGCCAGGATTCCCTGTCCATCACCAACTCCCAGAGTTTACTCAAACTCATGTCCATTGAGTCGGTGATGCCATCCAACCATCTCATCCTCTGTCATCCCCTTCTCCCGCCTGCAGTCTTTCCTAGCATCAGGGTCTTTTCCAGTGAGTCAGCTCTTCGCATTAGGTGGCCAGAGTATTGGAGCTTCAGCATCAGTCTTTCCAGTACATATTCAGGGTTGATTTTCTTTGGGATTGACTTGTTTGATCTCCTTGCAGTCCAAGGGACTCTCAAGAGTCTTCTCTTGAGAGTCAAAAGCATCAATTCTTAGGCACTCAGCCTTGTTTATGATTCAACTCTCACATCCGTACATGTGAGAGTATGGAAAAACCATAGCTTTAAGTATACATACTTTTATTGGCAAAGTGATGTATCTGATTTTTAATACTCTATGTCTGTCACAACTTTTCTTCCAAGGAGCAAGTATCTTTTAGTTTCATGGCTGCAGTCACCGTCTGCAGTGATTTTAGAGTCCAAGAAAGTAAAGTCTGTCACTGTTTGCATTTTTCCCCCATCTGTTTGCCTTAAATTTATGGACCAGGTACCATGATCTTAATTTTTTTGAATGTTGAGTTTTAAGCCAGCTTTTTCACTCTCCTCTTTCACCTTCATCAGGAGGCTCTTTAGATCCTCTTTGCTTTCTGCCATTAGGGTAGTGTCATCTGCATATCTGAGGTTATTGACACTTCTGGCAATTTTGATTCCAGCTTATTCTTCATCCTGCCTGGCATTTTGCATGATGTACTCTGCATAGAAGTTAAGCAAGAAGGGTGACAGTATACAGCCTTGACATACTTCTTTCCCAGTTTGGAACCAGTTCATTGTTCCATGTCTGGTTGTAACTGTTGCTTCTTGACTGCATACAGGTTTCTCAGAAGGCAGGTCGTGTGGTCTGATATTCCCATCTCTTTAAGAATTTTCTATAGTTTGTTGTGATCCACATAGTCAAAGGCTTTAGCATAGTCAGTAAAGTAGAAGTAAACGTTTTTCTGGAATTCCCTTGCTTTTTCTATGATCCATCAGTTCAGTCCAGTCTCTCAGTTGTGTCTGACTCTTTGCGACCCTGTGGACTGCAGCACACCAGGCCTCCCTGTCCATCACCAGCTCCTGGAGTTTACCCAAACTCATGTGCATCAAGTTGGTGATGCCATCGAACCATCTCATCCTCTGTCATCCCCTTCTCCTTCTGCCCTTAATCTTTCCCAGCATCAGGGTCTTTTCAAGTGAGTCAGTTCTTCGCATCAGGTGGCCAAAGTTTTGGAGTTTCAGCTTCAGCAACAGTCCTTCCAATTAATATTCAGGATTTTTTTTCCTTTAGGGTGTACTGGTTGGGTCTCCTTGCAGTCCAAGGGACTCTGAAGAGTTTTCTCCAACACCACAGTTCAAAAGCTTTAATTCTTCTGCGCTCAGTTTTCTTTACAGTCCAGCTCTCACATCCATCCATGACCACTGGAAAAACCATAGCCTTGATTAGACGGACCTTTGTCAGCAAAGTAATGTCTCTGCTTTTTAATATGCTGTCTAGGTTGGTCATAACTTTCCTTCCAAGGAGCAAGTGTCTTTTAATTTCATGGCTGCAGTTACCATCTGCAGTAACTTTCAGTTCAGTTCATTCGCTCAGTCATGTCCGACTCTTTGCGACCCCATGAATCGCAGCACCCCAGGCCTCCCTGTCCATCACCAACTCCTGGAGTTCACTCAGACTCACGTCCATCGAGTCAGTGATGCCATCCAGCCATCTCATCCTCTGTCGTCCCCTTCTCCTCCTGCCCCCAGTCCCTCCCAGCATCAGAGTCTTTTGCAATGAGTCAACTCTTCGCATGAGGTGGCCAAAGTACTGGAGTTTCAGCTTTAGCATCATTCCTTCCAAAGAAATCCCAGGGCTGATCTCCTTCAGAATGGACTGGTTGGATCTCCTTGCAGTCCAAGGGACTCTCAAGAGTTTTCTCCAACACCACAGTTCAAAAGCATCAATTCTTTGGCGCTCAGCTTTCTTCACAGTCCAACTCTCACATCCATACATGACCACTGGAAAAACCATAGCCTTGACTAGACAGACCTTTGTTGGCAAAATAATGTCTCTACTTTTGAATATGCTATCTAGGTTGGTCATAACTTTCCTTCCAAGGAGTAAGCGTCTTTTAATTTCATGGCTGCAGACACCATCTTCAGTGATTTTGGAGCCCCCCAAAATAAAGTCTGACACTGTTTCCCCATCTATTTCCCATGAAGTGATGGGACCGGATGCCATGATCTTTGTTTTCTGAATGTTGAGCTCTAAGCCAACTTTTTCACTCTCCACTTTCACTTTCATCAAGAGGCTTTTTAGTTCCTCTTCAGTTTCTGCCATAAGGGTGGTGTCATCTGCATATCTGAGGTTATTGATATTTCTCCCAGCAATCTTGCTTCCAGCTTGTGCTTTCTCCAGTCCAGCGTTTCTCATGCAGTCACCATCTGCAGTGACTTTGGAGCTCCCCAAAATAAAGTCAGCCACTGTTTCCACTGTTTCCCCAGAGGGCAGACAGACTGGAACCACAGTCACAGAAAACTAGCCAATCTGATCACATGGACCACAGCCTTGTCTAACTCAGTGAAACCAAGCCATGCCGTGTAGGGCCACCCAAGACAAATGGGTCATGGTGGAGAGTTCTGACAAAATGTGGTCCACTGGAGATGGGAATGGCAAACCACTTCAATATTATTGCCTTGAGAACCCCATGAGCAGTATGATCCATCAGATGTTGGCAATTTGATCTCTGGTTCCTCTGCCTTTTCTAAATCCAGCTTGTATATCTAGAATTTCTCAGTTTATGTACTGTTGATATCTAGCTTGAAAGATTTTGTGCATGACTCTGCTAGCATGTGAAATGAGTTGCAATTGTGCTGTAGTTTGAACATTGTTTGGCATTACCCTTTTTTGGGATTGAAATGAAAACTGACCTTTTCCACCACTGTTGTGTCCCTATAGTTTGTCTGCCTTAAACATCCTCTGTGCTCTACTAATTCATGCCTCCCTCCTTTTAAACTCCTGAACACCACCAATATTTTTACTGTCTCAATATTAAAAACTGACTTTTGCCTTTTCCAGAGCCATGCAAGCCTCCCCTGTGTTTTTTCATGGCTTGCTAGCTAATTTTTTTTTTTTAAATTCTGAGTCATATTTCATTGTCCAGAGGCACTATATTTATTTATTTTTAATTTATTTTAAATTGGAGGATTTTACAGTATTTTATTGGTTTCTGTCATATTATCACATGAATGAGCCATAGATACACGTATGTCCCCTCCCTCCTGATCTGCCTCCCGCCTTCTCAGTTGTGACAGAGCACAAGATTCGAGCTCCCTGTGTCATACAGCAGATTCTGGAGGTGCTGTAATTTATTTATCCACCCATCTACTGAAGGGCATCTTGATTGCTTCCAAGTTTTGGCAACTTGAACGAAGCTGACGTCCATATCCATGTGCAAGTTTCTGTGTGAGCAAGGTTCTCCGCTCCTTTGGGTAAATACCAAGAAGCATGATTGCTGGATCTTGTAGTAGGAGTACGTTTAGTTTTGTAAGAAACTGTCCACTGTTTTCCAGCGTGACCATACCATTTTGCGTTCCCTCTGGTGATGGTGGCGTGTTCTTGTTATTCCTCCTCCTTGTCAACATCTGGTATTGTGGTTGTTTTACATTTTGGGCAGTGTGATGCTTGTGGAATGGTGTCTTATTGTTTTAATTTGAATTTCCCTGATGACCTGTGATGTGGAGCATTTTTTCATCTGCTTATTGCCCATTTCTATATTTACTTTAAGTGTCGGTTCAGATCGTTTCCTCATTTTTATATTAAAATTTTAAAGATACATTTACTCATTTATGTGGCTGCATTGGAGTTTCGTTGTGGCACGCTGGATCTTCATCGCATCATGCGGCATCATTTGTTACGGTGCCTTAGTTCCCTGACCAGGCACGTGTCCCCTGCTTTGCAAGGTGGATTCTTAACCATTGGACTACCAGGGAAGTCCTAGAAATACAGTTGATTTTTATATGTTGATCTTGACTCTAGTAACCTTGTTGAGCTAACTCACGAGCTCTAGGAGTTTTTGTTGTTGTTGATTACTTGGGATTTTAGATGTATGAGTTGTGTTGTCTGCAAAGATGTGTGTGTGTGTGTGTGTGTGTGTGTGTGTGTGTGTATCTATAAAAAATCACTCAGTTGAGTCCGACTCTTTGTGACCCCATGAACTGTAGCTCTACAGGCTCCTCTTGTCCATGGGATTTACCAATACTGGAGTGGGTTGCTATTTCCTCCTCCAGGGGATCTTCCAGACCCAGGGATCGAACCCAGGCCTCCTGTAGTGCAGGCACCTTCTTTACCATCTGAGCCACCAGGGAAGCCCTGCAAATTGGGAGTTTTATTTATTCCTTTCTTATGCATATGATTTTCCTCCCCATTCTTTTCTTTTTATCCTTGTTCTTTAATTCTACTTCTTCTTCTTCTTCTTTTTTTTTTTTTTTTTACAGTTATTACTTTTTAAGCTTGTTTTTGGTTGTGCCTGGCCTTTGCTGTGCACGGGGGCTTTCTCTGGCTGCCCTGAGCAGGGGCTGCCCTCTCGTTGCGGTGCGCGGGCGTCTCATCGTGGTGGTTTCTCTCGCTGTGGAGCGCAGGCGCCAGGTGCGCGGGCGTCTCATCGTGGTGGTTTCTCTCGCTGTGGAGCGCAGGCGCCAGGTGCGCAGTCTGCTGTGGTTGCAGCATGGGCTCAGTTGTTGCTCCTCTCAGAGTCTAGAGCCTGCGTTCGGTAGTTGTGGCCCTTAGTTGCTTTGTGGCCTGTGGAATCTTCCTGGACCAGGGATCGAACCTGTGTCCCCTGCATTGGCAGGTGGATTCCAGTGTACCACCAGGGAAGTCCCCCGCTTTCTTTTCTGTCTTGTCTAGAACTTCCAGTACCGTGTTGAATAGCAGTGGTGAGAGTGGAGACCTTGCCTTTTTCTTGACCTTAGGGGTATGGATTCATGATGTTAGCTGTAGGTTTTTGTATAAGTAGTGTAGTATCTAGAGCAATCATTTAAATTTCTGATCCTGTAAACAACCTTTTTTATTTTCCCTGGAGCTTCTATAGAAAATTCTTTTTAGGACTCAGTATCCTGAAATGATGGACATGTGGTTCAGCTATTGAATTCATTTTATTAGACCTACAGGGGGCTTATAGACTCATATTTGTTCTATGAAAAATTTTGAAACAATTCATGGATTCTTTCCTCTATTTTTCTCTGTTCTTTCTTTTTGGAATTCCTGTCTATATGTTGGAACTCTGAGATGGTCCTTTAACAGTTCTCTCGCATGTGTTTGTGTTCAGTCAGTGGTGTCTCACTCTTTGCAACCCCATGGACTGTAGCCTGCCAGGCTCCTCTCTGGGTAAGAACACTAGAGTGGGTTGCTATTTCCTCCTCCAGTGGATCTTCCTGACCCAGGGATCAAACCTACCTTTCCTGCATCAGCAGGTGGATTCTTTACCATTGAGTCACCTGGGAAGCCTGTTTATGTGTATATAGATTAATGCTGTTTTTCTCTTTTTTTGCGGGTGGGTTTTTTTTTTTTTTTTTGGATTCTGTTCTCTAGGAAATTTTCTCATATTCTTGCATTGAGTTTTTAAATAATATCTACCATCTTTTTAATTTCCCAGATCTCTCTTTCATTTCTAAGCATCAGTTTTTCTTTGCATTATTTTGTTTCATGCTTAAAATATCTTCTTATATTTTTAAAAGATTATTAATGATAGTTTCAAATTTTTTTTTTTTTTTAGCCACATTTCCAGGTGATTTTACCTATTTCTAAGCAGCAAACTAAAAAGTTGATTGCAAGTGATGTATGTTTGCATCCTCTGACTTCATTCAGTGTGCTTTGCTTGTGCTGTTTCTTGGAGCTCTTTACTTGACAGTGTCTTTCATTCATTCTTCATGGTCTGACTGATTTTTATTTTCTAATACATTGCTACTCAGTTTACTAGTCTTTTTTTAGGATTTTACATTGTTGTACATTGAGAATGGCCTGAAATTTTGAGGATTTTAAAGTTTCTGTTGTGACCTTCCTTTATTTAATTTTGACATCAAAATTATACAACTCTTAGGCAATTAGTTGGTGGAATTGGGGGTGGCTTTCTGATTGCATGGAGAACATGTGTAAAATTGAGGTTGTTGTTGCCAATTATAAAAAAGATTTTAAATGTTGGTTCATTTTAGAAGCAGTTATAGGTTTATTTCTAGCTTTTCTCTTTTTTGTTCAATTATATAAATATATTGAATTAAATTAATGTTTTGCTGTCTCTTTAGCCATAAATATTTTGAGAGGGTGAAAATAATGGAAATATACAAGAATACTTTTTGAAGTTTTGTTTTACATTTTACTTCATGTTCCTTATCAGGTGCTCAAAAGTGTGACAACTTTGCTGAAAAAAGGCCCCTCCTTGGTGTTTGTAAGAGCACTGGATCTTCTGGGTAAGGAATTAAAAAAAAGTTTTTTGAATCACTATTAAAATTTTGTGTTATTTCAGAGTGGGGAGCTTTAATGTCTTCAAGTCTTTGTTTACCATAAGACTATGCTTTTACAGAAGGGATGGGACAGGACTTAATAACATATTTAAGGTTTTTGCCATAGAGGCCACTTTATTTTTCTGCTCAACTGTTTTCGCTCAAATGTAGGATGATAGCAGGACATGAAAGAAAGCCAGCAGTATATCAGAATTCAGTCATGAAAGAGTAGCATCATTAAGAAAAATACGTTTCATTTTGTTTATTTATTTATTTTTTTAGTATTTATAATGGCCTTCTACAGTGGATTAGAAGTTACTGTTAGGACATCATCGTCATCAACTGTTATTAACATTTATATTTTACATTGTTTTGAGGATCTTTTAAAAAATTTTATTTTATATTGGCGTATAGTTGATTAGCAATGTTGTGTTAGTTTCAAGTGTAGAGCAAAGTGATTCAGTTATACATATACATATATCTTTTCTTTTTCAGATTCTTTTCCCATATAGGTTATTACAGAGTATTGAGTAGAGTTCCTCCTTTGCTATACAGTAGGTCCTTGTTGATTATCTATTTTCTATATAGTAGTGTGTATTCCATCATGCTTTTATAGTTATATTAGAATATCTGTTATGATCCTTAGGTAAGATGCTAATATAAGATATTTTAATATATCTTAATGATAATAAAATATAGCATAGTGTATATTGTGTATTAGCCAACAATCTATTGTTGCTGTAGCATGTGCCTAACACTGTTCTAAAGGCATTACATGAATTTTCTCTTTTTTTTTCTGTTAGCAATACTTTGAAATAGATACTGTTCTTATTCCTATTTTGTAGTTTAGAAACTACAGGCAGTGAATTCTCACAGTGAAACTGTGGATTCAAACCCAAGCAACCATACTTTTTTTTTTTTTAATTTTTATTGAATATAGTTGATTTTTAGTGTTTAGTTTCAGATTACAGCAAAGTGAATCAATTATACATCTACATATATCCACTCTTTTTCTAGACTCTTCAAGCAGGCATACTCTTAGTTCCATGCTCATTGCATTTGGGACAGTAAGAGGCTTACTGACTAAGATGATTAATTGTTATTGCTCATGAAGTCAAGTTTTCCCTACTTTCTCTATATATTAAATGAGAACAATATTCTTCATAATGGCTTATAGTGATTTAGTTATCACTGTATAATTCCAGTTAGGAATTGTTTTCAACTGCTGGTAAAGTTCCAATGGCCTATGCAAACCCTGGAATTGAATGACTGGGTAGGCAGTACAGGGCCAGTGAAATGTTTCTGCCATGTGTCATTAATGATCTAGATTCTTTCCATTTCTAGCTTTGACATCTTTTAGAATATGACCCCTTCCCCTTATGATCTCAAGAAGGCTACTGTCTTATCAGTTAGTATCTCATCTTGAACTCCTAGCTACAAGGAAATTAGGGATATTACTGTGGTTTTGTTAGTAAGGTAGAGGATCAAAATGAGTATTAGGCTTGGCAACCAGCAGTCCTTGCCATGTGCTTTCAGCTGATAGTGTCTGGGTCATGGATGCAGTGTACAAGGAAAGAACGTGCTAATGGTATGGTGTAACATGATTGATCTTGGAGTCTTAATTGTTGCTTTCTGGGGAAATGGTTTGACTCCATGTGTTACAAGGCAATTTTCTTCCAGTGTAAAGTTTTGGGTTGAAGTGAGCAAAAATTTACTGTGTACTCATCACTTTGCTAGGTATGGGATAAGGATACAAAACATGAAAACCTAATTCTGTGTCTCAAAGATTTAAGAATGTTGTTGAAAGCAAAAACATAGCACATAGAAGATGATTATGGGATAATGACATCTGTGTGCGTGTGCATGTGTGCTCCGTCATGCTTGACCCTGTGTGACCACATGGACTGTAACCTTCCAGGCTCCTCTGTCCATGGAATTTTCCAGGCAAGAAAACTGAAGTGGGTTGCCATTTCCTATGCCAGGGAATCTTCCTGCCCAGAAATTGAACCCTCATCTCCTGCACTGGCATGCAGATGCTTTACCACTGCCCCACCTGCAAAGCCCAGTGATGTCTAATTGGAATTCAAAGAAGGTAGAGGTCAGTGTACCTGGATTGATAGGAGAAAGCCTCATGAAGAAGGCACAGCATGTGCTGGACCTAAAGGAATAAGAAAGTTTGGCAGTGTTATAGAAGACTAAGAACTTCCAGAGTAGGTTATAAAGCTGTAGCTGGGGAACAGAAACTGGTAGAAATAGTCTTAGGAAAGATGGAGGTTTGTGACTTATAGTGAAGTTCATCTGCAAGATAGGTAATAACAACCATTTCATTTCTCTAGAACTCAACCAAAGGCTTCCAACAATGTGAAAAGTGTTTATGTTTGAGAGACTGGTAAATATTAAGTCATAGCTGTGGTAATCTGTGGCATTCATGCCTGGAGCTGCTTGAGTCACACTCCACCCCTTCTGTTTCCAACTTGGTTGATTCATGGCCATGACATTCGTGGGGAATGTCATGGACATGCTCAGCAGCATTGTCCATGGAACTTATGGTCACGGGGTTGTGTGGGCCCATGGCTCTTTTAGCCTAAAATCATGATCAGTTAAAGCTTCATGTATGTGCAAAGGAGCCATGAAAGCATCCTATGAAACTAAAACCTGGGAGACTTGAAAATGTCTGACATCTGCACACAGAGATCCTTTTGGAAAGAATGACGACTTTTATTGACTCAGGGTGGTTGAATAAATTCTCTGTTGAACCTTTGGCTAATCACTAAGCTACATAGACACAGGGGCAGCCCCTGGGAAAGCAGGCTTTAAAATGAAAGCAAGAATTAAAAATAAAATCCAGCAGAGGCATTAGTAACTATATATCGTGGAGCAAAGTAGCTTTCCAGAATTCTTATACCATATTATAAAACATGTCTAATTTCCAACATAAAATTATGACACATGCCAAGAAATAGCAAAGTATGATATGTTGAGAAAGGAAGTAGGTGATAGAAACTGTTGCTGATTGCTTCCAGTGTTAAATTTTAGAGACAAGGCTTTTAAAGCAGCTGTTATACATATGTTCTAAAAACTAAATGAACCGTGTTTATGGAATGAAAGGAAAGCTTGGTAACAATGACTGAACATGTAGAGAATCTCAGTTACAAATAAGTTATAGAAAAACCAAATGGAAATTCTAGAGTGGAGGAGATAAAAAAAGCTTTCTAGAAGAATACAACACTATATTCAGGTCAGCACATGGATCAGAGACCTGTTATGTTAACAAGAGAGGTGAAAGGGAATTGGGGGGGCTTCCTTGGTGGTACAGTGGTTAAGAATCCATCTGCCAATGCAGGGGACAGGGGTTCAATCCCTGGTCCAGGAGAATCCCACATGCCACAGAGCAGCTAAGCCTGTGCGCCACAACTGCTGAGCCTGCACACTACAACTACTGAACCTACATGCTGCAACTCCTGAAACTTGTACTCCACAACAAGAAAAGCCACCGCAGTGAGAAGCTCCCGTGTGCAATGTAATTTACTAGAGAGTAGCCCCTGCTCTCAGCACCTGGAGAAAGCCCATGCAGCAACAAAGACCCAACACAGCCAAAAATAAATAAATAAATTTTAAAGGGAAAAAAAAAAGGGAATGGAAACCGTGGAGAAGAGTTGAAGAAGTATCTGTGGTGAAAGAAACCTTCCTTGACTTCACTTTTCCTGATGTTTATTAAACCTCTGCGATTAAGCACACCCAGTCCTGTTGAAGCCCCACAAAAAGATGTGTTTGTGGAAGATAGTCAACTATTTGCTGAGTTTGGTTTGCAAGTATTGAAAGATTTTCCATTCCTTAGCAACCCTGTTTAACTGTATGATTAAGTTTTTTTTTTTTTTTGCCTCCCTGTGTGGCATGTGTGATCTTACTTCCTTGACTAGGAATTGAACATATACTCCCTACAGTGGGAACGTGAAATCTTAACCACCAGACAACTGGGAAGTCCCAAGGAGATTATTTTTATTTTTACAGGATTCATTTATTGAGGTGTCACTTGAATATATATAGGAGGTGATGAGATTATTTATTGAGAGATGACTCTGATGGTATGTGGGTTATATTAGTCTAATCCAGAGAATTAGAACCAGTGGGAAGAGGGATTATATATATGAGGAGAGAGGAAGAAGGGAATGGGGGTGTTGATTTTGAGAAATTGACTCACATGATTGTGAAGCCTGAACATCCAAAATCTGCAGACTGAGGAAAGAGTTGCAATTTCTAACCCTCTTCCTCCAAGGAAGTCAATTTTTTGAAGATTTTATTAAGACTTTCAGCTGATTGGATGAGTCCCATTCAAGTTATGAAGCATCACCTGCTTTACTCAAATTCTGCTAATTTAAATATTATTTTATGTAAAAAAGTATGCTCACGGAAATATCTAGAATAGTATTTGACCAAATCTGATTATTGTGGCCTAGCCAAGTTGACACATTAATCACCACAGGGGCGATGAATATAGTTCTGATTAAAATAGCATTTGCCTACTGGAAAAAATCCATTGTAGACACTCACTTCCCCTCTCCCATGTCTGCTCCTTATATTTATTTCATAGTAGGAGAATCATTCTGCAAAGAGATGGCTCTATGTCTGTATCTTTTGCTGGATTGTTTTAAGAATTGTTATTGATAAATGAATGCGAAGATATTTCCTTCTTGGTTTTAAGCATAGCCACCTTCTAACTAGCATGGCCCCAAACTATTTGTTTTTTGCTAAATGAATTTTAATAAGTTTTCTGTACAGTCATACTCATCCTTTATTTAAATATTAGTAACACTTTTTTTTTTTTTTATGGTTGAGAAAATGTCTTAATCTGAGGAACCACATGTCCTGAACCTGGGTGTTGATGTCTTCTTCAAAGGCCTGTGGTGCACAAAATCTTAGGACCCCCTTAACCGCTTGGGATGTACAAGACATGTCTGTTGCCATTCATTTCCATGACAAATGCTTTATTGAGCACAAGGTGCTTTGGACACTTGTCAGTTGCTTATATTCACAATTAATACCGCCTAGTAAGTTTATCTTAGGGAAGTTCAGTAAAATTTCCTTTTGATGTATAAATTTTCTTATTTATAAATGTGTATAGCATCACTGACTCAATGGACATGAATGAGTAAACACCAAAAGATAGGGGAGGACGAAAGAGCCTGGCATGCTGTAGTCCACAGGGTCACAGAGTTGGACGCGACTTAGTGACTGAACAACAATCCCTTTTCAAAGAAAGGGGGGAATTTGCTATGGAAATAATCCTGGTCCTTCCTCATATTTTATCCTTTAGATATTTACACATTGCAAACTGAGCCCACAATTTTTAATACAGAGTCTTACTACATTCATGACAGTCTTTAAATACCATTTACTTTTATATTGTATTATAGTAACGTTTTCTTTCTTCATGTTTATATGTCTATGTAGAGGGAGAAGAAGAGGGAGGGAGGAGAGAGAAACACACACACTGTTCCATCATCGTTTCAGATAAGCCATTTAAGGTCTAGGTGGGAGATAATGTTTGTTGCGTTACTGATCCAGGAATTAAGTCAATGTCTTGTGTAATAATTTGAGGGAGGGAGGGGAAGTGTGGACAACATACTAAGGAATGTACACTTTCTTAGGAGATGAAAACGTATTGTATATTACATGCTAACCAGCTCCAGTAATGAAGTTGTTCATGGTTAGGATTTTGTTTGGTATTATGAATAACTGCAAAAGAGTATGATTATTCAGCAGCTGACTTCAGACCTTGAAGAATGTTTAATCCAATATAATATCATCACATTATACACATTGGAGTGGAGATGTGATTTTTACATAGAATCACAGAATGTTAGAAAAAAACTTGAAGATCATATGAGATAAAGAAAGTCTTATCTGGAGACTCATACCATACATACATCTGTTTGGTGGTGGCAAATTCTTGTAAGAGTGAGAAAATTTTCCCCAGAAACAGACTCATGTATACAGAGAACAAATTAGTGATTCTAAGAGGGGAGCAGGATGGAAGGAGGGGTATTGAGAGGTACAGACGTTGTAAATAAAATAAATAAGATACAAGGCTGTAATAGACAACACAGAGTATATAGTCCATAATTTATAATAATACCTTTGTATGGTATGTAATCTATAGAAGTACCAAATCTTTGTGTTGTACTCCTGAAACTGACCTTCAATTAAAAGAGTGAGAAAATGTCTTTATTTCAGTTAGTTAGGAGTCTCTTATCTCTTGTTAAATATGCACTCGATGGCCGTATTTCCAAGATTGAATTTTAATAATTCTAGAAAGATGAAAATTTTGGCAAACCACAGACATCTTAAATTTACCTCGAAAAAAGCAAAATAATTTTAATAGTTGAACAGAAATAAAGACTTGATTTCAAAATTAAGGACTGTTTATCAAATAAAATACACTTAGTTCACAGCATTAATAGTTTCGCATTTTTGCTACAGATTGCTAACAAAGGCCACATTGGACTGACAGAATTCTGTGAGACTGGTGTTCGCTAGCCACTGAGCTAAAGCAGCTGTTATTTAGGTGGAGGTTAAGCACAGTTTCACCACCCTGAAGTGTTACTGAAGAGGATTTATTTCAACTTGTGTCTAAAATAAATAAGGGTTATGTTAAATAGAACCAAAAGGGAGGCTGCTTGGGATACTGGGTATCCAGCAGTTCTTTTTGTTGTGAAATGTCACAGAACCCTTACATGTGATGCTAACTATTTTATTTATTTGTTTATTTTCTTATTGGCTGTGCTGTTCTTGGTGTGGTGCATGGGCTGTCGTCGCCATGTGCAGGCTTTCTCTGGTGGCAGTGAGCGGGGGTACCCTTCATTGCGGTGCTCGGGTTTGTCACTGCGGTGCGTCTCTGGTTGCGGAGCATGGTTTCTGGGATGCGCAGACTCAGTAGTTGCGGCACGTGGATTAAGTACAGCCCCATGACGTGGAGTCGTCGTTCCCGGAGCAGGGGTGGAACCTCTGTCACCTGTATTGGCAGGCAGATCCGTAACTGCTGGACCACCAGGGAAGTCCCTAAATATTTTGTTTTAACGTATTTTCTTCCTGCTGTGTTGTGAGATCTGATGGAATCACAGTTTGAGCTGGCATTACTTGTGCAGATCCAAAAAGAGATTTAGGCCATGCTTCCAGTGTTCGATGCTCTATGACCTGGGCTTTTGAGCTATTCCTTAGCCTTCCTTCAGGCACCCAGTCTTTTCACTTGCTCATCTCTCTCGTCTTTTACATTTCTGTGGGTGTTCTGCATTTTCTTCTAGCTTTCTGCCTGGCTTTTGACTCTCTTTACTGCTTTCAAAGACTGGGCTTTTCCATCTTCGATATACCATTTCTGTGAGACCTGCCTCTCTGGCACAGAGATTTTTCATGAGATGGGCTGTCCGATATCATGGATTGTTCACGGACCTCTTGACTTCTAGTATTATCTTTGGACCATCAGAGCCCTCAGAGCTTGTCCTGTTTATCTGCTTATGGGTGAAACAAAACCTTACGGAAATAAGATGACATTACTGTAACAGGGGAAAGTTTTTTAGTGTATTTATTTTAAAATATAATACCTGAACCATGGATGCCCTTTGGTAGTTTGCTATAAGATCATCTTTATAGACGTTGTATATTTCCTTGCAAGCCTTGAAATTGGTACAAATCTCAAATAGCCCACCAAAATGTTTATATGTAGGTGACCAAACCAAAGGAATCCTGGTTTAAATTTTCAAAGAACTGCCTTTCTTGCTATTACATGATATATGTATTCCCCAAAACTTGTGCTGTTAGGGTCCTGGCAGAAATAGAAGACATATTCCAACTGGGTACTTTGAGGAGAGTTTAAGTAAAGTGAAGAGGGCCTGAGACCCTTTACCGTTTCTCAGCAAGGGGTGAGAGCCATTAGCAGAACCTACAGTGAGAGCCACATCAGGAGGTTACCTGGTGGAAGCCGCTGGTGGAGGCACTCGGTGTATCTGCTCTAACCTGACAGCAGAGCAGCCACCCAGTGGCCCCTCAGGCTGAACCCGGCCGGAAGCTGGAGGTTGCGCTCTGAGGGGTTAGGGAGCCCACTGCTGCAGTCTGTTTGATACAGCCCAGCCAGTCTCCCAACGGCAAGGAGCCGGGTGCAGTGGAGGCAGAGTGTATTTAGAGGGGACAGCATGCTTATCTTCTGCAAAATTTCACACTAAAACTGAGGTTATGGGGAAAACAGATATGGAGGAAATAATATGCAAAGTAATCAGAGCAATAATCCTGATTAAAATTTAAAAAAATGTTCATACTGATAAAAAGTTTACTAGTAAATATGGAATTTCACCTTAAAAAGAAGGTGAAGGAGCCTTGGTGGAATAGGGGTATAAGGAAGAGTTGAGACTGTTAAGTTAGAGAGGAAGGAACAAGATAAACAAAGACCAGGGAGGAATAAGCTATAACATTTATTGTTGCCTATGCGCATGGTCAGACTGAGCCACGATGAGCCTGGTTCCTTCTGTATTCAACTGAGCTAATGAACTCTGTGTTCAAAATATACTTTGTGGGGCTCCCCTGATGATCCAGTGGTTAAGTATCCACCTTTCAGTGCAGGGGACACAGGTTCAATCCCTGGTCAGGGAACTAAGATCCTACATGCTGCAGGGCAACTAAGCCTGTGCTCTAGAGCAAGATGAGCCTGCATGCCACATTGAAGGTTCAGCGTGACCAAAATAAAAAAATCATACCCGGAAAACAAACAAAAAACAAAATATACTTTGTATGCTGTGTTGTAGCATGAAAAACTGATCTTATTTCTGTCACTGAATATTAATTTGCATATTCTAGAGTTTTATATTAAAAGTGGAATCATAAAATACACAAAGTATATTTGTTATACTTAAAAAGTATAATTGTAAGTATATCTGTTACAAAGTATCTTTATTTTGAGATCCATTCATATTGTTGCATTTATCATTTGCTTTTTTTGTTGACTAGTTTCATACTGTATGAATGTACCACAGTTTGGTTCTTAAGTTCACCTGTTGAGGGATATTTTGGTTGTTTCTAGACTTTGGATTTGCAGATAATGCTGCTTTGAACCTAATGTTCAAGTCTTCATATAGACATGTGCTTTCTTTTCTCTTGGTCAAATATCTGCAAGTAGAATGACTGAATCATATGTTAGATGTCTGTTTTTCAAAGTGACTGGTCTCATTTTATACTCTTACCATCAGTGTATGAGGTTTCTAATTCCTTTACTTCCTTACTTGACTTTATCAGACTTTTAAATTTTAGACACTGTCATATAAATATGTAATGCTTTCTCATTGTAGTTCTAATTTGCACATGTCCCGTTTTTCTATTCTCTCAACCGTCAATTGAATTCAGTCTTCTTTCGTGAGAAATAAAGTGGGACTTCCCTGATGGCTCAGCAGGTGAAGAATCCTCCTGCCATTCAGGAGACACAGGTTCAGTCCCTGGGTCAGGAAGATCCCCTGGAGGAGGAAATGGCAATTCACTCCAGTATTCTTGCCTGAAAAATCCCCATGGAAGGAGCCTGGCAGGCTACAATCCAGAGGTTTGCAAAGAGTTGGACATGACTGAGCAAGCAGTACCTTTTTTATTGTCCTAAGCCAGTATGATTTCTAGTGGTTTGGCACACAGCAGTAGATGCATGAACCGTATTATCTGTTCCTTTGTATACCTAGTGAAAAGGATGATGTAGCGGTGCTTTTAATGACTGTAGTTTCTTGTTTACGGTCACTACTTGTGTGTGTTTTGTAGTATTCTTGGTTTTAGTTTTTATTTTGTCTGAACCAGTTTTTCTCTGTGATAGCTTATGGTGAACCGTGTCAGATTTGTGATCTCTAGAGGAGATAATTTCACTTTGGGACCAAAGATGCAGCTTCAGTCACTCAGAGTTTCTTGTAGCAAAAGTTTTATTAAAGTGAAAAGGAATAGAGAAAACTTCTGACATAGAGGGGGCAGAGATTGTCCCACTAGTCTTATCAAGGCCTTACATACTTTTTCAGTTGGTTACTAACAATAGAAAAATCTTACCAGACCCACTCCCACAACATAGATCTTAAGATAACAGGATTAGTCAGAAGGTTTTTGTTAAGAAGGAGAAACATGTCCTCGAGCAAGATATAGGGTTGTTATATAATCATTAGTACAGAGCTTACGGAAAAACATGCAAGCATCTCTGGTCTTGCACACACTCTCATCCCCCTGTGTGTGTGTGCATGCTCAGTCACAGTCCAACTCTTTGCAAACCTGTGGGCGGTAGCCCACCAGACTCCTCTATCCATGGAGTTTTCCAGGCAAGAATACTGGAATGGGTTGCCATTTCCTCCTCCAGGGGATCTTCTTACCCAAGGATCGAACCTGTGTCTCCTACATGGGCAGGCAGATTCTTTACTACTCACGCCACCTGGGAAGCCCCTCATCGCCCTATTTGACTCATTAGTAACCAAGGGTGTGAGCCAACTGATCTCAGACCTGTTTGTGGCATTTCCCTACTCAGGATGAGACCCCTTTGCTTCTGAGAGCAAATCCTGGGTGGTTTAACTGTGCTCCACCATCGTAAGACTATTGCATTCTCTCCTTGTTTTGCAAGTAATCCCCCTCTGCTCTCCGTCAGCAGAGAAGGCACTTCCTTTGCTTGAACCCATGCCTCCTGCGGTGGAAGCATGGAGTCCTATTCACTGGACCGCAGGAAATTCCCGGCTCTGCCAGTATTGAATCAGGATCTCCTTTTCGTCCCCTGCTTCTCTGCCTCAGTCAGTTCAGTTCAGTTCAGTCACTCAGTCGTGTCCGACTCTTTGCGACCCCATGAATCGCAGCATGCCAGGCCTCCCTGTCCATCACCAACTCCCAGAGTTTACCCAAACTCATGTCCATCGAGTCGGTGATGCTGTCCAGCTATCTCATCCTCTGTCGTCCCCTTCTCCTCCTGCCCCCAATCCCTCCCAGCATCAGAGTCCTTTCCAGTGAGTCAACTCTTCGCATGAGGTGGCCAAAGTACTGGAGTTTCAGCTTCAGCATCAGTCCTTCCAATGAACACCCAGGACTGATCTCTTTTAGGATGGACTGGTTGGATCTCCTTGCAGTCCAAGGACTCTCAAGAGTTTTCTCCAACACCACAGTTCAAAAGCATCAATTCTTTGGTGCTCAGCTTTCTTCACAGTCCAACTCTCACATCCATACGTGACCCCTGGAAAAACTGTAGCCTTGACTAGACGGACCTTTGTTGGCAAAGTAATGTCTTTGCTTTTTAATATGCTATCTAGGTTGGTTATAACTTTCCTTCCAAGGAGTAAGCGTCTTTTAATTTCATGGCTGCAATCACCATCTGCAGTGGTTTTGGAGCCCCCAGAAATAAAGTCTGACACTGTTTCCCCATCTAGTTCCCATGAAGTGATGGGACCAGCTGCCATGATCTTAGTTTTCTGAATGTTGAGCTCTAAGCCAACTTTTTCACTGTCCTCTTTCACTTTCATCAAGAGGCTTTTTAGTTCCTCTTCACTTTCTGCCATAAGGTAAATATTATTTAAAGTTCTTAGCTTTTCTCTCTCATCCGTCTCATACTTACGCTGTAGTGTGATTTCAGGGTGATTCATTTGCCTTATTTGTTGATAGGTGGTGTTTTTCAAAGACCTTTGGAGATTCAAAGTTAGGTGGTGTTATCAAGTCAAGTCAAGTGTTAGTTGCTCAGTTGTGTCCGACCCTTTGCGACCGCATGGACTGTAGCCCGCCAGGCTCCTCTGTCCGTGGAATTCTCCAGGCAAGAATACTGGAGTGGGTTGCCATTCCCTTCTCCTAGGGATCTTCCTGACCCAGGGATTGAACCTGGGTCTTCTGCATTGCAGGCAGATTCTTTACCATCTGAGCCACCAGAGAAGAAGCCCAGGTGGTGTTATATATTTGCACAAATGCGTTTGTAAAAATACTTGGGTGGTATTGTTCTCATCTGCACCTTGCTTTTTCTTGCCTCTTATTAATATATTATGGCATGTTTTATTTAATGATGAATATTGGTGCTACCTTATTATATATATTATCCTACTTAATGCATATTCCTAAATATGAAATACTAATATACACAGTTTAAAATATTAGTCACAAATGGAAAGAGCTTAAAGCTTTAAATAGGCCATCATATGCTGCCACCAGATCTAAAACTTTCTTCTTTGGCTTTTTAAGATTTTGTGTCAGAGAGCGATGTAATCAGAGAAGAAGAAAGCACTCGTGAAAGGTTTGTTTCCTATACTATCTGATTTGAAACTTGTTGAGAACAGAAATTAGCCACAGATTTTATTTAAAATGGGACCATCTCTCCCTTCATTTAACTACTGCTTGCATTTCCTGTGGCCACGTTGCAAAGAGCTACATCTAATTCTTGTTCTGTGGTTCTACCTGATTTTAATAGAGGTTCTTGGGGAATGCATCCACATCAATTTTTGAACCTTTATTCAGAAAGTAAGTATTGAAATGCTGTCATTACAGTGAATTGGGAACATGGTGATAACTCTTTCTTTGGGATGTGTTTTGAGTGTTACCACTTCTCTTTAGGATTTATGCACCTAAATTATTAGCTGCTTAGATATTCTCTTCATGTACTCTTCAAGCAGATTTGGCTATTGAGCAACTGAAACATGGTTGGTGCCAATGAAAGTGCTGATATTGTGGATATATTACATTAAATGTATTAAAATTGATTTCACTTATTTCTTGTTTTTACTGTGGCTACTAGAAAATTTAAAATTACATAGCTCAATTTGTCTTTCTATTGGACTCTGTTCTCAGCTTCCTAGATGGCTTAGTGGTTAAGAATCCACCTGCAATGCAGGAGATGCAGATTTGATCCCTGGGTCAGGAAGATCCCTTGGAGAAGGAAATGGCAATCCACTCCAGTACTCTTGCCTGGGAAGTCCCGTGGACTGAGGAGCCTAGCGGGCTATAGTCTGTGGCGTTGCAAAAGAATTGGATACAACTTAGCAACTAAACAGCAATAACAAAGTTGTTCTTACCTTGCTTTGGGCTTACAGGTGTACATTTCTGACTACCTCTGAGTGGAAACCATCACGGTTTCTTATTACTTGTACAGATCTGTAGCTTAATCAATCCAGAGCTGTTAGCCAGGAAATTTTAGTTCTGACAAGTGACAGAGTTTGACATTATGATATCCTGGATGACAGTGGGCCTTCAGTGGCAGCTTCTGTAGTGCTGATCTAATAGGAACTCTATCTGTAGTGATATTTATGTTTAATGGATCTGATTTTCGTTTTGGGCTAATAGTCTTTGCGTATGCATTTAGCCTAAGGTTGGTACCCTGTAATATTCACTGATACCCCTGAATCCATGGCTAAGTATAGAATAATGGAAAGAACAGAGGATTGGGGTCACACAGACCTAGATATGAATTACTAGACTGAAATTATTCAATAGTTCTCAGTCTCAGTTTCCATAAGTGTAAGATGGTGTTCATTTATAACCCCTAGGCTGTGTCTTTGTGAGGATTAAATAAGGCAGTATTTTCAGGTGTTTAGTACAATGTCAGGCCCCTGTTAGATGCACCTCGGATTATTTGGTTAGAAAGATTGTAAGGGCACCCAAGGAAAACTCTTTACTAGGAATTTCTTTTCATATACATATAAAGAAATATATACATAGTATATATTGATGCATAGATTGGAAGTGTTGTCTGTATGACTGTTGGAAGCATGTGGCTGTGCCCAGTTTGTCCAGAATTTGTGCTGCAGGTTTGTAGGCTTCATGTCCTAACCCAGTACTGTGTCTTTTAGTATCTCTGATGAACTGAAGCCCTTTATGTTCATTGGAAAATGGTAATTTGTTTATATTCCCCAAGAAAGCCCATGTTACTTATATCTTTATTGAGGTATAATTGAAACATAACAAATGGCACATATTTAAATTGTATGTTATGATAAATTTTGACGTATGTGCACACCCATGAAACAGTCCTTCTGGTGGAGGTAATGAGCATGTCCACCACCCACAATGGTTTTCTCATGCCTCTTTATAATGCGCCCCTGCTGCCCCTCCCAGCCCTCAGTAGAAGAAGCACATTTCCACGTATTAAGTCTCTTCGAGTATCCTTGAGATCTTTTTTGAGGGGAGATAACTTTGCTGTCATGTTGTTTAATGTGACTGTTTTATTACGTAGTTCAAAACAAAAGATGGGAACCTTGAATGCAAAGTTGTTTTTTCTTCTGCTCTGTATCTTAAACTAAAGGCCCTTTAAAAGAAACATTTTCACTCTAGAACTGGTTCACAAAACAACTAAAGGGGTTGCAGTTTTCTGTGTAATCATTTCAAAACAACAGTTTTTTCAGCCACCAAAAGGATGCAGTCTTGACATATAAATAGAAAACAGATTGAGTTTTTGGCTGCTATTGCTGTACTGGTTTAAATGTTGGTTCAGTCAACTTCAGGCTTAGATTACAAGATTTGTAAATTAAAGGAAAACCAAAAGGAGAAGAACATCTGCATAGATTCTGACCTTGTGGAATTCCGTCCAGGCATGCTTCCTCCTGGTGGAACCGGGCATGTGCACAGTGAACAAGCCTTGAAAAGAGATCACTGTTGTGTTTATCCCAAAGACAAAATTGTTGCTGAAAACTAGGTAATTCATCATGAAGAACCATGTTAGTTTTCAAATCAAGTATTTCACAATTCTGGTGGAAATAGTTTGGTGATGTAGTTGTATGGTATTTAGCCAGAATAAAAATGTTGCTAAATCTCATAGTTCTATTACTTGAATCAAAGTACTGGGAACTGAGAAAGGTAATTTGCTTTAACTAAAACTTAAATATGTTATTGTCAAAGAGTAAGCTAATTAATTGATAATAAATTTACTGCATGCCTCTGTAAGGTGTAAAGAATCCTTGTTTGCTACTACATAAATCATACCTGTGTGTATGATTTTAAAATGTTTGCTATAGATTACCTATGCTGCTATCTCAAAAAGTGCTTTAATGGTTTTCCCCCTTTTGTTCTAAGCAGGAATTTTATTCTTTCAAGAAATGTTTATGGGTACTTACATTATGGGTCCCTACTATATTTCAGCAGCTTTTATAGTACAGTAATAATCCAAGGCAGTGGCTTTGAGGTGAGAAGGAGATGAGAGGGGTGGTTTTGGCCCCCAGGAGACACTTGCCAATGCCTGGGGCACTTTTGGATGTCATATCTAAGGACTGGGATGTGCTAGTGTTATGGTAGAGTCCAGGTTGCTGCTAAACATCCTATAGAGTACACATCAACTCCTGACAACAAAGAATTTTCCAGCCTGTAATGTCAATAGGGCTAAGGTTGAGCCACTTGGATCTAAGGAGACAAAAGATCTATATACTGACCGAGCTGACTTTCTGGCAGGGAGAGAGAAACAAATAAATAAAATATATATTATGGTGGCAAGTGATGTGTAAAAAATACTAGAGAACGTGGTTAGAGAGTGTTAGGACAGTGTTCTGTGTTGATGGACATTTGGATAATGTGCTGTTTTGGGCTGTAGCGAACATCGCTGATATGAACATTTGTACATACGTGTGTACAATTTTTGGTGTCTATTTCTAATGTCTATGGGGTCGCACAGAGTTGGACACGACTGAAGCGACTTAGCAGCAGCAGCAGCAGCAGCAGTGGAATTGCATGGTCATAAGTTATGCTTTGCTTGATATTACCGAGCAGGTTTCTAAAGTGGCTATACCAGTTACCTTCATAAGCCTTCCAGTTGCAGTACTTTGTGTGAGAGCTTGGCCTTGATAGTCTTCATTTTAGCCATCTTGATGAATATGCATTAGCATCTCAGGTGATTTTTGTTTTAATTTTATTGACAGCTATGGAATTTGAATACTTTTATATATATTTTAATCTATTTCAGCATCCTCTGAAGTGCATGACCAAGTTTTAAGCCTGTTTTTCTTTTGTGTTAAATGACCTTTTTAAACTCATTTGTCAGAGTAGATTTAATACATGCCCTGTCCATGCTTTTAGGATTAGTATATCTTATATTCTGTTTACCTCAAGGTCATGAATCTGACTCCAGAATGCATATGATTATCAATACAGAGGCCCAGGAATAGCCCAGATAGTTTTAAAGAACAATGTTGATAGGGTTACACTACTTGATATTATGAAGCAAGGTGCATTGGCGTAAGGGCAGACCGTTAGATTAGTGGACTATCTAGGGAGTCCAGAAACAGATGCACATATTTTTATAATAAAAAATGGCTCTGTAGTACAGAGATGATTCATGTATGGTTTTGGGTCATTTGGGTATTCATATGGAAAATGAAGAAACTTGTTTCCTATCACGTATTATGTAAAAATCAACTTAAGATGTATTGTAGGCCTAAAGGTCACAGAAAAAAGGAACAAAATATTTTGAAGATGAAGAAAATACCCTCATGATTTTAAGGTGGGCACATAGTCCCTAAACAGAATATAATATGTACTCACCATAAAGGAAAGCATTTATATTCTTTTGGTTTCAATATTATATAGAAAATTGCTTCATTATTGGTATATGACTTATATATGATATCCTGTTATGTAAATACAATGAAAAGCCAGGATTTTATTATTTTATGAACCTTTACTTAATGTCAGTATATGAAGAGGGGATATATGTATAATTATGGCTGATTTGCGTTGTTTAATGGTGGAAACCAACACAACATTGTAAAGCAATTTTCCTCCAATTAAAAAATAAATTTAAAAAAGAAAAAATTAGGATTTGAAATCTTAAGGTTTGCTTTTTCTCCTTTGGTATTCGTTTAAAAATTCTTCTGTTTCTTAATTTATTTCCTAGTTTAATTCCAATTATAGAATGCCTTTAAATAGATCTTTAATGTTCAAGAAATGTAAATCCAACTGTAATGGTACAAAGCATGATATTGTTCCATAAGTCTAGTTGGAAAACTTCCCTCAAAGATGGC
This sequence comes from Bos javanicus, assembly GCF_032452875.1. Classification (NCBI taxonomy): domain Eukaryota; kingdom Metazoa; phylum Chordata; class Mammalia; order Artiodactyla; family Bovidae; genus Bos; species Bos javanicus. The sequence goes on along the minus strand of NC_083886.1, from coordinate 13,501,022 downwards.
AGAAATTCTTGAAGCCATCCATATCATGATGGGGGGCAGGGAAGGATGGACAAATAGGAAGTCCTGAATAGTGTGGGAAAGTAAAATAGTAGAGCAGATTGGTTAATTTTTTTTTTAAGATGTGATAAGATCCTGGATTTATATTCTGTGTGAGATATTACAGAGGGCCACAATTTTCTTCTTTATTTCAGTTTGTAAAGCTGAATATACCTGTGGATATGGAGGAGCAATATACAAAAACTCCTTTGGACTTACACTCTGCCGAGAAGCTTAAAATTACAGATGACTTGAAGTATTATTTTATGTTTAGAAGCAGATTACTGTTATTTAAAAAATAAATCTGGCCTAAAGGTAGTTGTCACAAACAGTATATTATCCTAGAAGCAAGATATTTTTTTTTAAAGTATTTTGAATGTGTTATGTCTTAATGTTAAGTGATTTTGTCTTTGTTAGTAACTTTTGGTATAACAAGTCTTTTTTCTTGGCATTCAAGTAATTTTACTAACATCTTATTTTTTAAACACAGTATCCAAAGGTTAAAACAGTTATTATTATACAATAACTGGCATGTTAATTAGAGCCTCCTGGTGTGGGGGTGGATCAATGTGCTTGTGGATAGGAATGAACAAGAGACAGAATTTTGCGTGTCCCTTTTGGAGTGTCCTCTTTAAAATTTTTTTTTAAATATATTTTAAAATTTATTTTTTAATTGAAGGATAATTCAGTTCAGTTCAGTTCAGTCGCTCAGTCATGTCCGACTCTTGCTTTACAGAATTTTGTTCTTTCCTGTCAAACCGCAACACGAATGAGCCGTAGGTATACGTACATCCCCTCCCTTTTGAACCTCCCTCCTTAAAGTTTTAAGTGTTTAAATGTGTGATATATTTTGGTTTTATCACTTATTTAAGTGTAACAGTTTTTATTTATCTCTGTGGAAATAATGAAATATAATAAATTTGTGTTAAAGTAACATATATTCCCTTATTAGTCTTCATTTCCCTGAAAAATTTCACTGAACATGCTGAACGCATCTGTTGTCAGTTTCGTCCATGCACCTTTTTCAAACAAGGAAATAAAAGTAAAGTTTATGATGACCAGAGAGCTTGAGGAAAACAGCTGCACTGCATACTTCTGTGAGTCACTTGTCCAATGAAGCCGCAGTATAGGAAAAATGATAATGCACCCCTCCACTGTTAAAAACTGCTGCGATGGGGGGACGTTTTAAATTATTAAACACTGTAAACGCCATAACGTTAATTAGAAGAGGAACAAACCCCACAAAGATAAATGTGTTTTCAATATGATTCTTAGGGAGGGTACAGTAGAAACCAGTGAATAGAGAGGAAATTTATTTCTGGCAGGACTCTAGACATGGAACTGTGGCTGAACTTTTTACCCTAATTACCTCCTGCTAATGCCTGCAGCGGTCTGGAATCAAAGTGGTGCTTCAGGCCCTGGAAATTCTCTGATGTGGCAAACGTTTGTTGTGTGAGGAGGGTTTCTTAAGAAAAAGCAGAATATTGTGACAGGATTTTAAAAAAATTTCTCAGTTACCACCCACCTCACTTGTTGCCTACAAAAATAGAGTAATTGTTTGCATCTGTGTGTGCTTTTTTCCCCCTAAGAAATAACTGTTATAAATCAATGTGACATAGATCCAGTGAACTGAGCCTTGCCCGAGGTACGGTCTTTTTTTTTTTTTTTAAGTCTCTCCTTTATTTAAAAATCTAGGTTCAAAATGTAAAGAAGTTTTTTTTTTGATAAATGAGAAGAAACATTCTGCCCATTTCTTAGGAGAAGTTAGATATTAAAGTATACTTTTCAAAATAAAGCCTTTTGGAGGCTTATAAACTTTTGGAGCATCAGACTGATGGCTGTTAAACTGCTTAATCCTGGAAGCTGAAATGGGAATTTCCAGTTTCCATTTTTAGCTCAGACCAGAACCTTAGAGATACTTCCCTTTAATTTCTCTGAAGCTTTACTGGGTTCCATTCATCTGTCACCACCTGCTTTTCATCCTTTTCTTTTAAAATCAGTGTAGCTATACTATATATAGGATAAATACTTTGACCTTGTATTTTATGTATTCTGAAAGAATCTGAATTTCAATCAGTCTGCCTTTGTGTCATATGAATGTCTGTGCTAACTTTTGTCTCCTAGTCTTCTTAAATATCTTTTATGTAATATTTGAAAAATCAAATTGCACTGTTGTTTTATAATGCAAATATATTCATGGTTTCACTTGGGAAGAAATTTATTTTGGCAGTCTTTTATTTAGGTATTGTGTAGATAGCGTTAATTTGTGAAGGTAGTATATTATTAGTTTTCTTGATCCTGGGCAATAAGGACATTTTTATTCTTCATAATGAAATCTAAATCTAAGATTTCTTACAAGGTTGGATCAAAAATTCACATCTTGCTGTGGTTAAGCTGTGGTTACAAATTGCTCCAATATAACCTTAGTATTTTGTATTTTGTATAAGTGCATCTGTGGCCATTCATATAGTAGTTTTCTTTGTGAACTGTGACTAAGGATTGTTCCTCTGAATTACCAGAGTTTCAAAATTATATTACAAATAATTTATTTTCACTTTCTTCCCTATAGATGTTTATAAAAACTTTTTAATTAGTGGAAGGCAGTTATACATTTTACTTCTAACATATTGTTTCAAATTTATGATTAGCCCCTTTGGGTGTAATATGTGTATTTCACAGCTTTGGTTTGTTTTGTGATCCCTCTCGACCACTCCTGGTTCTACCTACTGTTATAAGAGCAGTCAAATTAGAAAAACATTTTTCTTCTAACTACTGAAAAAAAAGTAATCTTTCATAGAAATAATGCTGTTCAAAATGGAAAATGACTCTTAATTTTTAACCATATCTGTATCTTAGGCATTTGGTGGTGTTGCAGTTTAGTTTATACTTCACTATAAAATAACTTTGCATGTTATTATAAGTATGTAAAGCATCATCGGTTTATTTTCTAAACCTGATACCATAGGAACAGAAAGGACAATCTGTGGCTTTATCAGGTATTACAAATTGTGACTATTCTTCATAGGTTTCAAACAAACATACTCTAGTGTACAAATAATGATTTTTTTGTGTTTTAGTAAGTCAAATTAGAAGAATTGAACAATATAGTTGTGCTCTGAAAGTGTGTGTGTGTGTGTGTGTGTGTGTGTGTGTATAGTGTTCTCATTTCAAGTATCTTACATTTTCCAGTTAAACTGCAGTTATATTTATCTGTTGATATGCAAAATGATTTTGTATACACTTTATCATGACAGCTGAGCATTTAACAAATTAGCTTGCTTTCTGAGGAAATAAATTCAAGCAAGATTTTGCTTTATTTTGTTGGAGTGTTACTGCTTGTACCTTAAAGAACACACAAATTTTTCTAAGTGTATTTTTCTAGTATTCAAAGTTTCTTTATAATATCATGACTCAAAATTAACTTCTTTAGGGAACTGTCTTATAATCCATTTCTTAATCATTAAGTAAAATTTTAATTTTTAAATTACCCTTTTTCCTCTGTTGTTTGGTATCCCTCTGCCAATGATTTACCTTATGTTGTCCATGAAAAGGAAAAAAAATAGATCATAGTAGAATTTAGACTCCCCAAGTTCATGTATCTTCAAAATTTATAAAATAGTAAGCAATTTTTTAACATTTCTGCTGTTATCAAGAAAAACTGATTTTCTTCTACATTGGGATTTACAAAGTAAGATTTTATTTTTTTTTAATTTTATTGAAGTGTAGCAGATTTACAATGTTGTGTTAGTTTCTGCTGTGCTACACGTTTATTCACATGAATATTTCTTTTTCATCATGATTTATCACAGATTGTTGAGTATAGTTCCCTGCGCTGTATGGCACCTTCTTTATTCATCGTATGTGTAATAGCTTGCATCTGCTAATCCCAAACTCCCAGTCGTTCCCTGTTCCATACCCAAAGTAAGATTTTAGTATCCTGAATAATTAATTTAAAAGAATACAGTATAACACTTATACTGTAATTATGACTAATTATAATATTTACTGTGTGGATACCAGAGGCAGATTTATTTGTTTTCTGTTTGATTTTTTGGAAACTTGATGCTAGTGAGTCATGTTTACAGCTTTCAGTCTTTGTTTTCTTTGTATCCTGTTTCTGTAAATCATTTCCCTAATCAATTAGTAAATTAATATGATAAATTTAAAACATTAACTATTCAATATTTGAAGTCTTTGCTGTTGATAGGAACGTTTTCCTGTGATCATTCATTGTTGAAAAGGCTTAATGAAAAACCTTCCTCTGTAAATAGATCACATAAGGGTTAAAGGAAATAATACATTACATTATCTTTATAACAATGGCTGGTACTTATCAAATGCACAATAATAAAAATTACAGAGCAGCCACAGCGTGGCACTTTCTTTTAGAAAAGTGAGAGTCAAAAGATAAGAGTGTCAAGCATTTTCATATCTTCATAAATGGAATTTTACCAAGTATCTCTCTTGAGTTTGTTCAGTAATGCATTGTACTTTCTGTGGTTTTGGTATATAAATATGTATTTGGACAAACCTATGTTCTGTGGTTTTGGATAAACATGTATACACCATTATAGTATCAAAGAATTGTAGAGCATTGTTAATTGATAGCAAGTAGTTAATATTCTTCTCTTATTCTTAATAGATTCTTTTAACCAGTAGTGTTATGTTCACTGTGCAGTGATAAAGTGTATTTTCTGCCCTTTAGAAGTCTTCTAGTTCTTTTGAGTGAAAGGGCATGTAAGTTCATGAAATGTATAGATGACATTTACTAGATTTGTTTAGTACCTTTGTATTCCTTCATTAAGAATGTTTTAATATCTCCAAATGATTTAAAAAAATCATGGAAAATATTTTGGCAAAATTAATGGACAGTTCTTTTCCTTATTTGTTAGAGAAATTCATTATATGTTTTAAATGTTATTGTCATTGTCCTTGGACTAGTTGGAATTTATTAATATGGCTCATTGTTATTTATAAATATCTCACATGTGTATTATTATGAATTGTCATATATTATTTTTGGGGTTTGAAATGCAGTGTTTTCTGTGTGTTAAGGTTTTAGTTTTGTAACCTCAGCATTGTAATATACTACTTTGTGTTAGATCATGTTAGTTCAGTTCAGTCACTCAGTCGTGTCCGACTCTTTGCAACCCCATGAACCGCAGCACGCCAGGCCTCCCTGTCTATCACCAACTCCTGGAGTTCACCCAAACCCATGTCCATTCAGTTGGTGATGCCATCCAACCATCTCATCCTCTGTCATCCCCTTCTCCTCCTGTCCTCAATCTTTCCCAGCATCAGGGTCTTTTCCAGTGAGTCAACTCTTCGCATCAGGTGGCCAAAATATTGGAGTTTCAGCTTCAACATCAGTCCTTCCAATGAACAGCCAGGACTGATCTCCTTTAGGATGGACTGGTTGGCTCTCCTTGCAGTCCAAGGGATTCTGAAGAGTATTCTCCAACACCACAGTTCAAAAGCATCAATTCTTCGGTGCTCAGCTTTCTTTATAGTCCAAGTCTCACATCCATACATGACCACTGGAAAAACCATAGCCTTGACTAGACGGACCTTTGTTGACAAAGTACTGTCTCTGCTTTTTAATATGCTGTCTAGGTTGGTCATAACTTTCCTTCCAAGGAGTAAATGTCTCTTAATTTCATGGCTGCAATCACCATCTGCAGTGATTTTGGAGCACAGAAAAATAAAGTCAGCCACTGTTTCCACTGTTTCCCCATCTATCTGCCATGAAGTGATGGGACCAGATGCCATGATCTTAGTTTTCTGAGTGCTGAGCTTTAAGGCAAGTTTTTCACTGTCCTCTTTCACTTTCATCAAGAGGCTTTTTAGTTCCTCTTCACTTTCTGCCATAAGGGTGGTGTCATCTGCATATCTGAGGTTATTGATATTTCTCCTGGCAATCTTGATTCCAGCTTGTGCTTCCTCCAGCCCAGCGTTTCTCTTGATGTACTCGCATATAAGTTCAATAAGCAGGGTGACAATATACAGCCTTGACATACTCCTTTTCCTATTTGGAACCAGTCTGTTGTTCCATGTCCAGTTCTAACTCTTGCTTCTTGACCTGCATACAGGTTTCTCAAGAGGCAGGTTAGGTGGTCTGGTATTCCCATCTCTTTCAGAATTTTCCACAGTTTATTGTGATCCACACAGTCAAAGGCTTTGGCATAGTCAATAAAGCAGAAATACATGTTTTTCTGGAACTCTCTTGCTTTTTCCATGATCCAGCGGATGTTGGCAATTTGGTCTCTGGTTCCTCTGCCTTTTCTAAATTCAGCTTGAACATCAGGAAGTTCACGGTTCACGTATTGCTGAAGCCTGGCTTGGAGAATTTTGAGCATTACTTTACTAGCGTGTGAGATGAGTGCAATTGTGAGGTAGTTTGAGCATTCTTTGGCATTGCCTTTCTTTGGGATTGGAATGAAAACTGACCTTTTCCAGTCCTGTGGCCACTGCTGAATTTTCCAAATTTATCATGTTATATAGAATGGTAATTAGGATATATTTCACCTGTACCTCTTTAGTCTGGTTAAAACCAGTTGAGAGGCTTTAAAATGTTCTGATTTTTAATGATTTTTTTTTGGGGGGGTGGTATATCCTCAGATTTTGAGGTTTGAAGAGATGTTTGCCAGGTTGACAAACTTGTCCCTTGTGTTATTGGGAAAAGAGATCTAACGATCTCTTGGAGATTTGGAAGATTTTGCTCTATTCTTGAACGATTGCACTTTAACTTTCTACCCACTGAAAAATTTTCTTTTCTTAACAGATGTCAGAATATTGAACTATTTAGATTTGGATGGTATATTAAATAAATAGATGTAATAGAAGTTGAAAAATTAGCTGTTCCAAATATTCATATCTTTGTTTAAAGCTCTTTTATTTCCAGCAGAGTACCATACCTCCTACGTGACTAGAACTTTAATCCAGTTTATTTGTAGTTGCCTTAGATTTTTACCCCTCTGTCGCTAAATTTGCTGCTGTTGCTACTAAGTCGCTTCAGTTGTGTCCGACTCTGTGTGATCCCATAGACAGGCTCCCCCTACCTGGGATTCTCCAGGCAAGAAAACTGGAGTGGGTTGCCAGTTCCTTCTCCAGTGCATGAAAGTGAAAAGCGAAAGTGAAGTCGCTCAGTCGTGTCTGACTGTTCGCGACCCCATGGACTGCAGCCTACAAGGCTCCTCTGACCATGGGATTTTCCAGGCAAGAGTACTGGAGTGGGGTGCCATTGCCTTCTCCGGTCTCTAAACTTACCCATACTTCAGTTCAGTTCAGTTCAGTCGCTCAGTCGTGTCCAACTCTTTGCGACCCCATGAATCACAGCACGCCAGGCCTCCCTGTCCATCACCAACTCCTGGAGTTCACTCAAACTTACGTCCATCGAGTCGGTGATGCTATCCAGCTATCTTATCCTCTGTCATCCCCTTTTCCTCCTGCCCCCAATCCCTCCCAGCATCAGAGTCTTTTGCAGTGAGTCAGCTCTTCGCATGAGGTGGCCAAAGTACTGGAGTTTCAGCTTTATCATCATTCCTTCCAAAGAAATCCCAGGGCTGATCTCCTTCAGAATGGACTGGTTGGGTCTCCTTGCAGTCCAAGGGACTCTCAAGAGTCTTCTCCAACACCACAGTTCAAAAACATCAGTTCTTTGGTGCTCAACTTTCTTCACAGTCCAAATCTCACATCCATACATGACCACTGGAAAAACCATAGCCTTGACTAGACGGACCTTTGTTGGCAAAGTAATGTCTGCTTTTCAATATGCTATCTAGGTTGGTCATAACTTTCCTTCCAAGGAGTAAGCGTCTTTTAATTTCATGGCTGCAGTCACCATCTTCAGTGATTTTGGAGCCCCCCAAAATAAAGTCTGACACTGTTTCCACTGTTTCCCCATCTCTTTCCCATGAAGTGATGGGACCAGATGCCATGATCTTCGTTTTCTGAATGTTGAGCTTTAAGCCAAGCTTTTCACTCTCCTCTTTCACTTTCAATAAGAGGCTTTTTAGTTCCTCTTCACTTTTCTGCCATAAGGGTGGTGTCATCTGCATATCTGAGGTTATTGATATTTCTCCTGTCAATCTTGATTCTAGCTTGTTGCTTCTTCAAGCCCAGCGTTTCTCATGATGTACTCTTCATAGAAGTTAAGTAAGCAGGGTGACAGTATACAGCCTTAATGTACTCCTTTTCTTATTTGGAACCAGTCTGTTGTTCCATGTCCAGTTCGAACTGTTGCTTCCTGATCTGCATATAGGTTTCTCAAGAGGCAGGTCAGGTGGTCTGGTATTCCCATCTCTTTCAGAATTTTCCACAGTTTATTGTGATAATCAAGTCAAAGGCTTTGGCATACTTAAATACTATAAAATGGGCTTCCTCAGTGACTCAGATGGTACAGAATCTGCCTGCAGTGTGGGAAACCTGGCTTTGATCCCTGGTCAGGAAGATACCCTGGAGAAGGGAATATAAACCCACTCCAATATTCTTGTCTGCAGAATTCCATGGACAGAGGAGCCTGGCCGAGTATAGTCCATATGTCACAAAGAGTCAGATAGTACTGAATGACTAACACACTATATACTATAAAAATACCTACCCATGTGTAATGAGTATTTTATTATTTAATATTTATTTCTTTAGTTGTGATGACTGACATATATTTATTTGTTCTTCCTGGAATATGTTCAGTCTTTTAAAAAATGACTTTTCAATTATGTTTTAAAATACATGAAGCAATATTACAGCTGAAAGGCAAATAGTGAAACAATTAAAGTTAGAGATGAGCAATCCTCTTTTAGCAAATGGTGGACCTAGGAGATAGGAAATCAGTCAGAATATAGAAGACATCAACTTTTAGTACAACATCAATTTGACTCACCTGATATGTGTAGAATACTACATCCACATACTGTACATAGAACATTGACCAAGACTGATCATATGCTGGATAACAAGTCTCAGAGTATTTTTTATAACCACCATGCAATTAAGTTAGAATTCAGTAATAAACATGTGTCTGTAAAACCTGTACAATGTTTAGAAATTAAAAAACGGTCAAACAGAGATCAGGAGAAAATAGAGCAGATTTTGATCTGAAAGAATGAAGAACACAGCATATGGGATGTAACTAAAGAAGGGACGGGGATATTTATAGCACTAAATGCTCATGTTTGGCATGAAGAAAGGTCTAAACCTTTCACCTTAAGCATCTAAAAAAGAGGAGCAAGTTTACCTAAAATAAGTAGAAGGAAGGAAATGATAAATGGAATTTAATAAAAGAAATGGACAAACAGCAGAAAATCAGTTAAGTGAAAAACTAGTTTTTTTAAAATACCAATATAATTGATAACCTTTTAGTATGACAATCAAGAAAAATAGAACATACAAATTATAAACATCAAGAGTAAATGAAAGGGCATTACTACAGATCTTATGGTATGATAAAGATAATAAGCAGTATTAGGAACAACTTTGGGCTTCCCTGGTGGCTCAGATGATAAAGAATCTACCAGCAGTGCAGGAGACCTGGGTTCAGTTCCTGGGTTGGGAAGATTCCCCTGGAGAAGGGAATCTACCTATTCCAGTATTTTTGCCTGGAGAATCCCATGGACAGAAGAGTCTGGCAGGCTAGAGTCCATGGGGTTTGCAAAGAGTCAAAGACTACTGATCTTGGAAAACTTAACATGATATGTACAAATGGAAAGTCCTTAGAGAATAGTTATTGGTAAATGAAGACCAGTCAGTAGAATAATGTTGCCATGGCGTAGTTCATAATTGCAAATAGATATTTCACAATCATTGCTATAAAGAGCACAAAGCAGAAATACAAGACTTTTGGGAAAGCAGGGTGAGATAATATGAGAGACATGACCTATAGGAAGAAACAGAAGGAAAAAGCCTCACAAATTCATCACAGAACTGATAAAAGGAGTTACAAAGTAGAGAAGGAAGACTGGATAGAAAGCTGAGTAAAATGAGAGCTTGGGGAAAATGGGAATAAAATTAGAATATTTGTATAGTTCCCAAATAAAGAAAAGTGAAGTAATGCAGTGGAGGAAATGTCAGGCATCAAAATGGTTAATCCCAAAATATATCATTGTAGAGTTCTATATTTCAGGAACTCAGGCTCACCTTATATTTGTCCTCTATTGAGGTGTATACTTAAAAGACCCTGAGAAAGGTCTTCTCCACACTAGAAATGGAGAACTGTGTTACAGGGGTCAGTAAAGATTTTTTTTTTTCTGTATAGGAAGCACTCAGAGAACCATATAATTTCTGTGGCAACTACTCAACTTAACCATAGCAAATAAGTAAATGGGTGTGGCTGTATTCTGGTGAAACTAGCAGTGGGGGTTGGATTTGGAATATAAATTTGTTGATCTGTACCACACACTATAAAGTTTTGAAAATTTTTCCTAAACAAAATTTTAAGTATTGTATTTAGGAATAGTGTTTAGTGGATAAAAATTGTTTAGGCATAAATGAAAAACAGTATCATAAATGTGTAAATTATATAATGTTTACATTGTTTGTATATGGATATATGAACTAATCTGCAGACTTTTTTGTTCCCTGTAACATCTCTTCTGTAGTTTGAATTTTCATTGCACTTTTTTCCACGGTGGTATATTAAACATATTTCCTTGTGTTAAAACTATTTTCTGTCCTTAAAAACAAACCAGTTAATTGTTTTTGAAATCTCCCTGAAGGTAGAATATTTCTAACTAATCTTTGTATTTAATTGCAAACAATAGAAACTTACTTAAAAAATATATATATATAGTGTGTTATGTCTTTGCTTCTTATTTAGTGTGTGACCCTATTGAAGAACATCTGATTCCAAGCCAAATTTTACATTGCCTCCTGTTTTTGTATGGAGACTTACTCCTTCTTGCCTGGGTACCGCCCCATGTGAAAGGATTATTAATACCACTCTCTCAACTTGTAGTAGTGTTGGAAGGTTTAATTATCCAGTGTTTATTCTGAACTTTGCAGAAGAAAAAATGTTGTTATTAACTAGGCTAATCAAAAAATTTAGCCTTTAATATGGTTCAGTTTCCATTTACTTGGCTTTTTCTTTTTAATTACTTAATAAATAAATGCTACCAACTGGCTTTTGTTCTTTAGGAGCAGAATAAGAATACAAATAATGTAATACTATCAAAATTTTTCCTCTTATATTTAAAGGATTAGATTCAGTAACACATGTTGAAGGTTGTGCAGCTTTTTCCCATTTAAAAATAAGTGTTTCCATGCTTCTTGCAATTTGTGGTAGATTTAAAATGTCTTTGCTATTTTGTGTTTCACTTATACATGCACATTCTTGGAAAATGTCACTTTTTCAAATACTTGGTTCCGCTTTTCCTAATTTTGGTTCAATCTGTTAAATATAATGAATAAAAACAATAAAAGTTTTTGTAAAGGGCAAATGGTATTAATATTTAGAACTTTCAAATCGTAAAAGCCATATCTCACATTGCTTTAACGTGATGCTCATTGTATCGCATTATAAAAAAACTTTTTAAAACATTGTCCAGAGTAAGAGATGGCTATGATTCTAATAATATATATGAATATTAGGAAAAAATATTGTTAAGAAACTTCAAAAGTAGACTCCGAGACTCAAAATTTAAGTATTTTTGATAGAAAATTATAAGTTTAGAGGCTTAATATATATTATTTGTGATTCTTACTTCTGTCAGGCATAAAAAACAGTTTGCACCTAGGTAATATATTATTTTCAGTCGTTTTTAAATTTCAACAATGTGAGTGTTGGATCACCATCATCATTCTTCTGTGCGTTAACTGTATATATATTAAGTGCATATATGTTTATTGTATAATTACTAATTATATAAGTAAAAAGAAGCTCAATTACTCAGCATTATTCTAAGTCTTCACAGAAAGCCCAAGATACCTAGGTCATTCCTCATTTTCTAGATGATATTGACTGAGTATTTGACATTAGAAAAGGGATTATTGATTCTTTATGAAAAGATGTACTTCGATAGGAATACTTAACTAGGAATACTTAACTACACATACCTAAAACTCTTACTTAATTCCTGTTCTTTGACCAATACATGCTCCTTGCTCCGTTTAATGGTGCATTTAATTAGGCCTCACTGTATTGCTGACTTTTGCCTTAAATAGCAATTGTTGCATTTGAAACAGACTGTCAGAATAGTTCACCATGTTTACAACGTGTATAGCATTATCTGTATATAAAACCAACTGAAAAGGATACCAACAATTGTAGTGTGTTATGGAAGAACATGAGAAATGGAAGCCCACTCAGATTTGGTTCAGAGTAGTTTATAATAGTAAAAATTTATTTACATGTGTGTTAATTTAACATAATTGTCCATATATGACTTAAAGAGATTAGATTGAAAGCTTAAACAGTAAATCATTACTCTAGATTGCTGAAATTTAATATTCAAATAAGTAAGTGAAAAGGCAACTGAATGTTATTTTGAAGTAGTAGTACATCTTTTTACTGTCCCCACACATTTGCCTTTTCTAGAGTGTCATATGGTTGGAACTTCATTCTTTTTAAGGCACCATAATTCTACATTGTATGTGGATACTACAGTTTGTTAATGCACTCATCATTTAAAATGACATATGGGTTGTTTCCACTTTGTGGTTATTATGAACAGTGCTGATATGAATGTTCATATTACATGTTTTTGTGTCGACACATGCTTTCATTTCTTGGTATATACCTAGGAGTGGAATTGTTGGGTCATATGGTAATTCTGTCTTCAGCTTTTTGAGGAACCACCAAACCGTGTTTCACAGCAACTGTACCATTTTGTATTCTCACCAGTAATGGACCAGGATTCTCCTTTTTGTGTGTCCTTACAAACACCTCCTCCTTTTCAGTTGTTTTGTTACGACCAACCTAGAGGGTTGTGAAGTAATATCTCATTGTGGTTTTGATCTGCCTTTCACCACTGATCAATGATATTGATAATCTTTTCACATACTTGGCTGTTTGTATATCTTCTTTGGAGAAACGTCTGTTTGTGTCCTCTGCTCAGTTTGTAATTGAGTTGTTTGTTTTCTAAATGTTGAATAGCAAGAGTTCTCAATACAGTCTGGATACTAGACCCTTATCTGATACACAATTTGCAAATATTTTCTATTTTTTGATTGTTTTTTAATTTGTAAGGCAATGTCTGTGATACACAACAGTTTTAAACAGTAGGATAACGTAATTTTTTCTTTTGTTACTTGTGCTTTTGGTGTCACGAAAATATTGTCAAATATTTTGAAGGTTTACCCTTATATTTTCTTCTTGTATAGTTTTAGCTCTTATACATAGGTCTTTAATACATTTTGAGTTAATTTTTTTTAAGTTAATTTTAATATATGATTTAAGATAGCAGTACTTCCCTGGTGGTCCAGTGGTTAAGACTTAACGCTTCCAATGCAGAGAAAGTGGGTTTGATCCCTGGTCAGGGAACTAACATCCCATATGCCTCGTGATGCAGCCAAAGTAAATAAGATAGTAGTCCAAATTTTGCATATAAACTTCAGTTTTCCCAGCCCATTTACTAAAGGTATTTGGTATTGTTTTGAAAAATTAATTGATCATACATATATGGGTTTATTTTTGGACTCTGAATTTTAGTCCATTGATTTATGTGTCTAATGTCAGTATCACAGTGTTTTGATTAATACAGCTTTGTTGTAATTTTTTTAATCAGATAATGTGAGTTCAATTTTTTTCTTTTTTCTTTTGTTTTCTTTTTGGGGCCTCTTGCAATTTCGTTTCCTTTTAGGTTGACTTTTCATTTCTGCAAAAGCCATTGGAATGTTGGTGGGGATTGTATTGCTATTGTAACTAGAACTGCTTTCTTTTATTTTGGGTTGGTAATTACTGGTTTATATATGTTGATCTGTACACAGAAATTTTCCTGAATTTATCATTTCTAGTACTATTCTGTGACTTCTTAAGAGTTTTCTATATATAGATCATGTCTGTGAATAGAGTTTTATTTCTTCTACAACTTAGGCGTTTTCAGTTTCTTTTTCTTGCCTAATTGCTTTGGTTAGATCTTTCAATAGAGTGTTGACTATAGGCATCCATTTTTTGTTTCAGATATTAGAGGAAAAACATTCAGTCTTTTGTCCATGAGTGCAGTGTTTTGCAAGTGCCCTTTATCATATTTGGATCAGATCAGATCAGATCAGTCGCTCAGTCGTGTCCGACTCTTTGCGACCCCATGAATCGCAGCACGCCAGGCCTCCCTGTCCATCACCAACTCCCGGAGTTTCGACCCTCCCTGTCCATCACCAACTCCCGGATTTCGACCCAGAGTGTTCCTAGTTTCCTGTATGTTTTTTATCATGAAAGGGTATTGAATTTTGGCAGTTGTTTTTTCTGTATCAGTTGAGATGATCATATTGTTTCTCCCCCTTTCATTCTGTTAATGTGATGTTGACTGTTAAGGGTTTATTATTTAATTCCACATATTTGTGACATGGTGATTGTTTGAAATGCCGTGTTTAATGTCACATATTTGTGAATTTCCAGTTTTCCTTTTGCTTTTGATTTGTAACTTCATTCCAGCTTGGTTAGAGAGATTGTTTTCATTGTTTTTAAATTTAGGGAAACTTGTTTTGTGGCTAACATAAAAGAATGTGTATTTTGTCATTATTGGGTGGAGTCTTCTATAGGTTGGTTAAGTTTAGTTGGTGTATATTGTTAAACTTAAGCTGTGTTTATTTTTGTTTGTTTTCATTCTGCAACTCTGATGTGTAATTTCCCTCATCTTATTTTCAAGTTTGGAAATTCTTTCTTTTGCCTTTTCTGTTCTTCAGGTATACTTTGAAACCTTCGGTGCCTTTTTCATTTTAGTTTTTGGGCTTCCCTGGTGGCTTAATGGTAAAGAATTCGCCTGCCAGTGCAGGAGATGTAGGTTTGATCCCTGGGTTGGGAAGATCCTTTGGAGAAAGAAATGGCAACCCACTCCAGTATTTTTACCTGGGAAATCCCATGGACAGAGGACCTCAGTGGTCTATAGTTGCAAAAGAGTCAGATGCAACTTAGCGACTAAAGAACAATAAAGTGTTCTGTTCCATTATTTCTTTGTGATTCCTTTGTCCTAGTGTACCAATATCTTATTGATAGTCTTAATTTGTGAATTCATTTTTCTCCTTTATTCTTGGTCTGTGATTTCTTTCAGCTCTTTGAGCTTATTTATGACAGTTGATTTAAATTCTTTGTGTAGGCTCTTCAGTGTCATTTCTTCACAGTTTATTTTTGTTCTTTGGATGGGCCATACCTTCCTGTTTCTTTGTGGGCATTGCAATTCTTTATGTAACAGTGGACATTTTGAATATGGTAATGTGGCAACTTTGAACATCATATTGTGCCCCTTTGCCAGGGTTTGCTGTTTTGCTTTTTGAGGTCGATAGCCGTGCATCATTTATTGACCTTTTCAAGCACCTTTTGTAAAGACTGTATTTGGGACAGCCCTTTGAATGTGTCATGATACCACCTACCATTGTGCCTTAGCCTTTACCTCTGGCTTGTGAAGTCAAAAGTCATAGTTCTTTGTTGAGCAAGCATTGACTCTGGTCATATGTGCTATATTCTAGATTCCGCAGCATATCATTCAGTATACACACACACACAAACACATGTGGTTTTCATTTCAAGGAATTGGCTTATGTGATTGGGCTTGTAGAAGAAGCAGAGAAGGCTAGCTTGCTGAAAACTATCAGGTAGAGATTGACACTGCATTCTTGAGGATTATGAATTTTTATAAGTCGAATCTCTATGTTCAGTTCTTTTAATCTGCTGTCTTTCACTTCATCTTTTATTTGTTTTTTCATTCTGGAAATTTTTCTGAGGTTTTTCCTGTACAGATTCAAATTTCTGAATAAAACTTGCTGCTGCTACTGCTGCTGCTAAGTCTCTTCAGTCGTGTCCGACTCTGTGTGACACCATAGATGGCAGCCCACCAGGCTCCCCCATCCCTGGGATTCTCCAGGCAAGAACACTGGAGTGGGTTGCCATTTCCTTCTCCAAGGCATGAAAGTGAAAAGTGAAAGTGAAGTCACTCAGTCATGTCTGACTCTTTGCAACCCCATGGACTGCAGCCTACCAAGCTCCTCCATCCATGGGATTCTCCAGGCGAGAGTACTGGAGTGGGGTGCCGTTGCCTTCTCTGGAATAAAACTTGGACTTCATTAAAATTACATACTCCTATTCTTCTAAAACACAGACTGGGAAAAAGCACTTGAAAAACACATATCTGATAAAGGACTGTAATCCAAAATACACAAAGCTCTTAAAACTCAAAAATAAGAAAATGAACAGCCTGATTAAAAATTGGGCAAAAGACCTCATCTGAAGGACCATATATACAAATGTCAAATAAAGATATGAAAAGGTGCTCCATATCTGTCATCAGGAAAACAACAAGGATATACTACTACACACCTGGCCAAAATTCAGTAAACTGACAATATCAAATGCCAATAAAGGGGAACAGTAGGAACTGTCATTAATTTCTGGTAGGTAAAAACCACTTTGGAAGACAGTTTGACAGTTTTGTATAACCAAGCATACTTTTACTATACAATCCAGCAATTGTCTTCCATGGTATTTACCCAAAGGAGTTACATCGGTACAAAAGACTACACATAGGTGTTTCTATATGCTTTTCTGATAATTGCTAGAATTTGGAAGCAACCAAGATGTCCTTCCCATCAGGAAGCTTCCATAAGCCTCTTATCTTTCTCCATCAGAGGGTAGACAGAATGAAAACCACAATCACAGAAAACTAACCAATCTGACCACATGGACCACAGTCTTGTCTAATTCAGTGAAACTATGAGCCATGCCATGTAGAGCCACCAAAGACGGACAGGTCATAGTGGAGAGTTCTGACAAAACGTGGTCCACTGGGGAAGGGAATGGCAAACTACTTCAGTATTCTTGCCTTGAGAACCCCATGAACAGCATGAAAAGGCAAAAAAAAAAAAATAGGACACTGAAAGGTGAACTCCCCAGGTAGGTAGGTGCCCAATATGCTACTAGAGAGAGTGGAGAAATAACTCCAGAAAGAATGAAGAGACAGAGCCAAAGCAAAAGCAACACACAGTTGTGGATGTGACTGGTGATGGAAGTAAAGTCCGATGCTGTAAAGAGCAGTATTGCGTAGGAACCTGGAACGTTAGGTCCATGAATCAAGGCAAATTCACTTCAGTTCAGTTCAGTCAGTCATGTCTGACTCTTTGCGACCCCATGGAGTGCAGCACGCCAGGCCTCCCTGTCTATCACCAACTCCCGGAGCTTACTCAAACTCATGTCTATTGAGTCGTTGATGCCATCCAACCATCTCATCCTCTGTCATCCCCTTTTCCTCCCACCTTCAATCTTTCTCAGCATCGGAGTCTTTTCAAATGAGTCAGTTCTTCGCATCAGGTGGCCAAAGTATTGGAATTACAGCTTCAGCATCAGTCCTTCCAATGAATATTCAGGACTGATTTCCTTTAGGGTGTATTGGTTGGATCTCCTTACAGTCCAAGGAACTCTCAAGAGTCTTCTCCAACAAAAGAGTTCAAAAGCATCAATTCTTTGGTGCTCAGCTTTCTTTATAGTCCAACTCTCACATCCATACATGACTACTGGAAAAACCATAGCCTTGACTAGACAGACCTTTGTTGGCAAAGTAATGTCTCTGTTTTTTTAATATGCTGTCTAGGTTGGTCATCGGAGAAGGCAATGGCAACCCACTCCAGTACTCTTGCCTGGAAAATCCCATGGACAGAGGAGCCTGGTAGGCTGCAGTCCATGGGGTCCCGAAGAGTCGGACACGACGGAGCGACTTCACTTTCACTTTTCACTTTCATGCATTGGAGAAGGAAACGGCAACCCACTCCAGTGTTCTTGCCTGGAGAATCCCAGGGACGGGGGAGCCTGGTGGGCTGCGGTCTATGGGGTCGCACAGAGTCGGACACGACTGACGCGACTTAGCAGCAGCAGCAGCAGCAGGTTGGTGATACCTTTTCGTCTAAGGAGTAAGGGTCTTTTAATTTCATGGCTATAGTCACCATCTGCAGTGATTTTGGAGCCCAAAAAAATAAAGTCTGTCACTGTTTCCATTGTGGTCAAACGGAAGATGATAAGAGTGAGCATCGACATTTTAGGAATCAGCGAACTTAAATGGACTGGAATGGGTGAATTTAACTCAGATGACCATTATATCTACTACTGTGGGCAAGAGTCCCTTAGAAGAAATGGAGTAGCCATCATAGTCAACAGAAGAGTCTGAAATGCAGTACTTGGATGCAGTCTCAAAAACGACAGAATGATCTCTGTTTGTTTCCAAGGCAAACCATTCAG
This sequence comes from Bos javanicus, assembly GCF_032452875.1. Lineage (NCBI taxonomy): Eukaryota > Metazoa > Chordata > Mammalia > Artiodactyla > Bovidae > Bos > Bos javanicus. The sequence continues at coordinate 13,482,616 of NC_083886.1, read as the reverse complement.
TATCACAGTAATCCAAGTCTATGCCCCAACTAGTAATGCTGAAGAAGCTGAAGTTGAATGGTTCTGTGAAAACCTACAAGACCTTCTAGAACTACCACCCAAAAACATGTCCTTTTCAAAATAGGGGACTGGAATGCAGAACTAGGAAGTCATAGATACCTGGCTGCTAAGCTGCTAAGTCACTTCAGTCGTGTCTGACTCTGTGTGACCCCATAGACGGCAGCCCACCAGGCTCCCCCGTCCCTGGGATTCTCCAGGCAAGAACACTGGAGTGGGTTGCCATTTCCTTCTCCAGTGCATGAAAGTGGAAAGTGAAAGTGAAGTCACTCAGTCGTGTCCGACCCTCAGCGACCCCATGGACTGCAGCCTTCCAGGCTCCTCCATCCGTGGGATTTTCCAGGCAAGAGTACTGGAGTGGGGTGCCATTGCCTTCTCCAATAGATACCTGGAGTAACAGGGAAATTTGGCCTTGGAGTACAAAACGAAGTAGGTCAAAGGCTAATAAGAGTTTTGCCAAGAGAATGCACTGGTCATAGCAAATACCCTTTTCCAACAATGCAAGAGAAGACTCTGCACATGGACATCACCAGATGGTCAAAACTGAAATCAGATTGATTATATTCTTTGTAGCCAAAGATGGAGAAGCTCTATACAATCAGCAAAAACAAGACCAGGAGCTGACCGTGGCTCAGATCATGAGCTACTTGTTGCCAAATTCAGACTTATATTGAAGAAAGTAGGGAAAACCACTAGACCATTCAGGTATGACATAGATCAAACCCCTTACGATTATACAGTGGAAGTGAGAAATAGATTCAAGGGATTAGAGCTGATAGACAGAGTGCCTGAAGAACTATGGAAGGAGGTGACATTGTACAGGAAGCAGTGATCAAGACCATCCCCCCAAAAAGAAATGCAAAAAGGCAGAATGGTTTTCTGAGGAGGGCTTACAAATAGCTGAGAAGAGAAAGGACGTGAAAGGCAAAGGAGAAAAGGAAAGATATACCCATTTGAATGCAGAGTTCCAAAGAATAGCAAGGAGAGATAAGAAAGCCTTTCTTAGTGATCAGTGCAAAGAAATAGAGGAAAACAATAGAATGGGAAAGACTAGAGATCTCTTCAAGAAAATTAGATATACCAAGGGATCATTCCATGCAAAGATGGGCACAGTAAAGGACAGAAACAGTATGAACCTAACAGAAGCAGAAGGTATTAAGAAGAGGTGGCAAGAATACTCAGAAGAACTATACAAAAAAGATCTTCATGACCCAGATAACCACTATGGTATGATTACTCACCTAGAGCCAGACATCCTGGAATGTGAAATCAAGTGGGCCTTAGGAAGCATCACTACGAACAAAGCTAGTGAAGGTGATGGAATTCCAGTTGAGCTATTTCAAATCCTAAAAGATGATGCTGTGAAAATGCTACACTCAATATGCCAGCAAATTTGGAAGACTCAGGAGTGGTCAAAGGACCAGAAAAGGTCAGTTTTCATTCCAGTCCCCAAGGAAGGCAATACCAAAGAATGTTCAAACAATTGCACAATTGCACTCATCTCATTCGCTAGCAAAGTAATGCTCAAAATTCCCCAAGTGAGGCTTCAGTAGTACATGAACCATTAACTGTCAGTAATTCCTAATGCGGCTCCTCATTCCGCAGGCATGGTCCCGGGATGAAGGAATTAACTTCCAGATGTTCAAGCTGGTTTTAGAAAAGGCAGAAGAACCAGAGATCAAATTGCCAACATCTGTTGGCTCATTGAAAAAGCAAGAGAGTTCCAGAAAAACATCTACTTCTGCTTTACTGACTATGCCAAAGCCTTTGACTGTGTGGATCCCAACGAACTGGAAAATTCTTCAAAAGATGGGAATACCCGACCACCTACTGCCTCCTGAGAACTCTGTATGCAGGTCAGGAAGCAACACTTAGAACTGGACATGGAACAACAGACTGGTTCCATGTACAGAAAGGAGTATATGAAGGCTGTATATTGTCACCCTGCTTATTCAACTTATATGCAGAACAAATCATGACAAATGCTGGGCTGGATGAAGCACAAGCTGGAATTAAGATTGCCAGGAGAAATATCAGTAACCTCAGATACGCAGCTGATACCACCCTTATGGCAGAAAATGAAGAGGAACTGAAGAGCCTCTTGATGAAAGTGAAAGAGGAGAGTGAAAAAGTTGGCTTAAAACTCAACATTCAGAAAACTAAGATCATGGCATCCAGTCCCATCACTTCATGGCAAATAGGTGGGGAAACAATGGAAACAGTGACAGACTTTGTTTTTTTGGGCTCCAAAATCACTGCAGATGGTGAAATTAAAAGATGGTTACTCCTTGGAAGAAAAGTTATGCCCAACCTAGACAGCATGGTAAAAATACTTCACCAACAAAAGTCTGTCTAGTCAAGGCTATGGTTTTTCCAGTGGTCATGTATGGATGTGAGAGTTGGACTATAAAGAAAGCTGAGCGCTGAAGAATTGATGCTTTTGAACTGTGTTGTTGGAGAATACTGTTGAGAGTCCCTTGGACTGCAAGGAGATCCAACCAGTCCATCCTAAAGGAAATCAGTCCTGAATATTCATTGGAAGGACTGATGCTGAAGCTGAAACTCCAAATGCTTTTGGCCACCTGATGCGAAGAAGTGACCTATTTGAAAATACCCTGATGCTGGGAAAGATTGAAGTCAGGATGAAAAGGGGACAACAGAGGATGAGATGGTTGGATGGCATCACCAACTTGCTGGACATGAGTTTGAGTAAGCTCCGGGAGTTGGTGATGAACAGGGAAGCCTGGCGTGCTGTAGTCCATGAGGTTGCAAAGAGACAGACATGACTGAGTGACTGAACTGAACTGAAAATGTCCTTCAGTGGGTCAAAGGATAAATAAAATGTGGTACATCCAGATCATGGAATATTATTCAGGACTAAAACCAGTACATCTAAAGGAAATCAGTCCTGAATATTCATTGGAAGAACTGATGCTGAAGCTGAAACTCCAATACTTTGGCTATCTGATGCGAAGAACTGACTGACTGGAAATGACCCTGATGCTGGGAAAGATTGAGGACAGGAGGAGATGGGGGGACAGAGGATGATATGGTCGGATGGCATCAGGGACTGAATGGGCATGAGTTTGCGCAAACTCCAGGAAATAGTGGAGAAGAGAGGAGCTTGGTGTGCTGCAGTCCAGGAAGTCCCAAAGAGTCAGTCCTGACATGGTGATTGAGAAGCAACAACCTTTCAATCTTTTGAAATCTTTTCAAAGAAAAGAAAGGGGCTGGGGTCCTTTAAGAGCATATTAGTAAGTGAAAGAAGCCAGTTTAAAAAGGTTACGTACTGTATGGTTCCAAGTAAACGACATTCTGGAAAAGACAGAAACAGCAGGACAGTAAGAAGGTGAGTGTTAGGAGATATGCACAGGAAGACAAAAAACGGTGTTTAGGGCAGTGAGACTGTTACGTATGCTGCTATAACGTTGGATGTATGTCATTGTAAATTTGTCCCAAACTCATACAATGTATAACACCAAGAGTGAACCGTCCTGTGAACTGTGGAGATTGGGTGACTCTGATGTGTCATTATAGGTTGTAGCAAATATCCCACTCTGGTAGGGGAAGTTGGTAATGGAGTAGACTGTGCACGAACGGGAGCAGAGACCACATGGGAAAATCTGTGCTTTCTGTTCAGTTTTGTTGTGAGCCAAAAACTTCTCTAAAACATTAAGCACGTGAAAAAAATTTTAAATCTGATGAGAAAGATTACAGAGCAGTTAAGAAATAATAAAATAAGCCACATATTTAGATGAAAATCCTTAGTCTTTTCCTCTTGGTGTTTATCTTCTGTATATTTTCAGGATTTGCTTTTAAGAAATTCAATTTAGCTATTTTATATTATATAATTGCTTAATTTATCCCTTTCATTTTCAGTAATGAAAGTTTTAAAATTGTATTCTTTCAATAATTGAAGGAAACTCTCTTCACTGAAATGAATTAAATGTGTAAATTCCATACCTTTGGCTCTGAGAGGACTAGGCCCTTGCTAATAAAGGCTTTATAACTTCCTTTTTGTGTATAAGTCATGCGTATAGCAGGTAACAGATTGCTCCAGTGCAAAAAATTTTAATGTATGTCCTGGTTACTCACTGTAAAACAAGTTACTTAGGTAAAGGAAGGGTCAGTTAAGCAGAATTTGCATTCATTTCTATTTTATATTTCATTAAAAGTACTAAATAACTTTATGTTACCCCTGTTGATTATTTATGTGTTGGAAAGGCAGTGGTGCCTGGGCACAGTTTAGAGTCCTTTAACCAATCATTTAATAAGACAAATTACATCATTTCTGCTTTTCTTTCCCACTCTGGTTTTGCTTGCAATAGGTTCAGTTATGTTCTAAATTAGATTCTCTACACTTCTGTGTGAACTTTTTCTCCTTAAGGTATTAATTAGGTTTATCTTAAAGTGAAGTCACAACTTTAGGTTTAAATGTCAGATGCAAACCAATAAAAATGTTAACCCATTTGAGCTCCAGAAATCTAATGAAGACTTCTGTATACAGCATTTGACACTGCGTGGTGCACATTAGTAATAAAGTGAAAGCTTATTTTCTTACCAGTATATTGTAGCACAACACACGTCCTTTCTGTTATGGGGCTTGCATACTGCTGATGTTATGGAAAGCTTTCTCATCAGCCTACCCATGAGGAAAATTAAGATTGTCTTGCTGTGTCCCAGGGAAATAGTCAAGGCTTTTAAAAAGAGAGAAAATAGAGAACAAAAGGATATGTCAGGCGTGTACGCAACTGTCTTATTGGCAGATAGCGTGACTCCTTTATGAATGTGTGACTTTCTGAAAACTGATTTTAAATGAATTATCTTTTTCTATTAGGCATTGAAGAAGAGGTTTTTTTCCATATATAAATAGAATTTTTAGCTCTACCGCGTCTTGTTCACTCGACTCTAAACTGAACCGTCATAGCATTTGTTTTGTCTACTATTGAAGGCTTTCTGCAGGAAGACTCTCAGTTGTGACATTGTATGGATGCCAGCAAAATGATCAGAATTCAAGTTTCTAGTGTACCATGGCTCTAATGAGCTGCTAATTGAAGGTGACAAGCTGTTTTTTCCTTCCCAGTTGGTCTGGCAAAATGTTAAATTTCATTCATTATTAACTCATTGCTTCTCAGCAGAGGACTGGATTAATTAGTTGGGAACATTAAGAAAAGAATTTTTGCCTTGTGTCTGTTTTGGCATTGGGAGTTTAGGTTTTACAAGATGCTCCCCATCTTCAGTTTTGCCAATTGTGTGCAGTTGTGTAAATCTCTAACACAATCAAGACCCAGCACCATTTCTGTCATCCTGTAAGTGGCACCCATCATGCCGCTTTTCTGTAGCTCCCCTCCTCCTCTGGCCGCTGGCAACCACTGATCGGCCTCCTATTATTACAGTTTTACCTTTCTGGCTTTTCATTGAAAGGGACCCATAGAGTATGTAGACTTTTATGTTTGACCTTTTTTCCCCCAAGAACTTGATGATGGTTTTGAAATTCATATGTGCTGTTAGTTGGATAGTTTGCTCTGTTATTAATATTCTGTTGCTCGAATATATCACAATACATTTAGCCATTCACCTGTTGATCAACTGTGCAAAAACAAAATTATGAATAACAAAGTCCCACAGCATGACTTAGATATGTTTATGTGAAGCTGCCAAACTACTTTTCAAAGTGACTGCCTTTTTGCATTCCCAGTGGCAATGTATGAAAGTCTTGCAGTCTTGAATTAGCAGTCTTGTAAAATCTTAGTCGTTGTAGTAGTGGTATCCCTTAGTGGTTTTAATTTGTATTTTCCTGATAATTAGTGATATTTAACATTTTTTCAAGCCCTTAGTTACTATATATGTATCTTCCATGGTAAAGTATCTTTTAAAACATTATGGCCAGGGACTTCCTTGGCAATCAAATGGTTGAGACTTCAACCAGGGCATAAATATCAGAAGCCAGTTGATCCCTGGGTGGGAAAGAGCCCCTGAGGGGGAAAATGGCAACTCACTCCACTATTCTTGCCTAAGAAATTCCATGGACAAGAGGAGCCTGGCAGACTATAGTCCATGGGGTCGCAAGCAGTTGGTGCACACGCCTGAGCACCTACACACATTGTTAACTGTATTCACCATGATGTACGTCACATTCTCAGGACTTATTGATCTTATAACTGTATGTTTGTACCTTTCTACTATCTTCACCTGTTTCATACCTCCCCACCTGACCTGGGCTCTGGCATCTACTAATCTATTCTTTTTTATTAAATTTTTTTAAATTGGATTAAAAAAAACCCTTCATTTGTTTTCTTTGGTCATGCTTCGTGGCATGTGGGATGTAGGTATCAAACCCATACCCCCTCCATTGGAAGCGCAGAGCCTTAACCACGGGACCTCCAGGGAAGCCCCTGTTCTTTTTTCTATGAGTTGAGTTTTTGTTTAAATTCACTATATAAATTATATCATAGAGTATTTTTCTTGTATTTAACCTAGCATAATGCCCTCAACCTATGTTGTTGTCAAGTGGCAGGATTTCCTCTTTTCTTATACATTTAAAGTACCCCAAACTATGTTTTATGAATTTTCATAAAGATTTAAAAATTAGGTTGTTATTGTTGAACAGGAGTGGTAAGAGTAGGTCAGTTCAGTTCAGTCACTCAGTCGTGTCCGACTCTTTGCGACCTCATGCACTGCAGCATGCCAGGCCTCCCTGTCCATCCCCAACTCCTGGAGCTTACTCAAACTCATGTCTGTCAAGTCAGTGATGCTATCCGACCATTTAATCCTCTGTTGTTCCCTTCTCCTGCCTTCAGTCTTTCCCAGCATCAGGGTCTTTTCAAATGAGTCAGTTCTTCACATCAGGTGGCCAAAGTATTGGAGTTCAACTTCAGCATCAGTCCTTCCAATGAATATTCAGGACTGATTTCCTTTAGGATGGACTGGTTGGATCTCCTTGCAGTCCGAGGGACTCTCAAGAGTCTTCTCCAGTATCACAGTTCAACAGCATCAATTCTTCGGTGCTCCTTTCTTTATAGTCCAACTCTCACATCCATACATGACTACTGAAAAAACCATAGCTTCGATTAGATGGACCTTTATTGGCAAAGTAATGTCTCTCCTTTTTAATATGCTGTCTAGGTTGGTCATAGCTTTTCTTCCAAGGAGTAAGCGTCTTTTAATTTCATGGCTATAGTCATCATCTGCAGTGATTTTGGAGACCCCCCAAATAAAAGTCTGTCACGGTTTCCAATGTTTCCCCATCTATTTGCCGTGAAGTGATGGGACCAGATGCCATGATCTTAGTTTTCTGAATGTTGAGTTGTAAGCCAACTTTTTCACTCTCCTCTTCCACTTTCATCAAGAGGCTCTTTAGTTCCTCTTCACTTTCTGCCATAAGGGTAGTGTCATCTGCGTATCTGTGATTATTGAAGTTAAGAGTAGGTGATTTTGCTTTGTTCCTCATCTTTCAGGAAAGTGTTGATCTTCTATCTGTGGGTTTTTTGTAGATGCCCCTCATTAAGTTGAAGAAGTTCTCTTCTATTCAACAGTCTTATTTCTAGGAAGAATTTCATCTAATTTTGTATCGCTAGATTTGACTTATTGATATTTTGTTGAGAATTCTTGACGTATATTCATGAGACATTATAAATGTATATATAGTTTCTTGTGAAGTATTTGTTTATTTTGGGAATCAGGTGTTACGGCCTCATAAAATAAGTTGGTGACTTCTCTTCTACCTTTAAAAGAATTTGTGTAGGATATCTAAACTTGTTTCAAGAATTGGTAAACTTTTCAAATGAAGCCATTTTTAAGAAATTCTTTGTAAGAAATTTTAAGTTATGAGTTCAATTCCTTTATAGATACTGGAATATTCAAATTAGCTGTTTCAAGGAATTAGGTTTAGTTTCATTCATTTTCTTCTTTTGCTTTCCCAAGTTTTGTTTCATTGGTTTGTTGTTAATTCCTCCATTTCACTTTGATTTGATGTAACTTGCTCTTTTCATACTTTATTAAGGTGGAAACATTGATCTCATCATCTGTTTTAGTGTCTGGAGCACACTGTGTTTATAGTTTAAATCTTATTTTGAATGTTTATGTATATTTTAGGATGAGATTTCATTTCTGGTAGATTCTTTTTTTTTTTTTTTTTTTGCATTGTAAAACAGTAAAGCATTTACTTATTAGAAAAACCCCTCAAGATTTCTCAGTTATGCAGATAGACTGACTCTTGTGTATCACCCATGTTCTAAATGGCATTTTGCATAAAGCGAGTACTTGACTTTACAGTGAATGGATACATAGAAAGTGAATATAGCAAGTACTTGACTTTACAGTGAGCAGATACACAGAAAGTGAAAGTGAAAGCAAATCAAAGTGAGGTCGCTCAGTCCTGCCGACTCTTTGCAACCCCAGGGACTGCAGCCCACCAGGCTCCTCCGTCCATGAGATTTTCCAGGCAAGAATACTGGAGTGGGTTGCCATTTCCTTCTCCCATTTCTGGTAGATTCTTGATTAGGCTTGAATTGTATCTGTTTAGAAAGGGTCAGCCTATGGTGTATACATCCATTCACTTTGGCCTTTTTGTTTTGTTTGCTTTGTTCCTTTTCCTGTAAATGTATTGAAATCTTGCCTTTAGAAATTGAATTATTTGAGATATTCAAATACTTGTATCTATGATCTTACTTCATAATTATTTATCCTTAGTTTATAATATTAGAGGTGATGTTTTATCTAGTGACCTTGATAAATCCATATATTAATTGATAATCCATAGTAATAATCAGTTTACAAATTAATGCATATATTAATGTGTAGTCTTTTATTATTATCAGGCTTGTCTGTATATATATTGCACTTTGTGTTACTAGGTCTTATACAATCAAGTTCTCAGCAAATAATGGTAGCTTTATTGCTTTCTTGTAGTAATTTCTTTTTTTTTTTGTAGTAATATTTTATGCATAGACCTTCCATACTATATGGGGTACACTGCCATAGTCTTCAAATATTCTTTTCTAATTCCTCATTTTCGGGTAAAACGTTTCAGTATTTCACAATTTTGTTGATTAGTTTTAAGGTTGGTATCCTTAATCAGATTAATGAAATATTTTTTATGAACTGGTTTTAATTCTCTCAAATGCTTTACTTCATTTATTGAGATCATCTTATAATTTTCCTGTTCTACAGTATTGAGTGATGTTTCATTATTTGTTTTCATTTGGCATTCCTGAGATAAATTGATTGGAATATATATATATATATAGAAGGCAGTGGCACCCCACTCCAGTACTCTTGCCTGGAAAATCCCATGGATGGAGGAGCCTGGCAGGCTGCAGTCCATGGGGTCGCTATAGTCGGACACGACTGAGCGACTTCCCTTTCACTTTTCACTTTCATGCATTGGAGAAGGAAATGGCAACCCACTCCAGTGTTCTTGCCTGGAGAATCCCAGGGATGGGGGTGCCTGGTGGGCTGCCGTCTATGGGGTCGCACAGTCGGACATGACTGAAGTGACTTAGCAGCAGCAGCAGCATAATCAGTTTGCATGTATTATTAACAAGAAAAGTTACTGGCCTTCCCACCTTTTAAAGCATAATGACTCTTGTCTTTTTTGTTTGTTTGTTTTTGTAGCACAAGTCCACCTTACTGTTGTGTGGATTTATATTCACTTCGTACTGGGGAGATGGTCAAGTCCATTCAGTTTAAAACGCCTATCTATGATCTCCATTGCAACAAAAGGTAAAGCAGTATTTCATGTGTTTCTCGTACAAGATAGCATGTAGCAATACTCTAAAGTAGCTTCATTTTGGATGCTGTTTAGTTTTGAAAACTTGTAACTTTTTCCTAATTATTTCTAAATCTTGGACTTTGGGAAAAATACAAATTCTGATTAATTTTAATATATCCTTAATCAGAAATATCTCATTTACACTGAATAACAGTTGTCTGAGTTTTCTTCCTCCCTCAGTCCTTTCCTTCCTTCTTTCCTCTTTCTTCCTTCCTGTTTTCTCTCCCTCCCTCTCTTCTTTGGCTCTTGTGTTGAGAAATTCCGTAGTCATTTGAAGTGACAGGTTGTATAAATCCATTTTATGTTTAATTCCATGACTTTGAGCCAGCAGTGGAAAAACACTTTTAGTAAATTGCCAGCATTTTTTTGATCTCATACATTCTTAATGAAGATAGGTTCATTTGATTTATAATGAATTAAAATATTATAAAAAAAATAAAATTTTATTTTGAGGTTTAGTTCTCCTATCACTTTTCTCCCTCTAATCTTGTCTGTATTGGTCATATTAAGGATTTTGGGGTTATATTTTTATATCTAAGAAGCAGATGTTTCTAGCTTATATATTATAAGATGTGTTTGATTTTTAAAAATTGCTATTGTAGATACTGATTTAACTTATTTTATGATTCAGTTTATAGTTTATGATTTTTTTCCCTCTAATTTTAGGATCCTTGTTGTAGTATTGCAGGAGAAAATTGCTGCCTTTGATAGCTGTACTTTCACGAAAAAATTTTTTGTCACAAGTATGTATCAACTTGATTTATTTCCTATTATATGCCTTTGAGTTTATATTATTTTCTTGATAGAATCAACAGACTAATTGGAATCATAGCATCATATTTCATGCTTCTTCCGTTACTGTATTTCTCTGTTTCTGTGCACGCCTTATTTAGTAATATAATTTTATGGCATATGTGTTCAGCCCACAGCATGTTTTCTTCATGTTATTGTAGACGCTTTGTTGTACACTCAGTTTTTCCTTGTATATTCTCCTTGAGTAGTTGTGACTAATTTAGGTCTGTGTAACTATGTTGTTAAATTATTTAATTAACATAACATACTTGTGGATGTAACTGTATTATCATTCATGAGGGAAATGTGTCAATCTTTCACTCTTTCTTTCCCCTACCTCTCACAACTCTGCCTGGATTTGCAGAAATAAGCCCAGATTCTGGATCCAAATACACACACACACACACACACACACATAGACACACACACAGACACACACCCACACATAGGGCAGTCCAGCAGGGTGGAAATTCCAAGGGCTGAGTCTGTAGGAAGTCTGGAGTTAGATTTTTTTCAAAGTACAGTGTAGTGAAGCAACAGTTTTCCCTCGTTTATGTTTTAACATCTAACACTCACCATCAAAGCTATAGCTGTGTTTTCAGAGACTCTGTTTTGTGTATGCTGCAGAAATAGTTCTTTTGGAATAAAGCTCAATTTTGTTATGTATAGGGAATCCCAGTCATACTACTGCATCTCCTGAAATATCAAAACTATTTACACGCTTACTTATCAGATGTTTATCCGTATATTAAGCCCTGGTAGTAGACATTATTCCTTTCTGATAAGAGCTCATATTCTTGATAATACCTTGTAGTCTGTATGTAATTGCATAGATTATATAATATATACTATACATAACAATACATAATAATTCATTGTAACGTATAGTTTATCATTTTGTAGACTTTGAAGAAGAATACAGTATACAACTCATCTCCTTAATCTTGTAGTCATTTCTCTCAGAGATCTACAGAGATAATACTAGAGACTATGTTCATTGAGATATTTTTTGTTTTATGACAAGGTGAAATGTACACCATTTACCAATTTACATTCGTGTTTCTAGCACCTAGGACATTAGTGTAGGCTTTCATTAAATATTTCTTGAATGATGAGTACATGGACCTACTTATTAGTCAGTTATATTGTGCTGATCCGAAATTTACTGATGTCTTAATAATTATTAAATATAGATTCCTAGGAAGGATCTTTTATTGTTTCATCTATAAATTAAAAGCTTTGGGGGAGCATAGCTTTGTTACTAACATCTTCATTCACAAATGCTGTATGCACATAATACAGTAAGCTTTGGATATTACATGGCCTGTCTTAGCATATTAATTCTTTGTTCCTATACAAACCTTATGTATTAACATATTACTTTATAATCATGTCACTCATTGTTAGAATTAAAACAAGTAGAGAAATAGAGGAATCATGTATAAATCTTTCCATCCTTCCAAGTTTGTGGGCTACAGAGGAGTAAGTTGAAATGGAATATGAATATTACAGCCAGCTTAAGATGCCAGTTTTTCCTGAGCATTTGTCTTTACATCTTATCAGTAGTTTTCTGTTGTTTATCATTGATTAAAGATACATGTGCTTTGGCTTCTGAAAAGTTAGATATCTCTGTTGTGAGTCCATTTTAATTTTATACTTATGGATAGCTCTTGCTGCCTCAGCTGAGTATTAAATTGGGGAGAACGCTTCAATAATTATTTGTTAAAATAGTTTATTTAAATGACAATGAATGTGTTGAAATTTAAGCCTTATTTAAACACTGTGCCTACTGCGTTTTGTATGTTGAAAGTAATATTACACTTGTCAATAGACTTCAGTTTCCTTCTTTGTAATAAATGTTAGGCTACGAAGTCAGTTGTCACAATGACTAGAGAGAAATTAATATATGTAAGTAAGTTAATAATGGAGAGTTCAGTCAGTTCAGGTCAGTCACTTAGTCGTGTCCGACTCTTTGTAATCCCATGGACTGCAGCACGCCAGGCTTCCCTGTCCATTACCAACTCCCGGAGCTTGCTCAAACTCATGTCCATTAAGTCGGTGATGCCATCCAACCATCTCATCCTCTCTTGTCCCCTTCTCCTCCTGCCTTCAATCTTTCCCAGCATCAGGCTCTTTTCAAAAGAGTCAGTTCTTTGCATCAGGTGGCCAAGTATTGGAGTTTCAGCTTCAGCATCAGTCCTTCCGATGAATATACTGGTTTCCTTTAGGATGGACTGGTTGGATCTCCTTGCAGTCCAAGGGAGTCTCCAGAGTCTTTTCCAACACCACAGTTCAGCAGCATTCCATATTTATGCTGGTTTTTTTTAGTGGATAAGTAAACTATATAGATTTTTCATTGATTAGTTTAATATCCACTATAGAATTTTAAAAGAAAAAATTAAATTTTATAATAAAGAGATAGTTAAAATAATTAGATTTGTGTGTTTCATAGTTAGATTCAAAGGATAGGCTTTGTAATAATTTTGATACATTAGAATCAGTAGGCTTTTCATAGTACTCTCTTTAATTGGAGAAAATATGCAAAATTTATCAGTTATTTTTAAGCTTAGATGGTCTAATTGAATTTTGCATATAATCATGTACATATAGCCTGTATCTTTAATTGTATATATCTAAATATGAGTGAAATTTGTTTCAACTGACATGTGTCTGTTATTTACTAATGAGTGATAGAAATGTATAAGGATTTATAAATAAGATTTAAACAAAATCCTACCTCACTGTAGGCTGTAGTTACAGTTTTTTTTAAAAAAAAGTTTTGTTTTTGCACATTAATGATATTTGCAGCTTTACTGGGGGAGTGTTTTGCAGTCTGAGATTTTACAGTAGGAGAGTTTGTTTTTGGAATATCCTTATTTGGGTCATCTTACATCAGATACGTAAAGCTCTTGAATCAGTTGGCAGGATCAATATAGAAACTGGCACATTAAAGAAATTCCATATTTTCATGGGGTTTTACTGTGCTTTTTCAATTAAACCATTTATAGTAGAAATAAGAGCAAAAATACCTTTAAGCAGAAAAAGATAAGAGTATAATATGTATTCTTTTTCTTACTTGAAATTATGCAGTTCTTGCAGAAAGGTGAATTTTTAGTCACTTCTGATTTTCAGAAAGTTTGCATATTTGATAAATGTGGTCATTTAGTGATATGGTAAAATATTGCATTTTATTAAATTACTGAAGTCATAGATGTACCATTTCATTTCCTTTGAGTGTTTTTTTTTTTTTTCAAAGTTTTATTTCAGGAAATATATACAGTTGTTTAAAGACAGTAGTGTAATGAACCACCACGTACTTATGATCTGGTTTCAATAAGTACTAACTTGTGGACAATCTTTTTCATTTATACCCTTCCCAAATTATTTCGAAGCATATCCCTGACATACAATTTAATCTATCATCTATGTTTAAATGACAAGAATTTGCAGAATCGTTATTTCTCTGTTGCCAAATGATCAAGTAACTTGTCGTCTAAACTGAGGTCTTTTGATTTGAACAAAGGCCATAGTTGATTTAACTTTGGTCAACAAGTGTAAACTTGTGCATCCCTTCCAACTGAACTCCCAAGGTTTTTGACATAGATAAACCTTCTTTACCAAAATCCAGTGTCCTTGCTACATCTTTTATTTCTACAATCCATTTTCATGCTGCTTATGCTACCTTTACTTTGAGTCACTCATGAATCTCAGCTTTTGGAGATGCTTTGTTGCTTTGCTTCCCTGCCTGAAATGGCCTTTTCACTACCATCTGTCTCCGCATAGTGACTTAATCCCATATGTCTTTCTAGCCCCAGTGTGCATATTAGTTCTTATATGAAGTATTTCTTGATCCCCTTAGTTTAAAGTAGCCTCTCCTCCTAAATCCCTGAAGATAGCAATTCCCAAATCTGACTGCAGAACAGTAGACCTTCAACATGCTGTGTAAATCGGGATGCCCTGGTAAAACAGACTTCGGAAATGCTGCCTTCTGTTGGAGGATACCAGTGGTGATTAACATTTTAATCTGTTTAAATTTATTTACTACATTTCAGTATTTCCCAGATTTATCTGATTAGAGATCTCGTTTGTTACCCAGTACCCTTTGGGAATGCTCTTATAGTATTATCTCTCCCTCTGTTAAGACACTTACCTTCTGTCTTATTGTATGTGTTTTCTGTCTACTCCTTTCTTTGACACCCTATAGTAATCTTCTTGAGAACAAAGTTGTGCATCTTGATTTGGTTTAAGAAAATAAGGTCCATCATGCAAGGTAAAATATATCCATTATGTTCTGGCTAACTTAAAAATATTTCTGATGCTTATTTTTGCTCCTTATAATATGAAAACATTTATCACAACTATTTCAAGTTTCGAAGCATCAGTGGTTCTTTTCCAGAATGTTTAGTTAGCCAAAATGGTTGAGAACGTAGTGCAACGCTATCAAAAGTAATCAGATGAGAAGGAAAATTATTCGTAGAAGATCAGTACTCGTCTCTAGAGAAAGTGATACGGGTTTGATCTGGGAATTATAAATTTGGCGAGTATTTAAAGGAATGAATATATGAATGCATAGGTGAATGAGGTTTCTCCCTCTGGTTGGAATAAGGACAAACTTTTTTAAAGTATGAGTTTATTTGAAAATTTATATCTTTGTAATGATCAGCTCTTGAGTCTCTAACCTTAGATATGCAGATGACACCACCCTTATGGCAGAAAGTGAAGAGGAACTAAAAAAGTCTCTTAATGAAAGTGAAAGAGGAGAGTGAAAAAGTTGGCTTAAAGCTCAACATTCAGAAAACTAAGATCATGGACTCTGGTCCCATCACTTCATGGGAAATAAATGGGGAAACAGTGGAAACAGTGGCTGACTTTATTTTTCTGTGCTCCAAAATCACTGCAGATGGTGATTGTAGCCATGAAATTAAAAGATGCTTGCTCCTTGGAAGAAAAGCTATGACCAACCTAGATAGCATATTCAAAAGCAGAGACATTACTTTGCCAACAAAGGTCCATCTAGTCAAGGCTATGGTTTTTCCAGTGGTCACGTATGGATGTGAGAGTTGGACTGTGAAGAAAGCTGAGTGCCGAAGAATTGATGCTTTTAAACTGTGGTGTTGGAGAAAACTCTTGAGAGTCCCTTGGACTGCAAGGCGATCCAACCAGTCCATTCTGAAGGAGATCAGTCCTGGGTTTTCATTGGAAGGACTGATGCTGAAGCTGAAACTCCAATACTTTGGCCACCTGATGTGAAGCACTGACTCATTGGAAAAAACCCTGATGCTGAGAAAGATTGAGGGCAGGAGCAGAAGGGGACGACAGAGGATGAGTGGCTGGATGGCATCACTGACTCAGTGGACATGAGTTTGGATAAACTCCAGGAGTTGGTGATAGATGGGGAGGCCTGGTATGCTGCGATTCATGGGGTCGCAAAGAGTCGGACACTACAGCGACTGAACTGAACTGAATGATCAGCTCTTGAGTCTCTCTCCCGTATCTGGAGTATTGCTTCCCCTTTCAGGAATAGGAGCTTCTGTTTTAGAAGCCTTTGTTGTTGTTTTAGTCTCTAAGTTGTGTCTGACTCTTTTGCAACCTCCTGGACTGACAGGCTCCTCTATCTATGGGATTTCCCAGGCAAGAATACCAGAGTAGATTGCCGTTTCCTTCTCCAGGGGATCTTTTGGACCCAGGGATTGAACCCATGTCTCCTGCATTAGCAGGCAGATTCTTTACCACTGAGCCACCTGAGAAGCCCTTATAAGCCTTTAGGAAACACAAAATATCAGTTGATTTTGATAAAAATGAATGGGAGACTGAGATATTATTACTTTCTTAACTTTTATTCTTTTTATTTAATGTTTTTTTAGAATCTTTGTTATATAGTCTAAATGCTTCCCTCTGTATTGCTGGACCACTGAACAAGTATTATTAAAATATTACTTGAACAAGTGTTATTAAACTATTAGTCTCTCTTGTATTCCATGAATTGTTCATGATGGGAAGACAAGATATGGAAGGATCACCAGATTTTTTTAGTGTTGCAGTCAGATGCTTTTTAAGTGGCATGCAGCTTATAAGTAAGTCCTGGTCAAGCAGGGTAGAGGCTCCAGTAGTGAATTTTCAATTATTTCAGATCCATTAGGATTATCACGTCTTCTGTTTGTGAAATGGCGCTCACAGTTTGAAGATGCCATGAAGTCTGTTTAGTCGGCTTAGTTGCTCAGATGTGTTCGACTCTTTGCAACCCCATGGACTGTAGCCCACCAGGCTCCTCTGTCCATGGAATTCTCCAGGCAAGAATCTGGAGTGGTGGATTTCTTTAAATCTGAAATGTATGTTAAGTGCTGCAAAGTGGGGTAGTATAAAAGTACAGCTGCCATTTCTTGGTGATAAATGATGGATATAATGTAATAAATTGTGTACTAAAAGCTGCTCGGCAGGCAGATTCTTTACCATCTGAGCCACCAGGGAAGCCCCAACTAGTGTGTCAGAATGCAGAATGCTGCATAACCTGGAAAGAGGGGGTGTGCGAAGGGGCCTTTGGGATTCTGTAATATCCTGTTTCTTTTGAGTACTGCTTATGTGTATGCATATGTTTACTTGGTTGACTTGGGTACTTCTTTATATCGTATTTAAATATGTGTTGTAGTTTATATATAAAAAAAAGACTTCAGAAAGCATCAAAAACGACAAAAGTTTGTGATTTCTTTCCTCACACTCTGATTGCTATTTATTGTAGCATTTCATAACAGATCCCCCCAAACCTTGCATATCGAATACTCTGGCCAGTAGTAGTTATATACCTCATTTCATACTTCCATTAAGAAGTATTGCACTCTTGGTTACATGTTATTTTATTTTACTTGAAAACCCTGTAGACCAGATTTATTCAAGTAATGTTAGGTTTGTAAGATTGATGATATTTGACACATGTTTGTTTGAAGAAATTTGGCTTCTTTTCTTTGAAATGCAACTGTACCTTAAGAAATTCTTATCAATATTTTGAGCAGAATTGAGCAAGACTTAATATTTAAAATCAAGAAACAAATGGAGCCATTTTCTGACTTTAAAGAAGTTTGTTTTCCCCCAATTTTTGCAGTTTCCCCTCTCCCCTATTCCTTTAAGCAGACTGAAACTTTTGGCAGGTCGAAAGAAGCATGGTATAGGTTATGTGTATTTCTCCAAATTTGGGTTGTTCATGCCTGTAAGCCAGGGTGTAGGGCCTGGTGGACAGGCGAGCTGACGGGCACACTGAGAATAGCATATTTGGTGCTCCATTTGCCTGTGCCGTGTAGTCCTCTCCCCAACCCCCATTGACTGGTTTCTAGTTTTTAAAGAGCTAGTACTAAAGGCCATGTAGAGCGACACATTCTTAATGAGGATATTGTTTTGTTCATGCAAGCATTTAATTTCTCGAAGGGTTTGAAAAGCTCTTGTGTAATACAATCGTGATTGCCTGAGTTGGGTATGAATACAATGATGAGTCTGTAAAATAAGTAGACACAACTGTGTTCATCAGAGAAAGCATCATGGGGATTTGTGCCAAAGGGTGGAAGGGTCAGCTAAAGAGAGCCGATAAAGAGCTGGAAAGGGAGTGCAGCCAATGTGATGAGAAAGGAGATGCCTGTGTATTTGGCTCAACAGAAAAGGTGGCCTTGAGCAGCTGTCTGATGTGGAAATCCAAAACCCACATATGATTAAGAAAACAAAAGACAAAGACTGATAGATGTCATTAGCAGTCATTTCCAGTGTGCTTAAATTTAAACTCAGATACGAAGTCTCCAGAGAGACCAGAGTATTGTGTAGTAAGTAACTCTTTCCATTGGCTTCTGTTTTTGCTTTGAGGAGGAAAATTTATTCCTTACAATCCTATTGTTATTTCTTAGTGTTACAGTGTATATTCTTCATTTATATTAGTGGTGAATAATAAATAAAGAATGTATTTAAAGGATCTTTAAAATGCAAAATTATTTTTAATTTTGAGAAGAGGAGCCTTTCTTTTTATGCTTCTAAGGAAGCTTGTAACTTCTGTAAGGAGAGTTGGGCAGGTTAATGTGACATCTAAGACCAGTTCAAGTTAAAACGCTATTCTTTTGGGTTCCCATAAATATACGAAAGGCTAGGCTGCCATGATGTTTTTGTAGCCCAGGCAGGTGTGCAGTATGAAGTGGATTCTAAACATGTGTGCCATGAAATAACATGGTTTCCCTATTCTCTGCACATATTAGTAATTTTCACCCATTAAGCCTTTCAATGGCATTACTGTTTTGTATACATAAAAAATAAAGCAAAAATGAAATCAAGTTTTAAATTCAAAGCTCATGGAATCTTAAGAGGGTCATTAATCATCAGTAAGATGGTCAAATAAATCTCTGAAGTGGTATTTCATATTTTATGTCCTAATGTCTTTCTGGAGAGGTTTTTATAGTCCTTTCTGAACTTCATTCAGTGTATGGTCTTTTGTGACTCTGTGTCCTTCACTGAACATAGTAGACTATTACATTTTTAGAGTGGTTTTACATTTGCAGCAAATTGGGCAGATGGCACAGACATTTCCCGTATGCCCCCAGCTCCACACGTGCACAGTCTCCCCCATTGTCAGCGTCCCTCACCAGAGTAGCGTATTTGTTGCACTTGATGAACCTGCGTTGACACAAAATTATCACTCGAGTCCATTGTTTATCTTAGGACACACTCTTGGTGTTGTAGGTCACTGGGCTTCGATAAATGTATAATGGCACATATGGTTCCCAGGTGTCCCCAGTGGTAAAGAATCCGCCTGCCAGTGCAGGAGAGACAAGAGATGTGGGTTCAATCTCTGGGCCAGGAAGATCCCTTGGAGGAGGAAAATGGCAACCCCCTCCAGTACTCTTGCCTGGAAAATTCCATGGACAGAGGAGCCTGGCGGGCTATAGTCCATGGGGTTGCAGAGTCAGACACGACTGAACACACATGTGTGCATGCATATTGCTGTATATCCATCATTGTAATATCATGCAGGATATTTTCACTGTCTTAAAAATCTTTTGTGCTCTGCCTGTTCATCGCTGCCCTCCCCAACCCACACTGGCCCCCCACCCCCAGCAACCATTGGATTTCCTAGAATGTCATATAGATGGAATGATAGTATATAGCCTTCTCAGATTGGCTTATTTCATTTAATAATATCAAGTTTCCTCTATGTTGCTACCTAACTTTAGGATTTACTATAAAACTACAGTAATCAAGACAGTGTGGTATTGGCAGAAGGACAGATAAATAGATCAACAGAACAGAATAGAAAGCCCAGAAATAAATATTTGATGAAGGAGCAAAGGTAGCTTAATAGAGCAAAGATAGTCTCTTCAGCAGATGGTGCTGAGCAACTGGACATTCATAGGCATGAAACTCAATCTAGACTCAGACTATTCATCCTTCACAATAATTAACTCAAAAAGAATCACAGACCTAAATGTAATAAGCTTAGATGGTAAAGAATCTACCTAAAATACAGGAGACCCGGGTTCAATCCTTGGGTCAGGAAGATCCTCTGGAGAAGGGAGTGGCAACCCATTCCAGTATTCTTGCCTGAGAATCCCATGGACAGAGAGCCTGGCCGGCTGCAGTCCATAGGTTTGCAATGAGTCGGACATGACTGAGCAGGCTTGCACTAAGAAAGGATTGCCTGTGGTTATGAAGATTTACCACGGTTTTGTTCCAAGCTTTAGCTTTAGTCTTTTATTCATTTCCAGTTTGTATGCAGTGCGACATCAGGGTTCAGTTTCATTTGTTTGCACGTGGATATCCAGTTGGCCCATCATCATTTGTTGAAAGGACTGTTCTTTGCCCATTGACTTGTCTTGGTAGCCTTGTTGAAAGTCAGTTGATCATAAGTGCAGACATCTGTGTTTTTCCAAAAAGGTGTGCAATCTTTTGAGTTGTTCTTTTCAAGGAAAATAAAGCAGGGTATTACAGAGAGTAGTTAAACCCTTTGTATTTCAAAATGAGTTCAGGCCTTCTCTCCACTAGGGCCCCTGTTTTGCGAGAATGCCATGTAAAATTGCCATCAGTCTTTTAGTTATGGAATCATCTTCATGTTAGCGGGGCTTTTCGTGGATCTTACCTTTATTCAAATTTGTAAACTTGAGGTTTTTTAACATCCAGTTCTCTTTTACTTTGTTCACAAACATTGTAAACTTGTTAGAATTAGTCCTAGTATTGTAGAGATTTAGGTGGTGGTCGTTGTTTTCCTTCACTTTGTTTTCAAAGTTTAGCTGGAGGCAGTGGTTAATGTTTAAAGGAGTCATGCTTAGAAAGTTGGGATAGTGCTGAGAGGCTGATGGTCTGCTGATTCTAGCTGTAAAAAGTGTTTTGGAGAGCAGAAAAACTTTGCTTTCATTCCAATACACTCTGATTCTTGAGGTCCACTGGCTTTCTAAAAACATTGACTCAAAAAGTGAAATGAAGAATTGTAAACTACATTTTCCTTAGTATTTTTTAGTATTTGGAAAGCAAATATACTTATTAGGATCTGTTGAGGCAAAACTGTTATCACAATCGAGTTAGATGGTGGCTCAGTTGGTAAAGAATCTTCCTGCAATGCAGGAGACCTGGGTTCAGTCCCTGGGTTGGGAAGATCCTCTGGAGGAAAGCATGGCAACCCACTCCAGTATTCTTGCCTGGAGAATCCCCATCAACTGAGGAGCCTGGTAGGCTACAGTCTGTGGGGTTGCAAAGAATCGGACTTGACTGAGCAACTAAGCACATGTTGACTTTAAAATTCAAGAGATTATTCACCTCTAATATAATGCCACATTCACAGGTATTTATTTCTGGTTTTCATTTGGTTCTTTTTTTACATTACATTTTAAAAGGGGAAATTTTCTTATAGACCATGTTTATGCTCTTTTCTCCAGTTCTGAAAGTGTATGTGAAATATGTATATTTGTTGTTCAGTCACTAAGTTGTGTCCAACTCTTTGGCAGCCCCATGGACTGTAGCCTGCCAGGCTCCTCTGTCCATGGGACTTTTCAGGCAAGGATACTGGAGTGGGATGCCATTTTCCTCTTCCAGTGGATCTTCCCAACCCAGGGATCGAACCCATGTCTCCTATATTGGCAGGCAGATAAAGTACATTTTGGTATGAATTAGATGGGAGTGTAATAATGAAATCTACTATGTAAATACTGTGCAATATATATGTTAAAGTATGGTGTCTTTGTTTATATTGTATACTAAGTCACTCAGCCATGTCTGAGTCTTTGCAGCCCTTTGGACTGTAGCCCACCAGGCTACTTTGTCCATGGGATTTTTCAGACAAGAATTCTGGAGTGGGTTGCCATTTTCCTCTTCCAGGGGATTTTCCTGACTCAGGGATTGAACCAACATCTCCTGTGTCTCCTGCGTTGCAGGTGGGTTGTTTACCCGCTTAGCCGACAGGGAAGTCCTTTTTCCTATGGATACGTCCATAACGTGCATTCAGTGATGATAGTAACATCACAGTTACCCAGAAGCTGATTTTTCGGGAATCCAAAGTTTTCCATACACCATCCTTTAAACTCTGAAATACACAGAAAAAATTTAACAGTGAGCAGCAAATGATAAAGCTGGTAGTACCTTGTATTTTTGTATGACATATGGACTTTCTCTTAGGATCATATCTTCTTTATAAGTTCCTCATCTTCTTTAAAAATGAAAACTCAGGAAATTCTCTGGGAGTCTAGTGGTTAGGACTTCATGCTTTCACTGCTAAGGGCCCAGATTCAATCCCTCATCAGGGAATCGAGATCCCATAAGGCGCTCAATGTAGCCAAAAAAAAAAAAAAAGAGAGAGAGAGAATAGTAAACTCAAAATTGATGGAGTTGAAGGAGTGGAAATGAAAATTAAAGGGTACCAGAAACAACAGAGACTTGTGATTGTCTAGTGGTTGTGAAAACAACAGCATTATCAGTTCAGAAATTGCTACTCAAAAGTCTTCCTGAATTCAGGGAAGCACGAATGTACAATTAAGGAAGATTTCTATTAAAAAATGGCTTTAAAATGAACACAGAAAGCCTAACCTAGAGAGTAGGCAAGCACACTATTAGAAAAATTTTCTTCAGTAGATGACTTTTTTTTTTTTTGCCTATATGCCTTATAAATATTAAGGTTGGTTAATATTTAGGTACATTGTTTATTCAGCATTTTTATTAAGCTGTTTGTCAGGTACTATTTTAGGCAGTAGAGCTTTAGCTGTGAACAAAAGACACAAACGCTTGATCTTTATCAAGTGGGAGGAAGATAGAAAATAAAGCGAAAAGATAGTATATTACTGAACATATAAATTATTTTTATTTTTGACAGTACAAGTCAAAGTAGTTAATTACTGTTCATGCCTTGATGGCTCCCTTCCTCTCAGGATCAGTACTAGACCGAGGCTTTCTGCTGGGGCAAAGATTTTCAGGTGTGCTGTTCATGCTATTCCAATCATGCTGTTGTTTTCCAGTTACGCTCATGTGTTTTGTGCAGTTTGGCTGTTTTTTTGTTTTTGTATTTTTTGCCATGGTAAGAAAAGTTATTTTTTTTATAAAAACCTGTCTCATTATATTAATTCAGATTCCAAATAGAGCCCCAAACTATGAAACGGATAACCTCAGTTTGATCTTCTAGCGCCCAACATTTTTGGCACCAGGGACTGGTTTCATGGAAGACAATTTTTCCACGAACTGGGGAGAGGGGATGGTTTTAGGATAATTTAAGCACACTGCACTTATTGTGCACTTTATTTCTATTATTATTACATCAGCTCCACCTCCGATCATCAGGCATTAGATCCCGGAGATTGGGGGCCCTTGCTCTAGTGTACATTTTAGAGAAAAGTGTTTGTGAAATATGAATGAGATACTTGTGGAATGATAGACCTCAGATTCTTTAGGTTAGGCTTTTGGTGTCCTTTGATTCTCCAGTCTCCTTTGAGTAGTCCTTTAAAAGCAGTTCTGTGAGCCACTGAAATATTGTCCTGTGTAGCTGATGGATGAGGACATTCTGCCCAGAGACCTTATTGGCGTAGTCAGGAGGGGAGATGAGAGCCTCAGGGATGACACGTACCACTTACTTGAATGAATTGTGTTATGTCTTGTTCAGTGGAGTTCAGGAAGATGGCATTGGTGTTTCCATGGTGTAGGTGTCCACTGTCAGGAATATGGGATTACTTTTTTTTAGGAAAAGAACCGCAAAATAATCCTTTTTACCAGTTTGTTATTGGCTTGGCTGAAAGCAAGAAGAATGAAGTTGGATGCTTAAAGGAAATGCTCAGGATTGTGTAAATTAGTTCCCCAGCATCTGCTCATGCACCCTTTGTGAATTTCTTCTCCCCATTGGCCCCATACCTAACTTACTTCTTCTACCTCCTTCCTTCATATTTATGTCATTTCATTTAAGGTGTACATCTTCCTTTTCTTTGCCCTTAAATTCCAGAGTCAATTGTATCCTTTTCTTTCTTCTTCAGATGATTTTGCTAGACTTTTGAAACTGTAGGGTTATGAACTTTACATGGGTCTTCTTGGCTTCTCTCTCTTATTCTAGGAGTAACTAAAAATGCCCAATTTTTGCAAAAAGCGAATACCAGTTCTTCCCAGATTTGTTTCTTATTGGAACAGAGTCAAAAGCCAAAGGAAACTATCGAGGAGGGAAAAAAAGGAACTTTTTTGAGCTATTAAAATAATAGCTAGGTTATGAGAATTTTAAGTGAGATTTGGGGAAAAAAAAGCACTTGATTTTTCTGGTTTTATGGCATCAAAATGTGATGTACCAACAGAAAATTTCTTAAGAAATTTCTTAATATTGCCCTTTGATAAATTTCAGGCTGCTACCCTTGTCCTGGACCCAACATGAATCCTATTGCTCTTGGGAGTCGCTGGCTTGCTTAT
Organism: Bos javanicus; assembly: GCF_032452875.1. Taxonomy (NCBI): domain Eukaryota; kingdom Metazoa; phylum Chordata; class Mammalia; order Artiodactyla; family Bovidae; genus Bos; species Bos javanicus. The sequence goes on along the minus strand of NC_083886.1, from coordinate 13,458,111 downwards.
GCAGAAAACAAGGTAAGCAGAGCCCATGTTGGAATATTTGTTATGGAGCAAGTGTCGAGTTTTCCAAAGGTAATTCACAACTAGTAATGAATGTGTACCTTACTAGTTTGGTTTTGTTTTAATTGGGCACCACAAAATTGTCCAATGAACTGTACCCATGTACTCTCAACTCAGCTTGTCCTCTGAACCATTTCAGAGTAAGTTGCATATATCTCAGTGCCTCCAAAATACTTGTTATCAGCCAATTTAATGTTGGTAAATTACTTTTATCTGTTATACTGTCCCTGTTCCAATCTTGTCAATTAACCCTATCTTGTCATTTGTAAAAAGCTTCTTTCCTGTGGTGCAGCCTCAGGTCTAGGATCAGGTATTATATTTTGTAGGAGTGTCCCTTTCTTGCTTTGTCTTTTACAAGATTGGTAACAACCCTCTACCTCTGCCCCTTATTCTTTTTATTTTAATAGAATGATTTTTCTTTTGAGCTTTTTGATGTTTTCTCTTGATTATAACCGGGTTCTGTATTTCTGGCTGGAACAGTGCGTGGGGGTTGTTCTGTAATTCCCACAGCATCACATCTGGAGGTACATGATACACATCTGTTCCTTGTTGGTGATGCTAATTTTGTCAGGGTCTTGTCCAATTTCCATACTGAATAATCACTGTTTTTTTCCTCTTGTTAACCAATAGATAATTTGGAAAGAGCAGGCTTACATCCTACTTTTCATCAAAATCTTAGCCTTACCTAAGCTTAGCACCCATCTATGATTCTTGCGTGAATCAGTCTTTCCTACAAATATTCCAAGTCAATGATTTTCCAGTTCCACTCTACACCAGTAGGTATTTGGCTCTTTATTATAATCAAGAACTTCCCCATCTTTAAAAAAATCTTACTGTATCTGTATTTTTGATATGGGCTCATGGATTCCTTTTTTTTTTCAGTAGTTTTTAATATTTTTCTGTCTGTAATTATTTTGGCTTTCAGATTATCCCAGAGTCAATCAAAAGAGCCTCTTTAGTCTGCTTCTTGTGACATTGTGTTGTGGCTTCATCAAAATTAAAAAAGAAATACTCTTTCCTTGCTCACTATCATAAATCTTTGTACTTGCCCTGTCTCAGGCCTGGAATTCTCTGATTTTACTGGTTCTTTTAAATTGACAGTGATATCAGATACCTAAACTTTGTCCAGTAGACGTACTTACTGTTTCTGGGGTCTTTTTGCTTCTAGACTCTTTCAGTGGACAGAGTTCACAAACATGCATGTTATACACCCAAACATACTTCTATATATACACATAAATAGGCAAATATACATAGATGCATATTTGTGCACCCATGTATTTCCATATATACATAATACATTTTGGAAATGAAGAGTTCACATTGGCATTTCCACAGGATTCTTTCTGTTTGTCCCCCATTTCCTATTTATATGTCCTTTGTTTCAGATAGGAGACTGTGACATCAGCACGTTTTCTTCATCTCTTCAGTTCTGTAATACAAAAAGGAATTGTAGAATTGCTTGCTCACACTGCTACAAAAGTCAAACCAACTAAAAAGAGTTCAGGATTTTTTTTGCAATTCTCTCTACTTTATTACTTCCTAAGACTGAAGATATAAGATCAAATACTGTGTTCATAGGTTGAGTTAGTTTGTTCTTTGTCCCTTTTTTTTTGCATTCCTCCATTGTTGTTACATTGTATTATTCAATTATGGTTTGTGTACCAAATAATACATAGTGTATAAATAATGTATTATTTGGTAGGTAATTGTGTATTTTTTGTTTATATTTTATTTATATGCTTATATATTTTATCATGTGTTTGATATTTTTATTTTTTTCTTTCCAAAAGATAACATTTTACGTGTGTGTGTGTGTGTGTGTGTGTGTGTGTGTGTAGATATATATGTTCTTTTGTACACTGCTTTTTTCACTCACCAGTATTTCCTAGAATTTAGTCGTGATAAGAGTTTTGCACTACAGAAATTTCTGATTTATCTTTCATTTTGATGTACCTCAAATGCAAATATAGTTTTTGCAGTGGGTCTCAGTTTTAAACAGAGTCTGACTTAGTTATGTTTATGTAGAAATGCTAACTCAGATTTAGTTGAATTGAAGAGGTAATAGTATGGCTTCTTTTCCTTGATTATTTTAATTAGCTGAGACTGGGAGAAGATGGTAGTGTTTCTAAGATAATGTCTTTCCTTGCATGTCCTGCAGGAGGCAGCAGAGGGATAATTTTTATAATTCTTCAAATGTGTATTTGTGAATGAATGAATGAATGAGTGAGTGGGTGAATGAGGGAGATTCTTTTCATTAGCTAAAATGAGCACCTTTCAGACTCTCTCTTTTCCCATGTGTGGAACTATATTTACCAATTACCTGTGATTTGGGAAATACCTCACCACTCTTGTTTTAAGGGATTGTTTCTTTTTAATGTCAGAGATGAAGAAAATTTTGATTTTAAAATAAAAGAATAAAAGTTCACACATTAGTTTTTATCAGGTGGGTGGTTTTAAATTATCTAAGGCTTTTTTTTTTTTTTTTTTTTGTATTTTGGGAGAGGAAGATTTTGATTTCTATAGGCTTTTAATAATTCATATCACAGTGTGGAGTTATTCTAATAGTCTATTGCCATTTTATTTGAAAACCTTTTGGTATAAAAATATGGCTAATAATTTTTATATTTCGCTTTCTTTTTTTTTTAAGCCTAAATTTGGAGAGTGTAAGGGCAGTGGAGGCTTTAGTCCTGGTTTATTGCTCAACACATGAGAGAATCATGCATTGAAACTAGTGATTCATTTTGAAAATTGGCAAGTTACTTATTTACATCAGACACGAATAAGGACATGTCTCTTTCCTTCTGATGTTAAAACTAGTGAGCCCTCTGAAGTGGACAGCTATTATATGTGTCATAGTTGATTTATGCACAATTTCTGTCGCTTTCCCACAAACACAATCGAAAATGGAAATATGGCACACTCTTTTGTCTGTTTTTTAAAGTTTCCTTTTGCTGTCTTTATGTAGGAATTAAAAGGACAAAACCTCCAATTTGCTAGCATGTTAAATATTTAATGTTAGGAAGTTGTGGCTAAGTCCTTTGATTATGTTTCTAAAATTTATTTGTGGAAAGTCTGCCAGATCTCAAATCCTACCATTTCAGTTTATAAATTCTTAAAGACTATTCATCTTGTAATTAAAAATCGTATTTGAGCATGAAACTGCCTGAGTGGCACCGATAGATTATAAAAAGGGGTAAAAGTGTCTCAGCAGGGCTTTTAGCTGTTTGTCGAAAAAGGGCTCATGCAAATATTCCCACCCATCACCACCATTCTATGTGGTAAATAAGCTCTGTCCTAAGAGCCTGTAGAGTTAAACAGTTGAACAGAATGGTCACTCTCTCTCTCTTTGCAGTTGATTCGATGTCATCAGTCCCGTGGTGGAGCCTGTGGAGACAACATTCAGTCTTACACCGCCACAGTCATTAGTGCTGCTAAAGTGAGTAGCCTGCAGTCTCTGGGAGGTTTGATTACGTGGAGTAATTATCCCATTTCTCTCCTGAATTGTATTGAGATTTTCCCTTCCCTTTTCACTCACAAGTGTCGAACAAATTTAGAAAGTAAGTCAGAATTATTTTGTCACCTGAGAATTGGTGCCTAAATGATTAGGTATTTAATCTCTTAAGGTTCCTAAATCACACTTTATTTTCTCTTGTAATGATTTTAAGGTTTGCGTTTGTCCAGTTTAAGATATTTATGTCTGTTTGCTAGGTTGAAGTCTATAATCTAATTACTTTGGAAAGAAGCTTTGCATATTTTAAGTAGTGACTTCTGGATTCTATTTGTGTGTGTGTGTGTGTGTGTGTGATTTGAATCATTCTACCCATACTGACATCCCTTTGCATTTTTGAACATTTATGAATCTTCTTGACACAAAAAGAATATTAGTCATTAAGAAAACTTGAGTGAAGGCCCTGGTGCATTCAAAGACCCTTTCATGTCACAGAGCTGCCCCCTGCATGTTTGTCAAGTGAGTTCTTTTTGTGTATGCGCGAGGGTTCATTTTGATGATGGCTCGTAAACTTTATGCTGATTATAAGGTATCCTTATAATCACCGTTCTTTTGAATTGTGAAGTATACAACAAAACAGTTCTAATAATAGGGATGACATCGTGAATCTGAATGACAGCATGTAATAGAAAGCACAACTATTCAGAGAAGAACAACCGTTTAAAACAAACCACAGGGAGGGAATCAAAGGTCACACTGTTTTATGTAAAACAAATACAGAAATACTTCAAGATTGATCGCAAATGCTTCCATGATGGGGTTTGATGAGAGAAGCGTTACGTATTTTTCAGTCAAAGGAAAATACTGAATGGCTTTTTGCTTACAGCAGCATATATTAGATTTCAGAATCTCTGTAAGAATGGCTTACTTTTCTCTATTGGGTATGAAAAAGTTATGATGGTTAGCTCAGTGAAGAGAAATCTGAAACAGTAAAGGCAGCGTCGGTGTTATTTAGTTAATTTACAATATACCAATGAGATATAGTTCTCAAGTATTCAATTTCTTTCTGACTTATCTGCGTCACACACTTTGGTCAGGATAGCTCACTGTATTGTTATTCTGAATAATTTTTAGTTGTGTGACCAGCGATAATTTTCCAGCTCTTCTTTGGTATAATTGTGTGTTTGTGTGCCTACTTAAAAGGAAAGTGACCTACTTCATTCAGTAACTGTTTAGCTGTTTATCTGTTAGCTGAAAATAGACTTACTGGAACGAGGCTAGACTTGATGTGCTTTGAAAAAAAACAAGTCCAAACTCCCTAATTTTCTAAACCACAATATTGTGACCGGTGAGGAACGCACTCATGTCTTCCACACTGAACCTCCACGAAACTGTGCTGATGACAGCTCCTTAATGGGCCATTAGTCACCAGTGCAGTTGGTGTTGATTGCAATTCCTTGTTACCTCTGACAAAAGAGAAGTTTCTGCCATTAACTCCTAAATAAAGTGATTAATGTTTAATTTTTCTTTTAACTACTTTACCCTGATTTTAGTGCTTATTCATGTTCTTGCTTATACATTTATAAAATGAAGGAAAAAAATATAGCCATGAATGCAAAAGTCACTCGTTTCTTGCTAGTCTTAACACGTCCTGTCATATATTGAACCCTGCTCTTTTAACTCATATTTAGCTTAAATTTCATGAAATATTTTAAAAACATTTTTCTTATAGTTATATAATTTTTTTCTGTGCATTTATGGATTCCTGAATTAGATGACATGAATATTTTGAGATTTCTTTGAAAATACTGTTGAATTGTTTTCCTAAAATGTTATCAGATCTGGAATGATTCTTCATTTCACAAAGTGTGGATATTTTATATGGGAAAGATTGGAAAGTTGGGATGATTTTTCCCCCAAATGTAATTTCTTCTAGTAAGTTACTCAGTATTAGTAACTGTGGGTAAATTAACCTTCTGAGATATAAGCAGTTCTAGTTTTCCGTGGTAAGAACATAAACATTACTGCAATAATTAAGCAGTATAATTTGAAATTTATTATTTTACATTTTCTACATGATAATTCCTGTACTTTGTTGTTTAAGTGGGTATAAAAACTTTACTAAGTAAAACTAAAGATATCTTCAAATCTAGAAACTTTCACCAGAGAATTCTATCTAATGTTTGCAGATGACCAATGGCATAGATAAATAATAAAGATTTACTGTTTAGCACAGGGAACTATATTGAATATCTTATAATAACCTATCATGGAAAATAACCTGAAAAATGTGTATATGTATAACTAAATCACTTTGCTTTACACCTGAAACTAACACAGTATTGTAAATCAACTATACTTCAGTTAGAAAAAGAATAAACAATGGCAATATTGCAAAGACTCATAGAATAAAAAGGTCAGATTATGCCTAATCTTGTTTCATAATGCAAGATCACCTTGATGTTGAAACTTAACAAGAGTGTTATGAAAAAGGAAAACTACAGTCCTGTCTTACTCATTAAATCATTAACATAGATATGAAAAATCCTAAATAAAATATTAGCAGAAAAAAAATTACACAGAGGGGTAATGTGTCACAATTCATTTGGGATAATTCCACAATATAAGACTGGTTTATTACTCAGAATCAGTGGGTCTCATTGCCACATTAACATAATAAAGGAGAAAATGATAAAAATTACCTCAATCTATGTACCAAAAGGGGTTGATGAAATCGAACATGTGTGTATTGATAAAACATTTTAGTAAATACTGATAGTCTTTCGTTCTCATGAATTCAATTTTTGTCAAATTGCCAAACTGTTTAAACACAGTAAATACGCTCTGTTTCTGATCATTCCATTATCTGGCTCCATTTTTGTTGTGTTTTTGTTGTTTACTTTTTCTCTTAGTTCTCATTTATGATGTCTTGACTCTTTGTTTGCTAAAATATATTTAAAAGATCTTTAGAAAAAGTTTTTAGTTTGAGATGATATCAGAGTTCTGTGACGCTCTCAGGCTTGGATCATCTTTATCCAATTTCATGGATTGAAAGTACTTAAATTATTTAAATAGAGGTCACCTGAAATAGCTGTGGGATCCTGATTAGTACAGGTTCACTCTTATTTCTGTTGTGTGTCCCTTTATATTTCACCATGAAGCATGCAGGGAAAGCAGGACATGACAGCCTAGGTCCCACCACAGGTCTATCAGAAGCACTGCTCAGTCTCTTAGTTGTTGTTGTTGAGTCACTCAGTCATGTCCGACTCTTGAGAGTCCATGGACTGTAGCCCGCCAGGCTCCTCTGTCCATGGAATTCTCCTGGCAAGAATACTGGAGTGGGTTGTCATGCCCTCCTCCAAGGGATCTTCCCTACTCAAGGATGGAACTTGCGTCTCTTGTGTCTCCTGCATTGCAGGTGGATTCTTTGGTGCTGAGCCACTGGGGAAGCCCATTATCCAGTGCATTTAGGCCTAAATACCAGCTCACATAGCTGAATTTCCCTGTTCTCTTGGATTTGGACCTGATACCTCATCACTGTTTTGTTAAATATTCAGTACCTTCAAGCAGAGTTAAAAAAAAATAAAAGACTCTAGTTTTCCTACTTGTTTTCATTGGTAGGATTGATCTGATTTACCTAGCCTATCATATTGAAAATAGAAAATAAAATGTATTATTATTATTCTTACCATTTGAATAATTTCTAGGTAATATGATATTTGTTGAGCTGTAACATGAAAAAATATTTAAAAGCCGTGGTGTATGTGCTCCTTAAGAAAATACTAAGTCACTTTCTCTGACAAAAGTAGTCATTGATATTTTTCTCTCTGACGACAGCTTCTTAATGTGGCTTCATAGAGGTTACCTCTTTGTTATATAGAAGGGTTAGTTATTAAACTTTTAATTCTTTTTGATGTCTCATATTACAAATGTAAATATAAATTGTATTAATTGTATATGTGCTTGGATTGTTTTCAAGGAAATAATATTTTTTTTTCCCTCCCTGGATTTTTAAATAGCACTTAAAATTCATCCTTCCAAATAATTTATTTGACTTTCCTTATAAAGAATATAATAATAATAAATTCTCTGAGGTCATGTTGAAAGAAAAATTTTAATATTGAAATTGTTCAAATTGGATTATTTTGAAACATTTATTAAATCTTGGTCCATATATTTCTAGTTACCCTGCAACTGTCCTATTTGAGTTTTCCTCTTAATGTGTTTTAAACCCAGCGTGGTGAATTGATTTAATAAAAATGCCTCTGCTTTCTGTGTTATCTGATAACTTCTTAGGACAACTAACAGCTTTTGTGAGAGCAGCACCATTAGTCCTAATGGATAAGGAGGACAACTGATACGGCCTGAGAAAGGTTAAAGATGACTAGTGACCTTTGGCAAGTCTCTGTGCAATAGAACAGAATCAGTACCATGTTCATTTGAAGTTTTGGTCACAGTAGATTATCTGACACATACATTATAGTCTTAGGTTCAGCACTTTACAGTCCAGATTAGTTCTGTGAGTATTCTTGTAATATTCTTCAGATTGTGAGGATAGTAGTGCTCATTGGTACGTGTGATTCTAACATGGAAACAAACTTCTCCCCAAGGTAAAGGTCCTTACTCATGTGGAAAGCTTTCAGTACCCCTCTTCTACACCCTAAGGCCTTATTTTGAAAGTTAATGAGCTATGAGAGTACTGTCCTGTCACTTACTATACAAAGTACAGATCTGAGGCTGTTAAGTTTGGGCTTTAGATTTTGGTCCACTAATAAGGTGCCACCAGTAGGCCTGAGTTTTTTTGGGGGGTGAGAAACATCATTAACTCCTCCTGTAATACTTTATTCACCTTTGACTATGGAACGTACTACTTTGTTTTCCCCCTCTTTCTGGAGTTTTTTTTCCCCCAGTTCTCTTGTATTAACTGTTCTCTTTATCTTGTGGTTGCTTTGGGTACATTACTTCCCACTTTCTGTGTGCTCCAGTTATTTTAGTTTTATTCCTTTTCATTGGTATAAGAGCATGAAATAATAAGCTCAAGGGCAAATGGGGAGTATACACAATTCAAGACGTTAAACCTGAAAGGCATTCCTTTGATAAAGGGGCTAGCTCCGTTGAAGTGGGAGCATCTCCATTAGCATTAATGGAGCGAGGCCATCGGCCGAGGCATCTCAGAGGTTAATCAGGCTTCCTGGCGGCCTTTGACACCGATCCACTGTGCGCCTGGTTTTGTTGGTCCTCTGGAGGCTTTCTGGACAACACTCTAACAGACTTGGTGTAAGTCATTTCTTGTGAATTATTGAAGCAAATGTTTGGCTGCTAATTGAAGAACACCAATGTGTTTTCTAATCACTGCAGTTTGAGTTTTTAGCACTAAACAAAACTGTTACAATTGATTTGTGGCTTTTTCTTGGTTTCAGTCAGCTGTAAGTTATATCATTTTGCTTGAATTCTGCAAATGGCTTTGCTGGTCATTTTATTTAAGTATTTATTAGGAAACACTATGAGAGTCTTTATTTTTCCTTTTTCCTTCCCGGTATACATTTGTGTTCTGAATTCATGAAGTGTGAGATCACAAGTAGTATCAGGAAGAGATTACAGGGCATTACTGGATAGTGGTTTGGAGCAAGTCCTGGTTTTGAGTTCTGGCTTTGTTATTGACTGGCTGTTTGAACTGCCATTTCCCCTAACTTCTGTAGCCTCAGTTTTCTCTTCTATAAACCCGAGGTGTTTGAGGAAACCTATCTACATCTTTGTTAAAGAGCCTTGACCAATTCGAGTTCATAATAAAGGTTCCATGGAATATATTAATAGCTACAGTAAAATATACATATATTATGTGCATTTCCTTTTTTTAAGTTCCATCTTATTGTTGCTTAAATTATATTTAGGCCTTTATAAACAACCTTCTTTGCCTATCATTTGTAAATTAATATTTGATATGCTGTGGAAGCAATATACTTCTTAAAATTTAGATGCAGCATATGTCAGAATATAGGTGCATAATTATTTTAAAAGAGCAAGTCACATTATTGAAGATTAATTTAAAGTATCTTAATAAAAACTCACAATGAGGATGTGTCTGTTATATTGTACATAATTTTTGATATGTCCATGTAGACTGGACAGTTTATTTTGGCTTTAATGGTTAGATTTAATGTGTATGAATCATACAGCTTTCTCTTTGTTTTTGCTTTCTTTCCTTTCAGAGAATAAGAAAAACTCCCGTTACTTAACATGATTGTTTGTTAATGGTTATGAGAATAATCAGATGAAATTCACATAAAAGAAAACATACAGATGAGTTAGTTTTTTTATCTATTTGTTTTGAATGAAATGGAACTAAAATTAATTATGAAACATGTCTTTAATTGAAATAATATATTAGAAATATTGCATTAAATTGTTTTCTGTTTCTGGAGAGAAAAGAACCCTTTTAACTAATTTTATGACATTTCATTCATGTAGTAATTGAAGTATCTTAGATGGAGTCTGCATTACCTACATACCAAATCTTGATGTACAGTATTATATAGCATCATGTTATAGATTTAAATGAGAAAGTCGTTTTCACGTATGGATTCTATCTGTAGCTTAGTCTTTTTTATGCTAAAAAGTAGACTGAAAATTAGGTGTATACAGTTAAAAAAAATAGAATATCACATAGTTCCTATTTCTTAATATTTCACATATTTTAAGTTACATGCACTGAGGAGAGCGAAAAAATATTTTTAATAAAAATAGAATTGTATTCTCATGTGAAACAAACTCTGTAATTATTTACCTATGGCCTAATTCTCACCATGCTGACTTGGGGGTACCTACTGATACCATTTACTCAACCTAGTGCTAATTTTCTAACTAAAATTTAAGATTGTGTAAAAAGTCAGACAATTTCTGTGACAGTGCACTGCTACATATGAGCTTATTAGAAAATAAAGAATTTAATCTGAATTATCAAAACACATATTTCTATTTAGAATCCAAGTATTGATGCAAAATGATACATTTACCTTTCATTGTTTAGACACTGAAAACTGGCTTGACAATGGTTGGGAAAGTGGTGACCCAGCTGACAGGCACGCTCCCTTCAGGTGTGACGGAAGATGATGTTGCCATCCATAGTAATTCACGGCGGAGTCCTCTGGTCCCAGGAGTCATCACAGTAATTGACACTGATACAGTTGGAGAGGGCCAGGTAAGAGTTTGTGATGCCTGTAATGTTCATTTTGTGCAGAGGATGGAGCAATTAAGAATATCATTTGGGATCAAGATCGTACAAAGTGTGTTTGGCCTCAGAGATGTGTTAATTTGGAATTGTAGAAAGTTAAGGTTATTTCAGGTTAGAATTTTGTTTGTTTTTTTCAAAAAATGATGAGTAATTATTGTACAACAGAGAATATAGCCAATATTTTGTAATAATTATAAATGGCATGCGTGTGTGCTAAGTCGCTTCAGTCATGTCTGTCTCTTTGCAACCCTAGGTAGCCTTCCAGGTTCCTTTGTCCATGGGAGTCTCCAGGCAGGAATATTAGAGTGGGTTGCTATTTTCTTCTCCAGGGGATCTTCCCAACACAGGACTCTAACCCACGTCTCTTATGTCTCCTGCATTGGCAGGCAGATTCTTTACCACTAGCACCATCGAGGAAGCCCCATAAGTGGCATTATTGTTATTGTTCAGTCACTAAGTCGTGTCCTACTTTTTGCAACCCTGTGGACTGTAGCTCACCAGGCTCCTCTGTCCATGGGATTCTCCAGGCAAGAATACTGGAGTGGGTTGCCATTTCCTTATCTTGGGGATCTTCCCGACCTAGGGATCAAACTTGCGTCTCCTCCTTGGCAGACAGATACTCTATCACTGAGCCACCTGGGAAGTAACATGTTAAAACCTGTTATTTCAAACACTGTTAACGTATCAAATCTGAAGTTAAAATTGAGGTTCCTTAGAATTCTCCTGTTATCTCATCAGGACATCTGTTCCATAAATAAATAATTATATATCTCTTTTATACTGTTTAATACTGTTTCTTTTTTTTTAAATGACACTTTGTATAAGCTGAATCAGTCTAATTATAACTAATTACAGTTCCCAGGTGGTGCTAGTGGTAAAGAACCCACCTGCCAATGCAGGAGACCCAAGAGATGTGGGTTCGGTCCCTGAGTTGGGAAGTTCTCTTGGAGGAGGGCATGGAACCCACTCCATTATTCTTGCCTGGAGAATTCCATGGACAGGGAAGCCTGGCAGGCTACAGTTCACAGTGTGCCAAAAAGTCAGACACAACTGAAGTGACTTAGCATGCGTGCACGTGGTGGTTATAAATGACAATAATGAATTTTATTACAAATTTTATTACCGATACTTCCTGACAAATACAAAAAAAAATACACAAAATCTCAAAGAGTATATTAGAATACGTAAATGTTAATAACTTATTATATGTTCAGATAAAAAATAGATCTTATATATTCATATAAAACAGATTTTTACAGTCAAGGTTTAGAAACATTTAAGAGTGATTATAAACATGGAAAAATACGCTATGCTTATGTAAGTCTTGCTAGAAATAAACCAGTTTAGTTTTGTTTTTCTCCCCCATGCATTCATAAATTATTATCTTTTGAATCATAGTTATGAATTTTAAAATACATTTCTTAAAGGAACGTAATTTTAATGGCTTGTGATCTTTGCTGTAAATACACAATCTAAAATTGATTACTAGAATGAGATAGGAGTAGAGCAAGATTTGGAAATACAAATTATTTCAATTTATATTATATTTATTTAAATATTAAATATAAACATAGAACTTATATTTAATTCTGTTTTCAGAACATAATTATGTGATCCATTAGAATATTAATCCTAAATATTGCATATTTTTTTAGAAATCTGCTTCCAGTATATATGGTTCTGCATCTTGATGAGAGATTACATTTGGCCTGTACTCATATACTAATTCCTGTAGTAAGATCAAGTGGCGTTTCAAAAAAATACAGACTGTGCTGCAGTGAAAAGAAAAAAATCTTTAAAATTCTGGCTATTATTGAATTTGGCTATTATATTTTATTTGAAATATGAATAATATAATTCTCTGCCTTTCCCATCTTAACTTTGTGGTTAACCAGATATGTTACAGGCTTGTATTCCTGTTTAAAAATCTTTTTAATGAAGTGCTAGCAAACTTTTCAGTTGACTGTAATGACTTTTTTTTTTAACATTGTGTTAATTAGCTCGAGTTGACAGACACATACAGATGTCCTCTTTTTAAATTGGAATTAAATATTTAAACGCTTAGTGTTTTATGAGTGTTAACAAATATTTTCTTTTGTCCTTTGATTCTTAATTAATTCACCTCCAAGGCCACCCACATTTACTAAGTAGTAACAACCCTCCTCAATATTGTCTAGTTTAGCGGGTATACCTAAGTATGTTAAACATCTAGCATTTGTTGACAGACTGATGTGTGGTGATTTAAAAGTTGAAACTGTTATCTCCTATTATTTTTGATGAAATAGAGCTATAACTCGTTAATTTATATAATGAGTAAAGAGAATTTAATTTATACAAAAAGCATAGCCTTAGGTCTTGTGTTTTCAAATGTGGTTTGTTTTTTCCCCCCCTAGTTCTTCGTTAACTCTTCATAACTTTCAGTTGGAATTCTCACATTTGGAATATGGAAATGGATTGTAGATTATATGAAAGTTTATTTTTTCTGTGAGAAGTGCATTGTTAACATTGGGAACAACTGAAGTAGTTCATTAGGAAATAAGAATAATAAAATGTTAGCTTTTAAAAGTTAAAAAATTGAAAGTGTTGTCAACCTGAGAAATTTTATCTTTTCTATCATTTGTTCAGAGCATAATCTCTTTCCATTCCTACTTATATTCTGAAATTTTGCTTGATTTAAAAATTCTATTAAAAGACAGGAAATAAATGAGAAGTTGCTATGTACATTTTTAAGGAATCATAAGTGTTTTTTTAAAGCAATAAGATTTCTTCAGTATAATACTGCTTTCTTTTATTAACATGAATCTGTTTTTTGTCAAGAAGACATTTTTGTCTCTGATAAATAGTTCAGTTGGAGTACAGAGCTGTTTTTAAGTTATGCTGGATTGTATTAAAAAGACTGCAGTGGTTAATGTCATGGATTTATCACTTTAAGCCCTTTCCCACTGATGTTTGACCTTAACTGTAGTGTTTTTTCCTTGTCCATCTCCATCTTAGGAACTAAAGCTGACATTATGTTCACTTTTGCTATTTAAATCCATTGAGACTTCAGTAAAGATATTTTCATGTTTACAGGGATAGTATATAAAATTTGTTTCACCATCCTTCTGATGGTGAATTGATTAGTATTATTTGATGGTGGCAGGATCACTGTATGGTAACTGCATTAAAGAGGAATAGATTTGGTTGACTGTCCATTTTGTCTATGTTACTTCCATGTTTTATTTAAAAGCATAAGCAATATAATTTGCCTTTATAAAGTAACATAATTTAAGTTAGCAGGTGGCAAAGTCTCTAATCAAAGAAAAATGCTCCAGAATGATGACATAAACTAGAGCTATTCTTGCCCTGAGTGTAAATACAAGTGTAGTTCATAATAATTTAGTGGTTCCTGTGGTGTTTGTCTCTCTTTTTGTTCATATGGTAAAGCCTTATCCACCTTGTATCAATTAAAGTGCTTTGCTTTAATAATATTGAATTGTTACTCACAGGATTTTAGCCTGTTTAGATAGTGAGTGAAAATAAAGTCTTAGGACAACGGATTTGGGATATCTTTGGTATTAGTTTGATATTTTGGGCAAGGTGATGATGCAGTGGAGACAATCTTTTCAAAAGTATCTGGTGGTGGTTATATTTGTGAAGCTCATACAGAGAAGATTCAAAGAAGTCTATATATTTTTAGGAGGTTTTGGTACTCACCAAGATTAATGAGCCCTTTTGCTCAATGGCTTCTGTGTTAGCACCATCAAATAGAGTACTCAATACTAATTGTATTGCAAAGAGAGGGTACAGAGTTATAATACATGAAAGATAAGAGGCTCTTATAAGAGATTGGTTTGACATAGAAAAATGGGCAAGGACAAAATATTTCACAGAAAAAAGTATATACCACTGGTATAAAATCTATAGATTTAACTTGTTATCAGAGAAAGACAAAACTGTACCAGGATACCACTTGTCATCTATCAGTACGAGAGAAATTAAAAATCTTGTGGTATGCTCTACATTTTTAACTTTTAATTTTGAAATAATTGTAGACTCACAGTAAGTTGCAGATATATCCATGTGCTCTTCCCCAAGTTTCCTCCAAGTTCTCCCAAACTGTGACATCTTACATAGCGGTCATAAAATGTCAGAACCAGGTTATTGACAATGACACCTTACTGTTAACTAGGCTTCTGAGCATATTTAGCTCTCACCATTTGTTTTTACCTGCATTCATTTGTGTGTGTTTTCAGAATATTGAAAGAACTCCTATAGCTGGATAAGAAAAAGATAAATAGCCTTATTTTAAAATGAGCAAAGGATTTGAATAGACATCTTTCTGGAAATAATATACCACTGGCCAGTGAGCAGAAATGAGAGCCCTGGCACACTGCTGTGGGGACGTAACACAGTGCAGCTGCTTTGGAAAAGAGTTACCATTTGATTGGGCATTTGTCTCCTAAGAGAACTGCTCTTAGGAGGTATATAACCAAGAAAAATGAAAATACATGTTTGTGTAAAAATTTGTACATGAATGTTTATAGCAGTATTATTCATATAGCTAGAAAATAGGAGCAACCCAGATAAATGTACTTTAACTGATCAATGGATGGGTAAATAGAATGTGACATAGACATACAATGTAATATTACTTAGCAGTAAAAAGAAGTAAAGTATTAATACGACAAAATGAATGAACCTTGAGAATATTGTGCTTAGTGACAGAAGCCAGTTGCAAAAGAATACATATTTGTATGAGTCTATTTATATGAAATGTCCAGAACAGGCAAATCTATAGAAAGAGAAAGTAGATTGTTTGCCTAGGGCTGGGAGTTTGAAGAAAACAGGGGGTTGCAGAGTGACTGTTAATGGTATGAAGTTTCTTTTAGGTGATAAAAATGTTCTAATTTGATTGTCATAATGGTTGCACAACTCTATGAATATGCCATGTATCCTAAAGCAAATCCTTAGTATATTTAGCAGACTTTCCTGGAGACTGCTCCTGTAAGACTTCTTTTTCTTGTGTTCCTCTCTAACATTTTTGAAAATTGAATGGAAGAATGGAAAAGAGAGATGAGAGAAATAATTTGTAATGCATGTTGCCCCCCACTTGTGGGAAAATATATATAATGTAAAATTTGCCATTTAGCCTTTTTTTAAGTTTACAATTCAGTGGTATTAAGTACATTCACAATGGTGAATAATCATCATTATCATCCATGTCCAGAATTATTCAATATCTGTACCCATTAAATAATATCTCCCCACCCCTCTGTTCTCACAGTCCCTTTTTCCCAGATAATAAGTACATTATGGACAGAAGTTTCAAAAGTAACTATTTGAGGGGGGGGAGGGCTCTAGAAATTGATCAGAAAGCTAAGAAAGAAGTGATAAACATAAATTCACATTTCTCTTATCTACATCTGCCAGGGGCTTGGTGAGTGTGGTAGTTTAAGCAGAGCAGAGTAAGCCATATAAACAAGCAGTTCCCTTTTAGAGGATGGATTTACTTGATTTGGAATAGAAGGTTAAAACCGAAGTCCAATAGTGTTTTCATTAGACTTGGTAGGTGATGAATAGGATAATGTGTGCTCTCGTAGCCCGGGTTTGCAATCTCAGTTTGGGGCCCATTCAAAAAGAATAGAGAGGAAGAATTGAGGACATGTAGAGAGTCTCAGAGACCTCTAGGACAGCAGCAAACACACCAACATGTGTATGTATATAATTGGAGGACTGTTTTAGGGAATACGATGTTTCTTAGTTGGTAATTGACAAGACAGGAGTATCTCAAAGGAGTGGGAAAAGAAATGGAGCTATATTGGAGCAAGGAGCTGTAATTTATCAAAATTAAGTCTGAAATTAACCTGTAATCCTGTTTTCTATAAAGCGCCTTACAACCTGTATAGCAAATCACTAAGAAATTGCTCCCCCAAAATCAACAGAAGATAAAAATAGTAAACATTAAGAATAATTGTTTAATACAAAGGAAGAGGATCAGAGCAACAAACACCTGAGACATAAAAGTAAGTGGAAAATGGCAGACGTAAATCCAATTATCTGTGTAATTGTATTAACTATAAATGGACTCCAGTTAAAAGAGAGTGATTGTCCCACCAGAATCACTTTAGATTCAGAGACATAATTGACTGAAGTAAAAGGTTGTAAGAAATGTACCATGCAAACAGTAACGGTAACAGAATTGGAGTGGTTATATTAATATCCGATAAAAGATTTTAAGTCAAGGAATACTGCAGAGAAAAAGAAGGACATTTTATAATGATGAGAGAGTCACTGTAATAGGTAGATAAAATGATAAACACGTGGCAACATAGGGCAACAAACATGAGCCAGATCCGACAGACTGAAAGAAGAGGTTCTAGCCAACATTTATAGTTTGGGATTTAAATACTGTGCTTTCCATAATTGATGGAAAAACTATACAGAAATTTTAAGAGATTGGTAGATTTAACGACTTGATTAGCACTATCAACCAAAATGATCTGAGACTCCCCATCCCCCAACCTACAGACTTCACATTCTTTTCAAGAATATCTGGAATGTTCTCCAAGATAGGCCATATGATTGGCCATAAAGCAAATCTAAAGCATGGAAATCAGTAATAGAATGAAATTATGGTATAAAAGAATCTCAAGCTATATTATTCCTTAATGGGAAAATTATAACTTGAAAAATGGTCCTAAATTAATAACCTTAGTTCTCCATCAAGAGAGTTTAAAAACAGCAAATTATAATGAAAGTAAGACAAATGAAGTAAATAATAGAAATATGACCAACAGTCAACAAAATAGCAGTGAAATGATCAGGAAAATCAATACTGGTTCTTTGGAAATATTAACAAATTTGATAAATCTGGTGGTATAGCAAATGAGATTGTTTTCTTAGTTCCTTTTTTTTAAAATTAGTGTTTGTTAATATATAGAAAAAAGCTGATTTTTAAAAATTCTTAATTTTTTTTAGATTTTATTTTTTTAAAATATAAATTTATTTATTTTAATTGAAGGCTAATTACTTTACAATATTGTATTGGTTTTGCCATAAAATTGAGAGTGTTAATTTTGTACCCTGCAACTTTGTTGAATTTTGTGTGTGTATGTGTGTAATCTAGAGAGGGAAGTTTCTTTAACCATTTGTATGCCTTGTATTTCTTTCCCTTTCTTCCCCCCTCTCTTGAGTTGGTTGCTATGACTAGACCTCACAGTACTGTGTTGAACAGTAGTGCTGAGAGAGGACGTCCTTGCCTTTATAGTAATCTTAGAGGAAAAACTTCCAGTCTTGCCCCATTTTGTATAATGTTAACTGTGGACTCTGTATATGTAACTTATTATATTACTAAACATGGTAATTTCCCAGTATTCCTAGTTTGTTGAGTGATTTGTCATGAAAGTGGTTGAATTTTGTCAGATGCTTTTTCTGCACTGATTGAAATCATCATATGGTTTTTATTTTTCAGTTTGTTAATGTGGTGTGTATTACATTGATTTTTGTATGTTGAACCATCCTTGCATTCCAAGTATAAACCTCACTTTTCTTGGTGTATAATCCTTTTAATATGTTGAATTTGGTTTGATCCCATTTTCTTTTAGATGATTGCATCATTATTCTTCAGGGATATTGATTTGTGGTTTTCTTTTTGTCTTTTGGTATCAGGGCAATGAGGGCCTCATAGAAATATCTTATAATCCATTTTATGTCTGTGACATCAGTTTTAATGGCTCCTCTTTCATTTCTAATTTTAGCTATTTGAATTTTCTCTCTTGTTTTTGTTAATCTAGTTAAGGGTTTGTCAATTTTGTCTTTTTTTTTTTTAAGAAAGCAAACTCTTAGGGATAAACTTAACCAAGGAAATGAGAGACTTACACACTAAAAACCATAATATGTTGTTAAAAGACGTGAAAGGCATCTTTCAGATATAGAAAAGTGGAAAGACATCTCATGCTTGTGGATTTTAAGACTTAATGTTCTTAAAATATCCATAGTACCCAATGTGACATTAAATGCAGTACCTATCAAAGGCTCTATGACATTTTGTGGTAGTAATAGAGAAAAACCATGCATATGGAATCTGAAGGGACCCTGAAAAGCTGAAACAATTTTGGGGTAAAAAAACACTGCTGCTGCTGCTGCTGCTGCTGCTGCTGCTAAGTCGCTTCATTCGTGTCCGACTCTGTGCAACCCCATAGACCGTAGCCCACCAGGCTTCCCCGTCCCTGGGATTCTCCAGGCAAGAACACTGGAGTGGATTGCCATTTCCTTCTCCAATTCATGAAAGTGAAAAGTGAAAGTGAAGTCGCTCAGTCGTGTCCGACTCTAGCGACCCCATGGACTGTAGCCTACCAGGCTCCTCTGTCCATGGGATTTTCTAGGCAAAAGTACTGGAGTGGGGTGCCATTGCCTTCTCCGAAAAAAAAAACACCGCCTCACTTCAAATCATATTACAAAGCAATAGTAATTAAGATGATGTGATACTGGCATAAAGATAGATATGTAGACCAATGGAAAAGAGTAGAAAATGTGAAAATGAACCCATGCATATACATCCAAAATATTTTTGACAAGGTTGAAAAAAACTACACAGTGGGGAAACACTGTCAACAAATGAGGTTGGGAAAACTGGATAGCTAATGCAAAAGAATGAAGCTGGGCCCTTACCTTATACCATATATAAAAATGATTTTAGATTCAACCATGAGACCGGAAACTATTAAACTCCTGCATAAAGACATAGGAGAAAATCTTTAATACACTGAATCAAGCAATAATTTCTTGCATATAATGCCAAAAGCACAGGTAACAAAGTAAAAAATAGACCAATGGAACTACATCAAACCTTAAAAGTTCTGTGCCTAAAAGGAAATAACCAGCCATGTGAAAGGGCAACCTATGGGGTGGAAGAAAATCATTGTAAATAATATATCTGATAAGGAGTTAATATATAGTATAAATAAGGAATTTCTACAACTCAACAGTTAAAATTAACAAATGAGCATAGGACTTGAATCAAGACACTTCTCCAAAGAAGATGTAGGCATGTCTAATAAACATATGAAGAAATGCTCAGAATCACTAATCATTAGTGAATCAAAACCACAGTGAAGTATCACCTCCCGCCTATCAGGTGATGACCACTATCAACAGAACAGAAAATAACTGTTGTCAAACATGGGGAAAAGTTGGCACCCGTGGGAACTTTTGGTGGGAGTACACAATGATATAGCCATTATGGAAATCAGCATGAAAATTTCTAAAAAAATTGAAAATAAAGTTACTATGTGATCCAGTCATCCTACTTCTGCCTTTATATGCAAAATAATAGAAAGCAGGATCTTGAAGCGATATTTACACACCCATGTTCATTGTAGCATTATTCATAGTACCCAGGAGGTAGAAGCTATCCAGATGTCCACCACCAGGTAAATGGATAAAGAGAAATGTATACACACACACACACACACACACACACGCACATGCACACGCACACAGTGTAATAACATTACACAACCTTTAAAAAGAAGGAAATCTTTTCACATGTTACAGTGTTGATAAACTTTGAGGCCATTGTGCTAAGGGAAATAAGCCAGTCACAAAAGTACAAACACTAAATTCTTCCTTTTATTTTGAATTTCTAAAATAGTCAAAGCATAGAAACAAAGTTCAAAGGTGGTCACTAAGGGTGGGAGGAGGGAAAAAGAAGACTTAGTGTTTAGTGGGTATAGAATTTAAGTTTTGCAAGGTGAAAGTGTTCTAGAAATCTGTTAACAATGTGAATATATTTAACGGTACCGAACTGAATACTTAAAAATGGTTATAGTGGTAATAAAAACAAGACCTGTAGACAAAAAATTTGACAATCTGCAGCTTGACTGAATTGCAGGTTCTAGCCAGAACAATAAGGCAAGAAAATTAAAGCATTAAGATAGGAAAAGGATGACAAAAAAGGCATTCCTATAAAATGGATTGTTGTAACAGTTACAGTACTATATAAAAATATTGAATTGTAAACATAAAATAAGTAACTTTTATGTAAATTATACCTCTGTAAAACTCTTTAAGTCTAAAAGAAAAATTAACCTTGCCAGTGTAGGACTACTTCCTGGATTGCTTCAGATAAATTCTTTGAATATCATGATCCAATATTGGTATAGTAGGCGTTCCCTTTGTAACATTAGATATGTAAAGATTTTAATTTCTTGAGCTAATTGCTTGCTTTGCAAAATGAATACATGCTGTTTTAAAACTTTTTTCCCTAGGGATAATTGAATAATACACTCTTAATAGGCAGATTGTATGGAATGTAAATTGTATTTCAGTATGCTTATAAGAAAATGAAGGGGAATGAATTTGACATACCAAACTGCTTGTTCTACTGGTAGTATTTTCAAAGAAGTGTTGTGTCTGTCTAAAAACTAGAGGTTAAAGACCACAGTGTTTGTACTTTAAGTAAAAAATATTTGGTAATTCCCCTAAATATATATATGCCTGTTTGTTTGTATTTAACTTATGTTTTTTTGGTTTTTTTTTGCTGTTCTGTTCCAGTCACGGGCAAGAGTTTTTCAGCAGGCCATAACACAATAAGAACTCCTGTTCCTATTTTTAGATAAAGCTGTATAGAGCTGATTTTAGGCTTTTCATTTTTTCTGAACTGAAGCTTCAAGAAATCATTGTCATCTGCAGTCAGGTCAACCAGTTGTTTTTAGAGGTTATGTGATTGATTTGCTGGGGGCAATTTACATCTTTTCCCTATTTCTGAAGTGGCATGCCCACCTTGTATTATGAAGAATAATCTTCAAATGTAGCGGAAGCCTGTTACTTGGTCAGGGATGTAGTGGTGTTGTGTCTCTTCAAGGTCAGTAATTGGTTAACTTCCGTTTGCCTCTTCCTTTCTGTACAGGT
The DNA here is from genome assembly GCF_032452875.1 of Bos javanicus. NCBI lineage: Eukaryota > Metazoa > Chordata > Mammalia > Artiodactyla > Bovidae > Bos > Bos javanicus. The sequence goes on along the minus strand of NC_083886.1, from coordinate 13,436,479 downwards.
GCTTGTGAGCGAGGACTCTGACAGTGATGGCATTGTGGCCCATTTCCCTGCTCATGAAAAACCAGTGTGCTGCATGGCTTTTAATACAAGTGGTATGTCCTTCCCCTCACCCTTATTTATATTATGAGTTTTCTATCCAATTTTTTGGAAATAGAAAATATGAAATATATGTGTTAGGGTATATGACCTAAGTAAGTAGTTTTCAGTGATTATTGAATGAATGAATTTATAATAAAAATTTAGAAATCCTATAAAGATTAATTTTACTGAGTAAAGTTGTGATTGAGTAGTAAAGATAAATAGTAGATATAGAATAGTACATAAACAGTGCTGTTGAATTACATTTATTTCTGTGTTATAAGGCAAGGACTTTAATATTCAAAACTACTTATGTATGTGAATGGCATTTTCTCTGTAACTGCATGTTCCTTTTAAACAGTACAGTGACAGATGTCATGTTGATTAAACAAGTCTTCCCATTGTATATAATGTGTAGTCTTTTGCTAAAATGTTTGAATGTAAGTTACATATGTGATGACATTTTACCAACTACAAATTAAGCATACATTTTCTAAGTACATCTTCTTGTACTTTGTAACCAAATAGTATATTATATGGAGAAGGCCCTGGCAGCCCACTCCAGTACTCTTGCCTGGAAACTCCCATGGACTGAGGAGCCTGGTAGGCTGCAGTCCATGGGGTCGCTAAGAGTCGGACACGACTGAGCAACTTCCCTTTCACTTTTCACTTTCATGCATTGGAGAAGGAAATGGCAACCACTCCAGTGTTCTTGCCTGGAGAATCCCAGGGATGGTGGATCCTGGTGGGCTGCCGTCTATCGGGTTGTACAGAGTCGGACACGACTGAAGTGACTTAGCAGCAGCAGTATATTATATTCAGAAAAACAACACATTATAGTAGCCAAAATCCAAGTCATAATTTAAAATTTCCCAACTGTCTCAAAAATGAGTTCTCTAACTGATTCAAATCAAGATCTAATTAAAGTTCACTCCTTATGTTTTATGTCTCTTTGTGAGTGAGTGAGTGAAGTCGCTCAGTTGTGTCCGCCTCTTTGTGACCCCATGGACAGTAGCCCACCAGGCTCCTCCATCCATGGAATTTTCCAGGCAAGAATACTGGAGTGGGTTGCCATTTCCTTTTCCAGTTTATGTCTCTTTAGCTGTTTTTAATCCAGTTTATAGCTTTCACCTTTTCCCCCCCTTACTTGAAATGTCCAGACTAGTTATCTTGTCCAAATTCTGCGTTTGTCACATATATTTTCTTTATAATAATGTTTTCCTTTTTTTCCTTAAAGGCTTTTAAATACATTCAGGCCTGAAGATGATTTTTTTCAAACTTCCTACATATTGCTGTCTACATCACTTCATCTTGGCAGGGGATACGTTAAATCAGGCTGTCTTGTCATTTATAATACTACGTTTGATCACATGAATAAGTTAGTGACCATCAAATGTCTGTATTTTGAAAATAAATTCTCTCGTGGAGATTAGCAAGTGCAGAGTGTTACTTTGGCCTCACTTCTTGCTTTTTATTTATTTATTTTTTTATAATTTATTTAATTTTTGGCTGTGCTGAGCCTTCGTTGCTGCACAGGCTTTTCTGTAGTTGCAGAAGGTAGGGGCTGCTCTCTAGCTGTGGTGCACGGGTTTCTCACTGCAGTGGCTTCTCTTGTGGAGTACGGGCTCTAGGACACGTGGACTTCAGTAGTTGCGGTTCCCAGGCTCTAGAACACAGGCTCAATAGTTGTGGTGCACTGGCTTAGTTGCTCCGTGGCACGTGGGATCTTCCCACACCAGGTATCGAACCTGTGTCTCCTGTATCGTCAGGTGGATTCTTTACCATGGAACCAGCAGGGAACCCTTGGTCTCATTTCTGAAACAAGTTTTTACTTAATAGTTTTTTTTATTATACATCGAAGGCTATAGAATGGTGGTTTTTCTATCATATTTTCAGCATTGATTAACTTCTGTTAACTCTGTTTAAAGAAAGAGTTTTCTCTCATTAACCAGAAATGAGCCACAGTTTTCCTGGATGTAAAAGGCAGGGTAAATATGCTATACTTCCTCTTTAATTACCAATTTTCGTAGTTAGGAATTGGTTTAATACTTCCAGTGGTGAAAGTTCACTCCTGTGGACTTATTTTAAAAATACTTTGATTATGAATAAAAGATAAAATTGCTCTGATGCTTTCAGAGCTGAAATAGTCTTCATTAGTTTGTGGACTTTTCCTTGCTTGGTGGGTCTGAGGAGACTGCCATATCTTATTCTGCAGAATATTAGTTAAAACTAATGGAAAGACCTATCTTTTTCCTCCTTCTTTTCATCTGTTCAGATCAAGGATGATCATAAGAGGATAATATAAAGTATTTGAGTAATCTTCCTCCTTTTAATTAGCCATTTTCAATAGAGAGGAAGATTTTGTAGTAATTGTTGATCTGTGGATAGATTTAATTAATGAAGACAGATTTATTTAAATGCTCTGAATGTTGTGGGATTTAAATTGAATTTGAAGAAACAATCTGGAAGTTATGTCACTTACAGTACTCTTCTTAGAGTAACCACTCTGACTCACTTTTGATAGTCCATCTGTTATGTCAGATCTCCTTTGTGTTAATATGTGTTTCATATGGCCAGAGTTGGGATGCTTCAGACATTTGAAGCTGTATTTTTTCCTGTCTGTGAATCTCCATTGTTATACAAACAACTTACATAACTTAAAGGATATAGTTACCTCTGTCATCGTGTAGCAGTTAGTTCTAGAAGACCATAAATTTCTGTGATTTCATAGTTTTATTTACATTTGCCACTTGATTTATGTTTTAACTCCCAAACTTATGTTTTAATGGAAAGATTAAAGTTGTTTATGTTTATACTTAAAATTTTATTTTTTTTATTGAGGTATAGTTGATTTACAGTGTGTCAGGTACACAGAAAAATGACTCAGTTGTATAATATATATATTCTCTTTCAGCTTCTACTGTAGGTCATTACAAGATATTGAATATAATTCCCTGTGCTGTGTAGGTCCTGTACTTTGCTCTGTTCCTAGCATGTTAATTGTATAACTGTATAATTTATCTTGCAGTAATAATTTCTTTAAATATTTTTTTGCTAGCCTGTCTGTCCCAGTTTACATTAGGATTCACTCTTGGTCTTATACATTCAAGGTTTTGACAAATAGATAATGGCATGTATCCACCATTATAAGGGCTTCCCTGGTGGCTCCTTGGTAAAGAAGCTGCCTACCAATGTAGGAGACATGGGTTCGATCCCTGGGTTGGGAAGATCGCCTGGAGAAGGAAATTGCAACCCACCCCAGTACTGGTTCTTACCTGGGAAGTATACGGACAGAGGAGCCTGGTGGGCAGGAGTCCATGGGGTCGCAAAGAGCTGGACATGACTTAGTGACTAAACAATGACAGCAGCAACCCGTCACAGTAGTGCTGTACAGAGTAGTTTGAACAGTCGAACAAAGTCCCTGTTGCTCTGCCTGTTCATTCCTCATTCTCTCAAGTCCTGACAACCACTGATCTTTCTTCTCTTCCCATAGTTTCAGAATGTCATACAGTTGGAATGTTACATAGTTTGCCATTTCACATTGGCTTCTTTCACTTACTAATATGTGTTCAAGTCTCCCATGTCTCTTCATGCCTACATTGCTCATTTCTTTTTAGCATTGAATAATATTCTATTGTATCATACTTTGTTTGTCATCTGTATATATTATTTACTGAGCCATCTGTGTCTTTTGACCATTTTTAAATTGGTTTGTTGGTTTTTTGATTGATGAGTTTTAAGTGTTCTTTGTATGTTTTAGATGACAGTCCTGTATCAGATATGTGTTTTGTAAATATTTTCTCCGAGTCTGTGATTTGTCTTCTCATTCTCTTGAAGTGGTTTTCGAAGATCAAAGTATTTAACTTTAATGAAGTGCAATATCAATTATTTCTTTGATCTTTCCTTTGGTATGTAATGCCTCGACACATGTAAATCGACATTTTATACTGTTGTATCTTTATTCAGTCTCACACCGAATCTTACAATTTCTTGGAAGAAAGAGAATTTTATGAGAATTGTCAACATTTAAAAAAAATTTGTTTATTTTGCTGTTCTGTGTTTGTTGCTGCGTGTATGCTTTCTTGAGTTGCAGAGAGTGAGGGCTCCCTTGTGGTTGTGGTTGCGGCTTCTCACTGTGGTGGCTTTTCTTGTTGAGGAGGACGGGCTCCGGGGCGTGTGGGCTTCAGTAGTGGCTCACGGGCTCTAGGGTAAGACTCGGTAATTGTGGCACACAGGCATAGTTGCCCCTTGGCATGTGGAGTCTTCCCAGACCAGGGATTAAACCCATGTTCCCTACATTAGCAGGTGAGTTCTTAACCACTGGACCACCAGGGAAGCCTTGATATTTTATGAGTTTTAGGATCTCTTACATTTCTTCTTGAATCTAAAATACAGCTTCTTAACCTGGGTCTGTGAGGTCCACGGAGAATATTTAGAGAGTATGTGAACTTAGGGAAAAAAATCACATCTTTATTTTCTTTAGTGAAAGTGATAAGTGAAAGTGTTAGTCCCTCAGTCATGTCTGACTTTTTGTGACCCTATGGACTGTAGCCCACCAGGCTTCTCTGTCCATGGGATTCTCCAGGCAAGAATACTGGAGTGGGTGGTCATTCCATTCTCTAGGAGATCTTCTCGACCCAGGGATCCAACCCATTTCTGCTGCACTACAGGCGAAATCTTTACTGTCTAAGCTGCTTAGGGAAGCCCTGTTTTCTTTAACCTTTAATGAAAATTCTTTCACTTATCAATATGTACAATAAACTACTGAAATATTAGCTTTTTTGTGAATTTGTAATATAAATAATGGGTATTTTCATATCTTTTTGATGTTATTTATATAATTCTCTAATTAATGCAACGGTTCAAAATCATGGCAGAGCCTGTATTTTAATGTATTACTATTAATAAAAAATCACATATTCTGCTGCATGTCAATTTTAATAACCCTAAGTATTTTTCCTTTAAAAAATATTATTCTGAGAAAGAGGTTATTAGGCTTCATCATATTGCTGAAAATTTTCATGGCACTAAAATGTTTATGAGCCCATTTATGCTTTCACTCGTTTCAGCTAAACGCATCGCAAGCTAGACTTCATTCGCAGTGCCTGGTTCAGTCCCTACCCATGGAGTCTGCTGGTGGAATAGGGACTTCCAAAAAAAGTAAAAGGAAGACAAGTCCTTTGTGGAGCAAGGACAGAATGCTAGGAGATGAATATTAACTTGGTATTTTGCTTTTGGGGAAAGTTCTTCAAAAGAAAGCCAGTTCTAAACAGGAGCCAAAAGATGATTCGGAAATAAGGATTCAGTCCCTAGTAAATAAATAAATATTTGTTGAATGAATGAGGCAAGAAAAATATGGCACGGCTGACACAGATTTTGAAGTAAGGGCTGTGTACAGTGGACTCATCAGTTTATTATGTGGCAGATTAATTTTTCAGTGTGTCATCATTTCTGCTTTGTATCTGTTTAAAAGTTTGAATGAAATGATGGGTTCATAATTCAGCAAGCACTCAGAAAACTGGTTTGCAGGATCTTCTATAGAAGCTGATAGGCACAGATTTCATGCCATTGCTTACAATTCATCTTAATTATTTATTGTTTATTTCTGAGTATTTCTGCTGCTCAGAACATGAATTTTATTGCTTGAGTATGAACAAGTGTATGTATGAAATATTCAATTCTCAATGACTTGAAAGCCTTGATTTTGTCTTAGCTATTCAGTAGCTGAACAGCTTCTCAGAGAAAGGCGTTGGACTCAGCTGTGACTACCTGTTATCCAGCTCCTGTCACTAGGTCACATTTTATTTTGCTTGTTTAATTTCCATATCATATTTCTTGGTTTATTCTAACACTCTCAGACTGAGACATTCATATGTACAAAATATTTGAGTCAAGAGGCTTCTTTGCTGTTTGTAAATACCTTAGTAGTTATTGTTTTTCCCTGTAATTATTTTTGTAACACTTAAATATTTTGGGGAGACCGAATGTATTTTCTATCAAGATTTAAGTTCTCTATAAAGAGTTGTAATGACTGAAGTGACTTAGCACACTCAGCGGGGACGCACAATGGCATCTAACTTAAATCCCATGCCACACACACATTTTTTTTAAAAATTAAATTGGCCCTTTCAAAATATAACTTGTAGATCCTCCAGTAACACCCCAGTTTTTCCTTACATGGATCCAATGTATATTTCAAAATTTATTTATATTCAGCAAGTTTTAACTGGCACTCCAGTAATTCTCTATTTGGTTAAAGATTTTCTCCTTGGGTCTGCATTGTGGCCAATGACAAGAGTAGTGCTTGTTGGTACTACTTAGAAAAGTATAGGGAAGTTCACTTAGAAAAGTAAGTGAAACAAAACATACAAGAAAAGTTGATTGCCTGTCTTTTGTTTGTAAATCTGATTTTCTCTAACTAGTTTACCTGTATATATCTCACTGTTAAATATTTTTATTTAGAGAGGCTATCTTTAGATCACAGAGTTACTAAAATGTCCTGGATATCAAAATCCAGGATCAAACCAGGAATGTTGTCCAACTCCTAAGAAATTCTAAAAACAATTTACATGGTGGAAAAACACTGCTAAGGAAATTAAGGAGAAAATGTAGATTGCTTGACTCGGTGGCGTGCAGTTTGGCCTTGTGTGGAACCTGTTCAGAAAAGAAATTAAGGGATACCATTAAAGAGAGTTGTGAAACTTTTAGTTCAGCAGCTGTATTCAGTTTGTTTTTCAATTTCTCCTTCCCATTCTTGTTTATTAGCTGTGACTCTGAGTCCTGAATTAAAACAAATATTTTAATGGCAACATTTATGATTTGTTTAGAAGTGCCAGAGAGACCTCCTGCTTAGATCAGGGCAGCTTCAGTAGGGGTGGTGTAAGTTTGTTGCTTTCAATTATTTAGATACACAATGAGTAACATTTTCTAGGGAACTTATTTTTTTAATTAATAAGCTTTTTCTTTTAGAGCGCTTTTAGGTCCACAGCAAAATTGAATGGAAAGTACAGAGCGCGCGCATATTTCTGCCTTCCCCCTCTCTCCGCCCGCATGCCACACCCAAACACATACAGTCTCCCACACTATCCACCCTCCACCTGACAGTGATCTTATTCTTACAAGTGATGAACCCATCCTGACACACTATTATCAACCAAAGTCCATAGTTTACATTAGGGCTCACTCTTGGTGGTGTATTTTCTACGGGTTCTGAGAAATGACTATTGACATGTACCTACCATTATAGTGTCATACAGAAAAGTTTCACTGTCCTAAATGTTTCTCATGAAATTTGGGACCTCTCAGTCATTGTTTCTTTGTCTTTTTCCCCCTCTTCTTTCCTTCTGGGACTCCCGTAGACTTACCTCCCACAGATCTCAAAGGCTCTGTTCATTTTTCTTCATTTTTTTTTTTCCTCTCATTCTGGATAATTTCAGGTGATTTTTTCCTGCCATTTAAATTTTCTATTTGGGCCCCTTTGTCGAATTTTTCATTTCAGTTACTGTACTTTTCAAGTCCAGATTTGTGTTTGTTTATTTTTATAATGTTATCTGTCTATTGATGTCCCCTACTTGGTGAGACATTCTTCTCAAACTTCCCTTTAATCCTCTAGACATGGTTTCTCTGCATCCTCATTCTCTGCCAGCATTTGGTTGTCTCATCATTTTCTATTTTATGGATCCTCTCTAACATATGTGATGTGGAAATCTTTTTTCCCAGTGAGAAGTTTTTCCTTTTATCTTTTTAATAGGGTCTTTTGCAGAGCAAAATTCTTAGCTTTTTGTCAAATACATTGTAAACATTTTGTTAGTTGTATTTTTGTGTTCATGTCTAAGAAATGGTCACCAGTCTGGGTGGGGTGCAAGGATTTTCTCCTATGTAATTTTCTAACAGGATGTTAGTTTCACATTTATATTTAAATTTATAATTTAAATATTTTTGTGTTATTTTTAATGTATAATGTATCAGGTTTAGGTCATGGTTGGTCCCTGTTTTTGCTACTTCATCATTTTTTCCAAGATATTATCCTTCTTCCTTTGAATTACTTTTGTGCTTTACTAAGTAACACACTTCCGTTGGCTGTTTCTGGTTTCTGTGATGAAGATGACTTCTTTTAACATTTTCTGACTGTCAGCATCTGTATTTTGCCCATAATTTTGAGGACTATTTCAACTAGATTTGATAGTTTAGTTTGATGGTTATTTCTTCTTTCAGCTATTGTCAGCTCTCTTTGTTCACAGCTTTTGGCATTATTAATCTTATCCCTCTTGATTAATTGGGTACAGAGTTGTATTTTTGTGGGGGCAGTGTTCTGATTTGTTACATCAGCTCAAATGGAGCCACTGAAAATTATTTAAAGGGTTACTGAGTTGTCCTTACCCTCACCTGTTTGAACCCTTTTTCTTTCTTCTGTTCTGCTCAATGTGAGAGCAGCTACTTTTAATTGCTTTGTATTGAACTTAGTTTTTAATAGTATTTTTTATAACTTTGATTTGTTTTTTCATCAGTTTCTCATAGAGCAAGAACAACAGCCTCTTTTGATTTTATAAATCCAGCCCAAAAGACTATTTAGTGGTCATTTTAGCATGTAAAATGCTTTCTATGATACGTGGTTTAGACAATAACCTGTGAACATGTATTAGCTCAGGCTGCCAGAAGGCAATACCATTGACTCAATTGCTTAAATAACAGAAATCTCTTTCCTCACAGTGTTTGAAGCTGGAAGACCAGGATCAAGGTTTGGCTGATGGTTTCTCCTGAGGTGTTTCTTCATCACTAACGAATGGCCACCTTCTTAACGTGTCCTCGCATGGCCTTTCCTTGATGCAAGGGAGCAGGGAGAGAGAGAAAGAAAGCTATCTCTGTGCTGTCTCTTATGAGGACACTAATACTCTCACATCAGGGCTTCACTCATGTGACCTCATGTAAACTTAATTACTTCCATAGATACACCACCCCCCCCCCCCACACCCACTTCACGTATAGCTCTCACCCCAAACTCCACATATAACCCCAGTAGGTTTCTGGCATTTCATTATAGGAATTTAGGGGCTCTACAGACATTTATTCTATAACCATATGTATGAGAATCATTCAGTTACTCTTGTTTTTAAAAAGTCTTATTTAATTCCAGCCCAATTCTGGGTTATTCTGTTCAGCTATGATTGTTGTATCATGTTCCATGTTTACTTCCATTTTAAGATATTCAAATATTTTATAAGAAATGTTAATGATACAAACATCTTTCAACAACCTTTTTATTAGTTAGTGTATTGTCTAAAAGTATTACAGCATGGCACAAGCTTACCACTTCAACTTGATCAACATGTTTTCTCCCATATTTGGCCATTCTATTATTTTTCAGCTCCTTAAACATGTTACATCATTTTACCTCTGCCTGGAATGTTCATTTCCCTGCCTCTTGTTTATCTCTTAAAAGTGTTATTTGCTCAGTTGTGTCTGACTCTTTGGGTTTGCAAAGGAGCCACTAGGCTCCTCTGTCCATGGGATTTCCCAGGCAAGAATACTGGAGTGGGTAGCCATTCCCTTCTCCAGGGCATCTTCCCAACCCAGGGATCCTATCCGGGTTCCCCCCGCATAACAGGTAGTTTCTTTACTGTCTGAGCCACCAAGGAAGCCCTAGTGTCTCTTGAGTCCCATCTTAAGTATCATTTTGGGAAAACTTACCTGACCCTGTGTAAGATATCATGTCCCCCCTTCACTTGGCTACTTAATAGGGCAAGTTACTTAATCTGCTTGGATCACTCCCAGTACTTTCGTTTCCTCATCAATAAAATGAGGGCTGTACTGTCATCTAAAACAATACCTAAAATATAGTGAAACCTTAATAAATATTAACTGTTGTTGTTTTCTTTGTTGTTAACCTCCCTCATCCTAGTTTTTAATTTATTTATACTCATCTAGAGTAACCAGTTCTTAAAATCAGTGATAAAAAACATAACCCAGGAGACCTCCCAGGATGGAAGGAGGCTTTACTAATAGCTTTCCTCCACATCTGTATTGCCCCTAAAGAACAGGTTGGTCTTAGTCCTTATGAGATGTTATGGGAGACCTTTTGTTTATGTCAGTGACCTCTTCCTAGATCCAGAGGTTCAGACCCTCCAGTCTTATACTATGGCCATTGGACAGTCCCAACAGGATATACGCTTGTGGAGTATGAACAAGGACCCAAAATATTCTAAGGAGTCACCACTGTATGCTCCAGTGACTCAAGTCCTAATTAAAAAGTCTGGAAAGATGGGTCCCCAAAGGCTCAACTCCAGCCCACATGGAAGGGCCCCTACCCTGTAATACTTTCTACCCCCACAGCAGTCAAGGTACCAGGACATGACTCCTGGATTCACTACTCACTAGTCAAGCCGTGGAAGAAAACAAAAGAGGACATTCAATACACCTGTGAGCCCCTGGGAGGTCTCAGATACCTATTCAGGACCAATGAGTGCCCTTCTAATGAACACCCTCAAAATCTGGTATCTGGGAATAAGATTTCTCAAGATATCTCTAAAGAGCCAACACAGCTTGGTAGAGATAGTACTCCAAAACAGACAGGAGATAGATCTTCTGATCCCTGAACAAGGAGTGACTTGAGCCATCCTGGCGATGTGAATTTAGAATTGGCTAACAATTCCCCTACTTCCCTGGTGGCTCAGATGGTAAAGCGTCTGCCTGCAATGCGGAAGACTAGGGTTCGATCCCTGAGTCAGGAAGATCCCCTGGAGAAGGAAATGGCAACCCACTCCAGTACTCTTGCCTGGAAAATTCCATGGACGGAGGAGCCTGGTAGGCTACAGTCCATGGGGTTGCAAAGAGTCGGACATGACTGAGCAACTTCACTTCAGAGTATCCTTTCAACATGTTTTCTGTTCAGTTCAGTCGTGTTCGACTCTTTGTGACCCCATGAACCGCAGCATGCCAGGCCTCCCTGTCTATCACCAACTCCTGGAGTGCACCCAAACCCATGTCCATTGAGTCGGTGAGGCCATCCAACCATCTCATCCTCTGTCGTCCCCTTCTCCTCTACCCTCAATCTTTGCCAGCATCAGGATCTTTTCAAATGAGTCAGCTCTTTGCATCAGGTGGCCAAAGGATTGGAGTTTCAGCTTCAAAATCAGTCCTACCAATGAACACCCAGGACTGATTTCCTTTAGGATGGACTGGTTGGATCTCCTTGCAGTCCAAGGGACTTTCAAGAGTCTTCTCCAACACCGTAGTTCAAAAGCATCAGTTCTTCGGCGCTCAGCTTACTTTATAGTCCAACTCTCACATCCATGCATGACCACTGGAAAAACCATAGCCTTGACTAGATGGACCTTTGTTGACAAAGTAATGTCTCTGCTTTTTAATATGCTGTCTAGGTTGGTCATAATTTTCCTTCCAAGGAGTAAGCATCTTTTTATTTCATGGCTGCAGTCATCATCTGCAGTGATTTTGGAGCCCAGAAAAATAAAGTCAACCACTGTTTCCACTATTTCCCCATCTATTTGCCATGAAGTGATGGGACCGGATGCCATGATCTTCGTCTTCTGATTGCTGAGCTTTAAGCCAACTTTTTCACACTCCTCTCTCACTTTCATCAAGAGGCTCTTTAGTTCTTCTTCACTTTCTGCCATAAGGGTGGTGTCATCTGCATATCTGAGGTTATTGATATTTCTCCCAGCAATCTTGATTCCAGCTTGTGCTTCTTCCAGCTCAGCGTTTCTCATGATGTACTCTGCATAGAAGTTAAATAAGCAGGGTGACATATACAGCCTTGACATACTCCTTTTCCTATTTGGAACCCGTCTGTTGTTGCATGTCCAGGTCTAACTGTTGCTTCCTGATCTGCATACAGATTTCTCAAGAGGCAGGTAAGGTGGTCTGGTATTCCCATCTCTTTCAGAATTTTCCACAGTTTATTGTGATGCACACAGTCAAAGGCTTTGGCATAGTCAATAAAGCAGAAATAGATGTTTTTCTGGAACTCTCTTGCTTTTTTGATGATCCAGCGGATGTTGGCAACTTGATCTCTGGTTCCTCTGGCTTTTCTAAAACCAGCTTGAACATTTGGAAGTTCACGATTCACGTATTGCTGAATCCTGGCTTGGAGAATTTTGAGCATTACTTTGCTAGCGTGTGAGATGAGTGCATTTGTGTGGTAGTTTGACCATTCTTTGGCATTGCCTTTTTTGGGATTGGAATGAAAACTGACCTTTTCCATTCCTGTGGCCACTGCTGAGTTTTCCAAATTTGCTGGCATATTGAGTGCAGCACTTTCACAGCATCATCTTTCAGGATTTGAAATAGCTCAACCGGAATTCCATCACCTCCACTAGGTTTGTTCGTAGTGATGCTTTCTAAGGCCCACTTGACTTCACATTCCAGGATGTCTGGCTCTAGGTGAGTGATCACACCATTGTGATTATCTGGGTCATGAAGATATTTTTTGTATAGTTCTTCTGTGTATTCTTGCCACCTCTTCTTAATATCTTCTGCTTCTGTTAGATCCTTACCATTTCTGTCCTTTATTGAGCCCATCTTTGCTTGACATTTTTCCTTGGTATCTCTGATTCTTGAAGAGATCTCTAGTCTTTCCCATTCTGTTGTTTTCCTCTGTTTCTTTGCATTGATCACTGAGGAAGGCTTTCTTATCTCTACTTGCTATTATGCTTTTATTTTGTTCCCAGATATTATTAGCCTGGTAATTTTCACATAGTTGATAGTAAGTGTACATTGAGTAGTTACATTAATTAGTTGTCTTATCTGTCTTTATAATCTTAGAAGTGTTAGTTGCTCAGTGGTGTTTGACTCTTTGTGACCCCATGGATTGTAGCCCACCAGCTTCACTGTCCATGGAATTCTCTAGTTAAGGATACTGGAGTAGGTAACCATTTCCTTTTCCAGGGTATTTTCCCGACCCAGGAATCAAACCTGGGTCCCCTTCGTACAGGCAGATTGTTACTATAGTCTGAGCCACCAGGTACAGGAGGCGGTGACCAAAATCATCTCAAAGGAAAAGAAATGAAAGAAGCCAAAGTGGTTGTCTGAGGAGGCCTTGCAGATAGCTGACAAAAGAAGAGAACTGAAAGGCAAAGGAGAAAGGGAAAAATATACCCAACTAACTGTATGCAAAGTTCAAGAGAATAGCAAGGAGAGATAAGAAAGCCTTCTTAGGTGAATAGCGCAAAGAAATAGAGGAAAACAATAGAATGGGAAAGACTAGAGATCTCTTCAAGAAAATTTGAGATACCAAGGGAGCATTTCGTGCAAAAATGGGCACAATAAAGGACAGAAATGGCAAGGACCTAACAGAAGCTGAAGAGATTAAGAAGAGGTGGCAAGAAGACACAGAAGAACTGTACAACAAGGGTCTTAATCACCTGGATAACCACAATGGTGTGGTCACTCAACTAGTCATCCTGGAGTGTGACGTCAGTTGTGAATTAGGAAGCATTACTATGAACAAACCTAGTGGAGGCGATGGGATTCCAGCTGAGCTATTTAAAATCCTGAAAAATGAGGCTATTAAGTGCTCCACTCAATATGCCAGCAAATTTGGAAAACTCAACAGTGGCTACAGAACTGGAAAAGGTCAGTTTTTATTGCAATCTCAAAGAAGGCTAATGCTGAAGAATGGTCAAACTGCTGTATAATAGCACTCATTTCACATGCTAACAACATAATGCTCAAACTCCTTCAAGCTAGGCTTCAGCAGTATGTGAACTGACAACTTTCATATGTACAAGCTGGACTTAAAAAAGCAGAGGAACATCCATTGGCTCACCAACATCCAACAGATTATAGAAAAAGCAAGGAATTCCAGAAAAACATCTGCTTCTGTTTCATTGACTACACTAAAGCCTTTGACTGTATGGATCACAACAAACTGGAAAATTCTTAGATGGGAATACCAGACCACCTTACCTGTCTGCTGAGAAACATGTATGCAGGTCAAGAAGTAACAGAACCGGATGTGAGACAACCGACTGGCTAAAAATTGAGAAAGGAGTTCATCAAGGCTGTATATTGTCACCCTGCTTATTTAACTTCTATGCAGAGTACATCATGAGAAATGCTGGGCTGATGAAGCACACACTGGAATCAAGATTGCTGGGAGAAATATCAGCAACCTCAGATAAGCAGATGATACGACTCTAGTGGCAGAAAGCAAAGAGGAACTAAAGAACCTCTTGATGAGGTGACAAAGGAGAGTGATAAAGCTGGCTTAAAACTCAACTTTGAGAAAAATAAGATCATGGCATCCAGTCCCATCATTTCACAGCAAATAGATGGGGAAAAAGTAAAAACAGTAGCAGACTTTATTTTCTAGGGCTCCAGAATCACTGCAGATGGTGACTGCAGCCATGAAATTAAAAGACACTTGCTTCTTGGATGAAAAGCTATGACAAGTCTAGACAGTGTATGAAAAAGAGACATCCTTTGCCAACAAAGGTCCGTCTAGTCAAAGCTATGGTTTTTCCAGTAGTCATGGATGGATGTGAGAGTTGGCCCATAAGGAAAGCTGAGCATCAAAAAATTGATGCTCTTGAACTGTGGTGTTGGAGAGTCCCTTGGACAGCACGGAGATCAAGCCAGTCAATCCTAAAGGAAATCAGTCCTAAATATTAATTATAAGAAGTGTTACTGAAGCTGCAATACTTTGGTCACCTGAGGCAAAGAGCTGACTCATTACAAAAGACCTTGATGCTGGGAAAGATTGAGGGCAGGAGGAGAAGGGGGCAATAGAGGATGAGATGGCTGGCTGGCATCACAGACTCAGTGGTTTGAAATTTGAATAAAATGAGTGAGATAGTAAAGGACAGGGAAGTCTGACATGCTGCAATCCATGGGTCGCAAAGAGTCGGACACGACTGAACAAGTGAAGAACAGCATAATCAGGGCCATGATAAGGTATTAATGTAATGTACTTAGTTGTTTGTGAATAAAGCCAACTTTTTCCAATTTCTGATTTGGACAAAAATTGTATCCCTCCCTCAATTGTGGGATTGTTCCATGATGCAAATTATATTAAATGCAGGTGCATATCACACGTGATTAATATTGAAATTAAAAGTATCTTGTGGAAACTACATTTTTGTGACTTGGTACACTAGATGGGAGTATTATTAGTTTCATGATATTTGACATCAAAGAAGATATGTGTTTTTTAATTAATTAGATTAGAAATTAGAAACATAAGGAAGAAATTCTCAGCTCTCTGCAGTGTGGCCTGATGTTTCTCACACAGACCTGTTGTCTTTAATTCAGTAAATAATTGATTTGCTTTCCAGAGGCGTTACTTCTGCCAGCTGAGTAGCCTAGAGCTGTGAAGGGCAACACATCCACGTCTTAAATAATTACCCTTCCTTGGCAGGGAAATTGCTTTTCCATCCATTAATAAGAGGAAAATGAATGTTGGGTCTCTAGTAAAGTAGATTAAACATGAACCCTTCTGAATGCTTGGCTGCATCTTTAACAGACTTGGCATTTTTCTGGTTATTTAAATGCTGTATATTGAAAGGTGCTGGTGGTCTTGGGTTAATCATTTAAACAGTTGGATTTTTGTTTGTTTGTTTTTTGCAGTTTTCCCGATTGATCATAGCAAGTGGTCAGAAAAATACCTTGTCTTGATTTTTGTTAACATTTATAATGTCTTCTCAATTTATAGAATTAGGTGGCTTTAGGTTTTTCCTCTCACCTGACAGTTTTAGGTGTCTCAGTGTTAGTCACGTATGCTGTGTCACTAGCAGCGCAAAAGCAGCTTGAAGAATTTATTGCCTCCTCCCCGACCCTGTCGTGGGGATATTTCCATTAGAAGTCTGTAGTTACTCTCTTGTTTTTTCATCTTGTAAAGTGATATCTTTTACTCACGTAATGAGTTACTCCTTGAAGAATTTGTTGTGTTTGCTCTACATTCATTGTGGCACTGGGCTTATATATGAGAGTCAGAGGGAATTTTTCAGGTGATTTGCCATAAAGTACAGTAGGCAACATGCCCACAGTCATTTTAGGGTCCCACCAAAATGTTTAATTCCTTTAAAACGCAAAAATATATATAAAGTTTTAATGGAATGCCTTAATATCCATAATATACGTTTAAACCAGCAACTGTAGTCATAAAATAGTTTTTTCATGGAAGAGGGGGCCAATGAAGGCAAAAATGTCAGGGTATATGAAAGTCCTAATGCAGCCCTGGATTTTGAATGTCCATCAATAAGAAGGAACCCTGCTCCTTTGCTATCACCACTGCCACAGCAAAGGTGCTCAGTTAATACTGAATGAACTAGTGAGAGATGAAGACACTGAATACGTACAATGGCATCTTTCATGCTAATGAAAGATGTGAATATATACAGTGGCGCAGTTAATACTGAATGAGCTAACGAAAGATGTGAATACAAGCAGTGGCCATAGCAAAGGTACTCAGTTAATGCTGAATGGATTAATGAAAGATGTGAATACGTACAGTGGCATACCTACCATGTAAAAATGTGAGGTAAGTATAAATGCCCATAACACTGCAGCTGCAAGTATTCTATTAGATCCGGTATTAAATTTTGAAAAAGGTAAAAAAGGATGTCTATGACCAAGTAGATACAGGTGAAGTAGCCAAGGCTGAATTGAACTTTTGCTTATCAGGACAACTTTAAAACGGTTAAGCCTTGACTATCGTTGTCCCTTCTCCTTTCCACTCTGCTCGTATACTCTAGCCCTTCTCCAGCTTCAGGCTTGTTTCAGTTTCCTCGTTCAGATTGGTCTATATTCTTGCCATATATTAAATATATGTATATACGTATTGGAGGCTTCCCTGGTGGCTCAGACGGTAAAGAATCTGCCTGCAATTCAGGATACCGGGGTTTGATTCCTGGGTTGGGAAAATCCTCCGGAGAAGGGAATGGCAACCTACTCCAGTATTCTTGCCTGGAGAATCCCATGGACAGAAGAGCTTGGCGGGCTACAGTCCATGAAGTCACACAGAGTTGGACATGACTGAGTGACTAACACTCTATCTATACATACTTTATATATATATATATTTTTTTTTTAAATAGTTTGAACAGTACTCTGAAAAATTTTCAAGGATAAATATATTTCAAAGAACATATATTAAATTCAATATGATGCGTATTTATGGTGGGAAAAGGATGGCAGTGGGGAATGGATTTAGGAATGGAAGATGAAAAAGAAAACAGAAACAGCAGTCTACTCAAACTTAATATATATAATCTAAACAAAGTCTTAGCAACAGCATAGAAGAAATAATATTATTATTAAATAAAAAATAGACTAGATTTCCCCCAATCCCATGCCATACCTTTGATTATTTCATGGGAAGATTTTGATTATTCTTGTTATTGTTGTTAGTCTTTCTTTTCAAATCATATCTTTCTGATGGGCTAAGAAAAATATTTGCTACATTTGCAAATATTCCTAAAGTGAAAGTGCTAAGTGATGACCGAGTTTTATCTTCCATCTAATTGTTATGCGTTACATAGTTTCTGATCTCCCCTGCTAGAATTCTGAACTAAATCTGTTGTATTTTCGTGTATGCAAAGTGGAATTCATGAGTAATGGTGCTTTGACCATCAGTTGGCCAGGTTGCACATCTGAGACTTGTAGACCTCTTTCTTGACTCCTTACTACTATGTACTGTCATTTCATATACATCCCTCTGTGACTGCTGTGTTTTTTGATGTCTTTTTTTCTACTTGGGGTAGAGTTTTAACTTTCTAACTGCTCTATTTACCATCTTATCATCTCTTCTTTCACTCTAGATAAAGCCATAAAAATTATCTTGTTCCCTCATCCTTGTTATTGTTTTGGTTCATCTTCATTTTTCTTGAGATGTAATTATATGATACAGATTGTGTGTACTGATCTTAAGTGTATAGCTTGGTGAATTTCTACACACACATACATACACACGTATCTACCTCTGTATACGTTCCATCCAGAAAATTTAAAGTTTCTATTTTCATGCATCTCTGAAGTACATCAAATGGCATTCCTTTGGAAATTCCTAAATTTCCAAATTTACCTTTCAAATTAAATCTTACAATTTTAATATGTAAAATATGTCTTCTAAGCAGAGTGATCTACCAAATTCCTGTTAACCTTCATTCAAATTATATTTTATTATGAACTTGTGGCAATTTTTGTCTGTGACATTAAGTTAGTACTGCTTTTGTGTTTGTGTATTTGTATCTGTATAGGACAATAGCACAGAGAAGGCGATGGCACCCACTCCAGTACTCTTGCCTGGAAACTCCCACGGACGGAGGAGCCTGATAGGCTGCAGTCCAAGGGGTCTCGAAGAGTCAGACATGACTGAGCAACTTCACTTTCACTTTTCACTTTCATGCGTTGGAGAAGGAAATGGCAACCCACTCCAGTGTTCTTGACTGGAGACTCCCAGGGACGGGGGAGCCTGGTCGGCTGCCGTCTATGGGGTCGCACAGAGTCAGACATGCCTGAAGCGACTTAGCAGCAGCTGCAGCGGCAGGACAATAGCATTGTGTTGGTACATAATAATGTCCCCAAGATAACTACTTTATCTAAAACTTGTACATTTTTGCCATCCTAGTGACCTCTATGTTGTGATGATTATAACCACATTTTCATAAAGATATTTTATCACTTTTGTGCTTTGATATCCTATTAGTGTTTTGTGTTAATATTGTTCACTATTAGTTAACTTTATTAAAAGTGAATGTTTAAACCAAAAATAATCAACAGAAGCTTATTCTAAAATTATATGGAGATTCAAAGGATATAAAGTAAAATAGTCAAATCAATCTTGAAAAAGATGAATAAATTTAAAAAACTGACTCTACCTAAATTTCTGACTTACTTAAATATATACTTTTTAAAATAAGTAGTAATGTAGAAAGGATGGTTTTGGGTAAATAACAGTCATAGATGGATGGAATAGAATCCAGAAATTGATCAGACTCTTATGATGATTTGATTTTTGACCAAAGTGTTAAGTAATTCACTATAGGGATAGCGTGATTTTCTCAACAGATGGTCCTAGAACAACTGGAATATCCATTTGGTGAAAAGTAAACTGGTTTCCTCCAGTAATCATGTACGGATGTGAGAAATGGCCCATGAAGAAGCCTGAGTGCTGAAGAAGTGCTGGTTTTTAATTGTGGTGCTGGAGAAGACCCTTGGACAAAAGGAGATCAAATGAGTCAACCCTAAAAGAAATCAACCCTGAATATGATTGGAAGGACTTAAGCTGAAGCAGAAACTCCAGTACTTTGGCCACCTGATACAAAGAGCTGACTCATTGGAAACGAGCTTGATACTGGGAATGATTGAGGGCAGGTGGAGAAGAGGGTGGCAGAGGATGAGATGGTTGGATAGCATCACTGACTCAATGGACATGAATTTGAGCAAACTCTGGGAGATGTTGAAGGACTGAGGAGCCTGGTATGCTCCATGGGGTCACGAAGAGTTAGATACAAGTTAGCTACTGAACAACAGCAAAATTTTCCTTAACAGCATAGACAAAAATTTAACTCAAAATCAATCATACACTTAATTTAAAACCTAATACTATAAACCTTCAAAAAAAAAATGTAAAGATTCTATCATTGTAACCCAGGAGGCATAGAGGACGATTTCTTAGATAGGACACCAAAAAAACAAACCATCATATTGGTCTTCATTACTTGGAAACTTATGGTTAAGCAAATGAACTGGGGTATATAAGCCATGAGTATATATCTGATATATATATACACACGTATATATATTTTAATATTTTTATGCTGCTGCTAAGTCACTTCAGTCGTGTCTGACTCTGTGCGACCCCAGAGACGGCAGCCCCCCAGGCTCCCCCGTCCCTGGGATTCTCCAGGCAAGAACACTGGAGTGGGTTGCCATTTCCTTCTCCAGTGCATGAAAATGAAAAGTGAAAGTGAAGTCGCTCAGTCGGATCTGACTCCTAGCAACCCCATGGACTGCAGCCTACCAGGCTCCTCTGTCCATAGGATTTTCCAGGCAAGAGTACTGGAGTGGGGTGCCATTGCCTTCTCTGAATATTTTTATAATATAATTTTAATGTATATAAAATGAAGACAAAACAATTTAAAATACGCAAAGGATTTGAACAGTAAAGTCAAGGAAATATGCAAGTAACTGTTTAGCACCCAGCATCACTGATCACCAAGGAGCATAGCATTTTTAAACCATAAGAAACCCACCAAGTACTCACTGAGGTGATTAAATTTAAGAATATCAGCAACACCAAATGTTGCAAAATTATGGAGTTCATGGGAAGGTAAAATGATAGCGCCGGCTTGAAAAAACATTTTCTCAGTTTCTTATCAAATTAAATGTGCCTCAGCTTAGTTCAGTCACTCAGTCGTGTCTGACTCTTTGCGACCCCATGGACACAGCAGGTTTCCCTGTCCTTTACTATCTCCCAGAGCTTGCTCAAACTCATGTCCATCGAGTTGGTGATGTTATCCAACCATCTCATCCTCTGTTGTCCCCTTCTCCTCCTGCCTTCAGTCTTTCCAGCATCAGGGTCTTTTCTAGTGAGTCAGTTCTTCGCTTCAGGTGGTCAAAGTATTGGAGCTTCAGCGTCAGTCCTTCCAGTGAATATTCAGGGTTGATTTTCTTTAGGATTGACTGGTTTGATCTCCTTGCAGTCCCAGGGACTCTCAAGAGTCTTCTCCAACACCATAGTTCCTCCTCCAGGGGATCTTCCTGACCTAGGAATCAAACCTGCATCTCCTGTGTTGGCAGGCAGATTCTTTACCATTAATTCGACCATTAATTTGTAATGACAGAAAGTCAATCAGTGGTTGCTGGGGCCAGGTGATGGGGAGGGGATGGACTGCAAATAGAAGAGAATTTTTTCACATGTTCTTTATCTTGGTTATGGCCTTTGGATGTGGCTGTTGGGTATGGCCAAAGATATCTTCAAACGGTAACAATTTCATGTTATGTAAAGTGAAAGGAAGAAAGTAATTATTTAAATAAAGGTGTTCGGATGTTTGCAAAGTACAAACTTTAATAATTTTTAGGTTTTCATCTTTACAGGTGCTGATTAGAAAGTATTAAATTTGCAATGATTAATACTAAAATGTACAGTTATTTATGAGTGATGATAATCTGAATTCCTGTAAAGATTTCCATTTGACCCAACATATCAGTGGTTATGTGTGTTTTTGGAGGAGAGTGTGAATAAGCTGGTAATTTGTCTTCCAGTTCATATGTGTGCATGTGATAAAGAACCATACAATTAGGTAGGTGTTATAAATAGGATATGGCAGAAAAGACATCCCTACTCAAGTTTCCAAGATTTTATAGCATATGCCCAGTCGAGGTTTGCTACTCTTTAATTTTGCCTTTTGGGCTAACCAGCTGACGCCCAGTTGAAAAGACTTATGTTCTTATGAGGCCACAAAAGCCTTAATGTTCAGTCTTCAGCTACCTCAGATTTTGGGGAACGCCATGTACCATCAGCAGCTTTAGTCCCTACCCTCTAATGCTAGCGCTCATCTATCAAACTTAAGGCTGAGAGTGAAGGAAAGGAAGCTTCCAGATAAACATACAGCAGCGCCTAAACAGCTAATCACTCTAGGCTTCCGCTTCCAGGCCCTATAATTAGAAGTCCTTCTTTTCCTTGTATTCCCAGATGACGCAAATGCTTTTTGTGGCTTGGCACCTCATTTGGGGCGTGGGTTTAGTTTATGGCCAGGCTGGAGTCTGGTTTAGTCTTCTGATGCTGCATAAATAGTTCTCAAGCCACAGTCTACTCTGTACAAGTTTTTCCTTTTATGTATATCTGCTTTTTAACTTGTTTTCTAGAAAAAAAAAAAAAGCTTGTCATTTCTTCCTGCAGAATGTGTGCAAAAGAGGAAATTATAAATTCAAAGGAAGCATATTATTGGTATAGTACTACACTAGCTGTTTCCTCCTTTCCTCTCTATAAATTTTTTTAAAAATTATTTTAAAGTTTTGTCAAAAAGTTGGACTTATTTCTGAGTTATGTAAGCTGTATTTGCAAGAATAAGTGCAAGAAAATGTTTTGAGACAGGATACAGGAAGATAATCAGGATAGATTTTCAATGGCTAATTCTCTTAAAATTTGAAGTTGTTTTGCATGCCAGTTTGAAAAACTAGGAGCATGTTGAAAAGTTTTTATTTGTGATTATCTTTCATTTGCAAAACAGTAAGAGTCTTGATTTGGCTAATCGGGACTACTATGTGAATGCTAATTATGAGTAAATCATTGATACGCTAATAAAAGAAAGTGAAGTTTATGTTCGGGAATGAGTAATATATTTGTGCTATAAATACAAGTGCATCACATTTCCTGTCATAATGATGTTTCCTCTGAATTGTTTTTCATGTGCAGAAATGATTTTGTTGTGGGAATGTGGAGTGAAAACATAGTAGTAGAATTGTGACAATTCAGACTTCCTATAACTAAGCAAAAAATAGGAGTCAAGACACACTGTCCGCAAAACAGAGCATGTCCAATCTTTGAAATTTATTGTATGAATGACAACAGTATTTATTGACCTCATGCTGATAGCTATGCACAGAATGGGAGGTAATGTTAAATAAATTGTTCTAGATCTCAATAAATGACACGGTTCATCATCTTAAAATGTATTCTCTTGGAAATAGCCAAGATACTGGCATCTAATATGCTATTTTTTAATCAAATATAATGACTGGAGCTGTACCATATGTTAGCCAATAAATAGAAAACTCATATATACTTCACCTTCCCATATAAAGGCCCACTTTATCTTTCCACAGGTGCTTGATATTCTTTCAACAAAGAGATTTTAGGAGTTACAAAATATGATTTTGCTTCTGTTTCTCACAGAAAGCAAATATATTCTGGACAAAATATTAACAAACACACAAACATTTTAATATGTATATTTTAATTTCTGGAAAAACCAGTAAAACCAATAGATAAGTTAAAATTTTGTATTAAAAATAGTGAAATTATCTAAAAAAAAGAGAAGGAAGCAAGAGCGGATAAATAAGCAAAAGTAAAAACAAAGGTGAAATTTAAAAGAGATAACCAACAAAGACCTACTGTATTACAGAGACCTCTACTCAATATTCTGTAAAATCCTAAATGGGAAAAGGACTTGAAAAAGAATAGATCCATGTATAACTGAATCACTTTGTTATATACTTGAAACTAACACAGCATTGTTAATCAACTGTACTCCAATACCAAGTAAAATTTTTTAAAAAATCAAGGGGAAAAAAACCACAGGGGTACAATCAGAAAAATAGTAAAAAGTAACAAAATGGTAGATGTAAATCCAACCTTACCCACAAGTTACACTAAATGTGAACAGTCTATAAACACTAATTAAAAGTTTGAGATAGGAATAAAAAAACCCAAACTGAACCCCAGTTATTATCCAAACCAGAGTCATTTTATAATTATATTGACTGTGAAAGTAAAATAATAGAAAAGTATATATCATGCATACATCAATCAAAGCAAAGCTGAAGTAGTGATATTAATACCAGAGAAAGTTGGCTTCAGAATAAGGGAGACACTAAAGTCAAAATGGGACATTATTATAAAAGAGGTGATTCACCAAGAAGTCGTAACAATCCTAAATGTGTATGAACCTAAAAAAATAGGGCTCAAATTTAGGAAGCTTATATAACTGAAAAAAATATCCATAATTATGCTCGGAGATGTTAACTTCTACTCAATAATAGAACACAAAAGTAGGCAAACAAGTAAGGATGTTAAAGATCCAACAAGAGTATCAGTTAACTTAATTGACACTGAGAATACACCAAGTGTTCAGATGTACATGGAACACTCAACAAGATACGTTGTTCTGAGATATAAAACAAACTTTTAATTTCTTATCATAATGGAATTAAATTTGAAATTAGTATATGAATGATAACTGGAAAATACCCAAACATTTGGAAACTAAACAACATATCTTCCTGACATAGTGATCTAAGCTTCAGCTTTTAAGAAACTTGAAGAAATATAAAATAAAACTAAAGCAAGGGCAGTGAAGGAAATAGTAATAGAGGGTCATGACAGCAAAAGAAGGAAGATAAATCAGTAAAATGGAAAAGAGAAAACCAGTGATACCATAATGGTTTCTTTGAGAAGCTGTAGCTAGACTGACCATTGAAGAAAGGAAATGGCAACCCGCTCCAGTGTTCTTGCCTGGAGAATCCCAGGGATGGGGGAGCCTGGTGGGCCGCCGTCTGTGGGGTTGCACAGAGTCGGACACGACTGAAGCGACTTAGCAGCAGCAGTAGCTAGACTGACCAAGAAAAAAAGAGAAAGGATACAAAATTTCAATATCCTGAATGAAAAAGTGGACATTACTAAAGACCCTACAGACTATTAACTTGAGTTACAGAGAGTAATTCTTCCAAGAAAAAACATTACAATATATTTTCATTATAAAAATTATGTTACATTTTATATTTACAAAATTTAAAGAGAAATTAAATTACTATATCTAAAAGTCTTCACACAAACACAAAAAAGGCCCACATAGTTTCACTGGAAAATTTTACTGGACATTTGTTAAAGTCTAGAAATAAAAGGAACATTATGCAACCATACCAGCTCTACCCTAGTACCAGAAACAGACACACACAGTATTAGAAAAGAAAATTACAAACCAGTATCCCCCAGGAACACATTCACAACAGCAAAATAGTAGCTAATTCAGTGCAGCAGCATGTAATAAAGGATTCTGACAAAGTGGCATTTATCCCAGAAATGCAAGATTGTTCCACATTTGATAACCTTTCATTATTAAAATGCACCATACTAATTGACCAAAGAAGAAAAACCACATAATCGTCTCATAGGTGCAGAAAAGCATTAGACAAAATTTGACATCTGTTTATTATTA
The DNA here is from genome assembly GCF_032452875.1 of Bos javanicus. Taxonomy (NCBI): domain Eukaryota; kingdom Metazoa; phylum Chordata; class Mammalia; order Artiodactyla; family Bovidae; genus Bos; species Bos javanicus. The sequence continues at coordinate 13,411,508 of NC_083886.1, read as the reverse complement.
AAACTCTCAACAAATTAGAAGTAGAAAATAATGTCCTTAAGTTGATACAGAGCATTTACAGGAAATCTACAACTAGCATCATGCTTAAAGATTGAATACTTTCTTCTAAAACATGGAACAAGGCATGAATATTGCCTCTCGTCATTTTTGTTTACCTCAGCAAAAATAGCAGGTCAAGAGAAAAAACAAGGCATGTAGGTCATGTAGTGTGGAAAGAGAAAAATCAAACTATGTCTATTCACATACTGTAGGTTTAGAAAGAAAATTCCATGTAATCTACATAAAAGCTCCTAGAATTTGTAGAGTGTGTAGGTACGCACACAGTTCAGTTCAGTCGCTCAGTTGTGTCTGACTCTTTGCGACCCATGGACTGCAGCACACCAGGCCTCCCTGTCCATCACCAACTCCCAGAGCTTACTCATACTCATGTCCATCAAGTCAGTGATGCCGTCTAACCATTTCATCCTCTGTCGTCCCCTTCTTGTCCTGCCTTCAATCTTTCCCAGCATCAGGGTCTTTTCTAGTGAGTCAGTTCTTCGCATCAGGTGGCCAAAGTGTTGGGAGTTTCAGCTTCAGCATCAGTTCTTCCAATGAATATTCAGGACTGATTTCCTTTAGGATAGACTGGTTCAATCTCCTTGCATACAGATATTTATATAAATATCAGTTATATCTCTATATACTGCCAAGGAAAATTTGGTAATTGAAATACAGTACCAGTGATAGTAACACTAAGAAAATACAATCAATGTGCTAAAAGACAAAAAGGAAGACATATCAAGAAATATGTGATGTTCATAGATCAGATGACTCATTATTGTTAAGATGTTTGTTATCCTAATTATGTAGATATTGAAAAGCTGAATCTGTGTTTGGAAAGACAAAGGAATTGGAATAGCTAAAACAATCTTGGAAAGGTCAGAAAACAAGGGCTTGTTCTATGTGATTTCCAAGTAATAGTAAGTTAAGAAAGTGTGATATTAGTGAAGGATAGACACAGATATCAATGGAACAGAATAGGACTTCCAGAAAAACACCCATCCTAATATGGCCAGTTGATCTTTGGCATGTTGACATTGAATGTAGAGTAAAAGATAGATAAAAGAGGATAAAGATTAGCCTCTTCCCATGGCAGATGCATGTTGATGTATGGCAAAACCAATACAATATTGTAAAGTAAAAAAAAAAGATTAGCCTCTTTAAGAAATCCTGCTGAGACAATTGAACATCATTTTCAAAAAAGATGATTTCTAATACCTCACACTTTGTACAAAAATTAACACAAAATTGATGAAAGACCTAAATGTAAAATATAAAACTGTGAAATTGAACAGGAAACCAAAATTTTTGTGACCTTGTGTTAGGTGCATAATTCTTGGCCATGACATCTCATCAAAATTTGCTTTGTGAAAGACAGTAGGGAATTTAAATAAATAGGCTAGAGTGGAGACAAGTTTTAAACTGGTGAATTGAGTAGGGTATTATTAGCTGTAGTAGTACTCAAATTGGAATTTAGAATTCAGGTTTTGAGAAATGGAAAAAGTGAAAGTGGGTTTTAATTCCATGGGGGGAAGTCTTTCACATTCTTTATTATCAGATTTGCTATTTTAAAATGCTTGTGAACTCTGTGATTCCAGCATTGTAAACTTTTCTCTACTAGTTGTATGAGAACATCATAAAACCTTGACATGTAAGTATGTCACTATACTTGAATACTGATGTGACCTTAAGGTTTTGTATTCACACAGGAAAAAAGTCTTGTGTTTTAATTTTTTTTTTAATTGTAGGAAGTTTCTTACATATTTGGTCACTTTTTCCCTTCAATAATATTTTAAAGTATGATGAGTGCCTTGTGAAAATATTTTATCCACATACATAATGGTGTTTGTTTTTACCCTTTTTTGGTGTGTCCTTCAGGAATGCTTCTAGTCACAACAGATACCCTTGGCCATGACTTCCACGTCTTCCAAATTTTGACTCATCCTTGGTCCTCATCACAAAGTGCTGTCCATCATTTATATACTCTTCACAGGGGAGAAACTGAAGCCAAAGTAAGTTGTATATTTTTTCAGAAGGTGTTTTTTTTGTGTAATATGACATCTAATCCAGAGGTTATTTGTATCATACTGGAGCTTAACGTTAATGTTGGTGTGTTCATACAGTTTTTTAGACTGGGTCAGATAATTAAGAACTTTATCCTATTTTGACCCAGTTAATAACATAAGCAGTAGGTGAACAATGAACACTGATAAAACAGAAGTTCAATTTATTGTTCTCTTCCTGTCCTAAAACCATTTTTTTGTTTGTTTTCTTCAAGTCCAGTCTATTAGGCATATATTCTGCAATCATGCTGAAGTAGTTATGGGTGAAACGATACGATATGTCTGGTTTGCTTTTGAATGTTCTGGCAGAACAAAGTAAACTAAGACATAAGTTGAAAACAATATGCAAAATGTTAATAATTGTCAAAGCTAGGTGATGTTGATGGTGGTGGTTCATTATAGCAGTCTTTAGATTTAGTGTGTATTAAGAAATTCCTCTACTAGAAAGTAAAAATAAAGCAGTACCTTTCACCAACATTATGCTGTTTTACTCACTTTTACTGTTTTATAGCAGACTTATTGTTCATTTTTGAAAACATTTTCAGCTATTGAGCATTTTCTTATTGAAATGCATTTTAGTTATGGGGTAATATAAAGAATATTGAGTTATATAAAAATATTTTGAAGTTATATAAAGAATATTTTTAAGTTTTTAATTTGAATTACATTGAAATTACATTTTAATGCAGTTAGAATTTGCATCATTAAGTATAGAATTTTTGCATCTAGGAATTATTACATTGTAAAATTATTATTGCTGAGGTATAATAGGCTATATATTGTTTTGTATTAGATTTGTGTTTTCCTGCTTTGCTGTACTCTATTTTGAGATCTAATACTTTTTCAGAAAAATTTTTCTTGTATTTTACGTATAGAAGGTGAAAGTCGCTCAGTTGTGTCTGACTCTTTGTGACTCCATGGAATGTCCATGGAATTCTCCAGGCCAGAATACTGGAATGGGTAGCCTTTCCCTTCTCCAGGGGATCTTCTCAACTGCATTGCGGGCAGATTTTTTACCAGCTGAGCCACAAGGGAAGCCCAAGAACTCTGGAGGGGGTAGCCTATCCCTTCTCCAGGGAATCTTCCCGACCCGGGGAATCAAACCGGGGTCTCCTGCATTGTGGGTGGATTCTTTACCAACTGAGCTATCAGGGAAGCCCTTATATAGAACATACTTTCTGACAAGTATTATGGTAATTTTTGACCATTTTCAGTTTTATTTTTGTTATTGCATTAGTTTCGAACTCTAAAGCGATATGTAATTAAAAGTAATAATTGTGGTCTTTTCTTTGTTAATAGTACCCCCTATTTTTAAACTTTGTATCATGCTGTTTTGATTACTTTAGCTTTGCAATATAGTTTGATATTGGGAAGCATGATGCTTCCAACTTTGTACTTCTTGGTCATGATTGCTTTTGTTATTGGGGTCTTTTCTGGTTCCTACAAATTTTAGGACTGTTTTCTAGTTCTGTGAAAATGCCATTTGAATTTTGATAGAGATTGCATTGGAGAAGGCAATGGCACCCCACTCCAGTACTCTTGCCTGGAAAATCCCACGGATGGAGGAGCCTGGTAGGCTGCAGTCCATGGGGTCGCTAAGGGTCGGACACGACTGAGCGACTTCACTTTCACTTTTCACTTACATGCATTGGAGAAGGAAATGGTAACACACTCCAGTATTCTTGCCTGGAGAATCCCAGGGATGGGGGAGCCTGGTGGGCTGCCGTCTATGGGGTCGCACAGAGTTGGACACGACTGAAGTGACTTAGCAGCAGCAGCAGCAGCAGAGATTGCAGTGAATCTGTAGATTGCTTTTGATAGTGTGGATATTTTAACAGTATTGGTTCTTTTAATTCATGAGTATGGAATATTTTTTCATTTATTTGTGTCTTCTTCAGTTTCTTTCATCAGTATCTTATGGTTTTGAGTGCACAGGTCTTTCACTTCCTTGGTTAAATTTTCCTATGTATTTTATTCTTTTTGATGCAATTGCAAATGCTTTCGGCTTTTATGAAAGCGCTTTCAGCTCCTCACCATTGAGTATAATGTTAGGTGTGGGCTTGTCATATATGACCTTTATTATGTTGAAATATATTCCCTCTGTACCTACTTTAATGAGTTTTTATCATGAATGATTGTTGAATTTTGTCAAATGCTTTATCTGCATCTATTGGGATGGTCATATGATTTTTATTTTTCATTTTGTTGATGTGGTGTGGATCTCAGCACCTAGATGCAGACTGATTGGGAGCTGAGTCTTCAGACTGCAGCTTTTAAAGTATGCAAATATACTGCTTTCAGGGGAAGACTGGGAGAAGGACATTTTTAGTCTGCTGTCTTTGTGCTGTGGCCTGCGTGGATAGTGGGCTAGGAGAAGTCACTTAAAACTATATAAATATCCCATTCCTCATCAAACTTTTTATTACTTCTTTTATTTACATATATCATTTGGTTGAATAGATTCTTTGTTAAATGAGTTATATTCATTCAAAAATTATTTTAGTACTCAGAACAGTCCGCATTTGGCCTGTTGGAGCCTATTAGTTTGACAGCTATTAGCTTGACATCTTCGACATCTATTAGCTTATAATATGTACATTATTCTTTGACAGTGTGCTTACATTCTGGCACAATGAAGTTGCTTTCTCCTGTTTAATAACCATTTGCTGTTATTGCTTTCGTATGGAAGTTTTCAATTAGATGAGCATTTTAGGTAAAGATTTACTATTTCACTATAAAATGTTCTGCTGGGCACATGTTATTTCTTTGAACAGATTTTTTTCATTGATGTATAGTTGATGTACAGTATTATATAAGTTGCAGGTATACAGCATAGTGATTCACAGTTTTTGAAGGTTATATTCCATTTATAGTTACCAAAAAATACTGGCCATATTCCCTGTGTTGTACAATAAAGGGCATGTTTTATTTCTTTACATTTTTTAACAAGTAATTTTATTTGTTTATCTTTGGCTGGGTCCTCATTGCTGCGTGGGCTTTTCTCTAGTTGTGGCAAGCAGGGGCTACTCCAGTTGTGGTGTGTGGGCTTCTCATTGTGGTGGCCTCTCCTGCAGAGCACGGGCTCTATGGCACACAGGCTTCAGGAGTTGCCCCACGTGGGCCCAGTAATTGCAGCTGCCGGGCTCAGTAGTTGTGTTGCACAGGTTAGTTGTTCCATGGCTTGTGACATTTTCCAAATCAGAGATCCAAACTGTGTCTCCTGCATTAGCCAGCTGATTCTGTACCACTGAGCCACCAGGGAAGCCCCACATTTTATTTCTTTATTGTTTTTTAATCTGCGTCCTATCCTCCCTACTTACTAATATGCTCTACCTCAACTGTAATCTCCAGTAATTTGAACATTTTAAGCACCCACACCTTTTAAAAAATTTATATCCATTTTTGATACCTCTTTTGCATTAACATTATTTGTCATTCAATTTACCTTTATTTCTAACACGGAAACAGAGATCTTGCTTAAGCTTCTTGGGGTCTCTCATCCATAAAACAGTGTGCTGCACATGGACAAATGTTTGTAGGTGCTAATATTTGCTAATGCCAATGCTATTCCTATTTAACAGGTAGGAAAACCAAATAGGCGTTATTAAAATTGTGTTGTTCTATGTCACATCCTATAATTTAGGAGATTGGAAATTTTTAAACCTTAAACATAAAGATCTAAGGAAACACAATTGATAACCATAAAATTAATTTTTATAAGTGTATACTGAAATGATTTTGAAATGATATATAAAATTTAATACTGATGATGAAATCTGTATGGCAAGTAATCTGTCTGTCTTTGAGTATTTTAAAATCATGTCATTCTGGAATCTTCCAAGAACTCTGAGGATACTTTAATCATGCAAGGAAAAAAGGATCAAATATGTGGATCTAATTATGTTGAATTAAGTTGTTTTATGATCTATGACTTGGGATATCCTCTGCATCTGACAGTAATTTTCCTCATAAAGTACATGTGTAGTTAGCAAAATATTCTTAGTTTTCATCAGTAAAGTCATATGTAGTAAAACGTTACGGTATTTAAAAATATACTTCTGTAAAGTCTTACCGAAGCTGACACTAGTAGTTTTTGTACTTAACATGCTAATTTTGATAAATGGTACACTTGCTTTGGAAACCTCTGTGTATTAGAAACATGTTATTCTACTTTATCAGAGCAATCCTGCAAAATGGTATGATTAATATGTTTAATTCTCAAGGAGAAAAGTACCTGTGTGTGAATGCTCAGTCATGTCTGACTCTTTGCAATCCCATGAACTGTAGCCTGCCAAGCTCCTCTGTCCATGGGATTTCCCAGACAAGAATACTGGAGTGGGTTGCCATTTGCTTCTCCAGGGGATCTTCCCTACCCAGGAATTGAACCCACATCTCTTGTGTCTCCTGGGTTGGCAGGCGGATTCTTTGTGATGGTCAGTTCAGGAAAAAACAGCCTGGGGTATAGGAAAGGGGAACCCAAATGGAGTCTAGACTCCCTTTGTTGATGAGATATTGGTGAGTCTAGGAAGACCAAGATCATGGAGTTCTCAGGACTGAGTATCAGAGAGATGAAAGCTACAAAGAAAAACCCTTGAGATCTGCTGAGAAATCTGCAACCATGGGAAGAACCACTGTCATACCAGTAGGAAGAAGTAAAATTACATTAAAGATGACATACAGAAAATCTAATGAATACCACAAAAAGTTAGAACTAATGGGTGATTTTAACAAGACTTCTGGGTACCAAAACCATATACTAGAAACAAACAATTGTCAATTAAAAAAAAATTGTTAAGTTAAAAACAATGAGCATATCACATGTAGGACTGTATTCTAAAACTGTAAAACATCACTGAGAGTAAAGATCTGATTAAATAAAGAGTTAAACCATATTCTTGGGCTGCAGTACATAATATTGTTAGAATATAATTTCTCTCCAAACTGATTTGTATATTCAATGCCATCTCCATTAAAATCCCAGCAGTATTAAACATTTTTGATAAAAATTAATAAGCTATTTCTCAAATTTATATACAACTGCATAGGACTTATACTGGGAAAAATAATATTGAAAAAGAAAAAGTTGGAGCATTACCTGGTAATTAGACTTATTAAAGGTATAGTAACAGGCACATTTCCATACATATGTAGAATTGATTTTTGACAAAGGTGCAAAATGAAGACAAGTTAGTCTTTTCAACAGTGGTAATGAACTGACTGGGTATTTATGTGTGAAAAATGAATGTTAGCCCATGTCTCATCCCATATACAAAAATGAACTCATACTAGACCATAGATTTAAATGTATAAAATCTATGATTGTAAAGCTTTTAGAAGAAAACACAGGAGAAACCCTTTGAGTTAGACTCGAGTTGTCTGGTATCTACACCACATTTTAAGGGAACTCTCAAAAAGTGAATGAGTGGAGGAACTGGCTCTTCACACAGTGCTGTTGGGAATGTACAGTCGTACGGCGACTCTGGAAAATAGTTTGGCAGTTTCTGAAAATCTGAACATAAGCTTGCCATACCACCCAGCAACTTCAGTTATGGGGAGTCCATAACAGAAAATTCACATTGTATACAAATTTACTGCACATTTCTTTCCTGTGCTTGTCATAACAAATTACCTTAAAATAACAGAACAAAACCAAATGGCCTTAAAATAACAGAAATCTATTTCTCTCATTTCTGGAAGCCCAAAGTCCAAAATCAAGGTGTTGGCGAGGCTGCACTCCCTCTAGAGTTCTAACAGAGAGTCTGTTCTTTGCCTTTGCCGACTTCCGGTGACTAAACATTTCTTTGCTTACGGCTAGATACCACTCCAGTATTTCCCTCTGTGGCCTCATTTCTTCCTCCTCTCCTCTGTGTCTTCTCCTCTTCTTTGTGTCTTTTAAGGGTACATTAAATAATTATTTAGTATCATTAAATGATTCCATTTAATATTAGCACTGATAATCCAGGATAACTTCTGATCTAGATATTAATCATGTATTTTGTCATAGAAGGTAATAGTCACTCTTTGTACTATAATGTACTGTATGTAGGTCCCACAGATTAGGATCTGGGTATGTCTTGTTTTGCGCACTGTTTACTTCATTAAAGTCCTCCCTCTCTGAACCCTCAAATTCAGGATAATTTCATGTGCAAAATACGTTTACCCCATACAAACATCCCTGGAAATCTCAGCACATTACAACATCAGTTCTTTTTTTGTTTGTTTGTTTTTAATTTTGTTTTATTTTTAAACTTTACATAATTGTATTAGTTTTGCCAAATATCAAAATGAATCCGCCACAGGTATACATGTGTTCCCCATCCTGAACCCTCCTCCCTCCTCCCTCCTCCCTCCCCCTCCCCATACCATCCCTCTGGGTCGTCCCAGTGCACTAGCCCCAAGCATCCAGTATCGTGCATCGAACCTGGACTGGCATCTCGTTCTTAACAGTAAAATCTCTTTAAAATATCATCAGACTCAAAGTTCCCATCTCCTCATCAAAATTATCCAAATTAGGTGTAGTTATCACCTTATGTATGATCCATCCTGGCACAAAATTCGCTTTGATCTGTGTAGGAGAAGGTATAGAGAGAATGAGGCAGAAAAAAATACATGGAGAAATAAAGATGGGAAACATTCCAGATTTAGTGAAAGACACATTTTGAATATGACAAAGCTGAAGTTTAAGAATGACATAGTAAACTTTCTGAAAACCAAAGCAAATCTTGAAAGTAGCCAGAGGAAAATAACATATACAGAGAAAAAACTTTTTCAAACTGTTGACTTCTTATCAGAAACCATGGAAGTCAGAAGGCAGTGGAATATCTTGTTTAAAGGACTGAAAGAAAAAAGTACTGGTAATAAAAAATTCTCCATCTAGCAAGAGTATCATTTAAGAACGACGAAGTGAACAGTAAACCTTGCAAGTCCACACTGTTGTGCAGGGAGAAAGGATAACCAGAGCAAACTTGGATATTTTGGAAGTAATGAAATATCCAAGAAATGATCCATTTCATATTAAAGAGGATTTCCCCCCTTTCTTAATTCATTTAAAATATAAATGTTAACATTTTAAATTTAATGTTAAGATACTTTATATGTAGGAAATTTAAACATTTTCTGGGGCTTATATTGTATACATGTAATACATATGATAGCTATAGCATAATACCATTGGTGGTTGGGTGGGAACAGGTATATGGAATTATACTGTTCCAAGGTTCATTTGTGCTGTACCTAAAAAGACAAAACTTCATTTAAAATGGAATTCTAAAAAAACGTTTAATTAATTCAAAAGTAATTTTGCCGAAAGGGAAGAACAGAGACACAAGACACAGGATAAACAGAAAACAAAATTAAATAGTACATCAAAATTCAACCATATAAATCATATACTAAATATTAACATATTTCAGCCTAAAGAACTCCAAACTAAAGGGACAAATTACCTACTAAAGATTGTCTTTGAGTCTTTAATATGATGATGGTTAATACATGTTAAAAGGTATGTCATGCAAATAATAAACATATGAATATTAAAAATTTGACTGTATTAATATAAACTAAGAAAGAGGTTAAGACAAAAGATATTACCAGCGATATTTCACAATGTTCAAGAGTCAAATTATCAGGAAGATTTAGATGTCTGTGCACCTAAAACTAAGTTTAATAACACTTTCTAAACATTTGATGTGGCTCAGATGGTAAAGAATCTGCCTGCAATGCAGGAGACCTGGGTTTGCTCCCTGAATTGGGAAGATCCCCTGGAGGAAGGCATGGCAACCCACTCCAGTATTCTTGCCTGGAGAAGCCCCATGGACAGAGGAACCTGGTGGGCTACAGTCCATGGGGTCGCAAAGAGTCATACACGACTGGACAACTAAATACATAAGGAAAAAAGGGCAGATCTCTGAGCAGTCCTGTTAACTATCTTGTCCTGAACAGCTAACCCCCAACACCTGTAGTATATTTATGCTTTTAAGTTGTGACATCTTGTATACTTTGTATGAAGGAAGCAATGGACAGTAGATGGGCAGAGATGCATAACTGATGAATTTGGATGGAAATCTATGCAGGGCAGGGCAAAGTGGATACGATGAGCAGCTTGACTCTAGCCTTCCTCACCAGTGGCTCGATTCGCACCTTGGGCCTTAGTGACCCAGATTCTTCTGTTACCAGCCATGATGTATTTGTACAGCTCCTGGCCCTAAAAGAGGGACATCTGCAATCTGCCAGTATATAATCTCCTTCATGGCACACCAGACCATTGGCAAGGCCATTGACAGATGCCCACGTTTCAGTATAAGTATAGCATTTCTAGTAATAGTCCTTAGGGGGATTATCTAAAGCAGGTATCCACAAACTTCTTTAAAAAGCCAGAAAGCAAAATAGCTCTGCATTCTATATGTTTTCTGTATTACCTGTCACTGTAGCACAAAAACGTCCATACAGAAATGAATGGGCATCACTGGCCCACAGTTATAGTGACTCCTCAATAAAAGCAGAGGCGACAGCTTTCCATTATCCTGCTGTGCTGATTGATCCTTATGTTTGTCTATCCCAAGTTTTTGTTGGTGCTGTGCAGCTGCTCTGGGCCTGTGGACACCATCACTGTTCATCTTAGCCAAACCATCAGTGAGTCAGGCATTCAAGGGAAACTCTGTGATTCAAGGGCTTATTGAACCACTGGCATTGCTTCAGGCAGTAGAGTAGGTGATAAAGTAGTTGTAAAAACAAGGTGCTCCTGGGGGTATTCTGGAACACATTCTGGAGTATACCCTTCCCACTTGACTAGCAATCCCTCTTGGAACCTTCAACCACACTCATCATTGGATTGGAATTGACTTGTCCCAGTACGGGTCTGGAAAAACCACAAAGCTTCCATGAGTCAGTTGTTCAGTGACAAGAACCCAGAAGCAGGTTTAGTAGCTGCCATCTAAAAGAGGGAGTGTACTTGGATGCTGGCTCAGGCAGGTGGCGATGTTGTACTGGGATAACACCTCTGCATGCTTTAGCAGCCATTAAGCCTCCACCTTCACTTTTTCCTTGGATTCTGATGTGTCTGTTACATAACATGGGAAGAAACGGAAAGGCCAGTAGGTGAGCCGCTATGGGCTTCCTTCTTCATGGCAGAGGATGCCCCCCCGACACATAGAAGCATGTAAGTACAATCAGTTAAGCCATTAATACTAGTTGTTCAGTTCAGTCACTCAGTTGTGCCCGACTCCTTGCGACCCCATGGACTGCAGCACCGCATGGCCTCCCTGTCCATCACCAACTCCCGGAGTTTACTCAGATTCATGTCCATTGTGTTGGTGACGCCATCCAACCATCTCATCCTCTGTCGTCCCCTTCTCCTCCCTCCTTCAATCCTTCCCAGAATCAGGGTCTTTTCAAATGAGTCAGTTCTTCATATCAGGTGGCCAAAGTATTGGAGTTTCAGCTTCAGCCTCAGTCCTTCCAATGAATACTCAGGACCGATCTTCTTTAAGGTGGACAGGTTGGATCTCCTTGCAGTCCAAGAGACTCTCAAGAGTCTTCTCCAATACCACAGTTCAGAAGCATCAGTTCTTTGGCGCTCAGCTTTCTTTATAGTCCAACTCTCACATCCATCCATGACTACTGGAAAAACCATAGCTTTGACTAGACAGACCTTTGTTGACAAAGTAATGTCTCTGCTTTTTAATATGCTGTCTAGGTTGGTCATAACTTTTCTTCCAAGGACCAAGCATGTTTTAATTTCATGACTGCAGTCACCATCTACAGTGATTTTGGAGGCCCCCAAAAATAAAGTCTGTCACTGTTTTCCCTTCTGTTTGCCTCGAAGTGATGGGAGCAGATGCTATGATCTTAGTTTTCTGAATGTTGATTTTTAAGCCAAGTGTTTCACTCTCCTCTTTCACTTTCATCAAGAGGCTCTTTAGTTCTTCTTTGCTTTCTGCCATAAGGCAGAAACTGCCACTAGTTATACTCATGAACATAAACTACGATAGTACACCCGCCTGTGGCTCAGTGGTGAAGAATCTGCCTGCCAATGCAGGAGACGTGGGTTCAACCCCTACTTTTGGAAGATCTTCTCGAGAAGGAAATGGTGACCCACTCCAGTGTTCTTCCCTGGAGAATCCCATGGACAGTGGAGTCTGGCGGCCTACAGTCCTTGGGGTCACACAGAGTTGGACATGACTGAGCAGGCACACTCGCATGCACAAGGTCACTTTAGTTCTCTGAACTGTGCTTAGGCTTTGCTCTAGGATATTTTTTACTTCTACGCGGGTAAGGGCTGTTTCCCCTTACACAAGGACATGGACTAATGTGTTTAAGGTGCACATGCCAGTTTTTCCAGTGACAGCTGCCAGGTCATCTCATTATCCCCTGTCTCTGTGGCCGGGGAGGCTAGCCTGCAGATACTATGGGAGCAGCCAGGAGTGTTAGCCTTTTTTCCTCATTTGGCCAAGCATTCGTGCCAGTTATTTCTGGATGAGCAGCGGTGCTGCTCACCAGTGTCCAGGGAGGATCCAGGCACAGCAGCCCCTTCCTTTCTGTCCCCACTCCTAGCACTGCCATGGTTCACACTGTAGTCCTTGGCTTTTGGGGCCACCCCTCATCCTCGTCTCCACTCGAGTTCAAGCTTCAGCAGGAGTCGGCTCCAGTGGCACTGCTGACACCGTGGTGTTCCCAGGGTGTTACATCCGCATTTTGTTTGTTTCGATTTTTATTGAAATAATCATAGATTCATGTGCGCTTACAAGAAATTGTACTACGAGATCGATCCCATGTACATTGTACCCAATTAATCCCAGCACTAGAATTTTGCAAAACTAGAGTATGTGACAACCAATACACTGACATTGGCACCACGCATTGATCTTTTTCAGATTTCACCTGACTTACTTGTGTTCATGTGTGTATATGTGTACGTAAGTGTATATATTTTAATCACACGTGTCGGCAGTATCCTCCACTGCTGTCAAGATACTGAACGGTCCCCTCATGTTACCCTTTTGTAAGGAACCTGACTTTCACAGTTTTATAAACATTCACCTGAACAATTTACAGTTTGCACTATTACGAATATGTTATGTGAACATAGTTTTCATTTCTCTGGCATAGATGCCCAGGAGTTCAGTGTGCTACTTATTTTAGCTCATTTTCAAATTTTTAGCGCCTAGCAGAGCGCAAGCTTTGAAAGGCTTCCCCTGAATATGTTATTGACTACATAAATGAATCTGAAGAATCGATATGGGGAGGGAGTAGGCAGATGAGTTAGATGCTGTGTATGGATTATCTGTCTTTACCGCATCTCCATTTAAGCAACTTATTCTCACGCCAGCTTATTGCTTTTAACCTTGTTGCTTTGTCAGAGTTAGACCATTTTAAATGAAAGTGTATTTATCAATTTTGAAAGAGAAATCATTGAACTGTTGGGTTGGGAATATCTATGTTGTTTTTAGTTGCTAAGTTATGTCCAACTTTTTTGGGACCCCTTGGACTGTAGCTCACCAAGCTCCTCTGTCTGTGGGATTCTCCAGGCAAGAAAACTGGAGTGGGCTGCCATTTCCTTCTCCAGGGGATCTGCCCAACTCAGGGTTTGAACCCACATCTCCTGCATTGGCAGGCAGATTCTTTATCACTGAGCCACCAGGGAATCCCATATTAATATATTGTATATTAATTAATGTTATATATTCATTCTTGGGCACATAGCTTATTTTAAATATTTTCCTTCGTTTTCATTAAACATAACCTCATCTGATGGCTTGGATCTTGACCAGTTAGCATTTGTGGTATGGGACTTGTCTTTATGGTTTGATTGCCATTCTTAACAGGCTTCTGAAAGACAGTAGGTACTCTGGGATTTGAGATATTTTATCTGAGTACTCTCTGCTTTCAGGTTTTCTTTCTTTTTAAAAGGGAGTTGGAAAGGGAATTGGTAATTGAATCTTTAGGCATATTTGGCTACAGAAATAAAAACACAGGGTTTATTTTTCTCACCTTACAAGAAGGCTGCTGCTGGTTTTGGTACAGTGTCTCAGTGACTTTCTTTTTCTTGTGATCACTTTGTAATTGCCACTCTACTGGGCATCGTTTCTGAATTCAAAGCAGTAAGATGAATTCACACAGTAAGGACAGCTTCAGTGATGTTAATTCCTTTTATCAGGAAAGTGGATACTTTCCCAGAACACTGCAGCAGCATCCTGCTTTTGTCTGGCTGATCATAACTGTGTCAGCGCCTGCTGTGAGAGGCTGTGGGCAGTGCACTGGAGGCGTCTGTAGTGGTGGCAGGTGAGGCTGTGAAGGCAGGAGTCGGGTGCTCCACGTGCCATCCACTAGTTACATCTGTATAAGCATAAATCAAAGTACCGTGCATTTTCATCATCTCAGAAAGTTTCCTCTGGCCCTTTTCAGTCAATCTACTGCCCCACTCACACCCTAGGAAATCATTGCTTTTACTTAATTTTTTTAAAAAGTATCTTTTACATAATTTCTAAGGTTTGGTATGGGGCTACAGGGCTGCTATTTCTGGTCAGTTTATTAATTTTTCTAGCTCCATGTTAGAGACTTAAGGTCAGTAGCAGAGTCCTTATCTGAGTGTTCAAAAACTGCAGGTTTCTTGCTCGTGTCTCCCCCAAGATCTCCCAACACCTCCTGAATTGTAATTCTGAAAGTGGGATCAAAAATCTGTATTTCTTCTAGATAATCTAGGTGCTTCTTAGCACACTGAAGTTAGGGATTTTAGGATGTTAAAATAACCCTAAAATTTTAAACTGCTCTTACTGGTTAATTGAGACCGTGGAGTAAATTGGTGGCATAAATTTAGAGCCTTGTGTGATGCTGATTGTTGTATGTTAGATTCTTAAATGTAATAACACTTAATTCTAATGCTCAAATACTGTTATTTTATATGTAATTTGAATTCAGCCTGTTCTGTGAATGAATATATTCTTGGGGTTTTGTTTTAATAAAATGTTGGACATAATTATTCCATATATGTCTGCTATATTAGACTTTTGTGGCCCCAAATATTGTTTGGGTGAGTAAATCAATGAAATTGATTTAGATTGCTGAAAAAATGCTTGTATAAATTAGAATTACTGAAATACAGCTGTATTAAGTTTTAAGAAAAATTTAGTTTTCTACAGGCCTAATTGGTTTCTCATAGCCAAATTTTTCATCATTACAATAAGAAGCAAGTTTGAGATCTTATAAATATGCCAAATAATGCATTTAAAGAGCAATAAATTATGTAACCCAGTAGAAATTTGCAAAACAATTAAGCACTGTGTATTTCTCATTTATATCTTGTTAAGCATGATGACATTTGCTTATTTAAAAGCTCAAAACTGATAATAATGAGTGTCTTAATGAGGGTTCCCCATCTTTCTTATTTTTAACAATATGTGAAAAACCACCCAACTTGTTTGATAACATGGACAGTTATATCATTTTGCATTTTGTGGATAGGCGACTTGTTATCTTCTGTGATTTTATTTAAAGGATTAAACTTTCCCTAGTTTCTTGACTGCTGATGTCTTCAGCAACTCGTCTCTGCTCATTTATGTATCCTGATGTGTCTTTACGGTCATAGAGCAGAATCACTTCTCTAACTGCAGTTTTCTAAGTAAGCATTTAGTGGGATTCTGTCTTCTTGCCTTGATACTGTTTGTTACCACCACCTCATTGCAGAAGTATTCTTAAAAGAAGGAAACTTCTTTTCCTTGACCAGACCAAGAAGTTGTCTTGATTATAAGTGTTTTGGAAAAAGGTTTTAGATAACATGGTTTAGTTCCACTGATGATGGAACATAAGTTACTCAATAAGCCTAAAGTTTTTTATTTATTTGATTCTGGCTTGTGTTAATGCGTATGGTACAATACTATTAAATTCGTCTGGTGCTGTGTTTCTTCTCTCTTGCTTCTGCTATTTACCCTTTCCTTTGTCCTGGTGCTTCCTTTTCTTTTGCTTTTCTGTTATTTGTTTAGCTGAAAGTTACTGTAGGCGAAGAAGACAGATGAGACACTTGAGGAACAACTTTCTATTTGTAATTCTAGACTTGCTGGGAGTTAAATTTCTCAGCATAAAGAATCAGGAGATTCTTTAATTATAACATTAACGTGGCATTTGGATGTGTCACAGTAATTGAAATGGGTGGGTATGTGGTTCATTTTAGGGTTTATCTGTATTGATCATTTTTGCCTATCAGTCGTCTTGCAATGAAATATTTGTTTGATGTATAAAACTAAAATTTCTTTTTATTTCAAAGGTTCTAGGCTCTTGTACTTTGATGAATACTTATAGCTTTTATTTGTAGGATACTTCTGGAATGTTAGTCAAGATTTTGAGCTGAATTTAGGCTTATCAAAGATTTAATATATTGAAAATTAGCTTCTTGGATTGCTTGGAGAGTTTTACTTGTTCATGTTGTTATAATGTTAGCTAATATTTTTCATATTCATACATATAGAGACACACATGCATTTTTCATGTTAAATCCTACTCATCAGCATCTTTAAATTATCATACTTTTGTTGTCTGGTTTATTTTTTAAAATACTGTTTTACAGTTGTTTTATGTGCTGGAAAATTAGTTTATCATTTAGTCACTGTAGAAATCTTTCTTATGTACCTGTGACTTGCCTGTTTTTCAAGAGACTGTGGTTAAAACAGTATTGAATTTTACTTGGCTATCTTTTTAAAGTATAAACGTAAATAGAGATTTTTGTTTAAATTGTCACCATTAGACTGGTTTCAAGATAAAAGTAATAAATTCAGTTTGTTAATTTGAAAATACTGGAAATTCCATATTAGTGTCTGATAAATGTCATACAATTTAGTGACTGACTTTACCTAGATCAGGTCTGTGGCCAACCAGTTATTTCTGTAAAAAAGTTCATTTTTTTAATGAACATAACTGCATGCATTGATCTATATATATTTTCTATGGTAACTTTGACCCTGGAAGGGCAGAGTTGAGTAGTTGAAATAGCTGAGAGAGAGTATACGGCCTGCAGTGTTTGCCAACCACTGCAGGACATAAGTTTTTATGTTTTTAAATTGTTATCATGGCCGAAATATTCCACTGTGTGTATGTATGTATCACATCTTTTTTCTCCAGTTCATCTATTGATGGGCATTTGGGTTGTCATTAGAGTGTTTTGAGACATTTTCTCTTCCTACTTCTCTTCAGGGTCCTTTAGCTGCTATGTTTATTGAAGGAACTCCTACCTAACTTTCTTTCAGCTATCCTTATCTCCACTACAAATCCACTCCCCTGCATTTCACTCCCACAGTCATCCTTCAAGACCTGAATGCTCTGTTTTTCTTTGGCTGTGCTGTGCTGCTTGCGGGATCTTAGTTCTCCGCCAGGGATGGAACTCGGACCCACGGCAGGGAAAGTGCCGAGTCTTAACCACTGGACTGCTAGGGAGTTGCTCAGAATTGAAATCTTTACTCCACTCTTTCCTAAATAAAATCCAGACACCACTTGCTCTGACTTTCATGTTGTTTCTGGCATACAGAATTACTTGCCATTCATTTCCATCTTGAAAGTGAAAGTGTTAGTCTCTCAGTTGTATCTGACTCTTTGCGACCCCATGGTCTGCCAGACTCCTCTGTCCATGGAATTCTCCAGACAAGAATACTGGAGTGGGTTGCCATTCCTTTCTCCAAGGGATCTTCCTGAACAAGGGATTGAACTTAGGTTTACCATCTGAGCCACCTGGGAAGCCCCTTCCATCTTATGTCTATGCATTTATATCCAAAGTAGAATATCTTAATATGTCTGAATTAGAATGCCCTTCTTTCCTTTCTTTATAAATATATCCTACTTCAAAACTCATTTCCAGAACCCAGAACTATTCAGATCATGTTTTTTGATGCCACTCCTGATCTGTATCTACCCTCTCGAACATCTCCTTTTTGCCTGTCACAAGCAGAGTTTGTATATTGCTTCTCTTTTGTTACCACCGTGCCTCATATGTAATAGTTATTTCACTTTTACATGTTATATTTTTGTTAGTTTCTAATGTCTTTCCTTCCTTGTAGGCTGTGAGCTCAAGGATGATTTTATCTGCCTCTTGTTCCTAGTATTTATTAGCATGTTACTTAGCATATTTGTTGAACAAATGATTAGATTAATAACTTCACCTTGTATACATTGTATAATGTATGTTTTAATTTTTCTCTTCTATACTTTTTGGAAGGCAGATGCCTTTAAAGAAATGAATATTATCCATGTGTATATATATATATATATTTTTTTTAAAATATAGGTTTATAGAGTGAAACCGCCTAGGTCTTACTTTCTGATTTGGCACTCTATACAACAAGAGACAGAATTCCCTTTAGAATATCTAAATCTTATCAAATCCCTGATGTAAAGTTTTGATCACTATTCAGAATGAGTCTAATCTTTAAAATAAGCATTTTGAAAATATAACCTGATCTGAGATAAATTTGGTAACCAGGCAAGCGTTTCTGTTTATATTTGGAAATATGTGTGTGATATTCTTCATTAAATCTGAATAGTTTCGGTCATTTCTGTGTTTTTCCATGTTTCATTTTAGGTGCAGGACATATGCTTCAGCCATGACTGTCGCTGGGTTGTGGTCAGTACACTCCGGGGCACTTCCCATGTTTTCCCAATCAACCCTTATGGTGGCCAGCCTTGTGTTCGAACGCATATGTCACCACGAGTCGTGAATCGTATGAGCCGTTTCCAGAAGAGTGCTGGGCTGGAAGAGATTGAACAGGAACTGACGTCTAAGCAAGGAGGTCGCTGTAGCCCTGTTCCAGGTCTATCCAGCAGCCCCTCTGGATCCCCTCTGCACGGTAAACTCAGTTTTCTCTCTCTTCACTGTTCCCAACAGTCCTTCTCCCTTTTACCTTTAATTTTTGAGATCTGGGATAAAATAAACCCATTGTTCTAATCTGTTCATACGAAGATGATCTTGGGTTCATTTGAGGACATTCTTAACATATTAAATCATTTAATAAATTTAAATAATGGTGATGATGATCATTACCATGATATTTTAACTCCCTAACTTTTTAACTGTATAAGGATTACTTGATGCCATGTATATGGAATATGGTGTTCAAGACCGTTTTCATAAATTTAGAGATTGAATTTTTTATCTGTAGATCTTTTCCAGAAAACTCTGGCTTTAACCAAAGTCAGTACTGTAGTTCATTAAGAAATATCTATTGTGGGAGGGGGATAGTCTTGAGTCATACATATTTTAGAGCAGCATTTGCATTTTATCTTAAAATACACCTCTGTGGGATTTCTGTTAATGTGTTGCACAAAAAGCTCCCCAAATCCCAAAGACACATATAAGTCGTTACTTTATTTTAGATAAAATACTTGTATAACCATAATCCTAATCAATCAATAAAACATCAGAACTCCATTTTTGTGCCCCCTTTCCATAAAAGCAAACCATGATTCTGGCTTTAGAGTAATCACTTCCTTTTAAAAAAAGTGAACTATAGCTCACTATTGTTTGTGAGATTAATTCATATATTTCTATGTAGGTTTAATTCATTTATTTCCATTTCTCTTACATATTCCATTTGTATAAATATATTTCTACTTATTTGTTTATTCTTTCTCCAACTGTTGATTTATAGTTTGGTGGTTTCTTGTGGAGTTCTTATGTATAATGAAGATATGAAAATGTTGGTACTTGTTTCATAGTGCAAATGTGTGCTCATTTTTGTGGAAATACTAGGTTACAACATATGCAAATCTTGGCTTTGGTAGATACTACCAGAGTGGTTGTAGTTATTTTCTTGGACTCCAAAATCACTGAGGATGGTGACTGAAGCCATGAAATTAAAAGATGCTTCCTCCTTGGAAATCTAGCAGAGACATCACTTTGCTGACAAAGGTCTTTATAGTCAAAGCTATGGTTTTTCCAGTAGTCATGCACAGATGTGAGAGTTGGACCATAAAGAAGACTGAGTGCTGAAGAATTGATGCTTTCGAATTGTGGTGCTAGAGAAGACTTTTGAGAGTCCCTTGGACTGCAAGGAGATCAAACCAGTCAATCCTAAAAGAAATCAACCCTGAATACTCATTGGAAGGACTGATACTGAGGCTGAAGCTCCAATACTTTGGCCCCCTGATGGGAAGAGCCAACTCATTGGAAAAGACCCTGATGTTGGGAAAGATTGATGATAGGAGGAGAAGGGAGTGACAGAGGATGAGATGGTTGGATGGCATCACTGACTCAATGGACACAAGTTTGAGGAAACTCTGGGAGATAGTGAAGGACAGGGCAGCCTGGTGTGTTGTAGTCCATAGGGAGCCTGGTGTGTTGTAGTCCATAGGGTTGCAATGAGTTGGACATGACTTAGCAATTGTACAACAACAACTTCTATCTAGTTCCAAATATATTTTCTTCACTCCAAACAAAAACTGCATATTCTTTAAGAAATTCCTCCCCGCTCTTCTGTGCCCAAGTCCCTAGCAGCCACCAATCTGCTTCCATCTCTATGGATGTACCTGATATGGATATTTCATATAACTGCAGTCATAAAATATGTCACGTTTTATCTGGCTTCTTTGAGGTACAGCCACTTTGTAGTATGTATCAGCACTTGATTCCTTTTTATGGTTGAATAGTATTGAATAGTGTTATGTGAATGTTCCACAGTATTTTATCCATTCATCCATTGATGGATATTTGGGTTGTTTCCACCTTCTAGCTTTTGTGGATAGTGGTACTATGAACATGTGTGTACAAGTACTTGTTTGAGTGTATCTTTATGGTTCTGGATATATCCTTATCCTTATTTGTTTTAGCTCCTGCTTGAACACATGTGCTTTTGTAATACTTAGTCAATTAAAGATACATGTAATAGATAAATTTAGATATATTTTTTCCTTGGAGGAAATTTTAAGATAGACTGAAAAAATACATTGGTAACTAGAATCCTGGGGAGAAATTCTGCAACTCAGAAAAGTTTGGGCCCTTTGTTGTTTTTAAGATTTTTTTGATGCGGACCATTTTTAAAGTCTTTATTGAATTTGTTACAACGTTGCTTCTGTTTTATGTTGCTTTGGTTTTATGGCCACAAGGCAGGCATGTGGAGATCTTCTCTCCCTGACCAAGGATGGAACCCACAACCCCTGCATTAGGAAGTGAAGTTCTAACTGTTGGACCGCCAGGGAAGTCCCAAGTTTGGGATCTTTGCTTTCTACCTAGATGATGTTTTGTGCTTTGCTTCTATTATTTTTTATAAGAACAGTTGTGATTCATTTATATTTAACTAGTGGTCCATGAGGGAGAAGGCACTGGCACCCCACTCCAGTACTCTTGCCTGGGAAATCCCATGGATGGAGGAGCCTGGTCGGCTACAGTCCATGCGGTTGCTAAGAGTCGGACATGACTGAGCGACTTCACTTTCATGCATTGGAGAAGGAAATGGCAACCCACTCCAGTATTCTTGCCTGGAGAATCCCAGGGACAGGGGAGCCTGGTGGGCTGCCGTCTATGGGGTCACACAGAGTCGGACACAACTGACGCGACTTAGCAGCAGCAGTGGTCCATGAAAATCTTTTACAGTAAGTCTTGGGTGAAAACAGTC
Source organism: Bos javanicus (assembly GCF_032452875.1). Taxonomy (NCBI): domain Eukaryota; kingdom Metazoa; phylum Chordata; class Mammalia; order Artiodactyla; family Bovidae; genus Bos; species Bos javanicus. Next base: position 13,389,820 of record NC_083886.1, on the reverse strand, counting down.
ATTAAAAAAAGTATTTAGCATGTTTTAAAAAACAGTCATTATAAAAAGTATTTAGCATGTTTAAAAGGTATAGAAAGCTTTGAGATATTTATTCATTTTTTCAGCTATTTGCAGGACATTTTACTTCAGAAATGATTCCTTACATTTTTTGTGTAACTTTTGTCACATTGGGTTCCCTGTTGGCTTAGTAGTAAAGTCTGCCAATACAGGAGATGTGGGTTTGATCCTTGAGGCAGGAAGATCCCCTGGAGAAGGAAATAGCAACCCACTCCAGTATTCTTGCCTGGGAAATCCCATGGATAGAGGAGTCTGGTGGGCTACAGTCCATGGAGTCACAAAAGAGCTGGACATAACTTTAGCTACTAAACAACAACAATACAACTTTGTTCTGTAATTAGGAGGTGGTATAGACTGAGAGCCAAAAAACTAATGCTTTCAAACTGTGGTACTGGAGAAGACTTTTGAGAGTCCATTGGACAGCAAGGAAATCAAACCAGTCAATCCTAAAGGAAATCAACCCTGAATATTCATTGGAAGGAGTGATGGTGAAGCTGAAGCTTTAGCACTTTGGCCACCTGATGTGAAGAGCCGACTCACTGGAAAAGACCCTGATGCTGGGACAGATGGAAGGCAGGAGAAGAGGGCAACAAAGGATGAGATGGTTGGATGGCATCATCGACTCAGTGGACATGAGTCTGAGCAAACTCCAGGAGATAGTGAAGGACAGGGAAGCCGGGTATGCTACAGTCCATGGAGTCACATAGTCAGACACAACTTAGCGACTGAACATTGAACAACATAGGTTCTTCAAGGGCTTTGCTTTTTGTGTTGCATATTTTTCTTAACTTCACTTTTACTGTAAACTTCATGGAGAGAGGTTCAGTGTGCACACTGGGTGGCTAGGTTGACCAGAGAACCAGATGTATTAGTAGAAAAATAGGGAGAGTGTATAGTCTTTCCGTGTGTGCCTTTTCAGAGAGCGTTCTTCTGAGCTCCTCTTTTCTTCCCACTCTTCCTTCTCTAATAAGGTACATATACCAGGTTCTGTGTTAGACTTTAGGCATAAGATGCACCGAAAATTGAGGTCATCTCTTCTCTTGTCTAAGGGGAAAAAGCACATACTTGAGTGCTGAGCAAGTACCTTTCTGTGTATTTTTGCTGAAGAGTGCGAAGTGCCAACCAGTTAAGGATTTGTCATCTGTAAAAGATTAGACCTTTGAAGAGTAATACTTAAATTCTCTGTCAAAATATATTATTTTCTCTCAGCATTATTGCTTTCACAACTTTCTTAATATTTTTGCATAAAGTTAACAGAAGACATCTCAGAGAGGAGATTATGGGTTATTGGGCGACACAGCTGTTCTTAAATTCCCCTTTGAAAACAAGGAATTCTGGGGACATTTTCCTCCTCATAATGTGTGCTGAAGTTTTATGAAGTTGGAATTTCACCTGCTTACTCTGTCATTTTTTCTCATTTTTAAAGTGCAGACATTCGAGTGCTGGTCATTTTTCTTTATGTTCTTTTTGTACGGTACATGTCAAAACAAAGTGGGCATTGTTGTTGGTTAGTTCTAAAAATGATGTATTTACAGTTTGTGTGGATAAACAATCTGATGCTAGTCAAAAACAATGTAAACTTTTGAACGGGGAGGGATTCATCTTGAAAATGAATCATGCTTTGGCGGTATTACCGTTGTTTGTCTGTGCTCTTTTTAGCAAAGTAAAGGAAACTGTTAAATAACAGTTGATATAGGGATATTTCCTTTTTACTTTCTGGAGGCAATCCAGTTTAAGTTAGGATTATTTTATCTATTTGCCATTTTTTACTGAACAGAGGATGTTTATTTATTTGAAACATAACTCTCTCTAAATATCTCTTTCATTTCTAATCTTGTCGCCTGGACCTTAGTCTTTGTAAGGCATTCTTAAGATCCATGAACGTGGATAGGAAAATATCTCAACTTTAGGTTTATGATCCCGTACCCAAAGTTAAATGTTTTCTTTTACTATGAATATAGACAACACATGCCAGTAATAGCAGTTCTTGTAACACTGTCACCAATAAAAACACAGATGCTTTTGTATCATATACAAAAAATATATTTTGAAGTGTTTTGAATTGTTGATATATTTTGAAATATGGTTTATGCTCATCATTGCTTGAAAATTTTTATATATTATTAGGTAATATTACTGCTTTTAATATTTATTTACATGTGTTACTATAGCAGAACTTAATTTTTAAAATTAATTGCTAGCTTTACTTCAATATAATAATACAGTTTTCTTTTGTAATTCTGTGTATTGTATCCCACGCATTTGTAAGTATTATTCTGAGAAAGGAACCAAAGACTTTTCTGGACTGTTGAAGTAGTCCACGACAGAAATGATTAAGAACCTCTTATCATCATTTCTTACCTCATCTGTTTCAGGAGCCTCTTGCCCTTTTTTTTTCTTTTAACTGTTGGAAGCATTTTCTTTGTTAACCGTAAATACACTCTTCCACTTTCCTACTTTCAGTGTTTCAGTGTTGCACCATGCTTTTGGGATGTTATGGAAGGTTCTATCTTCCTCCCAGCTTCTTGTCCCACCACACCTACATTTCCGTACCCTTCCCTAAAAGGCCACGTATATTCATTTCTTGACGTACTCTTCTCGATATAATTTTTATTCCCTGAATGTTTACTAAAACCCTACTTCATTCTGATCTAGCTAACACTGTCACTTCATCTCTTAAACCTCTTTTAAACATCTCTTGATGTTGTGTCTTCTTTATCAGGCTTGGTATTGACTCTGTGAACATAATTTTATTATATTTTAATGTTATTTGTTCATTGGCATGCCTGTGTCTCCCAGTGGATTAACCTCTATGAAGAGAGGATCTTTTTCTTATTCATATTTGTACCTTGGTGCCTCACTTAGTATTTGGTAAAATGTAGATTCTAAGTCTTCAAATGAAAGTTTTCAAACATCTGTCAAGGTTTTCTAATAAAAACAATTCATTACTTGTCAGAATGAAGAACTTTTCATTCATGGTAATGTTGCTTTTCATTTTAACATCTGTAAGATTCTTTCATTTTATTCAAGAACTTTTCATTAATGTTACTATGTTCCTGAGCTCTAAGGGTACAGCAGTGAATAAAAGAGGAAAACATCTCTGTTTCCATGGAACTGACTTTCTAGTGGAGTGATGTGTATGATACATAGGATAGATGGTAGGTGGATGGATGGATGAATAGGTAGTTTTATGTGCTATGGAACAAAGTAAAGGAAGAGAAATAGGGTGTACTGGAGAGGACTGCAGTTTGAAATTAGGATGCTTCCGGCAGGTCTTACTGAGAAGATGACATTTGAATAGCGTTGTGATGGAAGTGTGGGAGGAAGTCATGCAGATACCTGCAGAACGTGTTCCAGGCAGAAGAAACAGCCAGTGCAAAACCCCTGAGCTGGGAATGTGTCTGGAGTGTCCCTGGAGAGGCAAGGAGACCCATGTGGCCGAGAAACATCATGCAAGCTGCAGAGTAGAAGATGCGGTCAGAGAGGAAGTGCAGCCAGGTCATGTCAGCCTTTGACTTTTACTCAGAGTGAAATGGGGAAGCTGTGGAGGGTTTTGAGTGACATGGCAAGACTGCAGAATGGAGATGTGTACTGAAAATGCACCGTCTGCCGTCTGGTAAGATTAGAACCCTTTTGAGACGAATGAAGAGGGTATCGCAGAAATCCAGGCGAGGAAAGAGAGAAGTCAGGGTGATCAGTAAGGCTTTTGGCCTGAGCACCTGGAAGGGTGGGACTACTATCACAGGAAATGAGGATCACGGGGGTGAAGCCGGTTTGGGGATAAAGACAGGATCAGAAGTTTTGGACATGTTTAGTTTAAGAGGGATCTTGACCTAGTGATGCTAGGTAGGTAGTTGGTTTTATGAATCTAGAGTTCAGTGGGAAGGAACAGGCTGAGAATAAATGTTGAAAAGGCATAGATAAAGAAAGCCAAAGCAGAAGGAGATCACCTAGTAAATGAATGAGTATGAAAAGATGGAGATGTCCCAGGTCTGAGCCCTAGGGCCCTCCAACGTTAAGTAGTAAGTGGCATAGAAAGAAAGCCACACATGAGAAATCCTAGAGCCCAAACGAAGACAGTTTTTTTTTCTTCTGAGAAAAGAGACGGAGTGATTAATGTGTTAAATTCTGCCAATAGGACAATTAAGATAAGGACTGAGAAAAAGATAGAATACCATTGCATTTAGTCAAGAGAGGACATGTGGCTTTGATAAGGGCAATTTTGGTGAAGCCGTGGGGGCCTGATAGGGGTGGATTTTATTAAGGATGGGAAGAGAGAAATTGGAGGCCAGTATTGACAGGCTTTTCAATGAGCATTGATGGAAAATGGGGAGAAGTTAGAGGGCAAAGCTGGAGTAGGAAATGGCAGCCCACTGCGGTGTTCTTGCCTGGAAAATTCCGTGGATGGGGGAGTCTGGCGGGCTGCAGTCCATGGGGTCCACAGAGAGTCGGACCTGACTGAGCACACGTGCACTCACACTAGAGGGCAAAGAGAAGACTGCTTCTGTTTTCTCATAGAAATAGGAAGTGAGTGTGGTTGCAGGTGTTGGGAGCTTCAAGGAGACAGGCAAGTAGTCCTCTGGGAGATGAGGCATTCCCTTTACCAGTTAGGAAGTTTTTGCTGAATGAAGAAACCCTTTCTGCCACTATTATTTATGCTTCAAGCAAATTTAATTACTTGCTTTTGCTTTTCAGCTTCAGTCGGCACCTTGTTTCTGCACCTGAATTGCTTTCTGCTTATTTCTTCAGGTAAATGTTGAATGCATCTTGGCAGCTCAGCTCAGCTCACAGTGTGCTTTCTCCCTCTTAACCTAAAGTGCCTAACTCCAGTATTTGTTTCTTCTGTAAGTTCTTTATCTGGATTTATTGCTTACTGCTTTCTACCTATTATTTTTGATGATCTCCATTATTAACTGTGACTTCCTTCTGGAGTCAGTTGGAGGACCTGCAGTCGGACTTCCTGTGGTGGAAGCTGGGTGACTTTCTGACTCCTTTAATTTAAACACAGTACTTGCTCTACCTGTGCCTTAATTCTCTATCAGTAAAATGGGGATAATAAAATTACCTCCCTTAGAGAGTTACTGTGAGGATCAAAGCACTTTGAATGGTGTCTGGCACATATGAAATAACTTAGGAAAAGATTAGCTGCTGTGATTAGTTTCATTATTAAATTTGTTTATTACTGATGAGGTATATAGGACCTATTCACTATTCATATTTTTGTATAGTACCTTATATGCAGAAAAGAGAGTAAATGAAGAAATCATCCAATAATAAGTGACTGAAATATAATTGTGACCTTATTATGTATAGGATCTTGTAGCATTATTAGACTCAAATTGATAAGTTGATTTCTGACATTGTTTCTTAATGTGTCTGAGTCTTTTTGACCCCATGGACTGTAGCATGCCAGGCTTCCCTGTCCTTCACTATCTCCTGGAGTTTGCTTAAATTCGTGTCCATTGAGTCAGTGATGGCATCCAACCATCTCATCCTCTGTCGCCCCCTTCTCCTTCTGCCCTTAATCTTTCCCAGTGTCAGGATCTTTTCCAGTGTTCTTCACATCAGGTGGCCAAAGTATTGGAGCTTCAACTTCAGCATCAGTCCTTCCAATGAATATTTAGGGTTGATTTCCTTTAGTATTGACTGGTTTGATCTTCTTGCTGTCCAAGGGACTCTCAAGAGTCTTCTCTAGCACCACAGTTCGAAAGCATCAATTCTTTGGTGCTCAGCTTTCTTTATGTATGTGATACCATACATTAGGAAATATTGTTGAATAAATTAATCCATCCATTCTCTGGCCTTTGCATTTCTTCATTTTGCAAATTAGTTTTCCAGTTTAGGTTCAAGAATATGGTGGTTACTATATGATAGGGCTTTCAAAAAATTTGGTTTTTTCCTGTTTTTTTTTTTTTTTTTTTCCATTGCATCAACAGAGAGGTTTTGGATTCACTTCTGTGGTTCTCAGAGGTGTCTCCTTCCCATTAAGTCACAAGTCCTCAAGGGAATCATAGCTTCAGGCATCTGAATTCCAGATTCTGCTGCTTTGAAACGGAATTAGTTGATAAGACTCTGAGTCCTGTAGATGGGGCCTCCAATTGCTTGGACTTGAAGTCTCCCTATTTTAATAAAGTGCTTCTCAGTGACTGGCAGCCTCACTTTTCTTCCTGGCATCTACACGAGGCATTCTTTGTTTCTGTTGGAAACTCTGTTTATGGCCTTCATTCAGTGGTTTATTGTACTTACTTACTTTTGTTGATCGGTAGTTTTCTTGATGCAGACCACATCACAATTGTAAATACAAAGCAACCACACGTTTCAGCCTTATATAGTTTCACGTCCTGAGGACAATCAGTAATAATGTGATGTTTCTTGACTTCTCTTTCCACATCACTGTTTACTTGTGGATTGAAGTTTCCATTTGTATGTTTTAATTTTTGCCAAGAAAAATCAATCATGTGCACTGTAGCTCTGCTTTAAATTTTATGCCTCATATGACACAGAGTATACATATAGTGTATACATGTTAAATGGATAAAAATCTTCTTTTAGGCTATCAGTTTAGTACTTTTTTTTTTAACTGGTTGCGTGTACTTTCTTGTAGTTCAACTATGCATACTTAAAATATTTTCATGTCGCTCCCTCTTATTTCTGAGAGGGCAGATGAGTTCTTTAGGGAAAGTAGATTGAAAAGAGAGGCCTTATAATAAATACTGTCCTGAAAACAAAGTGCTTCTATTTCAGAAGCCCTAGTTGAAGAAACCATCTACTAAATAAAGAGAGCTTGATTTTTTTAATGGATTATTTTATAGAGCAGTTATAGGTTCATAGCAAAACTGAGAGGAAGTTTAAGATAAGATAGTTTTGAGAAAAATAAAACCACCTATGGAATATATTTCAAAAACTCTTATTATCTCTAAATTTTACTTTATATTAAATGTAATACAATAAAAACCAGTCTATTTGACTATTTTATCTTTTGTCTATATCATTTGTAATATGGCATATTTTTCTCTGTTTTTAATTTTATTCCTTAAAATAAATTCTGGCTAAAGTAGTTATCACTTGAAGCAAATTGGTACTTTTTATTTTGCTCTTTACTCTTTATGAAATATTTTGTGTTTTCTCTGTATTTTAACTTTGGCACGTCATAGACTGCAGGTTTCACGTTTTGTTTTAAAATGGTTAATGAGACACGCCTCTAGAGGGCGATCTTTTCTAAACTTTCCCATGATTGCAGTCATGGCCGCCCTGGCATGAACCTGGTGTTCTATGGATACTGAAGCCGTCTAAGATTTTGTAATAACTTAGCTTCCTTTTTATTACGTTTTCTATGATTTATTCCTCAAAGTCTTATTACAGAATTGAATTTTTGAAATAAACTGCTGTCATTGATTATCTAGTTTTAGTATCTCATCCAGGTACCTAGCTCCTATGAATGAATTTAGGGAGTTGAATGAAGGCAAATGTTTTAGTTAATCATTGGAGGGAGTGGTGTCTGTGTGTTCTAACAGTTCCTTTCTTTGTTTCTCTATATATTGCTACTCAAGGCTCTGTCTCTGTACTTTATGGGAGCAGTGATTACACTCAACTACTGAGGCATCATTAGGCCCGATGCTTTTCTGCTGACATGTGGAGTTTTATTTTTGTTTACCTATTCAATAAAATTTTTGTACCAAAGCAGTACATACAGTGATATCACAATTTTATAATGCAAAATTGCACTCTCCTGCACCCACTGCTCCCACTCAGAGGCTTCAATTCTTGATAATTTATTTCTTGCTGTTTTTTTTTTTTTTTTGCCCCTTTCTCAAAATCATGTCAGTTGGATAATGGATCTCCTACACTGAACCCCTAACTTCCTTTTCCATTTTCTATCTCTTTGTCTTTTTGTTTTACTTTAAAAGAATATCCCCAACTTTATCTCCTAACCTGCTTATTGCATTTTAATTTCTACAGTATGTTCTTTTTTTTATTTCTACAGTTTTTTAAATTTCTGAAATATGCTTTTAATATCTTTTCTGTGAATGTTTCTTTATTATCTCACTCTTTTCTTATTCTATAGATGTAAAATTGTTTATCTCTTTAAAAGGTAGTTATAATTTTTGATCCATTTCTTTGCTGCTTATAAGAGGATTTGGCTTATCAATTTGCAGGTAAGCTTAGCCCTAGTTTTCCAGTTAGGAAGATAATTAAGTAGGAAAATTCTGATACTCACTGACCAGTGTCTTCAGGAGTGACCCAAGTAAACAGATTTGGAAATTATGAGACTTGGGAGTAGCAGCCATGAGCAGTCTTGAACTTAAGAATCTGAGCAGGAAGTAAAAACCTGACTACTGGCTTGAAGTTTGCAAACTGCAGAAGGGTACAGTGATTGGGTCAGTGCTGTGCCAGGGTTACACAGAAATAGAAACCATAATGGTTTCTGTTGAGAAATAGAAACTATAATGGTTCTTAGCATAAAATGACATTGAGAATTTGGAGAAGGATGAGAAAAGGAAGGGGATTTAAGGTTCATTGAAAGAGTTATTAACATTGGATGATGTGTTTTTGCAGGTGAGAATATTGAAGCTAGAATGAAGCACAGGAGTGAAGCTGTTTCCAAATGGATAGAGTGGAGTTAGTGTGGGCATTGCTGCTGTTGGCAGCTTCAGACGAGACAGGCATTCCCTTTTCAGTGCTGAGAACCTTTCCTAGTCAGGAGTTAACAAATGTTCAATAATATTTCACTCCTGTCTAATTTGGAGTGGATTAAAACATGTACACTTTGATAAAATCATGGATGAAAGAAAATGTAAAGCGACAGTGCTGTTAATTGAATATGCTTTCCTGGCAGTAATCCAGCCGATTAAGAAAAAGTGTCTCTGCTAAGGCAGCAGAGTCACAAGGAGTGTGGCAGAGCCTTCATCCTCAGGTCCCAGGTAGGGCCAGGCATCACTCTTCTTTGTGATTTTCTCCCTCAAGGACTTTCTATCAAAAGTAGTTTTTAATGTAAACAGGTGAATTCATGGTTTTTGCTTTTGGAGAAATACATTTAGAAGACAAAGACTTGAACTATTTATTAATGTTCGTAGGGTATACTTTGACTTTCTTTTTCTTTTTTGATTGGTGAACAGTTCTCTCTCACACATTGTTGATAATTTAGGCAGCTAAATTGAGTATGGGTTTCCTGTTTTCTTCTTGAGCAGAACATGGAAGCATATTTTAGATAGAATGCTATTTAAGTGTTTTTAAGCTGGAAATAAAATACATGTGAGTATAAAAGGTTTTATCTTCCCTTCTGTCAAAAATGCTGATTTGGCTCTTTTGCACAGTACTCCCATCTTTGTATGGTTGTTAAAATCTGTTGCTTTTTCCCATCTGAAGGAAATGCATCTTTGACACTTCTCATGACCTGAGTCATGATGCTGAAGTAGAGCCAGAAAATATCCTTAATGGTCATGAGTTAAAAGAAGGAAGGCTTCTATGGAGTGGGGGTAAGGGAGCGAGAAGGAGGTTGGGGGAGCATCTTTGTTATTGCTATTTTGAATTATGTCTTTTTTATTATTAGGAAAGTTGCTTCCAGTGTACTATGATAGTTGTTATTCAGCAGAAAATACTTGGATTTTAAGATTTAGTTTTTCCTTCAGTATACGGTGTTTAACGTACTGGAAAAAGACCAGTTCTGCAAATGTTTTAATTACTTCGAGTCCTCCGAGTCTAAGAACATTACACCTTAAATCTGGCAATTTATTCAGTATTTTATCTTGTTACAGTGTTTGTTTTTATTTCAGTGCCAATTCCCATTCTTCCACATCTTATATGTTCAGTTTAAATAATAGCATTTATTTACTGAATGATGCCGGTAAGTTTCTATAAGCTTTTTCCTTTTTCAGTTAAGTGCTTCTGTTTGCTCTGTTGACATGATACAGAATTCATTGCAAGATATTTAAGTATGAGAGATATGGGCGTAGTATATTTTTAAAAAGCATTTCAATGAGGATTTATTTATACTTTGGAGAACTCATTTAATCCCAAATTTGGTTTAAGTGATGTCAGATTATGGGGTTTTTAGTTCTGGGGATTTTTTTCACTAAGTTTATTAAGAGTCTTCACTTCTAAGCACTTACTCCCAAAACTGCTTAAGCTCACTTCAGAAGACTGGGAAATTTTGAGGTTGCTTAAATTTGTTAGATTTAGGAATAATATGAATCTGAAAGCAAAAGTCCCAAGATCTTTTTCTTTTATTCTTCTTATACAAAGTTTGCTTTGTTCCCTGTAGTGTTAAGTATAGTCCGTTTACTGTTTTGATTTTTCATTGTTGAAAGAGTGGTAAACTACAGTCCTAATGTTTAAAATGAATTAATAATTGCTGAAACTTCTAAAATATTAAGAGAACCAGCTCTTACAAATGTTCTTCATCTCAAATCTTAGAATGCTGTAAGAATAATAAACTAAGGTAATGAACTTCCCAATTATGGGGAAAGATTTTAAAAATTCATTTTGTAAATTTGAGTTGGCCCTGTGAACAGATTGTGCCAGAAATAGAGTGGAAAGGAAATGTAGACAAAACATGTTCACACAATATATTTAATTGCCTGTCCCCATACACATTTTATCTCTGAAAATTTCTGGAAATATTTCTATTTCCCCACATTTGTATTTTTATGAATGTTGTTTCTAACTCTTGATCTCATCTCCCTTTCTAGGCTTATTTTTGCATTCCAAGGCTCCTTGTTCTCAGACAGCTTTAGTATCTTTTAAGAGTAGTGTAGACTGATCTTGTTCTACATATAGTTTTAGCAGCAGCTCCTTTTGACTTTAGTTTTTACATATACATTTTCTAAATTGATTGAGTTTTAGATTTAAGGAAAGAAAAACACATTTACATGAAACAGTGGTGAACACATTAAGGTAATAATTAACTGATGAAAAAGTATTCAGATGGAAAAGGAAACCACCTAGCGAATTGTATATTTGATTATTTATAAATTTATACCTTGATAACTTTAATAATTAGTGCAGTTTTAATTCTCCAGAATATGAAGTTTTAATTCTCCTGACATTTAACAAGCACTAGTGTGAAGTTCCATGCAGCTCCTTTGTACGTGATGGGAAGAGTGATGACAGTATCATTAAAAACCTCAATCACCATCTTGCAAAAAAAAAATTGGATTCTTGTCTTCAAGTCAGTTTTGTGGGGTATTCTCCTGTTTTTCTACCCTGCTGCCCCTCCCCAAAGTACCTGTAGTTGTGTCTCTTGTGCTGTGTACTTGAAAAAGCAACAAGTGTTTTTGCTTGAAATGCATAAACGTTTTTACAGTATCTTTGCTTCCCCACCTATTTACTCTCCAAAAAGGTTACAGGGAGAGCAAGTCAGTACCTAATCAGAATTGGCCTTGAACACTTCCTATCTTGCACTTTGTCACCAAAGCTGTTTGCTTGTTCTGTTAACAGTCTTTTTAAAAATATGGATGCATTATTCATTTTCTCCTAATTGTGTGTGTTCTGCTCGCCTTGGCTCCTGTGAACAAGCATTGCTTCCGCCCAGTTTGGTATGTGGGTCAGAAGGCGCTGTTTCTCACCAGGGCGCTGCTGTTTCCTCTTCCTACTTGAGTAGATTACAGATTATACTGGAATACGCCTGAGAAAAGGTCAAAAAGGAGGTGAAAGTCCTGGAACTGCAGCTGGGAAGCTTGTCATTCTCATCTAGGAAAGGGGAAAAAAAAAAAGAAAGAAAAAGAGAAATAGACACTCTCATGTCAACCCCAAGCAGCCCACAGTCAGGAAATTCCCATTTGCACAGGATACTTTTTATATATTCGGAAAGGACTTTATTTGGTTTTGATTAAATAATTATCGAGTGTTTAGCTGAGAAAGCTTTAATGTTAAATTAGATGGCAAGCCAGAGCTCAGTAGTGTTTTTAACTTTTCAAAGCCTAGATTTCCAGTGATTGTTTCAAAACAAGCTACCATTGTACTCCCTTTGACAGAGTCAAGAAGTTAGGAGCTTTTCAACTACAGAGTTAACTTGGTTAAACTCATTGGTATATTTTGCATTTTTATCCCTGTTGATTCCACAGCGGGATATTAAAAGCAGACTGGACGTTTTGGTCTTCTGTGGAAAGCCAAAGCACCAAAAAATAAGCCCCATATGAACTTACTGCCAGTTTTTATTTTGGAAAGATGTGATGTTGAGTGTGAACCATTTATCTCCATAAGGTCTTAGAGCAAGGACGCTGTTGGAAGGAGGACAGTCATGGGATGTTCGGTAATAGAGTTCTTCCTGTAGAATTGTCTTCTAGGATTGGCAGCCTGTCACACACTCACTGGTTCTCAGTATGCCTCATTACTCCAGTTGCATAGCATGAGAGTTTCAAATATTAGGGGACCAAGGACGCTGATTGGAAGGCTTGTATCCCAGAACAAGAGTGGGTCCTGTGAATGGGTGATGAGAACAGAATTTGAAACTCTTGTCGGAGTCTCATCTTGTATATGTTTCTGTTGTAAAGTTTCAGAAAAATGGAGTGCCTAAAGGAGATAAGAGTGTATCCCTGGTAAGGGTCAAAAAGTGAGGGGATAATGCAAACCTCCTAAAGCTGTGCCCTCCCCTAGGGCATCATCCACTCTGCCTAGTGTCCTTTTGCTTTTTTCCACGTGAATCTCTGCCATTTTTATATTTATCCCTGCATCCCTAATGACAACAAAAGACAATGCTGCTTTATCCTCCCCCCTCTCCGTTTGGTCCACTTGTTTCCACTGTAGTTCTTAGTTTCTTATACCTTCTGTTCCTAGAATCTTCCTCGGACCGTCATTAGCAATAATCTGTAGCTTGTGCCTCTAGAAACCTGAAACAAGAAGTTTTCTCTTTCTCACTGATGTGATACTGTTTTAAGGTACTTTCTCATCTACAGCTCTGATCCCCTGATTGCATAATGTTATTTTAACTGCTCTTCGTTCACAGCATGGTAGGGTAGGGAAATTTTTTTAAAGGATGGGAAGGAAGCCTGTAATTGCATGTATGTCTTATTTTTCCTCTTCTGGTTTGCATTTAAGAAGAAATACATGTGTACACACAGATACACTGGTATTAACTTTAATATTTAACATAATCTGAGATGGTCAATAATTTCAGCTCTTGCCGGCTTTAGAGATTTCTCGTGGCTGGCAGTTTGCCACATTCACATGTTCTCACATCACTGCGTTCAGAAGCTAAGAATACCAACCTGGCAGCTTGTGTAGGGAGGGTAAAGATAAAACAGAAAGGAGTCTAGCTTCGCAGCCACATACCTGGGAGTTGTTGCTGATGTCTTTTCCACAAATGTTCAAGTTTGTCAAAGCCCAGTAAATCTTGGAAGGTTTATTTTCCTTGTAGCATCTGTGTTTTATAATGGGTCTTTTAATTTGTTTTTACTTTGTCTGCAGGGATTTCTTTTGTCCGGAGTTTTCAGACTCTGTCTTTCTTTTTTTTTTTCCTGTGGAAGTGAGTCCGTTAATGATGACTGGTTTGGGAATATACCTCTGCGAGGCTGACCTGACAGGCTGCCGCTCCAGCGCAGCAACAAAGACCATTGTTATTTTCGGTCTTTACTTTTATCCTCAACTTCATCCATTTTCCCCCTGTGATTTTACAGTGTAGAGTGTGTGGGAAAACATATTTTGGCACCACGCACACATGATAAGGTGGCGTTTTGAAGTTAGCAGCATTTTTTAGTAAACAGAGATCACACCCTGTCCACCTCACACACGGACAGTGGTGCTGTGTACTCGTGAGGAGCCTGAGAGTCCTTTCCCAAAGTACTTGCCGGTATTCTTCATCCAGAAGGCAGAACGGGAGGAAGAAGAGAGCCCACAAGGTTGTTTTCGTAATTCCTTTTTCAAAAACGCCAACTTGTACAAGGAAATACAGAAAGTCAGTAGTTAAACCCCAATGTGAACTGTTCTGGCTTAGGACTTTGTAATGTTAAAAACAATAATAACCATTAACAAATAAACAACTGAAAACAGAATATCATTGCTTTAAACATCAAAGGATGTTTTGAACACTCTGATTTTTAAATGATTTTCTGTTCGCGAGTAGAATTCCTGCTTTGAGAAAACCATTTTATTGGAGCTTGGGATTTTTTTCTCTCCCCCAAGAGAACGCCGTCTATCTTGGGGACTGGTAAACCTCTAAAGGATCAAAGCTCTGGTGGATTTGGTTAAAGACCCGAAAGCCTGAAGGCTTATGGAAGTTTATCTATATAGAGTAAGCCCAAAAAACTGGGATGAGAGTTTTAGAAGAGCTTATTTTCTCATGAGATTTTTGGGACTTCCTCTGTTTGGGATGTGCCAGAAATACTGTGAGAATATCCACTCTCATGGCATTTGTCACTTACAGGTCTTATCCCAGCTGGGGTTTGTAAGTAGAATGGTGTGTGAAATATTATATGTATTTTAAAGTTTTGTGACGCCCACTACTAAAGCTGCCGTTAAACAACCTCTACTGTTTTCATTATACTTATATAGTAAAGTATAGTAGAGAATGGTTGGTGAAAGTGACATTTAGAATTGACATAGTGACTCTTCACTGACCTCAGACGTTTTGAATTTTAAGGTTACTATTGTATGTGTGCTGAGAAGGTGAAATAAAGAAAGGGGCACTGCTCTCCCTCTCCGTCCAAAGGAAAGCTGAAGCATAGGCTGGAGGGACACACGGAAGCCATGTCCAAGGTTTAGGATACTATGGGTTTCTTCTGCTGAATCTCATCATAGTAAGAAGCCTCAGGCTTAATGAAAAATCCTGGCTGATGTAACCGTAAGGGAGTGGCTGAAGATCTATTCTTAAAGTTCCCAAACCTGTGCTCCTGGTCGAGTCAACCTGAGGCTAAAGCGAGTAGTGAAAGCGATCGATTCCAGCCCCTCGCTATCTTCTGAAGTACTTTGGGTCCCCTCCAAAATTAATTTGTTTTCCTATAGATCATAGGGTTGTATTTTCCTGTACTTCCTGGATATGAGAAAAAATATATTTCCTTCCTTCATTCAGCAAACATCTGTTGAGATGTCAATCATTAGTAAGATGCTGATCCTACTCTGGAGGAGTCCTCAGTTTTTGTGGAGGATAAATCTGGAGGTTTGTTAGATTCTAGCTGCATTTCCCAAGAAAATCCATGACACAAGGAGGTGATAGATCTTTAAATAAAGACTTTGAGCAAGTGAAAGGGGAAGAAAGGATCATTATACTATTTTTGTGTGAACTTTTCATTTTAAAATTTGGTATATTTTTATGTATAAATCATTACATGTGAGATGATGAGATTTCTTGTCTATGTGAGTTCCCTCATTTTACTAATTCCTGAATTAATTACTCACACATCTCTCATCCATTATTTTCTAGTTGGAAACTAAAGACGGGAAGATACAAGTTCCTGCCTCTGTACTCAAAATTTGAATATTTTCCATTTAAAACAACAATAATCAAAATATCTCCTTCCTTTTTTTCCTGAGACATTTTGAGGATGTCTCTCATGGCATGCTTGCTCCCTTTAAATTCTTTAAAGTCTTTCTATCTTATTATGTTATGAATTTTAGGATTCCTGGGATTTGTTCAGCCAGGCGTAGAATAGGGCCTCATACCAATAAGGCTCCAAAAGTGTGAACTGAAAGAATGAATGTTGAATGAGTCCTTTGCCTGGTGCATTATCTCATCTTGTTAATGTCTTTTTATCCTCAAAGTCCTTAAGTCTGTGTTCTGTATCCATTACCGTGATCATTTCCTGTTAGTATACCCATTGCTTATCCCTTTCCAACAACAACAACAAATCTGATTCTTCGCCTCTTTAGTGAAGCTCCCCTATTGAAGATTGCCATGCTGTGCTTAGTCACTCAGTCATGTCCAACTTTGCGGCTTCATGAACTGTGGCCCACCAGGCTCCTCTGTCCGTGGGGATTCTGCAGGCAAAAATAGCAGAGTGGGTTGCCATGCCCTCCACCAGGGGATCTTCCCAACCCGGGAATCAAACCCAGGTCTCTTCCCAACCCAGGAATCAAACCCAGGTCTCCTGCATTGCAGGCGGATTCTTCACCAACTGAGCCACCAAGGAAGCTCTTTGAAAGGGTAATCTTCAATAGAAGATTACCAGAGTTAACAGCTTTCTCTCTGAGTATGCCTTTCTGAACCTTGGTGTTGTTGAACACATTTTTTTCTTTCATTAAAGCCATTTTAAATAAATTACTTGCCACATAATAAAACATAAGTCAGACACTGCCCCTATTCTTACGAACATAAAATCTACCCAGCTTACTTTACTCTTTCAGATGCACTGGGTTTCAGAGGCTCCATCATGAATACAGACGCCAAGAATAAAAGCTCATAAATACTTGGGTGTCGCAAAAGACGGAGAAGGATAGGTGTGGTGTACCTTGAGGTTGTTTTTAAGCTGGTGGGGCAGTGAAGGATTTTAAGTCAACCTAACCTAACGAAACCACAAGATTTGCAGCTTCTCAGTGAAAAGCTTCACTTTCTAGAACTCTCATTGTATCTCTTAAGTTCAGTGTTCTCAAAATCTGTGCTGTTCCCTTGCTGAAGAATTTAGATACCTATATTTAGCTACTTCCACCTCAATTGAAATATTGCTTCTAAAACTGAAATATATATTCTTCCCATTGCTTTCCATTATAATTCTCTCTCTAGTTAAGAGATTTCATACTCTTGCTCACATCTGTGGCATCACTTTACAATCTCTGCTCTTCATGTTATCCTTCATCCTCAGAATATTTCTTCTCTCCTGCTCTTACCCATATTTTATCCATCTTTCAAAGCCTAGGTCATGTCCCATGTGCTCCCTGATATCTTCTCCAAATAATTGATCCCATGTGTACTTATCTTTAGTACTAGGCAATTAGCACTTAATTATTCCTGTTTCATGCATATTAGACTGTAAGCTTTGCAACAGCAAAGAATGCAGTCCTTACAGCGTATGGTCTTCGGCTGAGGCACTCAACAAATATTTAACTGTTGTTGTGAAATGTGTGTGTTAAACATAGGCCTTGAATTTCATTAGCTTGTGACATATTTCATGTTGTGGCCTGATTTCAGCTCCGAACAGTATTCAGAGAAATTAAAGGATACTTGCATAAGTGAGAAGATATCCCATGGTCTTGGCTTGAAAGACTTAATATGCTCAAGATAGCAACACTCCTATATTGATCAACAGAGTCAGTGCGATCTCTATCAAAATGTGAGCTGGCATTTTTGCAGATAAGGACAAAATATAGGTAGAAGCAGAAAGTTTTGCTGGATATGATGATCCATCAAAAATTTGTAACAGACCACTGACTGTCTTAGAAACAAAAACAACTCAACCTGATTTTACTGTTTTTTCCTATCTTAAGTCCCTGTGAAAACAATTATTTGCTGTGACAGAGATACTTCACAATACTTTCTTGGGAAAAGGTTTCTTGGAACAAGGGTTTTTGGAGTTTTGAAAGTTAAAGTATTATCTTCAGTGAGTTCTGTGTGTCTGTATTTAGGCGAGGATTTATGTAATGGCTATTTTAGAAACCATCCTGATATGGCAGAATTTCAAAGCATTACAGAAATCAGAAAAACAAACACAGGGATCTAAATTTTCTGATTCCATGTGGCTTGTATCTGAAGAGGACGTTGCTCATGTTACCCTGACGTCTGCCTTTACATTGCATACTCTTCTCTCTGGGAGATTTGTAGCTTATTTGAATTTTGTAGCAGTAGGCTTACAAGGTGGTGACACCAAATAATATAGAAACAATAAATGCCCAAATGGGTGCTTCTGCTCTGCAGTATAGTAAGTTCCCTTCTGATATTCTCGTCTCTTATCGGTGACTATGTATATTTTATTTTTATTTTCAGATAGCAGAACAAATTGGTACAACATATCAGCTCAACAAAATTTAACTCAGTTTGTCTTTAGGCCAGGATATCAGTTGAATGGAAAAATGAGAGATCATGGATCCCGCCTTGCCTCAGACTTAAAGTATCTCAGTATTGAAGTAATAGACATTGCCGGTACTATTTTGAGGATGCTGGTTAAAGAAAGAAACAAAAAAAAAATCGAAATGTGTATTTGTAAGGTTGTAGTAAATGTCAGTTAAACTTCAGAGATTTTGTTTCATTTCCTTTCCTTTGTTTCATTTCATTATTGTTTTAAAACATCGTATTTTCTACCTTGCAATAAAGTTAGCTATATCATATAAATACTATGAATCATAAAGAAATATATATATTTCTTTAAGTTGTTTATTTTTGGCTGTGGTGGGTCTTTGTTGCTGCACGGGCTTTTCTCTAGTTGTGGCAAGTGGGGGCTACTCTCTGGTTGCAGTGCGTGGGTTTCTCACTGCAGTGGCTTCTCCTCCTCCTCTTCTTTTCTTCGCAGGCTTCAGTAGTTGTGCCCTGTGGGCTCCAGAGTGCATGATCAATAGTTGTGACACACGGGGCTTAATTGCTCTGTGGTATGTGTGATCTTCCCAGATCAGGGATCAAACCTGTGTGTCCTGCATTGGCAGGCAGATTCTTTCCACTGAGCCTCCAGGGAAGTCTCATTATATTTTTGTAAGAGTAAAATATAAAAATTAAAATGTTTTTAGATTGAATTTTTATAATAAGAATGTACAAAACAAAGTCATGAATTGGAATTTATTTAAAAAAAAATTCCACTTGTTAAAAGATCTGTAAGAGAACAAAAAGACAAGTCAGAACAGGGTAAGAAAATACTTGAAAATCATATCTAATAAAAGGTTTATATCCAGAATATATAAAGAACTTTTAAAATTTGAGAATAAGATCCATAAAGAATTTTTTACATTTTTATAGGCATTTGATTTTCAGCAGGGGTGCCAGGATAATCCTCTGGGTTGGGAAAGAATATCTTTTCAATAAGTAATGCTGGAACAAGTGGATATTCAGCATTCAAAAGAAGTGAAGTTGAACTTCTACCTCACATGATTTGTAAAAATTAATTCAAAATTAGAGACCTAAATGTTAGAGCTAAAAATTTAAAACTCTTTGCAGAAAACATAGCTATAAATCTTTGTATATTTGGACTGGGCAGTGTTTTTTTTTTGGTATAACAACAAAAGCATAAGCAACTAAGGAAAATATAGATAAATTAGACTTCATCAAAGTTAAAACCTTGTATGTTTCAAAGCATACCATGAAGAAAGTGAAAAGATGACATAGGAAGGGGAGAAAATATTTATAAACCATGTTTTTGCTAAGGGATTTACATTCTGAGCATATGCTTAACTCTTATTTATGACTGAACAATAAAAAGACAACTCAATTTTGGACAAATGTTTTGAATAGACATTTCTCCAAGAAGGTATATAAATTAACTAAAATGCACATGAAAAAGGTATTTAAAAAACGCCCATCAAAACTACAATGAGATACCTCTTCACACCCACTAGGATGGATAAAATAAAAATGATAGACCATAACAAGTGGTGTTGAGGATGTGGAAAATTTGGGGCCCTCATACACTGGTGTAGCCACAGTTTATCAGTTCCTCAAAAGGTTAAATATAGACCTAACTGTTCCACTCCTAGTCATATGAACCCTAGAAAATTGGAAGCCCAAGTCCACATAAATACCTATGTACTAATGTTCATAGAAGCGTTATTCATAGTAGCCTGTTAAAACAACCCAAATATTCGTCAGCTGGTATAAGTGTGGTATATCCATACAGTGCAATATTATTCAGCCATTAAAAGGAATGAACTGTTGACACGTGGTACAATGTGGATAAACACTGAAAACATAATTGAAAAAAGCACTCACAAAAGGCCACACTGTATGGTTCCATTTATATGAATTATCCAGAACAGACAAATCTACAGAAACTGGACAGATTCCTGTATCAAAAGCTGATGGGTAGGGAAAAAGAAGAGTGACCGCTAAGGGTATGGACTTTCTTTTTTGGGTGATGAAAATGTTCTGAAATTAGATAGCGATCCTAGCATCATTCTGTAGAATATACCAAATACCATAGAACTGTATACTTCAAAAGGATCAATCTTCTGGTGTGTGAATTATATTTCAGCAAAAATATTAACCCAGTTTTTTAAATTGGCAAAAGCTTTACATAGGTATTTTACCAAAGAAAATAAATAGATGACAGATAAGTTCATGAACCAAAACAACAGCAACCTGATCAGCCCATATTTGGCCAACACCCATATTTGGCTTGGAGAAGGCAATGGCACCCCACTCCAGTACTCTTGCCTGGAAAATCCCATGGATGGAGGAGCCTGGTGGGCTGCAGTCCATGGGGTCTTGAAGAGTTAGACATGACTGAGTGCCTTCACTTTCACTTTTCACTTTCCTGCATTGGAGAAGGCAATGGCACCCCACTCCAGTGTTCTTGCCTGGAGAATCCCAGGGACGGGGGAGCCTGGTGGACTGTCGTCTATGGGGTCACACAGAGTCGGACACGACTGAAGCGACTTAGCAGCAGCAGCTGCATATTTGACCAGAATAGCTGAAATCAAAATGAGTGACAACACCAAATTCTACTGTGGATACAGAAGAACTGGAAGCGTCGGATTTTGCTGGTGGGAATGTGAATGGATCATCTCCTTTGTCAAAGTGTTTTGCATTTTCTCATCACCTTAAACATAAAATTATTATCTCCATGTAGACATTCATGTACTATGATCAGCAACTCCATTCATAGATATATATTTTAAAAAACTTCAGTTCAGTCGTCTCCTACTCTTTGCAACCCCATGGACTGCAGCACGCCAGGCCTCCCTATCCATCATCAACTGCTGGAGTTGACTCAAACTCCGGTGTCCATTGAGTCACTGATGCCATCCAGTCATTTCATTCTCTGTCGTCCCCTTCTCCTCTCACCTTCAATCTTTCCCAGCATCAGGGTCTTTTCAAACGAGTCTGCTCTTTGCATCAGGTGGCCTAAAGATTGGAGTTTCAGCTTCAACATCAGTCCTTCCAATGAACGATCAGGACTGATTTCCTTTAGTATTGACTTGTTTGATCGCCTTGCAGTCTAAGGGACTCTCAAGAGGCTTCTCCAACACCACAGTTCAAAAGCATGAGTTCTTCAGTGCTTAGCTTTCTTTATAGTCCAGCTATCACATCCATCCATGACTACTGGAAAAACCATAGCCTTGACTAGATGGACCTTTGTTGGTAGAGTAATGTCTCTGCTTTTTAATATGCTGTCTAGATTGGACATAACTTTTCTTCCAAGGACCAAGCGTCTTTTTATTTCATGGCTGCAGTCACCATCTGCAGTGATTTTGGAGCTCCCTAAAATAAAGTCTGCCACTGTTTCCACTGTTTCTCCATCTGTTTGCCATGAAGTGATGAGCCCGGATGCCATGGTCTTTGTTTTCTGAATGTTGAGCTTTAAGCCAACTTTTTCACTCTCCTCTTTCACTTTCGTCAAGAGGCTCTTTAGTTCTTCTTCACTTTCTGCCATAAGGGTGGTGTCATCTGCGTATCTGAGGTTATTGATATTTCTCCCAGCAATCTTGATTCCAGCTTGTGCTTCATCCAGCCCAGTGTTTCTCATGATGTACTCTGCATGTAAGTTAAATAAGTAGGGTGACAATATACAGCCTTGATGTACTCCTTTTCCTATTTGGAACCCGTCTGTTGTTCCATGTCCAGGTCTAACTATTGCTTCCTGATCTGCACATAGGTTTCTCAAGAGGCAGGTCAGGTGATCTGGTATTCCCATCTCTTTCAGAATTTTCCACAGTTTATTGTGATGCACACAGTAAAAGGCTTTGGCATAGTCAATAAAGCAGAAATAGATGTTTTTCTGGAACTCTTTTGCTTCTTTGATGATCTAGCAGATGTTGGCAGTTTGATCTCTGTTTCCTCTGCCTTTTTTAAAACCAGCTTGAACATCTGGAAGTTCACAGTTCATGTATTGTTGAAGCCTGGCTTGGAGAATTTTGAGCATTACTTTACTAGCGTGTGAGATGAGTGCAATTGTGCGGTAGTTTGAGCATTCTTTGGCATTGCCTTTCTTAGGGATTGAAATGAAAACTGACCTTTTCCATTCCTGTGGCCACTGCTGAGTTTTCCAGATTTGCTGGCATATTGAGTGCAGCACTTTCACACCATCATCTTTCAGGATTTGAAATAGCTGGAATTCCATCACTTCCACTAGCTTTGTTCTTAGTGCTGCCTCCTAAGGCCCACTTGACTTCACATTCCGGGATGTCAGGCTCTAGGTGATTATCTGGGTCGTGAAGATCTTCTTTGTACAGTTCTTGTGTGTATTCTTGCCACCTCTTCTTAATATCTTCTGCTTCTGTTAGGTCCATACCATTTCTGTCCTTTATTGTGCCCATCTTTGCATGAAATGTTCCCTTGGTATCTCTTATTTTGTTGAAGAGATCTCTAGTCTTTCCCATTCTGTTGTTTCCCTCTATTTCTTTGTGCACTGATCGCTGAGGAAGGCTTTCTTATCTCTCCTTGCTATTCTTTGGAACTCTGCATTCAAATGGGTATATCTTTCCTTTTCTCCTTTGAATGTAATAAAGCTTACATTCATACAAAAACTTGTGCAGAAATGTTTATGGCAGCTTTATTTGTAATAACCAAAGCTGGAAACAAATGTCCTTTTGCCAATGACTGGATAAACAAACTGTAGTACTTCCATACAATGAGATTATATTCGGAAATAAAAAGGAAGGAATTGATACCTGTAGGAAAATGTAGAGTGATTGAATCTCAGATGCTTACTGGCAAGTGAAAGAGGTAAGACTCAGTGTGGTACATCATTCATAGAACATTCTGGAAAATGCAAAGCCATGGAATGGGAGAAAAGGTAAGTACCTAAGAGGAATTTTGCTTATTGGTGAGATGAGAGTAATGTCTCTCTATGCAGATCAGATTTTATTTCAGTTTGTTTTTCCTGGTTGTTAGTGAGCCATAGTTCTTATTCTTTTTATTTTTTTATATTAATGTGGTCATAAAATAAAGGGTTGATTCATAATTTTTAATTTTATGGTGGGTAGTGGTACATTTTTGGAGGCAGGCAATGTTTTTGCTTGTTGATTTTGGTCAGTTTCATCCTGTGTCTCTCATGGTATTCTCTGTGGATATACATCCTTATGTCTCATGTTTCTTCTGCCCTCTGGAGGCTTTGTAGGTTGCCATGGCTGGAATATTCTTCCCCTCTGACTCCCTAGCTTGTTTAAGGAAACGTTCCATGCTTCCTTTAGACTAATTTAGACCTTTTCATTTTTTTTTCTCTTACTATCTTATATTTCTTTGTAACACCACAAAATTCAGTTTTATACCAATTATTTGTATAACCATTTAACATCTATCCAATTCTGTATCCTCCAAACCTCCATCCTCAAAGACTATAGTCTCTGTTCATAGTCAGGTCATGTTTGGTATTACCAGAGTCCTTTTTTTTTTCCCCTTCCATAGAGTCTTGATTCTTTTAGAATCATGTCTGCCTTTGATAATTTTCTTAAAATATTAGTGGAGCCAGTGTAAATCCTGTCAGAGAAGGAAACTTCTCTTGGTGATGCTTTTCTTTCTTTTTTCTCTTTATAGGGAAGCTCAACAGCCAAGACTCCTACAATAATTTTGCCAACAACAACCCTGGCAACCCTCGACTCTCTCCTCTTCCCAGCCTGATGGTGTTGATGCCTCTCGCCCAAATCAAGCAGCCAATGACACTTGGTACCATCACCAAACGAACAGGGTAAGGCCTCAGGCTTGATACTTTTTAAATAGCTATTTTAGAGGATTAAATACATAAAAATAAAGCATACTTTTTCTTTGGGTGGTTTTGATTATGTTCTTTATTCCCAGCCCACATGAGGCTTAATGTCAGCTGATTAAGTCCAAAGTATAGAACGTGTGCAAACACGTTCATGCACAAGCATGTACACACACGCTCATAGAGAAAAACAAAGCAGCAACAAGTTGTGGGAACTCGTATTGGCTAATGAAAACCAGATCCATCTCCTCAATCTTGTAGTTCCTGCCTTGTGGCTTTGTCCGAAAGTAGTACAGTTTCATTTTCTTGATTTTGTGGACATGATTTGGATTTATAATGGCCCCCAAATTTTGACTAAGGAGAGAGAACTTAATATGACAACCGTGCTTCTGATACTTTGAAAAAGCATCTATATCGAGGTACCACTTACATATAATAATCTGTCATTATTGTTGTGCTAGGTGGTAAAGTGCTGACATGAGATACTTTTGTAAGAAGAAATACTCATTCTCAAGGACCAGGCCTTTGAGCTCCAGATTTCACTGTGACACTGAAATTGACCCTCTGACTAGTGGAGTGGTGTTTTCCTATAAAGTGATCCTATTTTGAATGTAGAAATTGAGTTTGTGTTATATTAAGGGGGAAAAAAAAGAAGCTGGGAAACAGCAAACCTAGCTCCAAAATCTGACATCTTGTGATACAAATCATTTGGCTATATTTTTAAAACTTGATTTCAGCTTTTTAACCCTTCAGTAGTAGCTTAAGTAGAATTTTTACTTCCCTTTCCTCTTTTAGTTTCTTTATTTTAAAATAAATAAGAGTGACTACGAATAGTAAAGGGGTTACGAACTTAAATTTACAGATAGCTGGCTTTTTTCTTTGGATAATGATACATTTCTGGGATATAGAATCAAACAAAAATGAGACTAAATCTTGAATCATAATCTTAGTATTTTTTCATTCACAGACGTCAGTATATAATTGTAACTTTTTTGGTCTGTCTTTCCTGAATATAAGTGAAAGAACACTCAAAATTGTTCCTCATGATTTTAATTTTATTTCTAAGATGGTGACTAAAGTTCTGTGCCTGAAATTGTGTGATGTTGGAATTTAATTCAAACTATTTGTGGGGAGGATTAGCAAATGAGTTTTCTGGGGGCTTCCCTGGTGGCTCAGATGGTAAAGAATCCACCTGCAGTACAGGAGACCCAAGTTTGATCCCTGGGTTAGGAAGATCCCCTGGAGAAGGGAATGGCTACCCACTCCAATATTCTTGCCTGGAGAATTCCATGGACAGAGAAGCCTGGTGGGCTCTAGGGGGTCTCATAGAGTTGGTCCGTTGGGACTCATAGAGTTGGTTATGACTGAGTGACTAATACACACTTAGAAAGTGAGTTTACTTTTGCATATATTTGAAACTTTCCATGATAAAAAGATAAACTCCATCACACGTCTTTTACTCTCTCTCTTGCTATTCTTTCTGTGTGTCCTTAGATGGGTAGAAACTATTTATCATCTAGTCTCTTCCTAAGCTACCATACTGTATGAACTTAGATAACTTTTATGTTTCCTTTTCTTTTTAAAAACTTGATTATAGTTCTTAGATTTTTTAGAGCATGTGTATTGTGTTCCTTGTATCCTAGATAATTTAATAATTATTAATGAATTAAGTGATAGGAATTTAATTGTGTGCTTTGAAATTAGTATTAGTTTAAGGTACATGTATCATATTTTTTGTTGGGCTTTTATCTCAGTTCTTAAACCCTTTTATTTTTGCCAAATTTTAAAATTCTTTTTAGCATGTCCTTTCTTATAGTGTTTAGAGAGAAAAATTAATATTTGTCCCATAATGAGTACTTGCCTTTTAATTTCCAAAATTTTGATAGAGATTCATTTAGACTTACTGGGGAAAAAAATGTTATTAGACCCGTAAAAGGAATTCCTGGGGAGGGATGTGGGAGGGAGAGTCAGGTTGGAGGGACACATATGCAACCGAGGGTGATTCATGTTGATGTATGGCAAAAACCACCACAATATTGTAAAAAAAGTATCTTCCAATTAAGATAAATCAATTATTTTAATAAAAAAGGGAATTGCTGCATGCCCAGATTTTCTAAATGTTAACAGTTTAATGAATTTGCCTTATTTATCTTTTCTCACTCCATACACACGCACTCACATACATATACATCCACCAAAAACTCATTTTATTAGGTTTTTTCTTCCATATGCCTGTTGTCTATAATGAATTCTTTACTTGTGGCAGAGCTTTAGTGCTCCGTAAATTACCCCATCCACTCTTTTTTTTCCCCTCCCCTCCTACTATTCTTTTTTCCTCTTCCTACTAACACAGATTACCATGACAAAAAACACTTTGATGATAGTATTCATAACTTATGCAGGTCACTGCTAGATTATAAGACCTAATACTCTTAAACCATTTTCTGAAGGGTTTGTTGACTGTATTCAGAAATTGCTATTGTGACATTACTTATAGTTCTTTGTTGTTCAGTCTTTAAGTCATGTCCGACTCTTTGCGACCCCATGGGCTGCAGCATGCCAGGCTTCCCTGCCCTTGTCTGTATAATTCTTACAGTACTGTTTGGTCATAGAATTTTCAGAGTGTAGTTTGTGGTTTTACTGTCTCAACACTTAGCATTTTCATTGACATACATGTATTTTGACTAACCAAAAGTAGTACTTGTTTTGGGAGAGTAAGCTAGTCCTTGAATTTCCATTTTTGACATAAGGTGATTTGAAGCACATCCCAAAGCACATCCCAAAGCACATCTAATGGTTTGAATCATTAGATTTCTCCCGTTAGATTTTATGATTTACATTAATTTCATTTTTATTTAAAATTTTTTTTTTTTTTTTACTCTGACCAGTTCTTAAGCCAGAGAAGGCAGTGGCACCCCACTCCAGTACTCTTGCCTGGAGAATCCCAGGGACGGGGAGCCTGGTGGGCTGCCGTCTATGGGGTCGCACAGAGTCAGACACGACTGAAGTGACTTAGCAGCAGCAGCAGCAGTTCTTAAGCTGCAGTTAGCTCACTTGCATTATTTCCATCAAGTTTTATTGTGTTTCCTGAGGATTTTGATTACCACATTAAGGTCACCAGAGTGATGAGCAAATAGTCTTTTAATTTTCCAGGTCATTGTGGAAATCCTAATTTACTCTAACTTTGCTTCAATGAAATGCGTTCTCTAGCATTTAAAAAATAAAGCTTATAGATATATTTGACATTAATTATGTAGAAAGAGAACACAGAGCTGACTCATTTATAGGCATTAAGTTCCAATACACCTAATATTATATCTAGTTACAAATGTATATTCCATGTCCTAGATATTTGCCATAATGGCATAAAATAAATATTAAAAAATACATTCTAGCATAGAGATTTCCAAGGATTGCTTAGGATCCTATATTTAAATAACCAAATTTAGATGGAAACCTCAACCCAAACCTTCAGGGGATAGACGTGTGCTTACCACGCTTCACATCTGCCCCCTTATTTATAGAAAGATACATCCCTGAAAGCCTGTGCAGTGTCAGGGACCATCTGTCTTACTCAAAGACATTTGCAAGGCCAGTAGAACTGCAAATGGCAGAAGACAGATGTATTTACACCTTCATGTTCTGTACCTTGAAGCAGCACTGGGAGGAAATAAGGCCTATTTTGGCAACAGCTGTTGCTCAGCCCAACTGCGGTATACGCTGATGAAGGCGAAAGATGTGCTAGGAATTATTCGGTTTAATAGCCGCTCATTCAAACAAAACCCATTTCTTCCAGTCTAAGACTAGAGGATTGGAAAGGCCTCCATCCTGTTTTTATCATGTGTAAATCAGCATAGGTCTCATCTTTTAAAAGTGAAAGTGGGTGCCAAGGGATCGCTCCTTGTTTTGGAGTGTAAATTTTTTGTAGTAGGAACGAAGCAATAGCTCATAGATGTTTGACTGAATTAATGGATCAAATACGTGATGAAGGGTTTTTTTAAATGCTTTCTATGTAAAAACTTACTAAACAGACAATTTTTCATCAGTATGCTTAATTTTACATACATTAAATCTAAAATTATTGACACATACATCATTTTGTGGGCACAAGCAGGGAACAGGACATTTCAAAAAGTGGTCAGAGAGATTTTCCTGGTAGTCCAGTGGCTAAGACTCCACATTCCCAGTGCAGGGGCCTGGGTTGGATCCCTAGTCAGGGAACTAAATCCCACATGCTGCAACCAAGAGTTCACAAGCCACAACTAAAGATCCTGCGTTCTGCAACCAAGATCGAAGATCTCAGATGCCTCAACTAGACCCTGCACAGCCAAATAAATAAACAAATACATTTTTTTTAAGTGGTCTTAGTAATTTCATGGGAATAAAAAATATAGAAATTGGGAATGAAGTTACTTCTTGCCCTTCACTAGCTGACATGTTTAGTGAAGTAACCTGATACGATTTGTTGTCTTTCACTGGTTTTCTTAAATCGAGCAGCTTCCTGCTACTTCCTCTCTCCACCATGTTTGTATGTATTCATTTTTTTGTGAACAGTTTGAGCTAGGTATTAGGAACCTTGGGCCTGACTCTGGAGAGGTAGCCTAGGGAATATAGTGAAAGAATATCATCTTAGGAGTCTGAAGCTCCATCTTCTTATCTTGGTTCTGCCATTTCCAGTGTGCCTACGTAATTTCGTCATCCGAGGTATATTTGTATGTATGGATTGTAACCTGTCAGCCTTACAGTGTATGAGTTTCCAACAGGTGCTCTATTAAGTACTTTCTAAGCCTCATTCATTGCTGTTCCCTAGGCCAGTGCTTCACAGGAGCTCCATTTAGGAAACATAGATGATTGTTCTTCTTTAGAAATGGAAGCATTTAATAGCATTTATTTGATTGTCTCTAGTTGAAATCTGTAGACCAAATCTGCCATCAGAGTTTGCTAAGTGAATAACTGACATTGGCATATAGTCCTTGAGGAAGGTTTGTTCCTCTTTCTAATTCACTTTGGTCTGCCTTGGCTTATTTAGACACTTTGACCTAAGCCTCAAATCTTATAGGTGAAGTCTGAAGAATTAAATGGGAAAGATTTGGAAAAAGACACCCCTCCACCCCCCGCCCAGTTACAGTGGTGGTGGTTTTTCAGTCACTAAGTTGTGTCCCACACAAAAAGAGTGATGGTCAACTCTGTGACCCAGTGGACTGCAACACGCCAGGCTCCCCTGTCCTTGACTATCTCCCAGAGTTTGCTCAAACTTGTATTCACTGAGTTGGTGATGCTGTCTAACCATCTGATTCTCTGGCGCCCTCTTCTCCTGTTGCGTTCAGTTTTTCCCAGCATCAGGATGTGTTCCAATGAGTTGGCTCTTTGCATCAGGTGGCCAAAGTAATGGAACTTCAGCATCAGTATCAGTCCTTCCAATGAACATTCAGGGTTGATTTCCTTTAGGATTGACTGGTTTGATCTCCTTGTAGTCCAGATGGTAATTCTCCACTTCCTAGTCCTGTCTTATCTATGTATTATTTCTTGATAACTAAGCTATAAATGTTTCATTCCAGATATAAAATAACTAGCAATGTATATTTTCATTAGGATGGATATTTCTACATGTGCAATATACATGCACAGTTTGAGTTTCCAGTTTTTGTACTAAGTCAGTAGAGTACTTAAGCCATTCCATACTTTGTTCCCTTTTACCATAAATCTGTTAATTTTGGGGAGTGGGAATAGGGAGGAGATTACGTCTCCTGTATAATGTATTACAAGTCAGCAAGCATTATTTTCTATGGAAATTTGGAAATCTGTGTGTGCTATTCTAGTCTCTCTTCTGCCACATCTGGCGGAAATTGAACAAGAGAGTTTTTTTCTGATGAAAATCTTGAGCTTGTAGTTTAAATTTGCATGTTGAATATATCTCAGATTAGAAAATTCACCTGGATATTTCAGCTTGAATTTGCCTTCAGAACAATAATTTGAGAACCAGTAGTGCCATAGGTCTCTTTAGTAGTTAAATTAATGAAAAACTTAGAGTAATACTTGAAAATTATATGAGGACTAACTTGCTTGTATGCACATGGGGAATGTGAGTCCATCAAAGTTACTGTTTAACACGAGGGGGTGTAGGGTGTAGCACAGTCATTGGGGTTCCTGGAATGTGGTGTTAAGACTATATGGCTTTTCTTTACTATTTTACAGATAGTGTTGTACAGCCCTTTCTCTGTTCAGTATGTTTAATATTTATATGGGCTCATTCTTATGTCTGTTAAGTGACAGTGCTTGAATTCTCATAGGACATGATTAGTTGGAAAATGGAACTTTCAGAATTTTTTGTTTGTTTTTAATTGGAGAATAATTGCTTTACATTGTTGTGTTAGTTTCTGTTGTACAACAGTGTCAATCAGCTATAAGTATACATATATATATGGGGAGATATATCTATCTATCTCCCCTCTCTCTTGAGTTCCCTTCCACTCCCCCCATCCCACATGTCTAGGTCGTCACAGAGCACAGAGCACCAAGCTGAGCTCCCTGTGTTGTATAGCAAGTTCCCACTAGCTGTCTCTTTTACACATGGTAGTGTATATGTCACTGCTTCTCTCTCAATTCATCCCACCCTCTCCTTTCTTTGCTGTTTTTTAGATGCCAACTATTCTTTAACTCTGAAGATGGTGAAATCTAATTATTATTACTGCCTTTTAGCAGCAGAGTCAGGTTATAAAGGGTTTTACCATGTTCAAATAAAATCTGATTTTATTTTCCTCTTAACATTTGAACAGTCTTTTTATTAGTCTTATTTTCAGCTAGGAAGACCAAAGCTTATGTGGTACTGTGTGGCCTTTAAAAAAATGAATCAGAGTTTAAAGAGTTGCATAGTATTAATGATTTGATATGGGACCTCCCAGGTAGCACTAGTGGTAAAGAAACCCACCTGCCAGTTCAGGGGACATAAAAGACATGGGTTCGATCCCTGGGTTGGGAAGATCCCCTGGAGGAGGGCACAGCAACCCACTCCAGTATTCTTGCCTGGAGACTCCCATGGACAGAGGAGCCTGGCGGGCTACAGTCCATAGGGTCAAAAAGAATTGGACACAATTGAAGTGACTTAGCATGCAGGCACACAGTGATTTGATATATAGTACAATTCTTTCTTGTCTTCTGAGAATCTCCAGAAGAAACACTTTGAGAACCAGTGGCAGTGTCAGTTAATGCTGGACTGGTGTTTCTGATTTGTAGTCTCTTGGCCAACCCTGATGTTTTCCAATCAGAATTCAGCTTCAGCAGGACATAATCATGACTAAGTGGATAGTTTTATATGGATTGCTCAGCCTGCTGAAACTTATTAGTGTTTGGAAATATACACATTCTTAACACCTGAATATGATAATTGGAGTTGCATTTGTTAACGCAGACCATTTTAATTCAGCATACACTCTGCCTCACGTGCCGTTTTCCTCCTTCAAACCACCCCTTGTAAAACTACAGCTGCGGGATTTTGGAGGGGAAAGCCATAGGTGAAGACAGCTGGATCATGGACTTGGCCTTTGTGACTTTTTATTTTCATTCTTTCACTACTGAGAAAAGATGAGGCGGGCACATTTCAAAAGAACAGCTGACACTCCCCATACCAAGTCAGTGATCACATCAGTCACTCTAATTCTTTGGTGTTTATGGGTCTTCTTTTCCATGTATGTGGCGGAGATCCCGTTTGTAGGAGCAGCTAAGAAGTGGGTGAGTATAGACTGGGATCATGCCAGAAAGGAGGCCTCACCTGTTTCCCCCTTCCCCTGTCTTCTCCTTGAGCTGGGCCAGTCTCTAGATTCTTCTTTGGCCAAAGAAGGATGACTTCTAATGCATCCAGCTGAATTATACTGTGAACAGTGAGAGCCGTGTTGTGTTTAAGCTTGACCATGCTGCTGTTCACTGCATGCCTGCTCACTGCAGTGTCTAGAGAGTGAGAGTTAACAGTGCGTTTGGGGATTGTGAAGTTGTGGAAATCTTCTTGTTGGTAACATGCTGCTATTGCCTCGGAAGGAGAATCTAGCAGTTTTTTTTTTTTAAGTGTTTAATTTGTTCGGCTAATGTTACTTTTTATACATAAGGAAATTTAAACTTGGTAAAAAGTATTTACTGGTTCTGTAGGTGGGACATAAGCTGGTCTTTTGAACTGTAGAAACTTAAAGTTTCGTTTCATTTTTGTTTATTTGGTTTTGGGGGTCACTCAGAAGCCATTTAAGGCATAAAGGACCAAGATAAAACTTGCAAATTATTTGCAATGAATCAGCATTATTCTGATGTTTGGTTTTTTTTTTTTTTTTAACTTTTTATTTTATATCGGAGTATGCTGCTGCTGCTGCTAAGTCGCTTCAGTCGTGTCCGACTCTGTGCGACCCCATAGACGGCAGCCCACCAGGCTCCCCCGTCCCTGGGATTCTCCAGGCAAGAACACTGGAGTGGGTTGCCATTTCTTTCTCCAGTGCATGAGAGTGAAAAGTGAAAGTGAAGTCGCTCAGTCGTGTCCGACTCTTAGCGACCCCATGGACTGCAGCCTACCAGGCTCCTCCGTCCATGGGATTTTCCAGGCAAGAGTACTGAAGTGGGGTGCCATTGCCTTCTCCAATATTGGAGTATAGCTGATTAACAATGTTGTAATAGTTTCAGGTGGACAGCAAAAGCACTTAGCCATACATATACATGTATCGATTTTCCCCCAAACTCCCCTCCCTTCCAGGCTGCCTCTTAACATTGAGCAGGCATAGTTAGGGAGTTTGGGGTGGACCTGTATACACTGCTGTATTTAAAATGGATAACCAGGTTCCAATGGGAACCCTGTATTCTGATATTTGGAATGAGATGGGAGACTTATCCAGCTTCTATACAATGTATGGGAAAGAGCAACTCATGCCCAGACATTCCAGATCACAAAGGCTTCTGTCAGAATTGTTTGGACTGTTTGATTAATTCAGATGTCTGCCTAACGAAGAAAATGAAAAGAAGTTGGGTAGTATGTGTCAACAATAACTTCTTATTTAGGCAGTATCTTAGGGGCTTCCCTCATCACTCAGTTGGTAAAGAATCCACCTGCAATGCAGGAGACCCCAGTTCGATTCCTGGATCGGGAAGATCCACTGGAGGAGGGATGGGCTACCCACTCCGGTATTCTTGGGCTTCCCTTGTGGCTCAGCTGGTAAAGAATCTGCCTGCAATGCAGCAGACCTGGGTTCGGAAGACCTCTGAGTTAGGAAGATCCCCTGGAGAAGGGAAAGGCTATCCACTCCAGTATTCTGGCCTGGAGAATTCCATGGACTGTATAGTCCGTGGGGTGGCAGAGTTGGACACGACTGAGCAACTTTCACTTTCACTTGTGGGCATGTGGAAATGTTTTGAACCTTCCGTTTTCTGATCGTTATTTCATGGCATCACAGTGCCACTGAGAGATTGGTGTCTTCACATGGTCACAGTTATTTAAATTGGTGTTGGTCAAAATACAAGATGAGTTCCATTAACATTTTGTTTCTGATGTAATCAGTGAATCATGAAATCAATGGACAGGGGAATCATGGCTAACTTTTTTTTCATTAGTGAAATAGAATATAATAAAAATGTCATCTTGCTCCTTGTTCTTCAAACTTAACAACCTTATATTATCTAGGAGCTTGTTAGAAATAGAGAATTGAAGGTCCCACCCAGACCTACCTACCTTGTCATAATATGAATTAATCGTCACTGAAACTAAATCCCAGCATTAATGTCTACAAAACATTGAAATGGAAAAAGTAAAATTGATCACAACACAACCCCCCACATTCATTAAATTATTTCAGTTTGTTGTGTTCAGGTACATATGAGCTTATACTTTAGTACATTTATCCCTCAGTATCCGAGGGGGATCGGTTCCCACCCTGTACTGAAATCTGTGGATGGTCAAGTTCCTTATATGAAATGGCCTAGTATTTGCATAACCTACACACATCTATAGGAGAAGGCAATGGCACCCCACTCCAGTACTCTTGCCTGGAAAATCCCATGGACGGAGGAGCCTGGTAGGCTGCAGTCCATGGGGTCACAAAGAGTCGGACACGACTGAGCACCTTCACTTTCACTTTTCACTTTCATGCATCGGAGAAAGAAATGGAAACCCATTCCAGTGTTCTTGCCTGGAGAATCCCAGGGATGGGGGAGCCTGGTGGGCTGCCATCTATGGGATCGCACAGAGTCGGACATGACTGAAGCGACTTAGTAGCAGCAGTAGCACACACATCTATGCATATACTTTAAGTCTTTTCTAAGTTGTAAATAGTTGCTGGTGCATACCAAGTTTTACCTTTTGGAACTTTCCGGAATTTTTTTTTTCTGAATATTTTTGATCTATGGCTGGTTGTGGGTATGGGCCTTCTGGATATGGAGGGCCAACTGCATATTTCCGTGGGTACAGTCAAAACAATTTTGAAATGCATTGTTTTAGATGTGAGTGGTGAAATCATATCTCTGGTTGTGGTCTTATCATTAACTGTGGGAGAGATTGCTTTGCTTTGCATTTGAATCATCTCTAAAGTTTTCTAATATCTCTGTCTTCCAACTCACAGTTTCTTCTAATATTAATAGTTTCTTGCTTTTTTGTTCTCTTTTTCATATCTTCTGTACTTCAGTCCTCAGAACTGTACTCAGTGTTGTGTGTCCACTTCACTGGGAGATTGATGCTAATTAGCATGAGTTTTCTGTTTTAATGTTCTTGGCACCAAAGTTGAAGGAGAGAATTACCAAGTTATGCAGTGCTCTTTCTTTCTCAGTTTGTTATGTCTTCCTTCCAAATGTTAGATGCAACAACAGTATTTTGTTCTGGATATAATTAAGTCAGTCTTCTTTTTGTGCAAGTATGCATAGCATGTCTTAAATGCTATGAACAGAATATTAAGAAGAAATATGTGTAACATGGAAGTCTGCCTTTGTATCCCCAGCTATATTTAAAACAAGCAATTGTGGCTTTAGTTCCCTGTATTCCAACCTAGCCCGGTATAGGCCAGATAGAGGAAGCTAACCTCTTCTGTCATTATTAAGAGAAATGCTGATTTCCTGGAATGTGACCCTAAAATGGAAGTAAATCATACCACAGACTTATATTTAGTGTTAGTTCCTTTGACCAGCAGTATGCAGTACAACTTACTGTAATTAAGCAGCTTAGAAAATACGTACTTTCTGTGGCTCTGAGACAACTGGTGAACGGCAACAACGCTTATCAAATTTTTATCGAGTCCTCTTTCACTAGTGTTAAACATTTCCTGTCGCACAACCACACATGTGTTGCTACTGGTTCCACTCTTTTCTCCGTCCAGTTATTCCATTTAATTTGTACTTTGTTTTAAAGGGCCTCTGAAGTAAATTTTATTTTACCTTAGGAACCCTACAGGGGTGCTCCAGAAAAGGGGGAGAAACAGAGCATTTTGAAATCTGTAACCTTATGAAAATGAAGGGACTTGTTACCACACATCCTTCTGTTCAATGGTTATGTCAGACTTGTTAGTATTGACAGCAGAATTGCAAAAGGTTACTAATTTTTTTAGCCATTTAATCCATACTCTTTAACAGTGTGATCAACATGTATTTGTTAATATTAAATGAATTTTCCTCTAATATTTTTTGTGCATTTTCCCCCCTTTTCCATGAAGGCCTTATCTGTTTGGAGCGGGGTGTTTTTCCATAAAAGCTCCATGGTGAGTCTCAGTTCGGTCCCGCATGCCTAATTCATTTGCTGTACTCTCCGAAAGTAACTCTGTTTTGTACTTTGTTTTCAATTGCATGGCCTGATCACAGATAGATGCACCGAATTCCTGAGTCATTGGTAGATGTTGGTATTTACGCCTGAAAAGATTCGTTTTCTTGGTTTCATTTCATTTCTTGAAAATTCATATTAAAAAATCATAGAATAATATTTTTAAAAAAAGAAAGGAGAAGAATTCTCTCATAATAATGCTGGTGTATAAG
Organism: Bos javanicus; assembly: GCF_032452875.1. Classification (NCBI taxonomy): domain Eukaryota; kingdom Metazoa; phylum Chordata; class Mammalia; order Artiodactyla; family Bovidae; genus Bos; species Bos javanicus. The sequence continues at coordinate 13,354,076 of NC_083886.1, read as the reverse complement.
ACATGGCCAACACCCACATTTAAAGCTTTTAGTATTATAGTGATAGAAGATAGAAACTCCCTATATGACATGCTGAACTTCTGAAGACATGATTTATTTTGAAATATAAATATATTTAAGTTATACTAAAAATACCCTATAAATTTTTACTGCATTTTATTTGGTACGAAATGCAAAAGAGTCAGTTCTGTTTTGAATAGTTTAGGTAGTTAAGGAGCTACATGGGGAAATTTGGGTCTTACGTACACACTTCTAAATTCCTAAATAACTTATTATTTTGAGTTATTAGCACCTACCCACTATAACTCGTTTACATTCTTATATAAGAGTGCATAAAATATAACTTTGTCAGTCTTAGCATGATGATCATAGAAAAGAAACAGTATATTTCATACTTTCATGCAAAGATGTGCAATAGAATGTGTTTAGAGCTTGGTGTAATATGTTTAACAAGATAGTTAAGAGTCAGAGTTCCAGAATCAGACTGTCTAGGTCTTACATTCCAGGTCACACACTTACTATACTACCTGTATGATCTTGGGTACTTTTCTAAAGCCAGTCTATATCTTGGTTTCTTTATCTCTGTTAGAGTTACCAGTAGTACCTACCTTATCGGTTCATTATGAGGATTAAATGAACTAGTGTATAAATTACTTAGAACAGTGCCTGGCACATAATAAGAGCTCAGTAAATGTTACCTGTCATGCTATGATTTATTTTCTGGTTTAAGGGGGAAATTCCATTTTAGAGAAGAAACTTTTTTAAGTTAGATCATGGTTTTGTTGTTTTGTTTTGGTTCTAGGAATGAGTGAGCCCAAGAGACATTTTGGTTAATTTATATCAATTTTATAAATTTAGTCAGAATACATGTATGTTCAATTCTCATAACTGCTTCTGAGACTTGTTTATACTGTCTTATGGTCCTAGGGAAAAGTCTTACAGTCTTTTTTCCTCTTGGACAAAAAGAAACTTAAATAATTTGACACAAACTAATTTCAGTGTTCATACGCTAATAGGAACATCTGAAAAGTTCATTATTGCATTAGAGTAGGGTGATAAATCATTGTAAAGATTTCCTCTTTAGAATGCGGTATCAAAGTTAGTACACAGATTGTGAAACTGTGATAAGCAAATTCAGGGTATACATGAGTAAAAATTCCCTGAAAGTCAATCTTCATTCTTGTGTTAACTAGATTTTCTTCCAAAAACAAATAAGATACTTGGATCTTACTGAGGAGCTTGTAGCAAACAGTGGAGTTTTAAATGCCAGATTCAACATATGACAAGATTTCTTTGTAGACTCAATTTAGAATTGAATTCCATCTCGGGATAAATTTCTCATTTTAAGTACAAAGAAAGGAGTTTTAGTATGTTAATAAAGTTTGAAGTTTTAGCATAGACGTAAAGATGGAATGACAAATGTTGTATGTGAAATAAGAAAAGCCCATGCCTTCAACAGCTTATGTGCTCCTCAAATTTAAGCAAAAGCACTTGTCAACCAGAAATGATTTGAGGTTGAAACAAGATTAAAAGAGCCAGATTAAAGAAAGGGATATATGAAATATAGTAGACTTTTAAATCATTGCCTGTCTTTTAGAAGACTGCTTTGTGGTTTGTTTGATGCCATCGTTAGCTAGCAAGAAACTCGTTTTTAGTCACTTGTACTAGCCTAAAAGATCCTCCTTTAAAATACGTCTCTTTACTGGTGGTGCATGTTTTTCCCATTAAGATCTTAATGAAACCTCAAATTAAGGCAGCAAAATGAATATAAATTTGACAACTTCTTCCATGTTGTTTATAAAAAGCTTCTTTGTTTTAAGAGTTTTTACTATTTTTCCATGTTGTTTAGCATTCAACCTGAGAATGTTTTTATTTACTGTTTTAGAATAAATATTATGTTAAATAAAATTATCTCTTTATTTCATCACGTTTTTAGGACTTTCAGTATAGGGTAGGATTTGTATTTTGGAAGAATATGAAACTTTTATAGTTCCTCTTAAAATGTTATATAAATTTCATACAAATTTTTATTATTTTTCAGTTGAAACATTTATATTTAGCTGAGATTTTGCTTTTGATCAATCATGATTTCTGCTCATTTCTCCATTCTTTGATAAACTATTTTAATTGTTAAATGCATGTGGCTTCAGATGAGTCAGTTTATAATAATTTCTTTTCCTTTGACAACCAAATAAGCTTGTTAGAAAGTTAACTATGCAGACCAACTTCAACACTTTAGCCATTTTATACATTCTGAAGATTATGTATTTTCTAGGATTTTGGAATTTAAATGATGGTATAAATGATGTAAAAGAATCACACGCATGGTACACTTTTTAAATGCAGAAAATTTAAGAGAAATACAGTGAAATTTTAAAAATGAATTTTGCTTTCAATATTACAAATAAGTAACAAGTTGTTATGGAGTTCCTAATCTGCATCTAGTAAACTTTCCTAGTTTTTGAATTTCTTAGTGAAAGAAAAAATATATGCAGAACAGTATAGACAAAAGGTAGTTCATTTGAATATATCTTTATAGTATATAAGGGTAATTTTAAAGAAGAGTTAAAACTTACGTATCAAATTATATTTAAAGTTTTAATTAGTGCCACGTTTTCAATATGTTTATAAATAGTTAATTTAAACTAATCTAGTTATTCTGACACTATTGAAAAAAATATAAATTCATTTTCAGAAGAAAAGATTTATATGGAGAGGAGAATCTTATCTGCCGGGTTCAAAGAAAATCTCTTAGACCTTTAAAAAGAATTTGTGATAGAATACTTTTAGATACCTGGTTAGTATCTTTTTAAAAAATACAGTACTTTCATTTTCCTTCTTAGTTTTTATTTTAGAAAATAAAGCTGAGAATGAGGGAAACTTCTAAATTCCTTTTGAAAGGCTAATCACAGTGAGGAATATAAAGAAGAGCTTTTTCTCTTTAACACAAGGTATAACACCACTTGTAATTCTTATATAAATATTGTCTAAGATTTGAACTAAAGTATTGACTGTCCCCTTGTGATTTAGGGAATGAAAGAAATGGCGCTTCTCTCTCAGCTGAGCCCTTTTCCACGCTTGTGTCCTAAACAAGGCCCCAGACCTCATTGTTGCTTTTCATGCCATCCACAGATTCACCACTCATATCCTATTTTATAGAACATAGAAAATTATCCAGATGCACATAATTTTGCTATAATTTTAAAGCCTATATCATTAGAGTCTTGCTTTTTTTTTTTTTTGGTCTGTCTGTGGTTAGAGTGTGGAGCAAAAAACAAGCAGAGAAATTTAATATGTTTATCTGACTGAATTACATAATACAGAAGGAGCCAATGGGTAACTTCAATAGTCTTTGTAAATATTTTTAAAGATGTCATCATGTTAATGTCCCTAGAACATCTGATGGCATTAAAAATGATTCTCATTCTATGGTTAGATGGTTAGGTCTCCCAGAAGAAATGACGAAATATTAAAATCCTCAGTTTCAATTTAGCACCTTATTTGTTGTTGTTTTTTTAATCATATATTTATATGAGTTTTGATTATGTTGTCTCTTAATAAGTTTTGTAAATGTGACGCTTTCTGATATGGTGAAGGTTGAATTCATTCTGTAGTCCATTATGTTTTGCTCACAAGTGAAGGCAAATTTTTCTTTTAATTTTTGACCTTGGAATTATTTATGGCACAGGAGAGTATAGTGCAGGAGTCATTAATGGATAGGAGTCCACCAGCTCTATCAGGATGTTTTGTATTCATTTGTAATGATGACACAATTGAATTTCTGGACCCTCGTATACACATAATTTTTTTTCTATCAACTAATAATTGAGTAAATTAGTTAAACAGTGAGGGGCATTTGCTTTAAACTTGCAAATGTCTTATAATAGAATAAAGGGAGATAGATATTGAGAAGAAAGAAAAGAAGGCTAATATTGGAGTGCTTTTCTAAAATGGTTGGAACACCAATCTATAAATAAGCATGAGTTACAAGGCTAGCACTTTTCTCTTTTATTCTTTTCACATATGTATCATTTTTCAATATTTTATCTTTCTGCCAACAAAAGGTAATTTTGCGATAGAAATATTCTGGGTCATTGGGAAAAGTTCAATTCTGCTTCCACCCGATATTCCACCTGGTCTTGGTCTTTTAAAATTTTAGGATAAAGGGGAAATTGAATCAATATTAAATTTTCTTCCTTTGGATATTTCATATAGAAAATACTTTATTAATAATATTTTCTTTAGATTATGTTCTTTTCTATTTTTCTGAAAATCTTGTACACATATACTGCACATATTTAAAATTTCTATTTTGCTTAAATACCGTAATCATTCCAAAGGTAGACTGATGATAGGACTAACTTGTTATGACCATGTTCACCAAATATGCTGAGTACCCAATACATTGCCTTGTGTCATGCAGGAGGTGGCAAGTTATTTTCAGGGATAAAAACTTTTAATATTAAACACCAACTTTTACTAATGTGATGTATGAAGGCCCTATCAGAAGAATAAGAAGAAATGATGAAATATAAGAATAAAAATGATAATTTTTTCATAATTTTAAGAATATTTTTAACATAAGGTACTTATTCTCTGCAGGAAATAATGAGTTTATGTAAAATGGTACTATATTGATGCATTTTAGTCGTGTGTTCAGAAACTGAGTTATGTGTAACATTAAAGAAGTCTGAGACTTCAGCTTTTGACATTGAATAATTAGACTGTAAGCCAGTAAACATACAAAATATATATTTGCTTGACTAAAGACTAAATTGATTATTATATTACAAAGGTAGCCAACTGGCCCAGTAGCAACTTTTAAAATCTATTTAGCATACATAGCTTAGATGCACCACAGACTCTCTTAAGAAGTGGCATGCTACTTGTTTTCTGTCTTGTTGCTTCAGTTCAGTCCAGTTCAGTCGCATAGTCGTTTCCAACTCTTTGTGACCCCATGGATTGCAGCACGCCAGGCCTCCCTGTCCATCACCAACTCCCGGAGTTTACTCAAACTCCGGTGTCCATTGAGTCGGTGATGCCATCCAACCATCTCATCTTCTGTCATCCCCTTCTCCTCCCGCCTTCAATCTTTCCCAGCATCAGGGTGTTTTCAAATGAGTCAGTTCTTCACATCAGGTGGCCAAAGTATTGGAGTGTCAGCTTCAGTCTTGTTGCTTACCACATGATTTAAACAACAAAAACAAAAATAACTCAGGAATTTGCAAAGAACTTTGAATTTGTATATTTTGTACTGTCATTGCTCCTTGATGGTGATTCTAGTAAAAAATAAGTCATACAGTAGAAACACCTTTCAAAAAAATTCTGGAATTTTTTTCCCCCTCTCTCCTCAGCCTTCCAGCCTCCAGAAACTAACCAATGGAAGTTAAAAGATGCTATTAATAGTTACAGGAACTTAGAGTTCCCTGATAGCAGTTCAATAACAGAAACAAGGGCTCAGTGGTAAAGAATCCACCTGTCAATGCAGGAGACAGAGGAGACGTGGGTTTGATCCCTGGGTCAGGAAGATCCCCTGGAGGAGGAAATGGCAACCCACCCCAGTATTCTTGCTGGGAAAATCCAAGTCCATGGGGTTGCAAAGAATTGGTCATTACTGAGCACACACACAATGGAAATAAAGACTACGAAGGAACCTCACGAATAGCTGGGAAAAGAGAAGCGAAAGCCAGAGGTGAAAGGGAAAGAAATACTGAACTGAATGTAGAATTCCAGAGAAGAGCAAGGAGAGACAAGAAAGCCTTCTTAAGTGAACAGTGCAAAGAAATAGAGGAAAATGATAGAATGGGAAAGACTAGAGATCACTTCAAGAAAATTGAAGATACCAAAGGAACAGTTCATGCAAAGATGAGCACGATAAAAAACAGAAACAGTAAGACCTAACAGAAGCAGAAGAGCTGGCAGGGAGGGATACACAGAAGAACTGTACAAAAAAGGTCTTAATGACCTGGATAACCATGATGGTGTGGTCACTCACATTCTGGAGTGTAATGTCAAGAGGGCCTTAAGAAGCATTACTATGAACAAAGCTGGTGGAGATGATGGAATTCCCACTGAGCTATTTAAAATCCTAAAAGATGTTGCTGTTAAAGTGCTGCACTCAACATACCAGCAAATTTTGAAAACTCAGCAGTGGCCACAGGTCTGGAAGAAGGTCAGTTTTCATTCCAGTCCCAAAGAAGGCCAATGCCAAAGAATGTTCACACTACCATACAGTTGTGCTCATTTCACATGCTAGCAAGGTAATGCTCAAAATCCTTCAAGCCAGGCTTCTACAGTATGTGAACCGAGAACTTCCAGATGTGTAAGCTGGATTTAGGAAAGGCAGAGGAACCAGAGATCAAATTGCGAACATCATTGGATCATAGAAAAAGCAAGAGAGTGAGAGTTCCAGGAAACATCTACTTCTTCGTTGACGACATCAAAGCCTTTGAGTGTGTGGATCACAACAAACTGGGGAAAATTCTTAAAGAGTTGGGAATACCAAACCACCTTACCTGCCTCCTGAAAGGCCTGTATGCAGGTCAAGAAGCAACAGTTAGAACTGGACATGGAACAATGGGCTAGTTCAGAATTGGAAAACTACATCAAGGCTGTACACTGTCACCTTGCTTATTTAACTTACATGCACGTTAAGTACGTCATGCAAAATGCCAGGCTGGATAAATCACAAACTGGAATCAAGATTGCCAGCCTTTGATATGCAGATGATACTACCTGATGGCGGAAAGCGAAGAGGAACTAAAGCTCTGAGGAGCTCAGGTGCTGCTTGGTGAGGGTGAAAGCGGAGAATGAAAAAGTAGGCTTAAAACTCAGCTTTCAAAAAACTAAGAGCATTCAGTCCCATCAATTCATGGCAAATAGATGGGAAAAAAGTGGAAGCAGTGACAGATTTTATTTTTGGGGGCTCCAGAATCACTGCAGGTGGTGACTGCAGCCATACTTGCTCCTTGGAGGAAAAGCTATGACAAACCTAGGCAGCGTATTAAAAAGCAGAGGCATCCTTTGCTGACAAAGGTCCATGTAGTTAAAGTTACGGTTTTTCCAGTAATCATGTATGGATATGAGAGTTAGACCATAAAGAATGCTGAGCACCAAAGAATTGATGCTTTCAAATTGTGGTGCTGGAAGAGACCCTTGGATTGCAGGGAGATCAGATCAGTTAGTCCTAAAGGAAATCAACCCTGAGTACTCATTGGAAGGACTGATGCTGAAGCTGAAGCTCCAGTATTTTGACTACCTGATGTGAAGAGCTAACTCATTGGAAAAGATCCTGTGCTGGGAAAGATTGAAGGCGAAAGGAGAAAAGGGTGGCAGACCATGAGGTGGTTATATAGTATCACCAACTCAGTGGACGTGAATTTGAGCAAACTCCAGGAGATAGTGAAGGAGAAGCCTGGTGTGCTGCAGTCCATGGGATCACAAAGAGTTGAACGTGACTGAGCGACTGAATAACAACATTGCAGCTGTGGCAAATGCAGCAGAGAGATGAAATTGTTGGTAGAAACATTCATTTTATCACAGAATCTTGACACACACACGAAGCTATTGTTTTATGCCCTGTCAGTGGAAGTCTTCGGTGTTTTAGGCATGGATGTGATTTTTATGGGTAATAACTTGGAGTGTTTAGAAAATGTTAATGATGGAAAGAAGAGGCCTTGTCATATATGACAAGGTGCATTGTATGGATTTTGTCAGAGGCACACACCAAAAGGACCAAGCAGAATGGCTTCTGAGCCAGACATTTTGCTTTCCCTACCAGGAAGACATCAAAACAGAGGGCTCAGGAAATCAGATATGTGAGAGACTATTTCAGGTGTCATAACACCTGGAAACTGAGATTACCGAACTGAAGTCTGATCTTTTAAAAACTTAGTTGAAGACTGTGTGCTATTAAGAGATAATTAGCATTAAGAACTAAGATATGGGAAGGCACTGCCCTGAGCGCTTTCTGCATGTTACAAAATCAGTGGTTCTTAAACCTGAGCGGTTGCCAGAATCTCCTGGAGGGTTTGTTAAAACCAATTGTCAGAGTGGGCCATGGCTTGAAGATTATTTGCATGTCTAAGAACTTCTCAGTGCCAGGGCCCACACTTTGAGAACACATGTAATATGGTAATCCTTATAATAACCCTATGAGGTAGGCATTATGATCTTTCTATTTTATATATTGGTTGTGTGAGGTCGGAGAGGTTAAGTAACTTAAACGAAATTCACACAGGTGCTTTTGCACCTGGGATTCAGATTCATGTTTTTACCTGACCCTCAAAACCCAATCTTTCTCCATCTAACCTTCATTAAAAGACAAAGAGATAAAGGATAATGAGCAAAGGAAAGTAGAAATAATGTCATTTGACATTGGAGACTGTCTAGCAGAGTTTATAAGGTCCCTGGCGAAATTGCTAAGGAACTCTGGGGGCAGACTTTGACATAGAGAAGAGATACAGGATTGAAAGAAGACAATAGGTTGTTATCAGAAGTTGATTGTACTAGAAGCTGATTTGGGGAAGCAAAGGGGGAAGCTTGTACTTTTTTTACAGTAGTTACGTGAAGTAGCAGAAGTTACTTATTGTATTCTTAAATATTAGAAGAAACAGAACAAAAATAGACCTATCGTTTTCACAAATCCATGAAGAAAAAGTACGAAATAGGAAGATCAGTGATTATAACTGCATCAGATCGGTAGATCTCCTCTCCAGATATTGTCTAACCATACATCGCATGCGGCTGCGAGCATTGTCAGGGTTCCATTCTGTATCGTCTCGTGTTTTCATACATGATGTCTCCATTCAACTGTATTGTCAGCCTCACGTTTTATATTTAATATGCAATGATAAGCTATCCTATTATTATGAGAGGTTTATGCTGGTTTTATTGTTCCACTTTGAAATATCCAGGGAAATATTATCCACTTCAAGTAAGTTGACTTGGATTTTGGCAGCACATTCTTCAGAAAGAAATCGGTTCTTCTTGGTCTTTTAAGTTGCTGTTCTGATAATACCCTGAAACTTTGAACTAGTTTTGCTGCTGATCACAGTTCTCCTTAAGGCAAAATGCATGTCTACATGGGGCAGAATTTTAAGGGAAATATGTCATTATCTTTAGGACTGTGATTTCATCTTGGTAATTTTTTTCTATCATTTTATCTTTTAAGCAAAGTTAAACCACCTCCACAAATTTCACCAAGCAAATCAATGGGCGGAGAATTTTGTGTGGCAGCAACGTTTGGGACATCCCGATCATGGTTTGCAAATAATGCAGGTCTGAAAAGAGAAAAAGGTATGTGTTTTTACTGAAGTTAAACTTACCATATGTAATTTGTGTTTCTTGAAGAAAACTCATAGCAGCTCTCTTTGAATAAGCTTCAGCCCAATAATAGAATTTTGCCCCCACTCTGTTAGCATTGTCTTTCCTCAACTACTCAAGTCTCATCCACAGGAAAGGCTGTCCTCTCACTATAAATGTAAAATAAATTGCCCACTGAGTATTTTTATTTTGTTTTGCTGGTGACAATATACAGGTGCTCTCAAAGTTCTCTAAGTTATTCTCTTAGTTATTCTCTAAGAATAATCAACAACAGCTCTGCCATGTTATAAATTAAGATATAAAAACAGGCTCCCACTCAGAAATAAGGATCATCTTTTATGGTAACCAGTGTCCCTTTGAACTTATATAGTGTTGTTTATTTAAATCCCTTCTTTGACCACCAGAATCAGCTTACAGAAATACCGTATATGATCCCTTATTGTTCTTATGTAGAAAAGAGTGTCTACTTTCCTGGACCAAGTGTTTCATTTTGAAAGTTAAAAATTTCCTCTTATTATTGTGATTCTATTGAAATAGGTCAGAAACTAAATTGTTAGTTGAAGCACTCTTCTGATGAGTTCCACAGGCTGTATTGTTCTTGGCAAAACGGCTCTCCTTGACGCTTAATACTGGCAGTCAGACATCAGCTCTTTCCCTCGTTATCGCCTTTCAGTGGCCTTTCCTTGGAAATAGGATCCCAGACACAGCAGGCTCTTTACCTAAGTGGGGGAGGATACTGTGGAGTAGGCCAGCCTTCCATTTTCTTATCCCATCTTTATTTTTTTTGTTACCTCCTTTGCTTTAATGATGCTATCGAAATGACTTTGTTACTAGGTAAAGCCCTCTGTGAAGCTCCATTTCAAACGCTTCTCCCTTCTGTTCTAATTACCCTTTTAACTTGCTGCTCCTTTGTGTCCCACGGACTGGTCATTAGCCATGTTCTCCAATCAGCTGTAATTGAGTCTTTTGGCAAAGAGATAAGGTGACCTGCCCAGCACTCATGAGGGATTTTATGTGCTCCTAGGTTTACTGTAAAACCCAAGATAGAGGACTAAACCTGTCTTGGTAATGAGGACATGTGTACTTGTTATAAAGTCATTTGATTAGATCCATATTCAGCACCTGACCTCAAAGCATGACTGCTCTTCATTTACTGTGGGGGCCAGTGAGCCCACTGAGAGGAATGAGGGAAGAAGCTTTGAGGGAGGAGGATTTGCTCCTGTTTTTCATTTGTTTGTTTTTTTTAATCCAGAGATTTAAAGGAGAAACTTTTCTGAGAGGGAGTGTGTGAGAAGTTAGGCTGATTTAGGCAGATGGAGTCTCTCATGCAGTTGAGTTGGTACCTCTGATATAACTAAATCTTAGTCCTTCCAGGGTTCCTTTTCTGTCAGTCCTTCCCTCTCTCACCTGGTATTCATTTTGCGTGTTGTGGGACAAATTACTACACTGTAAGCAAATGCAAAAGATTGTATAATATTGTTTCAGCATACTAAAATTTTGAATATATTTATGTCATTCTTGAAATAAATTGCTTAAAGATTTAAAAATATTTTGATAGCAAAGACCTTTTCATGTTCATTATTGTTGTGCTCAGTCGCTAAGTCGTATCCGACTCTTTGAGACTCTATGGACTGTAGCCCACCAGGCTTCTCTGTCCGTGGGATTTGCCTGGCAAGAATACTGGAGTGGGTTGCCATTTCCACTTCCAGGGGATCTTCCTGACCCAGGTATCGAACCTGCATCTCCTGCGTCTCTTGCATTGCAGACCTGTTCTTTACCTGCTAAGTCACTGAAGAAGCCCTTCATATTTATTAGCATCTACTATAAGAATAAACTTTAGACAAGGAGCGGGCACCATGTGAAAGTTTCTGCTGCCTTATTTTTGCAGCCAGCCTCAGGAATAGATTGAAGGGTCAGTGACCTGTAAAAATGAAGCTCTTCTTTTATGCCATTATCACATATCCAGCATCTGTTTTTCTGTTTGTAGATCAGTCCAAACAAGTTGTAGTTGAATCCCTCTACATTATTAGCTGCTATGGGACCTTAGTGGAGCACGTGATGGAGCCACGACCACTAAGCACCGCCCCCAAGATCAGTGATGACACCCCACTGGAAATGATGACATCTCCTCGAGCCAGCTGGACTCTGGTTAGGTAGTATCTCTCTTTGTTTTTTATTAAAAAAAAACTCAACTTTGTTGAGGTATAAAATATTAAAAGTGTACAATTTGATAAGGTTTGACATATGTATACAGCTGTGAAACATCACCATGATTAACATTATAAACACATTGTTGTTTAGTTGCTAAGTCGTGTCCCACTCTTTGCGATCCCATCGACGGTAGCCCCTCGAGGCTCCTCTGTCCATGGGATTTCCCAGGCAAGAATACTGGAGTGGGTTGCCATTTCCTTCTCTAGGGGATCTTCCCGACTCAGGGATCAAACCTGTGTCTCCCATATCTTCTGTATTGCAAGCGGATTCTTTTATCCCTATGCCATCTGTGAAGCCCCACATTATGAATATATCCTCACCTCAGATATTTTCTTATGCCTCTTTGTAATCTTTCCTCTTGCCCCCCTTCATTCCTACTTCACCCACTGAGCCCTAGGCAACCACTGGTCTGCTATCTGTCACTGTAGGTCAGTTTATTAATTTCTAGAATTTTATATAAATAGAATCAGAGCGAATACTCTTTTTGTCTTCTTTCTCCCAGCAAAATTATTTTGATTTATCCCTCTTATTGTCTAGTCAAAGCTATGATTTTTCCAGTAGTCACGTATGGATGTGAGAGTTGGATCATAAGGAAGGCTGAGCGCCAAAGAATTGATGCTTTTGAACTGTGGTGTTGGAAAAGACTCTTGAGAGAGAGTCCCTTGGACTGCAAGGAGATCAAACTAGTCAATCATAAAGAAAATCAACCCTGAATATTCACTGGGAAGACTAATGCTGAAGCTGAAGCTTCATTACTTTGGCTACCTGATGCGAAGAATTGACTCATTGGAAAAGACCCTGATCGCTGGGAAAGATGGACAGCAAGAGAAGAAGGGGGTGACTGAAGATGAGATGGTTGGATGGCATCACAGACTCAACGGACATGAGTTTGAGCAAACTCCGGGAGATAGTGAAGGACAGGGTAGCCTGGCGTGCTGCAGTCCATGGGATCGCAAAGAGTTGGATGCAACTGAGTGACTGAACAACAAATGCCTCTTGTTGCATTTTTTTGATAATTCATTCCTTTTTAAATTGAGATATAATTTATATTTAATGCGTATAATACAATTCAGTCACTTAACATGAATTTTCACCTGGTTTTGCACCCATCACCACAGTCAATTTTTTGAGGGTGGTGGGGTCTTCCTTGCAGCATGAGGGCTTCTCTTGTGGTGCATGGGCTTGGTTGCCCTGCAGCATGTTGGAGTTTAATTCCTGAACCATGGATAGAACCCACATCCCCTGCATTGGAAGATGGATTCTTAACCACTGGACCACCACAGTCAGTTTTCATCACCCTCCAAAGAAACCCCATATCTGTTAGTAATCACTCCCCTCCAACCATCTTCCTTCAACCCTTCAGCCCTAGGCAATACCAGTTTACCTCCTGTCTTTGGATTTGCCTACTCTGGACATTCATGTAAATGGAATCATACAAAATGTGACCTATTGCGTCTGACTTCCTTCGCTTAGTGCAGTGTTTTTAATGCCCAGCCATGTTAAGCATGTAGCAGAACTTCATTCCTTTTTTTATGGCCAAGTGATTTATATGGATATACCACGCTTTGTTTATCCATTCATCAGTTGATGGACATTGCCACTGTTTAGCTGTCAAGAATTATGCTCCTAAGAATATTAGCCAAGTAAATAAATACTAAAATAATAATAATAAATAAAGTGATTCCCCAAGATAAAATGGCTCATCACTGTAAAAATGCTTATTAAAATCAGAGTCCTCCTTGAAAGTACATAGTCATTAGAACTTTTATAATCTAGTGTAAAGAGGGAGAAATAAGATATAGGACAAAACCCATTCAGTATAGTGTATACTGGTACAGGAGAGACAGAGAAAATTGGTCCTGATGTGTGTGGAAGTATTAGTTGCTCAGTTGTGTCCGGCTCAGAGACCCCATGAACTGTAGCCTCTCTGTCTGTGGGATTTCTCAGCAAGAATACTGGAGTGGATTGCCATCACCTGCTCCAGGGGATCTTCCCGACCCAGGGATCGAACCTGTGTTTCCTGCGTTATAGGCAGATTCTTTACTGTCTGAGCCATCGGGGAAGCTATGTATGGAAGGAAACAGACAAAAATTCATATGAAAATGATCTCACTCTTTTTGACATTTAAAAATATTCTTGTATTGATTTTTGGCGGCTCCAGCACTCTTTCCTACTACTTGACTGCACTGGATTGATCTGATCAATATCTTATGTGTCAAGCTATTTAGGAGTGGGCAGATCTAATTAAAATTAGTGCACCATCATTGAAATAAGTGGCTTATTTTGGAACTCATGATAATCAGGTCTTTAATAAGCCCACCATTAACTGTGTTTTTTTAACCATTATTTTCTGCTTTATTTTATTTTAAATGTAAATATATTCTAAGAATAGAGGGCGCTAACAATTGTCAGAAACGCTAACAATTGTCAGAAATTAGGTAAAAATTAGTTGTGACATTTGAGTTTCACACTTCCTCTCTGTTCAGTGTTTTGAATGTCTTGTCTATTATGTTGCAGGGTCGTCTGCTATTAAACTAATATTGACTCTATGTAATTTGTATGACTCACTGCCACCTTTTTATTCTTCCTAAGCAGATGGCTTTGTGTTTCAGGTTTCAGCACTCTAACAAGTTCATTTTAATGATTAAAACGATAGTGTGAATTTATATCAGTGTCTATAAGTGGTGACAGTGATAATGATTTATATTCCATCTATTAAGCCTGAATATTAATAATCTTCTGTTATTTCCTTAGAACTCCTCAATGGAATGAATTGCAGCCACCATTTAATGCAAACCACCCTCTGCTCCTCGCTGCAGATGCAGTACAGTATTATCAGTTCCTGCTTGCTGGCTGTGAGTAGTTCTTGATTTTTTCCTTCCATACACTATTTTGAGCTTTCATCTTAAAATGCTGACTTTTAATGCAACCATGCATATTACCAGTGGTATATAGGCCAGAGGCCATAAACAATCTGATGGAGGCAAGGAAGATATTTTAATATGATACATCATAAGCTTTAGCACACATTAATTATGCCTCTGGATGTTCATGTTCCCTGGTCCTGACATATACCCTTACTTTTATATAAATTGATAGAGAATATCTGGTGGGTATTCCCCAAAAGTTTTTTTTTAAATAAGGATTCTAGGATATAATAAAGTTTCATAAAATTGGAATCTATTTCTGACATAAAAAGAAGTTACACACTTTTTGCTGTGGAAATTATATTAGCAGGCTTTTTGCTTTGTAGGATTTTTTTGCAACATTGAAGTAGTGATTGTAGCTCCATAAGGATTTTGTTTACTTTTGATCTGGGTTCTGTCTTTACTTAAGGAGAAAAAAGTATGCATTGAACTAGAAATAGCCTTCTTTGTAGGTGAGACTGGAAAAGATAATTGAATATTTATTATTCAGCTTATAGTCATAGAATTAAAAATTCTTTACAGTTATAGTACAATTCTGTAGAATTCACTGAATCCTTAATTTAACTAGATGGCTCTGAGTACTGTATGCTTTTAGGAAATTTTCTGTAAATCAACACTGACATGTTTTTAATGGAGTTTTATTCTATCAGACTTATTTTCTTGCCTGGTTGTATTATACAGTATGAAGTAAAAAATTTGTAAAACAATTTTATGTTTATAATGTGTGATATGTTATACTGGAAACAGAGAAAGTGTACTGACTTTTGCACTAAATTTATGAAGCTCCATAACTGTAACAAGTAATTGGCGGTTTCATTTCTATTATACGATTGAATTCACTGATTCTTCCAGCATGTATTTATTGAATGACGTCTCTGTGTCAGGAACTCATGGTTTAAATGAGAGTAGTATGTTCCTTCTGTCCTCAGTGAATTCAGTATCTAATTCAGGAGACAGATGTTTTATCAAAACGTAGAAGAAAGTGAGACAGGTCATCAGTGAAGGGTTATACATGTAATTGTGAAGGCAGTGGCTTAAGTTGCTAAATTGTTTACAGAGGGATGCTGCTGCTGCTAAGTCGCTTCAGTCGTGTCCAATTCTGTGCGACCCCATAGACGGGAGCCCACCAGGCTCCGCCATCCATGGGATTCTGGTTTTCTGGTTTAAGAAGCAGAGTATATAAAAGTTCTTAGGTTCTAGGTTATCTCAGCATATATTTAACTCTATCATATGACTTGGAAAAAACATATATTGATGTATAATGTCAGTGTTTATAAGAACATTTTCCCATATCTCTCTACAGAGGTAAAAATAGTTAATTGTTGAATTAAGTATAGTTGACTATTTCAGCACTAATACTGGTTTTCTTTGTTTAGTTATTTTAAAATATACTTTGTATGTATTTACTTTTGGCTGCCCTGGGTCTGGATTGCTGCAGGCGGGCTTCCCCTGGCTGAGATGAGCAGGGGCTACTCTCTCACAGCCATGTGCAGGTTTCTCGTTGCACTGGCTTCTCTTGTTGCAGAGAACGGGCTCTAGGGCATGCTAGTGCCCTAGGAGTTGTTTCACATGGGCTTAGTTGCCCTGTGGCATATGGGCTCTTCCCAGACCAGGGATTGAACTCATGTTCCCTGCATTGGCAGGCAGATTCTTTACCACTGGACCACCAGGAAAGTCCTCTTTAGCTATTTTGACAGGTCTGTTATAGTAGACAAATAGTAGCAAGTTCCAAATGTGTAGAAAAAGATACAGGCAAAATTAAAAAGAAAAAATGCAGCTATCTCTATTCCTTGACTTATTTGTTCCAGTGAGTTAAGCCAACTTTATTTTAACAGCTCTAAACACCTTTGTCCAATTCTTAGAACTACAAAACCCCCCAGGTGCACGACTGAAGAACCACCATTGTAGCCCAAGCTGTCAGTCGTTTTCAAACATTGCAACAACACCATCAGAATTTTACATTAGAAAGAATACACTGGCAGTGTTGTAAGAAGAGGTTCAGGAGTAGGGAAGAGGTGTGGCAGCTACGTGATACTGGAGCAGGATGGGAGGGCATCAGTTAAGGCTTTTACAGAGAAGACAGAATAAACCTGTGAGATGTTGCGCAGTTGGACTAGGACAAAATTAGGCAATTTGAAGTAGTCACTGATGATTGTTTGATTTCTAAATAAAGAACATAATATAATGCATGTCATGTTAGATGTTTTGAATTCCAGATGGACTAGCATAGGAATAAGGATGAAAAGGCCAAGTTTCTAGTTCCAGACCACCTCTCATTAACTTGCTAAGTATAAAGTATCAATAATAATACTTGCTCTATAAACATGTTACTGTGGTCAGTGCAGTGATGCTAAGCATCATTCTGAACCTTTATTTCTTATTTCAGAAATAAATAAGAAATATTTTCAATTAATAGACTTCAAGGACTTAACAATGGAATACCTATTCTGAATCTGTGATCCTGACCTTGCTGCCAGATCTGTTGTCTAAGTGACAGACTTAATATGCGTGTCCTACATCTAGGTTACATAATTGTTATGTTCCCTCTTATCTAGTGAAACGTTACTATAGATATAACTTAATTTGTAAAACACCTCAGAGATAGGTAAGTCTGTAATAATTATTATATCACTTCTGTACATTGACAGCAGAGACACAGATTTAGCCTGAATTTTGAAGTCACGTTTTCTTACATAAAGAAAGACTATTGGACATCCCTGGTGGTCCAGGGGTTAAGAATCTGCCTTGCAATTCAGGGAACATGGGTTTGACTCCTGGTTGGGGAAGTAAGATCCCACATGCTGCGGAGCAACTAAGCCCACAGTACCACAACTACTGAGCCTACACTTCACAGCTGTAGTCTGTGTGCCGCAATGAAAGATCTAGAATGACACAGTGAAGACCCCACCTGCCACAGTGCAGTCAAATAAATTTTTTTTTTTAAATAAAAAGGCTGTTTGATTTAGAGTCCTGGACAAACTAGTATATTTCATGACTGAAGAAATTAAACATTCAAGACATGGACATCTGCATCAGAGGAGTAAAAGCTGAAATATAATTGGTTAAAGCAACGCTAGAGCCGGTTTAGAGAGAATACCTTTACCTGCCCATCTGTTGAGCCCATCTTTATGCAGGTTAGAACCTCCTGAAGAAGACTTTCTTATTACCTTCTTGCCTTCTCTCCATTTCCCTTACTGAAACCATTTGAAAAGATGATATTGAACCTGGCGGCAGGAAGTTTTTGTTTTACTTGACCATGTTGAAAATCTGCAGACTATTGATAATATAGTACTGAAAGTATCTTCAAATATAATCATTTGGAGTAAAACTGTAATGCAAACTTCTCTAGTGTCACCAGCATTTTCATTGGTTGTGTCTGAATCTGTGGATCAAGTGAAGTAGACTTGTACAAACTCCGGAAGTTGTAATAATACTGGACAAAGAATGATGTAAATGGAAATGCAAAAGACACTTTGTCGCAGGGAGAAGAGACTAGGAGAGCAGGATGTTTAGCAAGGAATCCCCACCTCCCCTTCCAGCCCTGTAATCATAACAAGTACACTGCTAGTTGATAAACAGAAGTTCTGCATATGGGGCCTAAGGGTCACTGATGGGCAGGGAAAGGGAAGTGTGCCTGAACTTTAAAGACTTCTTACCTAAATATAGTCAAGTAAGTGAAAACTCCAAATTTTGTATTCTTAATTCTAGTCACATTTACTACCCATACTAATTGAATGGAATTCAGTTTTGAGCAATTTTGGTGTATAAATTGACTCATATGAACCTGCCCCTTACAAGGTCACTTTGGAGGTGGAATTTACTTCTTTGTTATTAGGGTGAGCCATAAGAAATTGCTGTTTAGAATAAGCCAAAAAAGTCCTATGGTTTGAGTAGATTGATTAGTTTATGTGTGTAAAGAATATATGCAGATGGTAGTCTCATCTTGCTGTCTAGCTCAGTGAGGGTAAAAGTTAAGAATCTAATATTAAAAAAAAAAGTTCTGCTTGGGTCATAAGAAATCTTAGGAATCGTTTATAAAAGATTACAGTAGTGATTAGTGATTTTTGTGGTAACAGTATTTTTTTTCCTTCAGAACAAATACATAACTATAGTTACTTTTCCTAAAATAGGCATTTTATTTCAGTGTATTCCTTTGCCAAAAACAAAAACGAGACTAGCAGATATCAACCAGCTTTGAATGTGATCCCAAAGTAGATAATAGTTTTTCTTTAGTCTGTTTCCGAGCTTCCCAAATTGTAAATTAAAAACAGGGCTTACGGAGTTAAACTGGGGAAGTTTTATTTGGGCAAAAAATAATGTTTCCTCCTTTTCTTTCAGGTGATTTGGCAGCAGCAGTGTTTTTAAGTTGCTGACATTAACTAGCTTTGTTGGGGATAGGTCAGGCTTTGAACTTCTAAGATAATCCATGGGTATGTGAGAAGTTCCTCCCCAAGTTTACTGAGTTTTCTTTGTTAAATGGTAACAAAGGATCATGCAAGGGAAGTATAGCTTTGATACATAGTGAAAATGGTTAAGGCCTGTATATGGGGTTTTTGTTAATTATTTAACTATCTTTCAAATATAATTGACTGTTAACATAAAAATAGTGTGAATGTACTGTGGTCTTTAAAACACATATGTGTGTGTGACAACAGTAGTATAAAACCCAGGAGAGGGGGAAATGGAACTATACTGTTGTAAGGTTTTTATTGTAATGGAACTATACTATTGTAAGGTTTTTATTTTATGTGTGACTTCAACATTATTTGGAGGCAAACTGTGTTGTTAAAGATGTGTGGTGAAATAAAAAGCAAACCTAAGTGCTGAAAAAGGAAGTAAAATGTTAAGAATAAGCAAGTTGATGTAACCCTAAGCATCATCAGTACTCATGTTAGTTATAAATGGCCTAAATACCGGACAAGTCAGAGATTGTCAAGTTGGGTCAAAAAATAAAACCCAGTTATATGCTGCTTAGGAGAAACTCAATTTTTTTAATCAATATTTTTTATTGATATATAGTTGATTTTTATTGACATGTATTTGCTGCAGGTCATGGGGTTGCAGAGTCAGATATGACTTAGCAACTGAAGAACTGCAACAGCTGTTGCTTTATAATGTGTTAATTTCTGTTTTACAGCAGAGGGATTTGGTTATATTGATACATATATATACATTCCTTTTTAAAATATTCTTTTTCATTATGATTTATCATCAGATACTCAGTACAGTTCTCGGTGCTCTTGAGTAAGACCTTGGTGTTTACGCATTTATATATAAAAGCTTATATCCGCTAACTCCATTCCTGCCTCAATCCCCACTCCCT
The DNA here is from genome assembly GCF_032452875.1 of Bos javanicus. NCBI lineage: Eukaryota > Metazoa > Chordata > Mammalia > Artiodactyla > Bovidae > Bos > Bos javanicus. The sequence goes on along the minus strand of NC_083886.1, from coordinate 13,334,291 downwards.
TGGCAACCACTAGTCTGGGAAAACCCACTTTAAACTCTCACTTGCTGCATTACTATCAGACAAAGTGGAGCACTCCACCAACAACAGTAGCGTGTGCATTCTTTTCCCATGCACAAGGAGCATTGACAAATACAGACCGTCTTCCGGGCCATAGAACAAGTCTCAATAAATTTCAAAGCTTTCAAGTTATACAAAGTATGTATATTCTGCGACCACGATGGAATTAAATTAGAAATGATTAACAGATCTCTGGAAAAATCTACAAATATATGGAAAGTAAACAGTACACTTCTACATGATACATGGTTCATAGGAGAAATCAAAGGGGAAATTAGGATATTTTTAGCTGAATGAAAATAAAAAGAGAACACACCCCTATCTGAGACTACTATTCAGGGAGAAAAGAATAGTAGGTTGAAGTATAAATACATGCCACAAGTTCGATGATTCTCAAGGGCATCCTTAGAGAGACAGAGTATGAGGGAGGGTTGAATATGACCATAAAGAATTCAGTAGATCTTTGATGGAACAGTTCTATATCTTGATTGAAGCAGAGATTATACAGATAAACGTGTGTGATAAAACGGAATAGAATTACATTTAAACACCCCCCTCACACTCTCACCACAAAATGAGTGTATGTAAAATTGTATGTGTAAAACTAGTGAAATCTGAATAAGGCCGCTGGGTTGTACCAATGGTACTTTCCTGGTTTTGAAACTAGGTGAAGTGTGTGCAAACCTTCGTTGTACTATTTCAGCAACTTGATAGGAATCTATAGTTATTTAAAAATAAAAACTGGGGAGAAAAAAGGAAAAGTTTGTGGGATGGCACTAAAGTGGTACTCAGGGTGAAATTGATCGGACTAAATGCACATGTTATAAAACGAAATCAGTGGCGTCCGCTTTCATATTCGGAAACTAGCAAAAGTAGAGCGAATTATAGCACAAGAAAGGAAATAGTAAAGATCAGAGTGGAAAAGTAATTAAATCATAAAATTGTGGCATGGTGTTCTTCTCCTTGGAGATTCTTTGATTTGTGGGATTTTAATTTTCATCAGATTTGAAAATTTTAATGCAGTTATATCTTCACATTTTTTTCTCTCATTCATCTTTGCTCTTTTTCTGACTGCAGTTATATGTATGTTCACCCCTTGGTATTTGCTCAGTTAAAAAATTCTCTTTCAGGGAGAGGGTGAGATGATTTGGGAGAATGGCATTGAAACATGTATAATATCATATATGAAACGAGTCGCCAGTCCAGGTTTGATGCACGATACTGGATGCTTGGGGCTGGTGCACTGGGACGACCCAGAGGGATGGTATGGGGAGGGAGGAGGGAGGAGGGTTCAGGATGGGGAACACATGTATACCTGTGGCGGATTCATTTTGATATATGGCAAAAACCAGTACAATATTGTAAAGTTAAAAAATAAAAGGTTTAATAGTAAAAAAAAAAATTCTCTTTCCCTCACTCTGTTTGATTTTGTATAGTTTGTGTTTCTGTGTATTTATATATATATATTATCATCTCTTCTGCTCTGTCTAGTGTGCTGTTTTATTCAACACATTTGTCATTTCAGATACCATATTTTTCATCCAGTGCCATCTGGATGTTCTTTTATAGCTTTCATTTCTTTCTTCGTCATGTACATGTTTGAACATATAGAACATTTATTTTGTAATAGTTGCTGTAGAATCCTTGTGTGCTCACTCTTTTCACCCTGGTATTGCTGGGGAGTTTTTCTATTGACTGATTTTTTTCTTCTTGGTGTGCCTTCCTGCTTCTTTGTGTACCTAATGATTTTTGATAGGATGCTGGGCAGTTGTAGTTTCACATTACTGAGTAGTGGATTATTCTCTATTCCTAAGAGATACTCAAGCTGTTGTTGGTGGTGTTCAGTCAGTAAGTTGTGTCTGACTCTTTGCAGCCCCATGGACTGCAGCACACCAGGCCTCTCTGTCCCTCACCATCTCCTGGAGTTTGCCCAAGTTCATGTCCATTGAATTGGTGATGCCATCCAACCATCTCATCCTCAGCCACCCTCTTCTCCTTTTGCCTTCTCAAGTTCCTTGGAATAAATTTTGTTCTTTCTTTGTTTATTTTTAAGCTTTGTTATGGATGGTTCAAAAAATAGCCTTTTGCTTAGGGCTGATTAAAGAAGGAAGAAGTTAATTCTTAGTGGGGATGGAGAGAAGTGGCTGAATTTTGGAGAAATTGAACAAGTTGCATCTGTAGGATTTGGGATTATATGAGGTTACTGAAGAAAAGTAGAGAGAAGTGGATGACTGGCTTGAACAAAAGGTTCTATCATTCACTGAAACATTAAGAGAAATATATTGCCCTGAATAGGAGAAAGAACTGCTGATTACGGTGTTGCCTCTGTTTTGGTGTATGTAGTATATTTGTTGTTGTTCAGTCACTCAGTGACGTCTGACTCTTTGAGACCCCATGCACTGCAGCATGCCAGGCTTCCCTGTCCTTCACTATCTCTGAGAGCTTGCTCAAACTCATGTCCATTGAGTTAGTGATGACATCCAACTATCTCGTCCTCTTCTCCTGCCTTCAGTCTTTCCCGGCATCAAGGTCTTTTCCAGTGAGTTGGCTCTTTGTATCAGCTGGCCAAAGTATTGGAGCTTCAGCCTTAGCATCAGTCCTTCCAATGAATATTCAGGACTGATTTCCTTTAGGATTGACTGGTTTGATCTCCTTGCAGTCCAAGGGACTCTCAAGAGTCTTCTCCAACACCACAGGTTAAAAGCATCAATTCTTTGGCACTCAGACTTCTTTATGGTCCAACTCTCACATCCATACATAACTACTGGAAAAACCATAGCTTTGACTATAAGGACCTTTGTTGGCAAAGTAATGTAGGGTGGTGGTAATATTCAGTAGGTTCTTGGAGATAACTCAGAAACTCCCTCTATGTATACTCCATATGCGTATTTATAGACTTGAGCTCCTTTCTGAGATTTTTTGGATGATAATCAGTCACTGATGTAAACTTTCTCTGAAATAATTTTATCCTAGAGAGAATTTAGAGGGAAGAGATGAGGTTTCATTATGGTATAAACAGCATAAAATTTAAAAACTCAATGTAAATCACTCAAAAAATCCACCTGAAATGTTACTTTTGAATAGCTGGACTGTCTATTGACATATTGACTTTTAAAAAATGTTGTTTTACTGATCACTTGGACTTCACTAGCACTTTTGTTTAAGTCTTTATGTATGATGAAGTAGATAATACCTAAAGCTAGTGTTGACATTTGTCTTTTACCTAGAACTGTGAAGGGCTTGAAGGACTTTGCTGGTGGCTCAGATGGTAAAGAATCTGCCTGCAGTGCAGGAGTGCCAGGTTTGATCCCGGGGTTGGAAAGATCCCCTGAAGAAAGGAATGGCAGCCCACTTCAATATTATTGCCTGGAGAATGCCATGGAGAGAGGAGCCTGGTGGGCTGCAGTTGATGGGGTTGTAAAGAGTCGGACACGACTGAGCAACTTTAGAACTATGAAAAACGCAAGTAGGCAGCATGTTTAAGGTTAGATTCTAGAGATCTTGATTCTGACCTAAATTTTGTCCTGCTGGCCTACCAGCTACAACTGTGAGAGTAAAAATAGGAAATGTTTTTCCTTGTAATAAAATCACACTTTTAGGTTTAGAGTGAAGACATGTTTAGAATATTTTACTATCTCGTTTTATTGGTTTTACAATACAATGGTGATCTATTTTGAAGATACTGGTAAAAAAAAGGATGAAAAAAGTACTGGTCTCCTCTACCATGGTCATCATCAGTGCCCTGGAAAAGCAATTAAACGTGCAGTAATTTTCAGAGCCGCTCTCTTCAGAGTGCCACGTTAGATTTAACCTAACATCCTGGATTGCATCGCTGTTGTGGTATGTACCAAGTATGGTAGAGGTACTCAACAATATTTCCTTGCATTGTCCATAATAAATATTTGCCCAAGAGTTGGTAGGGTGGAAGGGGAAAGAAAGAAATGTTTTTCTCCTGTAGAGGAAACTTGTAATGTAGGGCTTATTTATAGAGTATTTATAGTCCATTGTTGGGTCATTGGGTGTGTCATACTACTCTATCTAGGTCTGAATATCTGCAGTACTTAAAACACCACTTCATATTGAATTATATTCGGTGGATTCTCTTATTTATACTTAATTTTATCAACTGACATATGTCCTTCCTTAGAGAAGTGATTTTAGTGAAATGGTGCTTTTCTCCAAGAGACATATTATCTGTTTGAGAAATACTGACCCTGAATTTAGCCATATATATGCTGTATAACTTGAGGAACATTATGAAATTCAATACATTTTCTTCCTCAATGAAAATATATAGTTTATCAAAAAGTTCAGTTTACTTTCTTTCCCTTTGTGTTCATGGGATACATGCTTTTTATTGATACCTGTATCTTTACATAGATCTTCCTACCTGTGGAATAGTTGATTGGGTTTCTTTGTCATTGTTTATTTATTGTTGAGAAGTTTCAGCATCAAAAGTCCTTTCTATTACAACATAATGACCTAGACTTCATTTTTAATTAAGTCTTATTTTTCTGTCATTTGCTTTAGTGTTCATCATATGAGAGGGAAAAAGTTCTTATGTCACACCACCATCCTGTTATAACTGTTTTTTAAAATTGAAATGAAACAAAAGAAAAGTTATTACAGAGGGTTGTTTTGTTCTTTTAGATGTCTTTTTTCATTTTACAAAATTATGAGTGTTATTACAACTTACTGTTCCTTTAAGTTGTTTTATGACTTGCTTTTTTTCCCCAGGTACAGTTGAGTATATTTGTTTCCATTTATGCTGTTAATATTCATTGCCATTGAATTGGCAGATTTGGCTGGGGTAGAACATTGCTTCTGATAGATTAAAGAAAAGTAATCTATTGATCATAAAGCCTCTAGTCCTGGAGTACCACTGCTTCTGATGTCATTTACTCTGTCCCACCAGAGTTCAGTGTCTCAGATGGTAAAGAATCTGCCTGCAATGCAGGAAACCCAGGTTCAATCCCTGGGTTGGGAAGATCTCCTGGAGAAGGGAATGGCTACCCACTGCAGTATTCTTGCCAGGAGCATTCCATGGACAGAGGAGCCTGGCAGGCTACAGTCCATGCAGTTGCCAAGAGTTGGACATGACTGAGTGACTAACACTTTCACTTTACCAGAGTTTAAGGTTCTTCTGTTCAGATACTGATACCTCTGAATGTGCGTTTTGTTAATTGGGTAGTGGGGATGCAAAATGGAGGGTGTGGGGGGATCTGTTTGCCCTTCTCTCCAAAAATAAGGGGCCAAAAGAGAATGGTCTGTATCTGTTCACCTCAGTAATGTAGTGGGTTGATATTGGTGGGAGCTTGTAGTTTGATGCGTCATCACTTCCATCAGGAAGGTTAATTGCTAACAAATGACTAAATGGGAATTTAGGGGGAATGCTACAGCAGTCTGCTGCGTTAGTGGTGATGGGAGTTCTGGCGCCATTTCAGGGTCACTATTTGTATCTGTCTATCAGGGTTAGGATACAGTTGTTTCTCCCAGTTTCAGCCTTCTCTATAGAATTTCTGTCAATTGTTTGACTCCATTAAGTGTGCAGAGGAAATAAAAGCCTGAATGACCAATCCACCAGGGGCTATGGATAGACCCTTTCATTGTCCATACTCAGAGCACTGCATTAGGTCTCATTATCCATTTATAATAAGCGACCTCTGCCCCCTGGGTCATTGAAAAAGATTCAGTGTGCTTTTCTGACACATAGGGCACCTTTCTCAGCAGACACATCGAATAATGGGCTGTCTGGTAGTCTGGAGGACTAGTGTACACGGCAGGTTTTTAAATACACAGCCTTGTGCCGAACCACTCTGCCAGTGTGCTCGCTTATGGTTCATAAATGGGCTAAGGGGAGCCTAAGGTCTGGAATATGAATGCAATATCCTTTCCTCTTTTCTTTCTTTCTCTTCTGTTTTTTAAAAAGTTTAGTTTTAATTGGATGATAATTGCTTTACATGTTGTGCTGGTTTCTGTCATACAACATGAATTTTTTTTGCCTTGTTTTTCAGTTTTGTGTTCTAGAAAGGATTTGCCTTCATCTCTGCTAGTGCATTTCCTGATAGAGAAATATGGAGAGATTTGGATACAGTGAATGGATAGATTCATCATTTTTGGAAAGTATTTGCCAAACATGCCCATGGAAGTTATCTGTGATACATTGAAAATCTCTCTTCTATTCCCTGCTCTGCCCAAACTGGTAGGGATTGAATATCCCACTAAAAAGTTGGAGAAAGAATTTGATCCTTCCTTCATCTGTCTAACCCAGATTCATTCTATCATATAAATTTGAGCCACCTACTTGAAATCTCTGCTTCTCTTTCTCCAGCCCCCAGTACATAGACAGATGTAGGAAAAAGATGGAGATAACATAGTGACTATTGGATGAAATATATATTTATATCTTATCCAATAATGAAGTAAGAAAACTGTCATGTTCAGAGCATCACACTGTGTGTACTGAAGGCGGTCTTCTAAGAATCTTGACCACTGGTTCCTGTGTGGCCTTAGTACGGTGTCTTGTTAAATACTAAGAGGAATCAGTCGTTTACCTGAAGGATATTGGGATAGGAAAAATAAAAGATTGAGAGTCACTTCTTTACCAGTTCATATGAAGAAACATTATAAAAGTATTTTTTAAGTTTAAGATGCATACATTTCATAAATAAAGCCTTGTTCCTCTCTCAGAAGCTTACTTTGCATTTAGTGTCACGTATGTTGGCTTGATCAATTTTTTAAATGTATGAGACACACAGGCACTCAGAGACACCCAGTTCAGTACAGTAAACTGGCAGCTACACTGTCCAGTCGACCCCGGGTGTCTGGTTGAGCGAAGCAGCTTCCCTATTAAGTGATGAACTGTGCCGTGCTTCCTGATGCCCGGACACAGAGGTGTCACCTCTGGAGAGTGACCGTTGAGTTCCAGCACAGATTTTTCACTCCACACCAGCTATGGAAAACCATGTAGATGGCAGAGCTCTCTCCATGCCAAGAATTAATATATTAACTGGATTATAGCACCATTTGACAAATTGCTTACTAAATACATCAAAATTGATTGGACATTCTGTATTTGAATTGACAAATGGCTGCATTAGGAGAAGGAGGGAAATCCATTAATTATAGCCGCTCTCAACCATAGGAAATATAATCATATAAATATAGATTTTGTTAAAACAAAAATCTCTACTTCATGGTGGCATTGCTTATGTATTTACCTGCACCTCTTTGCTGTTAACAGAAGGGCTGCTCTTGGCCACTGCCCTTTAAGTAATAATAAAATAATAATTTCTGCTGCGCTCTATGTGCCAGGCTTTTATGACTGCATGGTAACTTTTAGTTCTTAGTCCAGAAGAATAGAAAATACAAGAGAAACTAAGCCTTTCTGCTCAGTTCTCAGCTGTACCTCTGTTTGTCTATCTTGCCCTTTGCATTCTCATATTATTTAAGTCAAAAGCTTTACTTTTGCTTTGATGATGTAAAAACCGTGATCATCACTCAACTTCTTTTTAGAAACAAATTTCTTTCTCACGATCTTTCTTACTGAAGGTAACCAACTGAGTGACCAAGGCACAGGGTGGTGGGTGAATGCCCTTGATTATCCCTTTCCAGTTTGAATCTGTTGTCCTTATTGTTGTCATATGACAGGAAGCTTTCTGCCATGTGATTCTGTGGAAGTCGGTGGAGAGACGAGAAACACTGAACTGCCTTTATGCCGTTAGTTTCTTGCCTTTTCTTCTGTGCTTTCTTTGTATTTTATAACCACATGAAGAGCCTCAGAACTTCCCTTATGTGATGTCAAGTTTGGGTCAGAGCTGAGATTATAAGGAATATTTGGGGGTTAGGCATTCTGTTGCCTTCCAAGGATGTTTTCTAGGTGCCAGTGGTCCTTCTATGGTTGTGCCATTTATACCTTTAAGTATGAAACCAAACCAATATTTTCTAAAATGAAATCTTCGAATTCCTCAGGGATATTATAGAGAATGTAAAGTGTGGCCCGAAGTACTTTCTTTTCTCTGGACTTTAGTTTACCTACCATTAACATGGACTTCCCTGGTGGCTCAGACGGTAAAGTGTCTGTCTACGATGTGGGAGACCCGGGTTTGATCCCTGGGTTGGGAAGATCCCTTGGAGAAGGAAATGGCAATCCACTCTAGCACTCTTGCCTGGAAAATCCCGTGGACAGAGGAGCCTGGTAGGCTACAGTCCATGGGGTTGCAAAGAGTCGGACACGACTGAGTGACTTCATGTTCACCTTATAAAATTGTTTTTAGATTAAATGAGCGAATTCATCCAAAAAGCTTGACACATTACCTTAGATACAATAAAAAATAACTATAGATTAGCATTGTGGGTGGCATTTACAGAAATAGTATTTTTGTTCGCCTTTGAGGTCTTTCTTGCCTCTCTGTATTCCAACGGCTTTATGACTGAGATCCTGCCGGGTGGCATAGCTTTATTGTTAACAAACAACAGGAACTTTTCTGGTGGTCCAGTGCTTAAGAATCCACCTGCCATTGCAGGGGACACAGGTTCGATTCCTGGACCTGAAAGATTCCATGTACTGTGAGGCGACTAAGTCCAAGAGCCACAACTACTGAGCCTGTGCACCCCAGCGTCTGTACTCTGCACAAGAGAAGCCACTTTAATGAGAAGTCCATGTGCAGCAATGAAGATTCAGTGCAGCCAAAAGTGAAAATACATAAATCAATTTTAAACAATGACAGTGAAGAGAAAACATTTGTGGTAAATCCTTTCTCTTCTGTTAAGTGGTCATCCTGACAAGTAAGGTTTTAATGTGAGTATTTTCAAGGCTATAAAAAGCAACTTTACTTAGTAATTCTAATTTGTTGAAGCAAATTGAAAATTTCTCTTAGACCTGTTTGTTTCAAGCATCTTCAATCCCTTAGTAAATTATGGGAATTGGGATATTTCTTGGTGTCCACTGCATTCTGAAAGGCTTTCCTCTGGAAGTTCTTTCTGATAGTTAGTTGCCTTAAGACTCTGAAACCCAACTTCTGACATGCCAGAAGGACATTTGATTTTCTGAGATTATCATTGAAATCATTGTTCACTATTCTGGTGAGCCTTTTGTTTTTTACTCTGTATTTTTTTGAACTTTATAATGAACCTGTCTGTGTTCCTATGGCAGGTGAATTTCCTAGAAAAGGAATGGTGGAGAGAGGAAGAAAGAGGAAGGAGGGAATAAAGGAAGGAAGGAAAAGGAAGAAAGAAGGGAAAATGGAAGGATGAACTATACAGTTTGTTACACGGCACAGAAATTAAATGTTGTACAGTAAACTAAAGTCAGTATGGGCAATTCTCACGTATATGATGCTGTGAGAAAACAACGTAGTCCTGAATACTTCACGCATTTCCTAGTCTTGCCACGAAAGAATCAAGGTGACTCTTTGTCCATCTGCAGGTCAAAAAATATTTGCTGTTTTTTCCATTCATGAAATAGTCTTAAAAGTTTTTTTATTATGGGAATGTTCAAACATACACAGAAGTACAGTGACTAGTATAATGAATCTACATATTACCCAGCTTGAAGAATTAACAACATCTGCCACTCTTGTTTCTGATGTTATCTTAAAACTTTATTTATTTATGGCTACGCTGGGTTTCATTGCTGCTGTGGACTCTGTAGTTGTGGTGAGCGGGAGCTACTGTAGTTGCGGTGCCTGGGCTTCTCACTGTGGTGGCTTCTCTTGTTGCAGAGCATGGGTTCTAAAGCGTGAGGGCTTCAGTAACTGTGGCATGTGGGCTCGGTAGTTGCAGCTTGTGGGCTCTAGAGCACAGGCTCAGTAGTTGTCGTGCACGGGCTTAGTTGCCCCCCAGCATGTGGAATCTAGTTCCCTGACCAGGGATCGAGCCCATGTCCCCTACATTGGCAGGTAGATTCTTAATCACTGTACCACAAAGGAAGTACAGAAATCTTTTTTGCTGTTGTTGCTTTTTAATGTATGGTGGATAAAGTATTATGAGAAAGCCACCCACAGTTGTATCTTTTTACCTATTTAATGCTTGCATGTATCTGTGTATATGTGTGTGTGTATATATGTGTGTATATGTGTGTGTGTATGTATGTGTGTATGTGTATATATATATATATATATATATATATATATATATATATGAAGCTCCAGTACTTTAGCTACTTGATGCAAAGAGCTGACTCATTGGAAAAGCCCCAGATGCTGGTAAAAATTGATGGGAAAAGCAGAAGAGGGTGGTGGAGAATGAGATGGACTGACTCCATGAACGTGAATTTGAATAAACTCCAGGAGATAGTGAAGGGCAGAGGAGCCTGGCCTGCTGCAGTTCATGGGGTCACAAAGAGATGGATGTGACTTAGCTACTGAACAGCAGCAGCAACGCCTGCATGTGTCTAATGACAAAGACTTGACGATAAGGGGTAGCTGTTTCTGGTAGTGGTATGTTGTGCAGTATAGGAAAGAACAGCCTTCAAAGTGTTCTCTTGTGTTTGGAAAGAGAGAGAACCCTATGGTGCTTGTAGGGTAGTATTTTCTGTTTCATTGTTTCCCCAGTCCTCTTGGTTCTATGGATTTTCTGATTTATTTAGAGGTAAAAATCTTAATCATTTAATTTCTCTTTTTTATGGAACACATCAAGGGTCCTTAATGATTGTTTGAAAAGATTTTAAATTATATTCTAAAGTATAAGTTGAAAATGTTGATGTCTTCCACAACTAAAAGCTTTTAACTCTCCATGCCAAGAGAACTTTGCTCTTCTGCTTAGGCATGGGAAAATGTGCACTTAATTCTTCCTGTTGTATAATGATCTGGTCTTATCAGGAATGTAACTAGATAATAAATAAGGGAAGCATGGAAGAAGCTGCATTAACTCTTTGCAAAAAAAAAAAAAAAATGATTTTTGCCATTTTCCCATTTCCAAACAACTCCCCCGCACCGCACCCTCCCCCCCTCCCCCCCCCCCCGCCCTTTAAAATACTTTAAAAAATATGTTTGGCTGTGCTGGGTCTTAGTGGCGGCATGCAAACGCTTGTGGCATGTAGGATCTAGTTCCCTGACCAGAGATTGAACCCAGGTCCCCTGCATTGGGAACATGGAATCTTCGCTACCAGACCACCAGGGACGTCCCACAACTACCTCTCCTTTATTTTTGTTTTGTCGGACTTTGTTGTGGAGGCTAGACTGAGTAGTTAAACTCTTTGCTCTTCAACTGTGCCATTGTAGGTGAGATGGAGAACAATACATTTTCAGTACTTGGCCTCTTGCCTACTTGTATACATTGGTTATTGAATGCAGTTTAATAATCCAAACAGTGATTTTTTTTTTTTTTTTTACTTTCCAAGACATCAATTCACAATACTTTATAAGCGCTCCCATCTTAGGTCTCTTATAGAGGATATTGTATTTTAGAGTGTTTGAATTGAGAACTGATTATTCCTGAAAGAAATGCGTCTAACGTACAGAGGTAGCTGTGAGAATACAGTTGCTATTATCAAGAGATTACAGCTCATGATTCTGCCCAGAATTAGCACCAGCAAGCAGTCATTTCTCTCAGTAAAAACATACACTACCATGTGTATTTGATTGGATTGTTTAGTTGCTAAGTCACATCTGATTGCAATCCCAGGGACTGTAGTCCACCAGCCTCCTCTGTCCATGGGATTTCCCAGGCAAGAATACTGGGGTGGGATACCATTTTCTTCTCCAGGGGATCTTCCTAACCCAGGGATTGAACCCACATCTCCTGCATTGGGGGGCAGATTCTTTATTTACCACTGAGCCACCAGGGAAGCCCGTGTGTACTTGAGTAGTTGCTAAAAGCTGATAAACAAAGATGTGTACAGTGAATATGAGAGACAGAGTGTATAAAACCACTTCCATTTCCCCTTTTAAGGACAATGTCACAAAACCTAAGGAAATATGGGGGGAAATGCTATAAACTCACCTTTTCGTTTCATGCATTGGGTTTCCATCATTCACTGAAGTGCTTGTGATTTCTCTGTTTTCTCTTCTTGACTTGTTAGGTTGATTTCACTAACCATATTACTTGTATTGTGCTTATTCCCCAACTTTTATAATTATCAAATTTTAAGTTGGTACGTGAAAGTGAAGTCGCTCAGTCGTATCCGACTCTTTGTGACCCCATGGACTGTAGCCTATCAGGCTTCTCCGTCCATGGGATTTTCCAGACAAGATTGCTGGAGTGGATTACCATTTCCTTCTCCAGGGGATCTTCCCTACCCAGGGATTGAACCCGCTTTACCATCTGAGCCACCAGGGAAGCCCAAGTTGGTACATAGTATACACAATTTAAATGGTGCCAAGGAATATTTAGGGGAAAATGAGTCATTGCTTCATCCCTTTCTTCCCTGAGGCAACTGTTATGTAAAGGTGAGCTTTGATAAGAATGGTTTTGTTGTTTTTAGACTTATTTTTCTGAGTAGATTATCTAACCCTTGGCAAGACAAACTTATCTGTAAGCTGCAAGCAAGGTATTATACAGACAGGCTATGTTCCTTTAAAATAGCCAGGGTGGACTTTTCTAGTTATCCTGCTGCTGGTTTAATGTATATATAATCTGGTTGTACTGTGAGTTGAGTTGCCATAAAACACATTAAATTGTGTGTATATTTCCAGGTGACCTTCATTGCAAATCTTGCCGCCTATTCAGTTCTCAGAAGTGTGCCGGGACAGTTTGAACTTTTCAGTGGAGTAGTTGATCTTGCTGATAGCATGAAGCCATTATGTTTTATTCTATCGGTCCATTTTTATGACGTTTAGAGTTACATGGATGAGCAAAACTAAACTGTGAAGCCTTCCAGACTCCCCCCAGGTACAGCTTGTCCAGATGCAAAACGGCAGTGGACCGTTACGGTCGCAGGAAGAACCAAACGAAAGCGCCTTAGCTTATGTCTTGTGTGGGAATATTATATGATGCTTTGGGGGCAGCGCAAGGGAGAAGAGCAGGTGGGGCAGAGATGACCCTGTGTCAGTTACCCAATGAAATCTGTTATCTCGTAGGCAATGAGGATACGTCAGTTTTCTAATTATATATTGCCTGTGACTGTTCTTCTGGGAATGTGGAATAAAAGGAAAGTGAAACCAGAGACGTACAATGACTGACTGTTAGAAAACTTTAATAATTAATTAGGGAGCATCTGCGGTACCGCAGGGTCAGGGTGCGAGGAAGATCACTGGTCCGTTTAATATATAGCGAGGGTCAAACCTGCTCCCTTTTATATGTGTTGGAGTGCTTCAGCTGTTGTCGCACTGGTACGAGAGATGGCTCATAATGAACAGAGTAGCCAGTAATACATCGTGCTATTGCTAGATTATTCTATGTGTGAAATTCAGCAAATTCCTTTACATATAAGTGGAAACATTTATAAATTAGAAAACTTCTAGGCTTCCATAGAGATAGTTAGGTGTGTTATTTTTGACCTGAAAGCCTTCTCCTTTTTACAAAATTATTTTTTAAAAGTCCAGAGTTTAATTTTTACCAGTTTGATAGTATGAAAGCATAACCTGTAAAATTTTTCAAGTCTCTGAATACTACTATTTTATATGTGTTTGTTGGCTGTTGTATTTCCTCTTCTGTGAATTGCTTGTTCCTTAGGAAATGCCTTAGTCCGTTTTGCTTTTGGATTACTTGTCTTTGAGCCTTTCTTCTTAAAAGGCAAATATTATTTTTTGAGCTAAGAAACTACCTTTCCAAGCAGAATTTCTTCCTCAGATCCTGAGTGCTTTCTGATCAGAAACAGAGTTTGGTAAAGAGCCTTCTCTTATTGTATGGCTGCTCTATAAATGCTGTTTTTAATAAGTACCAAAAATATATTGAAGTTTGTCCTTGGATGAGGGTTTATCACTGTTGGCCTTTGGGTGAACTTTGAGCCTGAGCTGTTTCATTCAAGGCAGCATGATGTCATTTAACTCACAAATTTCTCTGTTGCTAGAAAAAGGAATGTTGTTCCCCTAAATAACCTGAAGGACTGAATAATGCTGGCACAACATTATTCACCTCTCAGGTCTCCACTAAAGACTTCAGCATGGTAAGGGTTTTATTGTTTGCAGAGGATTTGTGGGGATATGTTAAGGAGTAGGGGCAAGCAAAAACTGAGTCTGGTCCTGAATCTGGAGAATACTTTATTCTGCAGCCCACTCAGCTGCCAGTAAGACCCAGCTCACACTCACTTTTCCAAATAAAAACCTTGGGATCCATTTTTGTTTCTTCATATTGAAAGACTCTCTAAGTTTCTTTCTAGTGCTGTTTGTTCAACATATGAACTGATTTTAGGCTTTGCAACAGCAGTTAAAGCTGAAAGTTGCATCTCAGATAAAAAAGTAGATGCCATTTGGGTCAGCCCTGCTCCACACCCCCTTACTTGAGAAGTAGATCTCTCTGATTCCAGTGGCACTGAGCTTCGTTTCAGGAAGTATAGCAGTTTTTTTTTACCATCTCCTAAAGTTGGGAGCTTGGAGTTTCGCTAGCAGCGGAGCCTGTGCTTGATCAGCAGCTGTGTCCTCTGAAGCTTCGAGAATTTATTACTAGGAGTTCAAGAGATGCAGGAAAGACTAGAACAAGAACATAACAGAATCAGATAGATTGTCCCTTCATTGAGTTTATAAATAAGCACGGCTCATTGTGCAGCAGTATGCTTTGTGTTAGTTTTTAGAAAAACGATGCTTATAACCTGTATGTGGTTAGTCTCTTTTAACTTTCAAATGTATTGTCAACTCTTTTTCCTTTCATTGCTTTTAAGGATGAATGGTGCTGAGATCAAATAGTTATTCCTTTCATTTCTTTAATAGAATATCTAGATCCTCTGTCCCCTGTTGTAAACTCGGTAGTTAGGGGATCTAATTTTTTCCTGAGTATCCAAACCGTGGCCAATACACTTGAGAAAAGTAATTACCTGTTCTAATATAAAGTGTATTAATATTAATGATAAAAATGTACTTTCTCTCTTTCAACTGGAAGACTAGATTTGTTGCAGATGAACTTAGGTTATTGAGATCTAGCTGTTAGTTTCGGGGTATTCTAAAAAGAATTTGATTTCTTGGAATTGAGGATATACAGTTATTACTTTGGATAAAACAGCCTGAAATTTCAAGAGAGTTCTGCCTTTCTTCAGGACTGGTAATAACTCATTCTTGGAAGTTTGACTCAAACCTATGTATCCTAACCTTTAAGTAGTCCATTAATTAATGTTAAAAATGAGATTTCAGAGTATCATTTTAGATATCTGTTAATACAATGTTTATAACTCTTTTACTATATTTTATGTGGGTAATTTGTAAAAATTCTATGGTCATTGATGCCCTTCCTAACTACTTATGAATTTGAGAATCTATATTATGAATTGACATTTTCTGTTTTCAGACTGAGAATTTTGTTATGGGGCATTCAGCTGTAGGGGTATTTTCAGAGGACCATTCAATGTTTCTGTTCATAATTTTACTTCGGTTGTTCTACTGATTTGGAAATTTTGGGGGGTTTGATTAACGAGACTAACTTGAAAAGGTCAACACTGAAGATGTTTTTTTTGTTTGCTTTGCACATAAACACGTATAAGTGTAAATATATTCATAGGAATACACACATACGTACACATACTCATATATCACTGTAAGACATTAAAATACACTTCGTGGGTTTTTTTTAGCTTTTATTTACTCACTAGAAGCATGATCTGCTTTCCTGAAAACACAATATAAACAAAGTCTAGCTCACAGTTACCTCATAATGATCTGCTCAGCCTGCCCTGGGTTGTTGATCTATATTTATCAAATGCCTGTGTGTACAGGCAGTACTTTTGGAGTTGTATTCTGTAAAAAAAGTTGACAGTGTACCCTTTGTAGTTAGATGGATAGGCTTGTTTTAAATGATTGTAGTAAAAGTAGGGATAGAGCATAGCAGAAATTTTTATTTCAAAATTCCATATCCCTTTTCCTAACCCAGGATCATTAACTATCTAAGAACAGTGCTGCATGCTCAGTCGTGTCCGACTCTCTGTGACCCCATGGACTGCACCCCGCCAGGCTTCTCTGTCCATGGGATTCTCCAGGCAAGAATACTAGAGTCGGTTGCCATTTCCTCCTCCAGGGGATCTTCCCGACCCGCGGATTGAACCTGCGTCTCCTGCATTGGCAGGCAGATTCGTTACCACTGAACCACCTGCGAAACCCTTAAGAATAGTTGGTAAATGTAAACGATACTATTTTTCTTTAGCTAGAAGGTGCTTATGTTGGTCCATTAAACTCAGGCTTGCAACATATGTAACTTCATTTTTCTATAAATTCTCTTTAGTCCTCTTTTGTACCTCTGTCCTAACAAATAGGGAAAAATTAATCTCAATCAATTATAACCTCCTACACAGTTGCATCTAAATTCTGTAGGGCTTACATAGCGCAAAGATATGAGATGGGATTGTTGAAGATATTTTACCTCTATTTTTTCACCACTGAGATGTCCCAGTTCCTTACCAGATTTAATTGTTGGCTGCTGTATTGGTTCACGGGCTTCCCTGATGGCTCCAACGGTGAAGAATTTGCCTGCAATGCAGAAGGCTTGGGTTCAATCCTTGGGTCAGGAAGATCCCCTGGAGAATGAAATGACTATCCACTGCAGTATTCTTGCCTGGAGAATTCCGGGGACATAGGAGCCTGGCAGCCTGCAGTCCGTAGAGTTGCAGAGTCGGACACGCCTGAGCAACTAGTAGCACATTGGTTGATATAGGTCTTTGTAGCATCCGTCCTTGTTTCAAAGCCTTTTCAAAGGCCGACAATTGCCTGGACCTTGTCCATATTACTCTTGAATGTGTAGTAAATATTCATCATCACATTCACAGGGGACTTGGAGAGGTTGTCACAGGCTCAGCTGTGAAAACACACTATGTGCACACCTTCTCCACTGCAGAAGAGTAAAACCTCCATGCTGTTTCCCAAGTGGAACTTCCTGCTACTTCCTGAAACTACCCAAGAATGAAATTAGGGTTTTTCACAGTTGTTCATCCCTAAAACTTTCTGACTTTTGTACCCTTCCTTGGGAACCCTCTTTTTTCCCCTTTCTGTCTGTGGGGCTCTTGTTCCAGTTTTTGCATGTCTTTCCTAATAGCTGCTTGGAAACCATGGAAGCTTTGCTCCTAACTGTCATACTTTTAATCTCTCTTTCTTATCCCAGGGTCAGGGTTTTGAATTCCTCTCTTCTTTGTGACTGGGTATGTCATTGTTTCCACCAGCTAGTAATCATGGAGTTTTCTTCCTACCTGGATTGGAGAAAGTTTTAAATGTAAAGAAATGTGAGGGAGAGATAAAGGATATTTACTTTATGTTGAAAAATATTTTTCCACTACACATATTTTTATATTGTGAATCTTCTGAATTCTTCCAAGCATTCTTAATTGAAATACTGTTTTTTAGTGAACATAAAGTATGGTAACTCTTCTCACAATCTCTATTTAGAAATTTAGGATTCAGATTTAATGGTTCATAGATATATGATTGGTATTTTTACCAGTTCCTTTGGGAAACAGGTTGGAGGGGAAGAAGAGGAAGAGGAGAAAGAGATTTTTTTTTCCTCCTTGAGAAACTTTTCACTGTGGGAAATCTCAGACATACACAAAATTAGAAACAAATTGTGTCAGTATAATGACTCTCCATGTACCTGTAATTCTCAAAAGTCATCAACTCATGACTAACGTTTTTTTCAGCTATAATCCTCTTCCTCACCATTCTCTGCCATTAGATTATTTTTAAATTTACCCTTCCATACATATCTTTTTTTTTTGGCTATGCCTTGCAGCTGCAGGTACTTAGTTTCCTGACCAGGAATTGAACCTAGGCCCTCGGTAGTGAAAGCACAGAATCCTAACCACTGGACCACTAGGGAGGTCCCAAGTTTATCCCCATTTTGATGATGAGTGAATAAGTATCCTACCATCCTGGTAGCCTTCATTATTTATTCTAGAATCAAAAGCTCCGTTCATTCATTTATTTATAAAGTGTTTATTCTGCAACAGGTAGTAGGCTGGGCTCAGCACATGTTGGGTATATTACAAACTCTTGGGGGGAAAAATCACATTAGGTACTGGTTAGTAACACAAGGGTATAATTTCTCAACTTCTCTTCCAATTTTTCCAGTTATCTGTCTATCCTAGTTTTATTTTAAAAAAAAGTCCTAAACCATCTGCTGACCCTCCCTCCCTGGCTTCTTGGCCTTCCTGATTCATCTTCCACTCTCAGCTTCCCTCACCGCACCTACCGTACTGGCTTTCTGACATGACCGAAACATTTCATGTTCCCACTTCAAAATCTTTGTAATTGATATTTTCTGTAACTCTTTCTTCTCAGATGTACGCACGGCCTATTCATTCACCTCTTTAAAATTTTCTCTGGCCTCAGCTGCGTTCCAAAGAGTGCTGACCTCTAACTGTTTGTCCTTAGTTGGCTTCTTGATTAGTCTTTAAGGAGAGGGCAGCTTTGAGGCATACTCTTGCTCTGTTCTATATTAAGAATTTCACCTTTATTTATTAAAATATTACAAGTGGTTGGGAAACACCTAACCTTTTACAAACATAATTACATATCAGTTTTTATTTAAAAGGATGCTTCAACATTGATTATTATGATATTCTTTTCTTCATGATATTCAGAATATAGGGAATTGTTTTGCTTTGGTGGTCACTTGTATTTCGTGCCAGCTGCCAGCCTGCCTCTCAGCTGCAGAACTAGGATTTGAAGAACTAACAGCTAATAGTTTTAACCATTGCAAATCTTATATTTTAATACTATTTATCTCCCTCTGATGAGTGATTGACTGGCTTAAGCGTCATTTCTCCCCTCCCAGCTAGCTAAGATAAGGTTTTGGTGAGTATGTCTTCTTAAAATCTTGCCCTACGTTCTGCTCTGTCTACCTCACTTAAACCTGTTTTGTTAAGATTTAGTTCTTCAAAATACTTGTTCTGGCAAGAGCGTTGTGAGATTGGCTTGTGAGTTACTCCTTGTGGAAATGTATATCTTTTTCTGGGAATATGCATTAAGAAATATAGATATGTTCATATCCTCTGATTTCAATTTTAGAATTGTAGCCTTTGGAAAATATACATATTGAAGTATAGAAACATATCTCTGGGTGGTAGAAATTCTGAGATTATTTTCTTTCTCTCATTCTTTTCTGTTTCTTCCTGGTTTCTTCAGTAGTCACCATCTTTCCTTCCTCTTTGGTTCTCTTCTTTTTTCTTTTCTCTATTTCCCCTCAGTACTTTATTGCTTTATTTCTCTTAGTATTAAAATGTTTAATGAGGGAGAGAATGTATGTGAAATCTCTGTATTTTCTCTTCCATTTTGTTTTGAACCTAAAATTGTTCTAAAAAATTAAAGTCCTCTTTTATAATAAAAATAAGCAAATAAAAAGTATGAGACTTTAAGTAGAGGAGGCTAAGTAAGTTTTTGTTGGGATAATATTTGTTTCCTAGGAACTCAATAAATGTTTACTGAATCATTTTTTTGCTTTGACTAAGCAAAGATCTGGAGAAGGCAATGGCATCCCACTCTAGTACTCTTGCCTGGAAAATCCCATGGACGGAGGAACTTGGTCGGCTGCAGTCCATGGGGTCGCTAAGAGTCAGACACGACTGAGCGACTTCACTTTCACTTTTCACTTTCCTGCACTGGAGAAGGAAATGGCAACCCACTCCAGTGTCCTTGCCTGGAGAATCCCAGGGACGGGGGAGCCTGGTGGGCTGCCGTCTGTGGGGTTGCACAGAGTCAGACACGACTGAACTGACTTAGCAGCAGCAAGCAAAGATCAGTCACTCAGTCATGTCCAAGTCTTTGTGACCCCATGGACTGTAGCCCTTCAGGCTCCTCTGTCCATGGAGTACTCCAGGCAAGAATACCGGAGTGGGTAGCCATTCCCTTCTCCACGAGATCTCCCTAACCTAGGCATGTTTACTATTAGTAAAGAATCTTCCTGCAATGAAGGAGACCCAGGTTCAATCCCTGGGTCAGGAACATCTCTTGGAGAAGAGAATGGCTACCCACTCCAGTATTCTTGCCTGGAGGATTCCATGGACAGACCTGACGTATCAGGACACACCTGAGTGACACTAAGCAGAGGTTCTTCTGTGTATGAGAAGTGGGCTGTTTCTGTTTTAAGCCTGTATCCTATGACCTAAAAATCAGGGAAACTATAGAAGCATTAAAAAAAAAAAGAAACATTTCTTTTGATGAATCATTGTTTTAGGAACTAAAAGTGTTTTAAAATTTAAAATATTTTAATGCCTTCCATTTATGTGAAACTATTAAGTATACTCTTAAAGAATCTTATATGATACTTGTTTTTAAAACCCCTTCCCAGAGTATAAGAACTGCATGAACTTAATTTCTTTGTTAGGTGGAAGGCATTGAAGTGTCCTGAGGTGTAGCAGTTACATTGCACAGGCAATGGAATCGTCACTGCTTCTTATGTACTTATGTTGTTAAGATTCAGTTAAGTGTTTATTTCTTCAACAATGATACATGTCATGATTAGATTCCCACAGATATTTTTTAAGATGTGCTCCTAGTTGGAGATTTTTCTTGCTCCTAAGAAATTTAATCTTTCTTCTTCATTAGTTATTTGAATTGTGTGTTAAATGTCTTATTTTAGCTTATAAATCACCACAGTATCCAGGATGGTTATGCCCATATTCATTTTTTTCTTTTTTTCACAGCATGGATTAAAGTTGTTTAAATACGTTTTCTTTCTCCGTCAGTGGCCCCCCCTGGAAGCCCTGGGCCCATTACTCGGCACGGGTCCTACGACAGTTTAGCTTCTGACCATAGCGGACAGGAAGATGAAGAGTGGCTGTCTCAGGTGAGACTCGGAAACATCGGGTCTATTAAGGTGACAGAAAACAGAGCTCCATTTCTCTCTCTTTATTCTCGAAATTAAAAAAAATTTTTTTTCCTTAGAGGAAAATGGGCAGAATTCGGGTTATTTTTAGGATCATCAAGAATTAATCATCTTTCCATATTAAGAATTTCTCAGAAATACTGCTGCAGGGCTACATATACATATATTTTATACACACATATACATATATGTGTGTGTACATTAGCTTTCATGCAGAGAACATAAAGTACGAATATCTTTCAAACAAGCCATTTATATCCCCCAGAACCCTGGATTTCAGATGGACTGTTTGGATTAAGATAAGAACTGGCCTGGTTAAAATGGTGAAGCCATTCAGCAATCTTCAGGCTTTCTTTTGTGGAGGCAACATTTTCTGAAGACTGGGCCCAGACTTTGATTAGGGAAGTTCTGCCTCCTAATTTGCCCAAGTGCTGGGCTGGCCTTCCTTTCCTAAGCTCCTGTAACGTGGCTTCCAAGGGTCTCCAAACCAGTCCTGTAACAGCTTCCACTGACCCTTCCTCCCCCTGCCAGGTGAAGCTGTCTTCATCTCAAGGGCTTTGAAATAAAAGATACTCGGGCAGATTTCAAAATGATGAGATTACAAGTGACTTCATTACAGATGCTGTTATGTCTGTTTCAAGTCTGACATCACTGGGCGAAGTTAATGACCGGGTCTCGGATTACCAAATCCCGCGGCTTTTCAGCAGACAGGTGCCTCCTAGGGGCCCGGGTGCAGTTTCACTGCTTTCTCAGGGAGGAGAGCCCAAACTACTAAAGGGAATCTGGAAACCAGAGAATGAAATTATTTCTAGGTGACAGACATTTCATCACACTGAAAATACTCACAGGAAAAGCTCCTTTAGGTTGCACATGGAGGTGCATCCTTTTTTGAGGATACCACAAACGAAGCTTTTAGAAAAAGGATGCTGGCAGAGAAACCACTGTCCTTCACTTCAACTTTTCAATTAGAAAAAGGGGTAATGTGTGCTGTCAGTGTGAAAGTATACACAATATGTTTGTACTGCACACAACAGGAGGATGAGCTGGAACATCTGGCCATCGCCTCAGTGAAATTGCACAGGCATCTGTTTACCTCTCGGCTCTGTGACACTGATGGTTTTGAGCTTAAAATACACAGCATGCTCTATCTGTGGCCTCATTTATGTTGCTGAATACAACTCCTTGAATGAGAAATCACTGTCCTAAATCTGAGTCGTTTTCTCCCCGTGATTAGCGGGAATGTGGATATTGTTCCAAGACCATGGTGCTTTTGCCCGTTAGGACTTCACAAACACGGAGCTGCACTCCTAGAACCTTTTCAGTTGTGTTTTGTTAAGAATTAATCACCACAATCAGAGAAATGTGATTAAATATAGAAGAACTCAGGGCAACACTAAGGCCCATGGGAAGTCAGTTCTATGAACTGTGTGTATAGACGTGGATGTAGCAATTATAAGACATTGAGAAATAGTGTCTCACCAAAGGTTTGCATATTTAGTCTCTTATTCAAGTCGCTCGTTTATAAAATCACATGTTTATTTTTAGGTTTTACCGCATGTCTTCCTCTCTGCTTTGTCTAATATTGGCAACATTCCCTGCCTCTTCCATAGAGCATGAAATTCATAAGGCATTTTGGTATTACTGTTCTGCAGCATTTAAAATACCTATGTCAACATTCATGGGAGCTGAGGAAACACTGTAGTTAAGAAATGGTATTTTTGAAGACAAATCTAGTTTGAGAGAAAATTTGTAATCCTGTCTTCCTTTAAAAGTGAATTTGGGGGAATTTTGAGGAAAGTATAGTAAATATTACAATATTTAATTGTGGAAAGAAACTGGCTGTGAGTGTTAAATTATTTCAGACGTTTTCTTATCCTTGGATAGTTGAAGAACAACTTCGCGTTTGTTATGAGCTTAGTCCTCAGTGAAGGAATTACTTTTAATATGTGGATTGACAAGTGTAGTGTTCATTGTATGCCCGCAGAGTGATAAGGACTGTCTAGAATGAGTGAAAAAAGTAGTCCTTAGGCAGCTGATGCTAGGTGTATGAGGCAGGCAACTGGGCCTTTTATATTCGTGTGATTTTTGCGTTGTGTGTGTGTGGGGGGTGTGTGTG
This sequence comes from Bos javanicus, assembly GCF_032452875.1. Classification (NCBI taxonomy): domain Eukaryota; kingdom Metazoa; phylum Chordata; class Mammalia; order Artiodactyla; family Bovidae; genus Bos; species Bos javanicus. The sequence goes on along the minus strand of NC_083886.1, from coordinate 13,311,226 downwards.
TGTTTATACACATACAAACACTAAATGAATTTTTATTATATTATGACAAAAACCAGTAGATGGATGTAGTGAATGTCTATACAGGCTGCTGTTGTCACAACTTTCTGATTGTGGATGACACCCTCTCCCTCTCCCACTAGGTTAAGATGGGCTTCTTGGAGAATGTGAGCGTTCAGAGATGAGATGGGGGGATCATGAAAGGCTCTCAGAGGGTGGTCATGGTACATCTCAATCATGATTTCTGATCTGTTCCAGGTAGAAATTGTAACGCATACCGGACCCCACAGACGTCTGTGGATGGGTCCACAGTTCCAGTTCAAAACCATCCATCCCTCAGGCCAAACCACAGTCATATCATCCAGTTCATCTGTGTTGCAGTCTCATGGTCCAAGTGATACTCCACAGCCCCTTTCAGATTTTGATACAGATGATCTTGACCTCAACAGTCTCAGGTAAGAAATAAGAACTAGAGAGAGATTTGACCAGATTAATATGTTCGTTTGTGGTGAACATCTTAGATAATCTTTACATTTCCCCCCTTTACACTGTGTCATGTTGCAGAACACATGTTGTTGCACTGTGACTTGTGATTCATTATTAATCACTGAGGATCTTACGTGAGATCTCATCACCTCCCATAAATATTTGTGTTCTAGATTGTACTTTCCTGGATCGAATATTCAGTGCACTTTTAAAGCCATCCTATTTTATGTTGCCTTTCTCGTATTTCTGATTATCCTCTCTCTCTGTGTTTTCATCATATATATTCTTTGATCCTCACTTGTAAGAATCATTATACAAAGTTTACAGTATGCTTTTTATTTTTAGGTTTTTTTTTTTAAACATAATTGAGAACTTTTTGATTTTTGCAACTTAAATTTGCTTAGCAATTTAATTTGTTATACCAAGACTTGACATATCAAGGTACAACAGATGATGAAGGGCCCAGTCTAATGCAATATGATTTCCTTTCTTTGTGTTCTTTTCAGAAAAATTTCTACATTATATGTTTATTTCAATCTAAAATAACCCTCTCACTTTTTTCTTGCATCTCTTTTTTAAAAAATTGTTTGAAAAATGTGTTCCAATCATATGTTGGGAATATGTTTTTATTCTACTTCTTTGTCAACATTAGTCACAAATTTTTATACTGTAAGTATACAAATATATAACCAATTTTTATTCTTTGTTAAGGCAAAAGCTGTTGTAGAGGTGAATTAAGACTAGTTTCTTCTTTCTGTTCAGTCGCTAAGTTGTGTCCAAATCTTTGCGACCCCGTGGACTGCAGCACACCAGACTTCTCTGTCATTCACTATCTCCCGGAGTTTGCTCAAATTCACATCCATTGAGTTGGTGATGCCATCCCACCATCTCATCCTCTTTAAGAACAACTCATGTAGTGCTTCCCGGGAGGTGCTAGTGGCGAAGAACCCACTGCCAATGCAGGAGACATAAGAGACCCAGGCTCGATCCCTGGAAATGTTCCCTGGAGGAGGAAATGGCACCCTCCTCCAGTATTCTTGCCTGGAGAATCCCACGGACAGTGGAGCCTGGTGGGCTGCAGTTTGTAGGGCTGCAGAGAGTCAGACACGACTGAAGCGACTTAGCACACATGCACAGGGAATGAACATGTCTCCTGTAATACCTTTTTTTCAAGTATTTTAGTTTTCTTTTGTTTTTTATTTCTTCTTTTTGCTCTTTTGGGTCTATTATATTTTCTTCAGCTTTCTAGAAATAGAACTTTTCTTAAGTTGTGAGGCAACTCGGTGGATGCTGGACCATTTTTCACAGAAAGCAGTTATAAAGTATGATCCATTTTCAGGAAGTCAGGCAGAGTCAGTTCTCAGCTTAGTGATTCAGTGCATATTCATCTGTTTTTGTAGGTTATTCTGTTACTTAAATAGTAATAAAATGGACCTATAAAACTATGTTTATTCTCTTTACTATTTACAAGATTCTCAGCGACCACCCTCCCTGCCTTTTTTTCTGATGACTGTCACCTGCTGTTCTGATAAGATCCTGTCCTTTTTCTTTAGAGAACATCTCCAGCTCTGTACACCCAGCTCTGTTCCTTTGAGTTTTTAAAATTTTTATTTATTTGGCTATGCTGGGTCTTAGTTGCTGCATGCAGGATCTTTATTTGCAGCATACAGTTAGCTGTGGCATGTGGGATCTAGTTCCCTGAACAGGGATTGAACCCAGGCCCCCTGCATTGGGAGCGCAGAGTCCCGGGGCTGGCCCTGTTGCTTGGTTGTGGACCTCCTCTAGCTTTCTTCGTTACCCCTCATTTCAGATGCAGGTCTTTGTCTAAGAGCTCTCTAACTTGCTGCTTCCGACAGAGCTTTATTCCTGAAGTCCTTCTAGAATTTTCCTCAGGGACTTTTCCTTTTTCTTGTACTACAAAGCTCCTGGTATTTATCTTTAAATTGTTTATATCCTATTTGTTGAGCATGTGTAAATACTAGAAACCTTTATATTAGTCCCAGGTTTATAATTTTGTTGTATTTTGCTTGCAGTTTATATTTAAAATTTTGAGCATATGAGCCCTTGGTTAAGATCTTAACCCCATTAGAACACAATTTTGATGAAAAATTCAGACTTATCTCACATTATTTCAATTACGTGTCCTGTTTAGTACCATTTCCTGCCCCACATCCAATTAGAAATCCCACTCCTGATATTCTCCTCGTCTCTGTGCGCCATCACTTTATCCTGGCTCCTTACATCTGGTTCTACAATTCTTTCGGCATTATGGCTGCTGATTTTACTTTCTCCTTTAAATTGTGAAGTCTTGTTTAGATCTTTTGGTGCAACCAGCCCTTCACATCCAGTGCCTTCTCCTGTACCCCAGATCACCGAGAATCAATATGATGCTGTGATAGTCTGCCTTCCTGTATCCTCACCAAAATGGCAACTGTCAGGTGTGCTGTTGGCTGTCATATCCATGAGGGGATCAGGAATGGCTAACCTCAGAGTTGTTTCATCACTCAGTTGTGTCTGAGTCTTTTATGATCCCATGGGCGATAGCCCGCCAAGATCGTCTGTCCGTGGGATTTACCAGGCCAGTATACTGGAGTGGGTTGCCATTTCCTTCTCCAGAGGATCGTCCCGACCCAGGGATCGAATCCATGTCTCCTGCATAGGCAGGTGAATTCTTTACCACTGAGGCACCAGGGGAGCCTGGCTAATCTTACAGCTGCTCCTTACTTGGAATAGGGATTTAACATGTAGAAAAAGGTCAATGACGTATTTATGAATAGACCTGAGAAATAGATAATGTAAAAGAATGAGATATAAAACCTAGTTTTCCATTCAAGGTTAGCTCCTGGGAAATCAACTTCATTTCATTTTTTCATCTAGTTAATTAATACATCCATTGTTTGATACATTTTATATATGTATGTTGTGATCTTTCTGTGTGAGAACATTTAACTTCTACTCTTTCAGCAAACTTCAGTATTATCAAAACCGTAGTTACTGTGTGATACATTAGATCCTCACACTTTAATCATGTTATTAAATGATATGTAATGAATATAACATAAAGCGCAGCGTACAGTTCAGTGGTTTTAGTGTAGTCACTATGTTCTGCTGCATCCTCCTAATTCTGGGACATTTTCATCACCCCTACCAGTTTGTTTTTATTTTTGTATTTTTTTTTATGGAAACATTTCAAGCATATATAAAATTTGTAAAATTAAGAAGAATAATAGACTAAACCCCTGTGTATCTGGTGCCTGGTTTCAGTACATCAGTTCTTGGCCAGCCTTCTTTCATCTAGCCCAAAGCACACTCCACCCACAACCCTGGCTGATTCAGAAACTCCAGTGGTATAAATTGAATTAGTAATAGGAAATTTATTAGCCCACATAAGTTATTTAGACTGGGAGGCAGCTTTAATTTGCATGCACTGAGCATATCTAACAGACTAGCTGCTTGTTTTTCATTAAGACCCAGAAAACAGCTCTTCTAGAAACTTTAAGTAAACTCTTCCTGTTTTCTTATTGGCCCACGTTTGCTTAGACCCACTCATTGCAGACCTAATTAATCTCACCATGAGACGATGGGATCACCATAACTGGCTTGGGAAAATAAGCTGATATAGAAGGGCTACTGGGTCGTACACCGCTAGAGCAGTGATCAGTTATTAGCATACCAGCATTTCCAACTTCCAGTGCTAGGTCAAATGCATTTTTCACCTCCCTCCTATTTCTTCCTTTCATACAACAAACACATACACATTCCTACTGTGCTTTCAGTGAGGACCCTTTTTCTACAGTCCGTAATTGAAATGTCAGGCTTCTGTAATGTCTCATGGTGCTTATCAACTTCTTATCTTCATCAATATCCGTTATAAACTCTATGCATAAGCCAAATCATGCTCGTCAAGATGACCTGCATTTATCATGCTTGGCCACAAATCCAGGGGTTTGCTTTTTCTACTTCTGTCTTTAAAGGGATCTTCTTGCTCCTTTGCATATAAATACATCATCCTAACACTGTATAGAGGTCCAATTTCTGTTCCAGCTCCACAGAATCCTCTCACTCTGCTGTGGACCATGCATTCATTCCCTCATTTCCTCTTTTCAAGCTTTTTTTACCTATTTCATTTATTTTCACACTAGTTTTCCTTTGCATCAGTCTTGAATGCTCATGTGCTATACCATGTATCTGCACACAGACTGCATTTTGTGTTTTGGTTCTGCTTGTTCCTAGAATACTACTGACACATAACTAATACTCAACAAATACTTATTGAATGAATGCATTGCCAAAACATACACACTTAGACTATTATGGTAAGTCTTTTTTCCTTTAAGTTGCCTGGGCCTCTCAGCTCTTTGGGCCATACAGAAATCCTTCAGTGAATAGTGCAGAAATACAGCTGGAACTAGACTCTTAGCATTAATAGATTTACCATTCCCAAGCAACTTAAACTCATATGTAGTAAATTGCAATTTTGCTGACATTCTAATTGATTCTTACATGCTAATTAGTGATATTGTGGAGGTAACTCAGTTAGAGTGTAGAGATTTTAGCTAACCCCCTGGCAGCCACATCCCAACACAGCTGTGTTATCCTGTGTTGTTTTTCAGTCGCTAAGTCATATCCGACTCTTTGCGACCCCATGGACTGCAGCATGCCAGGCTCCCCTGTCCTTCACTATCTCCTGAAGTTTGCTCAAACTCATGTCCATTGAGTCGATGATACCATCCAACCATCTCATCCTCTGTCACCCCCTTCTCCTCCTGCCCTCAATCTTTCCCAGCATCAGGGTCTTTTCAAATGAGTCAGTTCTTCACATCAGGTGGTCAAATATTGGAGTTTCAGCTTCAGCATCAGTCCTTCCAATGATATTCAGGACTGATTTCCTTTAGGATGGACTGGTTGGATCTCCTTGCAGACCAAGGGACTCTCAAGAGTCTTCTCCAGGACCACAATTCATAAGCATCAATTCTTTGGCACTCAGCCTTTTTTATGGTTCACCTCTCACATCAGTACATGACTTCTGGAAACACCCTAGCTTTGACTGTATGGTCCTTTGTCAGCAAAGTGATGTCTCTCCTTTTTTAATATGCTGTCTAGGTTTGTTATCCTATGCTTGTTGCCATATGTAAAATAATTTTCTTTAAGGATTTTAAGGGAGTGGCTCAAATTTTTGTATCAATTGATATCTTTTAAGGAAGACAATGATTCTATTCATGAATTTGAAGATTCTTAAAAGTCTTCATCTCCCTTTTTTAACCTTTTATTTTGTATTTGAGTGTCACTAAAATATAGTTGTGATAGTTTCAGGTGCACAGCAGAGTGACCCAGTCATATATATACATGTATCCATTCTCCGCCAAACTCCCCTCCCATCAACTTTGAGCAGTTTCCTGTGCTATACACTAGGTTCTCATTAGTTATCTGCTTTATACATTGTATATATGTTAGCCTGTGTCTCTCAACTCATCCCACTTCTCCTTCCCCACCTTGGTGTCTATATACTTGTTCTCTTCATCTGTTGCTCTACTTCTGCTTTGCAAATAGCTTCCTATGTACCATTTTTCTAGATTCCACATACACTTTTCAGATGTCAAAGGATTCAGCATAATTTGTTTTGTGTCTTCTCTCGTTCCATTTCATTTGCCCCTTTGTAAATGAATATCCGTTTTTCAACCCCTTAGCTGTTGAAAACCACACAAAGAGAAGAAGGGGTCCAGAGTGTAGAGAATACTGTGCTTTAAGTCTTTTGAAAGAGCCTTAGGGACTGCAGTTCACCCATTTGCCTTGTTTTAGAGTGAATGGTTCTTTAATGGACTGGGCTATTCCAGCATTGCCGATTTAAGGGCTGTTGTAGCATGGGACAGTTTGGATGCTGGTAACATATGTGAATTAAATTCAATTGCATTGCAGGATCCAGCCAGTCCGCTCTGACCCAGTCAGCATGCCAGGGTCATCCCGTCCAGTGTCTGATCGAAGGGGAATTTCCACCGTGATTGATGCTGCCTCAGGTAGAAGACTGCATACAAAATGTTTAATGGCTTTTTCCCCCATGCCTTTTTAACTTCTTTTCTTGCAAATGTAGATACTGTATATTTCTTGCCATCTTTCTCTTCTCTTGGGGAAGGAGGATGAGGAGGGATGGCTGCATGTGAGCAAGCAAGTGTGCGTGCACATGAGTGTGGCAAGTTGTGTGTGTGTTTGTGTATTAAAACAATACTGTGCCTACATTTGTTGCTAAACAATGCCATGCATTTAAATATTGTTAAGGTTGGTGAATGATACCGTGGAGTTGGCACTTGATTAAATGTAATGAACACAGTATTGAAGGCTACAGGGTTGATGACTGTTTTGGCCTTTGATCTCTCAAATGTGGAAAAGCAACCTTGACAGAGAACGTAAATACAATATATGGATTCAATTTACTCAACCTGTGGAGTATCAAAGTGCCTGATCTGTGGAAGCAGAGAGTCCAACTGCTATAGCCTAAATGGCTTTATTATTGAAAGCATGAAATTTAGAAATTCATTAACTTAAGTCCATCTAAAACAGTTATTAACTTCCTATCCTTGGAACCAAGCCACGAATATGTATCCTTGGTACCTGGAAATAGGTCTTTGCCTCTATAGGTGATGGTTGCTAAATTAATATTGTAAAATTGTTTTTGGCCCCACCTGCCAAATAACAGAACTGTTTTCCATGATACATTTTCTCATCTCTAAATGCAGTGATAACAAAAGTAAGGACAGTGATGCTTTCTATATGGCACAGCTGTGGAGCATCTGAAACTTGCATACAGCAGGGTTTCATCAAAAAAAAGTCTCTTACAAGTAGAATTATTAAACACCCGGCATTAGTCAAACAGTTGAGTCAGAGAGGATTTTAATCTATAGCAATTTCAAAATCCCTGGAGACAGCTGATCTGATTGAGGCTTAAACTGTGAAAGAAAATGGAAACAAACACAAAACTGATTTGTGAAGGCCACTTTTAAAAGACCAAAGCTTCTGTTTCTGATTCCGTCTCTGGACGTTTCGAAGTTTGAAAGCTAATGGGTTTTGTACTTTTCCTTGGCTTTCTGAGCTGTTTGTCAGTGGATTGCACTTTGTGTCTGAGCGCATGGTCCACGTTGAGGGCTATGCTTCCATCCTTAGTGTAAACTTGTATTTTAGAGGACTCATACTTGTTCCTCAGCTTTAGCTTGGCAACCAGGGTTGTCCCCTGGAAACCAGCACAGCAATATCTAAGGTCCCTAGACTTGCACTGCAAGAGATATTGAGATAGGTGACCTAATAAATCTTTTTGATAGTTTCGGTCTGAGAACGCTTAACAGATCCTGTTCATATGGAATTATCATTTACAACTGTGAATCCTGGAAATGATATATTTTAACCTGAAGTGTTTTATTCAAGATTACAGTAGCAGGCTTTGTTGATTGGGGGGTTTGTTTTTTTATATTATTAAACTGCCATATTATTAGAGTCAAGTAACTGGCCGTTGGTTAGATGAAATGCACGTCACTAAAGCAGTTGCCATGTGTATTATTAAATGTGCCATATTCAATGCTATAGTCTGGGGAAAGACTGTATATATCATATAGCACTATCTCAACTTTAGCTCTTTATAAAGTTCTCTCATGCCACAGAGAGGAATTTCAATGAACTATTGATTCCATAATTTTGTTTAACTCTGCTGCAAGAAGAGTTTCCTGTTGATGTTTGAGTAAGGAATAGATCGTACGTCTTGATTTATCAACACTTAGGTTTCTATCAGTGAAACACATAGCAGTTTCTCAGATGTTGTTCTCCCAGCTCTGAGCCTCTGCTTGACTTGTCTTTACTTCTTGGTGACTAAGTTCCATTATTTTTCTCAGCCTGTTTTCATTGCAGAAAATCATTAGCCCCTTTCAGAATGACAGCCAGAGCAATGAAATGCGTGTGCTTTCTCTAGCTGAGCTAAAGAACACCATAGATGAGGAATTAGACTTCTGTGAGTTATTTTCCACCTCTCCAATGGTCTGGATCTCTTTTACTGATCACATTTTTTTAAGTGGGCAGATAATATTTTGTTGGCAAAACTTCATCGATTGTGTCTAGTGGGGCCACTATTGTAACAGTATTACTTTTCTATTGATTTAACAAGATAAACTATAAATGATTTGTTTTTTTTTTTATTTTATTGAAGTACAGTTGATTTACAATGCAGTGTTAATTTCTGCTACACAGCGAAGCGATTCAGTTGTACGTTTCTTTTTCGTGTTCTTTCCCACCGTGGCTTATCGCGGGATACTGACTGCAGTGCCCTGTGCTGTGCAGTAGGACTTTGTTGTTTATCCATTCTCTATATAATAGTTTGCATCTGCTAATCTCAAACTCTGATTTGGGTTCTTTATGAAAAGAGGTTTATAGGGAAATTCTGTTTTAGATTCTTCTATTAACAAGAGTCTAGTTGCTCCTGAACCAGGAAATACGTCTCTGATTATGACCATGCCTTGGAGTCAGCTGCTTGTTATGAAGATGCTAATCTGGAGTTTTGATTGCCTTTGCTTAGAGAGGTATGACCAGTGTGGCGCCTCCTCTTATCAGGGTTCCTTGCTTTGTGTCTTACCTTTAAACAATTTATACAACTAAACATATTGTCTTTTTAATTGTTCCTGTGGCAGACTTTGTAGCCATCCCTTTATTTTAGTGACAGCTCTTGCTCTGTCTAAACTAGTGGTGGTGTAATTATTGTTCATCAAATTACTTTTCAAAGGAGTAGAATTTAAAAATACAACTTGATATGACCAGATCTTCTGATGGCTATGACCATCTTCAAAGTGAAAATATTATTTACACCTTGGATCTGTATGTTCTGCTTTCAGTATCTGTGTGTCCCACAGTGTTACTCTACTGAAACGAAAATCAGTGGGACATTGTGCCACTCTTGCTGGCAAATTCTTACAGAGACTCTTGATTAGGTGGTATGTTTGTGCTTCAATCCTTCACACAGAGATGTATTAAACTACAAGTTTTTCACTTATTAACTTAGATGATTTAGGCATAGTGTAAATTCCATACCTTTAGGTACCTGTGAACAAGTTTCTTGCTGTCTCTTTATATATGTATATTTTAGACTCAGCAGATCTATAATTGTTTTATATGTAGATGCTACTTCCCATGTCGTGTTTCCTCTGATATTTGGAGACTGAAAAAAATACTACCCTGCCTCAGATTTCGAAGTTAATTGTCAGAGGTTCCCTTCTTGTCTAAGGAGAATGCCATTCTGGAAATGGACTTCATAGATTTGCCTATACACACAGGCTACCCAGAAAAATGAGATCTGAAGGAACTGCTCCAGTTTTCCTATCCACCTGATTAACATCAGCGTCTGAATCAGACAGTATTTCTAGACAACGCATGTCATGATTACTTCCTGTTTTCCCCTTTGTACTTTTCTTTTGGTTAGGTATCTAAGAATTTCTTGCTTTTGTTTGTCCTTTGTAACCCGTGTCCTTCTGGTAAAGGTGTAGGGCTGAAAGGGCAGGAAGGTAGAAATAGTGTCAGGGTCCTGTTCAAACTTTGTTTCCCACTTGGGTGGCTGCAATTCTTGTTCCAAGATGTGCAGGCTGCATTACTTGTTGGATAACTTAATAACAGCTCTAATTGCTGGTGAGTCATCCACGCAGAGCCTGGAAAGATCTGGTTCGTCCTAAGTTTGTTTGTCCTCGTTTGTAGTTTTACTATGGAAATTGGTGTTTACCAAGAAAGAACTCAAAGCAACTGAGATTCAAAGACAAACTTATGCCCCACTTGTATGAAGAGCAGACATCTTTGTCAGACTCTACTAAAGTAAACATTTTATAGAGAAAATGTTATTAGAAGTGGTGAGAGCAGCTTGGGTGTACATTCCTGAGCAGTTGACAGGAGGGGAAGGGAAGCTGTGACAGAGCAGTAAAACAAGTTCTTGTTCTTTCCAGCAGGCTTTGATACATCAGGTATTGGTGCTACCTCACACACTCCACTAAACAGGGACAGAGTTGCAGATCTGGTATTTGTTGTTGTTCTTGACTCAAGAGAAATGTTCTTTTTTCTGTACAACTGGAGTCATCTAAATGATTTCTAAGGACTTAATTAACTCAGGCTTTCAGCACCCAATTCTTGCAGATATCTAAATAATTTGTTTGCTTGAAGAAAACCCAAACTGGTTTGATTTTATTGATTTTATAATGATCAATTGTGCCTACTTTGTGTATTTGGCATTTTGTGCTGCTGCTGCTAAGTCACTTCAGTCGTGTCCAACTCTGTGCGACCCCACAGATGGCAGCCCACCAGGCTCCCCCGTCCCTGGGATTCTCCAGGCGAGAACACTGGAGTGGGTTGCCATTTCCTTAAAAGAAATTATACCTATTAGAAAAGTATGGTTGGGTAGACAACAAGGATATTATTACAGCAGCCAAATCTCTGCTGGAGAGAGATTCTTATGGAGGCATGGTTTTATCTTACAGAGATTTCTCTGATGCACTGGGGGAACTATATTCCTAAGGGCTATATTTCATGTATCTATAGTTGCCATTCCAATCAGAGGCATACAGACTTTGTTATTGTATCTTAAAGCCATCAGGGGCATAAGAGATGCTGGTGGTAAGAGCAAAGGGATTTATAAGAAACACCATTCAGTCTACCGTGGTGAGGTCACTTAGCTCCATGATTTTCATAACAGATGATAGACACCATGGTATTACAGTCACGGTCTTGAACTCTTGCTAAAACCTTCAACAAGTCATGTTTCCTACCTAGCCATTCTTCTCTGCCTCTGTGAAAAGAATGTAAGGGACTTCCCCCGTGGTCCAGTGGTTAAGACTCCCTGTTTCCACTGCCGTGGGCACGGGTTCAATCCCAGATCAGGGAATAAGACCCCACATGCCATGCAGGATGGCCAAAAGACAAAAGAAAAAAAAAAAGAATTTTTTTCCCTTTATAAAAATTTGCTGTACCTTTTTGGGCAGGAATATGTTCAAATTATTTCCTAAAATAACTCCCAAATATAAAGGCTATAAAGTTCTTTTGAAATGTTGAGCTATTTCTTTGAATAGATGATATGGTTTTCATTTAATAGAGTTCCAGATAGTCTTTGTGATTATAAGGTGACGAAAACTCCAGGCATACTTGTACCTTGGGTATTCAAAGCCTTTGTGGAATCAGTAAGAGGATTAGGGATGAGGGTGAAATTAAAAGAAGGCTTAGTCCTGACCTGTGAACAGAGTCCCTTAGAGGGGGAAAAAGGAGGTCAGTAATTTTACTGTGACACTATTTATACTTTGAACAGTAAATATTCAAACTAAGATAATTAAGGTTGGCTTTTTCATTAGAAAAGAGGAAGTCTGTGCCTTATTTCAGCTCTCATCTAGTGAACACCTACTGCCTCTATAGAATCAAAAGTAAATTATAGAGATTAAGAACATAGGGAAAAGAGCTGATTTCCCATCACAAAAGTGCTCAGTCACATCTCTCTCCTCCTGATTTAAATACTCCTATCATTCTTCTTTCTAATATTTATAGGATGTTAGAAGATGAAATTCAAGTTAACAGTGTGGAAAATTTTAGCTCAGCACAATTAAGGAAAAAATGATTGCCCCACTTGAAGATGAAAAAACTGTAAACAGAAGTAGAAGAAGCTGTTGGGAAAGTTTTTTTCTGATGACACATTGCTTCTTTGAATAAATCTTTGTGTCAGCTGAAAGCTCGCCTTGGCTTTCTCTGTTGCAAGCACCAAGTCCATGACATGCCTTTAAGTCTTTCCTAAGCGTTTGGAGAAGGAATTGATGGAATTCTCCCTACTGTTGATATACCAGGGTACCACATTATTTACATGAGACTTTTGGGCCAAAAGACCCAACTTTTCTTTTTTGTACCGTTATTACTACATCTTTAATACAAGGCTGGAGTGTTTATGTAGTCTGTTGCCTGAGACTGTGGTGGCAGAGGGACAATATTGGGGGCAGTATTAGAATTTGTTTAAGTCTGAACCGGGGATTCCATTTGTCTTAGTGACATTAGTGTCAAACTGTTAGTGCCACACTATTTTAAATTGTGTCCAAGAGCCTGAGCGGCTTATGCTTATAGGTGCCATCTATGAACTTAGAAACAAACAAAGGAGCCTCTCTCCACTGACTGTGTAAGCCCAGTGAGCAATTAAAAAGCAGCCCGGGACCTCACCCGGGCAACTGGTCGGAACCAGAGCTTGGGGTATTCCCCTGGATATTGTTGAAAACTGTCAGAGAAAAACTAAAGCAAATAATCAAACTGGAAATAATTGTTCCTGGGAACAGTTTTGTTTTTGAAGCTTGAGGCAGTGGAAGGAATAGTGACTAGTCACTTACAGATCTTTGGTTCTAGTCTCTGCTCTGCCTGGAACTAGCTCTCTAAGAAATGGCTTCAAAACCCAAGGCTTACTTCTATAAAATGAAGAAAAGAATTGAAGTAGGTTATTTGCAAAGTTCCTTCTAGCTTGAAAAATTGATACGTGTATACTTTAGATCATCTTTGAAGGATTTTTTTTTTAATTAGGGTATGGTTTACATATAGCAAAAATGCACATATCTTAATCATACAGCTTGATCAGTTTTTATACCCAGATAATCACCACTCAGATAAAAGTTAGACTATTTCCATCATTTCAGAAAGTTCCTTTATTCCTCCTCCAGTGAAGACTACCTTTGACCCAGACTATGACTTTTATCATCGTAAATTAGCTTTGTTTATATTGAACTTCAAGTAAATAGACTCATTCTGTACATTCTCTTGCATCTGGCTTCTTTTACTTAATTTAATGTTTTTGAGATTCATTCAAGTATTACAAGTGTCACTAGTTCATTTTTTTACATTGCAGCATAGTTTGAATATAACACAGTTTATATATCCATTACTCTGTTGTTTTTAGCTTTTGGCATATTATTAATAAGGCTGCTATAAACTTTGCTGTATAAGTCTTTTTTTGACATAGTCAATTCATATCTTCTGGGCATGTACATAGGATTGGAATCGCTGGCTCAGAAGGTAGGCATGTGTTTAGCTTTATTAGGAACTGCCAAGGAAGTATTCCAAAATGACTATACCATTTTTTCATTCTTAACAGCAGTGTGTGAGCCATTCTAGTGAATGTAAACTGTGGTCTTAATTTGCTTTTCTCTGGTGAATACTGATACTGGGCACCTTGCATGTACTTACTGGAGATTTGGATATCTTTTGCAATGTATTTGTGAAGTCTTTCACCAGTTTTTATTGGGTCTGTTGTCTGTTGAGTTTCAGGGGTTCTTTACTCTGGATGAGGCTTTTTGTTGGATATTTTGCCAGTATGTCCTTTCAATTCATTGCCTTTTCACTTTCTTATTGGTGTTTTTTGACAAGCAGAAATACATTTTTTCCATTATTTTTACTTTTATGTGTTTCAGTGCTTTTCCTTACTAACTATATGGTTCTGGCTTTTGCATTTAGTCTATGAATCTTTTCAAAATATTTTTTATTATGAGATGAGGCAAGGATCAAGGTTCAGTTTCTTCCAGATAAGTGTGTTCCAGTACTGTTCATCAAAAAGATTTTTCCCCCAATGAATTTTGACGATACTTTTTAAAAAAATCATATTTTTCCTGGATTCTCTATTTTCTTCCATACACACACACACACACACACACACACACACACACACTCACCCCTGTCTTTTATACCACTATCATACACTATCTTAATAACTAGCTTTTTAGTAAGTTTTGAAATGTAACAAATTAATGTCTCTACTTTTTCCTTTAGTCATTTCTTGGCTATTCTAGAATATAAAATATAGATTAATGTATGTCTTTACATTTCCATGCACGTACATATGCACACACATACCAGCAGATGGTGTGGTCCATGGACCTCTCTGAAAGTGTCCAATACACTTTCAAGGGGTCAGCGAGTGAAAACTATTTTTATAAATATGAATTAATTTTTTGTCTTTTTTTGCCATCTTGACATTCAGTATAGATGGTGCTGAAGCAGTGGTGTATAAACCTGATGGCCTCTTAGCGTGGTAAAAAGCAGTGGCACCAAGCTATTCTCATAGCAGATGCAATTTGCTCATAGTTTAAAAAAAAAAGGATATAATTACTTAAGGCTTTCTTGATACAGTAAACATTATTAATTTTATCAAACTTTAGAAGCTAATAAATTTTATTAGATTTTCATGTTTGTGTACTTTTTAATGTTCTATGTATCATAATTGAATTAATGCACACTAGTTGTCTTGAGGGAGTTGTGTGTTTGTTTTGCACTGAACTAGCAACTGTTTTCATGGAATGCCATTTTACTTAAAAGAAAAACTGAAACTTCGTTCATTCAGACATTGGTATTTGGTACAAATGTTCTCAAAAATGAACAAAGTAAACATGTCATTTCAAAAAAAACAAACTGACAAATATTTACTACCAATCATAAAATTCTAGTCTTCAGTTGAAAATTAGAAATTTAGAAACCATGTATCCACCAGTCTGCATAACAGGTCCCATACTTAAACACATTTCTGATGAGATAGGTGGTGATACTACCTAGTATGATATTTTATGTCATAAAATAAGTCAACATTTGGAAGATATGCAGTATTTTCCAAATGACTGGTCTTATAAAATTATGTATGGTAATGGACTCATTTCAAGTGCAAGACAGAACAAAGGATTTTAATACGACAGATTGCAGAAGTTAATTGGTATGGTTTCAGATATCATTGTAACTAGCACGTTAAGTGTTCTATCAGGGAAGAATATCCCCAGAATCTGATAAGACTCAGAATATGAATACACGCAATCCTTTTCCAATTCCATTTCTGACTTACATCAATATATGGAGAAAAAGCATTTGACAAAATCCAACATTCATTCATGATGGACTCGCATCAAAGTGGGTGTAAGAGAAGCATAATAAAGGCCAGTTTTGAGAAACCCTCCAGTTACATCTATTCAGTGGTAAAAAGCTGAAAGTCTTTCCTTTAAAATCAGGAACAGGACAAGGATCCCCACTCACTCTTACCACTTCTATTTAACATAGTATTGGAAGTCTCAGCCACAGACATCAGACAAGAAAAAGAATTAAAAAGCATCCAAGTTGGAAGGGAAGAAATAAAACTGTCACTGTTTGCAGATTACATGATACTATGTATGAAAAAACTTAGTCTCCATCAAAAAACTATAATAAATGAATTCAGTGAAGTTACAGGATACAAGATGAATATACAGAAATATGTTGCTTATTCTATAGACTAATAATGAACTATAGAGAAATTAATGAAACAATTTAGAATGGATTAAAAGTTGTAAAATGCCTAGAAATAAATTTAACCAGTGATATGACCATAGTGGTTAATATCCAAAATATATAGCGCTTACAACTTAATATAAAAACACAATTTAAAAATGGCAATAATTAGCCTCCAATTAAAATAAGTTAGTTTTTTAAAAAAGAAAAAAAAATGTGCAGAAGACCTGAATAGGCATTTTTCCAAAGAAGACATACAGATAGTCAACAACCACATGAAAAAAAGTTCAGCATTGCTATCAAAGTGTAAGTCGCTCAGTCGTGTCCGACTCTTTGCAATCCCATGAACTGTAGCCCGTCAGCCTTCTCAGTCCATGGGATTCGCCAGGCAAGAATACTGGAGTAGGTAGCCATGCCCTTCTCTGGGGATTCCAGACCCAGAGATCGAATCCAGGTCTCCTGCATTGCAGGCAGATTCTTTATTGTCTGAGCCACCAGAAATCAAAGGAGAAATTCAAATCAAAATCACAGTGAGATATCATCTCACAGCTATCAGAAAGGCTATCAATGAAAAATCTAGTCAAAAACAACAAATGTTGGTGATAATATAGAGAAAAGGGCACCCAAGTAGACTGCTGGTGGGGTTCTGGTTTGGTGCAGCCACTACAAAAATGGTATATATTCCTGAGAAAACTAAGACTAGAACTGATCCAGCGGTTCTACTCCTGAGTATATATCTGAAGAAATGAAAATACTAATTCAAAAAGATACATGAACCTCAATGTTCATAGTAGCATTATTCACAGTAACCAAGATAGAGAAGCAGCCTAATTGCCCATCAGCAGATGAATGGATAAAGAAGATGTAGTATGTATGTACAACGGAATGTGACTCAGCCATAATAAAGAATGAAATTCTGCCATTTGCAGAAATGTAGATGAACCTGGAGAGTATTATGCTTAGTGAAATAAGACAGACAAACACTGCATATTATCACTTATATGTGGAATCAAAAAACAAGGCAAATGAATAAAATAGTGGTTACCAGTAAAGAGAGGGAAAGGGAAATGGGCAAGATAGAGGTAGGTGGGTAGATTGAGAGGCACAAACTACTGTGGTGAAATGCACAACAAGTATATAGCCATTATTTTGTAATAAGTTTAAACAGAGTATAAAATATTGACTCACCATGTTGTATACCTGAAACTAATATAGTATCATAAATCATCTATACTTCAATAAAAATTCATATAATATACCTCAAAAAAAGAAAGCATGACTATCATTATTTGTAATGTTTCAAAATTAAAATTTTAATGGATTAACACAAAAATGTTTTCAATATTGATAGATATTATCACATACAAAAACTCTTTGGATTCCTATCTTTAAGTACACAAAACGGTCTTAATTCCCCCAAAACAACCATCATATTTATATAATATATATACATGTATGTATGTATTATATGTGTATATCTATATACACACACACTACAGATTAAATGTATATTCATCTCTACAAAAATTTAGATGAGATTTGAGTCATTTTTCATTGAATCTGTGGGTCACATTTAGCAGATTTGACATCCTAACAATATGGACTCTTTCAATACATGAATCTTGTATAGCTATCCATTTATTTTGTTGTTTAGTCGCCAAGTAATGTCCAACTCTTTTGCATCGTCATGGACTGTAGCCCACCAGGCTTCTCTGTTCATGGGATTCCCCAGCCAAGAATACTGGAATGGTTTGCCATTTCCTTCTCCAGGGGATCTTTCTGACCCAGGGATCAAACTCGTGTCTCCTGCATTGGCAGGTGGATTCTTTACCACTGAGCCTCCAGGGAAGCCCGGTGGTCTTCTTTAATTTCTCCTGATGTTTGTTAACTTTTAATGTAGGAGTCTTATGCATATTTTTTAACATTTATTTCAGTCATTTGATGCTTTAATGCTATAATGAATAGCAGGCTTTGTTTTTCAGGATTTTTCCATAGTATATAGTATACAATTTTTTTGGGGGGGGGCAGTATATTGAACTAGTATCCAGAATCCGTTATAGATTCATGTATTAATTTTAGTAGATCTGTTTGGATTTTTTGCTCAGCAGTCATGTCATCTACAAATAAAGATGGTTATATTTTTTCCCATCTTTACACCTCATTTCTTTTCCCCCTCATTGTATTCGCTTAGATCTCTAGTATGCTGAGTAGATGTGATGATATTGAAAGTCTTGTCTTCTACGTAATCTTATAGGGAAGTGTTTAACATTTCACTGTTACATATAATGTTAGATGTAGTTGTTGTTTTAAATGAAAACTTAACATTCCTCTATTGTGTCATTCCTATATTGGAACACCTGAATCCTTATATTGTATTATTCCTACATTGGAATAACAAAAAATGGACAAAATCCATAAAAGAGCCCAACTGACTTTCTAAAATTGAAAAATATAATTTATTAAATAAATAAATTATTGAATGGGCTTAGCAGCTGACTATATGAAGAGGAAGATAGAATCAGAAATTCAAAAACAAGTCAAAACTTACTTAAACTGAAGTGAAGAAAGAAGAAAATGAAATACAACAAAACTCAGTGTGAGAAATGTATGTTGTGGTATTTACCTGCCTAACGTACATGCAGTTGTTAGAGATGGATGGAAAAAAAGCCAGGATAGGGCAAAATAAATAAATGACGGGCTGAATATTTTCTAAAGTTAATTAAAGACATCAACTCCAATTTCAAGGTTAGCTTGCCCCAAGTAGGATAAATACAAAGAAAACCATATCTTGTCATATCAGCACCCTAATAATCCTGAAGTCCACAAATCACAAAGCAATTTTAATTTTCAGCCTACCATGTTTCTTTATTTCTTAGGTTCATATTTGGGTGACAGTTTAACATTTTGACAAAGTTAGAATTATTTTTAAGTTTCTTTGACAGTTTGAGATACCTGTCTCCCATTCCTCTATGAGGAATCGTCAGGATGTTTACCATTAGATGGAAGTAAGAAAATGGGGAACTAGTATTTATTTATAAACAGCTACGTGCCTAACAACGTGTTAGATGTTTTCACATGGTTTATCTCATTTAATCATATTTCATTAGGATCACAGATCCATTTCAGAAATATGCAAAGAGTGGGATTTAAGACACCTAGTTCCTAATACTTAGAAATACTTAGAGTGCATTATGGTGACACCTCAGATAAGTCCAAACCTCTTTTTACCCTGCCTGATCAAATATTCATTTCAAAACACTGTATGCTGAAATGAGCCACGTGGGAGTTGAAGAGAATCAACTATTCAGGTGGTGAAAATGTGTGAATGCAGCTGGCAGATGAAGCTCCAGTGTGATGAATTCCCAGCTTGTCCTTATTGCTTCAGGCAACGACTGACAGGCTGACTGGTCATTGGCTTTCCATTTCTGGCACTGATAGGACTGAAAATACTGAGTGTCACAGATACTTAAAAGCTGTCCCTGTTAGAATGGATACAAACAGTGCTGGAGGGTCCTTCTTGCATAGAGCTGTAATCAATATGGTCTAGAGTTCTTGACCTGAACCTATAATTATCTGGTTGTTGTAAAGGTGGCTTATTGTTACAGAAAATGCTTATATTCAGAACTTTGGGGCTAAGTTGTGAATGGAGCGAAGGAAAATAGAGGCTTTGTCCCTCCTTCTCTCCTTCCTAGTATTTAAGAGGCTATCATAATAACCACAGATCAGGGCATTCTTAAAGGATTAGAACATTGTATCTCTAGGATTTTGGGGTGCTGAAGTTTGAATTTTACCTCTGATGTGAAAGTCATGACTTTAGTGTTTGTAGCTTGTGATTTTTTCAAATAACAAAACAGAATTTCTTCTCACTGATTCAAATACTTGGATTAGAAGTGCAGCTTAAATCATAACACATTTGAACTTGATCTTTTCCTGCAGCTAAGTGTATGCTGACAAAAAGAAATTGAGTAAGCGGATGTTACAGCATCCATGATCCATGAATGTGAGTTGAAGGTGGTGACACTGATAGCAATTCTTAAGTTACTCTTTGTATCAGTGTATGTAAGTATATTGTGATCAAGATTAATTTGCCATGTGAAAATAGCAATAGTGCAGTTAGGAAAGGACTTAACAGTCAATGTGGATCCTGATTGCTGTCACCACTTGGTTTAAGACACCTCTGATGGGCATTATTGGGGCTTCCTTGGTGGCTCAAGCAGTAAAGAATCTGCCTGCAGTGCTGGAGACCCAGGTTCAATCTCTGGGTCAGGAAGATCCCGTGAGGAAGGAAATGGCTTACCCATTCCAGGATCCTTGCCTGGAAAATTCCATGGACAAGAGGAGCCTGAAGGGCTACAGTCCATGAAGTCGCAGAGTCTGGGTGGGGATGCCTTGAAAAAGAGGGAAAAAGTAATGCTATATAATAGAGGGCTATTTGAAAACAAGGGTTGTCTTTGTATTTCTACATGCTGGGTATTGGTACCTGCCACAGAGCAGATAATCAATATGTGTTGGATTATTGATTTCTGATGAAACATAAGCCTTTAAATATATCACAAAGTATTTAAAACTTAATAATGTTGCTTCTTTGGATTCATTGGAGAGTATATAACTCCATTGCTAACACTAGCAAGTGGGTACTCTTTGTACCCCCTTCTGATGTCTATGTTCAAGGTCAGGAGGGGCGGCCGTGACGAGACACCCTTGTCCAAGGTAAGGAGCAGCAGCTGCGCTTTGCTGGAGCAGCCGTGAAGAGATACCCCATGTCCAAGGTAAGAGAAACCCAAGTAAGACGGTAGGTGTTGCGAGAGGGCATCAGAGGGCAGACACACTGAAACCATAATCACAGAAAACTGGCCAATCTGATCACATGGACCACACACAGCCTTGTCTAACTCAATGAAACTAAGCCATGCTGTGTGGGGCCACCCAAGACGGATGGGTCGTGGTGGAGAGGTCTGACAGAATGTGGTCCACTGGAGAAGGGAATGGCAAACCACTTCAGTATTCTTGCCTTGAGAACCCCATGAACAGTATGAAAAGGCAAAATGATAGGATACTGAAAGAGGAACTCCCCAGGTCAGTAGGTGCCCAATATGCTACTGGAGATCAGTGGAGAAATAACTCCAGAAAGAATGAAGGGATGGAGCCAAAGCAAAAAGAATACCCAGCTGTGGATGGGACTGGTGATAGAAGCAAAGTCCAATGCTGTAAAGAGCAATATTGCATAGGAACCTGGAATGTCAGGTCCATGAATCAAGGCAAATTGGAAGTGGTCAAAAAAGAGATGGCAAGAGTGAACGTCAACATTCTAGGAATCAGCGAACTGAAATGGACTGGAATGGGTGAATTTAACTCAGATGACCATTATATCTACTACCGCGGGCAGGAATCCCTTAGAAGAAATGGAGTAGCCATCGTGGTCAACAAGAGTCTGAAATGCAGTACTTGGATGCAATCTCAAAAACGACAGAATGATCTCTGTTCGTTTCCAAGGCAAACCATTCAATATCCTGGTAATCCAAGCCTATGCCCCAACCAGTAATGCTGAAGAAGCTGAAGTTGAATGGTTCTATGAAGACCTACAAGACCTTCTAGAACAAACACCCAAAAAAGATGTCCTTTTCATTGCAGGGGACTGGAATGCAAAAATAAGAAGTTAAGAAACACCTGGAGTAACAGGCAGATTTGGCCTTGGAGTATGGAATGAAGCAGGGCAAAGGCTAATAGAGTTTTGCCAAGGGAAAGCACTGGTCATAGCAAACACCCTCTTCCAACAACACAAGAGAAGACTCTACACATGGACATTACCAGATGGTCAACACTGAAATCAGATTGATTATATTCTTTACAGCCAAAGATGGAGAAGCTCTATACAGTCAGCAAAAACAAGACCAGGAGCTGACTGTGGCTCAGATCATGAACTCCTTATTGCCAAATTCAGACTTAAATTGAAGAAAGTAGGGAAAACCACTAGACTATTCAGGTATGACCTAAAGCAAATCCCTTATGATTATACAGTGGAAGTGCGAAATAGATTTAAGGGACTAGATCTGATAGACAGAGTGCCTGATGAACTATGGACGGAGGTTCGTGACATTGTACAGGAGACAGGGATCAAGACCATCCCCATGGAAAAGAAATGCAAAAAAGCAAAATGGCTGTCTGGGGAGGCCTTACAAATAGCTGTGAAAAGAAGAGAAGCGAAAAGCAAAGGAGAAAAGGAAAGATATAAGCATCTGAATGCAGCGTTCTAAAGAATAGCAAGGAAAGATAAGAAAGCCTTCTTCAGCGATCAATGCAATGAAATGGAGGAAAACAACAGAATGGGAAAGACTAGAGATCTCTTCATGAAAATTAGAGATACCAAGGGAACATTTCATGCAAAGATGGGCTCAATAAAGGACAGAAATGGTATGGACCTAACAGAAGCAGCAGATATTAAAAAGAGGTGGCAAGAATACACAGAAGAACTGTACAAAAAAGAGCTTCATGACCCAGATAATCACAATGGTGTGATCACTCACCTAGAGCCAGACATCCTGGAATATGAAGTCAAATGGGCCTTAGAAAGCATCACTACGAACAAAGCTAGTGGAGGTGATGGAATTCCAGTTGAGCTATTTCAAATCCTTAAAGACGATGCTGTGAAAGTGCTGCACTCAATATGCTAGCAAATTTGGAAAAGTCATCAGTCGCCACAGGACTGGAAAAGGTCAGTTTTCATTCCAATCCCAGAGAAAGGCAATGCCAAAAAGAATGTTCAAACTACCACACAATTGCACTCATCTCACACGCTAGTAAAGTAATGCTCAAAATTCTGCAATACGTGAACCATGAACTTGCAGATGTTCAAACTGGTTTTACAAAAGGCAGAGGAACCAGAGATCAAATTGCCAACATCCGCTGGATCATGGAAAAAGCAGGAGAGTTCCAGAAAAACATCTATTTCTGCTTTATTGACTATGCCAAAGCCTTTGACTGTGTGCATCACAATAAACTGTGGAAAATTCTGAAAGAGATGGGAATACCAGACCACCTGATCTGCCTCTTGAGAAATCTATATGCAGGTCAGGAAGCAATAGTTAGAACTGGACATGGAACAACAGACGGGTTCCAAATAGGAAAAGGAGTATGTCAAGGCTGTATATTGTCACCCTGCTTATTTAACGTCTGTGCAGAGTACATCATGAGAAACACGGGCTGGAAGAAGCACAAGCTGGAATCAAGATTGCCAGGAGAAATATCAAAAACCTCAGATATGCAGATGACACTACCCTTATGGCAGAAAGTGAAGAAGAACTAAAACGCCTCTTGATGAAAGTGATAGACGAGAGTGAAAAAGTTGGCTTAAAGCTCAACATTCAGGAAACTAAGATTATGGTATCTGATCCCATTACTTCATGGCAGATAGATGGGGAAACAGTGTCAGAATTTATTTTTTTGGGCTCCAAAATCACTGCGGATGGTGATTGCAGCCATGAAATTAAAAGATGCTTACTCCTTGGAAGGAAAGTTATGACCAACCTAGATAGCGTATTAAAAAGCAGAGACATTACTTTGCCAACAAAGGTCTGTCTAGTCAAGGCTATGGTTTTTCCAGTGGTCATGTATGGATGTGATAGTTGGACTGTGAAGAAAGCTGAGCGCTGAAGAATTGATGCTTTTGAACTGTGGTGTTGGAGAAGACTCTTGAGAGTCCCTTGTACTGCAAGGAGATCCAACCAGTCCTTTCTAAAGGAGATCAGTCCTGGGTGTTCTTTGGAAGAAATGATGCTAAAGCTGAAACTCCAGTACTCTGGCCACCTCATGCGAAGAGTTGTCTCATTGGAAAAGACCCTGATGATGAGAGGGATTGGGGGCAGGAGGAGAAGGGGACGACAGAGGATGAGATGGCTGGATGGCATCACTGACTTGATGGACATGAGTCTGGGTGAACTCTGGCAGTTGGTGATGGACAGGGAGGCCTGGCGTGCTGCGATTCATGGGGTCGCAAAGAGTCGGACACGACTGAGTGACTGAACTGAACTAAATGTTGCATCTTTGTGTATATATTACCTCTTTAAACCCAGAAAAGAGAATCTTGACCTAGAATTCTTTGTTTCAGTTGCTGTTATGTTTATGATCACTATTCCTTTGTTTGAGCCCTGGGTAAATTGTGTGATCTGTTGGCCTATTTTGTAGAGTGTTTCAAATGATCTTTTCATGTCATTTTTTTCTTAAAAAACAAAAAAAAATGTTTGTGTAGCACGTTTCCCCTCTTTGATAGCTTTTACATAACCAAATAATAAAGTATAAGGCGATTATGACCTTCAAGTCAGGTTTGCTTTAGTTTTGTTAGACTGGCATGGAAATTTGTGTTTGAAGGTTATGTTTATAAAACATTAGCTGGGCAATTCCTGCATCCCTAGATCTGTTGTCAGGCATGTAAACTTGAAAGTAATGGACTCAACTTTTGTCTTCTGGTCATACTAGGCTAACTTCCACATGTGTTGCTGTGGGGGTATTTGGGACTGTCTTTTTAGTTAGCTCCTCTTGTACATGGGCCCAGGATATTCACATATAGGGATTTGACCTAAATTCCATTAAACCAAAAAGGTTTGTTTTGAGTTGCTACCATTTTGCTAATGCCATTGCAGACTTGTGAGTTGTAGTTGAACCCTCGGCAGTCCTATGAGACATACCATCTTGAGTCTTCAACCTATTTCAATGTTGTTTCTAAGAGTATTGAAGAGCCCTAGTTATTCTGTAAATGCTCGGTGTTGCAATTGTGCAGAATACC
The DNA here is from genome assembly GCF_032452875.1 of Bos javanicus. Classification (NCBI taxonomy): domain Eukaryota; kingdom Metazoa; phylum Chordata; class Mammalia; order Artiodactyla; family Bovidae; genus Bos; species Bos javanicus. The sequence continues at coordinate 13,286,697 of NC_083886.1, read as the reverse complement.
GAAAGTTGCACTTGAAACTTGAACTCTCCAGTTAGTCATCCATTACCCTCTTCCTGGGCTCCAAAATCACTGCGGACAGGGAATGCAGCCATGAAATCAGAAGACGACTGCTTCTTGGCAGGAAAGCGACGACAAGCCTACACAGTGTGTTGAAAAGCAGACATTACTCTACCGACAAAAGTCTGTTTAGTCAAAGCTATGGTGTTCCAGTGGCCACATCTGGTTGTGAGAGCTGGACCACAGAGAAGGCAGAGCACCAAGGAATTGATGCCGTCGAACTGTGGTGCTGGAGAAAACACCTGAGAGTCCCCTGGACAGCAAGGAGATCAAACCAGTCAATCTTAATGGAGATTAACCCTGAATAGTCTCTGGAAGGCCTCATGCTGAAACTGAACCTCCAGTATTTTGGTCATCTGATGCAAACAGACGACTCATTGGAAAAGTCCCTGATGCTGGGAAAGATCGAAGGCAGAAGGAGAAGAGGGCGAAGGAGGATGAGATGGCTGGACAGCATCACCGATGTGATGAACATGATCTTGGGCAAACTCCAGGAGACAGTGAGGGACAGTGAGGCCTGTTGTGCTGTAGTCCATGGGGTCGCAGAGAGTCAGACATGACTGGGCAACTGAACCACAACACCACCATACAGTTTTCCAATGAAGAATGTATGATTGGGAAAAGACTCCACCCTTCAGCTTCTTACTACCTAAAGAGGACACTTAGTGCATCTGTGATAACCGTTTGACATTCCTTGTATCGGGCTGACTTTTCTTATGGCAGAGATTTTTAGTCATGAGTGAATACCTCTAAATAAGAGTTTTTAATATCCACGGTAGGGTCCTAACTCCTGAATCAGAGGGCCTATGCCAGAGAGACCTTGGAAAAATGTTGGTATGGTGCCTGAAACTTTTCATTTGCCGTGAAACATGTTCTTAATTATACTTTTTATTCCAGTCCACCTCACTGATTAAATTAATTACTTTCTCCTCTGTTCTTAAACTTTTACTGTTGTGTTTATCACCTCGTATTAAAGGTAGTTGGGAACCATTTCCCTTTCAAAACCGTGAGCTCATCTTTGAACTCCCCACAGCACCCTGAACGGTTCTGACACATAATAGGCACTCAATAAAGGTTAATGAATTCAACGTTTCAGCATGGAATATTGAAACCAAATTTTTGAAGTTGAGTAGACATAGTAGTTGCCTCCTAGGAGGGGGACTAAGTGCCTGGCTAACAGAAGTGAAAAGACAACTTTCATTTTAATCTTTTAGACTACACTCATGCGTTATCCTTGCAAAACATAAATGAAGCTCTTACCAGCTATCATATTTTTCAGAATTTGACAGGTTACCGTCGCAAGATATTATTGTTTGTTTACTTACACAAATAAACTGAGGTTGCTGCTGCTGCTAAGCAGCTTCAGTCGTGTCCAACTCTGTGCGATCCCATAGACGGCAGCCCACCAGGCTTCCCCGTCCCTGGGATTCTCCAGGCAAGAACACTGGAGTGGGTTGCCATTTCCTTCTCCAATGCATGAAAGTGAAAAGTGAAAGTGAAGTCTCTCAGTCATGTCCGACTCTTAGCGACCCCATGGACTGCAGCCCACCAGGCTCCTCCATCCATGGGATTTTCCAGGCAACAGTACTGGAGTGGGGTGCCATTGCCTTCTCTGAAACTGAGGTTAAATGATGGTTAATAACTTGTATTTTGTTACCTTGTTGGTGATAGAACAAAGATACGACTCTGTGAAACCTTCACTTTCTCCAGGAGATTGAACACCATCTTGACCACAGTAGCCTACCCCTTTTATTGAAGTCTAGTTGATTAAAAATTTTTTTTTCTTTATTTATTTATGTAATTTTTGACTGTGCTGGGTCTTCATTGCTGCTTACAGGCTTTCTCTCGTTGCAGTGAGCGGGGTGGTTCCCCCTGTGGTGGCTTCTCTTGTTAGGAGCAGCTCTAGGGCACTGGGCTTCGGTGGTTGTGGTGCGTGGGCTTTCATTAAGGCTGGTGGGCTCTAGGGCACAGGCTCAGTAGCTGTGGCACCGGGCTTAGTTGCCCCACGGCATGTGGGATCTTAGTTCCCCGACCAGGGATAGAACCCATGTCCCCTGCATTACAAGGTGGTTTCTTAGCCCTTGGATCATGAAGGGAGCCCCAGCACAATAGTCTACCTTGATTTTGTTCATACAATCAGCAAAAGGTATATATCTGACCTAGGAACCATGTTTCTTTATTGGTATACTGTGTACATCTGAGAAGCCACAGAATACAGCACCTCCAGACTCTTTGAGTGGCTCATCTATTTTAAGAGGCCATCGGTACAACCTCTTTGATAAGGTTTTGTTGGTTGAAAACAATTGTGCTCATGGTTCACCTAGGTAGCCCTGTAGCTCACAGAGAGACTCTTACCCTTTAAGCAGTAACCATTTATTTTCAGCTAGGAAAGCCACTATCAATCAGATAATGTTTTCTCAAGCTGAAAAAGGCTTTCACTAAAGCATGGTGATTGCCCACAGTCACATTTCTTTACCCATCTAATTGTGGGAAAATGCAAACTAAAGGAACACTGGTGTTTGTAACTCCCAGTCTATTCTACTTTTGCAGGTGAGGGAGAGAGAGGCAAAGGGACTGTATTTCTCCTGGAAATATTGTTAATTGCTTTTTCACAATATAGATTAAAGCATAAAAGAACCCCCCAAAGCTCTGATTCTAAATGGACCTGACACCTTGATCTTCTATCATGGTATAACGTGAGTGGAGATTCCCAATGGACCTTGATACACTACAATATTTATTACTATAAAGCTCTAAGAGGTCTTAGTCACTTTGAAACTTGTAAGAGCTGTTCAAATCCCATACACTGGACTTGTGTTTTCACATGGTAAAGTTTTTCTGATTTGTTTGGTGTAGTGTACTCAGAAGTACCTCCCCCACCCAGTTCTGAATAATCAAATTAGGCTTTTTGATAAACTAAAAAAGTAGTGCTCAGACATGAAAGTATATCTGGGAGAAAAATGTTTTTGCTTTGCTTTGCTTGTCCATTAATATTTAGGGGCTACAGAGTCTTCAGATGACCCATTTTGTGCCTTTGTATTTTTATGTGCAAAAAGGTACTAACTTTTGCCTGTTGCATTGAGAGGATCAGAATATTGATAAACTGAAAGGTGCTGAGATGATACTTCTGTCAGTTCTGCTGTTGGTGGTGATGTTTTCATTGCAGTGTGCTTTAAAACTATGGTGTCAGGAATCAACAGTGGTTTATTATGGTTTAATTTTAGTAATACTTTTTTTGTGTGGGCTGCAGGGAGGCCATGCCACATGGCATGTGGTACCTTCCCGAACCAGGGATCAAACCTGGGCCCTCTGCACTAGGAGCATGGAGTCTTAGCCACTGGAGCACGAGGAAAGTCCCAGTCATAGGGTTTTAAAAATTTTTAAATTACTAAGGAAAACTCTGTAGTAATATTTACATTCACAAAAATAGTAATATGCAAATTAAAAGATATACTTAGCTGAGACAAAATTATTTTGAGGTTGTGATCATCAAAATTAATGTAAATTAATATAATTTTGAATTATTTGTCTTTACTTATGAAGGAAACCTAACTACTCTATATGAGGAAAGTTATAGAAGTAAAGGGAAATAAATAGGATAATTAGCATCTCTACTTAAATATTGAGTTATTTGTAGGCCATTTAATTTCTGTGCTACCTATTAAATTCCATGCATAATGAACAATAGTGGTTTTTGGTAACATTTGATTGCTTAACATACTGTGCTCAGCATTTCACATGCATTACCTTCTTTATTCTTCATAGAGATCTGCTGAGGTACATGTATTGTTAGAATTTCCCTTTTTGAGAGTAAAGGGGTACAGCCCAGAGAAATTATGGGTACTATACTACCCATTTTGACAGTGCCATCTGAATTTCTTTATTGTGAACATGTTTTGCATAGATCTTTATTAAAATATGTTTTTGGTAAATGCATTTTGGGGATAGACAGTTGTGTAGCAGAAGTGCCTGAACTTAGTGAGCAAATGTGAATTTGGTGTCATCTCTGTAGCCAGCCAGGTGTATTACCTTCAGGCCCTTTGTCCTTCAGAATTGTTTGGAAATACCTATCTCCTATGATATCAGAGTCAATAGATGTAACATCCGGATGTCTTCTGACCGTGGTTTGAATACATAACAAGGATTCATTAAATATTAGTTCTCTCCTTGTTGCATGCATAGTCACTCAGTTGTGTCTGACTCTTTGTGACCCCAGGGACTGTAGCCCACCAGGCTCCTCTGTTGGTGGGATTCTCCAGGCAAGAATACCAGAGTGGGTTGCTGTGCCCTCCCCCAGGGGATCGTCACAACCCAGTGATTGAACCTGAATCTCTTATGTCTCCTGTATTGGCAGGTGCGTTCTTTACCACTAGTGCCGCCTGGGAAGGCCCTAGTTCTCCCTTTGTTTCTTTATTTCAGTAATAGGAGAAGGAAGAAAGATTTTTACTATATCCCAGTGATTTTGTTTTGCTCTTTAGTATTGGATTGGCCAAAAATGTTCGCTGGGGTTTTTCAGAAATATATTTATGTCTATTAGTCATGCTTCCCGTGGAGAATGATGATGCTGTTGTCCTTATTTTATACCCAAGGAGGAAGAGAAATGGTAGATCCCAGCTTGGAGGCCAGGTAGTCTAATTACAGAGCTTGTTTTTTTTGTTTTTGTTTTTTTTAATTGAAGTTTAGTTGATTTACAAAGAAGCTTGTATTCTTAGCTAATATATAATTTTCTCGAAGGATATCTATAACAACGTATTAGATTAGATTCTGGTATCTCAGGTCTTAACCATAGAAATTATTTGCCCACTCCCTCCTTCTCCCTTATCCAGTTCTCCCGTGTTTAGATTATGACAGTATGACATTATGACAGTATGACATTTCGTGATCTTCAATTGATTCCTGCAGTAAGTTTGTTCAACTAGATGTTCAAAGACTCTTCTGATTCTAAAATCTGTGATCCTGTACTGTATGGCTACATGTGCCTTACGCTGAGGCAGCTCTGACAGTCCTTTAAGGGAAAGGTACCCATCACTGTGGCCTAATGGGGAACATGGTGACTCAAGTACTGAAGTGAAATGAACCCTTCCAGGGGGGTTTTGTTAGAAATGACAGAACACAAATTAACTGCTCAAGCCTCTTCATCTCCTTAACAAAGAAGAACCGCAAAATAGTTCTGCCCAATTGGATTTGACTGGAGTCGTATTTGTTTTAGTGTGTACATACATTTTGCTCAGCCTACAAAAGCTGAAGAAACAGAGCCATTTTGTTTTCCTGAGGAGCAGTCATTCTCCTAATTGGATTAGACTGGCTGTTTACATTTGTTTTGGACTCTGTCTTGATATGTCATTGTCTCCCTTTCCCTCTTTTTTCCCCTTCTGTCTCTGTTTCAGTTTATCTTCTTGTTTTGATAATTCTTTTTTTTTTTCCTGTAAGTGAAAATCTCTCCCAGGGATGCTGAATAGGTCATTCTTTTTATAACACTCCTTATATGCACAGAAGAATTTAGCTTGGCTGTAAAACTTGTTCTTGGCATAAGTTTGGCAGATAGTTTTTAGCCTGGGTGAGACTTTTCATTGGGATCATGAAAGTGTTGGGGCGTCACTGCCTTCTACTCTTCCTTCTTCAAGTATGACATTAGTGGTTTTAGCTCTTGTTGACCCTTCTTTTAACCAAAGCTTTATAGCCTATTAGAGCACAGTGTGGATTTTTTTATGATATGTTGGAGGAAAAGAAAAAACCCTCTAAAGTTACAAATGGTTTCATTTACCAAAATGACTATTACTCTTGGAAAGTTTTGCCTTTTCTTTAAAATTTCCAGGAGTTGGGTGGGCTTGCTGTCCTCTGTCCCACTCCACCTCCCCACCCACACATTCATGTTGGCCAAGATGCTGAGAGCTTGAAGCATAATTCCAGGCTTCTAGGAGGTAAATCATTTACCAGGGACTAAGCAAGACAACACTTTCCTGCTATTATTTTAATCTCACATTTCATCATTTATTGGATCAAATAACAAGTCTCATTTACTTAGGATCCATGTCAGCACCTTGAACTCCAAATCATGTATTACATGTCACCTTGTGAGGGATTCTGTGCATTGTTCATCTGTTGTAGTCCTGCTTCATTAAAGGACTTTATTTAAGCATCTTCATTTTTCTCCAGGGTATCTGAGGGCTTCAATGTAATGAAAAATTTTTGCCCTCTTCATAAAAATAATACAAGAAACCAGTGAAGAAACCTAACGATTTCCTGTCCAAAGCAAGCAGTATCCTTCAGTAGGTTATCTTGAACGTAAATTTATATGTAAATATAGTCATAACTAAGAAGAGGAAAAGTTGTGAATCTTTTATCATCACAGGTTAAATAACACAAACTTCAGTTAACCTCCTTGGGTTTCCTCCATGATTTTGGCTCAGCTCTGGTTTATGCTGGAGCCATATCTGCATCTCCACTCTTTCAACCCTCTCTTTTTATGAGACTAAAAAGTAAATTGGGTGCTATTTAAATATTTCCTACTTATGTTTATTGAAAACTACCCTGCCGCAGGGCATAGCACTTTGAAAAACTGCCTTGCACCAGCCTGGTTTTCCAAACCCACATGGTTTACCCAAAAACCTGGACTTTGCTTTCCTCAGACCTTTAATTTCTTTAAACCAAATGATCACACAAAAACTTAGGAGGAGCCTAGTTTCATTTGTGAGGTTTTCAATAAAAGTTAAGTGGAGTGCGGCTAGAAAACCAGACCCTGAAAAGCCATGACTCTGCTGACACTAGAGGAAAAACCTACAGAATTCTTATACTTCCTGCTTTCAGTGTTGGAGAGAAGAGAAAAAACAAGAAAGATGGAAGAGCTTTAGTACTGGTCCACTTTGGGGAAAAGGGGGAATGAGGCAAGTTTGGTTGAGTTCATCTGTTACTTATCTGGTATTTTTTTTTAAGTTTGTCCTATTTCTAGAAATTTTTGAAAATTCAGAAGAGTGTGAAAAACGAAATTTAAAAACTAATTTCATTCCATAGATATAATTATTCTTAACATTATGGCATATAACTTCTTAGTGCTTGACCTTTTAAAATTTATATTTTAATATTGACCTAATATTAAATAATATTGAGTAACTTACCTCATCATCATCATCAGATTTCCTCAAGTTGTTCAGTATTTTCCCAAATATAGATATTTTAATGGTTGTAGTCTCTGAATCATTTGTCTAGCTTCTATCCTTCAAGTTTTCAGTTTCTAATTTTTTTCTACCATAGTAATTAAGAATAAATAAAATTCCCATATATAGATCTTTGGTTTATATGTTTCTAAACATTTAAAGAAGAAATAATATCAATACTTCTCAACTATTCCGAAAAATAGAAGAGGAGGAAACACCTCTAAACTCATTTCATGATGTCAGTATTATCCTAATATCAAAACCAGTCAAGGACACAACAGGAAAAGTAAATCAGGCCAGTATCCCTAATGAACAAGAGGTAAAGATCCTTAACAGAATTTAACAAACCAAATTCAATAATACATTAAAAGGAGCCCCCACCACAATTAACCAGAATTTATTCTAGGGATGCTAGGATGAGTTAGCATCTATAGATTAATCGATATGCTATACCACATTAACAAAATTAAGGATAAAAATCATAGGATCATCTCAATAGATGTATAAAAAGCATTTGACAGAATTCACCATTCATTTATAATAAAAACTCTTATTAAAAGATGTATACAGAAAACATACCTCAACATAATAACTTGTCTGTGTATGATAACTCCATGTATAACACTTGTCCATGTATGACGAGTCCACAGCTAACATCATACTTAGTTGTGGAAAGCTGAAAATTTTTCTTCCAAGATCAGGAAGAAGACAAAGTTGCCCATTCTTGCCATTTTTATTCAACATAGTATTGGAAGTCCTAGCCAGAGCAATTAGGCAAGACTGCATCAAACTAAAAAATTTCTGTATGGCAGAAGAAACAAAAATAAAAAAGTAGCAGGTATCCTACAGAATGAGAGAAGATATTTGCAAATCATGTATCTGATAGGGGTAATATCCAAAATATATGAAGAAGTCATACAACTCAATAGAGAAAAAAAGTCATTAAAAAAATGGGCAGAGGGTCTGAAGAGACATCACATAGAATACATACAGTTGGCTAATAGGTGCATGAAAATGTGCTCAACACACTAATTATCAGGGAAATGCAAATTAAAAGCACAATGATATACCATCTCATGCCTGTTAGAATGGCTATCATGAAAACGACAAGAGATAACAAGTGTTGGCAAGAGTGTGGAGAAAAGGGAACCCTTGTGTACTGTAAACTGGAATGCCAGACTGTAAACTGGCGCGGCTACCATGGAAAACAGTATGGCAGTTCCTCAAAAAATTAAAAATAGAACAATCATATGATCTGGCAATACATACTTTTAGAAACACATTAAGTCACAAAGATATCTATGTCTCCACGTTCACTGCAGAATTACTTACAATAGCCAAGACATGGAAACAATCTAAGGGTCCATTGATGGATAAATGGATGAAGGAAATGTCACACACACACATACACACACACAATGTAATATTCAGACATAAAAAGAAAATTCTGCCACTGATGACAACATCGATAGACCTTGAAGGCATTATGCCAGTCAGATAAAGAGAAGTACCATATGATCTTACTTTGTAAGTGGAATCTAAATAAAAATAAAAACTCATACATGCAGATAACAGGCGGTGGTTGCTGGTGGGGGTGATGTAGGCGGAGGGTTATGGGTGAAATGGATGAAGGTGGTCAAAAGGTACAAAATTCTCATTTAAAAGTCAGTCAGTCCTGGGAACGTAAAGCATGGTGACTGTGGTTAATAATACTGCGTTGTGTATTTGAAAGCTGCTGAGAGAGTAGATCTTATAAGTTCTCATCGTAGGAAAAAATTTGTAACTATTTGTGGTGATGGATGTTTAACTAGACTATTGTGATATTTCCCAGTATAAATGTATATCAAACATGATGTAGTACATCTGAAACTAATATACGTCACGTACAGTTCAGTGGGAAGTTTTTTCCTCTAGTTGTTGTTGTTGAGTTGCTTAGTGGAGTTCTCTTATCTCAATGATTTTAAGATCATGTAGTAGTTTTCCAAATTTTACTTTTCATCTGTGTGTATCTTTATGTCTTACAGTGAATTTCTCATAGACAGCATATAGTCTATGTTTTTGATTCTGTTTCCCAACCTGTCTTTTACTTCATTTTTCTAGACCATTTACATTGAATGTAATTATTTATATATTAGAGCATAAGTCTTCTAATTTTTTATTCTCTATTTGTTCTGTTTTAGTTGTTTGTTTCCTTTCCCTTGACTTCCTGTGGGTTGCCTGACCATTTGATAAAATTCCATTTTGATATATATATGTTTTTATTATGCTACTTTATATAGCTTTATTAGTGGTTGCTGTAGGTGTGTTACATTAACCATGTATAATTTATCACGGTTTACTGGTATCATTTTACCAGTTTGAGTGAAGTCTCCTCCCTTTATGTCCCTTTACTCTTCATATTTAAACTGTTGCTGCTGCTTAATCCCTCAGTCATGTCTGACTCTGCAGCCCCATGGACTGTAGCCCGTCAAGCTCCTCTGCCCATGGAATTTTCTAAGTATGAATACTGGAGTGGGTTGCCATTTCCTACTCCAGGGGATCTTCCTGACCCAGGAAGCATCAAACCTGCGTCTCCTGTGTCTCCTGCACTGGCAGGCATATTCTTTACCACTAGCACCGCCTGGGAAACCCCTTATTTAAAATATAATTCTCTTAAATCTTTCTTCTGTATACATTTAGAACCACATCTGTGGTTGTTTTTTGGCTTCAACTCTTAAAAATAAAATGTATTTATTTATTTATGGCTGGGCTGGGTCTTTGTTGCTGCACACGTGCTTTCTCTAGTTACAGCGAGTGGAGGCCCAGTAGCTGCATTGTGTGGGCTCCTCGTTGCAGTGGCTTCTCCTGTTGTAGAGCGTGGGCTCTAGGGTACATGAGCTCAGCAGATGCAGCTGTGGACCCGAGAGTGCGGGTTCAGTAATTGTGGCGCACGGGCTTAGTTGCCCTGCGGCATGTGGAATCTTCCCGGAGCAGGGATCGAACTCTTGTCCCCGGTTTTGACAGGCAGATTCTTAACCACCGGACCACAAAGGAAGTCCTACTTCAACTCTTAACCATAGTTTAGAAAATTCAAGAGGAAAAGGACAGCCTATTACATTTACTCACATTTTTGTTCACTGTATTTTTTTCTTCCTTCAGTATTCCAGAGTTCCTTCTTTTACTGTTTTCTTTGTCTTAGCAGAACTTCCTTTAGCTGTCCTTTTAAAGTAAGTCTGCTGGCAACAAGCTCTCCGTGGTGTTGTTCATCTGAGAAAGTCTAGAGAAATATATTTTCTCTGGGTACAGGATTCAGGGTTGACAGTTCTTATCTATCAATACTCAGAAAAGAAAAAGTCAATTTTTTTTCGCCTCCGTGCATTTTTGATGAGAAATCTGCGCTCATTTGAGGTGTTTTTAGGTAAACTGTTGTGTTTTTTTCTGCCTGCCTTTAAGTGTTTTTGTCTTTAGTTTTCAGAAGTCACACTATGACGTGTCTTTTCATGGGTGTCTTTGAGAGTGTTCTATTAGGGGTTCATTCAGCTTTTTTGGTGGCTCAGACGGTAAAGAATCCTCCTGCAATTCACGAGACCCGGGTTCGATCCCTGGGTTGGAAAGATCCCCTGAAAGAAAAGGCTGTACCCACTCCAGTATTCTTGCCTGGAGAATTCAAACCATGGGTAGAGGAGCCTGGTAAGCTACAGTCTATGGGGTCGCAAAGAGTCGGCATGAATGAGCGACTAACACACACAGCTTCTTTAATGTGTAGATTTATGTCTCTTGCAAAATTTGGTTAGTTTTCAATCACTGTTCTTTCAAATACTTTTTCACCCCCATCTTCTTTCCCCTCCTTTTCCGGCGCATTTTTACCCACATGTTAGGTCGTTTAAAATAATCCCACAGATCCCTGAAATTCTGTTAATTTTTCAGTCTGTTTTCTCTGTGTTGGTCAGATAGGCAATTTCAGTTGTTCTTTTACAGTTTGCTGATTTGTTTTTACTGTCCCTCCCTTCTGCTATTGAATCCACCCACTGAACTTCTGATTTTATTGTATTAGATGTTGGAGGTACAGAATTTCCACTTGATTCTTCTTTACATCTTCTTTGCTGAGAGTTTCTCTTTCATTGCTGAAGCTTCTATTTGTTTCTTTTGTTTCTTGGATGGTCTTAAGTGCTCTTTGAGACATTTTTGTCTTGGCATTTTAAAAAAATCTTTCTCAGATCACTTAAATATCTTTGTCATCTTGGTGTTCGTGTCTATTGATTGTCTTTTTTTCATTCAGTTTGATGTCTTCCAGATTCTCGGTATGTCCAGTGATTTTCAATTTGAACCTGGGTATTTTCCTGAGATTTGGATCTTAAACCTGCTTTTGTTCTGTTTTTAAAGATTTCTTTTGATGTGGGCTATTTTAAAACTCTTTGTTGAATTTGTCACAATATTGCTTCTGTTTTATGTTTTGGTTTTTTGGCCGCAAGGCATGTGGGATCTTGGTTCCCAACTAGCAGTCAAACTTGCACCCCCTGCATTGGAAGGCAAAGTCTTAACCACTGGACCTCCAGAGGAGTCCCCAGACCTGTTGTTTTAACTGGCTTTCTTGACACCACTGTGGCAGGGGAAGTTGGCCTTTGCTGGCTTGGGTGGTGGTAGAACCACAGTTTTTCCCTTTGGTGCTTGTCTAGAATAAAGCAGTTATTTTTCTAAAAGTCTCTGCCTTGCAAGGCTGCCCCTTTCCTGTTCCCTTGGCTAGAGATCAGGCTTTTGTTCAGACTTCTTTTTTTTTTTTTTTTAACATTTCCATTTGAGTTTTCAGGTTGCCGGCTTCTTCACCTCCAAGTCTGAGATATTTGAGGCATAAAGAAACCCCAAGGATTTCTTTTTGTGTTATTCTTTGTGTCGTGAAGGTCCTAGCCATTCTGCTGCCTTTCTTCAGCCCTTCAAAGTCTTATGTTTATTTTGTATATACAGTTGACCCTTGAACAACGTGGGCGTTAGGGGTACTTACCCTCCGCAGAGTTGAAAATCCCTGTCCACAGTTCCCATTCTGCATCCACAGATTCAACTAACGTGGATTGCATAGTGTTATAGTATTTACTGTTGGAAATTAAAAAAATCCTGGTGGAAGTGGACCTGCTTAGTAGAAACATGTGTTTTTCCAGAATCAGCTGTAGTTCATGCCCAGGGTTTTGTGTAGCAGATTGTACAGTATTGTAGTATTTACTGTTGGAGGGGAAAAAAATCCCTGATCAAAAGGATCCACTCCATTCACACTACTGTTACTCAGGGGTCGGCTCTAATTAATATACAAGGGTTTTGGCTTCCCTGGTGGCTCAGTTAGTCAAGAATCCACCTACAATGTGGGAAACCTGGGTTCGACCCCTGGGTTGAGAAGATCCCCTGGAGAAGGGACCGGCTACCCGCTCCAATATTCTGGCCTGGAGAATTCCATGACTGTATAGTCCATGGGGTCGCAAAGAGTTGGACACAACTGAGCGACTTTCACTTTCACTTGGTTGTCCTTAGGTAGAGAAATATACATCTACTCTATTTTCCATTAGTTTGTGCAATTTACTCAAATCTCTCAGGAAAAAACTATATATATGCATATTTCTGTCTGTATGTGAAAATACATTGTACAACCCTGATTTGGTATCAGGAATCAACAAGCTTTTTCTCTAAAGAGCCAAACAGTAAGTATTTTAGACTTCAAAGGCCATAATATTATGTTAGGTACATTTGAAACTTTCATTTCTTCCTTGCTTCCTTTTACTTTACCAGTATTCTTAGAGCATCATGTTCAGTATTTCACAAGTTTAAAGCCAGACTAGGCATTTTGTGTACATTGAAGTAAGCTAAAATTTTGCCAATGTAGTTTCTCATTTTGAAACATGTTGCAAAAAACTGGGAGGGAAAAACGTTGAAATATGGACAGCCATAGAATGTGCCTTGACTGAGTATGAGGTGGGCCTTTTGTGAGGAACCTTGAGTCTTGCTAAGTCTGAGCACAGCTTTGCTTCCCCTCCATCTCTCTTATCTGGCTCCCTTCTTTTACAAATAGAATTTGTAGACTAATCTCTTTTCTGCTAACGACCTTACTAGTAAATCTGTAGAAACCTCAAACTTGGGCTTCTCTGGAGCTGGTCTCTACAGAAAGAGGTAAAGATGAGCATGGAGCTCAATAATCTGCTGTGAGTCTCATATGGTAGGTGACGAGTTACTGCCTTCATTTAGTTCCTTTGTGTTCTGAATCTCTTGCAGTTGAAATGTCATCACTCAGGAATAAAGAGTGAAGAGTTCTTACAAAATAAAGAGCCTATGCTTTCTCCAAGTCACTATGTAAATTCTGTCATAAACTGTTGCAAACTAGTACTAAGGACTCCAGAGAGTTATAGAAATGTTCAGTAATATTTACCAATTCAGCACTCGCTTCTCAAGATTCTGGTGCTACAGTTTAGAAATGAATATTATTTGTTTCTAACCTGACTTTCTTCTTTCTTACTCCATCGTGACATTGCAAAAAAAAAAAAAAAAGACCGTTTTCAAACTACCTTCCAAAAAGTTGACAGTTCTTGTATTTGTCAATTGCTTTAATACTCTGTATATTTTTAAATGGCTGCTTGGTTGGGAGTCTCTAGACACAACACTTCACACTAAGGAAGGCTGACAGTTAAGTGATGTGGAAGCCATTATCTCACCTTTGTGCTTGCAGGCTGTGGCCTCCTGCCTTTTCCTATGTCATAATAAATAGCATTAGCATTCAGGAACTTTTTAACACCTATTGAGGACAGGGTTTTTCTAATTCCGTATAAGAGAGAATTTTAAAAATGAATCGCTAAAAGAACGATGTATCATTCTTACATTGAATTTAGGTTTATAAATATCAAGTAAAATACCAACCAACCAAATTGAACATTACAGGAAAAGACTCATCAACTGTGACCCAGTATGAATTATTGTCGAGTTAGAAGATCTATTGTTGTAATATAATACTGATTGGTCCAGTAAGAGAATATGATCATCTCAATGGTTGCTGAAAGAGTATTTGATAAAACTCAGCATTTATTTATGAGATTTACTCTTTATTTATGAGATTTATGAGATATCTAGTAATAGAAGGGTAAATTCTTTAAATACTAAGGAATAGCTAACTTAAACCAAGCACCAGCATCCTATTCAATGCAGAATACTGTTGGCATTCCTTCTAAAATTATGAAGAAGGCAATCATGCTGTGACCATGATTATTTAATTACTCTAAAAATTCCAGACAATGCAATAATATATAAAGCATTGTGAAGACATATATTTACAAAATCAGAATTTACAGATAATATAATTTTTTATACAATATGATTTTTTTTAGAGAGAGAATTCAAGAACATCAAGTTTTAATGAATTTACTATACTGATCAGAGACTTAAGTAATGTATAAAACATCCATACTCTCTGTGAAAGTGAAAGTTGCTCAGTCATGTCCTACCCTTTGCATCCCCATAGACTGTGTAGTCCATGGAATTCTCCAGGCCAGAATACTGGAGAGGGTAGCTGTTTGCTGCACCAGGGGATCTTCCCAACCCAGGGATCAAACCCAGGTCTCCCACGTTGCAGGCCGATTCTTTACCAGCGGAGCCACCAGGGAAGCCCAACTCTTATCTTTCAGTAAAACAGTAAAAAAGAAAACAATTAGATAATCTAGTTCTTTAAAAAATTTACTCATGATAATACCAAAAAGTGTAAAATACTTAGGAATAACCCTAAGAAGAAATACAGAAAATGTACAAAAAGAGGGGAAAAAGTGAGACTCTTCAGTGTAATATAATTTACACTAATTACCAGTACATGATGTTTCTGAAGAAGGAAATTGAGTATTGTAGAAAATGCAGTTATTCCAAAATTAGTTCAGAACTTTCTTACAATCCCAGTCAAAATCCCAGTAGTTGTTATTTGAGTTGTGACATTATATTTGAAAATACAAACAGGCAGGAATTGCTAAGATAATTTTTTTGTGTGTGAAAATTTTCTAACTTATAGAAAAAGTTTAAATAAATATATAAATAACGTAGCAAGTATGTTCGTGCTGTCACTAGATTCAGCGCTTGCTGATATTGTAATCTCTTGCCACACAAAACTGAACTTTAATTAGAAATGAATCAACCACGAGGCGCATTTTAAAAGCAATATCAGGGCCTTCTGGAGTCCCGTGCTTAAGACTTCAGGCTCCCACTGCAGGGGGTGAGGGTTTGGGCCCTCTTCAGGGACCTAAGATCTCACATGCCATGTGGCGCAGCCAAAACAATTTTTTAAATAAAATAAAGCAATATTAGCTATAGACCCATTTCTTTCCTTTAAATTATAACTCCTCAGAAGAATTATCCATCTTTGGTATCATCAATTTCTGTATTTGCATACCTGTGTCAGTTCCCGTGGAGAAGGAAATGGCAACCCGCTCCAATGTTGTTGCCTGGAGAATCCCAGGGACGGGGGAGCCTGGTGGGCTGCCGTCTGTGGGGTCGCACAGAGTCGGACACGACTGAAGTGACTTAGCAGCAGCAGCAGTCAGTTCACAAACACACACATACTCTCTCTTCCTTTAATGCCGTATTATACAAAATTTCACATTTATGCAAACACAGAAGGAATAGTGTTACAATCCCCCTAACAATCAAATAACATCAGCAAGTAAGAACTTGTGACCAAACTAGTTTCATATCTTACCCCACTACCCCACCAAATTATATTGAAGCAGATTCCACACACTATATTATTTCATCTGTAACTATATCTGCACATATCACCAAAAAATAAACTTTTTTAAAGCAAAGTATTATCACTCCTGAAATAAGTTATCAATAATTCTTTAGTATCAAATTTCCAATTCGTATTAAATTCTCTGATTATCTTGTTTTTAAAAATCCTGTTCCATAAGACCCATATAGTACAATTGGTTGCTATCTCATAAGATTCTCTTAAAATATAAAGTTCTCTTCCATCTCCTTTTGTCACTTCCTTACAGTTTTTAAAGAAACATTTATCCTGTAGTGTTTATCTTCCCACAAATAGGATTTTGCTGATTGTATCCCTGTAGTGTTCTTTTGTCCCTGAAATTTCCTGTAAATTGTTCATTAGATATAGAAGATTGCTTAGATCAGATTTTATTTTTTGGCAAAAATACTTATTTTTTTATGAGTTTACATTGTTACGGGCACTTGAAAAGGAACATAATCTCCATTTTTAAGATAAAGTTGCATTTATATCAAATTTACCTCATTAATTATGTTTTTGTGTCTTCTGATGCCATATGTGTCCTATCCTAGACTGAGAATGGTGAATTAAAACCTCATGCTACTAATACTTCTCCTTATATTTCTGTAGCTTTGCTATATAATGTCCATGTTACATGACATACAGATAACATATAGACACATGTTAGGGCTTCACCACATATAGATATCCGTAACTGTTAGGGCTTCACCGCAGAATAGAGCATACTAGGTGTCCTTTTGAACATTTTCTAGATTTTTTGCTTTTTTGGTTGTTGTTTAATGCTTTTTGTCTAATTCAGATCGTGACTACTGCTTCTCATTTTGCTATTATAAATGTAAAAGAAGGCAGAACTGCATATTATACTTTTGAGAAACTAGAAGGCAAAAGACCAGAATATTAAGAGCATTTAACCTCTCAGTAATGGGATGTGGGGCATTTTTAACTTTCTTCTTTAAAGTGTTTCCAAAGTTTTCTACAGGGAGTTTGTGCCACTTTTATAAGGCTTAAAAATCTATTATTTTTTTTTTTACAAGAAAAAATTTTAAAGAAAGTATGCAAAGGTAGTTTGGTTTTGTTAATGTTCTCAGCCCGTTTTTTGGCCACAGCAGAAATAATGAACTACTGGCAGTATTCAACATTCCCCCTGTTTTAATCACAGCCGAAAGTCAAGCGCATGCCTCTTCCAGTGATGGGTTTGAAGTGGGGAATTATTACATGAGCAAGGAAAATTTCCCAGCATCTCTGATAGAATGGGAGGATAGGGCGTGGAGCAGAGGAGGCCTTCTGAAAATGCGTGTCCCATTCGCTCGGGCTCCTCTTGGTTCTGAGCCAGATAACAAACCCTTTGGTTGAATTTTTCTGTCCAGACACTGGCTTCAGTGAAGGTATACTTAACTTGGAAATATCATTTCAGCTTTTGGCTGGAATAGCTGTTGCAGAGGCGCTTCTTCAGATGTGGAGCCATGAGGGAATTCTCAGAGTACATGCGTTTTCACACATCTGCTAATGCAAGAGCCCCGATGTGAGCATTAGTACTCAGGAATGCAGCGCGGATTTAAGGTGATCGCCCCAGGATTTTGGCAGGTCAGGACAAACATTATCTTGCTCCCATATGTTTTTGTAGGGTCTTGAAAGGGAAATCATATACATTTCCTTAAACTGACATGCTGAATTTTCCCACATACACCAAAGAACCCTCTCAGCAAAAATAAATTAAGGACTATGTATATATGACATTCATCTATTTAGCATCTGTTGTCAATACAACAATATAAGCTGATGGCTATTGGGAGTCACAGACAGTTTGCATTTATTTTGATTTATGTTTAAATGGCTGATTTCAGAAAACTCGGCCCAATAGATTAAAAAAAAAAATTAGGAAAGATCCCATATTTTGAGTAAGTCTCTTGTAGTTTTTTCTACTCTGCTCTTCCTTAGGTGCAGTGTGTTGAACATGAGGCTCGAGTCCCCATTGTCAGGATTTCCCCACTGATAGCTCTATTGTCCTATATGCACAGCTCCCCCATATATACATATACAGTGTGTACATATACAGTATAAAAAACCACCAAGGAACCCTTGTAAAGCTAAGAAATTCCAGTGTAATCATATTGATAACACATCCTATGTACAAAGATCGTATCTGTTTTTTATCGCCCTTGAGCAAACCCAGTCCTGTTTCCTATGGGACTTGACACACGGTAAGCATGCATTAAATGTTGACTAACCCTTTTCCTAAGTCTTTCCATTCTTCGGTCTCTACTCCCTCTAGAGAATAACATATAATCTGCCCAGTAGCTTGGCCCCTTTTCTCAGTGAGTGTATTATTAAAAGTTGAATAAAGTTTGCACCAGTTGCAGCCACGTAATGGCCTCTTGTGCCAAGGATCCTACATTGGTTGGTCCTTATGGGCCTGAAAGCTGATAGGTTTAGTCTTATTTCATTCTGTGTCACAACTAGACCCTCTTGTAGGCTTGAACCTGTGTGAGAAGGTGATAATCCCTAACCACTGTTTGTTTTCATGTTTTGTCTAAGTGTTTGGTTGCTGCAGTGTCTTTTACCGAATCAAATCAGTCCTCTGGTTCTCCTACCTGCTTATCCCACGTGATTTTTAAGCTATCAACTTTTATTTGAAAGTAATATCTTGGGACTTCCCTGGTGGTCCAGTGGTTAAGACTTAGCCTTCAAGTGTAGGGGGGTGCAGGTTCAATCCTTGGTCGGGGAGTTAAGATCCCACATGCCTCATAGCCAAAGAACCAGAACATAAAACGGAAGCACTATCGTAGCAAATTCAGTAAAGACTTTAAAAAATGGCTCACATAAAAAAAAAAAAATCTTAAAAAAGTAATAGCTAGGATATATTTCTTCCCCTTCCCCTAACATTTGGAGAGAGGTCACCTATCTTTGACCTCATTTTTTTACTTTTGTTTTATGTTTATTTACTACCAGTTGTTTTCCTATTGGATTATTTAACTGGAAAATGATTTCTATATGGAAGTAAATTCTATTTATGTACTGGGATCCTGTTCCACAAAGGGAAACATGTAGAAGCAGTGTTTTCAATGTAATGTATTAACAAATAATTTTCCTGGCATCTTGATGAACTACTGAGGTCATGTAGCCTTATTTGGCCTGAATTTATCAGTCGGTTCAGGTAGGGATTATGATAATGTATTTTTAAATTTAGTTTGTTGATCATATTCTATCTTAGAATTGCACATATATATATATATATATGTATGTTTTAAGATTTTTGTGACTCATAAAAATGTTGGTGTTGTATCAGTTCTTATTTCATTGCATGTTGGCACTTTGACACTGGTTCTTGTATCCATTGTTGGTTTTTAGGGGAAAGTCATGGAAAACTTGCTCTGTTTTTCACTAGTTTTCCTTGGTAACTTATAAAGTTAATTTCATAAAAAATATTCTTCTTCTAAAATTTGGAAGATTTTCAGTCCTTTGAAAAAATGGTTATAGTCAATTTTCCATACATTACTCAGCATTAAAGATCTGCCTGCCAAATGATCCCAGGTGTGGAATTGCAGCAGGTAATTTCCTGAACTGTATGGTACAGATGATTTTCTGTGTCAGAAGATGCTATCAGCTCACCTGGCCTCTAGTGACAGAGAAATCCTTTGTTTATTCATTTAGTAGGCAGATTAACCCTAATGAATCTTAGCTTCCTGGAAATAGATACAGGTGACAATGGCGAAGTGAGGAGTGGGGAGAAGTAAGACAAATTCCCTTTTCTTTCTTCACTTATAAATAATGGTGGCTTACATTGGAGAGTGTTTTTTAAATGGGCAAGGAATGCAAAATATTTTAATTTAAAAGCAAAATTTAAATAATCAGCCTTTAATTTTTAGTTTTGAACATTTGTATATGTTTATTCTTTTCAGAAGAAATAAAGATTTTCTAATTGTGGCAACAAGTTAAAAATTTTGTGTCTTTCAAGTTATAGTTAAATGAAAATATTCAATGAAACACTTCATGATGGTTTGGGCAGAACACGTTGTCTGAACAGGAAAATGCAGCTCTAGTATAGTCTTATGTTCAGTTAAAATTTTGTGAATTAAAAAATCATATCATTCCTTGGCCTCTCCTAACACAGGGCAGAAAATGTGCACTATGCTGTGTTCATTGCTATAGTCTGTTCATGCTGTTTCAGTTACACACTTGTTTGTTTTCTTAGGAGCAAATGTGAAGGACTAATATAGCCATTAGAAGATTATTCATACAGTTATACTATAATTGTAAAACATTTGTTGAATTAATCTACTTAAAATTCTTTGCTTTGTTATAATTTTTAATAGTATTGGCAGGAATCATTTTTATGATTATACAATCATGGATATTTGGTGTAATTCTCAGTAACATATGGTACAATGAAATGTTTGTGATTGCAACTCTTAAGTTTTGCTTACTGAAGAAAGGAGTGCTTGACAACATTTTTCTGTGAATGGTTTTGAAGATACATTATTCCCAAGACATGAATGTATAGACACAGATGTGAAAATCTCTTAACGTTCTACTGAACTTTTCCAGATCTTACAGCAGTAATTTATTCTGCACTCTCCAAAGACTCCTCAAATGTCTTCTTTTACATAACTTTATTCATTGGAGGAAAAGTTAAAATTCTTCCCCTCCACACACTGAACGTTCAAGATAGGCTTTTCATGATGCATTTTGTAGCTGACCATAAAAGCTCTAGAATTTCAAGGGAGAAGTGAAAAAGCAGAGTTTATCTTTCTATGAAGTATTACAATTTATGGGTTTTTTTCTAGCGACAGGCTCGATAGTCTGCTCGAATTGTGTTAGGAAGCATTCTGAATAATCTGAGATACATATGAATCAGAGGCAGTAATAAATTCTGAATGAATCTTTGGTTTTTACTTAAGATTACTTTATCCTTAAAACTAATGTTTCTATAACCTCTGACCGAATACTGAGGATCCAAAGTATTTCCAAGGGTGAGAATTTTTCCTGGCCTCGTGCGAGTAGTTTAATTCATTCCAATTGTGTGGCATGTGATGGAGCACGTCGAGGTATATTTGCAAATCTTAATTTACATACCTCTTTGCCAAAATATGATGGCAGTGCTTTACTGATTTGTCTGTAATATTTATTTTCAAAAACATTGGAAAAAGAGAAAGCAATCTATGTGTGTCATATTATCTTCACAGGAACTACTGCCTATGTTAACTGGATTTTCCTTTCCTTTTACTGAAAAAACCAAAGGACAACAGTCATTATATGATTTTGTATTTTAAGTATTTTCATAATCCAACATAAATTGGCCCACCCAAGGTTTATGTCTGTCTTATAAAGATGTGTTTACATAGTCATTGGGTGAAAGATTGCAGAAGTTGAACCACTAGTTTTGAAAGTTGAGCCAGACCAGGAAAAATCAGGATACAATTTGGCACTTATGGAGACGAAATGATTTCCTTTTTAGCTGCTGATTTCTACTGGGAAATGTATCCTTGGACTGAAAATTGCATCCGGAAAAATGTTTATGTAGTGTTTTTCAAATGACTGATTATTCTTCTAACCTTTAACATGAACTGTGTCTAATTTTGGTCGCTTTTAACTCTTTCATGACTAGGGGATTTTTCTCTTTGTGGGAAATTTTGTTACTCAGAAATATAATTTTGCTGCTTTGAATACAAAAATATCTTCCATGGCAACAGCAACATAAAATGTGTTAAAATTTTGACTTGGGTTATTTTTCTGAGCCTTTAGTACAATGTCTTAAGTCATACACCCTCTATCACAGGCTCTTAAATTTTAGATTGTGTTCCGCCTTTAGGAGTAGTTTTAGGCTGATTGAGTAGCTGCCTTTCCCCTTCTCATTCCACCACCACCTGTACATGAGAAGCAGGAGCTTCTTGAGCTTTCTGTGGATAATATTTGACCCATACAGTCTTCACAAAGATCAGTTCTTGCTCTCCTTTTTTTCTTGTACATTTTGTGACTTTTCTGGCTAAATTATTGTCCATCAGAGGTTACAGGAGTCCCTGCTTCATGCTGTCTCTACTCTTGGACCTTGATTAACTAAAGCTTCATTATCAAATTATTGCAGGTGACCATGGCAGGGGAAAGGGGACATCGGAGGTGTCACACTGGTCACTTCTGCTCACAGCTCGTGGGTTAGAACTGTGCTGTCCAATGCACTAGCCACTAGCTGCATTTGGTTATTTAAAGTCAAATTGTGTGCTCCGTCATGTCCAACTCTTTGCGATCCCATGGACAGTAGCCCGCCAGGCCTCCCTGTCCATGAAATATTCCAAACAAGAGTACTGGAGTGGGTTGCCATTTCGTCCTCCAGGGGATCATCCCAATCCATGGATCAAACCCACATCTCTTTTGTCTCCTACATTGGCAGGCGGATTCTTTACCAGCTGAGCCACCAAATTAATGAAAATTAAATAAAATTCGCTATTAAGTTCCTCAGTGGCACTAGCCGCATTTTAAATCTTCTGTACCAGACAACACAAAATGTAGAACATTTCCATTATCACAAAAAGTTCCAAGACTGGTGGATTAGAGTTTTAAGGGGATGGGGAAGTAAAATCCTCTTCTTAGCCCAGAGGTGGGAAAGAAGCAAGTAGTACTAAATTGTGGTAACATCTAACACTGTCAGTAAACGATGTACTTGCAAATATTCCTGATATTCTCTGAATCCATTTTCCCCCCTTGTGTTTTTTTGAGGGTTGGATGAGGTGTGAGGAGGGTGATATAAATATGGCATCATCGACTCAATAGACATGAGTTTTAGCAAACTCTGGGAGACAGTGAAGGACAGGGAAGTCTGGTGTGCTGCAGTCCATGGGGTAGCAAAGAGTTGGCACAACTGAATCCAACATGCATATATATACATACACATATACTGCTTCTAGCTGCATGAAGCTACATTGGAGAAGGACATGGCAACCCCCTCCAGTGTTCTTGCCAGGAGAATCCCAGGGACAGGGGAGCCTGGTGGGCTGCCGTCTGTGGGGTCGCTACGAGTCGGACACGACTGAGCGACTTCACTTTCACTTTTCACTTTCATGCATTGGAGAAGGAAATGGCAACCCACTCCCGTGTTCTTGGCCAGGAGAATCCCAGGGATGGTGGAGCCTGGTGGGCTGCCGTCTGTGGGGTCGCACAGAGTCAGACACGACTGAAGCAACTTAGCAGCAGCAGCAGCAGCTCCATGAAACAGACAAGAAGCATGCACTTGAAACTAACATTTTGCCAAGGGGGAGTCTTTATGTTGGATTTCCCTTTGGACAAAGAATCTGTATTACATTTATGTGGCTCTGGAGAAGATACATAAGAAAGAAACACCACACTTCCCATTGAGCTCAGTTAATGTGATTAAAGAATTTGAATGTAATTACCCAAAGTTTGGCTTTTCTTTTAAGGAACCCATTCATTTGAGACACTTGTGTTTTTTTTGTTTTTTTTTGGATACTGCAAATCTGACAACTAAATCTGGATTTTGAGGGGAAGGCTTCCACCAGGAATAGTGTGAGTCAAGGATGAGTCTATAAAAAGCAGCAGATGTAGCAGGGACAGGCCAAGTAAGATTTTGTTTTGACATGATTTTATCTATGGCTGATGTACGAAGGGGATATTTGGCAGAATGTGCAGAGCTTTGCTCCAGATTTGTCCCTTCTATGATTGGTGTACAAGCTTATTTAAATAAAAGGTATGGCAACAATAAATATGTGTGTGTCTGCTAAGTTGCTTCAGTCATGTCTGACTCTTTGCAACCCCATAGACTGTAGCCTGCCAGGCTCCTCTGTCCATGGGATTCTTCAAGCAAGAATACTGGAGTGGGTTGCCATGCCCTCCTCCAAGGGATCGAACCTTCGACTCCTACCATCTCCTGCATTGGCAGGCGGATTCTTTAGCACTAGCACCACCTGGGAAGCCCAACAATAAATATATATTTGAGTAAATAGCACTGCAGTTATTTTTGATCACAGTAGTAACAACAAATTTGGAAAAACTTTTTGTACAGAGAAAAATCTTTGTTCAGAGACAAAGTTCTTTTTACCCAGTTAATGGATTAGAATTTGACAAGTAACAAAAAGCCTTTAGTGCTTCTTTATCCTAAACGGTTTGACAGCTGTGTCTAGTCCCCAGAAAGCAAGTAACCAAGCAGAGTTTGTGGCAGAAACTTTTCGCCTTCCTTTTTGGTGTTTCTGCATTATCTTGTCAAACATCTGGAAATCAGCATGTTTGCAGTCGTCTCACAGCATGATTTTGCATTTACATCATTGTGCTAGCTGATAGAAGTTGTTTTTTTCTTTTTTTAAGGAAAAAAATCAGCAACTTTTGGTCTGTCACAAGGTCAAGTGATGATTAGTGATGCCGTCTCTCCTAAACACATGTTTAGCTCAGGAAAGTTAAATCAGTTTCCAAAAATTTGGTAACCATTAGAGTACTTCCTAAGTCACTTCCGGATGTCAGACCTAAGGTGGAGGGGGGACAGGGCTATATTGAGTTCCCTGCAGTTTTGTTTTTTTTTTTTTTACCAAAGGGACTTAATTTGGCAGCTGATCCAGCCAAGGAAACACTCACGCAATGGCAGAACTAGACAGGAAACACTTCTGAAAGTGCTGTTTTGATAGAGGATCATGAGATCAGGCAAAGAGCTGTGAACTTACATGTAGCCTAGGCCATGTAGCACCAGGCTAGCCACCTGAGGGTATGGAATGAGAAAGGAAATTAAAGGAGGAGGGCCATGGGACTCGCACGCAGCTTTCTTTTCTCCAGAGAGGAATGCTAAGAATTATGAAATTCTTTGAAGTAGAAGGACATAATTAATGAATTTTGTTGTCCTTATTGTTTAGGGGTTTTGGTTAAGCATTCCACCATCGTTATTCACCTTTACCTTTCTGACGTGATTGTTAGTTTGACTACAGGAGCTTAACTCATCAATTCTAACTACCTTTTTATAGCTCTCAGAAGAGCTGTCTTCCAAGCGAAACACTGTGTTGAGCAGAGGTTTGTGCTTTTAGAAGATGGACGTTTTATAATGATAAGTTTTGACAACTTGCTCTGGTCGCCATGTGTCTCCCAGGCCTGCTGGTGGGTGGGTATTTGTCAGGAAGGAGAATATATCTGAGAGGGGCTGCTTTTTAGCAGCCAGACTTGACTTTCGACTTCAAGGCGTTCCTTACAGCACCTCAGTTCCTTACAGAGAAGGAGCTTTGCTCTCTCGGGGGAGGTCTTGTGCAATACAAGGTGCTGATCCTCAGTTCTAGAACCTCTCTCAGCATCTTTCGTTCTCCCGTGTGCTTCTGTATGTTGTGTTCTGCCCATTTTTAGGAAACATGCCTTGATTAATTTCTTCTGCCCAGCTACTCTTCACGGTCTGTAGAAGCCGTTTTTGTGTGGTGGTGGTGTTTTGTCACTAAGTCGTATGCAACTCTTTTGTGATCCGTGGACTGTAGCCCACCAAGCTCCTCTGTCCATGGGATTTCTCAGGCAAGAATACTAGAGTGGGTTGCCATGTCCTCCTCCAGGGGATCTTCCCAACCCGGGTATTGAACCCGTGTCTCCTGCACTGGCAGGCAGAATCTTTACCACTGAGCCCCCAGGGAAGCCCATTTTTGTGTGTAAAGGCAGACTGATTCATTTCTTACAGTGCAGCATTAAATTATATCTGGCTTCATTGCAACATTTGAAAGAAAAATACAGTCCGTATCTGTACTTAACAGATCTGCTGATGCTCTTCTTTAGGCCATGAGTGATTCTTGGTCTGTTCTTGCTGGTAAAGGCCGTGCTGGATTCCACGGCGTTATCACCCATACTGCTTCTGTGGCTGAGGCAGCTGGCACATCCCCCAGAGCATGTGGATGATTTCCTCACAGCATCTGCCCAGTTGTTCTGATCACAAATTTGGTAGACAGCTGAAAGACCCACACTCAACTTGACTAAGTTCATAATGACGGATTCTAAATTTACAGTCAATACTTTTTTATCTAAAGCTCTTTCAGATTCTTAACAGTACTTAATAACAATTGCATCAGTATTCCTCTTTATTCTAACATTCACAGCTCCTTAAAAACCAACAAATAGAATATCTTCCCAGTTAACTATGAGAAACGAATCTGTATGATTTCCTTAGCATTAATGCCAAATGCCAGTTTGTGTGCCTAACGCACAGTGAGGCCAAAAGATACCAAAACAACATCTGAGTTTGGAGCAGAGGAAGATTTACTGCAGGGCCGTGCGAGGAAAATGGGTGGCTAATGCCCCAGAGAACACTGTAGTCCCCAAAGATGTTTCAAGGAATTATTGTTAAATTAAAGGCAAGGTGAGGGGGGGTCTGGTTGGTTGCTGCACACTTCTTGGTGTTGGAATCCTTTGTTCTTGCAGCTGTCTTCCTAGGACAGGTCACAATGTTCCTGTAAAACTCCAATAAGACAAATGTTATTCTCTGTTCTTTACCTTTTAAAGTCTATGTGAATGAAAAAATGTTACACCCTTAGAGATCAGAGCCTTGAGAATGGGCTGTCGTATATATTAATATTTCAGACTATAGGCGACATTTTTCACTTCAAGCAAAAGCAATAGATTATAAAGGTTAAAATAAAAGAAACAGATCTAATATGGAGAGAGAGCTGTTCTTTGCTGTTACAATATCATTAATTCTCTCTGTCCCAGAGAATAGTCAGTACAAACCTTGTCCCCGTCCATCAGAATAACCACAGAACTGATTCTTAATCACCTCTTGCCTGGAGCACTGTGGCGGTGTCCGAATTGGCCCTGAATGTTAGTCCCTCCGGCCACGCCACCTCTCCCAGTTCACCTTGTGTGTGTGTGTGTGTGTGTGCTCAGTCCTGTCTGACTCTTTGTAACCCCATGGACTGTAGCCTGCGGCTCCTCTGTCTGTAGCCCACTAGGTTCCTCTCTCCATGGGATTCTCCAGGCAAGAATACTGGAGTGGGTTGCTACTCCCTTCTCCAGGGGATTTTCCTGACCCAGGGATCCAACCTGGGTCTCCTGTATTGCAGGTAGATTCTTTACTGTCTGAGCCACCAGGGAAGCCCTACATAATGCTGATAGAAACTTATTCCACAATACTGGTTTTATCATGTCATTATTCCCATTTTACAATATGAAGGCTAGTTTTTTTAATGAAAATTCACAATTCTAGCCATGCTTCTTTATATCCCTTCTGCAAGCACCTGCAGTCTAGTCAGACTGTTCTTCTTTTTTGTTTGGTTGGGCTCCAAGCAGTTCCAATCCTGGCTCCTAAGAGCAGTATCCAGCTGTTTCTCCTGAGGTCTTATGAGAGCTTTTCTTCATAAAGTCAGTGACAAACAAAGTTTCTGGTTTCAAAAGGAAAAGCAGGAGGCTGTTTTATGCAGTTAGATGCAGGAAGCGTTTATCACTTTGATGGATGCTCATTCGTTAGTTATATTTTAATGACATTTGAGTGGAGGAAAACTAGCTCTTTCGGATTGCTATGACTCTGCCTGATAGAGTCGTTGGGGCTCCTCTGTGCTCTGTGTAAGGACAGTATCCATATCTATCAGGCCATGCTGAGATGACATTATCATGCCTTAGCTTTCACATGCAACAAGCAGTAAAATGCCAGCAAAGTTGGAATGGCACCAGATCTCGGCTCCTCGGCAGGCGTTTGCCTTTATTGCTGCACAGCGTCATGCAACAGGCTAGGTGTCACCTGTGATGTCTTTCTGGAGTCCCTGCCCTCCTCAGTTTGTCGTAGGCAGGTGGATATAAAGTAGGTCTTAGGTTTGCCATTAGAAAAGTTAGCATCTATTTTGGAAGCCGTGGGCTCAGCTCTTGACTTGCGAATTTGCATGCCACACTGTGGTCTGATTTTATATCTCAGGAGGGATTTCATATCTAAGCTTGTATCCTAGGGTCCTGGAATTATTTGCCAAATCTGGATCTGTCTTCCTCTGAAAAGTGAATTTTCTCAGTTTTACATCTTGTTAGCTCTTAAGTCCAGTTAAGCTCTCAGAAAAGTTGTTTATAGTAATTAAATAATACCTTGTATTGGGTTAGCCAGAAAGTTCTTTTTCTGTAATATCTTATGGAAAAACCCAAATGAAATTTTTGACCAATCCAATGTATATGTTGCAGCAGCCCTATAGTATATTCGGGAAATATATAAACCCCATTTCACAGACAAAGAAATTGAGACTCACAGTGTTCGGTGATTTAACCAAGGAAATCGATTAAGTGGTGGACATAGGGCTGTAGCCCCAACATTTCCTAAGTCATATTCCACTTTTCACTTTTCTGTCTCTGTTAACTGGTGTTTTTTTCAGTATTTGAGTCATGCATGAGATCTGTGGTTGTACAAGGTGTTTGGAATCCTGGTTTCTAGAGGAAACTCTGCTACTTACCAGCTCTGGTGACTTTCAGCAACTGCATTTAATCTTTTTTAAGAGTATTTCTAAGATCCTTTCCAGAGGAAAAATGTAGTATGTTCATAATTTATGATTCTACTCCCATTTAAGCAAAATAAAGTCATATTATAGATATTAGAGTTCTCACCAGGAATTTTTTTTATTTCCTAATGACATCTGTGAATTAGGTATGGAAATCCTTGAGCTAGGGGTACAGATTCGACTTGTTAATAAGCAAACCCATACATAATCTCCCTTACATTGCTGAAACGAAATTATCTTCTAAACTTTTACAACTAAGTGTGAACAATTTGCGTTTGAGATTTTGAAATAAGTCCTAGGCACTGGAGTCCTCATCCACCTCCACTCATTTATTATTTCCACATTAAGGCCTTTCTTCCTTGAGGCCTGCGAGCCCCCAGGCCTTTTCAGCATCGTGGTCTGCACTTCTCTGTTTTTCTTTCCCTGGGAGTGCTGATTAGTGACTTGCGGTGTGGACTCTGATTTATCGCAGACCAGAGCTGCCCCTTAGGGGCTGAGCAGAAACACTCATGAAGGAGCCCTGATTAAAAAGAGTGGTAATGAAGACAAATGTTTCAGAGGGAGTTGAGAGAAAACCAGTCCTTGGCATTCCCCGTAGCTCCTCTGAGCTTTTGAAAAGGACATAGTGGTAGCCAAAGGAAATATTCCTCCTTTGTTGTTTATTTCTTATGGCACTGGAAACATTTTTCTTTTCCTCCTGGGTGTTCTAATTCTCACTTGTTAACTGCTTTTCATGCCGGGTTGCAATTAACCCCTGGCAGATTCCGCACTGGGTTCCCCTTATAGCCACTCCATTCCCAACGTAGTTTTAATGCTTTGACCTATAGCCATTTTTAAATTCTTCAGATTTGACGCTTTTGCCTAATTTCTTAGATCATTAAATCACACTTCAGGTTTTTTTATCCAGTGCTTTTTACTAAATTTGATGTTGCTGCTGCTAAGTCGCTTCAGTCGTGTCCGACTCTGCGTGACCCCATAGACGGCAGCCCACCAGGCTCCCCCATCCCTGGGATTCTCCAGGCAAGAACACTGGAGTGGGTTGCCATTTCCTTCTCCAGTGCATGCAAGTGAAAAGTGAAAGTGAAGTCGCTCAGTCGTGTCCGACTCTGTGCAACCCCATGGACTGCAGCCCACCAGGCTCCTCCATCCATGGGATTTTCCAGGCAAGAGTACTGGAGTGGGGTGCCATTGCCTTCTCCAATTTGATGTTAGGTACCTATAATCACCTCCGCTTCTTCTTTTTACAAGATAGAATGCCAGTTAGCACAAAGTCCTACTCGCTTGCTAATTTTAATTAAAACTAGATCAAAAGTTCCAAATTTAGGGTTATGTCCATAACTCAAGACACTGTTCCAAAATGACTTGAGTCTAGGTGGAGTTATTGTAAGTAAGTGTCATTGATTGGTCTGGGTCTCTGGTCATCTACCAAATCAGTAATCTTACTCTCTGTGGCCATGTGAGCTGTAATCCACTGCCCTGGTCAAACCCAGCCAAAATTCTATGTCTTTTCAGAAGATCTACAACACTGGAGTTCATATTAAGGATATAGATTGTTTGTGACAGGCTTACACGGTGAGTTTCTGCACTCCATCGACTGGTCAAAATACCATATCCAGAACTAAATTTAGGGAGGGAGAGAGACAAAGTACCCTGGATGCCATGGAGTATTGTGTAAGAGCAAATCAGTACACATGTAGCTGGTTAGTGTGCTGAGTACTTTGTTCAATGCTGAGGAGGCAAGGTGGAGAGGAGGAAAGAAAAAGTAGGAGATACAACCAGAGCCCTGTCCCTGTCAATAAGAAGCTCCAGAGCAGATCTACATGGGTTAACAGAAAAATATCAATTCAAGCAAAGTTCAAAAAATGCCACCACCCTGATTTATCTGTCTTTAACTAAAGTTTCTGTTTCCAGAAGTAGGTACTGGTTTCCGATCCAATCAAGTGGATTCCTTTTTGTGGAAAAAGTCTCAGTGTGTTTAGGAACCCGTCAAATATCCAACATTAAAGGAAAAGTTAAGTAACATTCAATCAGATGAACAAAGCTGATAAAAAGAATCCTTAAGAGTGAGAGGAGCCTTTCAGGTTACCCTTATGGCCTTTGTACTTTTGCCTTAAGGCAAAAACGAAAACAAAGAAACAAGAACAACAAATTACAAGCTTCATGTTTCTCAGATACAGGGGCGAATTTGCAGTTATCCTTTTCTCTTGAATTTATGAGATTAAAGATCAGTGTTAAAGAGCACTCATTGACAGAAGCTTTGGGTAGAACCTTTCACACTTAAGATTGTTTCTGTTGAGGTTTGGTCCCTCTGAACTCTTTCCCAGCTATCAAGGCAAGGTCAAGGGCTGAGTCTAGGCTAAATGGTGTCAAGTGCAAGGGCTGTTAGGCAAGGCCAGAAACTGTTGCAGCTTATCTGGCAACAGATGAAGATTTAGGCTGTTGGAGTAATTGCCAAGTTCGTAGGATGGCTTCAGGAGCATGCTTCAGGGTTGTGGAATTCCATACAGATTTAAGCCATCTGACATGACTTCCATGTTAACCACAGAAGAAAGACTCTTTCAGTAATTTCCAAGACTGAACCAAATTCCCCCTCAAGTACTGATGGACTCTTCCTGGTCTTAAATATGGGCGTACTGTTCTTTATTTTTTCTGGCTTCAAACAGGCATATTAAAATTTCATGGATATCTGAATCTTTCTTTGAGTATCTGGGAACACATCAGAGAAACCAGATAGAAAAGAGGGAAAAGGAAATAGGTTATTTCCTTAGCCCTTTGAAGCAAATGAATCGGAAAGGTGCTTTCTGTTACATTCACTGGCCCGCAACTGCTTGGAATCTCCAAAAGCACCATCTTTTGTTCCTGATTGTGTAATCTTTAACAAAGCATTTCACAGACATATTTAGCAGGTTTTCACATACGTATTCCCAAGATGCATGGAGTGGATTTGGAAAAATTGAAGCTTTGGAAGACTTATTAAAATATTTTGAAGTTGTGGTATATACTAATGAAGGAATCACACAAGGAAAGAAAGAGGTAGTTTGCCTGATTTGGAAAATAAATATTTTAAATGGTCTGCCTCAGTCCGGTATGGCCTGTCAGTATGGTTAGATAGGAGTCACATTCAAAACAAATATGGGGCAGCGTACACACATTTCTTCATAAGATGGAAAAAAGAAGTACAATTTCACGGTAGGAAGATTAAAATCAATAATAATAGTGAACATTTATTGATTTTAAAAGTATGTGCTGGTCACTGAACTCAGCACCTTACAGCATTATCTTATTTAATCTCCATTTTATAAATTAGGAAATCAAGGTTTTGGCAGAATTAACTGAGCTAATGGGCTGGTGTCACCAAGACTCAAAACCAGGCATGTTCAACTTCAGTCAGTCTATCCACTTGTATGCTGTAGAGCTGGATCATGCAATTTCTAGATTCTTTTGGTTCTTGAATTTTTGAAAAGTATTTCAAAATGGGGAGAATTCTGTTGTGGTGAAGCATTTAGACAGAAGCTGAAGTAGTAACAGTAAAATATTTCATGTTAATGACACCTAACCTCAGTTAGGGCTTCTCTGGTAGCTCAGGTGATAAAGAATCTGCCTGCAATGCAGGAGATCCTGGTTCGATTCCTGGGTCAGGAAGATCCACTGGAGAAGGCATAGGCTACCCATTCCAGTATTCTTGGGCTTCCCTGGTGGCTCAGCTGGTAAAGAATCTGCCTGCAATGTGGGAGACCTGGGTTCGATCCCTTGGTTGGGAAGATCCCCTGGAGAAGGGAAAGGCTATCCACTCCAATATTCTGGCCTGGAGAATTCCATGGACTGTATATAGTTCATAGGGTCACAAAGAGTTGGACACAACTGAGCGACTTTTACTTTCAATCTCAGTGAAGCATATATTATATACCAGGCACTATATAATTAAATTACAAACAAATCAATTAATCCTCAAA
The DNA here is from genome assembly GCF_032452875.1 of Bos javanicus. Taxonomy (NCBI): domain Eukaryota; kingdom Metazoa; phylum Chordata; class Mammalia; order Artiodactyla; family Bovidae; genus Bos; species Bos javanicus. Next base: position 13,254,374 of record NC_083886.1, on the reverse strand, counting down.
ACAATCCTTTTGACATATGATTATTGTCCCTAAGAAAAATGATAATTATCCATGAGTCAACCACATCAAAGATGTAAATGACAGTTGTTTAGATTTGAAATGACTTTAGTTAGAATAGTACACCATTGTGGCTATTAAAAATCATAAGAAATTGGAATCAGGAAGAAACAAGTTTTTTAAAGAAATATTTCTCCAGGTTATATGTTGTATATTTCTCTTACAGTTTTTAAAATAAAACATTTTTAAATTGAGTAAAAGTGATATATTTTCTTCACAATCGAATCTATGTTATCAGATCTCTCTCTCTTGAAAATTAAAGGTAAGTGATTTCCAGTAGTTTAAAATTTCTAAGATTTGCCTTGGAATAAATATCAGGACTAAGATAGTGAGAACTCCTAACCTGTGTTTCAAGTGCCCTGTGTCATACCTCTCATATTGACACTATGAAGTATTTGGGTTTTTTCCTTCAGTATAACAGATGGTTATAAATGTGGGGTTGTTTCTTAATAGCTGGTACTTTTTTGTCACTTAGCCCTAATTCGCTTATTTCAAGGACATACTCTGTCAGTACTGGGGAGTTAGTTTAAGGATGACTTTGCTGCAGTAATCAGATTACATTAGTGTCAAGTGCCCACTAATTACGAAGAAATTTATATCTGCATTAGGTAAATGTCATTTCACCACAGTAGCCTGAAATGAGCTTTTCATTCCTTTAGTTAGCAAACCACCTCATTGTAAGTATTGCAAACAAGCTGTGGACAAAACTTAGGCCCACATCCATTTGTTCTTTAGCAGGAATGGCTAAAAGATGGTCAGTCCTTCCAGAGATCTCAAGATAAACGTTCTGTTTCGTTTTTTATCGTATAAGCTGACTTGTCACCTCGAAGGCCTGTGTATTCACTCTAGCAGGAGTTGGCAAAACACTGTTACCACCTGCTTGTGTACAGCCCACAGGTAAAAAATGGCTTTCACAGTTTTATTAGTAGGAAAAGGGAGAAGAATATATTATTAACCCAGAAAATTATATAACCTTCAAATTTGAGTGCATAGATAATGTTCTAAAGGAAACCACCTTCATTTGTTAGCCACCTTCATTCGTTTATGTATCATCAATGGCTGCTTTCTCCTCGCTGTGCTTACAGAGCTGAGTAGTTGTAACAGAGACCATGTGGCCTAAAGATATTCCTATCTGGCTCATTACAGAAAGTGTGCATTGACCACTGATTAAAAGATCAACTCCAAATTCTTTCCTAGCATGGCATACAAAATCACGATGATCCGGCTCCTGTGTAATCTTCTATTCTCTCATTCTCTCCTGAGCTCTCACCATTCTCAACTCCTGGAATCTTCTTAGATTCCAACAAGCTTTCTGCATATAAGCACTGTTTCCATCCTGTTCCCTCTGCATGAAAGCCCTCCTTTCCATCCTAAGTGCTCCTGGCAGATTTCTGTTTGTCTTCCAATATGTTTTGACTTAAGCATCCTTTTCTCTCTGCAACCCTAGCATCCTCTGCTCAGTTTCCACCTTGCACTCTTTCACCAGACAGTAAGCTTCAAATAGACACTGTTGTTCATCTTTGTATCCCAACAACAGGTTTCTTAACGTAAATGCTACTGGCATTTTAGACTGGATGATTCTCTATTGTGGGGCTGTCCCACGCACTGTAGGACGTTCAGCGACATCCCCGGCTTTTGATTTTGATAATCAAAAATGTCTCCAAACATTGCCCAGGGTGCAATGTTTGGTGGGCAAACTTGCCCCTGTTTAAGAACCACTACCCTAGAACCTTACGTCGTCACAGCCCTTAACGGGTGCTGGATAATGTTAAATTATGTATTAGAAGACTTGATGCACATTGATTTATACACTTCAAAAGGATGGTTTGTATAATGTGTCAGGTAAAGCTCGATAAAGCTGTCTTTTTAAAAAGAGATTCAGTTTCCTAATAGCTATTATTAGTGGCATTATTATTGTGAGGGTTGTCTTTTTTTTTTTTTTTTTTGGCTTCTATAGAAGACAGAATAGAATAGTTGCCAGTGCAACTGACTGTGTCACATACTGTGCTAGTTAATGCCAAGTATACGTTATCTTGCTTGGGGGAGCCTGGTGGGCTGCCATCTATGGGGTCGCACAGAGTCAGACACGAGTGAAGTGACTTAGCATAGCATAGCATACGTTATCTTCCTGTTTTAAAAAAATTTTTTTTTGATGTGGACCATTTTTAAAGTCTTTATTGAATTTGTTACAGTATTGCTTCTGTTTGTTTTGGGTTTTTTGGCTACCGAGGCATGAGGGATTTTAGCTTCTGGACCAGGGATCAGTCCACACCCTCTGCATTGGAATGTGAAGTCTTAACCACTGGACTGCCGGGGAAGTCCCATCTTATCTTCTTTGATACTGATCATGATCCCTTGAGAAGTTGACCTGATTTTTCCTTTTCTTTTTTTGGAACATTCAGATGCAAAACGATTCAGTAACTTGCTCGAAAGTCATGAAACTGGTGAACATGTATGAAGGACTACAGGACTCAGCTCTTGTCTGGTTTCAAAACCCATGTTTGAATCACTTGACCATGTTGCGTAGACTAGCCAGTTTTTAGCCACAGGAGGTATATCTTCTTGGTTAGGTGAAAATACATGTATCCACTCAAGACAGTATGTTTGTATAGATGTGAGCAGTTTCTAAATAATGGGAGATTATTTTTGTCCAACATGCCAATCACTGAGTTTCTCATAGGTAGGACATCCTGCGTGCTTTATGGACCATGGTGGAGTTTTTGTTTTGTTGTAGTTGTTGTAGTTTTGTTTTCTTTGATTCTGCCAGGGGACCACTTTTTTTTTCTTTCTTATCTTTGGATCCAGAGGCAGTGGGAAATCTATCCTGAAACATCATACAGCTTTGATTTTCAGCCTAGAAATAAAAAAAGAAAATTGATTGGTGGCAGTATCAATTTTTTCACTTTGCCTTAAAACAATGGAACTAAAGCAAATATGACCTGTAAGACTGGTCATCCTTAGACTGGAACTGTACAGTAGAACTTTCTGTGATGATGGAAGAGCACTAGATTCTATGCTGACCACGTGTAGCCTTTGAGCACTGGAGATGTGATAACTGTAACTGAGGAACTTAATTTCAGATTTAATTATGATTAATTGAAATTTAAATAGCCATTTGTGTCTAGTGGCTATCAGATTGGACAGCCCAGCTTTAGAAGTCTTTGCTTTGATAAAACCACAAACCTAAGCTTAACCCCAGCAAGTATCTTAGGGGTCAGGGACCCCAGTTTCAGATTGAATAAAGAGAGTCCACTTTTAGATTGAATAATTTACCAGTGTTGAATAATATGGAGAGTATAGGAATATCTACTTTCATGGTACAGTTGAAAAGGCTATTGTTATACTACAGCTGTGTGACTTGCAGAAGGACAAAATTACTGTGTAGGGGATATAATTGGAGTATTACTTCAACATTTATAAACATTTTCTAGTAAGCAGTTTTCAGTTTTTATTTGACTTTATTGTTAATAAATTATCCATCTAGGGGCAATGTTGAGACATTAAGAAATAAAATGGATCGTCTGGTGTATTTGTTTGTTTTAGGTGTTTAAGAATTATTGTTGGAGTAAGAGACTTGCTTTGTTGAAATTCTAGAATTTTTTTACCATAGTTTTGTTTTTTTGGCTCTTGGTCCAAATGACAGTTATATTTAGGAATACAGCAGGAAACTAACAAAATTTTTCTTCTTTGGGTATATTGCTTTCAGAAGATGCATTGTTTTGGAATACTTTTCATACTCATATTATTTTTATCATGATGTGGTAGTGGTGGTTTAGTCGCTTGGATGTGTCTGACTCTTTGTGACCCAATGGACTGTAGCCCTCAAGGCTCCTTTGTCCATGAGATTTCCCAGACCCAGGTCTCCTGCATTGCAGGCAAATTCTTCATTGACTGCACCACCAGGAAAGCCCTAATTATGATGTTGAGTATAAAAATATTAAGTTGTAATATTTTCATCAGCAATAAATTCATAAAAAGTAGAGGAACACTTTATTTCAAACACCACCCTAAATTAGCTGTAATTTTTGATAAGTTATATTTAGACTCATCTTTTGCTTATGTGTGTTCATTGCATCTATTAAATCTAGGAAAAAAGCAACTCAGTTATAGTGGAGACAGAGATGAGTTTGATTTTTGGACTTTCAAGAGTTATTATTTTCTTTTTTTAACTTTTTATTTTATATTGGAGTATAGTTGATTATGGTGGTACAGTGTTTCAGGCGCACAGAAAAGTGATTCAGTTGTACATACACGTGTATGTATCCTTTTTCAAATTCTTTTCACGTTTGGTTGTTACGTAGTATTGAGCAGAGCTCCCTGTGCTATTCAGTAGGTGCTGTTGGTTATCTGTTTTAAATACAGTAGTGTGTATGTCAATCTCAAGTACCACTTTGGAACTGTAACTGGGAGGTGACAGAAAGTGGTTCGTGGTGTAGGAAGGACTGAAGCCTGCACATGTGCTTTGGCACATGTGTGTTTATAGTACTAATGCTTAGATTTCCCCCGAGGTTGGTTATATTTTGAAAGTACATACAATATGCATTTCTGCTATATTTAAAATGGATAACCAACATGAGTTATGGTTAGTTTTTTATTTACATCTGTTTTGCCCTACCGCTGGAGTAGGAAATGGCAACCAACTTCCAGTATTCTTGCCTCGGAAATTCTGTGGACAGAGGAACCTGACTGGGCTACAGCCCATGGAGTCACAAAAGAGTTGGACACAGCTAAGCGACTGAGCAGCATGCCCCCACGCACGCATTTTGCCCTAGCACTTACCTCATGTTAATTGCTTGGAGAAGGCAATGGCACCCCACTCCAGTACTCTTGCCTGGAAAATCCCATGGACAGTCCATGGCTGCAGTCCATGGGGTCGCTAAGTAGAAGACTGAGCGACTTCACTTTCACTTTTCACTTTCATACATTGGAGAAGGAAATGGCAACCCACTCCAGTGTTCTTGCCTGGAGAATCCCAGGGAAGGTGGAGCCTGATGGGCTGTCGTCTTTGGGGTCGCACAGAGTCGGACACAACTGAAGCGCCTTAGCAGCATGTTAATTGCTAGTGGTTGAAGTTTTGAAATCTAGATGCATTCTTCACTTGATACTAGCCAAAAGGGCAAGAAACATTAGATATGTTCTCAGATATTGTACATTATTCTCCTTAGAGTTACAGATGACCTAATCTACAAATTTGGAAGACTTAAAAAAAAAATAAGCTTAAAGATATTTTTTTTTCCTCTTCCCTATTTCCCAACTTGCTCCTTTTAAGGAAGTGTGATGAAATTAAGGATGTCTGTGATCTGGCCAGAAGAGGTTCACAAACACTGTTTCCATGTTTGTGGTTTTGGTGTTTCCTCCTGCACATGTCTTCCTTCTTCAGTTTCTTACTGGGTCAGGAGAGAATTGGCTGCTCTTTTTGGGTAATGTGCATATATCAGATGGGCTCTGTGGGGGGCTTCGTCTCCAGCAGAAACCATGAAGTCCAAGAGTTGGTGAGCCAGTTAAGAAATTCCCCTTGAAGAATTCCTTGTGTGGACTGCTTATCAGAAAAGATGTAAATGCTATTATTGATGATTTTCTAGATATCAAATATGCAATACAGTTTAGTGTGATTAAAATTCACCATGCTCCATGCTCTGAGGGGTACAAAAAAAAAAAAAAAAGTGAAAAGGGGATGATCTTTAGAAACTTGGAATTCAGGGGATAAAGTTGAACTCTAGTGACCATAGTTCAAGACAGCTCAATTCCTCTTAGAGTACAAAGAAGGGAAAGACGAGCTCTAACTGGGTTGAACAGAGACAGTTGTATGGAGGGAAAAAATGAGCATTTGAGCTAAAATTTGAGGTATAGGTAGAATTCTGATGGATGAAGATTCAGGAAAGGGGCTCCTATTGACTAGAAACAAAGGTACCAAGGCAGACACGTACTGAGTAGTTTGAGGACAGATTGAAATCTGCTTTGAATATATAGGAAGGGACATATGAAGGGAAGTTTGGAAGCTTCAGCTGTCTAGGGAGGTCAGAACCAGACTGTGAAAGGAAAATGCTGGTGAAAGAGTTGGAATAGAGAGCAAGGAATGAAAAGTTTTTGAGGTGGTGAGTGATACATTTAGGAAGATTATTCTAGCAGCAGGATTAAATAGATGTGGTAAAGACTAAAGAGAAGTAACTCTGTTAAGTGGTTATATCACAGTCAGCCATTTACCTGGTAATCATACCAACAGAGGCTTGGTTTGTTAAACCACATAAAAGTCGCTAATCTTCCCCCTCTTTTTTTTCCCCTGAAAAAATTGCACTCTGGCATTTGGCCATTTTAGCATAACCTTTGTATAACTTCGGAATGCAGAAACACAGAGAGAAAAGCATACACTCAAAAAGTCAGCAGAAAACTTCTAGCTTATGCTTTTTGATTAATAGGTAGAGAGTTCTTACATAAGACGTTGATGTCCATTCTTTTCCTTATTAAATGACTGTATGACATTGGGCACATTACAGATCATAATGTAGTGATTTGATAGTGCATGATTTAAGATACATTTTTGTCCCAATTTGCAAGTGTCCTGACAAATGTTAAGCAAAAAAGCATGCCTCTCCATGCCCTTTGTTCATCTGAGTGATTTTTTTCAAAAGCGTGATTCTGAAATGGTTCGGGCACGAAGCCAAGTGAGAGACCATTGCCGCCGCCGCTGCTTTCCGCTGCGGGTACTGTCACTTAATGGCTTTGCTGAGGTTCACCTGAGCCAAGGTGCTGGGCTGGTTCGTTTAGACAAGGCAGCAAGCGTTCATCCCCCTCAGTCCTGAGTCCTCACCCTGGTGTATAAATATTACACTCTTCAACCAAGGCTGTTTACACTTGTGTATGAGACATTTGATTTTTAAAGGATCAACAGTTATAAATAGATTGAAGCACCTTTATTTTAGATTACGAGCTGATTGCATGGAAGCCGATTGTTCCCATTAAACAGTTACACTGATATACTTTAGTTCTTAAAAGAAGTTTGTTGAGGGTTGTGATTTATAAAAATGGAGTATTTGTACTCCATTGCTTCCTTCACTTTCTCCCTTCTACTTTATACGTAACCTCCTGTCATTATTGATATTTATCACATGTAAGATTCTCTTGCTTAATTCTTTAAAATGAGCTACCATTTATTAGCTATTCTTGGCTAAGCACTCTACACATATTATTTCATTTAATCTTCTCAACAGTTCTTTGAGGGAGTTATTACTATCCCAGTTTTTGAGATGAGGAGGATAGGGACTCCGAGACATTAAATAACTTGCCCAAAGATACAAAGCAGAGCCAAACTTAAAACCAGATCTGGGACTTTCTTGGTGGTCCTGTGGTTAAGAATCCGCCTTGCAATGCAGGGGACACAAGTTAGATCCTTGGCTGTGAAATGAAAATCCCACATGCCACAGGGCAGCTAAGCCTGTGCACAGCAACTACTGAGCCAGCGTACTCCAGAGCCCGTGCGCCTCGGCAGAAGACCCTGCATGATGCAACAAAGATCTCGCGTGCTGCAACTAAGACGCGATGCAGCCAGATAAATAGATATTAAAACAAAGTCAGATCTGTTCGATTGAAGCTGATGTCTTAACCACTATACTTCCTTGACCACTGTCTTCTTTGGTGCCAGAAGATGATGGGGTCCTAGTTTTGGTAATGGAAGAACACTGGTCCAGAGTGGCTATTTGCATAAAGGAGCCATAGACTTTTAAGAATGGAAGGGTAGGTGAAGGTCACGAGCCCACACATAAAACCAAAGTCTTGTGTATCTTGAGATATGCTGTCTATTCAGCTAGATTCATGTAGTGCCCTGGGTAGTTAGTGTACTAGTAACAGTGTCCTATGGGAAAAGGGAAAGGTTTATCATAAAAAAAAAAAAAAAAAAAGATTTTGTGGTGGAGGTGAAGGCAGAAAGAGGCATTCAGTGTGGAATAAAGTACTTGAAGGATCTCTGCTTTTTCATGTGCAGTGTCTGATTTGATGACATCTGGAATTTGTCTCAAAATAATACAGGAGAGAAGTGGATGTGGATGGGGCTGGATTGGCCATGGTTTTGATGGTTGTTGGGTTGTGTGAAGGATGCTTGGGTTTTATTATATTTTTCTGTCTATTTTGGTGTATGTTCAAAATCCTCCATAATAAAATGTTTTAAAAATGTTACTTGAAAGCCCTGTTTTCATGATTTTGTAGTGGTTAGATTATGTATATGTTTTCTTATCCAAAAAGTGTCTCATATGTTTTAGTCAAAAACAGTGTTTTTTCCCTAGCATTCGGTCCCTCTTAGAATCTCCTTCATCTCTTTTTCTGAATATTTGTTAAAAAAAAAAAAAAAAACTCAACTTTTTCAGTGCTGAAGGTGAAGTTAACTGTCAGCTGCCTATATGGCTGCAGCATTGGGATAATTTATCTAATTTCTCTTGTGAGTAACTTCTCTTTGACATTATTTTTGAACTCGAAGACTTGCTTGCATTGTTCTTGTTAGTAAAAAAAAAAAAAAAAATCGCTAGGATGTACTTAGTAATTGGAGTCAGCTGCACTTAAGACTGTTCAGCCAGACTGTTATTTTAGCCTTCACTAGTAGGGTTTTTAACACCAGTTTGACCTTACTTTGAAACATTCTCAAAATACCATACTTTAATATCAATTTATATACTTTCATACTAAGGCAGGGCAGGGTCCCGGGGGAAAAAAAATAATGAAACTCTGACTTCCCACAAATACAAGAATAAAGGTAGATTTTATTTTTGAAAGAAAAATGGGGAAGACTTTGGGTAAAGTTTTCCTTTGGGTAGGGCATAATGTTTGCAAATGCATTCTAAGTGTACAAGTGACAGAAAGCTCGGACACCTATTTTACAGCTCGGATTCCCTTGGCCTCTGTGCCTTACAACTGCTTGAGGATGGAGACTGAATCCTCAGTTTATACCCCCAAGCAAATGCTCTGTGATTTGTTTCTGAGTGCTAAATACTAATTTTCCCAGTTTTTATGGTGGTTATACTTTAGGCAAGGAAAGTGCAAATTTTATAAAATTTGCTGAAAATACCCTCCACGTTTTTGTTCATTCCAGAGGAGGACAGTGTTCTGACTCCTTCCTCTTTGCCATTGTTCCTCCTTTCTTAGCCTCTGGTTAACTCCCATCTAGTAGAATGTCAGAGGCAGAGTAGACTTGGGAGTGCAGATATTCTGTTTTAACATGCGTGCCTAGGGTTATAGTATTCTCAGGACTTCAGTGCTCTCTCTGAGGCCGTGACTATCAGCAGACCCATATAAGGCAGCTGGACTGCCTCCCCTGTCCTCTGAGCCTCCTGCGCGTATGTCTAGATACCGTGATAGATCCAGTGCCTGTGAAGACCTGGAACGTTTCAGACAATAACTCAGACTTGTTTTCTTATGCTATATATAGGAATTGAGCAAGTGTTTTATAATGAAATCTCCCTGCAGGCACTCCACATCTCCTGGTGGAGTGATGCAGAACCCTCAGACACCCAGTAAACAGTCCTTTTCAAGTTTAAAATTCTTTCGGCCGCTTTTTTTCTCTGTTACCTTTCTGAAATATTTGGCCCTATATTTTTCATAAAATAATGAAATCTGTGCGAGATTAAAATTTTCTGATGGTTGATCCTCAGTAGCTAAAACACAGATTCCGTAACAACGCAACGTTTCTCTGCAGGTTCTGGAGCTTAAGTTCTTGGACTGGTATATTTGTTCTTATTAACCCTTTATTTCCTTGAGTGCTCCAAGTCAACGATTGGAATTGTTTTCAAGTGACTGAGAAAGCTAAAGGTTAAAGATAATATGGTAGTAAGTTGATTTACATCAAAGAATTAATTCATCTAGATTCACGGAAACGATGATGCTGGTGAGATTTCCAGACCAGAATCAGGCCAGCAGAGTACTTTCTCAGTGGCTCTAAACTTGTTTGGCTTACCCCCGCTCAGGTTTAAAAACAGAAGGAAAAAAAAAAAAACCATAAAAGTGTTTAAATTTTTCTTTCTCTTTCCTTATCAGAAATATTCATTTAGACCATAACAACTGTTAGAACAAGATAACAACTCCAGGCCAGCTGTCAAATGTTTACCATTATCAAAACTCTCCCTGGAGGGAGATGCAACTTTGGCTCGCCTCACCGGCAGTAATTTAATTTTTCCTTCATTCTGACTCGGAAATGGCAGCATTTTTCAAAGCTTCCTCCCACTGATGGCTGAAATTTTCCTTGTGAAATGATTTCCACCAGTCTTGAATCTTTCTTGTTTCTGCCGTCTTCACCTTTGCTGATGGTTCTGCAACTCATCACCAGCTATGCAAACTGACAGTTCACATCCTGGGGCAGCAGCGGGGTCTGGCCTGCAGAAAGGAGCAGCCTGGCCGAATTTACGCTCACAAGATCTCTTAATTCACAAAAGCATTTGCTCTAGTTCCTGTTCTCTGCTGCAGGGGCTACGGAGAGGGAGTGGGGGTGGGGGGCAGGACCACTGGGAGAATGTGCTGAAGAAAAGAGAGGCTCTCTTCACACTCTACTGAGTACACAGACTTTGGAGATGAAAAACAGACAGAGAGAGGCATTTCCAACCATCTTGCTGATCTGTGGGAGGGTGGGGGGAGTTCACTGAACTGTACAGCATAGCACCAGACCCTCGTGTCATTTAACGTTCCTTCTGAAAATCGCGCTTAAATGTTCAGCACAAATAGCCCTCCCCCTTTGACTGAAGTTGACAAAGAATAGCAAAATTTAAAAGGAAGGAAAAAGCAAAATATTGCCATGAGAATGACCAGACATCCCTTTGCTCGCTCCCAAGAGTTCTGCCGAATAGGAAAGTCCTCTTAACGAGAGTGGACAGGGGAAGTTTTAGGTTTGAGCTGAACTTCATGTACATGACAAATTTCATTTTTTTGTTTTCCTTCTCTCACAAACTTCAACCCGGGCCACTTGTTTGCAGAAACTGCCAAATCTTCCCTGGCTGCTGCTAAGACACTCCTGGAATTTGAGATTGCCTTTTATCTTCTCCCCAGTAGAGACATATTTTTGTCCTTTGCTCTGCAACCCCTCGACTCCTCTACAGAGGACTCACTCCTCGCTGCACAGTGTACCCCAGACAGACAGCTGCTGTGTTCCTGTTCGTAGCACAGGATCACTTATGTCCTGTGAACCAGTTTGGGTCTGTCTGAAAATTGCTTGTGAATGCAGATTGTTTATAATGACTGACCTCATCGGCCTTTTCCGACCCACTCCCTCCCCGGCTGTCTGAGACAACCTAATCAAGATGGTGGGTTGTTTTCCTGGCTTTGAGTATGGGACTATAATTAAAGTAAAAATGAGAGAATCCTGCACTAGAGAGGCAGCTTTGAATCCTAAGCTTTGTTCTTCTACTATGTTCTTCAGTTTCTTTCCTTGTAACCCACCCTCTGTGGTTACACCCAGTGAAAGAATGATAACACCGTCAAGTTCCTGATTCAGATCCCACTGATTCGGAATGTGTGAGGATGTGGAATTGAAATTGACCTGTGAACTGTCAAGAAGTAAAGTTCGTTAAGCAAATTGGGATCTTAAATAGTATTTCAGAGAACATTCTCTTACTGAAGAAACAAAAACATGTCAGACACTTGTCCTCGTACAGTTAGTGGTGTCCAGCACTCCTAATTACAGATGTTTCTTTTGTCAAAGAAGATCGAGTAGACGTCTGCATGTGCGTGCATGCTCAGTTGTGTCTCAGTCTTTGCGACCCGATAGGGTGTATCCCACACCAGGCTCCTCTGTCCATGGGATTTTCCAGGCAAGAATACTGGAGTGGGTAGCCATTTCCTCCCCCATGGGATCTTCACCACCTAGGGATCAAAGCCACGCCTCCTTTAGTTCCTATGTTGGCAGGAACTACCAGTGGCTTCTTTTACCACTGAACCACCTGGGAAGCCCCAACGGCCTTCTCCCTCTTAGCAAGTGTTCTTCTTAAGTAGCACTCACCTGTTTCCTTGAGACTAGCCATTGCCTGAATTAGAGGTATTTTGATAGTCTCAGCATGCTTTGGGAATACATACTTGAGGAGCTTACAATTTGGTTGGGGATGCAGATACAAATACTAGGGTCATATGTGCTAAATTCCAGAAGAAGCATGATAAGAAAATATGTGCTATAGGAGCTTTAGTCAGCAGAGATATTTAGAAAGTTCTGAAGACAGCACATATACATAAATATGCCATTTTCAAAAAGACCTTCCAAATATATATAAAAATAAACACAGACGTTTTCAGAAATTATTTCTAGGACTTGATATTTTCTCTACCCCATAAAATGTTCAGCTGATATTTGTGAAACCTCTCACAATTTTGGAGTCAACGGATTTTATTTGGTGTAGTAGTTCTTTTATTGAGTACTTACTGTGTACCAAATATTGTGTCCCAGACACAGTTCCAAATTCTGTTTTAAGATACTCATGGAGGGTTCAAAAACTCAGATGCTTCAATGGCCAGGTTTAAGCCGCAGGGGCTAATCTATAGCAAATTACCTGCATTTAAGGTTCTGTCGCTACTCTGCTCCATGTTGCTGTTGCAGAAATGTGGGCTTGGAGTTGCCAGACCTTCCATTTAGTCGAGAGAGACAGGAAATTCACATTTTTATGGATATTTCCTGATTTTTAAAACAGTATGGGCCAAGTAAAAGTTTGTGACTTGTGCCTTATAGACTCAACTCCACTGTTTCCTCACAGCATCCCTGCAAGATATGGATAATCGGTTGTATTTGCCCACTTTCAACACAGCCGATAAGTAGCAAAAGTAGTTTTACCCCAGGTCTGTCTGACTCCAAAAACTGCAGTGTTACTCTGCCCTCTCTTTTCTCCTCTAGATTCTTGGGAATGGTGCTGGGGATAGTTTTGGCAGAAAAGCGCTGTTTGGTTAAAGCCAAACCCTTCATAAAACCATCAGTCCTATAGCCTTGTACTGCAGAACGTCATCTTCCAGAGAACACTGACGTATGGCTTTGGGGGGAGTTAATTATAACATGAAGGTATTGGGTGATTAAATTCCAAACAAAAACTCTATTACCTTTCCTGCAGATTTATTATTTCAACCTCATTCTACTTCTAGAAAAGCTGCACAAATACTCTAACCCGTCTGCAGAGTTCTCTGCTTCACAGAGTGGCAGAAGTATTAGCGGCAGTTTTACAAGGCCTGACCTTGCCAGAGACAGAGGAGAAATCCGTTGCTCTCAGGATCTCCGCAATATTCAAGCACTTTTGTTAAAATTCTGACATGAACTTTGTGGCCTGAAGGAGTTAACACACCTCCACAAACCTGCCTTCAACTGGTAAGATCAGGCCCATGATTATTATTATATACAGCTGTAAAAAGCTGGTTTCATAGCATAAATTGCATTGAAACACTTAGGCCACAAGATTACTCAAGAAGAATTGTATTGCTTGTTCAGTCATATATTTTGATCTTTATTGCTGGTAGTTTATTCTCCTGAGAGTTGGGGATTAGCCTTGCTTTTAATGTAAAAAGTGTATCTATGAGGGTAAAAATATAAAATGAAAATAGATTTTTAATGGCAACTTTGGTTCTTAGCATTAATTTTACATGCCGTTTTCATTCTGAACTTTTAAACAGTTTGGAGAAACATATGAGAGATTTGTGAACAGGGGCAAGAGAGGGTCAAATGTATCAAATCCTTGGATTCCAGCAAATGTAGGATTTGTGGACGAGCAGAGAAGCACACATGTGTTGGGAATGTAAATTAAAATAAAACCTCACTTTGTGGAGACTTGGGAGAAACGAACACACCACGTTATGGCGAAATGTCTGAGGCGCGTTCGTCTCCTTAATAAATTAACCAAATATTAAAATAAACATTCGTTTTTATCAGTCTGCATTTTTTCCTCTCTGGATGAAAGTGTTTCAGGAAAAATCATAAAAGAATCTATGGTAGCTCAGAGAGGTTAAACTCAACAGTTGTTTTCTTTGAAGTCCCTGGCCATGAGGTTAATTGCCAAAACTGCTTGTGGAAAAGGTGGTAACAATTTAACAAGACTGTACAACTGCAGAGACTTAGATGAATATCAGGTGTTTGCAGATGGTTTTTTTCCTCACAGGAAAGGGGGTGGGGAGGAGAGGAACAGAATGAGAAACAGGGGAAGAGAGAGGCCTGAATGAAGTCCCAGCTAAACAGCCAATAATTCTTTGTTTGCTTAGCCAATCATCCTGTAATTGGCCGGGAGGTTAATAGGACTCTATTGATTGGCCGGGAGGAGTGCTTACTGTGGCTATTTTTACTGTATGCTCCCAGACAGAAGGCTGCAATTACTGGAGCTCTCATTCCCACTTTTTAGGGCCTGATTTATGAAACCCGATCAGGTCGCTCTTGGCAGTTTGTGTTTTAAGTGTTGCCTTCTGGGTCTTTGCTGCTTAGGGGTCAGTGCGCTATTTCTCATCATTTATTGTGGTCATTTGAATAGGTAAGCTTCTTTATGACTTATTGAAGGGGGAATACATTAAAAATAATCACTACCACCCACGTGGACTGAAAAGTGGGAACCACGGGACAAGCTGTGTGATAAAGCCCAACCTGCTCTAGAAAGCGAAAATTCTGCCCCGGGCAGAGAGTTCACTGAAGATCGCAAGATAAAATGCTGCGGTCCTCTCTTTATCTGCCTTCCACTGACAGGTTTCTCAGCTCTCCCTGTTCCTTGGCCTTTCTTGATTACACTTGGATTTGCTTTTGTAGAATGTCTACTAATTGGATTTGGTGGCTGCTGTCTTGGAGCTCAGAAAACTAAGGCCACGTCCAAAATGCCTCGCACCATCCACTTTGTTTCCAGGGCTCCCGACAGGGCCCTTCCGTCTTAACCCATCCTGACCTGGTCCTGACCCAAGCGTTACTAATAAGGTACTTACCTCATCGTTTCATTTCTCACGTGCTAAACGTGACTATAAATCCTTCCGTTACTCAAGATCCTGGTTTTTCCACCCTCACTCAAACCCTCTTTTGTAGTTCAGCATTCCCTGGGAACGCATCTAAGGGGAGTGAATCTCTGCTGTTGATAAGGCCCTGAGCTACAGATTTCTGCAGAGCCACCTTTACCGCCAGCTGGTCACTGCAGGCTGTGATGACCCCGGTACTACTGCTGCTACTGCTACCTCCTGGTTCTCCTACTTCTTTAATTTTACTGCTGTTATTAAAACAACAACAAAAAAACATATTAAGGCCTCCTGCAGATCCTCGCTTTGCTTCTAAAGCTCTCCATCGTTTAGCATCCATGTTTGAACGACCGCCCCATTCTGGGCGCCCTTGCAAGTACTGCAGATATAGGGTGAAGACGATAGACCACAGCCTTCCATCTTGATCTCGCTCCGCCAAACATGGCAAACGTTGCTAACCACACCCAGCAAACTTTCTGTAAGACGTGTGACAAGCAGCAACCCCACAGAGTGACCCAGTGCGGGAAGAGCAAGGGTCCTCTATCTGCCTGTGGAGAGCAGCATTATGACAGGAAGCAGAGGCCGTAGCAGAGAATCAGACACGACTTGGTGACTAAACAATGAGAGGCTAAGGTGGGCAGACTAGGTTATCCCCTCCTTGAACTGGGAAGAGATATGAGAGAGGATCAAGGGATCCAGTTCAGAATTTCATGTTTCATTTTATTATGAAGAGTATAAGATCTTGAGATTATCGTTTTTTTTTTTTTAAAGACCACTAGTATCCCAATACTGTGGGGCTTTCCTGGTGGCTTAATGGTAAAGAACGCAGGAGACACGTGTTCGATTCCTGGGTTGAGACGATTCCCTGGAGGAGGAAATGGCAACCCACTCCAGTATTCTTGCCTGGGAAATCCCATGGACAAAGGAGCCTGGTGGGCTACAGCCCATGGGGTCGGGAAAGAGTCGGACACGACTTAGTGACTAAAGAACAACACCCATCCTAAGATTGCAGATTCCTGGTCATTTCCCTTTGGGAGGGTACTAGGTGCCCTCGAGCTTGGTGGGTACACCTCCCTGTACGAGGCGGTGAAGGATAGGATTTCCCCACCTGTAGCAGAGGAGCTATCCACAGCCTCCCAGAGATGCTTATTCTATCACTGAACCACCTGTTACTGAATTTTCTTACTTATGATATCTTGACATTGCAGGAGATAGTGCCTTTCCTTTGTCCTTTAAAAATTTTTTTTCTTCTATCATATTACTCTCACAATCTTCTAACCCTCCTGAGTTCGCTAGAGCTCAAAAGAGCCTTGATAGTTTTCTCCCCCGCTTGTCAATTGTCTGTAGAACTCTCTCTGTCTTCCTGTTCCTACTGCAATTAAGAGTGGCCCTTTCCTGTCATGTCCCCTCCTCCACCTCATTACCTCACTTTAGAAGTCTGTTCTGATTAGGATTTCATCTTTTGTGAGTTTTTTCCAACTATTCTATGTTGTTACCATAATGTTATGAGGTGGGAGAGGGTTCATCTGAGTGAGTTCACACAGTGCTCTCAGTGTGACAGTTACTTGTGTGTGTAACTTCTCATAATTGGATTTGGTGGCTGATATTTTAGAGTTAAGGCAACTGAGTCCATGTTCAAGGGAAGCAAAATGTTAGTGTTAAGTATCCCATAGGGTAGTCTGAAACCAATTCCACTAGAGTTTAGGAATATTACTCCTTCCTCTCCCCCTGCTTCATGTCTAGGCAAAATTATATTTTCTCTCCATTTTCTTGCTATGTTACACTTTTTACTATGACTCTCACAGGGAAAGAGATGACTTAATGTGCTTAAAAGATCTGACCTCAGCAGCCCGCCAAACCCCCCCAGCCCCCCACACCATTGTAATGTGACAGCTCTTATTTTCTTAAATTTGGAATTCATAAGAGAAAGTAGCTTGGTACTTTCAGACAGACCACATGTTCTTTATCCTTTGCTTTTACCATAATCCCGAAATCTCAGAGTCCCAGTGAAAGGTCCCTGAAGTGCATTCTCTGCACCTTTAGAATCCTTATACTGGCTTTTCTTTCTTTTCTTTTTTTTTGGCTAAACTTCACTATTTAACTTCATTATCAACTTTAATATCAGAACTCAGTAGCATTTATAAGATTCTTTAAAACATGGTGATGCCTCAACTCTTATCTTTCCATTTGTGGGTAGAGTCTGCTACTGTTTGTTCAAAGGAATTAACACACAACCACCAACAGCAAACATTTCAGAACAATCCATGATCTGGCACTCGCCAGTTTACAGATCTCATCATTTAAGTATCCCTTTGCTGGTGATAAAGGAATCATGAGAAAGGAGAATAAACAGATCCATTCTTTTAAAGAATGGAAGCAAGGGCAGAGTAGGTGAGCTTGGTGTTGGTTCCCTGGGACCACATGGTTCTCGAAGGACCTTTGTCTGTTACACTGCCTGCCTTCTGTTTCGTTTTCTTTTGAGCCAGCCATCTCTTTTGCTGGATAAGCGTGTATAAAAAGGGAAGGGAGGGTGGGAAGGAAGGAAAGAAGGTAGGGAAAAAGGGAGGGAGGGAAGGAGAAAAGGTGAGGAAGAAAACCCATGTAGTGAAGCAGAGATTTTTGAGCTGAGTGTTGGGAGCAAACGCAATATTTGGAGATAGAACTATTTATAAAACTTTGGGCACTGACTCAGCCATGACACATTCACCTTTTTGGGAAAACTCAGGGAGATTTTTTGGCAAAACTCTTTCATTTTGTTTTCATAGTTCCGGTGTGAAACTGCCACCACAGGTTTTTTACATTCTTGAGAACAAAAACATGACTATTGGTTAATCACCAGAATATTCATTATTTAATGAATTTAACATAAAAAGGAATAAAATCTATTGTGAATAAAGTTACTGGCTCGAAATATAGTTTTATTTTTAAAATGTAAACTTAAAGTGTTCTTTTGATTAAATGCAACTGTTTCTTTGGCTTTTTTAATTTTTTTGGCTTGGAAAAGGCAAAAGAAATCATTTCAGAAATGTGTTCCTGTCTGGAGTTTTCCTTGAAATTGTCTTTTGAATATAGAAAAGTGACCAGTGTACAACACACAGAATTTGTAATGAGACCTTTCAGGCATCGTGGAAGGTCTCTGCATGGTTCTCTCATGTGAGATGACCTCAACAAACTCAGTTTTGCTATACAATGGAAAAGAAAAAAGCATGAAATACTTACATATCATAAAAATCTTTCTCCACCCTAGAGCATAGATTAAAGAAATTTTAATAGGGAGTAAAAAAATTGATAAGCATAATCTGATATGAATTTCTGTGAATGTTACCAGACGCTAGTAGTAGTAGTAGGTCAACTGAATTGGTATCTTTATAGGAGAACTTGAACTTAAATGTCTCCGGAGGCTTTGGTGGCATCATCAAGGATGTGTGTTTTATTCTTTGTGATACATTGTTTTTATCAAGAGAAATGAGCATTTGTGTTCAGAAATGGATAATTCACACACCTTGTTTTTCTCTATTTAATCAAACTTAAATTACAGTTTGAGTGGTAGCCAAAAAAAAAAAAAAAGCTCCAGTAAAAAGTGTACTATTTAACTTGAATTTTAATTTAAATTTGTCACCCAGTGCTGAGGTTTTACATCTGTCTAGGGGCACACGCTGCTGGTATTTGTCAATAAGCAAAAGAAAAACACTGGCTTTCAGATAATAGGCATTTGGTGAACTGGCGACAGTCATGCTAGCGAGAATGCTCAAATGACTTCAGCTCTTTCCAGCTTCATTATGTCAGGCTGGCAGATCACATGTGGCATTATGGAAATCAGCAAATGAAAACCATATTGATCAGCACTGAGAACAAATGTAAAAAAGGTGGTCTCGAGGAGGAGCCGAGGCGAAGAATGCTTTCCTGGTCAACCTGATAGGCTCTTGTTAAGGCCTTTTAATCATTTATTAACGTAACCCTCCTTCCCTTTCCACTCAGATTACCTCAGCCACAGAGCATCCTGCTCCATTTATCTTTTAATGTTTCCTTTATTTAATTTATTTTTAAGCTCTAAGTTATACTCTTATTTCAGAATTGAGTTTTACTTTTCATGGGATTGTTTTAAGTGACTTAAATGACTTTTCCCAACAAGCTCACCAGGCATTCAAAGGAAGAAAAAGCCTTTGCTGAGATTCACCTATCAGCAAATAATTTACTTGGTATGCACCACAACCAAGAGCAGAGAGACAGAGACAGTCAGCTAGACACATTTAAAAAAAAAGAGTGTGTGTGCAAAATCTGAGTTGTTCCTAAGCCTGATTCTCTGGTTAAGATTTGAGTCAATGTGCCAGTTTTAAAGTTTTTGTTTTTTGTTTTCTTTTTTTCCCAGAGTTCGGAATTTAGCTTGGTATAATTACTTCAAGCCTAAGACTGAAATCTCAGTCTTCTTTCCTTTCCTTCTCTACCCTGTGACTGAAGTAGGAAGCTGGAGTTGTCATTCATCCTGTTACTTTGGGAGGGAGAATGGGAGTAATACTGGATCTGTGTAAATGAGAGACGGAAATGCACGTCTGGGGTTTGTGGGGGATTCTGTTTGCCTTGAGTTTCCTCACTGAAGACACTTCTTGGGTTTGCAGGCTTTGCTGTTTTCCTAGATCACATTCAAACCTAGGTTTGACCAGCCTGTCTCCTCTCCCCACCTCCTCCCTGCCTCCCTCTCTCCTTCCCTCCAGCCCTGACCTCCCCTGACATTTTTATGTGCAGGTTCATCATTTAGTAAGAAATTTCAAAGGTGTTTTCTTATATGGAACCGTGTTCTTTTGTGGTTGATGAGTAACCTGTGGACGTGATCCTTTGGAATACTAATTGCCATATGACAATAGTTGTTTCTATCCCACTTTGGGGCATAAATCACTCCTAAGCAAGACTGACGCACAAAAGAAACATGGAATATGGATATAATTTAATGCCCTGAAACTGATGTGTTCAAACCAACTCTGTGATGGACTCTTTTCAAGAGTTATTTAGCTAATTGACAAAACTGAATGTTTTCTGTGTTTTTTTTTCCTTTCAAAGACACCTTTAAAAGAAAAAAATGACCAACAGACCCTTTAACATTAAACAATTGAGGTATCACTTTCCTGTAAATTTAACATTGAATTCTGAGATGGATATTCCTTAAAAATGTGTTTCATCTCTGGGTAATCAGATCACTGAACTTTCTTTTCGTCCTGGACTCCTTGTGTGTAGCCATTTGGGCATCATTCTTTTTATCTTTGCTTTTCTATGTTTCCTTTACTTGCCTGGGCATTTTGAGGGAGTATCTCTGATTGATTTGGATATCAAAAGATGTGCCATATGTAGACCTAATTTATCTAAATAGAATCAGAAATTTTATTTTATTTTGGTGGTCCCCTGGGACTCCAAAGATCTATTCAATAATGGATTTGAAAAATCCATGTATAAAATCTATTTTATGTTTTCTTCTTGCATACTCATTGATTCCTAAGTGCTTTTCCTCATAGACTCACATTACTGTCCCACGTTCCTCTCTGGGCTCTACATCAAATAGTGGAGGAATTGCAGCAGGAGTGCTATCTAGGGAAGAGTTACTCCCCTTGTTTGTTGCAGAAGAGCAGAACATTAAACAGTGAGTGGACTATGCAGAAACCTCTCCCTCTCCGGATCTTTTTTTTTTCCTCTGCCTCCCTCCCTTCCTCTTTTTTTTCCACTGTTCCCTCTCCTTCTCTTCCTCCCTTTCTCTCTCTCCCCATTCCCAATGGGAGTGTTGTTTATAGAGCATTATAATTTATAACTGAAGAGAGTGGATTTAATTTCAGTGGAGAGGCTCGCCAGCAGGGCGCCAGCCTGCAATCATATGAATCAGCAAGCTGCAAACTCTATTGAATGGAAAGTATTATCGCTGGCCACAAACGGACACTGTTTCTCCTAAACAACTCCCTTGGTGCAGGAAGACCTTGTCTTCATTCATCTATTTTACATATCTACTTCTGTTTTAATTTTGCCATTTCCTAAAAGTGTTTTCTCTTTAGATTGCAACTTTTCTCTACCTTATTTCCTGACCCAACATTGGAAATTGCTATTGTATATTTCTGGCTGATTTGATATTTCTTCTATCTCCATCCTTACCATGTATGGCTTTAGTTTTCCCTTCCCGTCTCCTTCCTGCATACACGTCTTTTTTGTTTGTTTTAATGGGAGCTGTTAAATATGCAAACAAGACTGTGATAAACCATTAGCATTAATATTGTAAAATGCTAGGCAGTTTCATTCACCTAAAATTTTATTTAATCATGGATATTTTGCTTAAAATTTTATTTAATCGTGGCTATTTTGCTTATAGTCAGATATTTTTTTCTACATGGAAAGATTTATTTTCTTGTCCTTCAAACATCTGGGAGGTGATTTCTTATCCTTAATATGACCCATCAAAGCTCTTGTAATGTTAGTACCTGCACCTTTATGCCAAGTTTTTTTTAAGTGTTTCGGTCATTTTTCAGAGTGCTGGAATATGTGCATGACTTTTTGTGGTTGGTATTTGTTTTAATCCAACATCGGCTGCTTTCATGTCATTAGGCTAAATCTCTGACTCATTTTGAAAAATCAAGTTAGACCTACAAGGCTGGTACCTTTTTCAAAAGTATTTTACTGAATTAATGTATTGTAATTGTTGGTGATTTTGGTATTGAATCTTTAGTTGAGATGAAGCAAATTGCATTAATATTGCATCAAATATCAGGCTGTCTTCATCCAGACTTTAGAATAATTTCAACATTCATGTCTTAACAATGAAATTCAAGTTGCACCAATAGCATGATTCTGGTATTTGCTTTAAAGAGAGAGAGGAACAGTCCATGAGTCAGTAAGGAAACTGCTGTAAAGGAATTTTATTTAGACATTTATTTAGAATTTTATTTAGTGGGAAAACCAGACTAGTCCGACTACATTCGTGTAAAATAAAGGTCTTATGTATTTAGAAAATGCTAACAAATGCACAAGTTGCCAAGTACTGGAAATGCTAAAAGCTCAGAAAATTGATATGAAATTCACATGTTCTACTGTCAGAAATGTATTTGTTTTCTTATAGGTATAAAGAAGAGAAATTATTTATATACCAGCTTGCATATTTTCTTGACTCAATATAACATCAACAAATCAAATATATGTACATAATTTTTCTCATTTAAAGGACAAACTTATGAATCCACGTGTATTCATAAAATTTATCCTTTAAAGCCTGAGAAGAGAGTTATAGTCCTCACTGTCTCAGCTAGGATTTTTTTTTTTTTTTTTGCCTTTGATTACTCAATAAGAATTACACATAGAAACAGAAAATCAATATGTCTACTTCTGCTTATTTTCAAAATTGAACATTGCTCTGTATTAATTTCAGAGAAGGTATATCCAAGCGTCAGCTGAGAGAGGTTTAGTTTGGTTTAGTTTTAGATTCCTTGTGATAGTTGTCACCTCTAACAGCAATGAACTATCAAAAAAGTGAGATTTCTTATCACTCTGTTTTTATTCCGAGAAGTAGTATGTGAAATGAGGGAGAAAACTGTGGATTGCTGGTGAATGTGTTTCTAACTCCTTTTATTCCTGACTTAAAATCAGTTGGTAAACCTGACTCATGATATGTGGATTTTTATTGAATTAAGATTAGAAAAAGTCCAGGCAGCTCCATAATGAATATCTTTATACAGAGATCTTGCGCATTTTTCAACATCTTCAAGGAGGTGGGAGTGCTACAGTGAAGCGCAAACATTTGGATAAGGTTGAAATGAGTCAACAACAGTGAAAAGGCCCTTGGCTTCATCCGTTTCTTTTCAGAGTCAGGGAAAGGGAGGGTCTTTGTGTTTTCACTTGAGTCTTGGGTTTGGTTATTCTGTTTTGTTTGTTGTATTTTTACCTAAAAGACACACCCCTCTCTACCTGTAATGTAGTGTAAGGTTCAAGACAAACATGGTATAGTCGTGTTTTATTCTGATTAATTCCTACCTTTAAGAAGTTCTGCCATTAGGGCTCTCAAAACCCAATCCTAGAACAGAAAAGTTCTGTGTGCCTGTATATTACATGCAAAGGATTTGTTTCTGTAAATTAGTGCCCACAGTCAAATTGATTCCTTTGAGAATTTTCTGCAATTGAAGTCCAAGAAGAACAAATGCAGTAGTTATGATTCAAATAAAATATTTATTGACAGTAGATGATCTGTAAATATCTTTGCCCAAAATGCTTATATGCTACTAGAATCAAAAATAGAAATGAAGCGCAGGAAAGTACAGTTCACTGAAAGTTTGTTTTTTATGGTCTAAAGTAGAGTTGTTGTTTGGGTTTGTTTTGTTTTGCACAACTATTGCACGTTATAGTGACCTGACTTCTTAACACATGATCTGATTTCTTGATCAGAAAGCCTGTATAAAGTACGCTGAGTGGATTTTTTTCAGATGTTACTAGGTGACCTTGTAGAAGTCCCTGCTCTGGTCATACAGGAAATATGTGGCATTTAGGTAATTGCTGTTCGTTTCCTTGATTGTTCCTATCCAAAGTTTCCATGCGTCGCTTCAGTAAAGTGCGTTCAGGCATCGGGGCGACAGCTCTGTTTCCCCTCCCTGTAACTGCTTCTGGACCGTGTGCTTGGCCGACTTAGCAAAGCGTAGAAGTCAGCTGCATCTGTGTGAGCCAGCTCTGCTTCGACTGGGAGCAGTCGAGAATACCATTTGTTTTCTTTTCTAAATATCACAGAAGTTTTATTTTCCATTCACCGAGGCTTTTTTGTTTTTTCCTGCTTTGGGCTAAGGGTGTACCAATTTTTCTAACATCTATACATACTTCCAAAATGTGAAAAAGGTCATGGCCTTCTTACTGATCATAGTGGATAGTGCTGCTGTCTCTCTAGCTGAAACTGTGACCTTGGTTGGGGGACGGGTAAAGGCCCTGCTGGTGGCTGCTTTCCTCACTTTTTGGAGCTTTGATGTATCTCTGCAACTAGTAGAAATGTAGAGGGGTGTTCAGGGAAAGGCAGCTGGCTGGCAGCGTCAGATTAAAATATTTCTGACCCACAAAAGTAACCAAATGCCCATATTTCTTCATTTAACATAATTAATACCTTGTATTTCCAATGACTTTGATAAAGTGGCCTTCCTCCTCCCACACCCTCCCCCTCCCCTGTGTCAACTTTGGGAAGACTGCAAGAGATCTATAGTTAAAACACTCTGTAGATGATGAAGAATAGTGTGTCTTTAAAAAAAAAAACGAACATCAAAAGTCTCAATTAGGTTGCTGCCTAGCAGGAAGCTTATAACCACATTAAAATAGAAAAGTTATTTCATTTTTAGTATACTGTATTTCAGCAGCAAGGGTTGCAATCGAAAAGCAATATGAAACACTTTGGTTTGGCTGCCAAGTAAATCCACATTTTGTTATAAATGTGTAATTACAGGAAATATATGAAAAGAAAAGTGTTAAGCATTTCTTATCAAATACTGGAAAAGAGGAGTTTGGTGCCTTTGGAATTTAGGAAAAACCTGGGATGGATTTTGGTCCTGTTACAAGGCCTGCTTGTTGCATTTAATTTAAAGCAGTTGTTCTTCTGTCATTATCCCAGAGCCCAGGGCTTTTCAATACTTTCCAAGACAGAGACGGTGCCACCAAATGTGCCTGGGAGTTTAAGCGGTATTTGATCAATCACGTGATTTTATCAGTTACTTTTTCTTTTCTTGCCTTCTGCACCTCAGCATACACATTTTAGAGTGAAAATACAGACGATGTATTTATTTTAAACAATCTGGCAGTGGTTGAGCTAGCCATCTGGAAAGGTGATGTCAGCCCAGGGCAAGGGTGGCTGCTGGTTGAGGGTAGTCATCTGTCCCTTCCCCCGCGACACACGCACACCAGCCTCCGCAAATCCAGTTTAATGGTGCCTGAGTTGCTGTTTGGTTGGTTGAACTCATTCTCCTCAGCTGACGTTTAACTAGTAGTTTGTGCTGGAAGAGTATTACTACTGCTTTCTCTGGCCTTCACAGACACGATGGCTGGACAAACATGAGCAGCCCTGATCTGCTATGATGGACAGAGTTCAATTATATTACTCCCTCTCAGAAAGGAAAAAAAGCACACATTTAATGCCATAGCTAAATTGGATTCCTTCTACTAAGAAATCGTAAATTTGTGCTTAATAGCCAGATAAATGTAGAGCTGATTTACATTTACAGGCTGATTGTAGATTTGGTTCATTGAATATAAAATTTGGTCGGTATGTAGATGGTTTTACTCCCCCCAATGATATGTATGTATCTGGTCCTGCAGTGTTTTTTTCTTAAGTAAAAATTGAAGACCTCTCTTTGGGAAATATCTTGGGTAAATAAACTTGACAGGGACTGCTATGTGTACAGAGCTGCCGCTCTTACAGGAATATGTATGGTTCAGGAAGATTTTGGTTCTCTCTGGGATGGGAGTAAGTGAGAGTCGTTCTGGAGGGAGGGCTTGCGATAGAATTGTGGAAGTGTTTCTGACACCTAGGTGTTTTTGTTTTTTTAATTCCCAACAGAGAGATGTTTCAAATGTATTTGCCTCCACAGAAAGAAAATTTTCTCCTATTACATGGTTCCAGGGAAAGGACAGATATACGTACCATATTTTATTTGGAGATGTCCTGAGAGAATCCCTCACTGCCTTTTTCCATGCTACAGTCTGTTATACAGCAGCAAGACCAAGATGATCCCAGTAATAAACCTTATTGGTATGGTTCACTGATTTTTTTGTACTCTGCATTTATTTCAGCAGACTTCTCTAATAGCATTTTGCAGTTTTCAGCTTTTTGTTGTTGAAAACAAAAATAATAAGTAAACCAGTTTAGGGCTACACTTCTTTCTCTGAAACTGATTCCTGCCTTAGTGCCCTCCTTGAGGGAGGAACTGGCTCTCTAGCCAAGGCAGAGGAGCCACCCCTGGTGAAATGTGAGAGAGGAGAGGGAATTACTTACATGCTTAAGGTCTTATTATTTGAGACATTCAAGAGGGTCAACGTAGTATTCTAATTTTTTCCTTATAAAAAGTATATACATACATATCTTGTTCAGGTTGTAAAATAGGTCTGTAAGTTTGGTCTTACTCTGTGAAAGGTCAGGGCAACGTTTTCTTCACATCAGACAGATTTTGGTTGAACACCTTTTGTGTGGTCCAGTAGTGAATACTTAGAATGTGTTTGCCACCAGAGTAGATGATGGTGTATCTATTAAGAGCGAAACAGTGCAATACACATGATAAATATTATTGAACAGGACATTTCTTCTACACTAAAATGTAGGGGGTCAACGTTTCTCAACTCTTAAGAGTCAGGATAGTTTCTTTTAACACTTGACCCTAAAATATTTTATGTTTGAAGGAATAGCGACAGTACATTTTTCCAATGCAGAGTCACTCAAATTCTTTAGTAGTTTATTATTTTAATTTAAAAAATTAATTCTAATTAAAATTTATTATTTATTTTTTGCTGCACTGGGTCTTTGTTGCTGCAGGGGCTACATTCTAGGTGCAGTGGTGGGCTTCTCACTGTTGCAGAGCACAGGCTCTAGAATGCACAGGCTTTAGTAGATGTGGCTCATAGGCTTCGTTGTTCTGTAGCATGTGGTGTCTTCCCATAGCAGGGATGGAACCTATGTCCCCTGCATTTATTGGCAAGCAGATTCTTAAACACTGGGCCACCAGGGAAATCCTCTTTAGTGATTTAAAGTTTTCATCCCAGAGTCTTTCTGGAATATAGCTTAAGGAGTGGTCATATTCCATTTATCCAGGAGTCAGAGAAATAAACAAAACTCAAGTAAGCCAAAGACTTAATTGAAGTGATCCTATTTCAGTTAGTCACTGAAATCAATGATAAAGACATGACTGTTTGGGGGGGTGGTTGATGGAAATGTTGATATTGGAAAATTTATAAAACCCTTGAGAGAGAGCAAGCACTCATAGGACCATGGAGTCATGTATAGAGTAATTCTGCAACAGTGGCAAGATATTGAACTGTCTTCTAAATCAGCAAAGAAATATTAAATTATGTCTGATGTAGTTTTTATATTAAACTTGGTTCATAATTTTCTAGGTCCTTATAAGTTAGTATCTTACTGGTATTGTATGATAGCTATGATACCTCTTCATGGGTAAGAATGTTCTCTTAACTCCAGCATGGGATTTCCTGGTTAGACCACTCTGCTGGGCTGTTGTGAGAAGGTGGAACCACAGACCCCACAGGGACATTCAGACTGAAGGACACTGAACCCTAGGTGGTTCTCCATCTGGGTGTCGTCCAGGAAGCAGAGCGCCGCGGGGCCTCCTGGGACAGCACGCGCAGTGACAGTTTCCAGCTGTTCGAATCTAACTCCTCTCAGCACCCTTGCCTCTTAGTTTCTTTGGTTATCCGGTACGTTCCAAAGGAAGCCTTGTTAGGGCCCAGAGTGCTAAGACTTTCCTCTCAGAGGGAGTCCCAGGATCCAAAGGAATTATGGTAAACCCACCTTTGCACCCAGATGCTGTCTAGAATATAGGAACCTTACTGCCTAGCATGGTTTAGCGTGACCACACCTACTTCAAGAGTGTCAAGCACTCAACAGGGTATTCGTTGTATGATTTTGTAAAAACCATTCTAAGTTCTAGAGGACTCTTCACTTACATAGTTTACACTTCCTTTTTAAAAATAATTTTTATTGGGATATAGTTTATTTACAGTATTGTGTTGGTTTCAGATGTATAGCAAAGTGATTCAGTTATTCATATACATGTATATCTATTTTTTTCAGATTCTTTTCCATTATAGGTTATTATAATACTTCCCTGTGCTGTCATGCAGGTCCTTGTTTATCTGTTTTATATTTAGTAGTGTGTCTGTTAATCCCCAGTTCCCAATTGACCCCTTCCCCTCTTTCCCCTTTGGTAACCGTAAGCTTGTTTTCTGTGTCTGTGAGCCTGTTTCTGTTTTGTAAATAAGTTCGTTTGTACCATTTTTTAAGATACCACGTATAAGTGATATCATAAGGTACTTGTCTTTCTCTTTCTGACTTGCTTCCCTTAGTGTGGTCATCCCTAGGTCCGTCCATGTTGCTGCTCGATTCTTGAATGGACTCAGGAAGGAGTTGTTATTTTATATTTTATACATGAGCAAAATGAGACTTGGAGATGTTAAGTAATATCAGCACAGTTACCAAGTACTAGAGCTGGAGTCAAAGTAAGGTCCTGTAAATCCAGATACTGCCACCATGGGCCGCGCCTAATTCTTTGTGATGGTAATGATCATTGCTAAAGTAGATAATTGCTGCTTGGACTTAGCAATGAACATAGGAAACCAAGTCTCTTGATAAGTCTTTCCCTGGTGTCTGCTAGTCAGGGAGATGCCCCTGCCCAGTTCCTTTTCATCCTTGGAAAACAAAACACCTTTCCCGGTAGCTTCTTTTGGCGGGTTATGGCTAGATGGCATCACCGATACAGTGGACATGAACTTGGGCAAACTTTGGGAGATGGTGAGGGACAGGAAGGCCTGGTGTGCTGCAGTCCATGGGGTCGCAAAGAGTCAGACATGACTGTGTGACTGATCAACAACAAGCAAAAAGCCTTGAATTCCTTCCTGGCATATTTTTGTCCTATAAAGAAGCTCCTGTAACTGATGGCTTCGTCAGTCTTCCTTCCCAATTCCTTCCAGTTAAAAGGCAACTTGTGACGGAGCCTCCAAACACTAGGTGACAGCCCTCTGAGCATTTTCTTAAAGAATTGATTCATTCTATGAAATAGAAATTCATTCTATGAAATAGGCTGGTATTTATTGAATGCTTTCTGTGTCTTTCTGTTCTTAGCAGTGTGGGAGACAAGAAAACTGTGCCTTTCTCGATTCAAGGAGCTATGGTTGGGAAAGATGAGACATAAATGCATTTGAATTACTTAAAAGATGACGAAATGCCACAAAGCATTCTATGATCAATTGCACAATTAATGTACAGATAGTAAATGATTTGAGTTCAGGGAAGAGAGAATCATAATCTTAGAATGTGTAATCCTGCCACCTTAAGAGAAGGTAGAACTCAGCAAGATTAATATATAGGCATAAATTTATACAGCACAATATTGTCATATCTGGACTTCAAATTCAGGTCTTTTCATGGCCAGTCTCTTGCCAAAACTACCCTCTCTCCCAGACATGTAATCAGTTAGATTTTTGAGAGAAAAATGAAACCTCATCATCAGTATTTTTAAGTTTCTGACATGATACCGTGGGTACCTACCCAGCACGCTGGGCTTCCTGGTTGGCTCAGTGGTAAAGGACCTGCTTGCTAATGCAGAAGATGCAGGTTCAGTCCCTGGGTCGGGAAGATCCCCTGGAGAAGGAAATGGCAATCCACTCCAGTATTGTTGCTTGGGAAATTCCCATGGACAGAGGAGCCTGGCAAGCTACAGTCCATGGGGTAACAAAAGAGTCAGACAACTTAGCGACTAAACAACAGCCACAACAAACCCAGCAGTCTTTTGTGTCCTGGACATGAGGTACTAGATACTATGAAAAATGATCCTTAACTGAAGTTCACAATCTACTGGGATAGAAATATGTATAGTTAACTGGACTGTAAGCTAAATGCCACAGAAGAGCCTTCAATGAATATAATGCTGTGGGTGCCCAGTGGTGGAGAAAGAAATTGGGTTTATGAGGACTCGTCTTTCCCTGGTGGCTCAGATGGTAATCTGCCTGCAGTGACCCAGTTTTGATCCCTGGGTCTGGAAGATTCCCTGGAGAAGGGAACAGCCCAGTATTCTTGCCTGGAGAAGTCCATGGACAGGTGAGCCTGGAAGGCTATAGTCCATGCAATCACAAAGAGTTGGACATGACTGAGTGACTAACATCATCCTCATTGGGTTTCTTGTAGGGGGTGTGTTTGAACATATAGCAGTA
Source organism: Bos javanicus (assembly GCF_032452875.1). Taxonomy (NCBI): domain Eukaryota; kingdom Metazoa; phylum Chordata; class Mammalia; order Artiodactyla; family Bovidae; genus Bos; species Bos javanicus. The sequence continues at coordinate 13,224,479 of NC_083886.1, read as the reverse complement.
TTTGGACAGCCATTCCATGTAAAGGGAAGTGGCTAGGGTTTGTTTTCTGTTTTTCAGTGTTTTTATAATTAGTTGCTATTTTCCTTTACTCTTCTCTGTTGCTCTATCTCGTCTGTTTCCCATGTCTGTTTTTCACCATCCTGGCCACTTCTGCATGGGGTTTTACCTTGCTGCTAAAACGTACTTTGTGATCTTTGCACCAACTATAGGTTTGTTTTCTTTCCTCTCTGGTATGACACTGCCTGTCTCTTAATTCTAGAAGTAATTTGATTTCCCCAGTGGCTTTTATCATTCATTGGAAACAACTGAAATTTATGCCTATTGACAAAATTCATTTTTAGGTTATTTTATTTGGAAGATCAAGCTTGACTCTTCTTTTTTCTGATCTCTCTCTCTGTGTCTTCCTTTCATTTCTCTCACTCTAAGCTTTTTTCTGTCCTTCCACATTTTCTCCCATGTAACTTCTACACTCTGGAAGATCACCTTGATGACCCTTAGACACCACTCCATATCTGTTTACACCTGTCATGTGGAGCTGTCTTATCCCTTGAGCCTTTTCTCTTTCTTCCTTCTCCTTTGTTTTATGTTTGGCATTTAATTACCATGCTGCAAATGGTTGGACATCGTTTGTGTTTAAAAAATGCAGTCAAATAAAATTTTATTTTGAACAGCAACTTTGAATATAAATAACCCCATGGAGATTAGGTAATACTTTTCTCACCTTACTCAAATATTTATCTCTGCTTTTTTTCCTGCCAAAGTCTAGAATTCCAAAGTGTCTTTCCTCAGTAATTTAATTAGGCCACAAGTTTGAGGCTTAATGATGGATCAAAAAATGTATGATATGCTTGAGAGATCAAGACGGCAAATTGATTACTGTTGCAGCAGAGGTTGGCCAATGTGGGAGAGGGAGCAGGTACTGCCCTGTGCTGCAGGATCTGAGTCAGTGATCAAGGTCAGCCTCAGTTCATTAACTTCTTTTGAGGGCTTATAGTCACTGTAAATATAACTGCTCATACCTTATATTCTAATTACAATATAGTATCGTTTTGCAAAGACTTAGGTTCGCATCAGTAATGTCCTAGGATGTTGAAAGATCCAGAGTAGTGAAAGCTGATTTCTGGTCATTTCTCCTAGTTTCTTAGTGCCCACAAACAGAAAAATCTCACCTCAAGATACTAGTGTGGATAAATATGCTCCCATCCATGGGCACATTAGGCAGGAGCCTGTTCTTTTCTTAACCATCTGAAACCATCATCTATTTTAAGGAGCAATATAAGGGATTCTTATTGTGCTTTGATCTAACACATTATTTAAAATTGGAATATGTTTCATGGTAATTCTTAAGATCTCATAAACAGGAAATGTGTCTGTTCAACAATTCAAATACCCGGTTTCATTCCTGTGTTTAGACAGTGCCTTGTATTGCTAATAAGCCTGTTTTTAAATGACTTTTAAAGTGTTTTACTTGAAGCAAAATAGTAAATCATTTTAAACTTAACAGATTGTGCGTGTGTGTGTGTGTATGAAATCTAGAATGAAGATAACAGGTGTCCAGTCTTTTACACAGAAGTGTAATGACTTAGTTTGGGGTTTTGCAACTGCTGTGAGAGGATTCTTTTAGTTAAGGATTCCTCAGTATACTTTAGAAAATCTTAACACCAATCTTCATAAATAAACATGAAATCAGAAAAATCAGCATATTTTTTCTTTTGTCATGTAGATGTTAAAAACCATCTGAGAAGCAGAAATTGGTGTTGGTGATAAGATCATGAATTGGAGTTTAAGCTAAGGATATTTGTGGACATGGATCATTTTTTACTAATTTAATTTAAAGTAGATTTTGTTCAGTTTCTCTCAGTTGATTTTCATAAAGGTGAAATAGTTGGCATTCATTTTCTAAACATTAGTTGGATACACTGCACATGGAATTTTACAAGGCCTGCAGTAAATGCATGTATCAGACATATCCTTCCACCTGAAAAAAAATAAGGTAGACAATTGTACAGTCCAGTGGTTTTCAAGGTATTGGGTATCAGGCAGTTACCCTGAGAGATGCAAAACAAATGGAGTCCTACAGTTGTGCTGGCTCATGACCAGGACGCATGGTAACAAGGGAGGGGGAATCCACATAGAGCACAGCAGTCTTCCTCAGTGGAAAAGATGAAGCTGGGAGTTTAGGGAGGCCAAGAAACTTGTATTCACAGAGCTCAGTACCAGAGAACAGAGAGCTGTACAGATAGCTAGCTCTAAAGATCTGCAGAGGACATCCTATAAGCCTTCAGCTGAGTACTGATCAGCACATGAGAAACTACCCAAGACCCAGGAAGGAACCACTTCTAAGGGTTAGAGTGAACATTTACCAGTGCTCTCACAGGACTGGGAATCCTCTGTTTCCAGCGGTAATAGTGGAAAATCTCATAGTTTATAGGCAAATGGGGATAATACACAGAAAGTTTTTTCCTCCACAGTGAGGCAAAATTTTCCCTAAACTATTGCAGTTTTGCCTAACAGAACTTAAAAGCATGACATAAGGCACATCATAATTAAATTGCTTTAAGGCAGTGTTAAAAAGTTATAAGGTTTTTATACTGTATGTGAAGTGGTATGATATTCCTTCAAGGTGATCTTTAACGATGAGTTAAAAACATATGCTAAATCCACCACTAAAATTACAAGTTATATAGCTAATGACAAATTAGATAGAATGGAATCCTAAAAATATTCAGTTACTCCAAAAGAAGTCAAGGGGAGAATAAAAGGAACCACCCCTGAAAAAAACATATAGACAAATAGTAAATTTACAACATCATGGTGGATTTAAATCCAACATACCAAAAGTCATATTAAATATAAATGGCCTAAAGACGCAATTAAAATTAGACAGAAACTGTCAGATTGGATCAAAGGGGAAGATTCAACCATAGTTTGTCTACAAGAAACCCAATTAAAGATACAAATAGGATAAAAGTAAAGGGATGGAAATAATACACCAGTGAAAACTGAAGAAAGCAGGAACTGTTATATTAATAGACAAAATAGACATCAGAAAAATATTATTATAAAATAAGGGGACATTCATAGCATTAAGGGTATTAATTCCTAAAGAGGACATATCCATTCTAAAGGTCTATGTGTCTGATTATAGTTTCAAACCATATGAAATAAAGCTGACTACAAGTAGAATTAGGCAAACACACAATTATAGTTGAAGATTTCCACATCCCTCTCTCAATAATAAAAAGACAAAGAATTGGCAAGGATATAGAAGACTTGAATAACACTATTAACAACTTAATCTTATAGACATTTATTTAAAAAAAAAAAAAAACCAACCACCACCAACAGCAGAACCACCTTTAAAAAAAATGTACATAAAATATTTACTATGATGATTCATATTCTGGGGCATAAAAGAAGCCTCAATAAAGTTAAAAGATTTGAATCCTACAGTTTGTTCTCTGACCACAGTGCAATTACATTAGAAATCAATACCATGAGATATTTGAAAACAATCCCCAAATATTTGAAAATGAACCCTTCTAAATAAGTCATAGTTTTAAGAAGAAATTTTTTAAAATTATTTTGAATGGAGTAAAAATTAACACACAACATATCAAAGTTTGTGGGATGAATGCTTTAACAGAGTGCTTAGAGGAAAAGTTGTAGCACTAAATACCTAATAAGGAAAGGATTCAGATCAGTGACTTCAGTTCTTACCTTCCACTAGGATAAGGATCAAAGTGGAAATAATAAAAACAACAATAACAAAAGATAGAGAAATCAATTTTTTCTTAGTTTTGATAACAAAAGTATGGTCCATTTAAAAAAAAGCTATAGTTTCTTTGATAACAAAAGTATAGCCTATTAAAGAAAAACTATAGTTTCTTAGTTTTCATAACAAAAGTATGATCCATAAAAGAAAAATTGACAAAGCAGACTTCATCAAAGTCTAGAACATCTGTTCTTCTACTGATACTGTTAATGGAATGCCACACATTAGGGGAAAATATTTTCAATTCACACAACTGATAAAAGGCTTATGTCCAGGTTATGTGAATATATAAAAACTCTTAACTGTATTTGAGACACTACTATTTACTTATCAGATTGTCTAATATTGACCAAAATATTGTTCTTGTCTTGGCAAGGACATAGAGCAACTGAAGCCCTCATATACCATTGCTGGACGTACAGAATTTTACAAACACTTTGGAAAGCAGTTCAGCAGTTTCTTAATTTTATCATATATCAGAATTCAATAACAGCCATATTTGTAGTAGCTAAGAATTGAAAACAACTCAAATGTTCATCTACAAATAAATCTATAAATAAATTGGTATTTATCCATGAAACTGGATACTACTCAGCAATAAAAATGAATTTTCAATAACACGGATAGATCTCAAAATGTCAGTGGAATCTGGCCAAAAAAATATATACTATTTGGTTTCATTTATATAAAATTCTAGGAAATGCTAACAAATCCATGGTAATACAAAGCTAGTGAACGGTTTCCGATATAGAGGTCTGGTGAAGTGAAAAGTAGATTGTCATCTGAGAAAACCTTTGGCAGGGATGGACGCTCATTATCTTGTTTGTGGTGATGGTTTCATAGGTATGTACATATGTCATAACATCAAATTGTTCCCTTTAATCTACACAGTTTATTGTATGTCAATTAAACTGTTAACTTCTAATGACAGTTTATACTTCAGGTTACACTTTCATTCTAAGTTCTATACATTAATTCTATTTTGAGATTTTTGGTTTTGTGTTCAGTTAATCCAGTAGGTCTTTCATCTGAAAGATGAATAATGTGTAGCCATTGTACTTGACTTATTTTTAAACTAATGAATATTTAATGAGGAGACCAACTCTTGATACTGTACTAAACCAATAAAACAAATTTTTATATTACATAAAAACCTGTATAAGTGCTACTAAATGGATAATCTTTTGTCTTATACTTCTGCATCCTAAAATAGAGTAAATATTAGACATTTGTATCTTGGAGTGTTTTACCTTGGACTCTGAAATACAAACTAAAATCCTAAACATTTTTTTTTTTAATTACCTCCCAATTTCACAGGTTCTGGCTCTTATATATGTGGTGGGCTATACACACCCAGCCTGCCATCTTATTCCATGGAAGTACTGCTTGGACATTATATTTTGAAATCTGTATTACAAAGTCTTTTATCCTTTTATTAGTTTAGTACTTTAAGCCTTAGACATAAGAAAGAAGACTATCAGTGAAAATCAATTGAAATGTGGTTAGATAAAGATCTGTTGTGCTAGCAGAAGGCTTAGTTGCAGCACAATATGATCAATTAGGGCCCTCCAGCTGCATACAGAGTTTTACCCAGCCAATCACTTTTCACACGTTTCCTCCATTAGCTTGACTAGAGTTCTTTTTCTTTTTTTTTTTTAAATGTGAATTATGATGAATGAGATTGTTGTTATGAATATAGAGATAGGTCATTACCCTACAGAAACCAGACTGTGCTGGCGTTTAGTGATTAGGCTTTCTGCTCCTGCTATCAATAAAGTATAAATTTATCTGTCTCAAACTATAATTGGGAAGCTGTAGTCATTGTTATCTAATTCATTTAACAACATTATAATCGTAAATTGTTTTTGTTCATCTGGATAATTTACATAACTTTTAAGTTAGTGGTAAGGATGAAGGGATATGATTTATCAAATCGAGGTGGGAAATTTTTCATGACTTCAAATCAAATAAATATCCCTTAGGAATTGGTACCCCTAAATTGAACAACCGGATATATATAGCCATTCCAGATATCAAAAGTAAAAATAATGAATGAAGATGCTGGAGGTTTGCAAAATAATAAGCATTAGCTTATTACAGAAGTCCTATAGTTGTTAAATTCTAGAAATGATGTGACTTTTTCCTAGGCTTCAGTTCAGTTCAGTCACTCAGTCATTCCGACTCTTTACGACGACGCCATGGACCAGGCTTCCCTGTTCATCACCAACTCCCTGAGTTTTTCTAGGCTTAGGTTGTGGAATTGGAGGGGAAAAGGAGTTGTTGGGTTTTGTTTTAATGTACTCAAAGACTGAGGTTCAGTACTGGTAAAGTGGATGCGCAGGGCATCCTGCCAAAAAGGTTAGGGACTGCTGTTCTAGAAGATGGATGCCCCTAGGCCTAGAAGAAGTTGGGCTACAAGAAAAGCGGCCGGGATGCCCTGCGCATCCAGCTGCACTGTGGCACAGAGCTGGTGCCCCATGTGTCTTGTAAGGCAAGCCTGAGTTAGATCCCCAGGCTGTGGTAGGTATTCCTGGTAAATACCTCACATAAGCCTGTCTTATGAAAAAAAAAAGAAAAAAAATTAATCCTTAGGACACCTTCCACCTGAGTGGATAGATTAGTGGAGCAGGTCCTGATATAAACCATTGAATTGTAATCAAAATTGGTTTGTTTTTTTTTTTTTTTTGCTCTGATGTTTCTTTGTTTTTTCTTATTTTAACTTTTTCCTATTACAGTCTCCTGTTCTCACAGAAAAAGGCCTTTTATGTGTCTGTGTGTGTTAGAAAAAGGCCTTTGGGGAAAAAAAAAAGTCTAGAATATAGTGCTTACAGTACTCAGCCCTCACAGATGTCAGTGCATGTATAGAAAGATCTCATCGTCTGCAGGCGTGAATAACTCTAATGTTACATGGAAAACCGACAGATACCAAAGAACACTCCAGTAGAGATGCTGTACTTGGAAGCTTAAAGCAGGCCTGCCTTTGAGGTCCATTGATGAAAAGACCTTTGTGATTTGTGCCATGAGGGTGGGGGAGGAGTGCTCAGTACTAGAAGAGTTAATAAACACCAAGAGCTGTGCTCATCTTATAGCTTTAGTAAGCTTTAATCTGTAAGCTTGATTACCTCCTAACCCCTCTATCTCTTGCCTCCCCCTTCAAGCACTGTGGGGGCTTTATGGTGGTATTAGTGGCATTTTGCCCAACACTGGCTTTAGGGAAATCATTGTACAAGAAAGAGAATCAGAAAGACTGGCGCTGTCTGCTGTGTGAGGTCATTAACACAAGAATAACCTGACGGGCTCCAGAGGGCAGGGGGGAATGTCTGTACTTACTAGAAATTTGCAGATGGAATGATACAGTCCTTTTCTTGTAGTCCAATTTCTTCTAGGCCTAGGGGCATCCATCTTCCAGAAAAGTGGTCCCCGGCCTTTCTGGCACCAGGGAGTGATTTCATGGAAGACAGTTTTTCCATGGACTGGGGTTGAGGGGGATGGTTTTGGGATGATCCAAGCACATTGCCTTTAGTGTGCCCTATATTATTATTATTACATCAGGTCCACTCAGATCATCAGGCATTAGATCCTGGAGGTTGGGGACCCTTTTTCTACAAAAACCCCCTTTAGATACTTTGAGCAGGATATTCGGTTGTATATCTTGGAGAGGCCTTTGTGTTTGCTGTGATATTTCATAAAAACATGTTTGTAAGCTCTTGCTCTCTGAGATTTTTTTTTTTAGAGATATATATTAGCATAGAGTTGCTATGTAATTATTTCTCAGTATTAAAGATATTCTAGTGTCTGAGACCAGATTCAGTGCTCTGTGTTTTGCCAAACATCATTAAGTCATTAGTGTAGGGGACTTGTTGTGAAGGACTGATTAAAAGCTCAGAGAAGCCCTTGTACATTTTTATATTAATCCCAAGAGCTTTACAATATTCTCTTTTCTCTTTATAATGAGTGGTTTGAGAGGATGATACATCATTTCATTAAAAATATCTTGGCAGATAAACCAAGACAGAAAATGATTATGGCCATAGATAAGCAATTAAACTATACAGGCAACAAGCTGTGATAAATAAATACTGAGCCCATATTCTGTTAAACTGGAAACCACTGGGTAGAAATAATTTGGCTTAAATGTTGGCCCTGTGTTGTCAGAGGATGTGAGAGAATTACTGAATGTTGTCAGTGCCTCCAAGGTATCCAAGAGCTGATTGTCGGGTACTTGGGTAACAGGTGTGCCTTACAAGTATGAGGAGACAGCTCAGAGGGACTGTTACAGCAAGTGGTGGACCTTGATAGCACATGGGGGCTGATACTTGCTGCCTTTATCAGAGAGCATTAGCCCCATTCTGTGTGTCTCTGCAGTGGAACAGAAAGCAGCAGTTTACCTTCACAGATGGCATTAACCACAGGAGGCTTTGTTATTCAGGCACATAAATAAAATCGTCCTAGCCATGCTGCCCTTGAAAGGAGGAGAAAATAACACAGCCATGTAGAGCCCAGGGATAGAAGATAAGCTCCGTGAGGCCAGACTTTCTCTTCTGTCGTTGGATTTCTAGAAGTTGGCAGAAAATTGGCAATTTGATATAAAATTTTATTTAATTAGTTGATATGACTGGTAAGGGACAGAGATGATTAGATCCTGGCCTGAGCCCATGCTTCTGTGGTAAGGCCTGAAACTCTTTAGGCCCACTGGTTGTGCTCAAATGAAGCAGATCAGAACAGAGTATGGATTTGCTATGTTTGTTTGAGAAAGTCTTTATTCCTCCTTCTTTGCTGAAAGACAGCTTCTCTGGGTATAGAATTCTTGGTTGGCAATTCCCCCCCGACCCCCTGACCCCTAATGTTTTGAAGATGTTTATCCTCATTCTCTTCTAGCCTGAAAAGTTTGTGCTGAGAAACCTATGGATGGTCTTGTGGGACTCTCTTGTATACAACTTCTCTGTCTTCTCTTGCTGCTTTTAAAATTCTTTGTCTCTGACTCTTAACAATTTAATTATCACATGTCTCAGTGTAGCCCTATTTGGGTTCAACCTATTTTGGGTCTTTTGGGCCTTATGGATCTGGGTGTTTATTTCTCTTTCCAGGTTTGGAAAGTCTTCAGCCATTATTGCTGTAAATGTACTTTCTGTCCCTTTCTCTTCTTCTGGAAAAGAAATACTGTGTTTTTTTTTTTTTTTTTTCCATTGTGTCCCATAAGTCCCATGTGTGTGCTGAGTTGCTTTAGTCGTGTCCCACTCTTTGCAACCACATGGACTATAGCCCGCCAGGCTCCTCTGTCCATGGGATTCTCCAAGCAAGAGTACTGGAGTGGGTTGCCATGGCCTCCTCCATGGGATCTTTCCAACCCAGGGATAAAACCCACATCTCTTTTGTCTCCTGCATTGGTAGGTGGTTCTTTACCAGTAGTGCCACCTGGGAAGCCCCCGTAAGTCCCATAGACTTTCTTTACTCTTTTTCATTCTTTTTTCTTTGTGATCCTTTGACTGGATCATTTCCAATGTCTTATCCTCCAGGTTACTGATTCTGTCTTTTCTGTGGTTGAGTCTGCATTTGAATTCGTCATTTTAATTACTGTATCTTTCTCATCTCTAGGATTTCTGATTTCTGTTTGTTGGTTTTGGTGGTTTCTGTTTCTTTGTAAACCTTTTCATTTTGTTATCTATTGTTTTACTAATTTCATTTAGTTGTCTGTGTATTCTCGAAGCTCACTGAACTTCCTTAACACATTATCAACCAGAAACATAGTAACACCATAGGCATTAGTTTCTGCAAAAAATCCACCCACTGTCTGATTACTATTGACTAGGACTGCTGGCTTGGTTTCCTACCCAAGTGAGGCTGTAGGAGGTTCCCTGGTTGCCTGTGTTCTCTGGTCAGGCTTACTAGATGGTTGGAATTGAATACTATATTCAGTAGCTGACAGGACTATGATTGAGCGTCCCTGCTCTGGCAGGGCAACAAGATGCGACCCAGGCTCATTTTGGAGGGCCTAAAATCAGGCATGAGTGTGCACTGAATTTCCTGATCAAGTGAGGCCACCAGTTTTGCCCTGCAGATGGGGAAAGCCATGGACTGTGCTTCCTTTTCAAGTGCCACCGTAAGCAGGCATTTGGATGGGCTCCACAGCTTCCTGTGTGCTCTGGTTAGATTCTTTGGTTGGCCAGGTTGAAGGCAATATTTAGCAATGGGCAGGGCTGTGAATTAGTTTCTCTGCCCAGGTGTGGTGGGAGCACAGAAGTATGCGTGCTCAGTTGTGTCCAACTCTTTGCAACCCCAGAGACTGTAGTTTGTTAGGCTTCTCTGTCCATGGGATTGTCCAGGCAAGAATACTGGAGCAGGTTGCCATGCCCTCCTCCAGGGTATCTTTCTGACCCAGGGATCTAACCCACATCTCTTGCATCTCCTGCATTGGAAGGCAGATTCTTTACCACTGCTCCCTCTGGGACTGGTAAGAGAAGCAGCTCTAAAGCTGGTAGATCTCTTTATTTGTTGTCTTAACTCAGACTGGTTCCCTGGCTGAACAGAGCCACTAGCTTGGCTCTGCAGACTATCAGTTCTGCCCGCCATTTCTCAGCTCAGGTGTTGCTAGGCTTATGCAACTTGTAGGTTTCTCCTCTCTTTTCTGATCACACAGACTGGGAGACACTCCACAGAGGCATAGTTTCAAAAGGGGACTATGTGTCTCAGTTCCCTTGCTTGTGCAAGATGGGGAGGAGCCCCCACAGTTCAGTTCAGTCGCTCAGTTGTGTCCAACTCTTTGCGACCCCATGGACTGCAGCATGCCAGGCCTCCCTGTCCATCACCAACTCCTGGAGTTTACTCAAACTCATGTCCATCGAATCGGTGATGCCATCCAACCATCTCATCCTCTGTTGTCCCCTTCTCTTCCCACCTTCAATCCTTCCCAGCATCAAGGTCTTTTCCAGTGAGTCAGTTCTTCGCATCAGGTGGCCAAAGTATTGGAGTTTCAGCTTCAGCATCAGTCCTTCCAGTGATATTCAGGACTGATTTCCTTTTGGATTGACTGGTTGGATCTCCTTGTAGTCCAAGGGATTCTCAAGAGTCTTCTCCAACACCACAGTTCAAAAGCATCAATTCTTCGGAATTCAGCTTTCTTTATAGTCCAACTCTCACACCCATACATGACTACTATAAAAAACCATAGCTTTGACTAGATGGACCTTTGTTGGCAAGTAATGTCTCTGCCTTTTAGTATGCTGTCTAGGTTGGTCGTAGCTTTTCTTCCAAGGAGCAAGCATCTTTTAATTCCATGGCTGCACTCACTATCTGCAGTGACTTTGGAGCCCAAGAAAATAAAGTTTCTCACTGTTTCCATTGTTTCCCCATCTATTTGCCATAAAATGATGGGACCAGATGCCATGATCTTAGTTTTCCAAATGTTGAGTTTTAAGCCAACTTTTTCACTCTCCTCTTCCACTTTAATCAAGAGGCTCTTTAGTTCTTCTTCACTTTCTGCCATAAGGGTGGTATCAGGCCCCACAGGCCTCTCCTAATTTATTTGATGGAAATGTAACCAGAGGCTCACTCTGTTTTTCCCCAGAAAATTTCATTGATTTCATTAATTCATTGTTCATGATGACTTTATAGAATATAAGTACCACAGATAGCAAGAACTGACTCTATTTAGTAAAGAAATCGGGGCTTCCCAAGTGGCATTAGTGATAAAGAACCCACCTGCCAATGCAGGAGACATAAGAGATGCAGGTTTGATCCCTGGGTGGGTAAGATCCCCAGGAGAAGGGTATACCAACCCACTCCGGTACTCTTGCCTGGAGAATCCCATGGACAGATGAGCCTGGCAAGCTATAGTCTATAGGGTCACAAAGAGTAAAAACGTGACTGAAGTGACTTAGCTTGCATGCACAGAATAAAGAAATCATGTGCAAAATATGTAAAGAACTCTTATAACTAAATAATGAGAAAAATAGCTCAAACTATGGGTATTTGAACAGAGACTTCACCAAAGAAGATAAAAAAATGACAAGTATGTGAAAAGATGTTCTGACATTTGTCATTAGGGAAATGATACTGTAACTGTAAGTATGGCTGAGTATTATACTGAGTATTAATGTTAATACTAAGTGTTGATGAGGATGTGGAAAAACTGTGGAACCGTTAAAACATTGTTTTTGGAAATGCAAATTGGTATAACCACTTTGTAATATAGTTTGGTAGTTTCTTATAAATTTAAACATATACCTACCTTATGATTCCATCATGCCATTCACATATTTACCCAAGAGAAATGAAAACATATGTTTATACAAAGACTTGTACTCAAATGTTGTTTATTGCAGCTATATTCATAAGAAACAAAATCTTTAAACAAACCAAATGTTCATCTGTTTATGATGAGAAAAAAATTTGTATTATATCCGTACTTAGCAATAAAAAGAAAGGGGCTACTGACTGATACACATAGCAACATGGACGAATCACAACAGCACTGTGCTGAGTCAGAAGGCACGTTAAACACTATTACTGCATGGTTCTATTTACATAAAATTCTAGAAATGGCAAAAGTAGTGCCAGAGTGCAGATCAGGGGTTGCTGAGGACCCGGAGTTGAAGGAAAGAGACTGACTTCCAAGGGGTGTGAATGGACTTTTTGAAGTGATAGAAATGTATATCTTGATTGTGGTGAGGATCTTATATGCGTTTTAAAAACCGAAATCTCCTGAAAGGCAACCCTTAAAATTAATACCCCTGTACAGCTAATTAAAACAACAAAACATCATACCAAAACCTGTGAGGCCCAGCATGATAAAACTTCTGCCTACCGTTTCAACGTACAGAAACAAAAGTTTTATCGTATTTATATTCCTATGCCTTCAGCGTGACAAAAGCTACTTCTGGAGTTGAATTATCACTGTACAAGCCAGTAATAATTAAAAAAATGCTTTCTTAAAATGGCTAATGGACTAATGGTTTAAATACTTATCCATATTCTAATATGTTCTTCTCATTCATGACCATGCTGTGACCTCTCAAAACAAAAGTTAGAAATCGGAAGTAACTTAACTGACAATTACAGTGGTTGATACACTCCAGTTTAAATAGAAGTGTCCTCGGTTAAAATATGGTTCATTCATCGGTCAAACTGTCCTTATTTCCTTTAATTGAATTAAGATAGACAAATGAGAGATGTGTGCAAGACAGAAAAAAATCCTTTTCACAAATCACTGTTATCCTCCTTCTGAGTGTAAAACGAATCAATTAAAAGCATGTCAAAGCATCTCTCACTCTTGAAGAACTTTAAAGCAGGAAACATTTTATAAAAATAAAAACTTGAGTGAGAAATTGAGAGAAACTGGTTACTTTCTGCAGTTAAATATAATTTAATTTATGAGTATTGTGCGTTATATTATTTTGTATGCTCTTGTTTGGTTACAAATTATAACTGTGCTAAAAAGCCTTTTTCATTTCATCTTCATGTTGAAAATTCCTAATAATAAGAAAGTACAAAATATAAGAAAGTGTACGATGCAAAACTGTGTGTATACAATTTAGTCTCATCTGTATACTTAACTAAAGAGTATTTCTTTGGGAGAGGTGTGAGGATGGGGTGGAGGATGAAGTATAATTTGTATTTTCCAATTACTTTGAAAAATATAGTTTTCCAGTTCTTTCTACTTGCTTAAATTATTATTTAATTGTACTATATATTATATGTGGATTCATACACATTCTATACAATCATTTTAAACCTGTGTATTAAGGCTTATTTTATTAAAATTAGTTATGTGTCCCTACATCTGCCTCTGTTTTCACTGTTTATACACAGGCAAATTTATACTGCTAACTCAGAGCTGGCTTCCCATTTGTAATTCATATCTTTTCAAATTCTTGTATGTTTTTTCCTGCTTTCTGAATTTGTTCTTAGATATGCTCATAATTTTCATTATTTGTTCATTTGAATTTTTGTGTTACTTTTAATATTTCAAAAATTTTAGTAGGTTCAAAATTCAAAACATACAAAAGGGTACGAGAGTGAAAAATCTTTCTCTCCCATAGTCCGTCGATCACCTAATTCCTGTCTTTGGAGGCCAACAATATTATCAGTTTCTTTATCCTTCCAGAAGTGTTTTATACATTATCTATTTGGGTGGACGGGAAAAAAAAACGGAAGTAAAACTTAGTTATAAATTGGGTTCAAAATTTCAGAACTGTAAAAGTGTTATCACTTTCCATGTGTTGGTTTTTATAGAATCAACTTGCCAACATCAATCAAACCTCAGATTTTAAGTGTTATCAGAACAGATCCGTCCATCACTAAGAGACTCTAAGAACTTAAAATGCTCTGAACACCAGGCTTTTAGAGTTTCCTATATCTGGACTTTATGTCTGTGACCTGTGTTCTAGGCCAGAATTCTGGAATGTCCGTGAAATGCCTCTTTTACCATTTGTCTTTTAGCATGGACCATGCTAGTTAAAGAGTGTGGATATGAATTATTGAGTAGTGTTGATGATCAACCCATCTACCCATGTGGTTTTCCCCTTCCTGTTATAATCAGTACTTTAAAAAATTTCCTTCTAAAATCCTTAGAGATCAGAATAATAATTTTACCCTCCCTCTTCCATAATAAATAAATAACTAAAAATGTAGAAACACAGGAAACTACAATCTAGAAGAATATTGGCAAACGTTTAGAGTTATTTATTGATGGCTTGCTCATTGGCAGTATAAAGTGTGTGTCACTTGTCATTAGCAGTAACAATTTCAGCACGTTATGTTCTCTTTTTATTTACTCTGGTGGCAACATGTTTCTGAACAGGGCCACTGGCTGTGGGTCAAGAGGTCAGTCTTTGAGGTTAACAGTGGATGGGGTCATTTACTATTAACCTAAGATTAGCAGCTACGTTTTTCCCTCTTTTTTTTTTCATTTTAGCAGATTTCCTCCTATTTGTATAACATGCCAAATTAATCTTGCCCACTTTAGAAGACTTTCTCCTTTCTCATTTGAATTTTTTTTTTAAGTTTTATAAAATTAAAAAGAAATTCTCTATCCAGATCTCTTTCTGGCCCCCTTTCCTGGTGCACGGAGCAATGTGAACTTTTTCTAAGATTTAAAAAATCTTATACATTTAACACTCATTTCCTCATGTGCAAATACAGCTATTTTTTAAAAAATATTTTTGATGTCTTACGTCTGTTTCCTGCACGAACCCCCACATATATGCATACCAAAAAATCCAAAACATATGGATCAATACACAGCAGAATTTTAGTATTTCAGGGATGGATTCTTCCCTAAACCATTTTGTCTTTTTGTCTTTTTGCTATTCTTGCTAATAAACCATATCCAACTCTTAAACTAGCAAGTTTTGTTATTGTTGCTTAACTTTCAGGACCTATTTAGTTGGTGCCATATATTTGAAACATTCTTTTTCTCTCTACTCTTCAGCAAAAAGATCACCTCTTATAATATAGTTTTATTAGTCATCATGTAACAAGTGTTCTCTGTGGAATTTCCCCATGAGAATTTCCACATAATTCCTAGTTTACATTCTGATATGAACCACAAGACTGCTCTGGAAGCTAAGTTGATGTTAGGTCTTCTGTAACAAAGTTGTTTCTCTTATGACATTGCTGATTCAATTACCAGTAGGAAAATTTACTTACTTTTAAAAGCCTATTGCTATAGGTGATTGGCTTTCTTTTTCTCTCTAACCTTAGGAGTCAACCTCAGCCTCTGAATAAGTATATAGTGAATACCCTATAGGTACAAGGTGAAACAAGCAGAGAGAAGTCCTTAATGCAGACCTCTCAGAGCCCTTAAAGCAGTACCAAGCTTTAATGGGTAAAAGAAGGAGAAGAAAGTAATGTACCTACATAGAAAATTACAAGTATATAAAACCTGTGATAAGGAAGAGATGAAAACCAACTGGATTTTTAATCATATTATACTGTGCATGCTGTGCTAAGTTGTTTCAGTCATGTCTGACTCTTTACGACCCCTATGGACTGTAAACTGCCAGGCTCCTCTGTTCATGGAATTCTCTAGGCAAGAATACTGGAGTGGATTGCCATGCCCTCCCCTAGGGGATCTTCCCAACACAGGGATCGAACCTGTGTCTCTTAAGTCTCCTGCATTGGCAGGCTGATTCTCGACCACTAGCGCCACCTGGAAAGCCCTATATTATACCATAGAGAACAGCAGACTTCAAAGGGTATGATCTTTGTTGCTGAATTCCGTTCCATGCTTGGAGTTAGTTGAGGGAGAGAATATTTAAGGAAAGCTTTTTAGAGGTATGACACCCCGGATGAGGAGGTAGCAATCCAGGTAGAGAATATAGTATAAGTGAAGGTATAGAGGCAAGAAAATCCATGGTATCTTTCAAGGGCTCATACAGAGGTTCCATAATATAAATTGTGAGAGATGAATCCCGAGCAGTGTGTGTTAGTTAAGGAGTTTGGTCTTCATTTTGTAAGGAAAGGACAAGGATTTTAAGCAGAAGATGAGTGATATAGTGAGGCTAGCATTTCAAATACGATTTGGTAGCTGCAGAGAAGGCAGATTTGGAAAAAAGATTAAGACTGGGGTCAGGGAGAGCACTTAGAGTGTTGACCTGAATTAGGGCAGTGGTAAGTGGAAATGAAAGGAGAAGAATGAAGAGAAGTAGGAAAACAAGTTGAGAAGTGTTGAAGAGTAAAAACTGTCAGGCACGATGATTGGATATGAGGCGTGAGGAAGAGGGAGGAGTTTAATATGAATCCCAGGTTTCTGTCTGTGTTGATTGAATGGAAGAGGCTATAAGAGGAGAGCAGTTTAATGGGGAACTTAATACTTTTAATTTTAGGAAGGTTGAAATTGATGTACTTCTGAGGCAGCCAAGGCAGCCCACCTGGCCCTAAGTAAAAATTTGGACGTTATCAGTGTAGATGAAAGAGAAAGTATAGGCAGTAAGAAAGATGGGGAGGTCAAGAACCTGAAAATCAGCAGAATATTATAGGCCTGCAAAGGATGATTTGTTCAGAAAGGGCTGAGAAAGAATCAAGACTAAAACTCACAAAGTGCAATGCCACCAAAAGTCATGGAGTGGGTGTGGGGTTTTCAATCAGCAGTGCCATTAAATATAGGATTGTGCAATGGTCCTGGATGACAAGGATAGAAATATATATTGAATTTAGCAACTGGCAAATCATGAGAGGTGTTAGCAAGGGCAGTTTGAATACAGCAGTAAACATGAGAGCCACACTGTCACAAACTATGGAGTGAATAAGAATTAACAGGAAGTGAGAAGACAGGACATGGGATGTCTCTTTTTTAATGTCATTTTCAAGGGAACATTTGTTTTTTCCTTCGAAAACCTTAAGTCTATTTATGGTCTGAAGGGAAGAATGCAGAAATGAGGAGTCAATCAGAAATGGAAGAGAGATTGGATGCTGACAGAGCAAGATCCCAAACAAGGAGGAGATTGCACTTGATCTTAGCCAGAAGGCTGAGAACAGATCAGGGGGGAGACTGGATTGGAGGTGTTGAAAAGAAGGAAGGAGAGCTCAGATTTGCGTAATAAGAAGAAATAACCCTGGGCAAGTGGGGATATATTTGCATTTGTAGAAAATCAGCTGAGGGATTTAATTCCTTGGCCTCGAGTTCACTCTTGGCTTCCGTACATTTAGGAGTAATTATACCCCCTTCTCTACTTAATTTTTACAGAGATATACATACATAGTCTTGTATCAATAATACCATAACTACAAAAAAAAGAAAATATAGGTTACCCATTAACATATTTCCAGAGATAACACTTTGGTATAACTTTTTGCCTCTCTTTTGTGTATATGGATGCATTTTTAAGGTGACTGTGTAGTATTCCATAACTTATTTAACCAGTCTCATGTTAATGAATCGTTTATCCCTTTGCTTTTCTTTGTTGTGCTATTGTTGGTTTGGTTTTTTACTTTTATAAACAAAGAATTCCTTATACATTTTGGTATATATCTGTTATTGTTTCTTCACAAGCAATTTCTAGAAGTAAAACTGCTGTCTATTGAGTATACACTCTCTTTGGGTTGTTTAATATCTATTGGTCAAATCACTTTTCAGATGGATTGTCAGGTTTGCACTGCCATGTAAGAAGTGCTTTCTTTTCACTTTCTTAACACGCTCGTAGCTCTCTCTTAACTCTAGTAGTTTGACATCACAGCGTTCACAAGTGGTATCTTTTGCTTTAGGTTTGCATTTCTTTGATGTTTCTCATTTCTTTTGATATTTAAAAGAATGTTTTTAAATATTTTCACTCATTACTTTAGTCATTAAGTATAAGAAATTAGTTATAATAAAAAAACTATAAGAAATCATTTGAATATAAGAAATTTATAGCCTGGCTTCAGTATATAAATATCTGTGACATAGCAAAAATAAGGCTGGTTTGGTTTAAGGGAAAATCAAAAGGTGGACGACTTAGAGACTACTAACAAGTTGGTTGTGGGAACTCTTTGAATAAAGTTGATGTTACACATCTGTACTTTGATCACAAACTATTGGGAAAATAAAACAGGAAAAATAGAAAAGAAAATTTAGAAAACATGGCAAAGCTAAATAGTAGTAACAATAAAATAATAAATATATTGAAAACTTAAAACTCAATAACAGTTTTAGACTATTTTTGGATGGCGGTTCTTAGAAAACAGCAAAGAGATATTTAAAAAGTGAAATAATAGTTAATAAATAATAGCTAAAAAAATAAGGACTTTAGAAACTCTGGTATATAACTAGTAAGAGTTCCAAAATAAAATAGAGAAAATGACCAAGAAGTGATGCTCACATCTAGAATTTGTAGAATAGATGAGATTTAGTCATCAGATTGAAAGTATAGCTGAGTGTTGAGCAGAGTATACAAACAAATTCATATCTACATACTTTATAGTAAAATTGAAGACCACTGATTTTTAGAAGTTGTCAGAGAGAAAAGATACATTGCCTAAATAGGTATGAAAATTAGGCGGTAGACTTCTATTTGAGCACTTTAGCTGCTAAAGACAATGGAGCAACACACTAAAAGTGCTAAGGAAAAATAACTCTTGAAGTACAATTCTATACCCAGCTAAATTTTTCATTTAGTATTTTCACAGGGTAGTAAGGGTTTATTACTGACTTGACTTGTTCTTGCTGGAAAAAAATATCCTTTAAAGATGTACTTCATCATGAAAATGTGAGTGCAGAGTGATGTGCAGTTAACTGTGACTGTTATAATAACAGTACCTTTCATGAAACTTAAATGCCAGACGGTAATGACAAAGAAACTGTGAGGATGTTCAGTGGCAATTAAAGCATACTTAGGACAAATATTGTGATATTGAGTAACTTAGGAATTTTTATATTTGTATATAGTATGATAAAAATTAAGGGTAAACCATTAACAGAAATATAATCTATAGCATACAAACGTATAGAGAAAAAATGATTATAAAAACTATCAGTGTCATAATAAGCAAGGGAGAACGGATCTTACAAAATAAGATGGTAGAATGAGCCCCAATACATCAGTGATCAAAATAAATGTAAAACACAGGGATATAATATTAAACTTAAAAATCTAGTCATACTCTGCTTACAAAATAATATGGAGATTGTTCTTTTAGCTTTTACCAATGGCATGAAAATTTTCAGTCAGAATCTACTGTTAGCAATATATGGTTTTATTTTCTTTTCCCTGTTATTACAAATATATTTGCATGAGAGGAAAAAATATCGCCTTATGATTTCACAGATTTTGTCATTAGTTAATCAGAGTTCATAGAAGCTTCAAATATCCCATCAGTTAATTCCCCCAGCACTTGAAATTTTCATTGTGCTAAAGCTGATTGAAATTCTGAGCTGCCTTTAAAGCAATTCCAGACCTCCAGCTTCTGAGGATTTTTTTTAAAAGATACACTAAGTATGTGACGCTTAAATTCATAGGCTATATTTCCTTTTGGATTGTTTTTCAAAGACTGAAAATGCTTATGTCAGGAAATATTTTTTCTTTCCATCTCCCGGCTTCCCTGTTTGTCAACTAGTCTATTCTGACCTCTAAGATGGGGTTCACATTTTAATTACAGTTATGTATGGCAGACTCCATCTGCCATAGCCGGCCAGCCTGCAGGCTTGCAGAGAGAGGGAACATAATACAGGACTTCTTTCTGACAAGCTAGCTGTCTTGCTGTTCTCTCTTTACAATTAGACTCTCAAAATAATGATCTGTTGCAATGACTGAGTGACCTGTAAATTATCAAATATTAGAAGTTTTCAGTTTTTGAAGTGTATCACTTTAAGCATTAACAGTCTACTTCTTTTTAATTAAACTTCTTTATTCTTCACATATACGTTTGTGCTTGTGGACAGAAGGACTTAAGAAAATTTATGAAAGTTGTAAAAAATTTGCTGTTTATTCTCTTGTTCCCTTTTAGCTGCAGATGAAAACTGGTTGTTCAGGATGCATTATCCTTAATGGAATATTCACCGCTCCTGTCCCTGTGGGGCCCCTCCCCCACCTGTACTCTCCCTGATAATATTTCTAAACTTTCTAGTTTGCTGTGACTACAGTTATCCACAGATTAAACATAGATTTTTTTTTCTGGTTAGTAATGTGCCTAAGAAATGATCAGGTTGGATCTTTAGGAATGATTGTATATGTATGTCTTAATAATTACCAAAAGCCCAAACTGATTTTTATCTTCTTCTCCTATTAGGGTACAAGGACCTTTTTTTTTTTTTTAATTTATGGACGTTAACATCAGAAGCATTTATACATAGGTTTAAAACTGAAAATATAGCTTTTCTTTTTTAACCTCTCATATTGCGACCCCTGCCTCTGCAGATCTATCTAGGGCACTTCTCAGATTCATATGTGGATAAGAGAAAACTCATTTGTTGCTGCTGATGCATCCCTGCTATGATGCTAGCCGAAATCTTTGCAGTCTGAATAACTGAAGAGAAGTTGTTCCATAACACAGTGCATCTCAGAATTTATTTTTTCAACTGATACTTCCAGCTCTGGATTCTGTGACATTTGCCCAAAGGGAAACACCGGTCCCTTGGATTACACTGTGCATCCATTGTCTGAACTGTCACAGCAATAGCGCGTAAAGCTGTTTGCATAGCGTGCTAACTCTATCAGGGTCAGTTCCAGTCTGTGGCCGCTAAAAATGAAAACCATGCCCCAGCCGGGACAAGAGCAGGGTCAACAGCTGGCAAAGGATATGGCAATCATTTATATAAATATGCTTTCTCAAGCCCACAAAAACAAAAAACCCCAACCCAACAGCTGGGAAGGGTTGGAAGTAGCCCCAAGGCTGGTTAGTCCCCTTCCAGATGGGGAGGTTAGACTGGGGCTAGCCAGACTGCTCCACATAGACTTCCGATTCGCATTAGAAATAAAAAGAGGAAAGGAAAGGGGAAAGGAAGAAAGGCTACAAGCATGACTGCTCTGTTTTTCACCTAACTTAATCAAATAAGTGAAGACTTTCCGAGACGGAAGGCTTGCATTTATCGGTATTCACGCTCTGTTTTTTCTGTTTATCATAGTGTCTAATACACTTCTTAACTGCTTAAACAGAAAGCATATATGCTCTAAAGTATAGTTTATATATAATGTCATGGTTATTTGTAGACAGATTGAAGAACCGATCTCAGATTTATGTCCTGTTTACATCTTCCAAACACTTATGTAGAACATTCAATGCTAGGGAAGATAATAATTGTGGTGTTGGCCCACTCCCAGAACTTTATCCAAGGGATAGGGTTCATTTTTGTAATTTGATTTACTTTATAATACATCGTTATTGCACATCTAATATATCCAACAGAATAACGAATACCATTTTCCCCGAGTTCATCTTAAGGTTGCATACCATGAGACAAAGTATTATTTTTATAACCTGTTGATGCTACAAGAGGCAAAGGTGGAGAGTATAGGACGTTCAGACTAGTACAGGACTTCCAGAGTGACATAGTGAAATGAAAGGCACCACAATGATGATGAAAAATTTGTCCTCATTATCTAGAAATGGGCAGCCTCCTCCTTAATAATGGAAAGTTCTGCTGACGCCGCACTGAATGGCAAACAGTGTTTTCCTACTCTCCAGCCTTCTATTTGCTTAAGAGAAAGCTTACATAATGAATGCATTTTTTTTAGGTGTAGGATTAGCTCATGATATTGGAATCCATAAAGAGACATAAATTAAGGTCTTTTGCCAAAATTGAGACATTGTCTTAGAGAATGTGCTGGTCTGAGACAGAAGTTAAATAACGTGTTTTCTTTCTTGGAATGGTCAGACTGAAAGAAACGTTTTAGCTTTGCTCATAGAATGTCATATCTAGAAGGAACGTCAGTGAGCCTCTCAGACACCTCTTCTCATCTTACTGCCAGTGTAGTAGAGATGATCACAGCTGGAGGATGGTGGGGACCGCTCAGCAGGTATGCATTTCCCAGATACTTTATACAGAAGACCCTATCCTGAGAAGAACAGTGCTAAGCCAAGCTGGATAAAGACCTGCAGAAGACTTGAATTATCAGCTCTGTTGATCCCAGATTTACCCGGATCTGCTGTGTAATTGTACTTACTTCCCACTTTACTCTGGCTCTGCAGTATCAAAGCAAGTGTCACTCAAGCATCAATATTTTATTAGATATTTTGACAGTTTCTAGATTGTTTTATTCAGATATTTCCTTGGAGAAGTAATAAATGTGTGTGTTGGATGTGTTAGGAGTATGTTAGGAGTCTGTCTTTTCTTTGTCATTCTAGATTTTAAACATTTTGAGGGCAAGAGAGAAAAGAATAAAACTGGGTTTTCTTCACGGTTTTATCCACTGAGTCTTAGACATATAAAAGTACAAGTAGGTGTTTGCTGATATGAACGTAAATAAAATGTAGGAAATGCCGATGTACAAATCATTCAGTCATTTAAATGTTTTCTTCTAAAATGTCTGTAGCCATTTTATGCTAAAAGTGTTTTGGGAGGGAGGCACTATTTATTACCTTACTTTCTATAGTTGATCAGTCATGTTTTGCAGGATAGCGAGTATGGAAAAGGTGTTTTTGACAAATTATCATTGTATTCCTGTCCCTTTGGTTCCATTATCCTGGCCGCTTTTTTTAGTTTCTATGCACTTTTGATTTGAATACACTGTTCGTCTCGAGCATTTTCTTAGCATTTATCTACAAACATTAAGTACAAAAGCAAGACAGACTTAGAGGTATGCTCTGAATTTAAGAACTGGTGGCTTAATTTCCTGACTCTGAGAGTCTAAATATTTCCTTAGATTGATGCAGATTAGTTTAACTTAATTGGAAGTTTGAAAGGTGCATGTTTCTAAAGCTTTTAAGATAATGATACTTTGAAATCACTGATTCTTCCCTGATGAGTAATGTCTTTAATATATGTTTACAAGGTCCAAAGACTTTTAATGTATTTTACCATACTCTGATGACTAATAATATATAATTGAAACAAACATTTTCTCTATCTTTTAATTCTTAGTTAAAAAAAGTGTCCGGTAGAGGCTGTCCTTCCTGAATTTAGTTAATGCAGTTCCGCATCTTATTTTTATGTTTCTTAAAACTTTTCCTATCCATAATACGATGTGGTCTTGCTAGAGTATAGCCCACCAGGCTCCTCTGTCAATGGAATTTCCCAGGCATGAATACTGGAGTGGGTTGCCATGCCCTTCTCCAGTTGGTTGCCATTTTCCTTCTCTAGGGGATCTTCCAGACCCAGGGATTGAACTCACCTCTCCTTCATCTGCAGGCAGATTCTTTACCACTGAGCTGCCAGGGAAGCCCACAATCACATAATATATATGTGTATTGGTATTCTATTGTATAATACGTGTGCAACCATCCAGTCTTACTCTATCCACGCTGCCGCAGCTACAACCACTTCCTATCAAATATTAAAGGAAACAGAGAGGAAGCCAGTGTGTGGTGTTACATTAATGATAGTATATTGACTGCATTTTTCCTCTCTTAGTTTAAAGGTGAATACTAGCCATCACAACCAAATTTAGGTTGCAGTTAGCACCATTGTTTAGATGTCTGTGTGATTCAGTGTGGTTATCTAATCACATATATTTTTCCTTCTAATTTGTAGTCTGACTGTGCCGTATCAAAGGTTTAGGACAATGATGAACAAGTTAAAAGAAGTACTTTCAGGGTAGACAAATGCTCATTATAAACAGCGAATACAGAGGGTAAAGCTCCTTTCTCCAACAGAGGCAGGTTGATTTTGAATGGATCTCTATAATCTTTGTAAAGGGTATTCATGCCAGTAATCTTGTCCTAAGCATTAGATTCTATCTCTATGGCCTTTCGAAAAGCCCTGTATAGTTAGTTCCCTAATGTACCTGAAAACATCTTTCTAGACTTCCCACCTTACTTCAGGGCCCTAGGGTCATAACCTCTTAACCTTACAGGTTATAGGTCTCTTGCTTTTTGATCTTTCTTGGTTCCTTGGTTTTTGGCTACTTCCTCCACAACATTCAAGCCTTGTTATATAAGGAAATTGGAAACACCAATTTTGGATGAGATAAGAGTTACCCTCTCTTGCAGAATAATGCAAAAGGATGATTTTAAGTAGAAACATACTTGGGCAAAAAAACTTAACAAAACTAACTACAGCATCCTGTCTAAGCCAGTTTGAACTCGAGCCCCTTCATTTCTTGTTGTCCAGAAAAACAAAAAAACAGCAACTTAGAATTGACTGTTGACTTAATAGATAAAATTTTCATTTAGATCACAACACAGCTTTCAGGAGACATCAGAGGGATTCAAAGCAGTTTGAGTGACTAAAAACTAGATTAATAAAAGCAGCTGGTTAACTTATTATTCTTGCTTCACAAGTGGCTCAGTGGTAAAGAATCCGCTTACTAATGCAAGAGATGCAGGTTCGATTCCTGGGTGGGGAAAATCCCCTGGAGGAGGAAATGGCAACCCACTCCAGTACTCTTGCCTGGAGAATCCCATGGACAGAAGAGCCTGGTGGGCTGCAGTCCATGGGGTCGCAGAGAGTCAGATAGGACTGAGTGTGAGCATGAGTGACAAGTGGCTCATCAGTATGCTCTGTGACAATAGTAATACCAACATCAGCATGGCACTTACTCTTGACAAAGCATTATCGCATTTATCATTTTATAGCCATATTGATTTAGTGAGAGAGAGAGATTGTCTTCAGCTCACAGTAAAGGAACTTGAGCTTCAGCAAAGGTCCTTGACTTGCCCAAGGCCAGGGAGAAAGTACGTGGCGGAGCTGGCGTGCAGTGTGAACCTCCGGGATCACCGTTCTTTGTGCCCAACCCCCACCCCGTCCCTGTTGGGGAGGTTTTAGGAGTGGAGCAATTTCTGTTGCTTCTCAACTAGGGTGGTGGTAAGATATCTCCAGTTGTTTGGCCGCCCAGCTGGCTCTCTCATTTTGTTAATATGTTTTTATTATGATATTGCTTTTGTTTCAGCCTGCATTTGAGTTTTATTTCTTTGCCACGCCCACACTGCCAGGTACAATGAGGCCAAATTTTTATTTCTCCAAATGAAGAAACTTCTCTGAGCCTTATAATCGAGTGCTGAAACTCCAAATAGAATTGGAAAATGCAGTTTTTTGATGGGATATGTCTCCGCACCACGGCCTGAGCCCAGTAATATCTCCATGAGTAAGAAAGGAGAGGACGGGAGGGGAGAGGAAGGGAAGGGAAGAGAGGACAGGAGAAGAAGGAAGGAAGGACAGAAGGAGGGAGGAAGAAAGAAACCCTCACATAGGATTCTGAAACCAAGTTAGAAGCTCTGAGTTGATTTTTAACAGGGCAAATGTTTATCTTTGATCCTTAGTATCCTTCACCCACCTACCAGACAGTGCAAAAGAGGTAAAAAATGGTTAAAAAAAAATTATAGATGGATATTCAGTTGTCTTTCAGTCCCATTAAAATGATGAGATCTTGCTTTTGAAAATCAGTAAGCTATATTGTAACTTAAACCTAAAATCAAACAGTGACAGCAGTATTTCTTCTCGAAAGCAGACTACCTGACATGGGCAAGCACCTCCTAGTAGCAAAATCAGAACCAGGAGGCCTGTTAATGATAAGCATATCTCCAACCCGTATTAATCACCTACTTGTCTATCTCACAATAGCACTGAAGTGTGTGTGTGTTTTCTGAATTTATTTTTATTTTATCTGGCTTGCCAGTTGAATAAGGGGGCAAAGAATGTAATGTGGAAACCATCCATTGCCACTGGAGACAGGATCCAAGAGGAATTCCTCAAGCTGAGAACATGAGCTGTGAACAACATGTTTAAATAGCTACATATCCAAAGTTTGAGTCAAGGCCATTTATTTTGGGGGGGACACTCTCTTCTTTGAGGCTTAAAGGAGTCCTTTTGACTCAGAGTATAACAAATGTGGTGCAGGAGGAGGTGGGAGCCGGGAGACCTATGGCGTTTGCACAAGTTCCAGTTGATGGTGAGAGAGAGTGGTGTGGCTCCATGTATGTGACTTATGGTCCATGTGCAATCTAAAAAAAACAGGAACTTTTAAAGGCTTTTGTGTATACTCCAGTGAAATGAGGGGACAGGTAAGGGGAAGGAAGCTAACATTTTCAGTATTTTTATGTGTTGGATGCCATTCCAGGTATGTTCAGAAGTATCACATTTAGCTCTATCAACACTTTTGGTACTAGTGATTTTTACGGCCATTTTGCGGAGGAGGAAATGGATGAAATGATTGGCCCAGCCCAACAGAGCTGTCAAGGTTGAGGGCAGGATTTGATCCCAGAGCTGGCTCCAAAGCCTGTACTTTTCCCAGTTGCCTGGAAACATTACTCAAAGCATTCACTAGCCTTCTCAAGCAAGAGTTTCCTCTCCTTCTGATACGCCTTGTTTTTCTGCCCTAGGCTATCTGGGCTAATCACTCCATTAGTTAGAATAAGAATACATTGGGCCGAAAATCTTGTTTGATCTCTGGATGGGCCAAATGAATTTTTTACAAAGCAAAGCTGAGGATTATATAGCATCACCATTGGCCTGCCATTGAGACAAAAGTGTGAGAGATGAGCTGAGAGTGTGCCTGACTCAGTGCCAAGCCAGAAAAACAACTCAACAGCGCATGTCCTGTTGCTCTCACCGAGTCTATTTAAAAGGAGTAAAAGTGATGCATCAGTAGTAGAAATAAACAGCCTGAATAACTTATACCAGGTCAGTAGCTTTTCAACAGTAAAGCTGACTCTAATATATCTGTCTTATTTCAATTTAGATAATCAAGGTACCCAATTTTCTCTAAGCAGTTTATATTTATAGCATCAGCATCATGATGAAGATTTTTTTCATCTTCTATTGTGAATCAGGGTTCATATTAAATTATGTGTAATTGCTGGAGAAGTTTGCTAATGCCTGTGCTTTTTACCTCTTTTTTTCAAAAGGAAATATTTTGGTGCCTCCAAAAGAGGTTTTTGTTTGTTTGTTTACAATTGCAAGACTTCTTTTTTTTTTTTTTTTTCCAAATTAACTTTTAAATGGAAGCACTGTACCTTACTTTGTCCGTCTTTGGTCTCTGTTGGTGGTGATCAGGGGTGCCTGCTTTTTTCTCTGTTCCACCTTCTTTTCATAGCTCAGTTGGTAAAGAATCCACCTGGAATGCAGGAGACCCCGGTTCAATTCCTGGGTCAGGAAGATCTGCTGGAGAAGGAATAGGCTACCCACTCCTGTGTTCTTGGGCTTCCCTGGTGGCTCAGGTTAAAAATCCACACTGCAGTGTGGGAGACTTGGGTTCGATCCCTGGGTTGGGAAGATCCCTTGGAGAAGGGATAGGCTACCCACTCCAGTATTCTAGCCTGGAGAATTCCATGGACTGTATAGTCCATGGGGTCACAAAGAGTTGGACACGACTAAGCGACTTGCACGTTCACCTTCTTTTCATTCAGTATTTGAAAAATAAACATTTCCATCTATCACCATACTTTTCACTTTAAGAATTTTTAAAAACCATTAATAATTATCCTTCCTTTATTCCATAGTTTAAGTGCATAGTATTAGTCTCTGTGTGGGCAGATAGAGTTTGGTGTAGAGAAGGAATAGGCAGTCTTGAAAAGTCATTTTTGGAGACTAAAGATGAATGAAGAGGACTAAATGTCAATCCAGCCAAAAAGAACTTTCTGCCCAGAGCAGTTGAGAAGAGTCCTCCAGACTGTATGTTCCCTTCTCTTTCTCCCTTTATTACTATTCTTATTTTATTTTTGTCTTCCTGACTTCTGGGGGACAACGGGGCACAAAAGAGACAGTTTATGAAGGACTTAACAGTTTCCACATTTTCATCTGTGTAAAATCAGGGAAAGAATAATTAACAGATGTATCACAGAAGAGTTAGGGAGACTAGTGATCAAAAAGGGGCTTGAAAAGAGATTTCGAAATCCATAGAAACTTCCAGCTACATATTTTGCCTCCTGTTTATCTTTGTAAACTTTTTTTTTTCCCCCCAGGTTGAGTGTGATTCTTTTTTCCCAGCTGGAACTTTCAGCTTTGTCCCTAGGACCAAAGATTCCATCAGTATCACTGCTTTCAGTGTACCAGGGATCCTCACCTTGGCACTCAATAGGGGATAGTCAGCAGCGCCCTTGGCCCCGAGCTAATTAATCGCGGAGCCCTCCAAGCTCTGAAGCCACACGAGGGGAAAGGGCAGAGGATGGAACTGGAGAGATCATGCAAAATGGGGTTCAAGCTGTGAAGCCATGCCGGGCCCCTTCTTTCACAGCTGGGGTTTTGGCTTTGAGTCCCTTGGCTTGTTCAGCATGGTGACCCTGGCTCCTTGTGATTTACTAACTGTTTTACAAACATTTCCTCACTCTGGGAGGTTTGATACACTCTTCATCCTCCTCAGCTCACCAGAGTCACTCAGTGTCTGAGCCAAACCTGCCTTTGTTTACAGCTTTTCCGGAAATTTTCACAGAGGGGGGGAAGAAAAACCCCTCCCTCCTCTTTCAGTGTTTTATTTTTAAGTCAACACTTTCCCCAAGTTTATTTGTGCTAAATCAAGTTCTCCTACAAGGTATTGCTCTATATTCAAATGGGAATTGCTGCACTTCTATAAATAGAAGGAAGGTCATGTGAACGAGCTCAGAAAAATCTAAATATCACATTTTACTGGACCTTTACATTTAGTTCACTATTTTTTGAAGAGAATATTCCATGTTTGGATTTGTCTTTTTTTCCCACATTCATATTAGACGGACCATTATGTGAAACACTGAATTTGGGAAACACTGAGTGGAATCTTTTTTAAACGAAAATACCCATGTTAAAAATAACAAAAATTGTTGTTGCTTCGTCACTGTAACTTTCTTTAAAACAGTTTATAGCCCTTATGTTAAGTATTTCTGGAATATAATTACCTTTGAAAACACAGTACCAGGGCTTTTTTTTTTTTTTCTTTAAATCTGATTCCTCTTGTATTATTCAGTCTTGACATTGGCTGAGAATGAAACAAATGCCTTGGAACTTATTAAATATCAGGAATAATTGGAAGAGAAAGAGTAATAGGATAAAAAATTAAGAAGTCCAGTTCTATCTGAAATCAAAGGCTAACTTCTGATTCACACTAAGAAGAAGTTAAGTAGCAATTTCTGACAAATATGCAGTGGATTTCTCCCACTCTGTTCACTTTTCCAGTCCACTGTTAAAATGAAGAGAGTTTTAAGACTCTCTTATTATTAACAACAACAACAACAGTGACTGGCTTTGGAACTTTCCTCTCTGGGAAGTACAAGAAGTGTGATTTTTCTCCTTTCTACCTGTCCCAAAAGGTTGAAAGTAAAAGGGAGTGGGAGTAGTGGGGGAGACATTTCTATCCTCCTTTTCTGTCTTCTAGAGGTAGAGCAGGCAATATATCCTAAGTGGGATACAGTCAGAGAGACCAGTTTCCTGATAAAATGTGTTCAGGAAGGAAAAATTGTTTTATTTCAACAAATCCAGCTGGACTTCCTGGTGGGCCTCCCACCTTGTCAGCATCAATAATAGCATGTATCTGTTGACCAACAGAAGACCACCAGAATGAGGTATTTCCATTTCTGCGTGTGTCTAAGTCTACAGGAAAGATAGCTGTTGAGAGCTAGTGTGGAGGAAATGGCAAACAAACGCCATAGGTGATCCTGTGTGACACTCAGGAACTGTTGCAGACGTCCAGCGCTCAAGACAGTCTCCTCAGCCATAATGTCATTGACCTTGACATGCTCAGAACAAATTGGTCTTTGTGATTGCTACCACATGCTGTCCGGCTTGCTAACCCCACCGTTGGTCTAGAGGGAAGAGGGCAGGAGCAAGGACTGCTCATCGGAGAATGTGCTGCTTTTATATTCTCTAGACCCTTGTTCAGCAGGCTTTTCCCACTCTGCTTAGTCTGAAAATGGCTAATTTAAAGAGGCCTAAGTGGTGGCTCAGAGGTAGAGAATCCGCCTGCAATGCAGGAGACCCGGGTTCGATCCCTGGGTCAGTAAGACCCCCTGGAGAAGGAAATGGCAACCCACTCCAGTATTCTTGCCTGAAAAGTCCCGAGGACAGAGGAGCCTGGCGGGTTACTGTCAATGTGGTTGCAAAGAATCAGAGGCAACTTAGCAACTAAACAACAAAACTTTGTAGGGCCTGTGGAATGGACCTAGTTTTAAGCAAGATCTTAATAAATGAATGGTCTTGGTATTCTTAGGGTGGGAACTATGTCAGGAGCAGATGTGATCAGAAAAACAGCCTTTGTGATCAGTTAGGAAGATAATTTTTGCCCCAAAGCCCTTTATGCTATCTGTGCCCATCTGATCAGTAGAATCTGAGCTTTTAAAGGAAAAGCAATTACGTGTGTCTCTTTTCCCACCTAATGAGCCAACTGAGACTAGCTTATTCCTGCATTATACTTCTCCTTTACTTCTATAAGTTTCTCGTGTATCTGAGGAACATAGATTTTAGCCTAAGTTTTAGAGGACTGTTTGTAGCACTCTAGTTATAGACACTTAATTAATGTTGCGTGAATGAGTGACTCTTGTATGATTCAGAATGTGTGGGATAAGTCATAATCTTGGAAAAAGCCTTACCTAGTGCAATCATCACCTTTGAAAAAGGAACTTAAACCATGCCTTTGAGTTTTAGCTTCAGACTGATCATTAGCTTTTATAATGCTGTCACCTTGACACATATACTGGAGTGACTGCACGCTGGAACAGACAGGGGGCTGGGGGCCTCCTCAGGCCTTCCTGGGGCATCCTATACACAGCCTTCCCTATATTCTGAGTCAGAGCTGTCTAGATGATTCTTGAGTTCTGGGAATAACTTTTTTTTTTTTTTTTTTTTTACAATAAGTAAGGCATATTTTATTTTGCTTTGTGTGTGTATGTATATCTGTATATATATAAAATCTATAATTTATGCTAGTTTTTTTGTGACACTGTAACTATCATATTAACTAAAACTACTTTTTTTATGTTAGAAAATTATGAGGTGGTTTTCCTCTATGAATATAACAATTTTTGCATTGAATCTATCTAGGTCTTTTTTTTTTTTTTTTAGTTTGAAGAATTCAGTATAGATCCAAACTAATTTTGTTTTGAAGGAACAGAGGTACTAGGGGAACAACTGATATGTAAGCTACAAAGGAGTGTGTTTTTCAAGTCTCTTTTTATTTGAAGACATAGTATTAATATTTGTTTTTAGACCTTTCGTAGGTTTCATGCACATAAACTCTGGTATAGTGGCAAAGACAGCAGAGATATCTCTTTTTATTTTTTAATTATTTTATTAAAATTTTTTAATTGAAATGTAGTTGATTTACAATGTTGAGTTTGTTTCAGGTGTACAGCAAAGTGATTGAGTAATATGTGTGTGTATTCTTCTTCAGATCCTCTTCATTATAGGTTATTATAAGATATTGACTATAGTTCCCTGTATTATACAGTAGGTCCTTGTTGTTAATATTATACATAGGAGTATGTATCTTTCACAGTATGTGTCTGTTAATCCCAAACTCCCAATTTGTTCCTCCCCACCCACCCTCCTCTTTGGTAACCCTAAGTTTGTTTTTTATGTCTGTGAGTCTGTTTCTGTTTGGGAAATAAATTCATTTGTATCATTTTTTTTATCCCACATATAAGTGATACTGTGTGATATTTGTCTTTGTCCGACTTTCTTCACTTAGTATAACTCTAGGTCCATCCCTGTTGCTGCACATGGCATTATTTCGTTCTTCTTGTGGCTGAGTAGTATTCCGTTGTGTATATACATTACATCTTTTGTGTCCACTCATCTGTCAGTGGAGCAGGGATATTTCTTAAACTTCTATCTGCTATATGCATGGAAGCATAGACATTCAGATTTTCTTCCCTGTTCTCATACTACTCTATCTACTGCTGTCCAGTTGGTGTTTTACTCTCACCAATTTCTAACAGATACTGTCTCCCTGTCAGTATGTATTACACTTGTAGATTTGCCTTATTCTTTCATTGTCTGTATATTAATAAGGATGGAAACTATTTCTCAAGGCGGATGTGTGTTAATTCACTTAATCCTCACTATAACTTTAGGATATAAGTATTAATAGATGAAGAAACTGATTTAAAGAAACATTAAAGTCGCACCCAAGATAACAAAGATAGGAAAAGCCAAAGCTAGGGACTCCCTGGTAGTCCAGTGGCTAACATTCTGCATTGTCAGTGCCGAGAGCCGAAGTTCAATCCCTGGTCAGGGAACTGGAGGAGTGTGCATGCTGCAGCTGAAAACCCTGCATGCCACAACCCAGATTGAAGAAGACCCCACATGCCACAACTAAGACCCAGCACAGCCAAATAAATAAATAAGTTTTTAAAAAAT
Source organism: Bos javanicus (assembly GCF_032452875.1). Taxonomy (NCBI): domain Eukaryota; kingdom Metazoa; phylum Chordata; class Mammalia; order Artiodactyla; family Bovidae; genus Bos; species Bos javanicus. The sequence goes on along the minus strand of NC_083886.1, from coordinate 13,191,873 downwards.
AAGACTAGATTCAAACAAAGGTGTTCTGACTCCTTGGCCTCTGCTCCAGTTCCTTGAGCTCTTTCCAGTAGCATTCTGCTCTATGGAGATGTTATAATCTATTTACCTGCCTCCCTGTAGCAGTTGGTTAAAAATGCTTGCTTCTGCAAGCAAAACTACACTGAACATTTCGGTACACATTTCCTTGTGTACTGAGTAACATCGTAAAAGCACGGATGTAACTGCCCTCTCCAACCACTCCTACCCCACGCAATCCCTGTGTTGCTCCAAAACCCGGGAGAGGAGCTCTGCCCTGTCCCAGAGCTCAAAGAAAGTCAGCTGGCAAAAGGTCCATTTTCCAGAGTTTTCCTGGAGCTGTGAGAATTAAGCTGAGACAGAAATAATGCATATACATATTTATGTCTTGGCCTCCCTGGTGGCTCAGACGGTAAAGAATCTTACCTGCAATATGAGAAGACCTGGGTTCGATCTCTGGATTAGGAAGATCCCCTGCACGGCAACCCCCTCCAGTATTCTTGCCTGGAGAATCCCCATGGACAGAAGAGCCTGGTGGTCTCCAGCCTGTAGGGTCGCAAAGAGTTGGACATGACTGAGCGACTAAGGACATATTTGTGTCTTGTTTGGTGAAAGTGGTGGGGAGGAATAATGGTTTTGGTTTTGCTGAAATTTTATTAGTAACATGGCTGAACACATTGGCTTTGTAAAATTCTCTGTAGGATTCTTGCACTTAAGTGGAATCAGAGAAAGAAAAATATTGGTGGTATTATTAATCTCCCTTTTTATATAAGAACATGGATGGAGAAAAAAATCTTGGGAATTAATATTGATCACCTCTTTAAATTATCCTTGAAGTGTATAGTAATGATAATAAGGAGGGCTATTTTAAAAATCTTCTTCAAAAAATATATTTAATGACATATACAGAAACTTACAGAGACTGGGATATTTAGGATCTTGAGTTCAAAGAAATTCCTTTCTGAATCTAGGGTAAAAATAGCCTGTTACCTACAGGTTTTACCTCTTACATAGTTTATCTTAATAAGTAATTCTTATTTAATATTTTAGAAAATGACGTATAAAAATGTATTGACTTCAACTTATTATTTCAGAATCTCAATTTAAAATGGGGAGGTTTCATGAGCTCTCAGGCTTTCCAGAGGCTGGTAGCTTCCTGTTCGACTCCCCTGCACTTGGTATTTGACTGACTGTATTGCCTATTTACATATATTTGACTTTTCACTGCATTTCATTTCTTCTAAAGTTGAGCTCTCATCTTCCAGGAACAAGAGACTCTTCCTCCTGATGCAGTGCTAAGTCTTGCAAATGCTCTGACTCAGCCTGACTTGAAATCCATAGTTTTGTTTTCTGACAATGCATGTATGCATCCTCAGTCCCTTCAGTCATGTCCGACTCTTTGTGACCACGTGGACTGAAGCCCACCAGGCTCCTCTGTCCATGGGATTCTCCAGGCAAGAGTACTGGAGCAGGTTGCTGTGCCCTCCTCTAGGAGATCTTCCCAACCCAGGAATCAAACACAGGTTTCTTACATCTCCTGCACTGGCAGGCAGGTTCTTTACCACTAGCCACAACATTATTAATGATTAATATTGAAGTCTTGAATTTAAAGGAAATGTGATAATAAGTTTCATGGGAGAGCTGAGATAGTAAGTTTTGTGAAAAGTTCCTCGGTTTAGGACATATCTCATCCTCGGCATGAATTTAAGTTGAATCTCACTAGCCCAGCTTCACATGAGAAAGTTCTGAAAACCAAAGGGGGAGAAACACAGCCTCTGGTCATCCTGACTATGAATATCAGAGCCTCCTCTTTTATACATCTGTTAGGTCTGGGCTTCTGGGAAGCAAATAGGTATCCATATTGTTGATGTGCCCTCAGAGGGCCTCAGACACATTTTGTTCCCAAACAGAATTAGAAGGAAAAAGTCTGCTTAGCTGTCTTTTCCTGTTTAAAATACAGCTGCCCCTGAAGCAGAGCCGCACTCAGCTCACCAGTGCTCTCTGCAAACTTGTGGTGCGAGTGTGTGATGTAAGTGGTGTGGAGTGGTTTTGTTGCTAAGGGAAATGCGCTAAAAAAGGAAGGGGAGGGGGTACCATATCTCTTGTATGGCGCGGATCCTTTGGGTATTTAACATACAGTTTCCACAAAGGACACTCAGAATTATACCTCTGGTTCAAAATTGCTTAAATGTTGAAACATATGGTCTCGTGTTCCATTTGTTAGGAAACAACCAGCTGTTCTCAGCCTGCAAAATCCAAGTAAACATCCACTGTGTGGAAGAGTGAGTCTGAAGTGGTTCAGTAAAAACATGAAAGCTGTTTTTGCTGCAGAAGAAGATGGGGGGGAAAAAAAAAGGGCCACCCCGAAACAACAGCTAGTAAAAAAAAAAAGAAAAAGAAATCCTGTCCTGATAACATGTTTTGCCTGGCTTGGTCGCAGTGGACTAAGGAACAGGAGAGACTCTGGCGGCATTTCAATGAAAGAAAGGTTCATAGCCATCCTTGTTGTCTCCTGATGGTGGAAAATCGTGCGACTGTGTCTCAATGCCAGTGATTATTTTAATAAAATGCAGTTATCTGAATAATTAATTTATTTGGCTACTCCACTGTATCCTCCATTCACAGAGGCCAAAATGTCAAAGATCAAGTCGATTGGGAGAATAGGAAAATTCTCATTATAGAGGCGAAGGGAGGAGGGAGAGGATGAAATATTTGGAATTTCAGCGCCGTGGTTTCTATTTATCCGAAATGTCAAGGGCAGTGTAAAATGTATTTTTAAAATGTGTTTCTGTATGGTTTGTGCCCATTCTTGGCGTGGCTGTGGCTCTACAGAGGCCATTGTTCTTTGAAGAGTATGAGGGGGTGTCTTTGTCCAAAGTGACAAAAAGAAGACTTGGAAGACTGGGCTGCCTTTGTTCCTGTGCGGTGCTGTAAAATTTGGTTTGAAATTAGGACCTCAGGGAAGGACCTTCAATAGAGAGCTTTCATTTCCTGCCAGCATTTTAATCACTCTGGGGTTTAAAGTGGATGGCCGGCCAGCATAATGGCCCTATGTTTAATAGAACAGCTCGTATCTTGAAGGGCCAGTTAAGGGATCTGTCACCCGCCCAAATATTCGTCTTTTCTGTTTCCTGTCCATTTATGAAGATCACCCACCCTTTTAGGTGGCTGCCCTGGACCATTTTGTAGGAGAGCTGCTGCCATTGCTTTTTAAAGAGGCTGAACAGAAAGCCAGTTGAATGTGGTCCAGTCTTCACCCTCTACAAGAAAGGTCTGAGGAGTGCTCTAATTAGACACAGAATCCATCAGGTCTGGGAGCCGATTCCATCAGTTGCAGAGAGAAAGTGTCAGGGTTCCCAAAAGGATAGAATATGAAGAAGTTTAAAATCAAGCCACATCTCATCAAGAATATTGGCACCTGCTGATTTGATGTGTGACTGCCACATCACGTCCATGGAAGTTAATGTCATCCCATCAGGTGGAGGATTCACTCATCCCTTAGAAGCTGAAGTAACCCAGCGGATTTGTTCCTGTTGTGTAATAAGGAAGTTTGTAGCTTTTGTGATGGAGTGGCTTTTTAAGTCCTGAAAGCTCCCTTTAGAGCCATTTAGAGATTTACCTTTATAGTCTATGAGATGCTATCCAGAACTCCTAAAGGAGTGAATATTGGAGTTAAGTCCTGAAAGATGGGGCCAGCATTAAGAAGCAAGTGTCCTGGGATTTCCCTGACGGTCCAGCGGTTAAGACTTAGCCTTCAAATGCAGGGGACGCGGGTTCAATCCCTGGCCAGGGAGCCAAGATCCCCACATGCCTCACGGCCAAAAGAACAAAACAGAAAACAGAACAATATTGTAACAGATTTTTAAAAGACTTTAAAAATGATCCACATCAAAAAAATTTTTTTGAAAAGCAAGTGTTCTGAATTTCTTACCTGATTCATACCTGGAGGCCAGGAAGAATATCGGGGAAAGGCTCATATTCACTAAGATCTCATCTGGGATCTATCGCTGAAATTGCCCTGTGACCAAGTGCTAAGCATCAAATCCTCACAATGTGATAAGAGTACTAGTAAACTACTCAGCAGAGACAGTTTCAGGGGCAGCTATTAAATAGGATCACAAAGTGGTTCCCTAACTCAGAATTAAAACAAACACGAATGGAGAGCGAAAGGAAGGGATTTTTTCAGCTACTAACACACTCTCCCATCTCAGGGAGTCAGGAATTCTGCAAAAGAAACAGGAAATCTACTCTCCATGGGCATTTGCTTCTTTGCAGGTAGGGATAGGTTATAGTAGGGAAATAAAGGCATGTGTAAGCCTCCTTCAACAACTGAAAGCATCCTCTCTCCAGTCTGTCCCAGGCCAAGCTGGACCCACACCCTAGAGATGGTGGAAGTGAGCCAGAGTCCTAGCTGCCCACAGCCTTCTCGGAGCCAGGGTCTTGGCCCTGGGTGGAAGAAAGGAGAAAAAAAACCTGGGGTGAGAGTGGAGCGTAGTCTTACTCCTTCAGAAGAAATGGAATGACATCAACATTCTCCGCCTTCCCCCTTCGCAATCGCTGGAACCGGCCCCTGGTCCCTTTTCCCCTCTGTCATCTGTAACCATTGCCTGGTTGGTTCATACGATAGCTCATCTGGCCTCCAAGTGACTGTGCTTCCTTGTTGACCATACTTGTGCCCTGACAGACTTTTCAAACAAGAAGGTAAACATCCAGCGATTGTCCTGTCCCTTTGAGAGCCATCCTCTCCCTGGGTCCCTTCTGACCTCTTTTGTCCTGTCTCTAGCCGCAGATTTCTTAGCTGCCCGGCTTGATCCCTTTTGAATTGTCCTCCCTTGGATGAGTAGCTGTTTGAAAGGTGATTTAAAGTGAGTGTTGCTCCGTGTAAGAGCTATTGGCTGAAAAGAGCGCTATCTTGAAGCAGCAGAGGTGTCTGCATAAGGCAGGCAGGCTCTCCTGAGGTTGGTATTCCAGATGTGCATTGATCTAGGAGGAATTATGCATCATTAGACTCAGGATCTTTTCCTTGCATCCAGGTCATTTCTCCAGCGACAACAGCAAAAAGCCTCTGACATTTCAGCGAGGGAGCCATCACTGTACTTACACCAGGAAATGTTCCTACACAGGAAATGTTTCGACTCAACCACTCAACCAGCTCTTCTGAAGGTCTAGGGTCTGTTTCTTGGGTAAAATTTTTCAGGCATAGATTTGGAGGGAAAGCTGCCCACCAGAGCAGGGCCTTCGCATAAAGTTAGGATCATCAAAGATCTGACTATAATCCTCTTCATTCACTGTAGCAGTTTGTGTGGGTGTATCCACCATGTGGGAACCTCATTTCATTGAAGAATCTGAATATTTTGTAAGGATGTGAAGACTTGCAAACAATCTTTTCTGTAAGGCCGTGAGAGGAACAAAGCAGCTAATGTTAGAAAGAACTGGTACCCTATTGTTTTCTGCCATTTGTAAAACTCAATAGGAATATTCTAGCCTTGACAGATTTATATCCTCAACTTGTTGCTTCTTAAAGTGTATACATATCCTGTTTACAAAAAGCCTACCTGTGAAAGAGGTCTGTTCCATTGGAAGGATATCCTCTTTTGGAGCTCAACTAGTCTAAAAATAAGATGATATATGTACTGTGCTGTGCTTAGTCACTCAGTCGTGTCTGACTCTTTGCAACCCCATGGGCTGTAACCTGCCAGGCTCCTCTGTCCATGGGGAGATTCCAGGCAAGAATACTGCAGGGGGTTGCCATGCCCTCCTCCAGGGGATCTTTCCAACGCAGGGATCGAACCCAGGTCTTGCGAATTACAGGCAGATTCTTTACCGTCTGAGCCATCAGGGAAGCCCAGTAATTCTGGAGTGGGTAGCCTATCTCTTCTCCAGGGGATCTTCCCCACCTAGGAATCGAACCAGGGTCTCCTGCATTGCATGTGGGTTCTTTACCAGCTGAGCTACCAGGGAAGCCTGATATATGTACTAACCCCCTAAATTACTTGCTGATAGCAAAGGACTTGTCTACACCTTCAAAGAGCTATCTGAAGTCTGCAAAAGACAAGGCATGGGATAAAGTTTTATATACATATCCTTTCCTCCCTTGAAATCTTTGATGTTAGTACTTGGATCTGAAGTTCTGTGTCTCTATAGGAGGTTTTCTCAGAGGTTAAAGTGTCTGCCTCCAGTGCAGGAGACCCGGGTTTCATCCCTGGATCGGGAAGATCCCCTGGAAAAGGAAATGGCAACCCACTCCAGTATTCTTACCTGGAGAATCCCACCGACGGAGGAGCTTGGTGTGCTACAGTCCATGGGTCACAAAGAGTCGGACATGACTGAGCGACTTCACTTCACTTTACACATATTTTATTTTTATATGTACACCTGAATATATAAAATTATATATAATAATATATTTAAAATAAATATAATAGATATGAGTGTATAAAATGTATGTGTGTATGTGTATGGGCTTCATAGGTGGCTCAGATGGTAAAGAATCTACCTACAATATAGGATCCCCTGGAGAAGGAAATGGTTACCCATTCCAGTATTCTTCCCTGGAGAATCCCTGGACAGAGAAGACTGATGGTCTAAATCTTCAGGGTCGCAAAGAGTCAGACGTGACTGAGTGACTAAGGAAGCAGGCATGCACAATGTCTGTATATGCAAGTCAATGAAAGTGAAAGTATTCGCTCAGTCGTGTCGGACTCTTTGCAACCCCATGGACTGTACCCGCCAGGCCCCTCTGCCCTGGAATTCTCCAGGCAAGAATACTGGAGTGGGTTGCCATGCCCTTCTCCAGGGGATCTTCCCAACCCAGGTCTCCTGCAGTGCAGGCAGATTCTTTACCATCTGAGCTACCTGGGAAGCCTATGCAAGTCAATGGATTTAGCCAAGATAGCTTTATATTTGCCTTGCTTTAAGCAGATACTACTCCAACCTTAATTGTAACCAAGGCGATTATTACGCTCACTGGTGCTAGTTTCCAATTTCCATTTTTCAACCTATCTTAGAAATCACACTAGAAAATGAAGTGGCCTTTGTGGAGGTCCCATTTTGGGGCAATGACTTTGGTTAGCAGTGTTTCTAAGGGCTTCCTTTGCAAATTTGCCTGTATCTGTATGTTCTTCTGGTCCTTTCCTCCAAAAGCCTTTCCTGAGAGTTATTCCCTTATTTAGTTAATACCTCTTTGATTTTTCTGTGTGCAATTGCTTTTATGTTTTAGAATTGAATCCCCATCAGATAGTTAACTTCTTTGAGGCAGGATCTGTGTCACACTTTTTCTGTGTTCCTCAGAATTTAGCCAATTGTTCAGTGCCTTAGAAAGTGTTAGTTTTCTTCCTTTGTTTAATTCTTATGCATAAAATTTTCATAGGACAAAAGTTAGGCAACATGGGAATTTAAAGCAAAATCATACAGTAACCAAGTGGAAAGGGTTGAGTGAGGCCTTCTGCCAGCCAAATGCCTCCTTAAGTGAAAGGCGGAGAATGATTGTCCAGAGTGGTGGTTTGATTTTTTTTTAATGCAGCTCTCTCTTTCTTAAACATTTTATTTGTTTTATTTTTGGCCGTGCGTCGAGGGCTTTTCTCTAGTTGTGGCGAGCGGGGGCCCTCTCTAGCTGCGGTGTGCAGGCTTCTCATTGCAGTGGCTTCTCTTGTGGAGCGCGGGCTCCGGGACGCACAGGCTTCAGTAACTGTGGCTCCTGGGCTCTAGAGCACAAGCTTAACAGTTGTGGCGCGCAAGCCTAGTCTCTCCACCGCATGTGAGATCTTCTCAAATCAGGGATCGAACTTGTGTCTGCTGCCTCGGCAGGCAGCTTCTTCGCTGCTGAGCCACCGGGGAAGCCCGGTTGCTTGAGTTAAAGTGGGGCCGCAGATACTAACTAACCTCACGGGAGGACTCTGTAGGGCTGGTTTCAAAGAATCGCATTCCAACTAAAGGCATATTTTGTTGGAACTACTTGGAATTAACAGTGACTTTCCTGGAAACTACTGAAAGATAACTATTCAAAAGGGTAGTCTCTGGCTATCAATGAATGTACCATACAGATGCTGAGAAGTATTTAGCAATAACAAGTTATTGGTTTGTTATAACAAGTTATAATAACAAGTTATTCTGTTATTGGTTTCATCTCAGAAAATTTGCCACTTGCATAGTTAATGTGCAGACTTACCCTATAAACGCAACCTACATTTCTCTTACATCCATTAGATAAAATATAAGGAACTAATCAATCAGAATCTCTCTTTTGATAGCCGGAGCAGATAAGCAAGAAATGTAACTAACCAGGATTAATTTCACATATTGTCTATTATTATGATTTTTCTTAATCTGTTTCTTGGCTTGGTCTAATATTTTTCAGTTCAGGGAGCTAGCTTCTTGAGAATAAAAGACCAGGATGTATTTCACTGATGTCTAATTCTTTTAACTCTTTTGAGAAAGAAACAGATGTCTCTTGAAACCCATCAGTTAGAGAAAATATTTCAGGCATCAAAGTACCAGAGAAAAGAACTAACTTAGCTGATTCTCCTTTCTCTGGATGGAGAATCTGGTGGTCTTGGTTTTTATTTGTCTCTATTACTACCTTGGTCTCTTTTCTCCTAACACTTTACCGTTCTCTACCTCAGTTTAGTATTTTGTGAAAGACCTAAACTAGAGACAAGCAGACACTTGAATATGTCTCCTAACTTGTATGCACTGCTCCCTCGCACAGAGTGGAAACCAGTGTCCATCATGCTGCAGACTCCAGAATACAGAGGAGTATATTTGACATATTTTTAAAGCTCCTTAATCTCAAAGTAAATTGTGATTATTTACAAGAAGTGTGAAAGATTAATATTAGTCTTTCCCAATTTCTCTTTCTTTCATATTCACCTCTTCCATTTGCTAACTGTCCCCAGCTCAAGATATCCAGGCTTCATTAGATTCGAACACCAGCAACGCTTATGCAGTGATTCTCAACCTTGGCTGCACATTAGAATTCTTTGGGAACCTTTCAAAAACTCCCTCTCTCCAGACTGCACGCAGAGCAATTGAGTGTGAAGCACAGACATTAGTATTTTTTAAACTCCCTAGATGATTCCAGTGTAGAGCCAAATTTGAGAACCTGTTTGTTTTTTTAAATTTATTTATTTATTTACTTATCTGGCTACTTCGGGTCTTCGTTGGGACATGCAGGATCTTCACTGCATCATGTGGGATCTTTTGTTGCGTGGCACGGGACTCTCTAGTGGTGTGTAGACTCAATCGTTGCAGGCTGTAGAGCACTTGGGCTTCAGTAGTTGTGGCATGCAGGCTCTCTAGTTGTGGCACACGGGCTCGAGAGTGTGCAAACTCAGTCGTTGCAGCACACAGGCTTACTTGCTCCATGGCTTGTGGGTTCTTAGTTCCCAGACCAGGGATCACACCTGAGTACCCTGCATTACAGGTGGATTATTAACCCCTGGACCACTAGGGAAGTCCCAGAAAACCTCTGTCTGAGTTGAATCTCTTTTGCTTTTACGAGTGTAATCTATAAGTCCATTTTTCTAAATTACGGAAATATATATTTATGTTGGTTCTCCTAGCAATAGATCTCTTATATTTCAGAACATTTTGCTGAGTATCTTGCTGATTGTATATTTTATTCCATACTAATCTCTCAGCCATTTCCCTCCCTGTGGAGGTATAGCATCATTTCATATTAGGCAGCTGATGTGAGTTGTCTATTCCCATTTCCTATAAATAAAGTAAGTCAGTGAGGAGAGAAATTCCTAATGTATCGTGGGATGTCCAGAAATTGAGCGTAGTAGATTTAGAGTGATGTCAATATGTGTTTAATTACAACAGAAGATACTCCTATTGGGATTTCTGTCACTCTTTTGTCTGATTTGCCTTAACTCAGGTTTACAGAGTATTGAGGGAGAAGCTGTTTTCTTCTAGAATTCATCCTACCCTCAACAGAAGTTTAAAGTAAAAACAAACAAAAACCTAACTGTTCAGAATGAAAAAATCAAATCAAAACACAGGTAGGATTTAGCCTATGTCATAATGTCGGTAAAGAATCTGCCTGCAATGCAGGAGACCTGGGTTTGATCCCTGGGTTGGGAAGATTCCCTTGGAGAAAGGAATGGCAACCCAGTCCAGTGTTCTTGCCTGGAGAATTCCATGGACAGAAGAGCCTAGCGGGCTACAGTCCATGGACTCGCAAGGAGTCGGACACCACTGAGCAGCTAATACTTTCTTTCTATTTTATACAGTATCTATGAACTAGGCAATTCAATAAATACTTGTTGATTTTATATGAAGTAAGATAATTCTCACATAATAGAAAATAATATTAAAAGAATATACATAGGTATAACTGAGTCACTTTGCTGTATAGCAGAAATTAACACAATATTGTAAATCTACCATACTTCAGTAAAAAATGTTTTTAAAGATAATTTTCAAACCCATTCTGCTAAGATAGCAGAATTGAATGTGTGCTTGTTAACAGTGAGTTTGGACATACTTGTGCAGGTTTTCCTTTATCTAAATATCAAGTCCTTAATCTGCATAGTTGTTTGTCTGCCACGGGGAGTTTAAAGTTAGTGCTGGTTTTAAAGTGTCCTCTGCCTTTTGTGAACCCACTCCAATATTCTTGCCTGGAGAATCTCATGGACAGAGGAGCCTGGTGGGCTGCAGTCCAGTGGGTTGCAAAGAGTCAGACACCACCGAAGCGACTTCATATGCACGCACGCACACTGCCTTTTGTGATAGTGAAAAATCTGGATTCCTGAAAAGAATAGATTCTTTTCCCACCTGGATGATCTCCAGTCCTTTCAATGGTTTGGAAGTATTTGGTAAGGATATTGTGAGCGGGGAATCACTGTGGCTTAGTTTGGCTTGCCTTAGAAATGTAAATTATAGGAAATCTTTCATGAAAAAGATAAACAGGAACTGAGAGCAGAAACACTTTTTCTCCCCCCTGTCATGGTTATTTGGAGCGATTGAAGGAATGGACAAATAAATGCAGGGCATATTCCCAGGACCTAGACACCCTTCAGAATCCCTCTCCCTTTTATCTCATGTTAGGTTTTACAGATCTGGTAGCATCAGGCAGATTCCTCTCACTCATTGATTTGCTTGAGAAATCTTTTTCTTGATCATGTAGTGACTCATACTTGCTCTGCTGAAACTCCTTGAAGCCTTATTTTCTCCCTTCCTCAAAATGGTTTTTAAAAAACTGTCTAATGCCAGGCACAAAATAAACTATGCAAGTAAAGTGTCAGACTTCCTCAGAGTAGTCTGGTTACTGGATTTATGGCTCTGCGATGCCTTTGTGTTTTGAATGAACAGTTATAATTGGCCACTGATGATTTAGGTAGACTAGTGACTGCCAGAAATCTTGAGATTAGCAGACCTTTTCCAAGTAGGTCTTCACTTAATATTGCTTTGCTTCTAGCCTGGTTGGGCTTTCGTGGTTTCCAGCCAACTTGACTAAGAACTAAGAAGGTTAAAAGAAGAAATGCTAAGTGTTGGGTCATGAGAAGTTGAATTGAGTGCTTTATCCCTTGTTCCTCTTGGAGCTGGATGCACTGGCTTTCTCAGTCTGGAGTCCCCTTCCTACCTTCTGTTCTCTAGGGTCTGTCCTTTGGGGCTAGAGAAGAGGACCCGAAGACCAGCATGCTCCTGGCTTCAGGTAAATTTCCTGGAAGCATGTTGCTGGCTGTCCCAGGACCCTGCGTGTGAAACTGCAGCGGGTAACTGTGACTGCGTTGTATCACGTGGTGACGCCCCCGCTCTCTCACCGAGAAGTCAGGGCTGAGTTGGCATGGTTGTCTGCGTGAACAACTGTGGATCAAACAGCCTGATGTTTGTTATTAGGCAAGAAAGACATCCAGCTGGTGGGCTGAGCATCCTCATTCCAGACTGCTGTTCGTGCTGTGAGGAAATAGCCACTTACTCACTTCCTATCCCATCACACAACTTTTCAAGCCTCGGTTTACTGGGAGGACTCAACCTGGCTAACCATCGGTCCCAGGCTCCCCAGATCCCGCTTGCACGTGTCGGTGTATTTATCAGCGGTGCTCACTGTTTCACCCTTAAAAGTGCACCAGTATGGATGACAGCCACTCTACTCATCAGCCTATGTTGGCCAAAAGAAAGAGCCACCAAATGGAATGATACGAGGCTGTGTGCTTCTACAACGGAGGGATTCACCTCTCTAACCTGCTGTTATCAACTCAGATCCAAAACAGATAGCTGCTTCTTGATATTTGCTGACAAGGAAAGGTACTCTGGAATTACGATTCTGGTCTCTGTAACTAATACTGTTGTAGGAAATCATAAGCAGGGCAGTGAAGTATGAAACCCAGCAGATTCTGTAGCCTTTTCCATACAATTGGACTCTTCTCATGAGGAACAAACATGGATGGATGTTGATACAGCAAGTTGTCTTTTGAACATACTAAGACCTCTGAGAAAGGAACCTCATCCAGAAATCCCATGTCTTGACTGGTGCCCAGGGGTGCCCGGGAAAGGACCATTCATTCCCGCAATTCCTTTCTGGGCAAATCTCCTAGGGAGTGTTGTAAGTTCAGTAGTTGTGTGTAGCTTCAGGACTTTGGGGCCAGATCTGAACACAAAGGTCTTTTTTTTTCTCCCCAGGGTGGTCCGCTAGCTTGGTCTCTGTGTGCCCACATGGAGTGCTGCCCGCTGAGGGAGTTTATGAAATTTTGATGTAGAAATTAGGTTGTTGCTTATCTTGTACCTTCTTGCTCATAGTATTGACAGTACCATTGAATTGCTCGAGGCAGATAGCATCTCAGCGATCGCTGTGCTATTTCAGCTCTCTGCTGCTGACAACATCAGAAGTGTTTTAACAGGGTTTTAATGGGCAGCCTCTGAAGCTCCTTGGAGGGTTGCAAATAGCTGCCGTGAGAAACCCTCTCTGCTGCTCTGGGCTGACATGCCCTCTTTTCTCATCCAGCTGCTGCATGTTCAGATGGCCGCCTTCCTGGTGACAAGCACTTCTTATTTGGGCTGAGCCGTAAGAGGACTTGAATTCCAGAGATGAGATTGTGTAATATAAAAAAGGAAAGGTCTCCTAAGGACGTTTTCTTCCCATCCTGTTGGGGGCAGGAAAAACAAGACGGGTTATGGGGGTTAAGGCGAGAGAGGGGGTCTAACCAGGAATAAGTCTGCCATTCCCAGAACCTTTCAGAGAAAAGTCCTGGTGTGTCGTTAAAACTAAAGTGTTCTCATTTGACGGAGTCATAAGGATCTCTTTGGAGAATGCCGTGCCCAGAGCCCCTGTTTTCTAGCTTTCCCACATTTTAGAATTTTATTTCACAGCTGACAGGCACACCAGGGAAGAAAACACCTTTCCACACATGAAGACAATTTTTGACTATTTCATAATACTCGGATTTTTATGAAATACGTCTCCAGGGTTAACGCAGAGTGAATTAATACAGTTTCAACTTGGGTTCCATTACTTGATCTTTGAAAATTAAAAGAAAGTGAAAGTTCCATTACTTGATCTTTAGATGCAACAAAGTGACTGAACTCCCAACTAGTGACTTAAAACCGCAAATCGTAGGATGAAAGGAGTTGGAAATCCACCTCTCCTAGAATACTTTGAACTAAGACAATGAGGTGAAAAATGATATGACTTTGACTTCCTAGCTGTGGCACCAAAGATGGTCCGTGATTATCTGTGCCCAAGGTCAACAGGGTACCCAAAGGGAACTGGTGATAAAAATGGAAGAAAAATGTGATGGCTGGAATAATAAACTTTTTATTAAAATGCCAGAACCCAGTCTTATCAGGAAGGCACACATCCTACCCCTACCCCACCTCCCACCCCTGAAGAAAATGTCTGTGTTTCATTTAAAAAGTGTGGTTCATCGTAGAATCCCAGTGTTTGGAAGTGTCAGTGCAGACATCAGCAGCTTTGATTGTGTCTCTCCATCAGTTTCCCTTCTGAAGGAGTAGAAACAATAGCTTGCCTGGCTCTTTTTAAAGAAGGTCTAAGAATACTTCCTTCTGGTGTCAGAGAGAGACTGCTTTTACTTCAAGCTCTACCTGCTGAGAATTGGTTTTTATCATTATCACCCTCCACGGATTTTTCAGGCTGCCTGCGAAGAATCTCCTATCAGACACTTAAGGCTATTTCACAGCCTTCTCTTCCCAAACCAGATTGATAGTACTAGGCTGTCATCTGTCCCTCAGAGATTTAAGATTCTTAACTTCTTGTCACCAGCAGAGGCATGACTTTAGCTATTAAGGGATAAATTTGATTATCAAGGTTGGAAGGAAAAAAAAAAGAAGTGCACCTCTGGGACACATTCAGAAATGGATTCCTGGGAAGGCCCAGGCCTGTTTTTCGCTTTCTTACAGCTAGCTACCTTTCCCGAAGCTGCTGCTGGCTATGCTACTATTGGGACTGTTACTCCAACTAAGATCATAAAAATGGCTTTATTACATGTGCCTGTGATTGGAGTCTTCAGCAAGGCACTGAATTAAAAAAACTGCAGGAGGCTACGTAATATAAAGGGAAAACCACAAGAATATGGCCTATGGGAGAATGTCATGGCGAAGAGTATAAATTCTAGAGTCAGGGAAAAGCTAATCACATCACTCACCAACAATGGGTCTACCTCCCTCTGCCTCCTCATTTGTAAAATAAAAATTATAATGAGAATTGTAACCTACTCATATTGTTGGGGATTAAATAAGAAAATGTACAATTAGAGCACAGGGCCTGGACACAGTTGCAAGTGTTTGGTTAACAGGGGTTGATGTTACTATTTCTGTTAAGAATACACATGCCCGGTACTCAATAAATGTATATATAATCCCTGCATACGTTCAAAGTGCCTAGTTTAGGGAATTTATTAGCGGTCATAATATAGTACAAGCAGATATAGATACAAGTGTAGAGGATATAGAATGGCAGAAGGAATCGGTTAGCCAAGATGTGAAAGAATGGTGAGGAACTGTAAATAAATGATAAAAATATTCAGTATAAACCTTTGAGAGAAAGAGCGCCCCTAAACTTGTCAAGCTCCAGATTTCAGTTTTGAGAATCTATATTCTCTTTTACAGACTTAAATCAAGATTGGGGGACTTCTCTGGTGGTTCAGTGGCTAAGACTCTGCTCTCCCATGGCTAAGACTCTGCTCTCTCAATGCAAGGGGTCCAGGTTTGATCCCAGGTCAGGACACCAGATCCCACATGCCCCAACTGCCCTGCAAGTAAAAGATCCCACATGCCACAACTAAGACCCATCACAGGCAAATAAATAAGCATTTAAAAAACAATAATAAAATGAACATTAGGCCTGACTACCTACTGTGGTCTTGGGATGGTTTTTCCTTTCTTTAAGGCTTCATTTTTCTCTAATGTGGGAGAGAATCTTCTGTTTTCCTGATGGCTCAGTGGTAAGGAACTCACTTGCCAAAGCAGGAGACCCAGGTTCGATCCCTGGGTCAGGAAAATCCCCTGGAGAAGGAAATGGCTCCTGGCCTCAAATTTTGGAGGTTTACTGAAAAAAGAAGAGAGTCATGGCATTCCTATTTTCATAGTTGCTCAACTGTATTGTCTCCGAGGTAAAGATGTGTTTACCTGACAGATCTTTCTGTGAAATTCCACACTCCTGCCTTACGTGTATAGCTTACCAGTGAGGCGGTGTAGTTAATTGTTTCTGTGTCATGGCTGATTTTGTAAATTACATCACGGGATCAGCAGTCTTGGTCAAGGTGGGCCGTTGACTGGCCCGCAGGTCGGGTTGATTCCTCTGCCCCGCTGGCTTTGGGGTTTGCTTTGAAATCCCCTTTGGCTTCACTCAGCGGCCGTGAGCAAAGACACATGCGGCTCCCTGTGCACGCACCTCCCCTGCTTTCCTCCTTGTGCCCTCCCTGAAAAATGGGGACTGAGGCTTGTCGGCCATGTAACCCACAGCTAGCCCTTCAGGTTTCCCTCCGTGATGATATTACTCCGCCTTGGACTTCTCTCATGTCCTGGTTTGCTGGTCCCAAATTCAGTAGTTTAATCCTCTACATTGGAAGAACACCAATGCAGTATCTCCCTATCCTTAGTCATAGCTGTGGATGGTAATTGTGGAATACATTTCTTACGAATGTGTATTTTTGCTTTCCACACGTGACAGGATTCAGAGCTGTTTTTTTACAAATATTTTTAAATGCTACTTAATAGAGATACCTCTAATCAGGTCCTGGATGGCTGGCAAGCTGCCTCATCCGGTCATCTTGGGTACTGTCTCTCTTCATGTTCATGCATTTCCTTATTTTGTATACCACCTGCCAACATCTCGCTAAAAGACGTCTTTAACCATGAGTCATTTTAAAGGGCTACATAGTGTCTTTTCCGGATGTCAAGTTTTTAAAAATTTAAAACCAGCAATTAGGATACACTTGCCAGGAGGAATATCTTGATTTCTTAGAACACAATGTGGAGTAATTTATATTTGCATCTCTGAGAGCCGCTGGCAAGGTGGCCATGTGATGATGAAAGAGCACAGGTATTTTCAGAACAGCTGCTTTCCTAAGTCTGGGTTCTTTGTGGCGTGTAAAGTTGTTGCTACAGATGTCAGCCAGGCAGTATGGCTAGAACTCGGTTATAGCCTGATCGTGTCTGAAGGATGTCTGCCAAGTATTGCCGTGTGCTAGGATTTGAATAGGAGGAGGTGAGTGAGAGTGAAGTCGCCCTTCTTCAATTCCCTTTGGCCTTCTCTAATTGGGGACAGAAAGCGTTTGCTTTATATCAGTTGGTTAGTCCGTCTTTCCTCCTGTACTTGACTGTACACCTTTTTGAGGATAGAAAGCAGTTTTAGTTTTTATCCTGTATCTTTAAATACTTCAAATACTCATTCGTTAAAGGAACTTTGGAGCACCTATTATGTGATCTCTGGGCTAGGAACCATAGGTGATCTAAATATGCACAAAGCCAAGTTCTTCTTAGCAAGAAGATAGACGAAATACATCTATGACTAAAAAGTAATATGAGAAAAAGAAATCAGTTTCCACTTGAAGTTCAGGAAAGGCTTCATGGAAGAAGTGTCATGTGAGCTGAGTTTTGTTATATGGAAATAGGAAAAGGGAAATCGTTCCTGGCAGGGAGAACAGTACCCTGAAGACATGTGCAGACAGGGAACGTAGGTGGTCCTGTTTGCCTGCAGGGGACAGGGTGTGACAAAGAAAGGGGGAAGGAGATACCGTCTGGAAAGTAAGTTAGACAGGAGAGTATGGGGTCGTGAATGTTAGTCGGTCAGTTGGCCTTGAATCCTGTTTTCTCAGCTTCTTACCTCTGTGACCTGAAATTCCTTAAACTTTCTGTTCTTCAGTTTCCTGGTGTGCCTAGTATATCTCAAATACCATTTCAAGGCTTAATAGATAAATGAATGATTAATAGATATTTGACAGTCTTTTTTCCCTGCCAAGTCTTGGAAATCTGCTGTGCATTTTGTACTTACGGCACATCCCCATTCAGACTAACCATCTTTCAAGTGCTTGACCGCCACACCTTTGCGGCACAGACTGACGACAGGTGGAATCCTTTCTTCTGCTCTTCTGCCTTTGGTTTTATGAACACAGAGTGAGACGTTTGATTTGAACTCCAAAGCCATGCCATGCTGATAGCCATAGCTACCACCTACAGGTGTTTTTGACATGTCAGAAGTTAATCTGTTCTTAATTGACCATAAGAAATTTGTCAACAGTGATCTAGAATGAAAGCAGTCACTGGTACCAAGTCTGTCCTGGTAGACATGTGAGTTTTGCTCAGGCATTTGTTTAGAGAAATAAGACTCATCTCTCCTTTTCTTCTTTCTTGACCCAGCCTGCCTTTGTTTTCAGGCCTAACAATCTTGGAAGAACACAGGTTATGTGCTAAATATAATAGTTACCCTTTTTCACTTAATAAGCGACCATCTGAATTCCCAGCACTGATCTAATTCCACTTGCTTCTGAAGTTTACCTTTTTACACTTGTGTTGGTTTTAGCCAGTGGCCACTGTGTCAAAGGTCATGAACTTGTACACTTCCTCCCCAAAGATTCACTGTATCAGTGTTCAGTTTGTGAAGATCCTTCTGGATTCGTTTATTTAATTTTGCCACCGTTGTTGAATTCATGAAATCATTCAGCTCTTTTTTTCTTCTTTCAACTGGATTGCAAATAAAGGAGGGGAAGGAAAGGAATGGAATTCCTTTCCTCAGCATCTTAATTATCTTAGTTTTAAGTTCTTCTATAAGTGTGTATTTATGAACGTAGTTTTACTAGCTTAAAGCGTCTAATTGAAACCAGATCCTTAAATCTCTCTGGATCAAGGAGTCCTAATAAGCCCTGAGCATCTTATCCCTACAATCCAGAAGCATTTATTTGTGCTTGTGCTTGATGCATATGTAATCAGGTTATTCTCCCAGCTTCATTTTCCACCTCAGACTTTAGCGGGATCTAGTATGGTGGTGAAGGGGATATTTATTCCTATTTCCAGTGGGTACAACCAAGGAAGGGAGGGTGAGAGCTTGAGTATTAGTGATTCTTCAATGGATCTATTTTCTTTACATATGGTATCATGGACACTACCCATATATTTTCAGCTACAGAACATATGGTTGTCCTTTTGCAAATTAAGGTTCACTTCTTTCTCTATTACATGTTGATTCTGATTTAATTCTTTTTTCATAATTGAGTCTTCTTAAAATAATTTTATTTATTTATTTATTTTTGGCTGTGCTGGGTCTTCGTTGCTGTATGGACTTTTCTCTAGTTGCAGAGAGCGGGGGCTACTCTCTGATTGCAATGCCGGCTTCTCATTGTGGTGGCTTCTCTCGTGGAGCACAGGCTCACTAGTTGTGATGTACAGGCTTAGTTGCTCCACAGCATGTCGGATCTTCCCAGACCAGGGATTGAACCTGTGTCTCCTGCGTTGGCAATCAGATTCTTTTCCACTGAGCCACCAGGGGAGCCCCTGATTCTGATTTAATTCTTGTTGTACATTCAAAAATACAGTGTGATTTCTAAAATGCCTGCTGACCACAGTAGTGTTATTCATATGCATTTTAATGTTCTTGCTGTTAGATCCATGATCCTTTCTATAGTGGTGAATTTGAGAAAAATTTGTCCTACAATACCTACTTTTTGGATAACTCCAGCATGTCAGAAAAAAAAGGGGGGCCCATATTTGAAGCATTTAAATTACATTGACACTTTGTCTTTTTATGCATATTTGGAGAAGAAAGTGTTTAGATAATTATTTTAAATGTTTTAACTCTTTGCATGGACATTTTCTCAAGTGGATTCATGCTTGTTTGCTTCTTGAGGACCTTTGAGCTATTATACAACCTAGGCATGTAGTTCTTAATTATTGAATAACTCTCTCTTTTTTTTTCCTTTCATCTATTTCTAATTTTTAATTATGAAATATTCCAAACATATAGAAAAGTACAGAACATAATAGTATCCACATGGACCCAATGTGCAAATTTTTTAGTATTTGTTCTCACCTTTTTCATGAAAGAAACTAGAGCCTCCTAACTAACTACTGCTACCAGAGGTAATCACTGGCCTCATTTGGTATATATCATTCTATCTATGCATGATTTTATACTTTTTCTATGTTTGCAAGAGTACTGGAGTGGGGTGCCATTGCTTTCTCCAATATATGTATATACAATTTAGAAATACTGTGCTTAGAGTTGTTGAATGACTCATTGTTATAAGCATATAATGTTGTACTGGGTCTTACATCTTAAAGGTTGAGGTTATTTTTAAGTGTCATATTCTTTCCTCATATGCAAAATAGCTCCAGTACTCATGTGTATTAACTGTGACTTTTATTTATTTTTCTGCCATCAAGACTGACAGCCTTTCTGACCGACAACCAGTCAGTAAGAAACCTCTTACTGACTATGTAATATATGCTAGGTGCACATAGCATTACATTGGAAACTTCATTTAATCTTCACACGACCCTCTGAGCAAGCTCTCACTGTATCCATTTTACAGATGAGGGAACTGAGGCTCAGAGAGACCAAGTTTTTTCTTATTGCTATCAGTGCATCTACTTATACCATCTCTTTCCTTTTAAATAAGAAAGAAAGAAAGTGAAGTCGCTCAGTCATGTCTGACTCTGTGCGATCCCATGGACTGTAGTAGCTTCTCAGTCCATGGGATTTTCCAGGCAAGAGTACTGGAGTGGGTTGCCATTTCCTTCTCCAGGGGATCTTCCTGACCCAGGGATTGAAACCAGGTCTCCTGCATTGCAGGTAGATGCTTTACCCTCTGAGCTGCCAGGGAAGCCTCCTTTTAAATACATTGCTTCTAATTCTGAGGACCAGAAATTCAGGTAACTAGATTATGCATGAAATAGAATATGCTTTCCTCTGGGGAAAGAATGATGAAGACTGGAAGAGGGGTTCCAGGCTGGGCATTTATGAGATGTTGTATGTGGTTGCTAGAGCCCCTTTCATATAGGTTAGAGTTACTCCATGTGAAGCTAATGTTACACTGTTAGCCAGGATGGATATAGACTATCTTTGTTTAGGAGTAGTGGCTGTTGTTGTTCAGTTGCTAAGTCATGTTAGACTCATTGTGACCCCATGGACTGCAGCACACCAGGCTTCCCTATCCTTCACCATCTCCCAGGGTTTGCTAAAACTCATGGCCATTAAGTCAGTGATGCCATCCAACCATGTCATCTTCTATCGTCTCCTTCTACTGCCCTCAATCTTTCCCAGAATCAGAGTCTTTTCTAATGAGTCAACCCTTTGCGTCAGGTTTCCAAAGAACTGGACCTTAAGCTTCAGCATCAGTTCTTCCAGTGAATATTCAGGGTTGATTTCCTTTAGGATTGACTTGTTTGATCTCCTTGCAGTCCTGAGGATTTTTCAAGGGTCTTCTCCAATGTCACAGTTTGAAAGCAACAATTCTTTGGCTCGCAGCCTTCTCTATGGTCCAACTTTCACATCTATACATGACTACTGGAAAAACCATAGCTTTGGCTCTATGGACCTTTGTCAGCAAAACGATGTCTCTGCTTTTTAATATGCCATCTAGACTTGTCATAGTTTTTCTTCCAAGGAGCAAGCATCTTTTAATTTCATGGCTGCAATTACCAACCACAGTGATTTTGGAGCCCAAGAAAATAAAGCATGTCACTGTTTCCATTTTTTCCCCATATGTTTGTCATGAAGAGACCAGATGTCATGATCTGCGTTTTTTGAATATTGAATTTTAAGCCAGCTTTTTCACTCTCCTCTTTCACCTTCATCAAGAGGCTCTTTAGTTCCTCTTCACTTTCTGTCATTAGGGTGGTGTTATCTGCATATCTGTAGTGGAATGACCTCTATGACTCCTCACAGACTGTTCCAGAGGGGTGCAGATTCCACCACCTAAATCTGGAAAATCTAAGTCAGTGGTTCCTAATATTTTGGGGTCATAGAGCTGAGAAGCTAATGAAATTTGTGAGTCTGCTCCAGAAGAAGTGTGTGGATACTCTCAGACACACGATGTTGTATATGTTTTCAGGGACTTCAGGACGCTCAGAGGTCCATCCCTGGACCCCAGATGAAGATAACTGACTTGGCCTCTGCGGGTGGGTGGTAGTCCCTGCCGCTGTGGAAAGCTAAACATGCCCTGCAGGCCAGAGACGATCATGATGGCAGAGGCACCCTTGGGGCGGGGAGATTTGAAACAGAAAAGGGGAGCCCTGTTTGCCCTTGAGGGTTCAAGGTGAGATGTGCAGGTGGACAGTAGCGCCAGTCCTGAATGTGGGGGGAGACCTGGTGTTCTGGTCGCCTGACCGAGAGAAGGACAGGAGGCCGAGAGAGAAGAAAGCAGGCAAAGGTCCCGTGGATTATACGGTCCAGCAGAGCACCTGTGCTGTGTCAGGAAGGCTTCTGCGGCTCTGGGGGAGATTTTCAGAACCTGAAACCTTGGGAAACAGCTTTTGATGCTGTTTCTCTTGGGGGGAGTGTAATTGCGTCACAGTGTGGTGTGAAGTTCTGCTGTACAGTGAAGTGAATCAGCTCTGTGTGTACATATGCAGGCTCTCTCATGCTCAGTCATGTCCGATTCTTTGTGACTCACGGACTGTAGCCCACCAGGCTCCTCTGTCCATGGGATTTCCCAGGCACGAATACTGGAGCGGGTTGCCATTTCCTTCTTCAGGGGATCTTTCTGACCCAGGGATTGAACCGAGGTCTCCTATGCCTCCTGCATTAGCAGGAGAAGTCTTTCCCCCTGAGCCACCTGGGAAGCCCATCCCCTCTCTTTTGGACCTCCTCCCTCCCACCCCCACATCCTGCCTGTCTGGGTCATCGCAGAACACCATGTTTATTTTTTCGCTAATGATTTTTTTTCTCTCTTAACTTTGTGTAAAATTTGCACTGAGGTCAGCATAGAAAGAGATTTGCAGATAAATCCTTGAGCCTTTATAAAGAGAAGAACAGCTCGTGCGGTGGTGGTAGCATTACTTTTCCTCTTTCTTGAGAGTGAACCCCACCCTCAAGTAGAGAGCAAGGGCTCAGCCACAGGTGTAGACACAGACTCCTTTCCCACCTGGAGGCTGTCCCTTCAGATTTTCAGTCCTAAAGTTTTTCACATCTTGTTCTACTAAGAATGCCTTTTCTTTTACACTCATTTTGCATCATCCCCCTAGGCCAGTAGAATCCAGCAGCAGAAACTTCCTCATTTTGCCAAGTGTGACTCCCATTAATGGGACCAGCCACCTGGCTCTTCAGTGAAGCCTTGAATGGTTTCAGGAGCCCTTTATTATTTTTCTTTGAGATGCTCTTTTAAGCCCTAGTAATATTGAGAAATTATGAAGGAGACTGTAAACAAGTTGAACTCTTTAACCAAAGAAGCTGCCTTTGATAAGAAACCATAATTAATAGTGTATTTTTAAAGGATTTCATCACTCACCTAGAGCCAGACATCCTGGAATGTGAAGTCAAGTGGGCCTTAGAAAGCATCACTACGAACAAAGCTAGTGGAGCTGATGGAATTCCAGTTGAGCTATTTCAAATCCTGAAAGATGATGGTGTGAAAGTGCTGCACTCAATATGCCAGCAAATTTGGAAAACTCAGCAGTGGCCACAGGACTGGAAAAGGTCAGTTTTCATTCTAATCCCAAAGAAAGGCAATGCCAAAGAATGCTCAAACTACCACACGATTGCACTCATCTCACAAGCTAGTGAAGTAATGCTCAAAATTCTCCAAGCCAGGCTTCAGCAATACGTGAACCGTGAACTTCCAGATGTTCAAGCTGGTTTTAGAAAAGGCAGAGGAACCAGAGATCAAGTTGCCAACATCCGCTGGATCATGGAAAAAGCAAGAGAGTTCCAGAAAAACATCTATTTCTGCTTTATTGACTATGCCAAAGCCTTTGACTGTATGGCTCACAATAAACTGGAAAATTCTGAAAGAGATGGGAATACCAGACCACCTGACCTGCCTCTTGAGAAACCTATATGCAGGTCAGGAAGCAACAGTTAGAACTGGACATGGAACAACAGACTGGTTCCAAATAGGAAAAGGAGTATGTCAAGGCTGTATATTGTCACCCTGTTTATTTAACTTATATGCAGAGTACATCATGAGAAACGCTGGGCTGGAAGATGCACAAGCTGGAATCAAGACTGCCGGGAGAAATATCAATAACTTCAGATATGCAGATGACACCACCCTTATGGCAGAAAGTGAAGAGGAACTAAAAAGCCTGTTGATGAAAGTGAAAGAGGAGAGTGAAAAAGTTGGCTTAAAGCTCAGCATTCAGAAAACTAAGATCATGGCATCTGGTCCCATCACTTCATGGCAGATAGATGAGGAAACAGTGTCAGACTTTATTTTTGGGGGGCTCCAAAATCACTGCAGATGGTGATTGCAGCCATGAAATTAAAAGACACTTACTCCTTGGAAGGAAAGTTATGACCAACCTAGATAGCATATTGAAAAGCAGAGATATTACTTGCCAACAAAGGTCTGTCTAGTCAAGGCTATGGTTTTTCCAGCGGTCATGTATGGATGTGAGAGTTGGACTATAAAGAAAGCTGAGTGCCAAAGAATTGATGCTTTTGAACTGTGGTGTTGGAGAAGACTCTTGAGAGTCCCTTGGACTGCAAGGAGATCCAACCAGTCCATTCTAAAGGAGATCAGTCCTGGGTTTTCATTGGAAGGACTGATGTTGAAGCTGAAACTCCAATACTTTGGCCACCTCACGCGAAGAGTTGACTCATTGGAAGAGACCCTGATGCTGGGAGGGATTGGGGGCAGGAGGAGACGGGGATGACAGAGAATGAGATGTCTGGGTGGCATCACTGACTCAATGGACAGGAGTTTGAGTGAACTCCAGGAGTTGGTGATGGACATGGAGGCCTGGCATGCTGTGATTCATGGGGTTGCAAAGAGTCGGACACGACTGAGTGACTGAACTGAACTGAAAGGATTTCAACACACTAAAGTAACAGGTCCAATAATTACAGTATTTTCCAAAATCATTGGATGTTATCGTAAAGAATGAAAGTTGTCGTCTTTTAAATCATAGGTCAGTCTTCTGTGTCTAAATTCAACAGTGTTTTTCCTCGACAGTCCCAGTCTCAGTTAGTGAACCCCCTTTTTGTGCTTCTAAAACTTTTCCACTGAAGTACCTTGAAGAGCAGGAGAGAGGTGCTTATGTGACCCCCTTGTTCAGTCCTCGGTTCTGGAGCCACAACCTTGACTATTACTGTCGTAAAATTTTTCTTGAAGCTACGGCTTTATCCCAAAATTAGTGTTGATATTTTATTCTCATCCACAATATGTATGTTTGTCTTAACATGTGAGTTATTTGTCAGTTAAATTCCTTCACTTTTTCCCCTAAAATTTTCAAGCAGTACAGCTCTCCCTGGCCCACCACTGGATAACCCTAGAAAATCTGCAATAACACAAACATTGGCAGAGGGTTTTTTTTAATTTCTTTTCTCCCCATTTTACAGATAAAAAACAGGTTTTGTAAAGTTTAGGCACTCATGCCAAGGTCATTAAGTGGCAAAGCCATTCCTAACCCATGTTAGAAACTTTTTGAGTTCTGAATCTATAATACACAGCCATGCTGAGTGTAAAGGCATCTTATTTTCAAAAGAAGTAAGGAGGTTAGGGTTTTAAAATATTCCGGAAAGTTAGTGACTATGAGTTATTCATGCACAGCATGCTTAGTTTCCCAGATAGCTTGGAAACAATTAATTTTGGATAAGCATGTAGGTTTTATGTAACTGGAGCTACTGGTGGTAATGTTTCATGACTAATGCATTTTGGCAAAAAAAAAAAGAGTAGGGGGCTAATTCCCTTCAAAAACACTATCTGGCATGGTAAGGAGGGGTTGTTTTCAGATTTGAACAGAGAAACAAAGGCTCTTAAGGGAATCTTTATTGCATTTATGGCACTTGGACAGACCCTTGAATATAACCAGCTTCATGGCCCATGTGCTAGTTCTGCCCTGAAAATCTTGTTTGTGGTGAACAGCTTTAAAAATCTTAAGTCCCTAAGTTTCATCATGAGGATTCAAGACCCAATTTTCTCTTTCTTAAAAGGAAAAAAAGAACCAGAGTGGTGGGAAATTCTTTGTAAGTCCCATTTTATTCTCAGTTGTTGTCTCTCTTCTCCGTTGCTGCTTTGTTGGCATCTTCAGCCCCTGTGAATAAGCATGTTGGAAAAAAAATTATTATTATCATTATTAAAATAACTATTTCCTTTATCATCATTTTAGAGTCATCTATCTCTTTAGCAGACTACAGCAGCTAACCCAAGCTAGTATTGTAAGATACAAAATAATGTTGCTTGCATCAGTTGGGAATTTCATGGAATTTGCTTCTATTTGACTATATTTCCAGATAGAACCATGAGCCTAAGTGTTTATTTTAGGCCTCCAAGAAGTCATTCCTTTGCAATGATCTGTAGCCAGACTGCTCTCCCCTGGGACTAACCTGTATGACTAATTTGAGTAGGAGTGTGATAAACTTAGTCACCACTTAAAAAGAGGCTAAAAATACTTCCTTTTTTATTGTGTGTGTATGTTTTGTTTTGTTTTGTTTTGTTTGCCTCCATATTATCTAGCAACACAGGGATAATCAGAAGGAGGTGATGAAGATTAGAGCTGATTGGGAAGGTTCTGAAAGCCCAAGAAGCATTTCAGAAGCGTCACACCTTTAAGCCTCAAGGGAGAAGCTTTGACCCCCAGCTTTTACGGTTTTGTTGTAAAATCCGAGCTGCTGAGAACACTGTGTAGCTAATGGCTTTAGCAGAAGTGATTTTGCAACTAAAGATGGCCATCCCCCAGATTTGTCTTACTTCATTGTCCAGATCTAAAAATGATTGTTGATTCGACTTACAGTTCCAGTTAAATATTGCTAAAAAGTATTTCTTTTGAGGTTGCAGTCTTTTGATCCAAACGTAGTGAATGGAAGGAGGGCTTCCCTAAAAGGTATATTGGAGATGGAGTATATATACTGAGCTGGGGGTTGCAGAGGGGTGCTTGTCTTAACCCTGTTCTCCACTCACGGGGCACCTTGGACACAACTTTACTGTCCCCTGTTTCTTTAACTTGAAGATGAAAGATTGGACCAGCTCTTTGGTTTTCAAACCTTCTTCTTAAACCCTCCTCCTCAACAGCAGAGCCTTTTTTTTTTTTCTAGTGAAATTTTTTAACAGCAGAGCCTTTTATTTTCAAGTGAAATCTTTTCAGGACCCCACTACAGAAAACAGATCCAAGTGGAGATATTTTGTTCATGGAGTATACATGGGAAATCCTTCTCTGGCCTCACTTCTGGCCCCGAGACGCTTCTACTTCAATTTTTCTTTAAGCGCTCTTTGGCCTATGCCATTCTAAAATTCTAATTAATGTGAACTGAGCATTATTAATAACAGTGGGGTGTGGTTTTTTTTTTCACACAATACCCACAGCAGGGAAGAAAAACATGGTCTTAAATTTTAGCAGGATAAGTAGGTAAAAGATGTAATTCGTGGATGTTAAAGATGAGTACAGTCTACCATGGAACTGTTAGAATTTGTGGGAATTCACAACCGACTTGCTCTTCTTTCCCTTTGAATGCTTGGAGCAAGAATACAGAGAAGTAGATACATGACAGGCTTCCCAGATAACTCAGGGGTAAAAGAGTCCACCTGCCAATGCAGGAGACACGGGTTTGATCCCTGGGTCAGGCGGATCCCCTAGAGAAGGAAATAGCAACCCACTCCAGTATTCTTGTCTGGAGAATCCCATGGACAGAGGAGCCTGGCAGGCTACAGTCCATGAGGGGGTCACAAAAAAATCGAATATGACTTAGTGACTCAACAACAACAACAGATGCATGATAAGCCTTCAAGCAGTAGACGTCACTTCCTGCCATTTTCCGCCACATCCTAGTGCACAGCCTCCTGTTTCCTCTTCTCTCTCAAATCCTAGGTCACCGTGTAGTTTAGAATTTTGGCCCCAGAAGGAGCTTTTCTTGTGTCCTTGTGTGTGTGTCTCTCTCTCTGGAGCAGGTCTGAAGTACTCTGATTTCTGCCTGTCATCTCAACTAAGACCTTGAAGATTCAATACCGAACTGTTGTATAGGATTAAATTCTGAGCCTTCCAGGGAAACTTTCAGAAAGCGTTCCTTTGCTGTTGTTAATTGTAAAATAAACAGATCTCCCTCCCAGGGATCGGAGTTTCCTTCCCCTTTGGTGGCCTTCCCTCTAGCAATGTAGGAGCTGCGAAGACCAGATTTACACCTACAATTCCAGACCAGCTGAGAGCTCCGACATGAGCTTCCAAGTTTACAACATTTCACCCACCCATGTACCAATCATTCCAGCCTTTTCTGAGCCATGGTCTTTCCCTGCCAGCAGTTTTCCCACTGATTGCTAGAACTATACCCTCGAGTCAGGATTTCTTCCCCAAAATTCTCATAGCAAATACTGTCTGGTATTTTCTATCAGCCAGCCTCTGTCCTAAGCACTGTAAAGGCGTCAGCGCATTTGGGCTCTTTGAGAATGGCCAGACCAAGGCCCAAGTGACAGGACAGGTACAGAGTTTCCAGAATCCTTCTTGGCTTGTTAGAGCTAAATGACTTGCAGACAGGCAGGGTGGGCAGGTCCCAAGTAAGCGTCCTTCGGTTAAAATGTGCAATTTGGAGAATTTGGATTTTTTTTTTTTAACAAACAAATGAGCCACTTGAGTTACTTAAGTATGAAATGATTGTTTGTCAGGTGAAATTATTATTAATATATTATGTTAAAAATGATTAACAAGGGCTTAATTTCATTCCAAACAGATTGTGTCAAGGCGACTGGGCGCTGCAGAAGTACAGTGAAATATGAGCTTCTTGAGCCTTGAGTAGAGGCTGAGCAAGAGAGACCCCAGTTAGTCCTACCCTTTTCTAAACAGCCACAGCCATGAAACTTTCTTGACCTTTTCACCTTTCAACTTTGGTTGAACTTGGAAAGAAGACTTTTGAATTATTAAAAAAAAAAAAGAGAGAGAGAGAAAAGAGAGAAGAAAAAAGAAAGGCAGGAGTGGGGGGGGTGGGGAAGGTTGGAGGAGGAAGGTTGGGGGAGGCTGTGAAAGAGATGTGGAGACTGGGAGAAAAGGGCTGATTATATGTTAGCGTAACAGTAATACTAGGAAAATAATCCTCCTCTTGTGTATGAGTTTCTGCTACTGGGAGCCACAGGGTAATCAGCTCACATGACATACCCAGAGGCTAATGCTAGCCTGGGCTGTTTTTGAACACATTCAAACAAAGACTGATTATCCAAACAAGAATTTGGACTGCAGCAGTCGGACCAGTTAAATTATAGTTAGTAAAACTTGGCGCCTTATGAGCCTGGAATGTTACAATTGCAGCTGGATCTTCGTTTGTCAGGCATTCTCACTAAACAATAAAAACCAGAGATTTTTATCTCCCCAGGACTCAGTTTAACTCCTTGAAGGCAAAGAGCAAAGTGCCAGCGCTCACAGCTTAGGCTCCTGGCATCGTGCATCTCCCATCCTGCCAGAGTTAAGGAGGCAGCGGCATTTTCGTGGGGGTCTGGAGGAAAGTGAGAGGGTGAAGGCAAGTTGCTCCTTTCCTTAGATCTAGCAGAGAGAGAGAATCGTTGTGACTCCTTTATTCCTCTAATCAACATTTATTAAGTGCTACTGTATGTAAGTATCTCAGCCCTGTGCTAGCTGCTCTGTTCATATACAACTGGCTATAATAGATGGCATAAAATGCTCAGTTGTCAGAAGATAGCAAGATACTATGAGTAATTTAGTGAAGAGGAATGGGGAAGATAAAAAAGGCTGTTTCAAGAAGGTATTATTTGAATGGTAGGCTCGAATCTTTAAAAGTGACTCTAATGGTGATTTTATATGGAGGGAACTACACAGATTAAAGGAGTAGATACAGGAAAGTTGGATAGTGGCTGTGAAGGGAAGTAAGCAAAGGCTGAAAAAGTTAATTGAGGCTAAAAGTAGTTTGGGAATGTCAGGCCCAAGAGTGTGGACTTTAAACGTTATCTTTTGTTTTTACCTGTCTTTAATAATTTGCTGTTCAGTTGCTAAGTCAGGTCCTACTCTTTGCGACCCTGGGGACTGCAGCATATCAGGCTTCCCTGAGTTAATGCATATTGAAAGTTTACCTTTTTTTGGATGTTGAGTGCTCATAATAATTTTCTGAGGAAACTGCAATTCAGAGAAACTAGTAACTTACCCAAGATCACACAGCCCATAAGTAGCAGAGTCAAGGTCGAATGCAGATGGACTATAAACCCCCACCGCCACCTCTCAACTTCTTTTCTGTCCCACTCGCTGCCTTTTAAGTCTGCTGAGTTTATGACCACAGTGCAGAATGGATCAGGCATGTTTTTATATGGAGGCAAGAATAGATTATCACCATTCTGGAGTTAGATGGTTCTCGTGAAAAGAGTCACTTTATGTGGATGATCTTTATATCAGAAGTCAATATACAGTTACCATAATCATCACTCTCAGTTGGTTTAAGCGTATGGGTTATAATTCCAAGCTCACGTGAACTGGAGTGTTTTTTCTTGACCAGTCCCATCATAATGAGACAGTCTGCTCTCCTAGTTGTGTGTAACAGTGGTTTTACAGTCATACTGGGCTGACTTTGGCAGTCAAGGTCCTATGCATTTATGATGTTACCTTTTCTAAGAAACATATTTTAATGCCATGAATATATGGCTCCCCGTTCCCTGCCTCCACAGGGCATCTTGACCGTGTTCTT
The DNA here is from genome assembly GCF_032452875.1 of Bos javanicus. Classification (NCBI taxonomy): domain Eukaryota; kingdom Metazoa; phylum Chordata; class Mammalia; order Artiodactyla; family Bovidae; genus Bos; species Bos javanicus. The sequence goes on along the minus strand of NC_083886.1, from coordinate 13,161,635 downwards.
ATCCTCTGCTGACCCTGCCACTGTCTTGTTTTCTTTCCTGTCCTCTTTGATATACTCTGTTATTGTAAGCCAGCCTTGTGGCTTCTGGGAGGGGTGATTGGCAGAGTCAGTCAGACACAAGCGCTGAAACGTGTGTCCCAGAGGTGGAAGCCAGATTTCCTCTCCCCGCCCTCAGGCCAACTCCTGTGATGGCTTCGCAGTTAGAAATAGCAAAAATCGAAATGGATATTGCAGATAGTCTGGACTGGCAAATAAGAAATCCAAATGCTTGGATACTTCAGATTTTTAAATTTACTTGTAGATGTTTTTAACAGTGGAAGCAACATAACCTATTTTTGAGTCAGTTTTTTTCTACATACAGGATAGGCTTACTCTTCTTAGGAAAAGATCAGGTGCTGATTTAGTGAATTTATTTTTGAGACGCAAAAGCAAGAGTGAATTAAATGGGTTACCCTCTTTTAGATAATGGGAGTTAATTTGGCACCAACATCCTTATTTAGCTTGGGAGCTGAAACTCCAATACTTTGGCCACCTCATGCGAAGAGTTGACTCATTGGAAAAGACTCTGATGCTGGGAGGGGTTGGGGGCAAGAGAGAAGGGGACAACAGAGGATGAGATGGCTGGATGGCAACACTGACTCGATGGACAGGGAGGCCTGGCGTGCTGCCATTCATGGGGTTGCGAAGAGTTGGACACGATTGAGCGACTGATCTGATCTGATCTGAAAAGAGAATTTGGAGAGGAGATACTAGGATAGTTATATACCCAGGAGGAAAGCCTAGATTTGAAATATTGACAGATTTGAAGGGTGGTTATTCATTTGCTTTATTTTTGTTATTTAATTCAGTTTGCAAGGCCTCTAATAGATAGCTCTGAAACCTTTGAGAAAACTGTTGAAATTCCAGAGATAAGCTTTCTATAACTTCTGATGCTTCTGGAAATTTGGGTGGCCTAGTGATGAGCAATTCTTCCTTTCTGATGTTAATTATTTGCATTTTTATCAGTGGCTCTAAAATTGATATAAAAAGGGAACTTCGTTTACTTTGGGCAGTCATGTTCCAGGAGTAGCAGAGGACAGCATACTGCAGTTAAGATCTAGATCATGGTAAAAGTATTAAACTTGGCTTAAAGTTTTCCCTACTTAAAATTAAGAACTTAAAGATTTTAATCAAGATAAATTGTCTTAAGGTGCAACTTATTTGGGAGGTGATACTACTTGGAATAGTAAAGACCAGAGGAGAAATTGTGAGTTAATGTTTACTCTTTTATTACTATTTTAATCAAATGGCCTTACAACTTGACCTTTTCAATGTGAATTTTTTTTTTTTAAGAACACTCCGGTATGTGAAGGCATAGCTATTGTGTTAAAGTTCACAGGCCTAAAAGTCTTATACTTAAATTTTAAACATGTATATAATAAAAATATTTTGATTGGGATTTTCCATTAGGACAGTTACATTCTCCTTATGACCTACGTTTTGGTGTGGCTATTTGGATGTTTGGAAACTGTAAGTAACCGTATTACCTCAAATAATAATAATAGTAGGAGTGGTAGTATTCATAGCTACAAGAAGAATCATTTATTGAATGCCTACTCTGTGATAGACACTGTATATGCATATTTTCTTACCCTCACAACTGTCCTGCCAGGTAGAATAGTATTTTTAAGAGAACTGTGTCTAAGAAAAGATAAGTGATTGGGACAGGCCTCGAACCCAGGTTTCTCTGACCCCCAAAGTCCATATTCTTTCCGCTACATCATGATGTTTAAAAAGGACCGAATTGCAGCTGATGCTTGTTTAAATCTTACTTGTTTTAGTGCACATCCCCTAAGAAGTTCAAGCCCGATTTTATCTCATTCAGTCGACCACATTCATTTACCTGTGTCACAAGCCCTGGGACTAAATTTTAAATTAAACTCAAACTGAAGAGCATCTTAACTAAAGCCTTCCCCTGAAAGAAGCATTCTTGAAAGGTACCAAGGGTTGTTGTTCTTAAGGCGGTTTTGACGAATCCAAGGGCAAAAATAGGCTAGCCATTTGATTAGATTTCAATATGCCACTCTTACTTGGGAATTTTCCTGTATTTGGGCAGGAGAGGATTCTTGCCATGAGAAACCATCAGCTCCCTCCCCCGCAACTCTCACTTGCTGTCTCTCACCCGCCCTTCGGAAGAAGCCAACACGAAATTGCAGTCCTTTCTTTGGGGGCCTCTCAGTACAACAGACACACTGAATTGGTAGATTTGACCTTGGAGGTTTGACTATTTGGAAATGATTCCAGAAGTCAATGAGGAATTTGCTGTTGCTACTGATTTACAGGTTATGTGTGGAAGCGAGTGGCAGAAGCAGCCTGTTTGACCACTCTGCCTGCACTGCCCTTTGCTCTGCTGTTCTCTGCTTGTCTTGTGTCAAGATTTAATACACACACACACCAGCAACAACAACTTAGCCATCTCTGTGCTAATAACAGAAGAGAAAGTAAATAAGCCCAATAAAACAATAGTTTTAAGGTAAAAACAGCTTAAGCATTATACTTTTCCTCCTACTAATAGTAAACGCATAGGGTTTAAAAAAGGTTTCTTGAATAAATGCTTAATTTGGTAAGAAATCTAAGAGCCTTCATGATAATGCAGTGAGATTCAGTGTATGTCTGTGTTTTAATTAAAGGAGAACGCTTTCCCAGTGACAAGTAAATCTAGAACCAGAATGGTTCTTCTTATTCAAGATTAAGAAGCCAAGAACATGAAGAAGACAGTATAAATATCAGAATTTGACCTAAGAGACTCTTAGATATGTCCTGAATAGCCCTAAGTTGCTATACCTGTTAACACATAAAGACGTTTAAAGTGGTGTTTTAGTAACTTTCATGTCTTTTTGGAATCAGTCCATATTTGGTTAATGTTGCCAGACCCAAGACCCAAGCCCTCCTCCCTTTGTATTTTTGATGCTTTAGCCATGATGAGAATTTTCTCACTGACTTGCCCATCATGCTTAGACCCTTCCTCCAGTTAGAAAGACATAACTGGGGAACTTGCCTGGCAACACAGTGGTTAAACTTCAAGCTTCCACTGCAGGGGGCGTGGGTTCTATCCCTGGTCAGGGAACTAAGATCTCACCTGCCTTATTTTGTGGCCAAAAAGTAAAACAAACAAACAAAAAGTTGGCGCATGTGTATGTTAAGAAAGAGAAAGACATCACCGAACACAAGTCATAGCAAAGAGCAACGGCAGAACCTGGACTTAAAGTCTCATGAGATGAAAAGAGCCTGGGATTCAGAAAGCCAAAGGAAAATTTACCTTCAGAACCTCGCTTCTGCCGGTCAGCCTGCTCCTTCAGAGGTTTATCCCACTTTTTCTGAGCTAATGTTGACAAGAAGGAATAGTTTCGATCTCAGTTCTCCAAAGATTATTGCATCTCTCTCTGTCTTTACAAACTAATCCCTAATCCCAGTTTCTTCCAGACAGATTGAAAACTTTATTTATAATCTCATATAATGGGGTGCATACTATCTCATCATTGGATGTATCAGGATTTATTTTTGCCAATTCTTTAGAAGGTAGTGTCTTTAGAAGACAAAATCAGTTTTCAGCAGGTTAAAAAAAAAAACAAAACTAAGGAAAGTCCATTCAGTTTATAGAAGTCACATCAGCAAAGGCATCAGTTTAAAAACAGGGTGACTAGAAGTTAGCAAAATATGTGTCATAAAAGAATAAAAAGGTAAAATTCAGATGATTATTTTCATTTAGTATTAAAACTGCCTGATGCTCACAGACTTCTTTGACTCTACATTTTGCAAAACAGGATATACAGGGACAACATGGTGATTTTTAAGACTGAACTGAAACTCCATTGTATTTGTGGTTTCACAATTTGTCTTCCTAAATGCAGTATAATGAACTAAAATTTTAGACAATATTTAAGCAAATATTATTGATAAATCAATAAAATAATTCATTTTAAAAGATGATACTATTGGATATCAGTCAGTTTTTCTCTGATTTTCTGATCAAAATGTTATATGTCCAAATCAAAGTTATAGAAGTCCTCTGACTACTATTCAGTTGGTTAAGACCGTAGACTAATGTTACAACTATGAGATGTTGGGCTACCATAAAAGCCATTCCTTACGGAGCACCTAAATTTAGTACTTTTAAAAAATGATAGGGAAAGTCTCATTGAAAGAAAAAAAAAATTAGCAGGAGATTTTTAGGTACCTCTTATTGCCTAGTTGTGAAGGCTGTGAGTCATGGGGCCCCTGTTTAGAGTCTAGAGGATCTAGGATCTTCATGGACTCAAAGTAACATCAAAACTGGAAGCCCTCCTCCTCTGACTTGTCTAAAGCTCTGAGGGTTCAAGTGATCTACTCACAATGACTAACAAGGCTGACATTTAAAATCCCAGCCTTCTCACACCCAGCTTTGATCTGCCTTGCATGCCAACCAGGGGTTCTTTTCCATCCTAGGAGAACCCTGGACCTACCATGACCCTAACCTGATCAGAAGTGGCGTTGTAGAGATGGTCAAGTCAGAAATAGGTCTAAAATTGGTTGAAAGTGGTCCCTAAGTCTCTCCCTCCACTCCCAACACATCTAAGGATGTTCTGGGAGCCCCAGCAGTAAGGGGTACACTTAGGGTGTGTGTGTACAATTTTCCAGTATTGTCTTAGTTATTTATTGATATATAACAAATCATCCCCAGGTTAAGTGGTAGAAAACAGGCATTTAATACCTTACAGTTTCTGTGGGTAAGGAATCTGAGAACATCTGGCTGTCTCTAGCTCAGTCATGTCCAACTCTTTGCGACCCCATAAACTATAGCCCACCAGACTCCTCTGTCCATGGAATTCTCCAGATAAGAATACTGGAGTGGATAGCCATTCCCTTCTCCAAGGGAATCTTCCCAATCCAGGGATCAAACCTAGGTGCATTGCAGGCGGATTTTTTTTTTTTTTTTAAACCATCTGAGCCACCAGGGAAGCCCTGGGGTTGTGTATCCAATAACATTTTGGACATGGTTCACCTTGCATGGCCTCACTGGAGCTTGCATACCTGAATTACACCAGCCGTTGCACGTTAGCTCTCTTGGTTGGCAAGAACATTTCCTTTTCTTTTTTAAAATGCAAGTCATGCTTTCATTTTAATATAATATCAGCCATTCGGCCTTGACATAATTTAAAATGAATGCGGCTAGTTTCGCCTTTGAGTATGTGTGTGTAGCATAACTTAATTGACAAGCAATCATGACATTCTCTTTGAGGTTGATGTTATCCCATCATTCGGAGGCCCATTTTGGTTAATTTGTTTTTTTCATATAGTTTCTGGTGGGAAAAATGCATTGCTCTGGTACTGAAATTAACTTGATTGAAATATCTTAGACTTTGTCATTTTCCAGTGGCTCGAGAGGTTATTTCCCAAGTGTTTAATTTTTTAAGTACAGTGTATATTAATTTAACTGCTACTTTCTGACATTCATCATTCTGTAGAAAAATTATCAACTGCATGCCTTGAACAGATTTTTATTTACACTCCAAATTCCCACTCTGTGAAGGGTTTATTTAACTTTGAAGGTATCATGTAAATTTGATAAAGATGAGGTTTTTAAAAACGTGTACCGTTTATTGATTTGCTCAATATAATTTTCACATTTTTCTTTATAAAGTATTCTATAATATATCTGCAAAAGGAAACACTTAAAGACTAATGCAATCTACAGGAACTGTTCAATCAGAAATAATGAGTGGAGAGGTCACTTGTCAAGAGCATATTGTTTGAAATACTTACATTTAAGGGTTTCCAGTCTTTGAGGTAACAGAAGTTCTTCCATGAAAAATAGGGACTGCTTTGGGCTTCTGAATTCTGTACAGCATGTCACGATTTTTGCTCCTGGGCTAAAGATAGAAAGTAAAATAAAATGTTCTTTGTCCATTTAGTTATCCTTGACTCCATGAAATTCTCCAAAGTAATTACTGGTGACCACAATACCACCTACCAGCAAGAACAGCATTGACCCTGTGCCAGCTGCCTTATTGCTGACCACAGCTGCTCTTGAGTATAGCAGATGTTTCTCCTTTTGCCTTGCCAGTAAAATTTTATTGAGCAGTTTTGCAAATGGAGAGCAGCATACTCTGCCTGAAGAGCAGCCAGAGATCTTCGCCACCTAGTACGATAAGGTTAGATTTCTCCTCTGGACCAGGAGGCCCCCACTCCTAGGTTCTGTGCAGCCTACCTCTCAGGCCTCGTAAACTGCAGTCCTCTGGGGTTTGCTTCCCTACCCACCCATGTAATTTTCCCAAAGGAAATAATGTTGGAAGAGCAACCACATTTGTGGTTGCATCTTGCTGCTTTAAAAGGCTGTCACATTAGAACTTTGCTCCTACCCGTTGTGGGTTTGCAAAAAGGAGTTAGGGTACTTTGTCGGGATGTTTTGTTAGGATGCTTCTGTGAATTTTTCCACATCTCTTTGGTTTGGATGTTGACTTGGAAATGTCTTTCGAATTAGCTTCTTTTGGAAAGCTTCCTGCCTTCCTGAGCACTTCTTGAATCCTTGCCCTGTGAAGGCAGCCAAGGGAACTTCTGATCCTTCTTTGTACCTGTCATGGATGACACCCTATTTGAGTCTGAAGTCCTTTAAAGTCCTTTAAAATATTTTCAAGTTCTGTATTTTCCTCTGGATGATTTAATACAATTTTTCTCTGTGCTCCTTGTAAAGGAATAGATTTTGGAGTTGAAGCTGACACTCTTTTTTTTTTTTTTTAATGGAAATCTAAAGTGCCTTCCCTGTGATGATTCCAGCCTATTTCCCATGAACTTTCAAAGAAATCAACTCATAAAGATTATGGCAATTGAGGATCCAAGCATCAGATTGTCATGAATTCCCACAGAGCGCTGGGCCTGGGGAGGACAGGTAAGATATAAGATCAGAGGGCAAAGGCTGTATGGTGAGAATTTGCCTGCCCTGTGCTTTCTTAGCAGGAAGGAGCACTGACCTGAATCCCTTAGTGTTCATTCCAGGAGTGTGTCATTGTGGGAATTTATCTAGCCCACTCTGTGGCAGATGACCAATCTGATAGCCTGACTTCAAAGCTCCTAACACATATGATACCAAGACTTCATTGAATATTCTATGTGGTCCTTATTAGGATACCTAGGTCAGGTTGAGTGACTGCTCTTAGATCTCTCCGTCAAGAAGTTTGAAGCACATTTAATGCTTTACACCACTTGGAGTAGTTTAAAGTAGTCCTATACTCTCAAAAACTTGTAACAAAACTTGATTCTTCTTTGATCTTAAAAAGAAGAGCTTTTGTAGATTCCTTTTGCTACTTTCTCTGCTACTCCTGTAAAAATTTATTTTTAAAATAAGAACCTTGAAAGCAATATCAGCATTGCTAGACTGGTATTTGGCACAAGGCTCAGGCTTTTTTTCTTTTTTTTTTTTTTGATGTTCCCAGAGCAGAGTACTCTTTAAACTAGGATGAGAAAAGTTAATTTTAATCCTCCAAAGGCTTATTTGCTAGCACAAAAGGTCATGAAACACACCCAAAAACTATATTGCTGAGATCTTAAGGAGAGAGACAGACTCCAGTATCCCAACATAGAATCATGTCCCTGGCTGAAGAAACAGTTTGTTTTAGGAGCACCGATTAATTCAAAAACAACTGAACGGAAGGGCTTCCAACCTGTCTCAAGGAGAACTCGGTTTCACATTGTATCATCTCAGAAGAGAATCCTTTGGAAGCGGTTGTAAAATGGTGGTAGAAGAAGTTATTTCCAAGGATGTTTTTAAGTAGCTGTTCTCTGTCCTGTCTTTTTATAATTATTACCCTTTAATCTGTGATCTGTCTAAAGAGAGAAAGGCCTGCCGTATCTAGCTGATAGACCCCTGGAATACTAAAATGTGATGACCCAGTTTTTCAAAGCTTTCTTTTGAGCTGATTTCTTAGAGTATTAAAATGTCACCTGCCCCAAGGATTAAGAATCCAGAAATTGAATGAGGCAGGCTTGAAGAGGATCAAAAAATAAGGTCCTGAATAACAGCATCCATTGTAGAACTAGAGAGAGCTGTGGAATGGCCTGGCTTTCCCATAAGGAAGGTCGGGTTTGCTTGGTGGGTGTTTTAGGACATTCATGCCCTGGGCCCAGCTGATGGCTTTGCCTCCTGGTTGTCAGCGCGCAGCGAGACCTGAGTAGGCCTAGTTGTTTTCTCCCCCTTAGCCCATATACGAAGTAAAAGACTATTGAAGCGAGGGTAGGAAAGAAAACTCCAATTTAAACTTTCAGTTGTGATAGATTTATAAACAACTGCTCCTTCACATTGTGGATTCTGACTGACATATTATGAAAACAGAGCCTGCTAAGCCATTGCAAGAATTCTCCATGTGTTGTGCAAGTTTTGATGGCAAGGAGACTGAGAGAAAGGCTTGTTTTTCATTTAAAAAAAAATTGCTTTAGAAGCTAAGGTTGTAACTGAGCACCACTCTGTACTGTATCAAGCCATAATATCCAGTGAGTCATGAAGACATTAGGGAAATGCTGGAGACAGAGTAAGAAACATTGGAGTTAATGTTTGAGATAAGAAAGATGACTATCTTTGAAAAGAAACTGAAATTAAAGGGCACAGGCTTCCATTTTCAGATAACTAAAGGGAATTCCTCCTAGTGTTGCTTCCTTTATTCAGCAGTGATCATCCTGTGGTGGGTGAAGAGCCAGGCAAAGAACTAGAAGCCGGGTTTCTGAGCTCACGTAGGCCACGAGACCTCGGGTAAATAACTTGCCCATCCCGGCTTCAGTTCCCCACCTGAAAATGAGTGATGGACCACGTCATCTCTATGAACTGTCTGGTCCAAGCAGTCTCTTTGAATCTGATTTTGGGGACATTACCTTACATTGGATGATCCTGGAAAGTTTTATCAATTGTAGTTGCCGTTGTGGTGCATCACTGAAGACACTTAATACTTGGACCACTCGGAAGACCCCTGGCAAATTCTTCAGTTTCCTGCTGACCAGTAATCCAGATGGCCAAATGTCCCCACCCCCCAGCCCTGCTCCAGGAAGCCCTGAGCTGAGAAAGGTCACTTCATTTCCTGTGAGCCTGTGATTCAGGTTTATATCGTTGGTCCATGAGCTGGGCGCTGTTCAGCCAGCTGGAGGGTGGGACAGTGGGCACCTCAGCCCCTTAGACTCTTGTCAAGTCACCTGGTCTTCCTGGCGTTTGTCAGCTGGTGGAGAGGCCAACCCCTCCGTTAATTTCAGGCCTAATTCTAATGAATTTGGGATTCTTTGCTGAAAAACAGATTGGATCTTGGTATGGCCACGACTCTGCCCTTGAAACCTCTGGGCCGATGACGGATATGTTAGTCTCCTGGGACAAGGCTGTACAGTTGAGAAAAGTAGCAAGGGCATCAGATCTCTGTGGGTCATCTGGCCCCCATAAAAAAGCAAGAGCAACTGGGAAAAGGCTAGACTGCTCGGTTCCCAGCCCTACTGGATTATTAGACAAAGCCATCCACTCCATCTTTGTTTATAGAACTCATTTTCAGGAACAAGTGTTTTATAGTGAGGTGGAGGTTGTTAAGAAGCTATTTATAATGGAAGATCTCAAATATGTGAGCCCCCTATCAAGCTTGATCTAAGGGAACTTTGCATGGTGGCAGTTCAGGAGAAAAAGGGAGAAAAGGATAAGGGGGGAAGAAAACTAATAAAAATAGCTGAGATCACTCAACAGTTATCAAGAAACAGATACTACAGTTTTATAACACTAAGTACTAAAAGTATATGCACTCTTAAAAGGCAATTAAAACGTATGCTCTGAAACTATAAAACATTTTCTTTTCATCTGCAACATAGAGGGCAGATTACAACACATTAATAACGTTTTGTTTAGAGTTCAGTTTCTGATGGTTTCCAAATGTAGTCTGTGTAGATTAACCAGAAGGAGTCCAGTTCCCTTTTTTTAAGAGCGCTTGTAAAGGAAAGCAATGTGGTAAGATTGTTATGAAAAGAGAGTGTATTTAGGAAATAGCACTTAGCAGGGTCTCTCTGAATGGCTGCCAGGTCAGGAAGCTGAAGTGCAAGGCTTGGCCCTTGTTCAGCCCCCCCAGTTCCAGCTCCTTGACCACACAGTACGTCAGGAACATGTCACAGGCCAGCCAGGAAGCCTCGGCCCCGCCCATGGGCCAGCTTGGCACGGCCGCTTTCACATAACCCAGGGCTCCAGAGGGGCCGGAGGCAGGCATTCCAGGGCCACGGGAACATGCAATTTTTTAAAATAGAAATGAAGAACTTTGGGGGAAAAAAAGAGCCTGGGAATCAAACAGTTGCTGAGTCCCTATGGGACATGGTCCCTCATGGAGAATGTCAGAGCTGAAAAGGGCCCGGAAGGTTATCGCTTCCTCTGCCCTTGTCTTATAGACAAGGAAATGGACTTGGCTTAACTGCAGTGGTAGAACCAACACGGCACCCACACGTCCCAGTTCACAGTCAGCTAAACCCACTGGCGTCGCCTCAGTGGGCTAAATCTTGCGTCTTGGGAGCCCCGTCTTTAGCATCCTGCAGTGTTTTCAGGAGCCCTGTGGTCCCTTCTCCTTGGATCTTGGGGATCCAGTGATTTGTTGCTGTATCATTTGCTCCCTGGTACTCGCCTAACCGCGCTGTGCCTCAGCCTCAGTTTCTTCATCTGCAAAATGGAGACAGATGTCAGGGTTAATTCCTCACAGAGTTGTTACAAGGATCGACTGAATAAACTGTTGTGACATTTCTGGTGCCTGAGCTTGATGATGTTAGCTATTATTATCATTCATAATAGCATTCACTGGCCTTAGCTCTATCACCAGGAAACCGTCACACCCAGGACTGACGGGTTGTGAATACCTCTGGTCTAGTGCATCATGAAGTTCTGCCGTCAGATTTCAGCTGAGGAGCAGAGGTGTAGAAGTGTGTATTTGGGGGTATTGGTGGTACATTTCCTACTTCATTATGTGATTTCAGTTGAAAAGGACTCTGGGTATGACTGAGTGATTATATATTATGGTTCAGTCTCCTCAGTCTACCTGTGGAAAAACCAAGGCTCAGAGAGACCAAGTGATTTGCCTTATGCTTTGCTAGCCTAACTTCATAGTTGCCTGGAGCCCTTGTCTTATTTATGTATAAAAGGAAAATAGGAGAAAGAGCCTTAGGATAATACCCATAAGACCTCAATCCCTCAGCTTTTCTACTACATTAGGCCCACTGGGACCCTACTAAAACCCCAGTCACGACCGTATTCCTTAGCATAGAAACAACCCTACAAGAAAAATTCGAGAGAGCTAACCCCTTCCTTTGGTATTGCATGCATGCTAAGTCACTTCAGTCATGTCCGACTCTTTGTGACCCCGTGGACTATAGCCCACCAGGCTCCTCTGTCCATGGGATTCTTCAGGCAAGAATACTGGAGTGGGTTGCCATGCCCTCTTCCAGGGGATCTTCCCAACCCAGGAGTCAAACCTGCATCTCTTAACGTCTCCTGCATTGGCAGGCAGATTCTTTACCATTAACACCATCTGGGAAGCCCCTTTGCTTGACTCAAGGCTCACTGATTTAAAAAGTAAAATTGGTTTCTTAGTTTATGTGTCAGTTGTATTTTCATTGTGCTTTTATCTCTCCTTTGCCCTCGTGTCAGATCAGTTTTCCTGTTTTTCTAAAATGTTTGACCAAGTACTTGGTAAGATTAAAAACTTTAACTACACTGCTTTAAATAGCAGATAAGCAGAGTATTTGATTGCTGGAAAGTTCTTGCATCCTTACCAACAGCAATACCACAACAACACTGATCATCATTTATCTCGAAACATCAACCATAAATTCATTCCAACTTTCAATAAGAATATTTTAGCTTTTCCCTTTTAAAATGTTAATTAAGCTCTGGGATTGCCTTGGCTGTGTTGAAACACCCCTGTCGTGACATCCCACTCTTTGCTGGTACTTTCCTATCTGGAACTCTTTTTTAGTTTCGTTAATCTCAATTCATTCTGAAAGCACTGAAGCAGCTTTTCTGAGAGCTGTCATCGTCACAGAAGGAGCACAATGACTTATTGAAGTTTCAGATTTTGCTCTGCTTGGAGCTACTGGAGACTGGAACCAATTCCTCATCCTCCTCTCTGCCCCAGATTTGGATGAAAATATCAGAGCTTTCCCTTCTCTGATGGTTGTCAAACATACCCTTCCATCACGTTCCTTGTTTTGCAAAGAGCAAAACTGAATCTCAAGAGATAACTGTTCATCTCAAGGTCACCTGACAAGGTAGGAAGAGAGCCTGGATGAGTGCACCCAAGTTCCTTCCCCTTCGAGCCCACAGAGACCTCCATGACGCCCTCTCTTTGGTTCCACGTCCCATGATGTCTGGAAAATGTCATGGGAAACTGGTGATGACTTCCAGTGGTCAGAGACGTTTGACTACCATCAGCCCCCAGAAGTCTTCCCATCCTTCTCTGAAACTCCAGAGGCCACATCTCGGCACCCAGTGGTGTTAGTAGGCCCGGAATCAGACTCTGATTTGACTTTTGTGCTTTTTGGTACTTGGCTGACTTAAGTGCTGCTGTGGGTATTGAGTGGGGTTTTTCCATCGAATGCTCATTTGGCGAAGACTTTTCTGAATGTTGTTTTGCTTGCCCACGTTGTATGTAGCATTTGGGACTGAAGGTTTCCTGACTGAGCTGCTCACATGAGGAACCTTACCACAGCTTTCTTTTCCCTGAGCTATTCGTAGTAAAGTCCTGGCGATTTGTTTATGTGTTCAGTGAATAACACCTAATAAAATAATAAGTGGATGGTGTTTGGCTTTCAGGAATTTGGGTCCCTTGCTAGTTTTCTTGCCAGGCTATTCTGTGCAACTTTGTTCCTAGACTTTAGGGATGGGAGATGCCACCTAATCTATTTTCCCCTGAAAATTGAGTCTGCTCAAACCGAGAGATTATTTTCTGAAGCTCCCAAGTCACAAGTATATCATATTTATTTTCTGACTTTGATCTTCATTTTTTACAGTTAATAAAATGTTTCCCACCCTTTGTCAACCTCTGCTGGTAGTCATAGGCTAAACGGGCTGATGACTCATTATATAATTGAGGCTTCTTTTTTAACATGAGAGTGCTGTGTTTCCAAGTGCCTTCAAAGTGACCCTGAGCTGGATCAGACAACATGGGTCATTAAGCCTTCCTTTTTCAAGCCACGAGGTAGTTTCTTGTTTTGAAGATTTCTTTAAATGGAATGTCTTTGTGCGTGGAATGCTATGCATTTAAGATTGTTGTTCATGTAATACCTTTAAAACCATTGAGTCAGGGGCCCAGAGAGAGATGAGTAGGAGACCAAGGCGAACAAGAGATAGAGTCACACAAAAATAACCATTACAAAAGGGACCTAAGTGTTTAGTGCTGTTTGTATCCCATCACACAGGAACCCAAAGTAATTTTCTCAGCCTTAACCCCAGCCCTGCAGATGGTGTTGAGCAGCCTACAAGTAAGGGCTGGGCCTTACTACCACGTGTATGCATGTCTCTGAGCGGTTTCTGGGGGTGAACTCAAATTATGTGTAGGTCTTTTCTCTACCAAATCAAGAATGTTGGATTTTTAAAAAATTTTTTCTGTATGCCGTGTAGTTATAGAGCAGCACTTCTACCCACTTTGTGTGTGTTCTAAATAGAAACTTGTGAGACAGATGTTGTCATCCCCATTTTGCCAATAAGGCATAGAGAAAGAAACTCATCTGAAGTCACATTGCTATATTATGGGGCAGCCTGGATGGGGAGGGAGCCAGGATGAGAATGGATAGATGTACATGTATGGCTGAGCCCCTTTGCTGTCCGCCTGAAACTATCACAGCATTGTTAATTGGCTATATGCCAATATAAAATAAAAGTTAAAAATAAATAAATATTTAAAAAGAAATCAGTCACATTGCTAATAAAGGCCAGAACCTTGGTCTTCGATCCATGTCCTCAAGTCATTCCTTCAAGAAAACTTTTTTCCACATTACCTTCCTTCGAATGGGACACTTCAGTGGTCCAGAGGAGTCTTTCTGTTTCCCCAAAGAGCAAATAGTTTGATCCTGTCGAAATATTTTTCCCCTCGGAAACTTGAATGTTGTGTTGCCACCTTCCGATAATAGAAATCCAAGTTCATTAATTTCTTGTGTAAGGTAACACAGTGGTGGTGCTGGTGGTGGGGAACATGAAATTGAGGAGCAATCAAATAATTCAAAAGTATGACTGTTCTGCCACAAACGTGGGACCTTCACTTAGCCTGTTTCTTCTTCTGTACACATCTGACTAGCAAACCGCCTCAAAAGGAGAGCCTGTGAATCCAAATGAAACGCCAGCACCTTGCCTCACAGTCAGCACAGTCTCCCTTCCCATTTTCAAACTGAGCTCCCTTTGGTTCAGACTGAGCTCTTCTATCTGACTACCCACTCCTTCCTTAGATGCACTGTTTGTACTGAATTTACTTACTTATCTCTCTTAAACATACCTTCTACCTTGCCACCTTCACTGTTTAAAAATCTTTTGGTCTCGCCACAAAGCACGTGGAATCTTAATTCCCTCACCAGGGATCAAACCCACTTCCCCTGCATTAGAAGTGTGAAGTCTCAGCCACCGGACTGCCAGGGAAGTCCCTCCACCGTCGTATTTTTGTGCACGCGGTCCAGTTTCTCTGAAAAGCCCTCTTGTCATCAGTGTCCCTTTATACATACTCTCAGAGAAGTTCTGTTCATCTTTCCAGGTTTAGATCAAATACCACTCCTCCTTGTAGCCTTTTTGGATACTCACCCGTTCTGCCGTGATTTTCCAACCAGGAGATTTACTACTAATAATTTTAGTGTATTCATCTAATACAACAAGGACTGGTAAACCTACTCTGTGGTTTGTTTGGGAAGCCACGTGTTACTCTGTGAAAGAATCACAGGACACTAGCTAAATATTGACAACTGGCTATCCCATCCCCTTCCAGCATATGGATTTGGATTTGTAATTCCCTCTAGATAAGATTTTGCCATCCCTCCTAATTTTATTAATCCATTCTAAACTGACAGATGTTGCAGCGAGCCTTGAGCTCTTGGGGATTCTTATTTCATTTCTGATTAAAAGATGAGTTTCCTTCTTAAACCCAAGGGTCTAAGTATACAGTGCCCTTCTCTCCTAAACAGCTTATTTGAATGTCAGAAGTAACCTTGTTATTCTCTCTCAGATACTGAAAAGGCTCTCTAGTGGCTGAGCCACTTCTAAAAGGTTTCTTTCTAGCAGGCAGGTGGATGGTATGGATTAGCAGTAGTACCTGATCCTTTGTAGTTGCTTAGTTAGTAGTTCTTTACCACTAAGGGTAAAGAACCTGTCTGCCAGTGCAGGAGACATAAGGGACACAGGTTCGATCCCTGGGTCAGGAAGATACCCCAGAGAAGGGAATGTCTACCCACTCCAGTATTCTTGCCTAGAGAATCCCATGGACAGAGGAGCCTGGCAGGCTATGGTTCTTGGAGCTGCACAGAATCAGATACGACTGAAGCGACTTTACTTTTTATTTACTTTGGAAAAGGCCGAGGGCAGTAAGCAGAACTTCAGGACTAATCTGTGTTGATCTCTCTTCTTCTTGAGGGCATGTAGAATTTGAGAACACTAAAATTCAGCCAGATAACAACCCAGAGTTACGGTTGATGTTCCAGTATGCTTTGTGCTTTGTTCTGATGGGAGTCCAGCTGACTTTAAGAGCACAGCAATTGTCAGTTCCTGTCCATGGGGACTGAGGACATCAGTTCATCTGTTCAACTCTGGAGAAGCCGAGGGTGGCCTAACTTGTGGTCCTTTCTTAGGTTCCTGGCTACTGTGTGAACTGCTACTCCAGAAGGCAAGTTGGTCAGAGTAAGAATTTTAATGAAGCCATTTACGTTTCTCCCCATGGGAGCTGGTTCTCTTGTTTATTTCCCTTTCATCAGCCTACCAGCAAGAAGAAGCTCGTGTTCTTTCCCAGGGCACCAGCCCTGGGGTGGGCAGCTGTCCATTACTGGCCTGGGACAATCATATTGGAGATCTCCCTGACACCAGACACTTGCTATCACTTCTGCTCTCACATTGGCTGATCCTCCACGTGCTCTTAGGGGCACTTGAGGTCATCTTTTTCCTTAGGAGGTGTCATTCAGTGGCATCTTTACTGTAGGTCACTGTGAATTTGCTGTCTATCACTTCGGATTGGCAATAGGTAATATTTACTGAACTGCATGACTTAAGCACTGGGCAGCTTGCTTAACCTTGCACGTCATGAGTCCTCCCAGCCTTTAAGAAAGGTGTCGTTACACCCATTTTGCAGACAGGTATTGGAGACGTTAAGGCACTCAGCCGAGTTAGTAAGTGCTGAAGCCAAGACGTAACTTCAAAGCCCTGTTTTTCCACTCTGTTTACAAAAAGCTCAAAATAAAAGGCCCCTGAAACTCTGAAATCACTGTAGCGTCTCACCATGACCAGTAGTTCCCAGGACCTTAAGGCAGTGATCAGACTGAATGTGTAGAGGCACTGGCCAACTGACCAACAGTGGATGCCCACCATTTTCTAAGAAAATCCAGAGAAGCCCAAGTACATTAGACGCATTCGAATTGAAAAGCTGAAGTGAAAAATTCATTTTAAGGTCGTCCGTGTGTACTGACACGAGGTCTGTGGAAAATGAGGGAGCCAACATCATGTTTCTGAAATATGCAATTGTACAATGGGAACGTGTTATAAAACGCCCTGCCACTGTTGTCTGCCTTGGGATTTAGAGTCAGAGACATGAAGGCTGACAACTGTCTTCCTGTTGTAGGTCAGAGCTTCAAGGAACTCTGTAATCTTCCCACCAGCTTTCCTCTCTCCTGGAACTCACGGGTAAAATTAGATGCTGGCTGGACTTCAGTAGCTGAGTTTGAAAGCTTTCAGAGGCCCCAGTCAGACAACTTCAGCAGATTGCTTTCTCACAGGACCATTCTGAGTGATGCTTTGCACAGACTAACATAGTTTGGTAAACTGATGAGCGTCTGACAATTCTGCCGTAAGACACCATTAATAACAATGCCCACAGGAGCAGGGGGAAGAAAATTATCTTTGTGTGGTTAATCTCCTTGGAAACAGGATAAGGCTTTCTCTTTCTCTTATCATGTGGTGCATTTGCCTCTTGATTTTGCTTTACTATATGTATACTGTTAAAGTTTAAAAACAACAACAACCAAAAAAAAAAAAACCCTCTACTTGAGGATTTAGATACTCTCAAGTTAGATTCTTTGAGTATACACATTCTAATTGACTCTAGGAGGTGAACATGGTGAACAGGGTGTGGGGGGAAATCAGAGAATGAGAGCACCCCCAAACCAGCATCACACACATTTATCTAATTGGACACATTTTTTGCCTGGAAGTAATATCAGGAGACTGAGGTGCCCCCGATCAGAATATAAAGAGCCAGAGGCTAAAACCAGACTGAAAAGGGCCAACCCATTAGGGAAGTACCTCCCTGGGGAGCGGGTGGATAGGGGAAGGAGGTTAGATGGCAGTTATTAAACCCGGAATCAAAAATATGTTCAGAGAGGCTGCTGCATGGGAAAAAATCCTCCTTCCTGGACTCAGCTGGGCAGGAGACAGTGAAGGAGAAGGAGTCCTGCTTATTCTCTGCTGCAGGATGCTACCCCCTGACCCTTTATAAGTCAGCCTTGCTTGATTACTCCTTTTAATTCAAGACTCAAAACAGCTTGTAAAGTTTTTTTTGTTTTTTTTTTTTATCATTCCTTTCCAGATTGTGTGGGCTACACTGTAGCATGCGTTTTCCTTTGTCCACATCTGTTTTCCAACCTCATTACTCTTCTGTTATTACATTCATTAAAAGAGAGAGAGCACGCTGTTTATTTCTGTTTATTTCTTTTCTGCCTGTTTTCCTCCCAGTTTCAAAAGCTAACATGGTAAAAATCATGCAGTGTTTGATGTGATCGTCTCCACAGTTTCTGGAATATGAACTGATGGTGGCTTATGCAGGAATTGGTTGAACCTTATTTTGTAAATAAGCTATACCCAAGCCAAGGCTCACAATTCATGTAAGGCTATTTCACTGTAGGCTGTGGTTGTCGAGGCTTGTCATGTCTTTATTAGAATGTTACATCATATGCTCTGAGGCACATGGTAGTCACATGACTCTCTTGGCTAATGTGCCTCCTTTAATTTGTATACAGTTACTTATACAAATGGAAGCTGGGAGGGACAGCTTTAGAATTTATGGTGGTTTTACTCAGTGAAGAGAGAGCAAAGAGAAATGAGACAAGGATGCCCATTAATACCGTTTCTATTCAGCATTATTTGGAAGTACTAGCCAATGCAATAAAGTAAGCACAGCATCAAGAAATGTAAGATTTGGAAGGAAAGAGAGATAACTGACCTTATTTACAGATGATATGATTTGCTACATAGATAATCCAGGAGAATCAGCAAACTATTAGAACTAATAGAAGAGTTCAGCAAGGATGCTGGATACAGAAATTGCTGGTGTTGCTACAGGCCAACAATAACTAATTAAAGAAATGACCCTTTTTACAAATGCAAAGAAGCACAAAGAAGCTAGGAATAATTCTTTTTTTTTTTTAATTTTATTTTTAAACTTTTCAATATTGTATTGGTTTTGCCAAATATCGAAATGAATCTGCCACAGGTATACATGTGTTCCCCATCCTGAACCCTCCTCCCTCCTCCCTCCTCCCTCCTCCCTCCCCATACCATCCCTCTGGGTTGTCCCAGTGCACCAGCCCCAAGCATCCAGTATCGTGCATCGAACCTGGACTGGCGACTCGTTTCATACATGATATTATACATGTTTCAATGTCATTCTCCCAAATCTTCCCACCCTCTCCCTCTCCCACAGAGTCCATAAGACTATTCTATACATCAGTGTCTCTTTTGCTGTCTCGTGCTAGGAATAATTCTTAGAAAACATATGTAGAATGTTTACAGAAAATCCGTAAAAGTAAATTGAAGGGATGAAGAATGTCCCTGGTGACCCAGTGGTTAAAACTTCACCTTTCAATGCAAGGGGAGTGGGTTCGATCCCTGGTCAGAGAGCCAAGATCCCACATGCCTCAAGGTCATAAAAACCAAAGCATAAAACAGAAGCACCATTGTAAGAAATTCTGTAAAGACTTTTAAAATGGTCCACATCAAAAAAATCTTAAAAAAAAAAAATTGAAGAGATGAAAGACCTAGATAAACGGATACATGTTCATGGATAAGAAGACTCAGAATATTAAAGGTGTTTATTATCAAATTAATTGAGAAATGAAATTTTAACCAAAATTATAATAGATTTTAAGTCCGTCAAATGATCAAGAAACCAATGGTACACACCAAAGGGTTTGCTGAAGAGAGGCAATAATGGGCTTATTTACAAAAGTCCAGACAGAGCTATAGGAACAGCCAGTGGTAATTGTGACCCCTGGCAACAAAGCCAATGAGGGAAGATACCCTGACCTGTTTTCCCTCTTGGTCTTCCTTCTCCTGTCATTGACTCTCAGTGGCTGAGTCCAGGATGAAGGGACCCAGTTGATGCTGTTTTTCTGGAGGACAGCCTCATGGAGATGGAGCAATGTGAAAAGTAGAAAGGGAATCTGAAGAAACAATCAGAATATCCAGCACAGATTTCTTTCCATAAAAATTTTCAAGGTGATCTTGAACTTCATGTGGAAAACCAAAGGGTTGAAATTTTGAAAGAACAATTTTGGAGACCAACAGTTCTATTATGATTTTCATTAGATTCTCAATTTCTGTCCTACCAGATATTAAAATATATTTATAAACTGTAATAACTAAGGCAGAATGGTATTGTTAGAGACAGAGTAGAACGGAATCCACATGTGTGTAGCAACTTAAAATATGATAGAGATACCATACAAATCAGTGCTGTAAGATGGACTATTTATTGGTCAATAAATTATGCCAGGAAAAACGGTATAGGAAAGATTTAGTACGTCATGTTTGGATAGCACAAGTTAAAAACTCTGATCACAAGTGTTGCCAAGGATGTTGAAACTCGTACACTGATACTGGAAGTATGAATTGATATAATCATTTTAGAAGGTGATAATTAGACTACATAATATATAGTAAAATTGCATAGATTCTAGAATCAGACTACTTCCCTATCACTGTAAATAGAGATAATAACAGAATCCTTATAAGGTTATCATGAAAATGAAACGACTTAATATATATAAACCACTTAGAATAATGTTTGGCACAGAATAAGCACTGTTTAAGTATCAGTTATTATCATTATCATTTCTCAGATCCTGCTGTTCCATTCCTAGGTATGTAGTCCAAGGAAAGTTCTGACTTACGTAAAAGAAGACTCACATAATAATGTTCATTGCAGATGAGCAAAAGAATGGATTTTTAAAGAAATCATGGTATGCTCATTATATGGAGTAAAAATGAATGAATTGGAGCAACATAGATAAGTCTGAAAAAACATGTTGCGGAGGGACTTCCCTGGTGGTCCAGTGGTTAAGACTCTGTGTTTCCAATGCAGGGGGCATGGGTTTGATCCCTGTTGGGGAAATAATATCCCGCATGCACATGCCACACAGTTAGACCAAAAACACGTTGAGGAAAAAAACAGATTGTAAGAGTAGTGTGACACTGGGCTAGAAGGAGACATGGGATTGGAATAAAATACACAGAGATTTCATCTGTATCCATAATAGTTTATATCTTTAAAAACATTTTTAAAACTCTGAATCAAAAAGGAAGAGAAGGCTATATGGTACGTTATTGTCAGGTTTTAAAAATACAAAAGGGCCAGTGCAAAATCCCATGGACAGAGGACCCTGACAGGCTACAGTCCGTGGGATCGCAAAGAGTCAGACACGACTGAAGCAACTTAGCACAGAGAGAGCACGATAGAATATGGGAGAAAGAAATCACCTTGTAGAGGGATCTAGTCTTTAGAGGCAGACAGCCCAGGGTTCCATTCCACTTTTTTTTTTTTAATTAGCTGTCTAACCTCATAGTGCTACTTAACATTTGTTATCTCACTAGGGTATTTTGAGGACTAAATGAGATACTGCATATAACACAGCATAGGACCTGATACATAATATTCAATAATCTATTCTTTTCCCTCTTGTACAAGGAAGAAAAATGTCCAATCAATATTTTCCTTGGAAAATACTCTAGACCAAATTTCTGCTTCCGTGGGCCTGGTTTCTATAATCTTTTCTTGGCTTCAGTTCATGTTGACTTTAAGTAAGGATTGCCAAGACATACCCAAACTTAGTGAAACAAGCTCATTTGATAAAGAAATGAACTTCAGGATCTCATTGCATAAAATCATCATTCTTTTTTTTTGTCTTCCATCAAGTGTTCTATTTCCAGTGTTTGGGTATGCACTGCCGTCTTGGGCTTTGTGTAAAAAAGGGCAAATGACTATGTTCCTTCCCTTTATCCTAAAAAAATATTTAACTATATTTTTGTAATAAGCACATGTGAACTTACACCTTCTCTTGCTAACTGAACTGGAGAATAGTTATTCCCTCCCACCCCATAAAAAAATAAGTGTCTTTTTCTTGTGAAAACCAGTGTAGATACTAAACTGTTTCCCTTCCTCATCTCTAATGAATTGCTGTTTGACTATTGTTTTTATAAAGATATGAAATTTGTACGAAAGTCCATGTAGTCAGGGTCAGCTTCTACATGGGGGAAATTTGTCCTTACTGTCATTAAAATGTCTCTGGTTAGACAGACCCTTTTTGACCATTAATAAGCAATTTGATGTTTTTCATATGACCATTTCTGTAACAACCAAGATAGCAAATTAGGGATTATGGTTTGGAGTTAGATCTCATTTTTACTCTAGCATTTGAGTTGTTTAATATGAAATTCAGTGCTAAAAATAGAAGCAGTACAATAGGCAGAGGAGACAGATGGCTTTAAAGAGAGAGAGAGACAAACAGAAAGAAACAGACCTTAGCCCTTTGGGTGGACAAAGAAAATGACTGGTGTGCGAATTTTTAAAGGCGATCTTTCTCGCAGGCTTCTCACAGGAAAACCTGCTGTGAGCAAGGCCATTTAAGGAACGATTTAGGAAAGGAGAATTAGTTTCCAAAGGAAAGTGTGAGAAGCACCTTGAGCTTGAATGATTTAACAACTAAACTAAGACCTGTATCTGAGAAGCTCTATCTAAGGTTGGAGAGATGAAACAAGAGGCCTAGGAAAATTTCCCTGTCCGGTGTCCCCAGGGTTTACTAACGTGACCTTGCATGTAGATGCAGCTTTCTGAAACGGACATACTTAGGAAATCTTCTAAAAGATCTAATTGCTACAACAAGTATGACTCATAATCCTTTGCACCTTCTGTTGTTGTGGAGTCCATCCCATGCCGTGTTAGAAATTTTCTGTCATCTAAGCCTATTTAGTCTATTTTCTCCCACTTTGTAAACACCCTTTTTTCCATAGTTGCAAATGTCTCCACCATTATTTGTTTCAATTTGTAAATTGCAGAAAGTCTAGAATAAACAGCGTCCTCACACACGCACATCCTCCATCGCCGGAGATTAACTCTCTCCGGCCAGAGATGCATTCAAATGGGGACATTCCCTATTTTCTTTATAAAGCCAGAATTCCAAAAGTAAGGTTCTTTTCTTCTTGTCTCCTGTCTACTAGGATAGGAAAGTTAGCTTTTAAATTTCCGTTGTGGTTGGTAACTTCAAAGAGAATAAGTAGTGATGCCAAGGCTTTTATTTCTTTGGAAGCTTAAACGAGAGATTGACCAGTCCCTGAAAAACATTAAGGGCCCTGACCGACAGCTACCATAGTAGAAATTATCTTAGCCGTTGGTGGGTGAGTGAGTGAGCGAGTGAGCGAATAAATGAGTGAATGCCATGTTGCCAAAACGTATTATCTTTGGCAGGTAGCCTGGGCTGCCCACAGGCTTACAGTCTGATTCTGAATTCAGAGAGGAAGGAGGCAGGCAGGTGAAACACGGAATTTTCCAGAGCAGAGCCAGGAAGGGAGGACTGCTTGCCCTGAAACATGACCACGGGGGTTAAAGACTGCTCCCTTTGCTTCGGTCTCCTCCATGTCCACAGACCTGTCCGATAGAGTTCTGTGTGTGCTCATAGCTCACTGAAAACCCGGCACCCCCAGCCCCCCCAAAGAACCAGGTCACATCTCTCTTGAATATTTAATATCCTGTCCTACATTTTGTGCCTGGAGAGTAACTGCTGTGACTCACTGGTAGATGTCACTCAGGCCGAAGTCACTCACCAAAGAGTCACTATCTCCAGCCGTCTAGGACCTTGTACACCTTTATTTTTTTTCCATCCCTGCCTCTTCTGCATTTATTCATTCATTCATTCAATACTTTTATTAACTAAAGGGTCTCTTGACCACTCAGTTGAATGAGCCATGAACTCTGTCGTCAAGGTGTATCCTCATTCCTCGTGGGAGGACAGAATTGTACAGTAGCGTCTGTCTGTCCCTCTCCTTTTCTATCACCACCACCACATTGTAAAGTTTTCTTTTGCTTTCCCTTTACCTGATTTAGATGCTTTGTGTGTGTGTGGTTTAAAAAGTATATAACATACAGTTTTCCATTTTAACCATTAAAAAAATGTTTTACCCTGTTTTCTTCCAGTTTTATTGAGATATAATTAACATACGGCATGTATAAGTTTAAGATGTACAGCCCGATTATCTGACTTACACACATCATGAAATATTCCCACAATAAGTTTAGTAAATATCCATCATCCCACATTGATACAAAATAAAAGAAAAAGAAAATTTCTTTTTTTCTTGTGATGAGAATTCTTAGGATTTACTCTCTTAACAACTTTCATATTTAACATACAGCGGCGTTAATTATGTTTATCGTGGGGTACATTATATCCCTAGTATTTATCTTATAACTGGAAGTTTACACCTTTTGACCACCTCCATCCAATTTCTGCCCCCTCCAATTCAGCTATTTTTAAGTGTATAGTACAATAGTGTTGACTTTATGCATATTGTTGTACGACAGTTCTAGAAATTTTTCATCTTGCAAAACCGTAACTCTTTACTCGTTGAACAGCAGCGCCCCATTTCCCCCTTACTCCCAGCCCCTGGTAATCACATTCTGCTGTTTCTCAGTTTGACTATTTTACACATCTCGTGTAAGTGAAATCATGCAGTATTTATCCTTTAAGTTTTTTAAATTTATTTTTTAACAGATACCTTTTAGAGCAGTTTTGTTGTTCAATCTCTAAGTCCAACTCTTTGTGATCCCATGGCCTGTAGCGCCCCAGGCTCCTCTGTCCTCCACCGTCTCCCGGAGTTTTCTCCAATTCATGTCCATTGAGTCAGTGTTACTTGTCTAACCATCTCATTCTCTGCTGCCCACTTCTTTTTTTGCCTTCAGTCTTTGCCAGCATCAGGGTGTTTTCCAATGAGTCTACTCTTCGAATCCAAGTCAGCCAAAGTATTGGAGCTTCAGCTTCAGCATCAGTCCTTCCAATGAATATTCAGGGTTGATTTCCTTTAGAATGGACTGATTTGATCTCCTTGCAGACCAAAGGACTCTCAAGAGTCTTCTCCAACACCACAGTTCAAAAGCATCAATTCTTTGGTGCTCAGCCTTCTTTATGATCCGACTCTTAGGTCTGTATATGACTACTGGAAAACCCACAGCTTTGACTGTATGGACTTTTATTAGCAAAGTGATGTCTCTGCTTTTTAATACTGTATCTAAGTTTGTCATAGCTTTACTTCCAAGGAGCAAGAGTCTTTTAAGTTCATGGCTACGGTCACCATCCACAGTGATTTTGGAGTGCAAGAAAATAAAATATGTCACCATTTTCCACTTTGTCCTCTTCTGTTTGCCATGAAGTGATGGGACCAGGCACCATGACCTTAGCTTTTTGAATGTTGAGTTTCAAGCCAGCTTTTTCACTCTCCTCTTTCACTTTCATCAAGAGGCTCTTTAGTTGCTCTTCATCTCCTGCCATCAGAATGGTATCATCTGTATATCTGAGGTTGTTGATATTTTTCCCAGCAATCTTGATTTCAGCTTGTGATTCATCCAGCCTGGCATTTCACATGATGTACTCTACATATAAGTTAAATAAGCAGGGTGACAATATACAGCCTTGACGTACTCCTTTCCCAATTTTGAACCAGTTTGTTGTTCCATGTCTGGTTCTAACTGTTGCTTCTTGACCCTCATACAGATTTCTCAGGAGGCAGATAAGATGGTCTAGTACTTCCATCTCTTTAAGAGTTTTCCACAGTTTGTTGTACCCACACAAAGGCTTTAGTGTAGCCAGTGAAGCAGAAGTAGATGTAATTCTCTTGCTTTTTCTATGATCCAGTGGTTGTTGGCAATTTGATCTCTGGTTCCTCTGCCTCTTTGAAACCCAGCTTGTACATCTGGAAGTTCTTGGTTCATGTATTGTTGAAGCCTGGCTTGAAAGATTTTTGAGCGTAAGCTTGCTAGCATGTGAAATGAGCACAAATTGTACAGTAGTTTGAGCATTCTTTGGCATTGCCCTTCTTTAGGCTTGGAATGCAAACTGTCCTTTTCAGTGCTGTGGCCACTGCTGAGTTTTCCAGATTTGTTGACATATTGAGTGCAGCACTTTAGCAGCAGCATCCTTTAGGATTTTAAAGAGCTCAACTGGAATTCTATCACCTCCATTGTTCATCATAATGCTTCCTCAGGCCTGTTTGACTTCACACTCCAGGATGTCCGGTTCTAGGTAAGTGACCACACCATCATGGTTATCTGGGTCATTAAGACCTTTCTTGTTTAGTTCTCTGCATTCTTGTCACCTCTTCTTAATCTCTTCTGCTTCTGTTAGGTCCTTATCATTTCTCTCCTTTATCGTGCCCATCCTTGCATGAAATGTTCCCTTGATATCTCCAGTTTTCTTCAAAGATCTCTCCTCTTTCCCATTCTGTTGTTTTCCTCTTTTTTTGCTTTGTTCATTTAAGAAGGCCTTACCTCTCATTGCTATTCCCTGGAACTCTGTATTCAGTTGGGTATATCTTTCCCTTTATCTTTATCCCTTCCTTTTGCTTCTCTTCTTTCCTTAGCTGTTTGTAAAGCCTCCACGACCACTTTGCCTACTTGCATTTATTTTTTGGGGGAGTGGTTTCGGTCACTGCCCCTCGTACAATGTTGTGAACCTGCACCCACAGTTCTTCAGACACTCTGTCTACAGGGTCTAGTCCCTTGAATCTATTCGTCACTTCCACTGTGTAATCATAAGGGATATGATTTCAGTCATACCTAATAGCCTAGTGGTTTTCCCTTTCTTCAATGGAAGCCTGTATTTTGCAATAACAAGCTCACGATCTCAGTCACAGTCAACTCCAGGTCTTGTTTTTGCTGACTGTATAGAAAGCTTCTCCATCTTTGGCTACAAAAAACATAATCAGTCTGATTTCAGTATTGACCATCTGGTGATGTCCACATGTAGAGTCATCTCTTGGGTTGTTAGAAAACGGTGTTTGCTATGACCAGGGTGTTCTCTTGACAAAACTCTGTTAGCCAGTTAGCTTTAGCCCTTCTTCATCTTATACTCCAAAGCCAAACTTGCCTGTTACTCCAGGTATCTCCTGACTTCTTACTTTTGCATTCCAGTCACCTGTGATGAAAAGGACATCTTTTTTTGGTGTTAGTTCTAGAAGATATTGTAGGTCTTCATAGAACCGGTCATCTTGAGCTTCTTCAGCATCAGTGGTTGGGGCACAGACTTGGATTGCTTTGATATTGAATGGTGTGCCTTGGAAATTAACTGAGATCATTCTGTTGTTTTTGAGATTGCACCCAATCTCAAAAATTGTACTGCATTTCAAACACTTTTGTTGACTATGAGCACTACTTCATTTCTTCTAAGGGATTCTTGCCTACAGTACTAGATATAATGGTCATCTGAATTAAAATGGGTTGCCATTTCCTTCTCCAGTGGACCAAGTTTTGTTAGAACTTTTCACTATGGCCTGTCTGTCTTGGGTGGCCCTGCACAACATGGCTCACACTTCATTGAATTACACAAGCCCCCGCACCATGACAAGGCTGTGATCCATGAAGGGCTTTCTACACAAGGATAGCGAGCAAATCGAAAATGAAACTAAGAAGCAGTTCCATTTATAATAGCAACAAAAGATTAAAATATTTAGGAATAAATATAACAAAAGAAGTATAAACTTTATACTCTGAAAAATACAAAGTATTAAAAGAAATTACAGAAGACCTAAATAAATGGAAAGACATGTTATGTTATTGATTGGAAGACAATATCATTAAGATGACAGTACTCCCCAAATTGATCTGTGTATTCAACTAAGTCTCTATAAAAATCCCAGCTGATTTTGCAGAAGTCAACAAGCTGGTCCTAAAATTCATGTATAAATTTGAGGAACGCAGAATAGTCAAAACAGTTTTGGGGAAAAAAAGAACAAAAGTTATAGGCATCAACTACCCAATTTGAGAATTTACTACTATGTTACAGTAATCAAGACAGTCTGCTGCTGCCGCTGCTGCTGCTAAGTTGCTCCAGTCATGTCCGACTCTGTGCGACCCCAGAGACGGCAGCCCACCAGGCTGCCCCGTCCCTGGGATTCTCCAGGCAAGAACACTGGAGTGGGTTGCCATTTCCTTCTCCAGTGCATGAAAGTGAAAAGTGAAAGGGAAGTCGCTCAGTCGTGTCTGACCCTCAGCGACCCCATGGACTGCAGCCTACCAGGCTCCTCCATCCATGGGATTTTCCAGGCAAGAGTACTGGAGTGGGGTGCCATTGCCTTCTCTGAATCAAGACAGTCTAGTACTGGCATGAAGATAGACATATAGGTCAGTGGAATAGAATTGAGAGTCTAGAAATAGACCCTCATTTATGATCAATTTATTCTCAATAAGGATACAAAGACAATTGGGGAAAGAATAGTCTTTTTCAACAAATGGTGAAACAGTTAAAAGCCCACATGCAAAAGAATGAAAATTGTACCCGTTCCTTATATTATATACAAAACTTAACTCTAAATGGATCAAAGATTTGACTATAAGAGCTAAGCTATGAAACTCCGAGAAGATGACATTGCTGTAAACCTTTGTGACCTTAGATTAGGCAATGGTTTGTTAGCTATGGTACCAAAAGCAGAAACACAAAGTAGATGAGCTGGATATAATCAAAATGAAAAACTTTTATGCTTCAAAGGACAGTATCACAAAATGAAAAGACAACCCATAGAATAGGAAAAAAAATTTGCAAATCATATACCTGAAAAGGAACTTTTATCTATACTATATAAATAAGTATTACAACTCAACAATAAACTTAAACAAGTGGGCAAGGATCTGAATAGACCCATCTCCAAAGAAGATATACTAACGGCTGATAATCATGTGGAAAGATGCTCAACTTTATTAACCATCGGGAAACAGCACTCAAAGCCACAGTGAGATACCACTCTGCATGCACTAGCAGGGCTGTAATCTCAAAGATGTTGATGAGGATGTAGAGAAATCGGAACTGCCTTTGGGAATGTAGGATGGTACTACTGCTTTAGCAGACTCTCTGGCAGGTCCTCACATTTTTAAACGTAGAGTTCCCATATGATCCAGCAGTTTCACACCTAAGTAAAAGAGAATGAAATGAAAGATAATGAAGTGAAGTGAAAACCTGTACACCAATGTTCATGGTAACATTCATTTCAAGTAATAATTAATAATCATTAATAGCCAAGAAATAGAAACAGCTATCAACTGATTAATGAATATACCCAAAGGACTTGAAAGCAGGGATTCAAACAGATGCATTATTCACAGTAGCTGAAAGATGTAACAACCCAACCCTGAACAGATCAACGGATAAACATAACGTAGGATGTCCATACAATGGGACATTATTCAAGCATAAAAAGGAATGAAGCTCTTATCCCTCGCTGTGACACAGATGAACCTTGGAAACATTTGTGACTGAAAGAAGCCAGTCACAAAGGACCGCAGGTTGTTTCATTCCATTCATAGGAAATGTCCAAAATAGGCCAATCTAGAGAGACAGAAAGTAGATTAGTGGTTCCCTGGAACCGGGAGTTGCGAAGTTTAGAAGGCGATGGTTAAGAGGTACAGGATTTCTTTTGGAAATACTTAAACTTGTAAAATAAATGGTTACCCATTCTATGACTATACTAAAAGCTGCTGAATTGTACCCTTTAAAAGGGTGAAATGTATGATAGGTATATTATATCTCAATAAACCTGTTGTTTTTTTAAAAAGGTGCAACCCTAGAACTGGCCACTCTTCACAGAATAGCAGCTCTTGCTTATTTCTTCTCTTTTCCTCAATCAATGATTCCCTTTGTGGGCAGGTTTGTGAGCAGATGGAAAGTTCCATTCCATTCCTTATTGTTTGGATTCTTTTTGAATGACAGCTTTTGCCTAGCCTGTTGGGGCTAAAGGATTCTCTAGGCATTGTTTGTATTTTGTGGATTTTCCCTGCAGCCTTGAGGATATGTCTAACAAAAATGTGTGTCTAATGTTGATGTGAGCCCAATGTCTGTTCACTTGTCCCCATCACTGCCATTGGGATATGTTACAGTTGATCTTAATCCCTTGGAAGATACTGAGTTATTCAGTCCATCCTGGTATAGACCACAAACCATGTTTAAAATAGTGGGCCAAGCCATTGAGACTCCTTGATGAGGTGTCTCTGATCCCTCTACTTGAATTTAAAAAAAAAACAGCCCTCCAGGTAACCACAAGCCATGTTGGGCTTGGCTGACTCAGACCAGCTGGATGTCTGAGGTGGTGTGAGTTTTGTTAAACCTCCTCTGAACTCAACTGTTTCTCCCTCTCCCAGTCTCTGTGTTAATTCTTTGTTTAGCTTAACTGCAGAACTCTGAGTAGTTTTTTTAGTTAAATGCTCATCCCTGGAATAATACTCTCCCCAGTGTCAGCAGAACTCAAGAAATCCTCTATTTCATTGAAGAGTAGACTAGTAAGGCATCTCAGAGTCCTTGGGAGTCCAAATTCCGTACTCCACCCTTGAACACCATAGACACCCTGAGAAAGCCAAGGTACAGTCTGTGAAAGTCCAGGAGGCCAATGAATATCACAGGATCCAGGGAGTTATGTAAGCAGAATAATTACTTTGTAGCTTTTAATTGGCACAGCTTGGGCATAGAGGAGGAGTCACTGATTTCTTCTTGGAAGAGAGTGTGAGGTAGTTGACCTGGTAGAAAGAACATGTAATTTGGAATCAGGCCATCTAGGCTGGAGTCACAGATCTGCCACTTAGATTTTGCATCTGAACTTCAGTGTACAGACCCATATAACAAAGTACCTTTCTTGGAATGTGGTTGTAAAGATTTAGTGAAATGATGGATATGAAAGCTTCTTATAACTTGAAAGGAAGAGTATATTCAGATGAAAAAAGTGATTTCCAGGAAGTCGCTCAGCTGTGTCCGTCTCTGTGAGCCCATGGACTAATAGAGTCCATGGAATTCTCCAGGCCAAAATACTGGAGTGGGTAGCCTTTCCCTTCTCCAGGGGATCTTCCCAACCCAAGTATCAAACCCAGGTCTCCTGTGTTACAGGCGAGTTCTTTACCAGCTGAGCCACAAGGGAAGCCCAAGAATACTGGAGTGGGTAGCCTATCCCTTCTCCAGTGGATCTTCCAGACCCAGAAATCAAACCAGGGTCTACTACATTGCAGGCAGATTCTTTACCAACTGAGCTACCAGGGAAGCCCTATTCAGATGAAAAGATGGGTACTATTTGTGTGTGTGTGTGTCTGTGCCCAGCAAGATGTGGCCCCTTCAAGTGCATTCTTACGATGGATTAGTGTTTACATGAGCAGTACCAGTGCCGAGGGCTCTGCCAGTTCTTCTCACACATGCCTGCTCATTTGGGCAGCAAAGATAAAGCCATATGGGTATCTCTGGACTTTTAACAGGTCAAAGGCTTTTTCCAGCAAGTCTCAATTCATTGGCCTACTTTATTCACATGGTATCTCAGCTTTTTGAATAGATATTATATACCATGTGATTACAAAAGACAATTAAGTACAAAATGGTATGTAGTGAGCAGTCTCCCTACACTGTCTTTCAGTGTCTCCCAGAGGTAATCACTGTTACGAGTTTCTGGTGTGTCAACCCAGGGATATTCTGTGCACATACAAACATCCTTTTTTCTTTATGTCAAAGGGACACCCTACAAGGCACACTCTTTTGTCCTTTGGTTTTATCATATGTCAATGTATCTCAGATACTTTTGTTAGTATTTATTGAATTTCTTTATTCTTTTTAGAGACTGTATAATTTTCCATTGCAATAATTTACCATCATTTACTTAGGCCCCCTATTGTTGGATGTATAAATGGTTTTCAACCTTTTTTCATTATAAACAAGGCTAAAGTATATATCCTTTTATATGTTTGAGCATTTGTGTAGATGTACAATTAGTGTAGCTATACAGTTAGTTCCTAGAAGTAAAATTCCCAAGTCATAGGGCATGTGCATTTGGGGTTTTTTTGTGGGGGATTGTTTGTTTGTTCTTTCTTTAAAAAAAATGAAATATAATGGGTATACAGTGTTGTATGACTTTCAGGTGGGTGCGTTTGTAATTTTACTTTCTAAATGCCACATTTTCCATCACAGTTGTAAACTGTCTTACATTCCCACTAATAATGTGAGAGTGCTTGCTTTTCTATATGTTTTCAAAAAGCATTTGATCAATTTTTTTGAGTTTTGCTAATCAGACAGATTCAATGTAATACTTGGCTGTAATTTTAATTTGCACTTCTCTTAGATAGCCATTGAGCATCTTTTCACATATTTACATTCTATATATATATTATTCTCTGTTCATCATTGCTCACTATTCTGTGATTTTGGGGATTGGTCTTATTTGGATTGATTTGGAGAAACTTTCTTCATACTAAGCAAATTAGCATTTTGTGTATGTATTATAAATATTTTCCCATCTTGACAATATCTTTTAATTGTGACACTTTTGCCATATTTTAAGCTTTTATGTATTTAAATTTATCAGTAATTTTTAACAGTTTTGGGGAGTTAGAATAACTTTCTGCACTTCTCTATTAATTAGAAAATTCTCCTATTTTTTTCGTGATAAATCTTCACATTCTTCTGTTACTCCCTTTTTGCAAGAAGGTTGCACACTTAACAGATGCTCAATAAAATTTTCCTAAACAACCATTTCCATTTAGGCTGTTGTGTCTAGTGGCAGAAACATTGAATTTGGATTCAGAATACCTCATTGACTCACTGTAACATATAGATACCAGTTATCTACTGTGTACCTGTCTCTCACATTTGTGTAAATATCTAATACGATCAAAATGAGGTAATATATGAGCAAGTACTTTTTAAACTGTAAAGGAATCATTTGGGTTGGTTTCTTAGTGAACACATTCATACATGCTTTTGTTATTTTTCTCCTTAATGGGTCTCAGGTTTAAAATAAACTGTGTCTCTAGGAAAAAGCAAACCTCATAAATCTGAAATTTCTTTTATTGCTTCTTTGGGAATATCTTATCAATGTGAAGTCTTTACTAAGCTTCCTAGTTGGAAGCTGACAAAGGAGGGGCAGACTTTGTCTTTAGTGAGAGGTTCTCCCCAGATGTCCAGACTGGTGACTTCTGAGCGTTGGATGGTTGGGGAAAGTGGACAGGACATTTGGTTAATACACAGAGACAGAGAACCCAGTTCATTGAGGTTGTGCCGAATGAGTTCAAAGGCAAAAAAGTCTTTGCGGAACTAGAGTTGGTTTACTCTTAAATGTGACTTCCTGTGTCAGCAAGGGAAAATTCCCTTGTTTGACCTGTGAAGGCTCCAAAGACATATTAAATGCTTAAGTTACAGAAAATTGTGTTTGGATTGGTCCCTGCTAATAAAACAGAAGAGCTGGATCGAATGAAAAAGAAGGAAGCCTGTGAACACAGGGTGCTCTTGCCTAAACCCTTCCCAAAGTTGCTATACTTCAGTTTGAGAAGAATTTAACACTATTATTTTGTGTTCTTTTCCTGGTTTAATGAATTGGACAAATTGTGTTATCCCTTTATCTTCCTAAAATGTGAATTTTAAAAAACATTTTTATTGAGGTAAGTTTTATATACGTATATTTGACTGTTATTTTTCCCTCTTTAAAGCCACTCGTGACTTCTTATCTCTGCATAATACTGTGGTGTTGTGATGTTTTAACACTGGAAGTTGTGGCGGTTATTCCACTTTGCTTTGCTCCTTTATGTGGTGAAAGCCATTGGGCCACTGGGATGTTCAGTGATGCTGCCTGGTCCCTTCAGAGATTTTCTCATTTTTTAAGACTAAGGGGACCATCTGTGTTGGAAAAGTACCCATGAATCTAATTGGCTCCTACAGTTGATCCACCAGATTCTTCTTAAGCACCCACTCCATGCCAGGTACTCTCTATTTATTTCACTCTCCTTGTCTGTCCGTATTTGGCAGGAGGCAGAGCTGACAAAGGAATGGCCAAGTGAATTTAGAGGGGGATGTGTACCAAAATGAGATTTAAAAAAATAAGTTGATTTTCTGGTGAGAACTTGAGAACTACAGTTCAGGTTAGAATTTGAACTCCCTCACCTGGGCAGCTTTCATCGTATTTGGTGTTATGAGTTGACCTTGCTGCCTCGGGGCTCCTTGGAATCAGCAATGAAGTCCACAGCCGCATTTCTTTTCTCCCTGAATTTCTTTTTTGCTTTCTCCAGCTGAGCTTTGGACGATGCTGTTTAGGCTTCAACTCTACTGACTTTTTTTTTTAATTAATTAATTTATTTTAATTGGAGGCTAATTACTTTACAGTATTGTAGTGGTTTTTGCCATACGTTGACATGAATCAGCCTTGGGTGTACATGTGTTTCCCATCCTGAATTCCCCTCCCAACTCCCTTCCCATCCCATCCTTCAGGGTCATCCCAGTGCACCAGCCCTGAGCACCCTTTTCAATCCGCCTGGGTGTTGATTGGTTCCTGTAAGGCCAGGTAGATGGCTGTAAACACGGAGAGGAGGAACTCTTAGGTGAGCTGTCAGGGCATCTGCTGGGAGAGCCCCCTTGCCCCTGCTCATCATAAAGCGAGTGGATTTGCCCAGGCAGGACAGGGCACAGCACAGTGAGCTCGGAAAGGGCAGCAGATGTTCCCCTAGCACCTGCCTGTAGAATGGATGGTGAGCGATGTTCCCAAGGAGTAGTCACCAGGGCCCTCTCCAGGTCATCTCATCTGTGGGCTTCTGGAAGCTTTGTCGCCATAAATTCTTGTCCTTAGTCTCTACTCAGACAAAGCTGCTCTGTCATGACCTCGGAGCCTTTTCTGCCCCCTGGTGACTCAGCCAGCTACCCTGAATCTGCCTCCACCAGCAGACCAGGGACCACATGAACCAGAGAAAAGAAAAAAGTATCACCTAAGCGTTGAACTGGGGTCCTTTGCTTTCCCATCCTCCTGGGTCGTGGTTTATCTTGCTAAAGTGCGGAAACAGAGGAGACACTATTACGCTCTTTGGTGCCTGGCAAGGTAGGTGCTAACACGTGTGTGTTAAAAGAGAGGACCCAGTTACTTAGTCTGGCCCAGAGGAGCCCCCAGGTCTGAATACTTGTCTTTGTTTTCTGCTGATTTCCAACAGGTGTCAGTTACACTTTCTTGGCCCTAAAGTGTGGAACTCTGTGTGTTTGGTTCAGTTTTCCCATAGGCTCTAGACTAGACTGGGGGATTGAACTCAGTGAAAATGTTTACTTCTCTAATTAAGCAGAATTAAGGTCTGGACTCAAAACTGTGGTGGGCTGTGCTCCGCATAATTGAGATGCATGGGCTTTGTATAAATAATGTCTCTCTAATTGGCTTTGATTAAGTGCAAATTAGGATCACACTTCACTCCACTGTGATTTACATTCCTAAGCCCTTTTACTCACTGAAGTAGTGTGGGTGGCCGATAAGGCTGTTTATCCAGGGTACCCAGAGCGCTGGAGCTGGGGATCTGCAGTTTCCAAGGTGAAGAGCCTGCAGCGCCTGCCCCGCCCAGTTCTTCCATTTTTCCTCCCCATTTCCGGTCCCAGCTTTGGGCAAACTGGCTTAATTCTAAAGCTCCACCACTTAATTTTTCATTTTCAAGACCTGGGGAGCTTGTCTTTAAAAAAAAAAAGTCAAATGACTATTGGAGATTGCCTTATGGAATCTCAGACCTAAAACCCGCGCCTGGCGGGAGCTGTCAGAATATTGTGACACCTTGGTTACTCGTTGACCAGGAATGTTTCATAAAAGAGAACACCTGGTGGCAATTGTCTCCAAAGAGTTCCCAGTGGTGGATGTGAGTCAACAGATGGCTTACAAAGCAGCTTAATCCTGCACGCATCTTCCTCTTGGATCGCTTTTTTTTTTTAATTATGAAAGTATGATAACACCTTTTCCTGGATCCCTTTGCCATAGTCAAAGGGAAGGTCTTTGCCATTTTTCCTTGGTGAGCCTGGATGGGGCATGTGACACACTCCTTCTTACTCATAGATCTACCGAATCTACCTTTGAAAGTCATCACAGGAGGTGGAACAATGGTCTCTGGGGTTTGGCTTGATGTTGGCTCCTACTGCAGGGCGGGTGAAGTCTGGCAGGTACAGGAAAGGTCTCTGGTTAGAGCCAGCCTGGCAAGTGGGCACCTGAGAACTGTACCAGGTGTCTTTGACCCTGTAGGCCAATGACAATTGGGCCTAGAAGAGGTTTCTCACATTAGCATGCTGCGACTTGGTGCAGGACCAAAAACTAACACAGCGAAATAGGGCCTTTCACACTCAGTGCTAACAGCGGGCCAGGATCTGGAGTGTGCTGCTAAGAGGCGTGATGTGTTAAATGCTCACTTCCCAGCCTGGTGAAAGAGTCACAGAGCGACTCCTTGAGCATGTCACCTTCGGAGAAGGTTGGACTGCAAAGATGTTTGGCATCTAAATGCTGCCCTGGGCTCCCATGAGTGAGAAGGCAGCCTATGTAGACAGGCTATACTCTGGCCCAAACAAAGAAAAGCAGAGAAGGCTTTCTGGGCCCTTTAAACTACACTCATTCATTTATTCATCCAGTAAACATTTGCGGGCCACCTACTGAGCCAGACGCTGGAGATGTGACTAGGAATAAGCTATGGACTCTACCCCACTAGAGCTCTAGCTAGTTGGGGAGCAGATCTGTACAGAACTAAATTACAACCAAATGTGGTATGTCCCGTGGCAGAAATAAGGAAGCATATGGTGGCGGCTGTCGTGGGGGAAATTGTCAGCCATACTGCCTTGGTTCAGAGCAGCTTTGGGCCATGTCCTGTTCCAAGAAAGTACATTTCTTATTCTTTTCACTTGGGTGGGAGCAGCACGTGAATTTTCAAAGGGGGAAAAAAGAAAACCAGTAATAAGAACAACTACTATAAAGAAACCTGAGCACTAAAGATTTGATGCTTTTGAACTGTGGTGTTGGAGAAGACTCTTGAGAGTCCCTTGGCCTTCAAGGAGATCCAACCAGTCCATCCTAAAGGAAATCAGTCCTGAATATTCATTGGAAGCCCTGATGCTGAAGCTGAGACACCAGTACTTTGTCTACCTGATGCAAACTGACTCATTGGAAAAGACTCTGACGCTGGGAAAGATTGAAGGCAGAAGGAGAAGGGGATGACAGAGGATCAGATAGTTGGATGGCATCACCAACTCGATGGATATGAGTTTGAGCAGGCTTCGGGAGTTGGTGATGGACAGGGAAGTCTGGCGTGCTGCAGTCCATGGGGTCGCAAAGAGTTGGACACAACTGAGTGACTAAATTGAAGAACAACTACAATAATTCAGAACATTTTTTCCCAGTATGTGCCATATGCCAGCTGGCATTCTAAAGGCTTTTATTCAATATTTGATTCTCTCTGTTGAATCCTCACAGCAATAGATAAATTATTATTCCCATTTTAAGAGGTGTAAACTGAAGCTTAAGATGAAATCACTTGCCAAAGACAGAAGCTAGGACTTGAACTTGGGTCTAACATCTCTACAACCCTTGACCCCTTTTCATCAAGGTGTTGTGGACCGTGAGTCTGGAGCTTTGGCCTTCAGTCCTGATTTTCCCCCACTGGCTTCGAGCTCTTGATCAAGTTGCTTCCAGTTTCTGCCTCAGTTCCCTCTCTAGCCTCACCGTCAAGGGAGATGCTCAACTAGCTGCTGCTGCTGCTTTTTTTTTTTTAATTAACTAACTTGTTTGGCTGTGCCGGGTCTTAGTTACAGCATGTGAGATCTCTCTGACTAGGGACTCCTAGTCAGTTAGATTCCCTGACTAGGGATTGAACCCTGCTCTGGGAGTTCGGAGTCTTAGCCACCGGACCACCAGGAAGTCCCCCAGGCAGCCTCTTGAATCACAGAAAATTTACGTTGTCTATGGCTAGCGAATGAGGAAGGTCTTTTGCAGCTTGCCGTAGCTCCTGTCAGTGGTGAATATTGTGTCCTTGCCTTGCCATCTGCCAACCCTCAAGTAAGGGATATTGATCTTTGTCAGCTGTCTTGACCTGGGTACTTGATTCTAGAAAGCCTCTTAAAGTAGGGCTCTGTCTCTTTCTTTGTCAGGAGTGGCCCAGGCGGCAGGGGCCCAAGATTATGTAGTGTAAGAGCTTTTTCCCAGGGCCGTCTCCACTGCAGACTATCCTGGCTTTAGATCAGCATGGGCTTTCTACTTCAGATCTCCAGTCAGGCCTTGTTGACAAATACAAGGAGGGGGAGGGGAGTTGGGGGGAGAATGGATACATGCATATATATGGCTGAGTCCCTTTGCTATGACCCTGGAAGTATCACAACATTGTCAATTGGCTATACTCTTATATAAAATAAGAAGTTTAAAGACAAAAGGTGTGGTTCAGCCCAAGACCTTGACTTGGGTAAGTTCTGCTGTACAGCTGAAGTTCTCTGAGTGACAGAGACAGGGAACCAAGCCTGAGGCAACCACAGACTATGGCCTCCCAGAAGAGGAGCAAGCTGCAAAAGACCTTTCTTGTTCTCTGGCCATAGACCCTGTGTGTTTTCTGTGATTCAGGAAGCTGCTCAAGGGACTGCTTGGTTGGTCCAGCGGCTAAGACCCTGCACTTCCAATGTAGGGGCTGTAGTTTCGATCCCTAGTCAGGAAGCTAGTCTCCCTTCCTTTGCACCCCTTCGTCCACTTGTTGGAACAGCTCATTTCAACGTTCTTCACGTTGTCTCCCTCCTTCTAATCATACTCTGGAACTTTGACCTTGAGTTCTGTTTCCAAGTACTAAGTGTCACACAGGAGAAGATGCCGCCATAACAGCCGGCTCACAAAGAATGCTGGGATTGTGGTGCGGACATGACCCCCCGAATTCTCATTCACTCCTGAAAAGGAGCTCCTTTTCTAACCTTTTCCAAACATCTTCAGGGTAACCCAGTTTGGTTTTTAAGCTTCTTTTCTTGCCTTGGCTTAGATTCTTAGTATCAGACATCAGTGTTTATCTCCCTGGGCATTACTGCGATATGATATCACTCCATCCTCTGAAAGCAAAAAAAAGAAAAAAAATGGCTTTACTGCATGTGCTGGCAGCTGGCAGCTAAAGGGTTAAAAGTTTTAGCAGGCAGCCTGGCCAGCAGGAGTTAGTGGTGTGGAGTAAGAGGGACGCCAGGCTGTCTCTAAACTTTTTGGCCCTCCCCAAGCACAGAGATGAAGGAAGAGCCTCTATAAATCACTGGAGATTAGAGACCCTGTTCTTGCCGACTCTCTGGGGTTGCACTGCTTAATGTCAAAGCCTCACGTATTTCTTTAACAGCGCTCCTTTTCTTTATTAAATCCACTTTGAAATAAAAAAAAAAAAAAATGATGATCTTTCCAGTAAGGGGGAGAAGGCTAAAAGGATTTAGAAAGTATCTGCTATGTTACATTACAGAGACTAATAACTGTTTAGGGAGTAAGTAACATTTTTGCACCATCTTAAGCCATAAAAATAAAAAGATGTATAAAGGTCTGTTCCTTAAAAATCAATTTGTTTGAGCATTCATTTTGCCCCGCGTCCTTGCCTTTGAGTTCCTTCTAAGTTGCGAGTACAGAGCCTGGGAATCAGAGGCATGTGTGCTCACAACCCAAAGGTCTGGGAACGCAGTCTTGACGGAATTGTTCAGAAAAGAGGGTATTTCGGGGGGGGGGGGTGTGCGTGTGCGTGTGCGTGTGTGTGTGTGTGTGTGAAGGGAGCATGGGAGGGAGTGGTGGAAAACAGTTCTACTTTTATACTTAAAAGAAAAAATGCAAACGTTGACTGCGTTCCATTGAAGGCTGAGACTAAGCTTATCTCCTTCATCTGACTTTAATGAAGACATATTTTAAGCAGCTGCACCCAAGTCAAATGTCATATTTTGGCTCAAAACTTCCACCTTCTGAGTGGGAGGTTTTTCTCAAAACTAAAGAGTTGGTAGTAATTATAAACTAATTGGGGGAGCTCTAGGCAAAAGTCTGATTGTCACAAAACTTATCTTAAAAAACTAATTTATATACGTGAAATAAGAGGCTGTGAGTTGGTAGTCATTAAAGTTGGTGATGAATATTTAGGGTTCATTATACCAATTTCTCTGCTTATATATTTTTTAAAATTTTATAGTAACAAAAAAAATAAGTTTAAATAAAATACTTAGCACTCAGTGTACAGAGCAAAGAATGCTAACCAGAGTGAGCTAAAAGGTTAAGTCACCAATTTCGACATTTTTATGTATACTTTCAGAGAGATCTTAAGATAAAGAGAAGCTGCACGGAGAATTTAGGCGCCTCTAATTTGTTTACTACCCATTAGGGCTTGAAGCCTCTTTCTGTTATTTTCATCTCTAGTCAAATGGCCATTACTTAAATAGAATTATTTCGGGTAGGTAGGA
This sequence comes from Bos javanicus, assembly GCF_032452875.1. Taxonomy (NCBI): domain Eukaryota; kingdom Metazoa; phylum Chordata; class Mammalia; order Artiodactyla; family Bovidae; genus Bos; species Bos javanicus. The sequence goes on along the minus strand of NC_083886.1, from coordinate 13,121,744 downwards.
TTTCCTCACTAAAAGCCCAACCGAAAGTCTTCCAAATCTTGGGAACAAATGTGATCAGGGGGCTTTTGGGGTTTGCCTAGCACCCACAAGCCAAGTCCATTTTTGTTTTCAGGGCTTCCATGTTTATTCAGCAAGCATTTTCTGAACAACTGCTACATCCCAGGCCATGATTAAAAAGCTGACTAACCCAGGCTCCCACTCATGAGGCGCTTACAGTCTTAAATGGGAATATAAAAATACAGATCCAGTGTAAAGTAGGTGTGAAACCTTGAAACCCAAGGCCACTTTTAAACGTTGCTGGACTTGACGTGGGAAAGGGAGCCGTGCTTTCTTTCCGAAATTCCCAGGTTACAGCTGGGAGGACGGTGGGGTTTGAGATGAGCAGGGAACCCTCGTCGAGCTGATTCCTAGGTTGGGATGGTGGTGTTTCCATCTGCATTTTGAAGTCTGCAAGGAGTTCACACCTTTCAAATATGGCTCATATTGACCAACCAAGCAACCAACAAAAGGCCCAGCTTATTCTGTACTACTCCTCTTCCAAAAGCTGACTAGTCGCAGCTTTGCATTCTGACGAACAGCTTGACGGTGTCACCTCTCCCGGCTCCCGCACACGATGAATTGTGGCTCCTCACTTACGGCAGTGTGGGCTTTCTGCATGCTTTCATGTACTTAGGAGGGTCGCCCAGTTTGAAAGAAGCAGCTCGGGAAATAGCTGGAAGGGGACGCGAGTTCAGGCTCGGTTGCACTGGGGTCGCTGGTGCTCGTGTGAACCCGCGCGTGTACTGGTGTGCCGCTGCAGGTCAGCGCTGGAGCAATTTACACAGAGCTCCACTGTGACCAGAAAAGCAAAGGCATGTAGGGCGAGGAGGAAGAGGGAGGGAGCAGTGCATCTAGTGATCCTGGAACAGTTGCTTGGACCAGCCTTTAGTGTTTTATTAGGAGAGAACAACTCTATAAAAGGAACAAGAGATTCAATCATTACAGAGTGGGGCGACAGCAGGCAGCTGCCAGCGTGACTTTGAAAACCCTTTCAGATCCTACAAGAGTCGCCACATATAACGTGCTGCAGCTGCTGGGATCATTTAGGAGAAATGCAGAACTTGGCACCCACCCACCCCTCCAGGAGATAGGATTCTAGGATCACCCCCGTGTTTTCTTTAGATGGGTTCCAATCCCACCCACCCCCACTTTCCTACTTTGCCTCTGAACCTTCTCAGAGCAGTTCTTAGATTTCTCTCTCTTTTTTTTTTAATCCCCAGGTGGGTCTGCAGGGAATTGAAAGGACAGTTCCTTCGTTTCAAAAGAGATGTGCAGTGGGTGAGGGGGGTCCTGCATGCTTGGGAATTGGGTAGGTGAAGCCAGGGTCGGAGGAGACAGAGGGTCTCTTAATCACACGCCCAGTGTTTGTCCTTGATGAATGAGTTACCATAGCCTTGCAAACTATCCCCTACATGATGTCATGCAAGTAACGAAGGATGTGGATTTCGTTTCTAAAAATTGGCCTTGGGATGTCTGTTTTTCATCAGGGCACACAGAATATTTGCAATGTTGAACCCTTGGTGATTAAAATTCTCCAATTAAATCATAGAAACTTCAGCAATAACCTGTAATCATATGTGCCAGGAAAAAAAATCATTTATGGGGAGTTATTTTTGACAAATGCATTATTTGATATATGTATGAGATTTTTGATAAAGATTTCCCCAAGTATAAACGCCAATTACTGCTAAATTTTGGCAACCAGAAGAGTTTCTGGGAACTCATGTTCTGTGAGCAAGCTCAGGGACCACCAGCATGTTAGCAAAAAAAATATTACTGATGCAATCTTGAAGGAGATGTGATCCATACCTCACTGGGGAACCAGTGGAGAAAAAATGAGGGGATGTGGAGGTGGGCAAAGTTTTCTATTTAGAAAGGATATTAGAAATCCTTTAAGCTGGAAATCTCACAGTTTGAGAAAGTTCCCCTGCCCTTCCAATCTGATAACTTTTTTTATTTCTTATCTTCCCTACCCCAATTTAAAAATCATTCCCACTCTTACTCTGAGATATGCATGTCTCTCAGATATGTTGAAAGTGGAAAGTGTTAGTCGCTCAATTGTGTCTGACTCTTTGCAGCCCCATGGACTGTAGCCCTCCAGGCTCCTCTGTCCATAGGATTCTCCAGGCAAGAATACTGGAGTGGGTCTCCACTTCCTCCTCCAGGGGATCTTCCCAACCTAGGGATCGAACTCCGGTCTCCTGCATTGCAGGCAAATTCTTTACCATCTGAGCTACCAGGGAAGCCCATATGTGTTGAGATGGAGGAAAACAAGAACCACTAATTTAAGCTTCCTGGTATTTTTTTTTTCCAAGTATAGTTGATTTACAATGTTGTGTTAGTTTCTTATGTACAGCAAAGTGATTCAGTTATGTGCATATATATATATATATTCTTTTTCAGATTTTTTTTCCATTATAGATTATTATAAGATATCAAATATGTTCCCTGTGCTATATAGTAGGACTCTGTTGCTTGTCTATTTTATATAAAGTAGTATATATCTGTTAATCCCAAGCTCCTAATTTATCCTCCTCTCCTGCCCCCTTTCCCCTTTGGTAACTTTAAGTTCTGTGTCTATACTGACTCATTTTTAAAATGAGAAAACTAGGGCTCAGAGAACATCTATAGAAAAAACAGAACAAGGTCTTATTCCATCATAACTCAAACCAGGCGTCTCTAAGATATCGTCACAACCATCATGTAGTTGCCAGGTGACCAGGGATCAGCAATGGTCAAGTAGAAAAGAAAGCCCATGTGCTGTTGAGATGCTGTGAGGAACAGCATGCACTTCAGTTCCATTATGTGCAGCGGGATTTGAGAGGGCTGCTGAAAGTGGCCAACCGATTCTGCTGGGAAGTAACCTTGTTGTGTCTGCCGTCCAAGGAGCTGAGTAATAGGTGACAGCATTTCATCCTTGTATCTTCCAGCCTCCAAAATAAGTGGTTATTAAAAAAGAAAATGTGTAGAAGGGATGCCCAATGACTGTAGTTAAACTCGTAATGGAGTTAACTCACTATGTTTGAAAGGAGGCTGGAGTGGAATAACCCGTGTTTATATTCTGGGCCCGCATGTAGGTAGAAGCGCTGTCGTGTCCCAGTGTTCACTGGTCCTTTGCTTCTATGTTTGAGGGACATGGAACTTCCCACCGGCCCAGGAAGAATCACCCATCCTGAGAATCTTTAAATGTTTGATTAAGCCATACAAGGAGCAGGCAGAGTTATGCTACGCACAGCATGGTATTTAGAATTCCTTTTGTTATTAAAAAATTCCACACTGATAGTATGAGTTCAGGAAGCCTGAGGAGGGATAAGAAATAGAGAGCTTTTGTCTAGTGCTGTTTGAACATACTCCTTCAGGTACTAGTGGGCTTCCCTAGCAGCTCAGACAGTAGAGAATCTGCATGTGATGCAGGAGACCTGGGTTCGATCCCCTGGAGAAGGGAATGGCTACCCTCTCCAGTATTCTCGCCTAGATAATTCCATGGACAGCGAAGTCTGGTGGGCTACAGTCCATGGGGTTGCAAAGAGTCGGACATGACTGAACGACTAACACTTTTACTTTCACTTCAGTTACCAGTGGGTAGATTTTGATTTTGAAAGACCTTGAGTTGACTTTCAGGCCTCGGCTGGGTGGCAGAACTGTCTGGTCCCATTGGTTAACTCTTCTGCTCCATCTCCCCTGTCCCTCTATTTGTCAGATTTCTCTAGACAGTGTTGTCTCTTAAACACAATTGGACAGCTCCATTCCTTACTGCCAGCCTCCAATCCAGTCCCGTTCACTGGAATCTAGCCGACATTTGATAACAACTGGTCTTGGGGATAAGATCAATCTTTTACAACCAGTTTCTCTTGAGACTTCTGGTTCGTCTCTTACCCTGAGGTTCTTTGCCCCCTAAGACAATTCTCTCTCCTAGTACCGTGCTAGAAGTAGGGCAGGGCAGTTCAGCATTTAAACCCTCTCACTAATTTAGAAAACCAAGACCGCCTCCACTCTTTAAAGACCAAACCCTTTAATGACATCACTACTCAAGACTGTGGCTGACAGGAAGATCTTGGTGTCACTTTACGGAGGAGACAAGCTGAGAAACCCAGCTTCTAAATAGCCCCTGCTGGGTGATGAAGTCTTGATTGGGGAATGTACTCCCCACCAGAGACTTATCTCAAAACCTTTGGAGGGCACGCTCCCTAATAAGCTGCCTGAGA